>NC_012871.2:5111996-6361996 GCF_000003195.3 Sorghum bicolor
GATTAAACTAGTTGAACTTTTGTTCATAAAAATATATGCATGGTTTCATAGAAATATGTCTATTCAAATCGAAACTAGCCTGTCGTTGTGAGCATATTACTGGAGTAAGTGTGAAAATAGAGACCCTTACCTCAAAAGAACCGCAAAAAAGAAAGCTACTACTGGCAGAACGTTTGATATTGCAGATGAGGATGTTGCTGAAGCATAACTGAGGCCAATGCTGTATACGTTTATAGAACCAGAAATCCTTAAATAAAACATATATAAAATGGTTACTTCTCTGCAAATAGAATTATCGGCACAATTGACAACAACCCAGCAAATTATTACCATTTACAAGATGTTTTTTTTTCACATAAACTATTAATCAGTCTGATAATCTATATCATGTTTAACATAAATTAAATAATTATTTCTTTGTAGTAGCTTAATGGTTGATTGCCACTATAATTGAAACAGCACAAAGTCCTCTATCTTATTCAACATACAATGGAGCATAGGACATTGGCAAAGATCTATCGTCTATAAGGTGAAACTTTTAGAAATTTCAAAGGAATATGACCAGATGGATCCTAATTAGTAAAGTCACATATAATTGTAATATAGGAAGGGGTACATATAACTTATGCTTACTAAAAATAACCCATAGGAGTAAACAAATGAACCTGTTCACCCTATTGGTCAGTAGCTTACTGCTATTGGCAGTTATAAGAATTTATTGTTTTTGTTTTCCTAAAATTTTTAATCTGATTCACAATTTTCCCCAAAAAAAATCAAAAGATCTTAGCTACAAAACTTGAAGGGGTTGTATGGACTAACAGGGTCGTAAAATTTCTAAATGGATACGTTTAACTCTAGGTCCAAAATACAAACAAAAAATGAAGTATTAACGAACATTATAACTTTAACCAACAGGACAAATGACTTTGTATTCATTTGTCATGTAGAACTGCAGAGGTGTATGCTAGAAGGGGAATAACACTAGATATGGCGCGAGTCTATATGTGTTGGACAGGGTCAGCTCGGTATGGGGCTGCACCTTAGTCAGAGAGGAGTGTAGAGGAGACATATTTATACTAAGGGTGCTCAGTTTGTGAGCCGACATGATTTGTACAAGAGAAAAAAAAACTACTCCTAGCATTTGATGCTAGACATCTTAAAATGCCTCATGCTAACATCCATCATGGGGCATACCTAGGAAAACCTAAGAAAAACGAACGATAGCCTACTATTTCAAACAACACAAGGATTATACTAACAATTCTCTCCTAGATCCTTGTATGCTGGATTGATTTGGACCATTCCAACCCTAGTTCTTATAGCTCACCCAAGTGCCTTCGTGAGTATGTCAGCGAGCTAGGCCTAAGTGCCAATGAAATCGGCACTAGAGCTCCCTTCCTCCAAGTAGCTCCTAATGAATTTAAGATGTGCTTTCTGCCATCTTGAAACAAAGGGTTCTTTTTTTTAGATAATGGATATGAAAATCCGGCCTCTACAAAACAAAGGGTTCTTGGCTAGCATTAAAGTGGATTAGCTGTCCACCTTTAGCTCGACTAGTTCTGGTTTCCTTCCATGGAATCCACTGAGCAGCCAAGCTAGCCAAAGTGCTTAAGTTGCAACGATTGTGACAACAACATACTCTACTTTGCATAAAGCAATCACCCTTTGCTTGATGGATTGCCAACTGATCAAGCAGTTGCGGCTGAGGAAGAACAAGGTACTGCTCGTGCTCTTCCTAGTGTCAATATCAATTGCTAGGTCGCTATATCATAGTAGCTGATCAGCAATGCAACACCAGTTTGCCACAGACCATAGCCGAGGCTATCATAGTAGCAGTGGACTTGTGGTATACTGACCAACGCTCGGGGCACGTTTGTTTCGGTCTTTTGGTACACGCCCTGGCGGTGTAGTTGTCCGTGTTTGTTTGCCTAGACACTTCGGGAGCCTAGGCCGCATGGTGATTAAAGCATCATGGAGCCTACGTCCCAAAAACGAAATGGAATTTCTTTTCTTGTAGGCCTGGCTTGCTCTGTTCACACTACATATGTCCAACGGGTCGTGTCGTAGGTCGTCAGGCCGTGCCTCTACGGGCTTTGTGCCTAGCCTTCGGCCCAAGGCACGGCCCGTGAGCCTATTTTCATGCCATGCTGGTACATCAAGCCAACAACAACTCATTTTCGTCAATATTTTCACCAAATACTGAAATATTTTATCGTTTTCACCAAATATTCATCATTTTCAGCAGTATAACAATTAACAGTATATATATACAAGTCACAACTACAGTAACAGTTTATTTTCACCGGGTCAACCATTGGAACGGGTCGTGCCCATGCTATACCGCATGCCTATGTGGCAGCCCAAGCACGGCCTGGTCCCTTGGGCCGGGCCAAATCATCAGGCCATGGGTCGGGCCACTGGGCCACGGGTTGCATGGTCATGTATAGTTCACATGCGCATCATGACCTTTGGTGCCTTTCCATATCCTCACCCCTCCGGCACCGTAGTGCTTCTTCTCAATGAACGCGCTGATGGCCCAGGCAGCAACAAATAGGGCAAGGCATGTCCCGATGCAGAGGTTAGTCCATGCAGAGCCCTTGGGCAGAGACAACCATGGAAGCAGCAATGGTTGCCGCCTTTTCCACATGATACCCGCCATGCCCACAGATCTCGCCTGCGGTGCTAGTCTCCAACGCTCCTCTCCATCCCCATCTATGACATTGGGCTTGACATGGGGGCAGGCCTCCTCGTCAAGCTCAATGGTCATGTCGGATATGTCCTTGACGGAGGCGACGGCGACCACGTAAATGATACGGGCGCTGGAGCCCTCGATCGGGCCTACGCCACAGTGCACTTCACCTCGTCCAAGCGACTCTCGACCAGCGATGGGGTCATTGCCCACCATTGTTGTGTTGTTGTGTGGTTGTAAGGTGGTAGGAGGGAGGTGTTGCTGATGTAGAAGAAGAGCTAGAGGAGTGAGCATGCTCTTCTTGGATGCCAACCAGATGCTCGATGGAATGTCCCAATGAAATGAGTGCAGGGTACCTCTACCATATATTGGCCTAAGGTCACCACATCTAGCAATCCATGCAAACAAACACAATTCGGTGTCTGAGGCTCTGTTGGGAAATGAAGCCAAACAAGCAGCCATTGCACTTGTTGGGCCTACCCTCCGGTAACCTGGTCCTCCTAGTCCAATTAGGCTGGGAAAATCCAAGGAAACAAACACGCCCAAAGAGACCATGAGTATATATTTATGTAGTAGATATATATATATATATATAACTATAAAACATACTCATGGCCCCTCATGTCTCGGAGAGGTGACACGTGAGGCGACCACAGCTCCCACAATCTCCACATGCTCAGTCGACAGCCACAGTAGTGGCAACAGTTAGCGGTGGCCACTGCACCAGCCCCTCCCCTACTCCTTCTCCTTCCACCTATGTTCCTCTCCTTTCTTCTCCATGTCCCTATCCCCTTCCCTTTGTCCAGGTTGTGCTCTGCTTGGTGGATGGCCGATCCATGCTGTGGTTGGGCGGATCCATGCGTTGTTGCCCAGATTCACCTGGATCTGGTGGTGGCCTGGGCTCCAGCAGGCTTCCTGCAGTGGCGGTCCTCCATGGCTGGAAGGTCTGGTGCTGTGTTGGGTGCCTTTGCCAGCATCGTTCTGGCCCGGCCTGGGTAGATGGTGACCGACAATCCAGCTCTTTTGTGCTTGGATCTTGTTGGTTGTTGCCGCTCCCTATCGGCTATTGTTGTCTGCTTCCTAGCAGTCATGCGCTATGGCGTCTATGCTCATGGTGTTGTGCGGGCCTTCTCTGAGGTGGCGGCTATGTTGTCGCTCCCCAGGATGTGCCGGGGGTTGCTGCTCTCTAGTGTTGGGGATGTCTTACTGTGGCTGCACATGTGAATGGGGCGCCTGTAGTGTGCATGTTGGTGACTTGTGTTAGCAGGGATGCCTGCTTCTCATAACAAGTGCCTTAGGGGACTGTCATCCTCCACTAGGAGCATGGTGGGCCACAGCAGGTAGGTTGTTCAAGGTTAGGGCTAATTCCTGGACAGCAATGTCCCTAGCTCTACCCTTGTGTATCAGCTTTAAACATTATAGGATGTCGTTTGATAGTCGCGTTAGTGTTTTTTAATCGCTACATCGTTGTGATAACGTCTTCCTATCATGTGTTGAAGGCCTTCCTACTGGTGAGCTAACGGTTCTAACACTATTGGAATTAGGCTCTTTGCTGAGTGCTTGGGGCACTCGGCAAAACCCATATTGCACTTGATAAAGGGTGCTCGATAAAAAAATTATCATGTCCCATTTGATACTTGGCAAAGAAAAGTTGCCATGACAGTGGGTGTCATAGTGATGTCAGCTTTACCAAGTGCCAAGGTCATGGTCATGTGTCATGAATAAGATGTTCAAAATTTCAGGTTTGTTCCTATAAACGGCCTCACATTAGACTCAATAACATGAATATCATTTTTTCATTCATTTAATTCCACTATTCAAAGCACTTGCTGTTCAAATTTGACTTATCTAAAAAAATTCAATTAAACGAAATAAATTAACTAAAATATAGCAAACACATCGAGAAATGTGCTAAATTTGAAAATGTAGTCCCAGGTACTCTATGAAGACTACAGAAAAAGTTTGGAGGGCAAAAAAAAATTTTCTGCTGAGTGTCAAAAAACACTCAACAAACTCGGGCCTTTGCTGAGTGTCCAATAGTGACAAAAAACACTCCTAACATTTGCTGCTAGCTAGACAACTTAAAAGAAGTCCTGTGCTAACATCTGTCTCACAGCATACCTGAAAGCCAAAGAAAAATGAAAGACGGCCTACTACAGTGTACACGCATAGAAATATGTTCAAATACAGATATTTCTATTTGGGCTCCTGAGGATTATGAAACACACGCACCGAAATTTTAATCCGAGAACTCATGCCGATTTGTTTCAAGCAACTTTTTAGATTGGTGGCCTGAAATGTTTCAAGCACTCAGATCAACACACTGATTCAATTCATAAGAAGACAACACAAGTCCATAATATAACCCCACTTGAAACGTACCCGAAGAATGCATGCACAAATAGTTTCAGAGAGACTTTGTATGACAGTGCTGGAGCAGTTTTCCTGCGGAAAGAAGCTTCATTTCAATCATCCATATATGATTCCTTGCAACAAACTAAGTTAGAAAACTTGTTTTACATACCTTTCAAGCACAAAAGCAACTGGCACCATGAACAGAATAGCAGTTGCATGCCTGTAGAAAACGAAGACAGATGTGCTCATCCCTTCATCAAAGGCACCTTTGGCTACTATATGCATGCCTCCGTATATGGACCTTAGGATCATTGCTACCACAAAAGCTACTCTAGTGCCCATGATCATAACGGTATGTCATAAATTCTGAACGAGATTGTTTATATAGTCAAAGAGAGAACTGATTCCCATTACAATGCGCATTTGTTTAGCACCCTTGCTTTAGCATCAGCATACTTCATGGTAAAAATTTTTAAAGGAGGATGGAACTTGGCATTCTAGCATCCTTGCTTTAGCATCAGCACATACTTCATGGTAAAATTTTTAATGGATGGAACAAATTCAAGTAGGACTACTAAACCTTACAGCTTGTGCAATGCATATGTTATTTCTTAAGGGCATGCAGGTTGCTTGCCTTAATGATAGATTATACATATTAATTTCAGTAAAAGTCTATACTAGCTCTTATTAGGTTTCAATATATATAATTATGTATGTCCCATACCAATAGCAACAGTGTGACGTTCAGGATTTTCAAAAGAAAGACGTATGTCTATTTGCACCTATTTGTAGAAGCACATGTTGAAAGCCAAAAGCAGGGTCAAGGTGCTGTGAAAATTATACTACACGAAACCAGCCGCTTCTAGAGAAGTAGCTCTAACTCTACCAATTTGGTTGACATTCTGCTTTTCGCAGCATAACCACTTTCCAGATCCTGAATCAAACATAGCCTATGCATAATCAATAATCTAAACTACGGCTTGACAGTAGTGTGATATCCTTCTAAACTTATAACAAAGAAGTTTGCTGGTTAACAATCTTCCAGGTTCTGCCATAGAGACCAAATCCTACAAATTTTGGACTGCCAATAATGATCTAGAACTTGAGCCTTGTCTGAAATACATCACACATGTATTTTTATGTTGATTTTCCCAGGCAGATACGTCCTTTAGAAATACATCACATGCTAGGCAGAGCCAGAGGTTCGACAATAGTTTTCACAAGCAGTTTATCAAATTTGTCATTGATATGCGACACATTTACATGGTGGATTTCTTAAGAAACCACCTGTACAACAAAAGGATTACCACAAGTGGTCTTTAACCTAACAGTTCCCACCAGAGGCAGAGCTCGGATTTGAACATACATAAGGGCACCGTAGTCCGTAGGGGCGTTCAACTTCAAACCGACAAAAAATGTACATGATGAATAATACATACACTGCCACGGCCAGAGTGTACATAGTGGCGGAGCCAGTAACATTTAGAAGCCCATTCGTTCAAAAAAAACATTTAGAAACCAAAACCATTCTAGCTTGTTATGCAGAAATATTTATCTTAAAACTATTGGGTTTCTCTTTAATACGTTTGCACTTCACTGATGATGAGCTCGAGTGGTTGCCCAGGGTCGTCAGGCGGTGGTACGGTTCTGCCAGTATACGTAATAACCAAATTTATGTTTGTGTCACAATGCAAACGAAGTCTAAAAACTAAAAAAAATACTTAATATTTTAGGAAAAAAAGAGAACAAAATTGATTAGCCTTGGACCTCTAACGTTCACTAGATCAATTTAATTCATAAGCCATAAAAAAGAATCACGATAATAATAGGAACAAAGAAGATAAGATAATAGAAAAACTAATCCCAAATAATATAAGGGCCAGTTTGAATGCTTTTATTTTGGAGGAACTGGAATCTACTTAATGGATTAGGCTATTTGATTTGAAATTTGAGATTCCACAACTTTGCAGAGCTCACATATAACTATATAAGCCTATCTCAAATTCATAAGGTAAGAGAAGAAAATTGATTCTATAGATCACTATGCTATATTATTTCTACTCTCCAACTGATTATAGTATGCTCTTCAACTTGCTTCCACTATATACTAGAAAATACAACATATAAGTATCTCCCTAGCATGGCTAACAATAGTATACAAACACTGGCGGAGCCACCGCCCAGACACCCCGGGCGGCCGGCCGGGCTCCTCACCAAAATGCAAAAGAAATCTTCTTTATATTTATATATAATTCTGTGATTCTATAGTTAAATATTTTTGCTTAATGAGAATTGCCCGGGCTCCTGAAATAATCTTCTGGCTTCGCCACTGTATACAAATATATTCCATATACAACTATATTAGCTTAATTAATATGTGCATAAATGAATGAATTCAATTCCAAGGAGGGTAAATGCTATTGTAGATCAATTCGGAGAAAGAGCAAACAAGAAAGCACTAATTACATTTAATATAAGCTAAAATTAGGGAGTGCTTTGTGAGGTCGAACTAGGAAACTGGTAGACAATAATAAAAAGAACAAAAGAGATGAAGAAAATGATAAGAATATTAATTCTTAATTATATAAGATGCTATTAGAGACCAATTTTTTCTGAGTAGTTATTAGACACCAATTTAAGTACAAACAATATTGTTAACTAGCTAATGGAATATCAAAAAGCTCATTAGGCCAGTCTCAGTGGGAGTTTCATCTGAGTTTTATTCACATTAAATAGGCTGCCACATAGACATTTTAGATGACATGGCAGTGTATTTAAGAAGAGAGAGAAGAAATGAGTTTCATCTAGATGAAACTCTCTTGGCACGATTACCAACTCTCTATGAGTCTTGAAATTAAATGCCTATGAAACTATGGAATAAAACTCTCCATTGAGAGTGGGTGTTTCATCCCAGTTTCATTTTATTTGATATGACATGGCAACCTTGGAAACAACGCTATGAAACTCTCCAATGAAACTGGCCTAAGAAATGTTATTCTGCGGGATGAGGGGCATAGAAATGTTGCGGGTGCCAGGCCCCCTCAATCCCACTTCCCTCCGCGAGGTCTATAAGTTAATCCACCAGTGGAAAAGCAGAGTGGATGCCTAGGCAATTTTTTATAGTAGGTTGTTAATTGTTTGGCACATACATGCTTTTTTAAAAAGAAACTCGACCCGCAGGGGTAAGACAGTCCCTGGGCATTGAGTTCAAGAAGAAGATCTTCTTAGGCAAGTCAGAAAATAATAAACTTTTTCTTCCTTGACTGGTTGAGTGTCTAGAGAATACTGCTTTAGGACATGACCGTTTTAAAGAAATACCTGATGCTCTGTTCATGCTTTGTTGGCAGCTTCACAAAGAACGGATGAGAACTAATCTGTTCTCACTGATTTATATGGCTTCAGTTATAGCCATCCATAGAAAAGTACAAAATTGATGTCACAATTAGGGAAAGCACATCGGGAGATCCTCGCCCACCAAACGCAATGATCTTTTTATATGTGCAATTGCTTTACAAGAGCATCTCCAATAATATTTGAAAAATGGAGTACCAAAAAGTAATATTTACGGCACGTCCACTAACTACTCTATTGCTTCAGAAACTATATAGATGTGGGGATGTGGCTTACTATTGATGCTCATTAGTATGCACATATTGTATTTATCCCATTTACTCGATATTCCCTCTATCCCAGTTTATAAGTCATTCCAAGAACCTTGGAGAGTTAAAGCATCTTAAGTTTGATCAACATAGAAAGATATATGACATCAAATAGATATTACTAGTTGGTATCATAAATATTATTATGTTATCATAGAAATTTGGTCAAAGTTAACATGCTTTGACTCTCTAAGATTCTTAGAATGATTTATAATTTAGGATAAAGGGGTATAATAGTACACGAGCCAGCATCACTCTTGTTGAGTATACATGAAATACGGTATATTCTGCAAACGATATGTGTTTTGTTACACACATGAACAATGGTACTAGTATGATCCACCTCCGAAGGGGGGAGCTGGTGGGTAAGAGACCGCGCCGGCGAGAGAGGTCCGTCTGTCGGTGGAGGATGGCTAGCGTGGATGGCCTCCGCAGCCTCTCCCTCGCCATGATTCTATAGGTACACTCCTAGAGTTGTCATCACCATGTGTTGTAGCTACTCCTCTAGATGAGGATGCTCGACTCGATTGTAGGGGTCCCTCGTGCCCTAGAACTCCCACTGCAGGTGGTGCCTCATCTTCAAGGGAAGAACCTGACGGTCTAGGGTGTGGATCACCCTCGGCCTTATCTTAGACCCTGGTCCTTGAGGGCCTTGATCACCTTCATCAATAAGGGAACATGCTGTAATTCCAACAGGGTTAGCGAACTCGACTAGGACTCCAACATGTCACCACGCAGCCGGTCTAGAGAATTAGACAGTCGTGGTGGCCACACATTGGGGACATAGAGCCACCAATGCTGCCATGCAAACGTCCATGGCTGCATTATAGCTGATGGTATAAATTACATGCACAAAGGTAAATATAGATATCTGCAAGCGCACAGATATTACACCGTTGTAGCAATTCATCAAGATTAATCTAGTTTTAATATCAAACCCAAAGAAACACTAGGTGAGACTATTTCAAGTTCTATAACTTAACCTAACTTCACAACCAAGATCAGATAATAGAAGAAATAAAGGAGACTACTAAGAACTGTCTAGTTCCAATCTCTATAAGTTTGCCTTCTATCGTTCTATCGTAGACGATGTCTTATAAAGAATAAAATCAGAGTTTCTTCTATATAAGCACCAAAAAACCTACCAAATACTATTAATGGGAGATGGACTACAGAGCAATCAACGAAGTTATAAAGTCACCCTCGTGAACTACCACCGAATCAAGAAAATAGGGGCAATTGCAAGTAACTTAGTCTAAGCACCACACTTACACTACAAAATAGCACTTCAATCAAGGAGATACCAAGATCAAAGCACTCAAAGTAGAGTTGCAAACTTTAAGAACGATATAAAAAATTGCTTACTTAAATCAGAAGTCGATTACCAGACAATCTCAGAAGCAAGCTCCGGAAGAAACTTGATCTCATAGAATACAGCTACAGAGAAGCACCGACAGGTCGGAACTCCTCCAAAACTCTACTCTCACTCTATCTCCCTATCTCTAATTACAAGACTAGATCCTATGAAGGACTAATCTTCTTGATTGCTGGCCTAGAACCTGGTGGAGATATGAATTAGGGTTTTTGGCTCTTTAGCTCTCAAGATTTGAATTGCTTCAAGGGGGGTGTAGGTTGGATTATATAGCCCTAGAGGATCAACGTAAGTCCTTGGATCAAACCGACCTTGAAATACGACTGAGATGCATCCTAGGAGGCTATGGAAGAATACTCCAGAAGGGTGCCGCCAAAACCCTAGATGAGGGGCTAGTCGGCATGGGTGTGGGGTGGCTAGCCCCACCTGGCAGGTTCTCGACCTCCGCTTTGACGTGGTGTCTTCTAGGGTCTTCTAGAGTCCTTTAGTGTACTATTTTTGAATGTCACTGACCTGCATTGCACAAGGTAGCCTCCAAAAAGCGTGCTTTGTGGTTACTTTGTATGTCAATGTATGAGAAACAATAGATATTACTATAATAACCCTAAAGACGTAAGTCGATCTGTCAAATATCATGTGCACATGTTATTAAAATGGATGTATCTAATTTTGCACCTTTTGTTTCGTGTAGCATAAACCATTTAGGGCTTCTTGTGTAATTGACCAAAAGGATATTCAAGAAGTTCAAGATGATTTTTGTAATTTCTTGATGCGGGAGGTTCTTCGTGAGGTGGCTTATTCTTTGATCATGAGTCAGAGTATCCCACATCCAAAGTTTGAGGCTCTTGCGCTGCATGCGAACATCCCTTTGTTTCATTTTTGGGGCAGAAGCAGAACTAAAGTTAATTTGTAGCTTGTAATGTAAATTAAATTATGCTACAAATATTGTGTTGACCATTTGTTTATTAGTTAACTAGTTCACTACTATGTATGAATTTAATTTGAATCAACTGCATTCAACTCTGAAATTTTGTGAGAAAACACGATTTCAAATATGCCAGGAAATTTCAAATTCCAAAAGTTTAAAACTGGGTTTTCAGGGGCAGTTCAGTAACCACACTTTATAAATACATTTTCAGGGGTGGTTTGATTAAACCAATGTCCCTTAAAAATGTATCTTGGAAATAGTTGTTTTGCCTCATTGGAAAACAAGTTTCATGGGCAGTTGCAATACAGTAACCTCCACTGTAAATTTGTTTTTAGGTCGGTTGGCTTAATGAAACCGTTCTTGAAAACGTATTATGAAGGACGGTTCTTATACCGGAACCGCTCCTGATAATACATTATTTTCAAGGATGGATACAACAGAACTGTGCCTCTAGAAATATTTTTTTCAAGGACGGTTGAATGCCTAACGCTGTAAACACTATATCTTTACAATCCATGACATGGTAGCAGTTTTTCATACCTGCTCTGAAGACCAATTTTGACTGCCCAAAAAATCTTTTCTGTACTAGTAATGTGGCATATATAGTAGCTTACAAAAATCGCCGAGCAAGAAATTTACTAATAATGTGGCCACACTGCATATGCCACGTCTCCTTTCCTTCCTCTCTAGCTCCCTCTCTCTCATCTGTTTATTCACCAGAAAGAAAGAAATAAAGAACTAATTAATAACTAATTAAATCTCCTCCAGACGTACTGCGCGTATAGTAGCATGCATGGCTCCTAGGACTTGACGTTGATGGTGAACTCCGACGCCGACGACGAAGTGTCGTCGACGGTCACGGTTTGAACCGCAGCAGCTTTCAGCGACGGGTGTCTTACGGTGAACTTATACTCGCCTAGGGGCAGATCGAGCTCCACCGCCCCATCGCGGTCGGTGGTGGCGGACGCGCGGTGCGTCTTCCACTCCGCGATGAGCTTGTCGACGACGTCGCCGACGGGGAGGTTCTTGAAGCTGTTGTCCGTGAGGCACATGACGTAGCAGCCCTTGGCGTGCCACGCCGCCCACATGACGATGCCATTGACGCCGGGGTGTCCGTACCCTTCCCTGAGCACCTGCTCCAGGTTCTTCACCTGGTTGGGTCCCTTGACGACATCCACCTCGGTGAGCCACATCGGCAGCTTGAGCTTCGCCAGCGTGTCCAGCGAGCTCCTCATGTACGGGATGTTCGGCGTGCTGAAGTGGCTCTCCAGTCCGACGCCGAGCTTCAGTCCGCCATTGCCGGGGTAGCTCCGGATCTGTGTCATCTTCGCCACGTACTTGGCCGGCGTTGGGTTGGGGTCGCCGGGCTGCTCCAGCGTGTTGAACTCGTTCATGAAGAGGATCGGGTTGCGGTCCAGCTGCCCCACCTGCTGGAAGATCTGCGCCGACGCGCCGGGGCCTAGCTTGGTCTCGAAGAAGTTGAAGTGGAGGTTCTCGTTGACGACGTCCCAGTGGATCACCTTGCCGGCGTAGCGGGAGACGACGGACTTGAGGCGCTTCTGGATGGCCGCCTTGAGCTGGGCAAGGCTGAGCGGCATCACCCACTTCATCTGCGAGTTCTGGTCGTCCCAGAACACGTTGTGGCCGCGGACCTTGATGCCGTGCCGCTGCATCAGGCTCAGCATCTTGTCGGCGACGCCGTAGTCCTCGTGGTTCTGCGTCCACTCCGTGCTGTACCACTTCATCTCGTTCTCGAAGGTGGCCACGGTGAAGCGCGAGGTGAACCACTTCTCGTACGCGGGGAGCTCGGTGATCTCCTTGGTGGCCGCGTTGCCGAACGGGAAACCCATGCGGAGGAGCTCGATGCTCACGTTGGCGTGCGCGATCGGCTTGCCGTCGGCGGCGCCCATGGCGACCACCACCTTCACGGTTCGCCGACGGGACTTGGCGGCGGAGCGCCGGGCGTGGGCGTCCCACTCGTCGAAGGTGAAGGGCTGCAGTGACACGCTGTCCACCCAGATGTCCACAGCTGCGTGGCTCTGCATGCACGATTATTATGCATGATTAGCTAGGATGATGAACATCGATATCGATTGTGTTCTACTAGATAGCTACGACCTAGCTAGTATTGGCTGATCGTGTTACCTCGAAGTAGATCTCTGCGTGTCCCGAAGAGTCAGAGGTCATGCCTCCCTTGAGCATGCTCCAGCAGCCGGACTTGGCATCGATGGCACCAGCGATGACGCGCTCGCCGTTAGGGGACTTGATGATCGCCCTCACATGGGCCGACGACGTCGTGCCATTCGACGACGACACCTGTAACCATGCTGTGGAGTGCGTGCGTGTGGGCGCGCAAACCAGAAAACATATATATATACACCAAACTATTGTACTGAACAAAATTTAGTATTATTTAGTACTTGCGTTTCAGTATTTTTTTTTAGTATTTCACAGTCTGGGTGTAGTCATGAATGATACTGAACATTGTTTATTACTGCTAAGTATTTTTTCTACTCAGTTTTGGCTTGCGGTGTACATCTAGGACGTAGAATAGCACTAGCGTGTCTCGATCATCTCAGATCCGTACGTACCTGATAGCGAGTAGTGCCTGTCGCCCTGCATCTGGACTCTCTGGTAGACGCTGTGGGACGGTAGGAGCTTGCCACTGCTGGCCACGGCGGAGCTTCCCGCCCCATGCACCACTGCAAACTTGTTGCCGGACGCCGAGCTGCTCACGCCAGCCTTCATGTTCCGGTACGTCGACCACCCCATCAGTCCGCTGTTGAACTCGCTGTTCTGGACAATGCCGCCCTTGTACAAGGGTTTCATTGGGTCGCCAAGGCACTGCATGCATGCGCGCGGATTATTTATTTCACAAATATAAGAACCGGAGGAAGTACACGTATATTTCTATTGTGATTCGAGCAAAACTTTACAGCACACATGAAACACTGTTCTACTCCCTCCGTTTGGAATTGTTTCTAGTTATGCTTTTATTACGCACCGAGATATATATTATGTCTATGCTTTTGCTATGCATCTAGAAAAATATATAGAGTGACGACTTCTATAATTTAAGAATGGATTGGAGGGAGTATTTCGTTTTTAAACAAACAAATTTATAGCATTGCATGCAGCCGGATTATTGACCACACACATTTGATGAATTTGACAGATTCCGATGATGAATTTTCTCTATTTGTAAATTCCTCACAAGACATCACATATATTATTGATAGAAACTACATAAGCACGATCGGTTTAACTGATTTTCATTTAATTCTTGCCAAATATTATTATTACACGAAAATGCCAAGATAACCTGTATAGATCGATGCGTAGAAGAATCCATAACGAGGGGTAAAGTGGGAGAAATTAAGAGCTTAGTGCATGGCCGGATTATCTCTGGACAAAACTTGCCTCGATGCTTGCCGTGTGATCATATTCTACAGACAAGACCATGCACCCTGCACCAAATTAAGACAAAGAGATGGAGATCAGCAAGTTACTCCAGGAAATAATATAATGCATGCATGTACAGTTGAAGCAAGAGTGGATCGGAACACCAAATTTTGTGACACTGCTGAGAAACAATATCCGGCCGCAGACGGATCGAGATATCAACTACAACTGACTGTCAACCAACCTTGATAGAATGCTACCAAAAACAACGAGAGTAGCAGCTTCTCCACAAGAACCCTCATTTTGTGTGTGTTTGTCTCACAGTTTACCATTGACAATAGTAAACTGTCAATAGGCACTGCTTGTTTGCAAGAGGAGAGAAGCGAAATATATATATAGGCACAAGCACAGTGTTAACGAGCGGTCTATCTGTTATGTTGAATCGGTAGTATAGTCAGCGAAACAAGTGGTAAAAATCTGTGGACGAAGCTTGGTCAGGGTATTTATTTATAGGCTTTGTAGTGCATGAGAAGTTGTAGTAACAAGTGCGTCCGTGCGTGCAGTAGAACAACGTACACGTACATCCTCAATCTACAGTATATATCTGCAATTCTTGTACTTGATTTTATTTGCTTAAATGTTTTTTTCCCGTTCCAAAGTTGCATGACCTTCTTCAGTGTCCGCCATACCATGCAAATTAAATGATGAGTAAAATACACTGGCGGCCCTTTAACTTGTTAGCCTGTGCCACTTTGGTCCATGAACTTGCAAACCCGAAAAAGTGACCCCTGAACTTGTCCGTCTGTGCCACTTTGGTCCATGAACTTGCAAACGCGAAAAAGTGCCCCTTAAACTTGTCGACCTGTACCACTTTGGTCCATGAACATGCAAATACGAAAATAACACCAGCTGTATGACATTGTTTTGCCACGTGGCCGCCTCTGGTAGGCAATGCATGGCACTGTTTATGGTGTTGACATCAGCTGGGTGCCATGCATGGCCTACCAGAGGCGACCACGTGGCAGAACAGTGCCATGCAACTGGTGTTATTTTCGTATTTGCATGTTCATGAATCAAGGTGGCACAGGTCGACAAGTTTAGGGGGCACTTTCGCGTTTGCAAGTTCATGGACCAAAGTGGTACAGACGGACAAGTTCAGGGGTCACTTTTTCGGGTTTGCAAGTTCATAGACCAAAGTGGCACAGGCTGACAAGTTAAAGGGCCGCCAGTGTATTTTACTCTTAAATGATTTAACAATCAATCATCACTGGAAGGCTATAAACATAAAGTTGGATCCCTCACCAAGGACATGCTTGCTTGATAACTTTACAGTCCAATATCAAATTGAGATAAAAATGTTATCTGCACTGTAATATCGTTACACACTGCTACTAAGGATTCAGCTATCATTAATTGTCAGGTCTAAAACCCACCTTCACTGCAGGAATTGGTTTTGGCTGAGGGCAATCGCAGTGATTATGCATGCATATCACCACCGAGCAATGAAACTATATATGCTAGCACTACTGAGTCTTCTAACACTCTGAATTTTGCCAATAATTTAAAAACAACTAAAGGTCCAGTGATGGTAGAACTGAGCATTTTGTGGGCTGGATCGGGTTCATGCCAGGCCAAAAAAACACCTGAGTTGAAATAATCCCGCTCATGACCATCTCATTGGGTCAGTCGGCCTGTTTTTTCTGGCCAGGCACGAGCCTGAGTGGGCCGTCCGCAGAGTTTATAATGCAAAATAGTTAAAATAAATATTTTAGGCTGGACTTAGACTGAGAAAAAAAATCTGGCTGTGAGATATGTGCTCATGCCCTGTCCACTAAGGTATATGAGTGGACCAAAATCCAGCAGGCTCGGGCTGGGCCAGGATGAGCCTAATTTGCTGTCTATGTGAGAGCAGACGGGCCCCAAGTGGTAAAAGGTCTCATCTTCCTATAATCTCTTCTTTGTAGTTTTATTTTTCTCTGTTTGGGTCAGTGTATAAATGTCCATATAACCCTTAGCCTGACGGTAGGGCCCGAAGCATGGGTTTTTGGCCCAGCCAAAGCATGGCACAGGTCGGTATTAAGTGGGTTCAGGCCAGCATGGCTCGATGCACAGGGTTGTGTCTGGGCTGCACCCTAGGCACACGGGCTGGCACGACATGGCCCACATTTTTGTGGTAGGCCCAGTGGCAGACCATTGACCTTCGTGGCCTACTAAGAGCCTAAGCCTCCTTCCTATTCACTAGAACCCTAAACTTGTTTCCCAATCCCTTCACCCCCCGCCGCCCCTCTGTATCCCCGTCTCCCGACGTGCACTGCGCACGCTCCTCTCTCTCCCGTCCCGACAACCTTTCCCTCTCCTCCCACCCTCTCACTTTCACGAATCGCTCAGAGCCTCAAACTCTCACCTCCACAGCACCAGCACCGCCGCGCAACAACCTCCTATCGTCCTCGACGCCCCTCCTCCACGACAGCCCCTTTCGCGGTGGTCAGCCTCGAGTAGCAGCGGTGGCCGGCCTTGAGCGATGGAGGCATTGAGTGCGGCTATCGAACAGCCGGCCACCTCCTCTGCCTCCATGCCCCCGCGCAATCGCACCGTCATCTGCAGGCACCAGACACCTCCGCCTCCTCCCAACTCTCGGCCTCCCTTCCCCTTTTCTCTTAGGGGACCTTGGGCTGGCCCGCCTGCAAAAATGGCGGTGCTCTTCAGGCTAGCCTGACATGAAATGTGGTCCATCAGACCGTGTCTAGGCTGTTAGCCAGGCACGAAGGCTCTGGGCGACACATCGGGCCCTGCCGTGCCGGCCGCGCTGGCCTGATGGACATCTATAGGTCAGTGAGGCTTTGTGAGATCTTGCAGCCACTTGTGTCTCACAAAGTATATACTAGTAGTAAAAGCATCACTTGCATCAGTACTAGTTTATTTAGGCCTTGTTTAGATACACCCAAAAACCCAAAACTTTACAAAATTTCCCGTCACATCGAATCTTACGACACATGCATGAAGTATTAAATATAGATAAAAAGAATAACTAATTGTACAGTTTACTTGTAAATCATGAGATGAATCTTTTAAACCTAGTTACTCCATAATTAAACAATGTTTGTCAAATAAAAACGAAAATGCTACAGTGTTAAAATCTTAAAACTTTTTGCATCTAAACAAGGCCTTAGTTCCTCTACAGATGGTCCAATTAGCTATCGTGTCCGGGAGTACGACCAAACAAATCTGCTCCCCATTCGTACTCTCACCAGACCGTGGAATAATAAAATAAGCAGCCTATCACGTTGTTCCTTGTGTACTCCTGCAGCAACCTCCTGCTACGCCACCACGCCCACGCGCACACGCCACACGGCCAGCACATTCCTTGGGGTGAAAGGACAATCTTGCATTGCCACACTTCCTAAGGCCTGGTTTAGTTTCTAAAATTTTTTTCAAAATTTCTCGTCATATCAAATCTTGCGGCATATGCATAAATTATTAAATATAGATAAAAAAGATAACTAGTTACACAGTTTACGAGACAAATTTTTTGAGCCTAGTTAGTCTATGATTAGACAATAATTATCAAATAAAAACGAAAGTGCTACAGTAATCAAACCCAAATTTTTTCGCGAACTAAACAAGGCCTTTGTTTTATAAAAATATTTATCAAAAAGGTATATATATATATATATATAAATATTTTTTCAAAACAAATTTATTCATATAGTTTTTATATTTCCAAACTCAACAACTCAAAAATTATTCATAATTTACATTCTCAAAGTTTGGCTCAAACCTTATCTAAAACGATTTTCTTTACAGGTATCTTCCTAGCTTCACACTGACATCACTCCACTCTCTCCCTTGTCCAGTCGTCCCGACCAGCAGGCAGGACCACAGGCAACCCGTTATAAAACCGATCGATCTCATGTACCTTTACCCCATCCAGCATCCAGCAAGGCCAGCAACACACCAACAGCAAGAGAGTGAACAAAGGGTGGCCCCCTAGCCGCCATTAGCCATAATACTCATAGCGAAGCACAAGCACAGCTGCACTCCAAAGGAGCCCCAGAGCAACAAGCTCTCTCATAAATCACAATGGCCGCCATTCCTTCTCCTTTGCATCCACTACTCGCCATCGTCGCCGCCGCCGCCATGCTCGTCCTCCTCCTCCCCTCCCCGTCCCTCGCCGGCGACGCCGACCTGCTCCAGGACATCTGCGTCGCTGACCTCACGTCCAGTGAGTAGCAAGCAAGCTTTTTGTTACCTCATTTCATGGTTTTCTAGTGAGTTATGTTCTTGGTAAACACAGTGCTAACTCGGGTACGTACGTACGTACATGCAACACTTAATAATGTGCAGCCGTGAAGGTGAACGGGTTCGCCTGCAAGGCCGGCGCCGTGACGTCGGACGACTTCTACTTCAAAGGCCTCGCCGTCGCCGGCAACACCAGCGCCACCGCCACCGGCTCGGTCGTCACCGCCGCCAACGTCGAGAAGATCCCCGGCCTGAACACGCTGGGCGTCTCCCTCTCCCGGATCGACTACGCGCCGGGCGGGGTGAACCCGCCGCACACGCACCCGCGCGCCACCGAGGTGATCTTCGTCCTCCAGGGCACGCTGGACGTGGGCTTCGTCACCGCGGCCGGCAACCGGCTCGTCGCCAAGACCCTCTCCGCGGGGGACGTGTTCGTGTTCCCGCGCGGCCTGGTCCACTTCCAGCGGAACGCCGGCGACGACGCGCCCGCCGCCGTGCTGTCGGCGTTCAACAGCCAGCTCCCTGGGACGCAGTCGCTCGCCGCGGCGATGTTCGCCGCCGAGCCGGAGGTGCCGGACGCCGTGCTGACGAAGGCGTTCCAGGTCGGTACCAAGGAGGTGGAGAAGATTAAGGCTAGGCTTGCACCCAAAAAGGGCTGAAGATTGTACTGTACTTCCCAGATGATCCTTTTTCTGATTGGTTTCCCTGTATCTCCACTAATATATAAGCCACTCGATCTGCATTTGTTCATCATTCCCAATTCAGAAAATTTGACGACTGATTAATTATGGTGACAGTGTATTTGTTGTGTACTATGATCCTTCAGCTCCTGCCGCCTTTTATCGATGCATTGGATGTGATGGATCCAGAGAAAAGGAATGAAAAAAGCTCCTTTTGGATCCATGGAATCTGCAAAAGTGACCAAAAATACTGAAGGAATGATTGTTGTGATGACGAACAAAAGTCCCTTCCAGCCCCGTTGTTGTACGACGGTAAATGGGACGATGAACTGTTCCTGTTTCAATTCAAACATGCATGACGGATTCTCTTTGTATTGCCACAGTAACCAAGAAGAGCATGCATGCGCGCTGTGCGTGCATCGCAAAAGGAAAAGGGGCAACTGGACAAGGGCAAGGTACCAAGCTTTTAGGGGAAAGCGTGCGTGTCGTAGGGACCATGACAATTGGCATGCGTGTAGTGGTGTAGTGATCCTCAGTTGTTTGTTTGGTTTGTTTTTTTCTCGTTTTAAACTGTGTCACACACGCAAATTAACAACATAGCATGCACAATCACTTTCGCATCAAGCGGTTTCGGTATTCGTGCCACGTACCTACTCCCTCTGTCCTAAATTAAATGTTGTTTTCGGTTTCCGTGTTCCAAATTTGACTCGATTTGTAGAAAATACGTGTAATATTTATATCTCTAAATAAATTTATTAAAAACTATATTTAAAAATCTTTCCAATAATACTAATTATGTTGCGTAAATGTTAATATTTTTTATTATATATTTAACCAAAGTTATTTTTCAGAAAGCGAGAACAACAGTTATTTTGGGACGGAGGGAGTACATAATGTACATCAGTGGCGTTTTACTTGAGACCACTGTTCATCTAAACGATCATTTAACCGTTTTACACCATGTAGACACTATACATGCACGTTGATGCACCATTTCCTTTTAATTAGATGTTTATCATCTTTAATTTGTTGATTGTTTAGCGTGTTCAAATGATGCTTTAGCTGGAATAGTATCTATTAAAAGGTAAGGAGGTCGACTATTGATAATACCAATTAAATTTTATTGGGCTACACCCTCTACCGCTTAATGGGCTACAACATAACCACGTCTTGACCCAGCGTCCCAGCCCATATGAAAAAGGTCTCCAACAAATCGGCCCTTAAGGCCCATGTACACATGGACCTGTCTTATCCCATATCTCAAGTGAAAAAACGATATTCTTTGAATTTTCCTTTCTGCAATATGGGATAACCACTGTAGGAAAATACTCCTATCATACACCTTTCATTTTCAATTTTTTCCATTAGGGTGGACCTTTGACCAACAGTAACTCTCTATTAAAATTTAATACATAACTCTTGCGAAACAAATTGATGTGTTAAAGTATGGATGATTATAATTATGTATAACATATGAGTGAAATATTAATAGATTAATTATTGGTCAAAGCCTTTTCTAATGAAATGAAATATGCTTGGAAAAAGAAACGGAGGGAGTATCTGGACTGTGCCATTCATCTTAATGCATTGAGGTTGTCCACATGTGTGGCTCGCTAGAACCTAGGGAAACCAAATTTACTACCTACCACTATATAGGGGTCATGTTGCTTTAGCATATGCAACAATGGCTAAAAATCGACATCACTCACGTCAGGCCCATATAGTCATCTTTCCATATGGCCACTGCAAGCCCAATTGGAGATTTGGCAAGCAAAATCGAGAGCGCCTTTGAGCAGCCCTAAGCTGCCTTCGGTTATCTATAGCTAACTAGGGTTGGTAGTCACTGGTTATGTCCTATAGCGACAACAACCATGTTGGGCAATGACGGCCCAAGATTGGTTAAAAAGAAAGGCCGAGGGAACATTTAGGATGATGTGGAATGATTCAAATGCTTTTGGGAACAAAAAAATAGGTCCACTCTTGAGGAAGGGGTTCTTTTTACACACACAAGATTTTGGCAAGAATATAAAACCAGATTTAATTTTTTGGACTCAAAGTTTCTGGGCATCGTTAGAGATGTTATACTGCATTGTACAATTAACCAACCTACTTGCATATAAGTCATCCTCATCTGGACACCCTTATTTTATGAGTAATTACTCCATATATCATCATCGGCGTACCGTGCGTTCTTCATTGGCATGGCGTCTCTCCTGGGAGCACGGCTTGTCCGGAAGCTAGGCTGCTGTTGTCCCCCTCCCCCTCTCCAAGGTGAAGTTCTTCTACTAGCTAGCTCTTCACGGTTGCCTCTGGACCGCGGAACGGCGAAGGTGGCATGGCCTCCAACCATCGGGGTGTCAGTGCTCTGCAACCAAGCAGATGAGACAACTAACCACTTGCTCTGCTCGTGCGTGTTCACGCGTGAAATTTGGACATGGCTGCTCGCGACGGCGGGCATCTAGCATTTGGCGCCGCAGCCCACCTCATTGCTCGCCGACTGGTGGCTTCTGGTTCGCGAAGCAGTACCGGCTAATGGACGGCGCGCGTTCGACTCCCTTGTGCTCGTGACCTCCTAGATCATTTGCAAGGAATGCAATAGGAGGACCTTTGACAACATCACCGGACAACAGCTCAGGTGCTCGCCATGATCACCGATGAGCTAGACATCTACCGTTTCCGTGGGCTACCATTGCCTCAGGCCGCTTTTGCACATCCTAAGCTAGTCTGCACACAATGGGCTCTATATAGTTGCGCAATTGTTCCGAGTTTAGCTACAAGCCACAGTTGCGCCGTTGAAGCCGGCGACTTGTGTTGTGTGCATGGTCCAAAGGCCATGGAATCTCGCCATGGCAATTGGATGCTGTTGTTTCCAAAACTCTTATTTTGCTTAATAAGACACGTGCAAAGCACATTTTCAAAAAAGATATATCAATGAAAGGCGAAGGATAAGTAAACAGAGAAAAATATAAAAGCTTCTAACTTTTCTTGCCCCGCAATGTATATGGCCTTTGAAGTGACTGTATATGATTCTCCCGTGATGCAGGATTCAATAACGTCCACTGAAAACTTTTTTTCAGCACAGCCACACATCTAGCATTCTAGCTACTGTATGTGGGCGTCCTAGGTTTGGGAGGCGAAGGGTTAAAATCATCATGGAAAATGTGACATGAAAGGTGATGAGCTTATCTGGAACGGCCATATCATTTTCAGCTGCTTCCGATCTCTCATGCATATAAGGCCAGAGAGGCGTATCATCTTGAATATTTATATATATATATATATATATATATATATATATATATATATATATATATATATATATATATATATATATATATATATATATATATATATATATATATACTGTTCATTTACTATACATTTAGATTTTAGACTAAAATTGTTATGTGATATTTAATTATTTATATAAATTGAATATGACATGCGCATGTTGTTTGATAGAAACATTGGTCAAGTTTGACGTGTGTGCCCAACTCTATGTTGTACCTATAATTTTGAGATAGATCCCCCACTATTCATAATGTTCAGTTTCTCTCCATCTTGTGAGAGAGCTAATAATGGGAATCCCGTGAGGATACATGGTGTGTTTGTCCCTGAGCATCTCCAACAGTTATGTAATTGGACTCGCATTCTTGAAATTTGCTAAAAACCTTAAAAATTGCACTCCAACAGTTTTGCATTTGACTTATGCATTTTGGCAAACTTGGCATTTGATGGACCAAACTTGACATTTTTGCATAGGCACAATGGCTTGGCACTTTTGATATCCCGAGAATCTTAGACTCCTTGTCGTGACCGTACTCTCCACGTCATGGTAGTTTTCCGCGATACTAGTCCTCGCGCGCAACTATTCTCGTTCCCCGCGCGCCGCCTCCTTTTTTCTGCGCACCACCTCCTTTCTTCGCGCGGGGACGAAGGAGATCCATCGCTGCCTCGTTTTGTTGCAGCGACGCGAGGCTAGAAGATCGATCGCAGCGACGAGAAAAATTTCCCGCGAAGATGAAAGATTCCCGGACAAAAATAGTTGGATCCACGGGAAATGCCAAGTCAAAAATGCCAAACACTTGGAGATGAATTTATTTTTCCTTTGGCAAAACGTTTAAGGACTTGGCAAACTCCAACAAATGACAAATTTCAATTACATAACTGTTGGAGTTGGAGATGCTCCATGCCCATCAAGCTGTCCCATATGACAGTGGTATGAGCCATATCTTGATTAATATTGCAACCCATATGTACATTATATTCTTTTTTAAAAAAAAATTCTGCCCAATACACATGAAACACTACAGGTGAATACACCTCTCGTACTCCTTACATTGAAATTTCAAGGGTCATTTCGCTTTGCTAGAACTGTCATTGAGCAAAAGATATTTATTGATACTTAGTTCTATGACAAAAATTGATGTAGTTAGATTGTTATTGAAAATATTTATTATTTGCGATATGATGTTATCATATAAATAAAAAAATGTTAAATAATTATTGATTAAAGTTTTTTGTATAACGAAACAATGCATGTCTTGTAAAAGAAATGGATGGCATCGATCTCAATATAATGGATCCACAATTGTCTAGACAGTTGACATGCTAGAGCCCTATGGTACCAATTCTGCTCTTGACTATTGTAGGATTCATGTTGTTTGGTTACTGCATCGAATTGTCCAACCTATTTTCATAAGTCATACTACATCCTATGGAATTCTAAAGTCATCATGCTTTACCAACTCTTCGTTCTATAAGAGTTAGTGACTTGTTTTGGCTCTTATTCTTCTCAGGGGTCATGAGTGACATATACAAATGACTTGGAAAGTAAAAATGAAATAAATAGAGGGAAAACACAAGGGTTCCAACTTGTCCCAGAACTCATGGCATATGAAGTGAGCATATATGATTGCCCTGCAGTCCGCGCATTTGCATGTCTCCAAGACAAAGCATCTATCTAGTATAGGTCTATAGGTTTGGGAGGCTACAGGAAAAAATCATCTAGGGACAGGAGAGTCAACAGTAATTAAGCATGCATGTACACTTGCATCCCTTTTTCTGAGAGCATGTTTTCATTCTTAGACCCCAAGTTTATTATGGTAGTGCACAACAGGTCCATCATGACGACCATTGAACAGATGACTAAAGAGGCAGTTCAACTTATCAGAATAAGTGTGTTCCATATATACTTTTTATCATTGTAAACTGAACATAATAAATAGGATTATAGGAACATGTATGATGTATTCATCCATGTTCTAGATAAACAGGGAGGTTTGGGTGTTCTCAACCTTTTAGTACAAAATGAAAGTCTTTTGATGAAGCATCTTCATAAATTTTACAGTAGAGCACAAATCCCTTGGGTGCAGCTTGTTTGGGACAAATATTATGCAGGAGGCAAGCTTCCAATTCAAAGTATCACTTTCAAAGGCTCCTTTCGGTGGATAGATAATCTTAAAATTTTACCCCAATTCAAAGAGATAGCTCTGGCATGACATGTGGAATGATCTGATTTGTTGACAAGCTTTTCCAGAACTATTTTCTTTTGTGAGGAATTAGAATATTTCTTTTTCTGTGTCCGCTAACACTCAACATCTTTATGAGCTTTTCCATCTTCCTCTTTCACCAGAGGTATATGCACAGTACCAAACTCTCAACGCTGCAGTTCAGAATTTAAACATGCAAGACACTCCTGATTAGGGATCAATGGTGGTCCCATATTTGGGGATCTGCTCTGTTTTCTTCAAGAAAGGCTTATAGAAAACTTATTGGTCACCGTCAGATGCATGTTGCTTTCAAGTGGCTATGGAAATTCATGTTGTCAAAATAAGAGAAAGTTCTTCTTCTGGCTCATTCTTCAAGACTGATTAACTACCAGGGCTTTACTCAGGCGAAGAAATATGTCACTTCAAGATTATCATTGTGTCCTCTGCAACTTGGGTACTGATGAAGATATTTTTCATTTGCTCTTTCACTGTCCTTTCTCTTTGGCTTGTTGGTCCACTCTACAGTTAACTATCCCCAACAGCCAAGATGTGGGTTATATTGTCGAAAGCCTTCCATAAAAAAACATGTTGCTAAGTAGATCCAGGCTCTTGTTTGGGTGCATAATTGTCATATGTCTATAGCGGTTTTGTTTTTGTGCATCAAAGCTTAGGCCTTGTTTAGTTCACTCAAAAAATCAAAAACGTTTCAAGATTCCCCATCATATCGAATCTTGCGGCACATGCATGAAGCATTAAATATAGACAAAAAAAACTAATTACACAGTTTGCCTGTAAATTACGAGATGAATCTTTTGAGTCCAGTTAGTCTATAATTGGATAATATTTGCCACAAACAAACGAAAGTGCTACAGTGTCCTAAACCAAAAAATTTTAAAAACTAAACAAGGCCTTAATGGAATACATATGTTCCGATAGGAGAAGGCACAACGAATTTCCTAATAAAAACTAAAATACATATGAAAACAAGGAAAATACAACATTTTCTTGCTAGCTTCTCTAATTTGTTTTCACATACACACTTTCTCTAAACTGAAATTTTACTTACTTATAATCCTAATAAAACCATAATATGCTGTCCAATCCATATGACATGTCATCGCCCCGGCCCGTATGGCCCAAATCTCGAACCAACTTCCACTCACATCTGAACTAAAATAATAATGCTTCTACAAAGTATGAGGAATTAAATACATGGCTTGTTAAATGCCGTCATCATCCAGGTACAGATATACTATGTTGTGCTGAAGCGCTGAACCCACTGAGACCAAATCCGCTCACAGTTATCACATATTAGACGATATCATATTGGTTTTATTTCTTTATAGCCCCACTGCTACACGTATACAATCATGTCACTGTGATGAATAGCTTATAAATGCATTGTTGAATGCTTGGAAAACCAGACCTTGGTAATGCTCGAACGGTAATACTTCCTTAACGCATCTTGATATCATGTGGAGTTATAGAGGCACAGTTAACATGCTCTTCTGCACGAATTATATATTGACTTATTTGGTCTCCTATCCTCCAAGTGGTGATATATATAGAAGTATCTTGGAAGGTACAAAAAAATATAGAGGGAAGAAAAAAACAAGAGTGTTGCTAATAAGAAGGCGTTGGATTCCAAAGATCGTGTTATGCTTGAATTTTTGAAGAAAAGGGCACCATTGTGTTTACTACTAGCTACTATATGCATGTTGGTGTAGGCTTGGTAGGCAGCAGGAAAAGATTACATTGATCCAAAAGAGATGCATGGTCAAGGCAAGCCTTTGAATTGAAGCTAGCCGTTGTTCTTAGCCATGTGACAGGGATATTTAGACATGAGGGTGTTACAATCCCATGCCCACGGAAGGAAACAACAGATCATGGACTCCACAGGCCTGCTCGGGTCCGAAGGCCCTATAACCATGTTAATGGGGTGCACGTATTTGGGCCATGCCCATGTATGGAGCTAGGGTATATGAGCTGAGCATATTGGAGAGGAGAGGGTACGAACTGTAGTGTATCAAAGTCCATCAGCTATGTTTGTAAAAAAAAAGTCCATCAGCTATCTTAATCCTGTCCTTGCTCGGTCATCTGTTTTCTTCCCCACTGATCTTCTTTCTTCCCTGCCTCTGATTTCTTCCATCTATCTGTAACCCCTTGCTAACATTTGGTATTAGAGACACAGGTTCCTCGGGCATTCCTTCCGCGATCACTTATATTATCCGATTTGATTGGTTGAGCAATTGATCCAGTTGATCTAATTGGAATCAATCAGTGAGCAGCCTGCTTGCAGGACAGCGCGACAACTCTGTTATTTTCTTCAATTCTAAATACTTTATAGGTGAAATAGTGTACTAACCTGCCTTTGTTTGTGTTATGACAATATGAGTGTACCCCCCCCCCCTTTTTTCTTTTCATCTTTTGTGTACATATGCAATAATTGGCCTAGATCATTTTAAAAAAAACAATTGTTCAATATGTATATTGTTTGAAGCCGTCAGCCATATCTTTGCAAATCAGTTTAGAAAATATAATTTTTTACAGCTTGGTAGGCACCATATTCTTGAGTTTGCTCAGGTTCTCAGATTTTTTCTAAGACTATGTTGGTTAATTATATTATTATAATAAATAATAGTTTCTGTGACCCAAAATTGATGCTAATATAATCGTATAGAAAGTACCTACTAATCATTGTAATTTTGTATCGCATAAATAAAAATATTATCGTCTAACTAATTAAACAAAGTATGGCCTGTAAAAAAAGACGCCGATCAATGCATGCGAGTTCCCTATCCGCCACCAGTTGGAGTCATGTTAGTCTCCTTACTGCATCCAATCGTCCAAACTATACTTCTATAAGTCACTATAACATCACATAATGTGAAATTATTGCATCCTGTTGTCCAAGTACTTCCATATAAGTCATGTCCTTTTTGAACTCTCCATAAGTCATGTCCTGACATCACATCATGTGGAATTACCAATGCAACTCTCTTCTCCGTGTCAGTTCTTTTTTTTTCATAAAGACTCTCGTGTATGAATTAATGACTAACTTTAGCTTTTATCCTTTCTCAAAGGTCAAGGGTAACATATATATAAACGTCTTGGAAGGAAAACGAGACTGTTGTTATCCCACAAAGCATGGCTTTTGAAGTGAGTGCAGATATGGGTTCTCACACGCGTTCTATGGCTCCAAGACAAAAGCATATCCATCTAGTGTAGGTCTAGGTTTGGGAGGCTATTGGAGAAAGTCATTCCAAAGAGTGTGGCTCAGAAGTAATATAATCAAGAATTAAGGGCATGTTTAATTGAATGGCAGAGATTGTTGTAACTAAGGTTAGGCATATGTCAATATTGTGGCACGCCTAAGTTACGGCAAGATAAGGTTGTTTGGTTGACTACCATATTTGATATTTTAGCTACCTTGTGGCGAGTCCGTTCACTTCAGTTTGTTTGCAGCTGCTATTGTTGTTTGTACAGTGCTTTTTTGTGTGAGAGAGATACGGTATATGGTGAATAGGCATGGGCCAATGGCGGATTCTTTGTTCGTCATCTTTGCTGGCACTGGTGAGGTTCCTTTTATTTTTTCCCCCAAGTACTAATACTCGTAGGGAAAAATGATGTCAAAAGGCAGTTGAACATGATATTATCATAAATGAAGGAGTGACTAGCTATTATTGTCTGCTTCTCATCATCATAATCTATGTGCAGTTTTGTGGTTTGGCTAGAAAGAATCCGCTCTGAAAAGCTCTACCAAATGGTCTCTTGTTTCTTTTGACCAACTACATTTTCTCCCAACTCAAAGTTACCTATAGATACTCCTAGCTAACACAACCAAAACATGTCCGGTGCACGTGACGGATACCTCCCATATCACAAAAAACTTGAACCACTGTAGTCATATCCAAATTGAAACAATGCTTCCACAAATACGAGGGAAGCCAAGAAATACATGGCCTGTGCACACTAGCAACTATTCACCCTCTTCTAGATGTCGGGATATCTGGCATCAGCTACCTATGGCTATGAGAAGTCCCAATTATTATAGGAGATATAGTCATGTTGGTTTCTTAATAGGCACACTTAGTTTTTCTTCCCACCCTGTTGCAATTTCATTCTAGCTGTCTCTGGAAATATAAAGGACCACACCTACAAACCACCCCTATGTATAAATTGATTTCTAAGAACGGTAATGGCATGACTTGCGAAATAATACTAATTATTTTGATGTAGTCGCTTGGGTGTAAGATTTTTTGGCGGTTTTTTGGAAAACATTTCTAGGGCGCGCCCTAATCTTGTGAACTGTCCATACAAACTGAATTTGTATTTTATATGCTGTTTGTAGGGCGACCTTTAAGTAGAGGCGGATACAAATTCCGCAACTTCAAATTTATTTTGAATTCTGTCTCTTCAAATCTGTTTTAATTGCAATTACAAATCATTTATATAGGTGTGGTGCAACTCAAGATCCAATAGTGAACCACTTGGAGGAAAATCATATAAATGCATTGAATGTTTTGGAAAATCAGTTGTACATGGATTGTAACTCCCTACGCCCTGTAATAGAATCAACTTCCAGAAAATATAGGACATGTTAACAAATAGGAGAAAAGACCTAGGTGCCCCCATCAACCTATTTTTAATTGCTTTGTTTGGTGTATCTAAGAGCAAATTAAATGTTGTGACTCCCTTAAATGTTGTTGTGAAGTTGAGGTTTGGTCAGCCTCAATAATGAAAAGTGTCATCTAGATGAAATTAGGTGTAAGCTCTTCTCAAAACTTGAAAATGTTTCACACGTACTATCATTGAGGGGCAATCATGCGTCCCCTTTGTAAAGTGGATTGTCTTCCTGGAATAAAATCAGCCTTCGGAAACCATTTGTTCTTTCTCTGGTCTCCTAGGTAACATGACCATAAGGCCCCAACAACTGGTCTGCGATGTTCTTAGCCACAATTGGTGCAAACACTCGCCATCACCAAAAAAAAAACTTGCAGGTAGAGATATTTGTGAAGCCACTATGGCAGACAACCTCTTTGCCGAGTGTTTTTTCGCACACTCGGCAAAGAAGCTCTTTGCTGCGTGTCAAACAAAAAACACTCGACAAAGAGGCTTCTTTGCCGAGTGTCAGAAAATACACTCGGCAAAGAAGCATCTTTGCCGATTGTTTTTTTGTGCAAAGAAGTTTCTTTGCTGAGTGTTTTTTTACACTCGCCAAGTGTCAAACGACAAACACTTAGTAAAGAAAATTTTAAATCAAATTTTAAAGCTATAAACGAATTCAAATCAAAAAGTTTTCAGCTATAAAGTTGTATAACTTTTCAAGATCTTCAATATTTATTTTGATATTTTCTTCATTTGACAAAGTAAAAATAAATTTATTCATAAATTTTACATATCACTCTTATAGTTTATGAAACTACAAGAGAGATATATAAGATTTGTGAAAAATATTAGAATCACCATGTCGGATGAACAAATGATCAAACAACCAAAATAAATTTTGTATATCTTAAGAAGTTATGAAATTTTATATTTGAAAACTTTTTCATTTGAGTTCATCTTGTCATGCAAAATTGCGTCTTTATTTGAAATTTTTAAAATTTGATATTTTCAAATGACTTCGGATGGAAAAACTTCCTAAATAAACTTTTTACATCTCAAAAAATTATGTAACTTTGTAGTTGACAACTTTTTTATTTGAAATCATCTTGTCATGCAAAAACTACGTTTGATTTTCTCAAATTTGAAATTCAAATTTTGTAAACAACCTCAGATGGAGAAAATCCCTTAATGAAAAGTGTAGATCTCGAAAAGTTATGAAACTTTATAGTTAGTAATTTTTTTATTTGAAATCAGTTTGTTATGTAAAAACTACGTTTGAATTTCTCAAATTTGAAATTCAAATTTTGTAAACGATCTTGGATGGAGAAACTCACTTAATGAAAATTATAGATCTCAAAAAGTTATGAAACTTTATAGTTGACAACTTTTTGATTTGAAACCTTTTAGGGCCTCAAACAATTAAATTACACATGATTTGATATAATATATGAGGAACCGAAATGCAATACAGACACAAGTGACAGTGTAGTGCAGTGGTTAGGGAAGGAGACACCGAATTCCACTAGGCACATAGCTGCAAAATTTGCGCAAAAAAGTACCATGACTTGCGACTTCGATGGAGGCGAGCGGGCACTGGTTGTTGGGGGCTTTCTCGAAAAAATTCCTTTTTTTAGGGAATAAAAAAAAATCCTATTTTGCCGAGTGTTCGACATCCGGCACTCGACAAAAGAGCCCTTTGTCGAGTGTGGCACTTGGGAAAGCCATTGCCGAGTGCAAATGTGGCTTTGCCACCTGGCTATCGTAGTGCCTGGAGTCCTAGACCACCACTTTGAGAAGCTACATTTGAGTTATGGTGCAGTCCCTATATATGGTTGTATGACACAATGGAACAGACCAGGACGAGTTGATGATGAGATAGACTTATATGTAGTTATAAAATATATTCAAGGGCTAAACTAAAAAGTACGGGTACGAGTATCCGATACAATACGTATCGGATACGCGGATACACACTTTCTCAAAAGAAAAACCCACTAAAATGGTGTATCCGAGTATCCGTATCCACGTATCCGACGAGTATCGGATACAGATACATCACCCCCTTGAAGTATCCATGTAACATAAAAAACACACTTTCTTCTTGGCAGAGACTCAAGCGCGTCCATGGCACACGCTCGGTCCCTTCCCTGCCAGCCCTAGCCTCTCCCCCAGCGACCCCTCCCCTGGCCGCGTCGCCCTTTCCCCTAGCCACACCTCCCCCAGGGCCCACTGCCCTCTCCCTCGGGGTCGTGTTGCCTCAAGATGGACACATGGAAGGAACGCAAAGGTCGCGGATGGCCCTTCTACGAAAGACGACGGTGGTGCAGGAGCAGAGCTCGGTGGCGAGGCCGCTGCTAATAGGAGGAAGAGGCGGCTATACGGATTCTCCTCCTTCCTCATCGTGGCCTGCTCCTCCTAGCGTGGCACAGCACCCTGCTCCTCCGAGCACGACTGGTGAGGCCTGTGGTCACGCGGCGCGACACCTTGGTAAAGACAGCGGCGCTATGCTACGTGCACAGGGCCAGCCCACGGCAGCGCTTGACCTTTTGTGTAATGGATGACACGGTGGATATTTTTTTACTAAATCCACGAAATTGGAGTTTGCAGAGCACCCTTAGAGTTTCCAAAGCACCTTAGAGTTTCCAAAGCACCCTTGAGGTGCTTCGTAGATTTGGTGGATCTGGGAGTTAGATCCACATTTTTGAAGATCTAGAATTTGTGGAGCTAGAGTGTTTGGCTAAAGAAAATGGGAGCAAAGCTGTTTTTTTAGAATCTGAAGCTGTACAGAGCTCTGTCAAACACCCCCTAAATCAAAACAACATAATGTCTACCCCATGTGACAACTGGTCTCTAACATGTGCTCCCATATAGATTAAATCTTGAATCACCTTGTGCTCCCATCTGAACTGAAATACTCCCTCAATCCCAATTTATAAGACATTCTAAGAATTTTGAAGAGTCAAAGTATATCAAGTTTGATCAACATTATAGAAAAAGTTAGAAAGGTTTATGACATCAAATAGATAATACTATAAAAATATAACTAATGAAGAACCTAATGATACTTAGATGATACATAAATGTTGTTATGTTATCATATAAATTTGGTCAAACTTGAGATACTTTAACTCTCCAAGATTCTTGGAATGACCTATAACTTAGGATGGAGGGAGTAATATTTAGTTCCTTTTCTTGGGGCTTTCAAAATGAGTATATGATTATTGTCCCACGCTTTGCATGGCTTCAACTCCAAGGCAAAGCATCCATCTAATGTAGGTCTAGGTTTGGGAGGCTATTGGAGAAAATGAGCATGCATAATAAAGCATAGGTACACTTGCATTTCCTTTCTTGTTTGGTTGATAAGGTGCATTCCGATCCTTCGGATGAGAGCATATTTTGCAACTTAGACCTAGTGTGTCGCGTAGTGCCTAGATCCATGGGTCAACATAGGTCAACGTAACTTGAGAGACTAAGGTTTTGTTTAGATCCAAAAAGTTTTTAAATTTGAACACTATAGCACTTTCGTTTTTATTTGACAAACATTGTCCAATCATAGAGTAACTAGGCTTAAAAGATTCGTGTCGCGATTTACAGGCAAACTATACAATTAGTTTTTGTTTTCATCTATATTTAATGTTTCATGCATGTGCCACAAGATTCGATGTGACAGGGAATCTTAAAAAGTTTTTGATTTTTGGGGTGAACTAAACAAGGTCTAAGTTTTAATGCTTTCATGTATTTTTTTTTCACTCGTTGTTATTAGTTGAACAAATTAAACATGAACATGTAGTTGCGCTATCCATGGTCTAGCTAAGCATAGTGCTAATAAGTAGAGCAAGGCTCTCGTCTGGGTGCATATATAATTGTGTCATATGGCCAGTGGTTTTGTGCACCAAAGCTTAATAGAATACGTATGTTTAATTTTAATAGGAAAAGGCACAACATATTTCCTATTAAAAACTGAAATAAGTTGTAAAACATGAAGAAAACACAACGTTTTCCTGTTAGCTTCTTTCTCTTTTGACCCACTACACTTTCTCCCAACTAACATTCTAGCGATTTGGGCCTAGCACAGCCGTACTATGTTCAATCCATTATATTCATCCATATAACAAATGTTGCCCCAAAATTTTAGACTAACTTGTATCCCCATGTGAGCTAGAAACAGTGCTTTCACAAGTATGAGCAGTTGTGAAACAAAAGCAAATTATTAGAGAGAGGTGCATGTGGCGTGTGGGTGCATAGACATATATCCTTAGTGTGCTATATGGTGAAATATTAACCAAATCAACAGTTTTTACGTTTTCTGGAGGTGCATTTGCAGCCCCTATCAATATAGTGTAGCTTGGCCCCTGGGGGGGGGGGGGCTGGTGTCTCTGATGGTGGGCTGATGTCTTGTCTCGGATGGCATTGGTGACGGCCCTTGTAGGGCAGCATGGGTTGGTCACAACTCACAAGTCACACAAGTCACACTTGTCTGGCTTGCGGCAATGTCCCACATGTGTCCCTTTCTGCTTGGTAAAGTTCTGTGGGAAGAGGTGGGACATGTAGTTGTGCTATCCTTATTCTAGCTAAGCATGCTACTAATAAGTAGATCAAGGCATTTGTTTGGGTGCATAATTGCCAGATTGCTAGCAGTTTTGTGCACCAAAGTGTAATTGAATAAATATGTTCAGCAATTTTCCTATTGAATACATTAAAAAAGGTGGAAATACAACATTTTCTTGCTAGCTTCTTTCTTTTGACCAACGACACACTTCTCTGCAGCCAATAGAATTTAAGCAAAGCTGGCGATTTCTTCACCGTTGGGGACGCGCGGTCTCAACGCGTTTCTATAACTATTAATTTCTATAACACTATATATAAAAATCATAGTTCTAATAGATAGTTTTTATTTTTTATCCAATTATATGTATTCTCTTCCTATTCTCAACCAATTATATCACTTCATGTCTTGGGTCTTGGATCTCGTGTAGACATGGTTTCTAACTTAGACATAGTTTCTATAATTTTTACTCTCTCTCTTCAATAATTACCTTGCCACATCAGCAAAAACGCTTAGGTGGCACTACAATTAACATCTATAGAAACTATGATGATTTCTGCATTGGGAGTGCTCTTATAAACCACACTGCTGACTGAATGCTACAAAGGAACCTTCCAGCCAAAAGTGGATTGCATTATTAGCCTTGCTCTAAGGCCCCGTTGCAATCGGTACACTTTAACTCCTATCCATCGAATATTTGGACACATACATGAAGTATTAAATATAGATAAAAAATAACTAATTACATAGTTTGCATATAATTTATGACACGAATCTTTTGAGTCTAATTAGTCCATGATTAGACACTAATCATTAAACAAAACGAAAATGTTATAGTATTTGTTACATTTAACTGCGTCCAACCAAACACGCTCTAAAAGTATCCTATTTTTTCCTCCAAAAAACATATAGTTTTACAACCCTTAAAAAGGTATTGTCAGAAAAAAAGAAAGTTATCTCTAAGTGTTTCCAATAATCCACTTATAAAATATAGAAGACAATTTTACATCAGTAATTCTATACTATTTCTAAACTATCGTAACCACTTTTGTATATTCTTTCTCTATTGTACATTTTGCATCAAGGAGCGATGGGCGTGACAAAGGCTGCATGTATTTTTATGCACGATGTTGGCTTATTTGCCAATTGCCAATAGATAAGGAAGCAATATAGATTACTCTTGGATATGAGTTTTTTTTCTTTTTCCTAAAAAAACATAGATGGGGAAAGAGATATGGGGTACCACTGAAGATGCTCTAAAACCAGTTGTACTTGAATTATGCTAGAAGGATTAACTTTCCCTGTCTTCAGTGCCCATCCTATGTCAAAATCCAAAAAAAATGGATCTAAACAAGGCCCATCTTGATATCATGTGGAGTTCTTAAGTCACATTGCCTGACCTTCTATATAGTGGTGGAGCTAGAGCAAATCTAAGAGGGGTGCATTTGCCTTTGTGGGTGCAAGATTTTATGACATGTGTGTGTAAATATAGTGAAAATTTAGTATTCACTACTGTTTTTTATTTTTCTCTGGGTGCGGCCGCACCCAATCCTTTGAATATAGATTCGCCCATGCTTCTATATGAGTTATTGACTCATGAATTGGCCGGGCTCCTATCCTCCAATGGTGACATATAAATATGTCTTGGAAGGTGAGGAAAATGTAGAAGAAGAAAAACAAGAGTGTTCTTAACATATTGCTTACAAGGAATCGGACTATGTTCATGTTTCGGAAGAAAAAGAGCATGTGTATGTTTACTGTAAGCTACTATGTATGTTGGTGTAGGCTTGGAAGGCGGCAGGAGATCACATGCATCCCTATGGATTGAGGCGAGCCATTGGAACGTTCACTTGCTCTCAGTGTCATGAGAGAGCTAGGGTGAATAACTCTGCAAATTAGATCGTTCCAATGTTTCCTTTCATGCATTATTAGTATCCTTAGACTAATTCAACAATAAGTTTGGGTGCATGTGGCTACTGGGTACCGATTTAGGCCCTGTTTTGGTTTGAAGGATTTTTCATGGGAAAAGCAGAGGAAACATGAATCATTTGCCTTTGGTATTCTAGATACCAAGTGTAATTGAATTAGTATATTCCTGCGAAAAAGAGGCAAAATGTGTTTCTCTTAAAAAGACATAAACACAATGCTCCGGTCTTTCATTTTCCTGTAGATGGGAGTATAACATACAACAGGAAAAATATACAAATCATGGATGTTGAAATCCATATCACTTGGAGTCTATTTACTGGTCTGAAAAACTATAACTGAAAATATTGTTCGCTGATTTATTATGAGAGAAAAACATTATTAGCTAGCAAAGTACGCCAACAGGCTAGTTTATTAGTGACGTTGAGAGCAATTGCTAGTTTCTTTTGGGGGCAGAAAACTATATCATTTTATTTATATTATTTTTAGGAGTCGCTTTTGTCTTGTCGTTTAGGTCACAAAGCAACTTTTCTATGTAATTTTCTATTAGTGAATCTAATAGCTAGGTTTGTGTCATGAAGGCTCCTCGCTTGCGTGATAGCGCATGGTTGTACTGAGAACTTTTTTCTCTTAATGAAAAATGGGTGAATGGCTCGATCGAGGAAAAAAGTTAGGAGAAGATCACCTTATACCTGGGGTGTTTAGCACGACTCCTCACGATGAGCTCCTCTAGAGGAGTCAGAGCTGTTTTGAAGAAGCCATAATTTGTGGTTTCGCAAAAACGGCTCTAGCTCCTCTATTTTTTTACTTAAAAATGGCTTCTTCAGAAAAACATTTTGCACAACTTCTCTGGAGGAACTAGAGCCGGAGCCGGAGAAAAGTCCTGCCAAACAGACCCTTAGGCAGCTTCTAATGTTACTTAAAGTTGCCTTCTAGGGAATAATAAAAAACAAACTTTTTCTACCTATTGCATCATACAAAGATCTTATAGCTAAGTTGTAAGCATCAACATTGGATTGTATTTATATTCCTTCTTGAATAAGATAAAATCAAATCAAATCAGCCTTCAGAAGCCCTTTGCTCTTTCTCTCATTTCCTGGATAAGGGGTATTTTGGTTGGAGGTGTTAAAGTCTGACGATAGCTCTTTTTCTTTTATTTGATAATTAGTGTCCAATCATGAATTAATTATGCTTAAAAGATCTATCCCATAAGTTACCTCTACCTATGTTTTTAGTTTTATAAATAATCTATATTTAATAATTCATACATGTATCTAAACATTCGATGTGATATGTATTAAAAAAATAGGAGCCTAATATTACCTTAAGCCCCCAACAATCCGTCCGGTAAGAAGGCCCCCAACAATCCGCCTCTTATGTAGGCCTGGGCATTCGGGTTACCCGATTTTTTCGGATCGGGTAATTCGGGTAATGAAAATTGTTACCCGATATTAGTCCTGAAAAAACACTACCCGCAATTTCGGGTACCCGATAATTCGGGTTCGGGTTCGGGTATTCCCGATTTACCCGAATTTTCAAAAAACAACACACTATACAAAATTTTAATAGCAATTTATATATAATTTCAGCAGCAATTTGTATAGAATTTCAATAGCATTTTGTAGAGAATAATATATTACTATCACTTGTTCAAACAAAGAGAATTATATTCTAATAAATTGATAAATTCTAATATTTAACTAACAACACATGATAAATACAAAGATATAGACAAATATTCAGGTAATTCGGGTACCGGAAGATATTACCCGAATTACCCAAACTAATTTCGGGTAATCAAAATCACTATCCGAATTTAGGATCGGGTACCTCGGGTTCGGGTAATTCGGGTCCGGATCCGGGTAATTCGGGTACGGGTAATGGGTATCGGGTAATTTGCCCAGGCCTACTCTTATGTTTAAGAGAGAATTATTTCCTTGCTCTAAAAAAAGTGCCTCTTAGTTTCTTAGCTCTTTTTTGGCCGAACTTAGTTATTTGGCCCAGATTTGAGTTTTGCTTGGTTTTATGGCCCTTCCTTAGTTTGATGAGGTACCAGGGTTAAGTAGTACACGAAAAGACTATTTTGCCCTTGGCGCTGAATGAAAAAGAGTAGTAGCCTATATATGCACTATACGGGTTTTCAGATGGCTTAATATCAATAATTTTACAATATGGTCTGTAATAATTTTTTGAAGCATGGGTCACTATTTTTTATATATATTTGCACATGACAATATATATTTGTATATGATAATTATAAATTCAAGTGCACACATACGTAATAATAATTGCCATGTGCACTTGAATTGACAAATATACATATAAAAATATGTAGGCTACTGCTCGTGACAACCCCATGCACACATACGTAACAACAATAATATGAATTTGTGGACATGACAATTATTATTTATATATATATATATATATATATATATATATATATATATATATATATATATATATATATATATATATAATAATGATTTCATGCTTCAAAAAATTATTGCAGACCACATTGTGAAATTATTAATATTAAGCGATTTGAAAAATTTGTACAATACATATGTAGGTTGCTGCTATTTTTATTCAGCGCTAAGGGCAAAATAGTCTTTTCGTGTATAACTTAACCCCGTTATCTCATCAAGCTAACGGAAGTGCCATAAAAACAAGCAAAACTCAAATCTGGTTCAAATATCAAGTTCGACAAAAAAAAGGCTTAAAAAACTAAGAGACACTTTTTCAAGAGCCAAGGAAATAATTCTCTCTATGTTTAACCGAGGCAACCAATAATCTGGCTGTTCTAAAAAAAAACAATAATCTGGCTGTTACTTCCAGAGGCCCTGAGGGGTTCCACAAAGTCCCCGGCCACCGCTACAAACAATTATACTCGAGTTATTTAATACAGCTGCATCAATATTAATCTTTGGCTTCGCGCCTGTCTAGCACCCGTGTCATTTGAGCTTTTGTTACAAGTCAGGAAGAAACATTCTATAAAACAATGGGGTAAAAAATGGAGTTCTTTTGGGGGAAAAAAAAGACTCTAGTCAATATATCCTCCTGTTCTTGAATTTCACATAAATGTTCAACCAGCTCTTCCTTCTCACGGGCCCATTTACGTGCTGGGCCTCCCATGGGCTCCGTAAAGGGCTATGGCAGCACCGCAGCTTGGTCCAGTCCATGCGACAGAGATGTCCAGGCCCAGCCCACTCGATTTTCCTCAAATCCCACCGCTCGTTTCACACCAACGGACCAGATCGCTTCCACTAACCCCCGCACACAAACCCTAGTCACCTCCACCTATATAGCCTCTTCCCCTCGCGCCTCGCCTCCATTCGCTCCACCGCCGCCGCCGCCCGAACCCTAGCCGCCGCCGCCGCCGCCGCCATGGTCGCCTTCAGCCGCCCCCTCGTGACCGTGAAGGCCCTGGAGGGCGACATGGTGACCGACGCTCCCGGCATCGCCCTACCGCCCGTCTTCGGGGCGCCGATCCGCCCCGACGTGGTCCGCTTCGCCCACAAGCTGCTGTCCTGCAACAAGCGCCAGCCCTACGCCGTCTCCCGCCGCGCCGGCCACCAGACGTCGGCCGAGTCCTGGGGTACGGGCCGCGCCGTGTCCCGTATCCCCCGCGTCCCGGGAGGCGGCACCCACCGCGCCGGCCAGGGAGCCTTCGGCAACATGTGCCGCGGCGGCCGCATGTTCGCGCCCACCAAGATCTGGCGCAAGTGGCACCACCGCGTCAACATCAACCTCCGCCGCGTCGCCGTCGCCTCCGCGCTCGCCGCCACCGCCGTCCCGGCCCTCGTCCAGGCGCGCGGCCACCGCATCGAGACCGTCCCAGAGATGCCCCTGGTCATCTCCGACTCGGCGGAGTCCATCGAGAAGACCTCCCAGGCGCTCAAGATCCTCAAGCAGATCGGCGCCTACGCCGACGCCGAGAAGGCCAAGGACTCCGTCGCCATCCGCCCCGGCAAGGGGAAGATGCGCAACCGCCGCTACATCAACCGCAAGGGCCCGCTCATCGTCTATGGCACCGAGGGCTCCAAGGTCGTCAAGGCCTTCCGCAACCTCCCCGGTGTGGATGTCGCCAACGTCGAGCGCCTCAACCTGCTCGACCTCGCCCCTGGTGGCCACCTCGGGCGCTTTGTGATCTGGACCGAGAGCGCGTTCAAGAAGCTAGAGGAGGTTTATGGGAGCTTTGACGCGCCCTCCCTGAAGAAGAAGGGCTTCGTTCTGCCGAGGCCCAAGATGACCAACGCTGACCTGGGCAGGATCATCAACTCTGACGAGGTGCAGTCTGTGGTGAAGCCACTCAACAAGGAGGTGAAGCGCAGGGAGAAGAGGAAGAACCCTCTCAAGAACATGGCTGCTGTGCTCAAGCTCAACCCCTACCTCGGCACTGCCCGGAAGATGGCCACCCTTGCTGAGGCTGCCCGTGTCAAGGCCCGGAAGGAGAAGCTCGACTCCAAGAGGACCAAGCTTAGCCCGGTATGATAACTTCTTGCTCTCCTACATTTCTATTATCAGTACTAGATATGGTAACTTAGATGTGATCTTTTTAGTTCTGTAGTTTGTGGTATTGATTGTTACTGGTGAGGTCTAGTACAGTTTCTGTTCTATCTGTTGTTTACTGAATACTGGTGTGTAGCTTTAACTTGTTTGCTGTACATTTGTGATAATGTTGCGAATTATGTCATGCTTTGTGTCAACTAGTTACAGAGCACCACACATGAATTAGTCCATTTTATATGCTTTTGCAGTATTGGTTCTTGTCAGTATAGTGATGTGTATTGGTTTAATGTTGTATCCAGAACTGTTGTTTTGTACTGTACAATTGATAGATAATTTTCTAGCTCAGTGTTGTCCATGTTAGTTTTGTTAGGCATTTTGTGTTGCTTGTATTATATTTCTGTAGATGGCTGGAGAAATACTAGTAATATACTGGTGTCCTGTTCTTGGACATACTTTGTGATCACTCTAGGCTTTGGGTGATCTAAATGTGTAACCATTCTAAGAATGGTGGTTGTTTCTGTTGAAAACATATTATTTTGATGCCTCTTGTTACCTGCTGTGTTTTTGCTTTGAACTATTGATATTTGGACATTGTTTATTTGGAATGTTGGTTAGAATAAATGCTATATGATGGTTTGAATTATTCCCTGAATATCCTGAAATGCCCCACATCCTAGTGCCATCTGACCAGTTTGTTTGACTGAAAGTCCTATATTTCTGTATGGTCAGTCTTGTTCAGAATTTGGATTATTTGTTTTAGTCAGCACTTGAAAAGACATGACTGATCCTATCACTGTTGATTAACTCTATATATCAGAAGCTGTATCATTTGTTTGTTGATAACCATGTACTGAACATTACATGTTGGTTTGTTGTAGGAGGAGGCTGCCAAGGTCAAGGCTGCGGGCAAGGCATGGTACAAGACCATGATCTCAGACAGTGACTACACTGAGTTTGAGAACTTCACAAAGTGGCTCGGTGTGACGCAGTGATCTGCGTGAGTTCTAGTTAAGTTTTGAGTAGTAGTGTTGCTGAACCTGTCTTGAGAGGAAAGAGGACCTATCAATCTGTTTTATCCTGCATCATCGTAACAAGTTACCCTGTGGGATTTTGAGACGTTTCATATCCGTTTTGTTTGTGCATTTCCGTGAGAACATAGTATTTGCATATTTGAACCAGTTATCTGAATTATGCTTGGGATATGTGCACTTGTTGCTTTCTGGCAACCTTCCCTGAATCCTTCAATCACTGTGCTGTGTTATTGCGACTGTTCTGTTCATGATGCTTATGGTGCACTGCCGCTTGGCTTTGTAATATTTGGCTATGGGATCTCTCCTGGTTGGTTGATATATTTGTTGCTCATTGTTTTTCTCTTGCGTTTGTCCAATACTATCAATCATCTGGCCTGGCATATCATCATGTTCTCGAAAGTTGTCCTTGTTATAAGCTGTGTCAACCTCGTTCCTGAATTATCAAATTGTATGTTTAGCTAGCTATACATTGTTTGGGTTTAGATTTAATCCAAACTTGTTACAAACCGTGACTGAGATACTCCAGCCGATATCCTCTGCAGCCGCTTCTCACTTGTTGCAGCTGCCGCGGTGTGCGTCCTCCGTCTAGCTCTGCTGCAGGCGCCTGCGCTGTGGTGGGCTTCTTGCTGCTGCTGCGTGCGCCCTCTGTCCAGCTCCGCCACAAGTGTTCTCTTCCTCCCTGTCAAACTCCACTGCTGCTAGTAGTGCTCGTTGATGGATGATGACAACTAAACAGTACGTATGAGGTTTCCCATGTGCAGATGAGCAAGCTTGGGGAGCAGCACAATATTCAGTACTGGGAATAACTGTAGGGGTTACTTCAGTATCGCCAGGAACAAAAAAGGGCTACTGCAGGTAGAAAAACCTATTTTCTTCTGGATTAAGGGCTACTGTTTTGTTCTCAGTATTGCAGTGGCCTACAGCAGCTGGTGCATCCGTGAGTGCTACTGGACCTGCTGGCTAGGAGAATAATTTCGCCATGTCCAGGGGCACTGATAAAATCCTCTGAAGTCTGAACTGAAGCCCCCCCAAGATCTTGGTTCGTGGTGGCTTGGCTGCATGGACCGAGCTGCAACCGCACCAGAACTGTGACAGCAACTCAGTGGCTACGTAGACACAAGCAAGGGGACTATCAGCAATATTTGCTAGGAATTGCTGATAAAGCAGTTTAGTGAACCATATGTAATTTAATGTGATGTGATATACACATGAGTTGCTAATCTGCGAATGAATAAAGACCATTATAAAGCTGTTACATATTGTTGATAAAAAGAATTGCATGACAATGTCAAAGATGTTCTCATTTCTGCCCATCATAAAGTATTGCATCAACATAGTTTTTTATGCCTGACCACTACAAGTTTGTACTGCATGTCACTATTATAAATAGAAGAGGACGACATAATTCATGTTTTTTGCACAAAATTAAGGACCTTCCCTATTGTATCTAACACAATTCAGGGATCACTGCTAGTGCCCTTTTGCTGGCCATCTCCCTCAATACTTGTTCCTCCAGTTTTCTTGATTGGCATCCCCTTTTTGGTGCTAGATGTTGATGGCAATGGCAGTCCATCAATTCTGTAAATGACACTCACAGTTTTATATTTTCCGTGATAGTGTCAGTCTTATCAGCCTTGCCCAACATTTCTCGGAACAGAGTTAATATATCCTCTATCCTGCCATCTTCACAGCAGCTATCAATTAAAGTCTTACAGGTGTCAACATCAGGTTTCAATCCCATAGAGACCATGCCATCAAGTAAAGTATTAAAGGTAACAGCAGTGGGTTTCAAGCCAATCAAGAGCATATCATCAAGGAGCTTCATCACTTCGCCCACTTCACCAGCTATGAAATACCCATGAATCATTGTATTATAAGAAACAACATTAGGTTTAGCTCCTGCACGTGGCATCAAATCAAAGAGTTTTTGGGCCTCCGTAACCTTTCCTTCTTTGAATAGCCTATCTATCATTGCAGTGAAGATAGTGACATCAGGAGGAATGCCTCTATCCATCATCTCATAAAATAGTTCCTCAGCCTTTTCCCATTTGCCATACATAGAAAACCCATGAATTAGGGTCGTAAATGTTATGATATTGGGAGACAATCCATCATCAATCATCTGACAGAATCGGGACATTGCATCGTCCAGCCGGCCTATCTTGCAAAGCCCATCTATAACTGTGGTGTAGGTGACTATGTCTGGCATGAATCCAAGCTGCTGCATTTTGATAAAAGTAAGGCTGGCCTCATCTAACCTTCCACATTTACAGTATGCATAGATCTCTATGCTGAAGGTATGATGATTAGATCGCATTCCATTCTGTACCATCAAATCTTTGACATTGTTCATTTCAACTAGATTGCCTTCGGTAGCATACCCATGAAGCAGACTTCCATAAGTGGTGGCATCGGGCTTTGGACCGCTCTGAATCATAGAATTAAAGATCTCTCTAGCTTCTGCGTGAAATCCAGATTTACAAAGACAGTCTATCAGCATATTGTAAGTAACAACATTTGGCCGTTGCCCATCTCTAGACATTTCTTTGAGAATTCTGACTGCCTCCGTCCACTGTCCTGAAGAGAGGTATCCATGGATCAGACTGTTATATGTAGTACAATTAGGCATAATATGCTCGTCAATCATCTGCTGAAGGACTGCCTCGGCCTTGTCCATTGCTTGAACCTTGCATAGGCCATCAATGACTGAATTGCAGGTCACAACATTTGGAGGGATCCCATGATCAAGCATTTTGCAAAACAGGGTGTAAGCTTTCCCTACATCTCCCTCTTTAAAGAACCCATGGATTACAGTGCTATAAGACACCACATCAGGTGGGCAGTTGTCTCCATCTTCAGCCATCATGTGGATCAGCTCGGCAGCCTCTTCACATTTCTTCTCAGCACAAAGCCCTTTGAGAAGTGTGCTGTAGGAGAAGACATCGGGGGTGCAGCCAAGTTCAGGCATCCGCCTGAGCACAATATTCATTGCGTCACTCGTCCTTTTCTTGGCGCAGAGGGTCCTGAGCAGGGGCGTGAAGGCGACGGCATCTGCCCTCAGTCCCGTCTTAATTATTTGCCCCAATGCAGCGAAGCCGAGGTTCAAACAGCCCGCGTCGCAACAGCAGCTGATGAGGATGCCGAAGGTAGCTATGTCTGGAGCCACCTTCTTGGCGCCCGCTCGGGCCATAGGTTGAACATGGACACGGCGAGCGCAGGGCCATCGCGCACAGAGGAGGAGACGGGGGCGCGAGCGACCGTGGTGAGCAGCTGGTTGAGGGCGTAAATGGAGCCGGGCCTCGCTCGGTGAAGCAATTCGTCGAACAGATCGAGTGCGTCCTCGGGGCCGAGGTCCCCCGAGCGGTAACACTCTCCGATGAACTGCTCCAGCTCCCAGGAAGGGCGGCGGTCGGCTCTCCACCGGCGCGCGGCTGCTGAAGCGGCCGGTGGTGGGGAACGATATTGGATCGATGGGAGCACCTCGTTGCAGAGTTGGCGCGCGGCCTCAGCGCTGAGGCTTCCCGAGCGGATGCGCCGTCCAATGATCCGCTTCAGCTTCTTCAGGCACGTCCGGCTCGACATGGTCGGCGCCGTCGCTCCGATTCGGTGGCAAATGCTGCTCGGCGCTGGGATGGAGCCAACTGAGGCAGGAGATTGGAGATGGTAGTGGTGGCGGAGCTGGAGTTGGGAACGAATGGAGGTGCCCCTTCGCGTGAGCCAGCAGAGGACTGATCACGTGCTTGGCATGAGTATAAATCTAATCTGGAGATTTTTTTTTCTTCACAAAATCAAATTAGTTCGACTGCCAAACAAGTTACCCTACAAAGAAAAATGTAACTTGGGTGCATTCTCGGTAAAAAAATGCAAAGTTTAACCAAATAGGTAGATAAATATTATTAATGTTTTTGACACAATAAATATATTTTAAAAAATATCTTATGAAAAATCTAATGATACTTATTTTATCTCAAAACTATTCATATTTTTTTATTCTTAATATATAATTATGAAATTTTCAGTCTCGCAACTTTCTGTCCGCGATCCGAAATCAGCTCAACTTTCTGTCTGCCAATCTATCCATGATCCGGAATCAGCCCGTGGCTTCAACGCCGGTGGAAAAGAGGAAAAATAATAGAAATTTTTCTCGGGTTTTCAATACAAAATCTCCTATATACATTAGAGCACGTTGAAAATAATAAAAGTACAAAGGTAAATATAAATAGATATGTAACATTATGTCATCACTTTCTTTGACCATTTGATGTTTCTCCCACGTTGCAATGCACGGGCATATTTGCTGGTATATATAATTAGTCAAACTTGACATACTGAAAATATGACATTATGCAATAATTGAATTCTTTCTCACCCTGCACTCTATCTTCTTCCTTGTCTCGCCTTCTTCCTTCGCGCTCCCCCCACCATCTCCTCACCCCGCCTGGCTCCGGCTCGCTCCTTCGACGCTACCCTCAACCCTTCTCGACTCAGCTCCAGTGCCTTCCTCAAAATTCCCCTGCCTCCTCACCTCCCGCCGTCGCGCGCACGACCACTTTCTTACCCTATCCCCTCTTGCATGCGGCCGTGGCAACCTCTGGCTATGGCACCCCTGTTTAGTCCTAGCCTGCTACCTTTACCGTCGCCAAGACCCCTAAGCCGCCTGTCGGCCTCTCCACCGCCTGGCTAGCCTCCCCCAAATCCCTTCCTTCTAAGGTCGTCAATGTGGGCGGCGGCGGTTTAGTCGCCTGAGTGGTAGCATCTCCTCCATCTCCAACGGTGTTGCGACTTTCATATGCGCGGACGCGGGCATATGCCCTATAGTGGGAGGGCGTTGGGGAATAAGGCACGGGCGCGTGGGAGCGCATTAGACGGCCACAACCCTGCATCAGACGGCGAAGAGGGTGTGCCCTGTGTCGTCTGCGCACCGAGCGTTGCGAGTAATCTTTTCTAATTATATGTAGACTGCCAATCGAGGAAATACTAAACCATGCTCAAAAATGTCCATAAGAAACTCAAAATGAACCGCAAAAGAAAAGAAGAGAAAATTCAACCATGAAAATATTTATTAATATTTATAGAATGTTCCATTTATTATGAAAATGGAAGTTTAGGATTTAGTTAAGGATTTTTTAACCTCCAAGTTGCATGTCAGATTTTCATCCTTGAATAATGAAAGTGAGTAACACACACCCTCTAACTATCAAAACTGGACAAATTTAATCACCTGATATGTGGTTTTCTATAATCTAAAAATCATAAATGTCCACTTTGATCTCTAAAATGATATTTAATATTAAGAAAAATATGAAATTAATTCCAATTTCCCTCAAAAATGTTATCTATTTGTTATAGCTCCTTTTGTTTCAAATAAATTATGAGCACAAACTACAAGCAATAAATCAATGGGAACATAAATAAACCATTTCAGAATAGCTAAATATAGATCATAAACGATCACATTCCTTTATTTTAGATGAAATTTGGTACAAGTTTTGATAATTTTTTCGATTGAAAATAGATTAATTATGATTTTTTTAGAAATCAAACAAGTGTTTTTTTAGAAAATAGAAAACAGAAAACAGAAAACCACCTTTGGAACGAGCTGGAGGACCAAATTCATGTTATTGCAAGCAAAGCAGGTTATTGTCGTTGCTCTTGCACACAGTAGTGCTCCTTGGCTACTCAAACTAAAGCAAAGCTGCTGCTAGTAGTGCTCGTTGATATAATGACAACTGAACAATATGTGGTTTCCTATATGCAGATATAGTTCCCCCTAAAACCAATTTTTTTTAAGATTTCTCGTTACATCGAATCTTACAGCACATGCATGGAGCATTAAATATAGTCGAAAACAACAAATAATTACACAGTTTGTCTATAAATCGCGAGATGAATATTTTGAGCCTAGTTAATCCATGATTAGACAATAATTGCCAAATAAAAACTAAAGTGGTACAATGCCCAAAACCAAAAAATTTTGGGAACTAAACAAATATAAATCTGGAGAGTTTTTTTACTTTTTCCCTCTTCGCAAAAGAAAATTAGTTTGACTGTGAAACAATTTTGGTTGATATATTATATATAGACTGCCAATTGAGAAATACTAAACCTGTCAAAAATCATAAGACGTTTGATTTTTTTTCTAGATACATTGCTTATCAACATATAATGTATATTTATATACAGAGCAAATGCAGTGTATTTAGAAAAGACACAGTGTCTTATAATTTGGAATAGATTGAGACCCAAAATGTACATAAAGAAACCCAAATGAACCAGAGAAGAAAAGAAGAGATAAATCAATCGTGAAACTATTTGTTAATAATGTTTCATTTATTATGACAATGGAAGTTTAGGATTTAGTTAGGGTAAAGTATATTTCTCAACCTCCAAGTTGCATGTCAGATTTTTTTATCCTTATATAATGAAATTGGGTAAAAGACACCCTTGACAAATTTGGTCTCCTAACTGTTCATCGGTGGTTTTTTGTTTTCTAAAAATAATAAATATCCTGTTTGATCTCTAAAAGTTGATATTTGATTATTTTAAATTAGAAAACATGAAATAATTCCAACTTTCCTAAAAAATGATATGTATTTGTTGGTGCTCTATTAGAGTTATTTTAATATTATTTATTTTAAGTAGATAATGAGCACAACTACAAACAATAAAGCGATAGGAATAGAAATAAACCAGCTCCAAATAACTATACATAAATCATAAACGAGCATATTTATTTTTTAGAATAAATTTGGTACAAGTTTTGATAATTGTCTAGTTGAAAATAAATTAATTATGTTTTTTAAAAAAATCAAACCAGTTTTTTGTTATTTTTAGAAAACAGAAAACCACATGTGGAACGAGATAGAGGAACAAATTTCTATTTGGAATAGTTAGGGGTTGTCCATTATCCAGTTTTATTATTCAAGGTTGAAAACTAGGATTGACTTGCAACGTGAAGGTTGAAAAATGTACCATACCCTTCAGTAAAACCAGTTTTTGACTTTCTTATTCTCATGTTGATCCGGTGCTCATACTGTGCAAACCTAGCTTGTTGTCTCATTTGTACGCTCCAGTGTGAATAGCATATTTTATCATATAAGCGTCCTTTATCAAACAAAATTCTATCATATAAGCAACTTTTATCAATCAAATCTATACAACCAAACGGCAAGATGCAGTCCTTCCAATTTACTATAGCTTTGCCTTTGTCTTTAAAGTAAAAATTAAATCAACCACACCCATGTGAATAACATATTGTGCAATAAATAAGCATTTAGAAAAAACATATAATTGAGGGTGCAATGTGCCTCACAAATCCGAATGTACCTAAAGCCAATCTATATTTATACCTAACATTCAAAAACCAAAATTTTATCCTATTTTTTTAGTCTGTCATAGCTTAATACTTCATGTTCTTCACTCCGCCTACTTTGATTGAGTCTGCTACAGATCAGATACGGTGCCCAATAGCCAATTGGACTAGGAGCTCAGCATATGCAAGCTTCATTAAACAAATAGTGGTTCGTCCACATAAGCCTTCTCTGCCATCATCGTCGACAACCGAGGCTGTGTTTTGCCCCTCTAACATGGGATTAGATGCTTGCCGACATTACCCCACCTCAAGTGGATCGAGTAAGAAGCCATCAACAAGGACCATCTACATCAGAAGATGAAGGAACCAAGGAGAATGCACGATGAGTGGACCAGCCCCAACATCATGAAGTTCATGTGAAGACTAAAATGTTGTTCCAAAATCAATCTCAAAAGGCACTTCCAATACAGAAACCATCATAGTTTTCATGTGTATTAATTGTACTGTCATCTAAGCGTTTTGCTGATGTCACAAGGTAGTTATTGAAAAAGAGAGCAAAAATCATAGAAACTGGGTCTAAATTAGAAACCATGTCTATATGAGAACTAAGACATGAACGAATATGATTGATAGAGAATGGAGAGAGAATGTGCGTGATTGGATAAAAAATCTATAGAAACTATCTATTGGGACCATAGTTTCAATATATAGTGTCTATTAAAATTAATAGGTATAGAAACACTGACCTAGTCAAAATGTCACGACCCGATCATGCACTTTGAATAACATATGCCTCATGGTGTTCTCAAAAAAAAAAAAAGTGCCACATGGGCATCATCTGCACTTAAAATTCCTAGTTTCGAAAACTTGCGTATCAGTTTCTCCATTATCTAGGCTCAGTTGGGGTATCATTTGGAGTATTGATTATCACAATGAATTCTATCTGATGGTTCAAATTAATTCCTAAATTTCCTGAGGTGCCCTAGATTCTAGTTTCATCTGTCCCATTTGTTTGGTGACAGCATATATAAGTCCTACACTTATGTACGGTCAGTCTTTTACTGACTATTTGTTCCGGTCGGTCAACACTTGAGCAGACTTGAGTGATTGATTCTATATCTTAGAAGCTATATCATTTTTTGTTTTCTTGATAACCATGTACTAAACATTACATGTTGGTTTGTTGTAGGATGAGACTGCCAAGGTGAAGGCTGCTGTGAAGTCATGGTACAACACACCATGATCTCCAACAGCGACTACACCAAGTTTGACAACTTCTCAAAGTGGCTCGGCATGATGCAGTGAGCGACACTTGAAGCTTGATCTAGTAAAGTTTTGAGTAGCTGTGTCGTCAAACTTATCTAGAGAGGAAGAAGATGGCCCATCGTTCTGCCTTATCCTGCATCATCGTAACAAAGACCTACCTATGGGATTTTGAGACGTGTGTTGCATATCCGTTCTGTTTGCGCATTTCAGTGAGAACATAGTATTTGCATATTTGAACTAGTTATCTAAATTATGCTTGGGATTTGTGACGCTTTATGATAACCTTCCATGAATCCTTGTATCTCTGTGGTCTGTGTTATTGCGACTGTTTTATCTAGTGGTGGAGTTCCGTTTGGCTGTGTAATGTTGAGCAATGAGATCCCTGGTTGTTCATTCAAAAACGGGATCCTTGTTTAAAAAGGACGAGCACATTTGGATATTTTCTTTTTGTGTTAGTAATACATGCAAGCTATACAACTATTTTATTGCAAATACCATATGGTGAATGTGTCACGATTTTTCTGGCGGTTGTAACTCTAAAAGCGATGAAGAAATGCTTTGGAAATCCTCGTCCTAGCTTGAACATGATAAGGTTTTATAGCCTTTAAAAATGGCAGATGCAACGCAAAGTTTTTTTTTTTGGCAAAAAGAATAGACTCCTTACACTGAAGTTTCGGTCGGCCTTCCTAGCATGTTGTCATGCACCAGCGCGGCTAGGCAAGTAGCCCCCCCTCCAGACCCTGCAGTTCTTAAGAGGTATCATTAGCCCAAATTAGCTCTTAATCAGACATATGAACAGTCTAATATGCCAGGGCAGCAAGCAATTCATGACAACACGGTTCACTATCTCTCCTTTTCTGAGCTCATAAGGTGAACACTATTATTTTGCTTAGCTGCCCGCAAAACCTGCAAACACGAGTAGACCATTTTGTGACATGAAACATGGTAATGCCGTTACATATATGTTAGGGTCCGCTTGAGAGAGAACTACTTGTTAAAAAAAAACACAATACTGCAGTTTTGGTTTGGGTTGGGTTCATGCCTTCCCAAGGGCTCGTTCAGCAGCAGGGGTTTCAATCCCAACCTAAATGATTCTAGGGCAAGGATCAAGTGAATCCGGTTGGTTCACTTAGGGCCCGTTCGTTACACCACGAATGACCACCTCGAGAAAATTCTGGTAGGAATGCTAGTTAAAATTGTATAAACTTCATGAGTTAGATTAATTCCTAGGCTGTTTCTATTGTAACCAAACCGCCTTTAATCTTGCTGGATTCAATTTCAGACAAGGAATCATTCCTTTCCCTCGAAATCATTGTTCGGCTGCACAGGAATAACACCTTCCTCACTTCAGCATCAAACATTGCACACGCCTTACACGTTCACACAAACAAACATTGCACATAGGTGTTGTTGACTTTCAAACTGGCCTGAATTCACATGCATGTTCATTACATAAACATACGAACATATTTGAATCTTCATTGTATACTCTCAAACAAACTGAAAATAAATACTCAAGTACGAGTCTTTACATAAGAAACCTATTGAATCAAGTTTGAAAGATTGTCAAAGCAACACATAAACAAAAATGACAAGCCTTATTCTCAAAATCAAATAGGTATGCAAGATAAAATAGCATGATAAATCCTCTTCTTATCCTCAGATCATGGCCTTGTCCTATGCCTTTCTAGTAGCATTGAGTATTGACCTTGGAGCCTCCTGCAACAAACCAACATGTAGTGTTCAGTGCATGCTTATTCAACAAAACAAGCTATGGAACAGTCAATTAGATTGTTTTCATGTTCTTGATACTAGCAAGCTATCTATGACTAACCGAGACAAAAGGTTAAAAATCGATAACATAATAGCTCTCTCTTTTTTTTCCTCGAAAACGCACGAGAGTTGCGCTTCATTATATTAAGAAGAGAGAAAAGGGCAAGAGCCCATACAACACCACACACACCCACACACACAACCACACAAACAGACTCTAGGATTAAATTCGCGCCGGTGACACCATTACATAAGACGACCACAACTGAGCTAGACATTCTAACTACCATGGAGGAGGGCAGTCAAGAAGGAAAGCCCTCGAGCCCAAGCCATAGACCATAGGCGGCGTTCCTCGCCTGCCAAGACGAGTGCTTCAGCAAGGTTCAGGGCCGCTCCATAAAAAACACAGCTATTATGATGGTTCCAAATAGTCCAAGCTCCAAGAATGATAAGTGAATTAACTCCTTGCCTCTTCAATCCGTCCTCGGTGATGCTGCTAGCATTTTCCCACCAAGCATGGAAGGATAGATCTGTAGGTTGGGGGGACAAGTTTTGGAGACCGACTTGTCAGAATAGAATGAACCAGAATTCTCTTGCAAACACACAATTCACAAGGAGATGGTTAATAGACTCCTCTTCTTGGTCACAAAGAGGATAGTACTTAGGATGAGGCAATCCACGATGTGCGAGGCGATCAGCCGTCCAACACATGTTGTGCGCGACCAACCACATAAAGAAGCGACACTTGGGTGGTGCCCAAGATTTCTAGATTCTTTCCCATGGTCCAAAAAGAGTAGACCCCAAAAAGAAACCATCATATGCCGACTTAGCCGAGTATTTTCCATTAGAAGAGAGCCTCAATATATGTCTATCCTCAACCTCAGGCTGTAGCTGAAAGTCCATCAAAAGATCACATAATTGAACAAATTCCACCAACACACCGACTGTACGGGCTCCTTGAATGTCTGAAATCCAAACCTGGGTAGTGAGGGCATCCCGGACCGAGCGTCATTTGACCCTCCTTTTAGAAATAGGCGCAAAAAGGCGAGGTGCAAGGTCAGCAATGCATTGCCCATGGAGCCACCGGTCCAACCAGAAAAGAGTATTTGCACCGTCTCCAATCTCAGAAGTAACTGCCATAGAGAAGAAGGCTCTTACTTGGTCAGGCAACTGAATTGGGAGAGCAGCCCAAGGACGATGAGGCTCTCTGCAGCCAAGCCCATCTCATGCGGAGAGACCAACCAAGAGTTTTAAGGAAACACCAAAAACATTGCTTGGTTTTTGTTTTCTAGAGGCCGTCTTGTGTTTCTCTTTGTCTTTGGGCTGAGCATGTTCATGCCGTGGTTTGTATTGTGGCTGGCAACCCCAGCGAACTTGTTACGTTGTGCTTTCTTAAAAGCAGAGTTTATTCTCTTAAAAAAAAGTAAGGAAACTCCAAAAACCTTGTTTGGTGCTAACAAGTTAACTGCATTTTCGGCAAAGAAGCAGGGCAATCATGATATCTATGACTAACTGAGAGATGCTGGATATCTTTTGTATCAACAGCAGTATGCAATGAATCCTTTGCAACCTGTATCAATATCTTTTGTATCAATAATGTAAGACTGTAATTGTAATCTACAGGTAGAAGCTGATTAATAAGCTAATCAAATAATCTATGCATCTGAACTTTGAACCAAAGTTTTTCTGTAAATAATGTGTCCAGAAGGTATCATGTAACTAATCACAACATTCAGTCTAAAATTTTCAGACATTGCTTTCCTGACCACATAATGACTTGCCGGCCAGTGAAACCTGCCTGCCGGCTTTGTGTCAACTTGCTTACTGCAATCTAAAATCACTCCATATATACTAATTGTGTTCATCTACTCTCATCTGAATACAGCAGGACATCTCTTGCCATGGACACTGATGACCTATGTTTACATACAGATCTCCTATTGTTGCCAAACCTCAAAGATACAGTACGACAGTACTATGTCTCTTCTCATACATCTATTTGTGATCTTCTCACTTCTCTATCTAAAACCTACACCACACGATGACAGAGGTTTTCCCACTGATTAAAAGCCTTCTCTTTTAACTGCACACAAAAATCAAGAAAAGGCGGCAACAACCAAAATCAAGAACCTAATGGACCAGCTGACCAGCATCTTCGTACATCAGGCAATTTGTAGAAAGCAAATTAAGTAGATGTAGACATTCCAGCAAACTGAATCAAGCACAGTAAAAAGTGTTTCCGAGCAAGAACCCAAGAACCGCACAGCCACTTCAGATGTAACCAAAGATAAACACAACTTCAGTGCAAGAGTGAGTGAGCTATCATTTCATCTCTCGATAATTATAAAACTGATTAGCATTAGTATTTAATAATAAAGTTGAATGACACAAGCCAATAAGACGAGGAAGAAGTTGCAGGTAATGCACGTAACAAATAAGAAATTTAATGTGTGTGATAAGGTAAACAAAAAGTGTTGATAAGTGCTCTGCACTTGAGACCTTTTTAGGCAGCTACTTGTTGAAACTTCTCCTGCAAATAATTAAGCTAAGATTTTGTTCTAATTGAGCAATAAGGTATTGCATGGACAACAAAGACCCAGCCATCGCTGCTCTCTTTTACTCCATGACATACAACTTGAAGAAAAGCTTTGATATGGATAAGAATTAAAAGTTTCTTTCCTTTTCCTTGTGTTAAATTAAATAATGCAAGTTGCAAAAAGGAAAAGGACACGTGTTGGAGCAACCTGCGTCTACATATATAGTGAATTCACAAATGGAGAACAACTCAGCAAAAGACAACGGCAGGTGAGCCTAATAGCAAAGCAGAGTAGCAGAACATGGCCATGGCATTTTACTTATCTAACAACAACTATTATAAACAAGAAAAATTCCACTGTGTCAGGCAATTATGATTCTTTTAGATCAGGGAGGAAATCGAAGTACTAGAAGATCACAAGACTATGATACAGCAGTCCAGAAGCTAGCAACTACAGGCCATGATGTTAGTAATCCTTTTGTAGTCTGTTACATAGCATAGCATGTTTGTTATTCTGTTCTGCATGCACACGAGGGCCGGCTTGTGGTGCCCGTGTGCGTAGGAGGTAGTGGACGAGATTAGCTCGCCATGAACCTGAGCATGCAAGCCATGGCCGGCTGTTACGGCGCATGGGGATGGACGTGCGCATCCTGCGTGATCGTGCGGCCGTGGCTTGTGCTGCTCTGCTTTGTAATTCCAATAAATAAGAGTCGAATACATCAGAAAACGCTGCCGCGATTTGCAGCACAAAAAACTCTGTGTTCCAGTGTTCGTGTGTGTTCTTGTTCCCTCACCTCTGCTCGTGTCCTCGCCGCCGGTGTGCACCGACGTCCGGTGACTGACAAGTGGTATCAGAGCTAGGATCGATCGAGCTCCGCGACGATCATGTCGTCACCGCCGCCGAAGAGCACAAAGGAGAAGGGCGACGGTTCCAGCGGCAAGTCCCCGACGCGCTCACGCTCCCCACGGCGTCGCTCCCCGCGGCGTCGCTCTCGTCGCGGTGACCACAGCCGCTCAGTGACCCGCGACGCACGCCGTCCGCGGGAGATCGTCGTCGAGCGCATCGTCCGCGAGGGGGGCAGCGTTGGCAACTGGCCGCAGCTGACACGGACCAACTACCATGAGTGGTCACTCCGCATGAAGTTGAAGCTGCAGGCGCGCCACCTCTGGGACGCCATCGAGTTCGACGACGTCGAGTTCGACGACGACCGCAGCGCCCTCGACGCCATCTGCAGCGCTGTCCCCGGCGACATGGTGCCCGCGCTCGCCACGAAGGAGACGGCCAAGGAGGCTTGGGAGACCATCAGGACGCTCCGCATCGGGGACGAACGCGTGCGGACGGCCACGGCGCAGTCCCTCCGCGCCGAGTACGAGAACATCGCGCTCCGTGAAGGCGAGGCCATCGAGGACTTCTCCCTGCGCCTCACCGGGATCGTGCAGCGCCTTGCGACACTCGGCGACCCCGAGCCCGAGGCCAAAGTGGTGGCCAAATACCTCCGCGTCGCCCGTGCACGCTACAAGCAGCTGGTAATTTCAATTGAGACCTTGCTTGACATCTCTCAGCTATCCATTGAGGAGGTCACGGGAAGGCTCAAGGCGGCCGACGACGTCGAGCCTACACCAGCGCACACTGCGGGCGGTAAGCTGCTCCTTACGGAGGAGCAGTGGATCGAGAGGTACAAGAAGAAGGACCAAGAGTCCAGTCGCGGCGGCTCCACCTCCGGCGGCCGTGGCAAGCAGCGCGGCAGAGCCGCGGCAGTCGAGGACCTCCACCAGATGAGCCTTGCCCGCGCTGTGGCAAGAAGGGGCATTGGGCCCGCGACTGCCGCAGCAAGAAGAAGGAGGAGCCCGCTCAGCAGGCCCATGTGGCCCAAGAGGAAGAGGCCACCCTGATGCTAGCCATCGGTGCGGCCCAGGAGGAGTCCCTCGTCTACACTCCGCCGCCCTCGCCACGCTCCACCGAGCCGCCGCCGCCGCAATCCGTGGCGCTCCCCGAGCTCCATGTCGTGGAGAAGAAGGTCCACGCCGAGCTCAGCGACGAGGCGGACCGGGACCCGTCGCGCTGGATCCTGGACACTGGCGCATCGAATCATATGTCCGGATCCCGCGCCGCCTTCGCCGACATCGACACCGGCGTCACCGGCTCCGTCCGATTCGGGGATGGCTCCGTCGCGCGCATCGAGGGCATCGGCACGGTGCTCTTCCAATGCAAGAACGGGGAGCATCGCGCGCTCGCCAACGTCTACTTCCTCCCGCGCCTTACCGCCAACATCATCTCCGTCGGACAGCTGGATGAAGGCGGGTACCAGGTGCTGGTGGAACACGGCGTGATGCGGGTGCGTGACGAAGACCGGCGACTCCTCGCCAAGATCCCACGGAGTCCCGGGCGGCTGTACACCCTCGACGTCACCATCGCGCGCCCTGTGTGCTTGGCGGCACGCACTGACGACGACGCCTGGCGATGGCACGCGCGGTTCGGCCACATCCACTTCGCCGCGCTGCGCAAGATGGGACGCGAGGAGCTCGTCCGCGGCCTGCCAGTCATCGACCAAGTCCAGCAGGTCTGTGAGGCCTGCCTCGCCGGCAAGCAGAAGAGGGCGCCGTTTCCCCAGAAGACGCTCAGGCGTTCCACGGAGCCGCTCCAGCTCCTCCATGGAGACATCTGCGGTCCAATCACGCCGGCGACACCGAGTGGTAACAGATACTTCCTACTGCTGGTCGATGATTATTCACGTTTTATGTGGATCTCCCTGCTGCCGACCAAGGATGCCGCGGCCAACGCCATCAAGAACATCCAGGCCGCGGCGGAACGCAAGAGTGGCAAGAAGGTGGTGACGCTGCGCACAGACCGTGGTGGAGAATTCGCCGCCGCTGACTTCGTCGACTACTGCGCTCAACTCGGCGTCCACAGGCAACTCACGGCGCCGTACACACCTCAACAAAACGGCGTCGTGGAGCGGCGCAATCAGACCGTCGTGGGCACGGCCAGAAGCATGATGAAGGCCAAGGCTCTCCCTGGGGTGTTCTGGGGGGAGGCTGTGACGACGGCAGTCTACCTGCTGAACAGGTCTTCGTCCAAGGCGATCGGCGGCAAGACTCCTTACCAGCTTTGGAACGGGAGCACGCCGTCGGTCCAGCACCTCAGGACGTTCGGCTGCATCGCCCACGTGAAAGTGAACACGCCTCACCTCAAGAAGCTGGAGGACCGCAACCGGCGCATGGTGTTTGTCGGCTACGAACCGGGGTCCAAGGCTTATCGAGCCTACGATCCCTCGACGCGCCGAGTCCACATCAGCCGCGATGTGGTGTTCGATGAGGCGGCGCAGTGGGCGTGGTCAGCAACGGACCACAACGAGCCTGGAGACTTCAACATTGAAGAGTCGACGCCGCAGGAGCTCCCTGTGATCACCACCACCAGAACGACTACGGCTTATGCTCCTGCATCGAGCTCCGCTTCACCGACTCCCTCAAGCGTGCACGCGTCTCCTGTCGGCCCCGACCCAGCATCGCCGTCAAGCCTCGCGACACAGCCCCAGGTCCAGTTCGCATCTCCACCGGTATCCGGGGCTGACGAGCATCTCGACGCCGATCACGACGACGACGCACCCCTGCGTTTTCGGCGCCTCGACAACGTGCTTGGACAGGCTGACACGCCTGGTCTTGCACACCGCGAGCTGGAGGAACGCTTGCTGCTGGCCAGTGACGCTGAGCCGGCATCCTTCGAGGAGGCGATGCGCCACGAGTGCTGGCGCCTTGCAATGCTTGACGAAATGACCTCCATCGAGGCCAGCGGTACATGGAACCTGGTGGAGCTGCCGGCGCGTGCAAAGCCCATCGGCCTCAAGTGGGTGTACAAGGCCAAAAAGGACGCCTCCGGCATCGTCACCAAGCACAAGGCTCGCCTCGTCGCCAAGGGGTACGTGCAGCGGCAGGGCATCGACTATGACGAAGTCTTCGCCCCTGTTGCTCGGCTGGAGTCTGTTCGGCTCCTGCTAGCTCACGCCGCCTGTCAAGGCTGGGCTGTCCATCACATGGACGTGAAGTCCGCGTTCTTGAACGGCGTGCTCCAGGAGGAGGTGTACGTCGCACAGCCCCCCGGCTTCGTTCTGCGTGGGCAAGAGAACAAGGTCCTGCGCCTCATCAAGGCCCTGTACGGGCTACGCCAAGCGCCGAGGGCGTGGTACGCCAAGCTCGACAAGTCCCTCATCGGACTTGGGTTTCGGAGGAGCCCCTCTGAGCACGCCGTCTATCTGCGCGGAGCCGGTGCACGCCGGCTGGTGGTGGGGGTCTATGTCGATGACCTCATCATCGCCGGCGGCAACCAGGTCGACATCGACACCTTCAAGGGACAGATGAAAGCCACTTTCAAGATGAGCGACTTGGGCCTGCTCCACTACTACCTTGGTCTGGAGGTGTCTCAGACTGAGGCTGGCATCACCATCTGCCAGAGTTCTTACGCTGCCAAGATCCTAGAGACAGCAGGCCTGACAGGGTGCAATCCCAGCGCAACGCCGATGGAGCCTCGCCTGAAGTTGAGCAAGGTGAGCTCAGCCCCAGCCATCGACTCATCCATGTATCGCAGTGTGGTGGGCTCGCTGCGGTATTTGGTGAACTCAAGACCGGACTTGACGTACTCGGTGGGCTACATCAGCCGATTCATGGAGAATCCGACCACCGAACACCTGGCAGCCATGAAGCGAGTGCTGCGATACGTTGCGGGCACTCTGCACTTCGGCTGCTGCTACAAGAGGAAGAAGAATCCCCAGCTGGTCGGCTACAGCGACAGTGACATGGCTGGGGACATTGACACGCGCAAGAGTACCTCAGGTATCCTCTTCTTCCTCGGCGACAACACCATCACCTGGCAGTCACAGAAGCAGAAGATTGTGGCACTGTCCTCCTGCGAAGCGGAGTACATTGCAGCGACGACAGCAGCTTGCCAGGGGGTATGGCTGGCGCGGCTGCTTGCTGAACTCAAGAGCGAGCAGGCTGACGCCGTCACTTTGAGGATCGACAACGAGTCCGCCATCGCACTCAGCAAGAATCCCGTCTTCCATGATCGCAGTAAGCACATTGATGTTCGTTATCATTACATTCGTGAGTGTGTTGAGGAAGACAGGGTGAAACTCCAGTCCATCGGGACGGAGGAGCAGCTGGCGGACATTCTTACCAAAGCACTGGGGCGTGAACGCTTTTGCGAGTTACGTTCCAGAATTGGTGTCGTTTGTGTACAGGGACTACACAAGGATTAGGAGGAGAATTTGTTAGTAATCCTTTTGTAGTCTGTTACATAGCATAGCATGTTTGTTATTCTGTTCTGCATGCACACGAGGGCCGGCTTGTGGTGCCCGTGTGCGTAGGAGGTAGTGGACGAGATTAGCTCGCCATGAACCTGAGCATGCAAGCCATGGCCGGCTGTTACGGCGCATGGGGATGGACGTGCGCATCCTGCGTGATCGTGCGGCCGTGGCTTGTGCTGCTCTGCTTTGTAATTCCAATAAATAAGAGTCGAATACATCAGAAAACGCTGCCGCGATTTGCAGCACAAAAAACTCTGTGTTCCAGTGTTCGTGTGTGTTCTTGTTCCCTCACCTCTGCTCGTGTCCTCGCCGCCGGTGTGCACCGACGTCCGGTGACTGACACATGAGACATACAGTACATGAGATGCTCTCGTCCTGTCAACTCAAACACCGCTGCACGCACAGGCCATGAGACAGCCAGCCAGCCTGACCCTGGGCTCTAGACAGGGTTATGGATGCTCTAGACAGAGAAATGGGGGCAATACAGGGAGAAAGTCTCAATGAAGGTGCATTTCTGAATTCCTGGAGTTCTTTCAGAAAGCACAAGCACAGCATGTAGGTCTCTCAATGAAGGGTGATCACCTCACTTTGGTGAAGCTGTGGCATCAGGAACTGGCTATATTCAGCTTCAGCATGCTAGTTGCCACGCTATTTTAAAATGTAACAAAGCAGTGCACGGATGCTATAATGGCGAGAGTTAACTTGCTTGCTAGCCTTTTCTGACAGTGGCCAGACCATGACTTGTCGGCAACTATTCCCTCTGTTCATCTTTGGTATGCTTTCATTGGCTCGCTTTAAGCTATAACTAGTTCTTGGAGCCTGAGTAAGATCACCTTGCATTGTATTAATATAACTTGTGCTGTAAGCATCCTTGCAGACTTGCTCTCTCAAATGCATGAAATAGCTCCTGCTTGTGTAACAACTTCTAAAGCTTTGAGCGAAATTACCACACTGGAACAGTGATAAGAAGCTTTCACGGTTACACCTCGTCTACACATGTTTTAAAATCAGATGACTTCATATCAGACTAAGGACCAGGTCTTGTTGAACTCGTCAAGTGTAGAAAAACGAAAATACAGTTTCTTCAGCAAACAAAAATACTTGTGCTCTAAAAAAATAATGCCCAAGCATGCAGGCAGATATAAAGATGGCCCTTATATTGAAAGGAGTGCCCTCACAAATATCCTTCAGAAAATATCAAACTCACAAAATTCGCAACACTAAAATTTTCAAAGACAAGAAGATCTACCATATACATACTCCAGGGTAGATGAGAAATTGTACCTTAACTTCTCCAGATTGATGACACTTCCAAATCATCTTCAAGTACAATTAAGGACAACATAAGACATCATAGTTAAGGTTAACACTCCATTCTCTATTTACCCCTTTTGGTCATCTGCAGCTTGAGTTCCGTGCCAATGGAAGTCCATCAATTCTGAAATGACACTCACAGTTTTATATTTTCCGTGATAGTGTCAGTCTTATCAGCCTTGCCCAACATTTCTCGGAACAGAGTTAATATATCCTCTATCCTGCCATCTTCACAGCAGCTATCAATCAAAGTCTTACAGGTAACAACATCAGGTTTCAATCCCATAGAGACCATGCCATCAAGTAAAGTATTAAAGGTAACAGCAGTGGGTTTCAAGCCAATCAAGAGCATATCATCAAGGAGCTTCATCACTTCGCCCACTTCACCAGCTATGAAATACCCATGAATCATTGTATTATAAGAAACAACATTAGGTTTAGCTCCTGCACGTGGCATCAAATCAAAGAGTTTTCGGGCCTCTGTAACCTTTCCTTCTTTGAATAGCTTGTCTATCATTGAATTGAACGTATTGACATTAGGAGGAATGCCTCTATCCATCATCTCATAAAATAATTCCTCGGCCTTCTCCCATTTGCCATGCAAAGCAAAACCATGAATTAGAGTATTGAATGTTATGATATCGGGAGACAATCCATCATCAATCATCTGACAGAATCGGGACATTGCATCGTCCAGCCGGCCTATCTTGCAAAGCCCATCTATAACTGTGGTGTAGGCGACTATGTCTGGCATGAATCCTTGCTGCTGCATTTTGTTAAAAGTAAGGCTTGCCTCATCTAGCCTTCCACATTTACAGTATGCATAGATTTCTATGTTGAAGACATGACGGCCAGGTCGCATTCCATTTTGTACCATTAGATCTTTGACATTGTTCATATCAACAAGATTGCCTTCGGTAGCATACCCATGAAGCAGACTGCCATAAGTGGAGGCATTGGGTTTTTGACCGCTCTGAATCATAGAATTAAAGATCTCTCTAGCTTCTGCGTGCAATCCAGATTTACAAAGACAGTCTATGAGCATACTGTAAGTAACAACATTTGGCCGTTGCCCATCTCTAGACATTTCTTTGAGAATTCTGACTGCCTCCGTCCACTGTCCTGAAGAGAGGTATCCATGGATCAGACTGTTATATGTAGTACAATTAGGCATAATATGCTCGTCAATCATCTGCTGAAGGACTGCCTCGGCCTTGTCCATTGCTTGAACCTTGCATAGGCCATCAATGACTGAATTGCAGGTCACAACATTTGGCGGGATCCCATGATCAAGCATTTTGCAAAACAGGGTGTAAGCTTTCCCTACATCTCCCTCTTTAAAGAATCCATGGATTACAGTGGTATAAGACACCACATTAGGTGGGCAGTTGTCTCCATCTTCAGCCATCATGTGGATCAGCTCGGCAGCCTCTTCACATTTCTTCTCAGCACAAAGCCCTTTGAGAAGTGTGGTGTAGGAGAAGACATCGGGGGTGCAGCCGAGCTCAGGCATCCGCCTGAGCACAATATTCATTGCGTCACTCGTCCTCTTCTCGGCGCAGAGGGTCCTGAGCAGGGGCGTGAAGGTGACGGCCTGTGCCCTCAGTCCCGTCTTAATGATTTGCCCCAATGCAGCGAAGCCGAGGTTCAAACAGCCCGCGTCGCAACAGCAGCTGATGAGGATGCCGAAGGTAGCTATGTCTGGAGCCACCTTCTTGGCGCCCGCTCGGGCCATACGGTTGAACATGGACACGGCGAGCGCAGGGCCATCGCGCACAGAGGAGGAGACGGGGGCGCGAGCGACCGTGGTGAGCAGCTGGTTGAGGGCGTAAATGGAGCCGGGCCTCGCTCGCTGAAGCAATTCGTCGAACAGATCGAGTGCGTCCTCGGGGCCGAGGTCCCCCGAGCGGTAACACTCTCCGATGAACTGCTCCAGCTCCCAGGAACGGCGGCGGTCGGCTCTCCACCGGCGCGCGGCTGCTGAAGCGGCCGGTGGTGGGGAACGATATTGGATCGATGGGAGCACCTCGTTCCAGAGTTGGCGCGCGGCCTCAGCGCTGAGGCTTCCCGAGCGGATGCGCCGTCCAATGATCCGCTTCAGCTTCTTCAGGCACGTCCGGCTCGACATGGTCGGCGCCGTCGCTCCGATTCGGTGGCAAATGCTGCTCGGCGCTGGGATGGAGCCAACTGAGGCAGGAGATTGGAGATGGTAGTGGTGGCGGAGCTGGAGTTGGGAACGAATGGAGGTGCCCCTTCGCGTGAGCCAGCAGAGGACTGATCACGTGCTTGGCATGTCGTCTTCTTCGGGCTTTGACCGAGTATAAATCTAATCTGGAGATTTTTTTTTTTCTTCACAAAATAAAATTAGTTCGACTGCCAAACAAGTTACCCTACAAAGAAAAATGTAACTTGGGTGCATTCTCGGTAAAAAAAATGCAAAGTTTAACCAAATAGGTAGATAATATTATTAATGTTTTTGACACAATAAATATATTTTAAAAAATATCTTATGAAAAATCTAATGATACTTATTTTATCTCAAAACTATTTATATTTTTTTTCTATCCCTAATATATAATTGTGAAAATTTCAGTCTCCCAACTTTCTTTAAATCGGCTGAAAATTGATAAATGCATAGTAATTCATAGAAAAATCTAAAACTTACAAAAAAATTTTATGCAGCTCCACATATGTAAATCCAGTAAACAATAAATATCACAAGTTTTAGTATATATTTTTTTCGCTGAAGATGCTTGCCGATGCTTTTTAGTGTAAAATTGAAATTGTAGTTATCTTACTCTAATTATTATAAAAATTTTATGGTAGCCTATTTAATGTGATGCTTCATTTGTGGTAAAAGTTTTAGCACCATTTCTGCATATCTCACTGATTTACTAATTACCTAGATTTATGCTTCAAAATGCTTCCACTACTTTTGCACGATGTGTGGTTATGTTATATAAATACTTCATAAGTCCATGTGTTCATAATCTACGTACATTTAACTGGTATATCATATTTTATAGGATTTCTAATCTAAATAAAAAATAAAGCTAGCAACAAACTTCTTATGTTTTAATTTTGTACTAAGGTATATTAAGAGGTAATATTAGAGTAAGATAAGGTTTGACTAATTTCTGTTTTTATTATTAAATAAATATGTCTTCAAGCTACATATTATTATAAATATTAACTATCTAATACCATAGATGTCATGGTTATCAATAAAATAAATTATAGACTTTAAATTTTATAAAAAGGATAAATATAAATAGATATATAACATTATGTCATCACTTTCTTTGATCATTTGATGTTTTTCTCCAGTTGCAATGTACGGGTATATTTGCTAGTATATATAATTAGCCAAACTTGACATACTGAAAACATGACATTATGCAATAATTGAATTTTTTTATTATACAATAATTGAATTCTTTCAAACCCCGCACTCTATCTTCTTCCTTGTCTTGCCTTCTTCCTTCGCGCTCCCCCCACCATCTCCTCACCCCGCCCGGCTCCGGCTCCCTCCTTCGACGCTACCCTCAACCCTTCTCGACTCAGCTCCAACGCCTTCCTCCAAATTCTCCTGCCTCCTCACCTCCCACCGTCGCGCTCACGACCTCTTTCTTACCCTATCCCCTCTTGCATGCGGCCATGGCAACCTCTTGCTATGGCACCCCTGTTCTGTCCTAGCCCGGCCGCCTTTACTGTCGCCAAGACCCCTAAGCTGCCTGTCGGCCTCTACACCGCCTGGCTAGCCTCCCCCCAAATCCCTTCCTTCTAAGGTCGTCAATGTGGGCGGCGGCGGTTTAGTCGCCTGAGTGGTAGCATCTCTTCCATCTCCAACGATGTTGCGGCTGTCATATGCGCGGACGCGGGCATGCCCTGTAGTGGGAGGGCATTGGGGAATAAGGCACGAGCGCGTGGGAGCGCATCAGACGGCTGTTGATATTTGGGAACGCAATAAGGAATTGATCCGCAAGCGCACGGATATCGGTGAGCACTTCACCCGGGAAATTATCCAGAGTATCGTATTTATTTTTTTACCACTAGGAGAAAGAGTGCATCTGACTAACCGGTCTATTACTACTAACCTTTAGGCACAAAGAATGTCTTTCGATGTGAGTGATAAATAGAGAAGACTGCAACCGTAGTCTCCTTCTAACCTTGGTAAGGATGATCTACTGTTCTAATGGGGAGGCTAACGGAATCTAGACACCACAAAAGATGTTCGACCCGCACCTATAAACCCTATCCTTCCTGCTAACGAGATGTGATCTACAAAGGTAGCTCGGAATTGTCACGTTCCTCACTACTACCACGGTCCAGCTAGTCAGGGAATATCTATGAGTACCCCAGCCTAAACACCACGTTTATGCCAGCAATGATTACTCTAAACTCTACGCGAAGAGATTAAAGTAAACTCATAAACCATAAGAACAATAAAACGAACTTACTAGAATTTAGAAGTCGAATTACTGAAGAATCCTAGGAGCAAGCTTCGGGTTAGGAAAACTTGATCCCGCAGGTACAAGCTTGGAGTAGACACCGACAGGCCGGGCTTCCTCCACTCTATACCTCCACTCTATCTCTCTCAATCTAGTAGAAACTAGAAGATCTATTTTCACCTTACATTGATTGCTAAGCCTAAAAAGAAATATTAATTAGAGAAGAGGTTTTCCTTCGAGGGCACCTCTCAGTCTCTATGATAATTTCTTCATGTCTTCTCCAGGGGCCAGGGGGCCTTGCTTATATAGTCCTCCCCTTCTATGCGTTTTTGGGTCGATAGCCGAGGTGGTACTATATTTTTCTTGATCCAATAGGTCGGTGGAATATCCCGAACGAAAGAGTCCTGATTTGGCTCCAGCAGGGGGGCGGGCGCCCAGGCTACCAGGGCGGGCGCCCTGGGCCTGGCCCAGTTTTGCCTCCGCTTCGGTCTCGTGGCTTCTGGAGTCTTCTAGATGATGTAAAATTGCGCGGTGCGTTGATATCTCTATGTAATCCCGACATGTAGGCCTTTCTTCCTTATTTCCTGATAACCCCCTGCATAAACAGATAAACAACAAAACTCGTGGAATTCTGTTAGATCAAACCCTAATTCTAGGTGTTGTTTGCATATTGGTCCTTTCTCTTGTTTATTTGATAATTAAAATTGATACTTAAGAACCGTCAACAACGGCCACAACCCTGCATCAGACGGTGAAGAGGGTGTGCCCTGTGTCATTGCGCACCGAGCGTTGCGAGCGAGCTTTTCTAATTATATCTAGACTGCCAATCGAGGAAATACTAAACATCTAAAATGTCCATAAGAAGCTCAAAATGAACCGCAAAAGAAAAGAAGAAAAAAATTCAAACATGAAACTATTTATTAATATTTATAGAATGTTTCATTTATTATGAAAATGGAAGTTTAGGATTTAGTTAAGGGTTTCTTAACCTCTCAGTTGCTTGTCAGATTTTCATCATTGAATAATGAAAGTGGGTAACACACACCCTCTAACTATCAAAACTGGACAAATTTAATCACCTGACTATTCATATGTGGTTTTCTATAATCTAAAAATCATAAATGTCCAGTTTGATCTCTAAAATGATATTTAATATTAAGAAAAACATGAAATTAATTCCAGTTTCCCTCAAAAATGTTATCTATTTGTTATAGCTATTTTTGTTTCAAATAAATTATGAGCACAGACTACAAGCAATAAAGCTATAGGAACATAAATTATGATTTTTTAGAAATCAAAGCAGTTTTTTTAAAAAAAATAGAAAACAGAAAACCACCTTTGGAATGAGCTGGAGGACCAAATTCATGTTGTTGCAAGCAAAGTAGGTTATTGTCGTTGCTTTTGCACAGTAGTGCACTAGTGCTCCTTGGCTACTCAAACTAAAGCCGCTGCTGCTAGTAGTGCTCGTTGATATAATGACAACTGAACAATATGTGGTTTCCCATATACAGATCGGCAAGGTTGGGGAGCAGCTAGTAGGCTACTTCATTATCGCCAGGTACAAAATCGTTACTGCAGGTACAAAATCCTATTTTCTTCTGGATTAAATGTTACTGTTTTGTTCTCAGTATTGCAGTGGCACACAGTAGTGCTCGCCAGGTCCAGTGCAGTGATAAAATCCTATGAAGTCTGGAAGGACAACCTCACAAGAACTGTGACAGCAACTCAGTGGCTACTAGAGTGTTCTAGTGAACCATACGCTGTAAACACAAGCAACATTTGTTAGGAATTGCTGATAAAGCAGTTTACTAAACCATATGTAATTTAATGTGATTTGTTATAAACATGAGTTGCTGGTCTGTGAATGAATACAAGACGATTATAAAGCTGTTACACATTCTTGATAAACAGAATTGAGGGTTATTTGAGGGTTACACATCCGTTGAGGGTTCAAATAGCCCTAAAGTATCCAAACATGAGGATTAGATTGGGGTTATTTGTATCTAACCCACTCCAAAAAACTATCCCCCCAAAGAGATGCTTATTTGGGCTATTTAGAGCTATTTGAGGCGGGGCCCACAGAGAAAAGGATCGGCTGTGTCACACGGGATCCCTACTCGCGATGTATCCCAGCCACGACCCCTTCCGGTTACCAGCATGCCGCCTCCCAGCTCGCCTCGCCGCCGCCTCCCAACCGTGTAGCCGTCTTCCAACAATGGCAAACAGTCCGCAAGGTACCATATAGAGCAATGGCAAAATGGCCCACCGCTAGCAATGGCAAAACGACATGCAAGGTACTATATATGTGGAGCAATGTCATTTGTGAGCGGAGGGAGACCACATAACAGCCGGCCATACCAAATCTAGCTAGGAAGGAGCCAAATGAACGAAAAAGTACATTTATTATCAATCTAACCTCCAAATACCTCTTTGGTTAGAGTTAGTTGAGGGCTAGCCATGAGTTAGAAAATAACTCTAACCTCTAACTTAGTTAGAGTATCCAAACAGGGCCACGGCTGACCACTCAATCATAACTAACACGCTAACACCCCCTCAGTCTGTGCATTAGAGTGATGAATGCAGAGACTGTTTCCGAACTCTTGGAACAAAGACGTAGGCAATCCTTTAGGCCTTGTTTAGTTCACCCAAAAAAAACCAAAAACTTTTTAAGATTTTCCGTCACATCAAATCTTACGGCACATGCATGCAGCATTAAATATAGATAAAAACAAAAACTAATTATACAATTTGCCTGTAAATCGCAAGATGAATCTTTTGAGCTTAGTTAGTTCATAATTGGACAATATTTGCCAAAAAAATGAAAATACTACAGTAACAAAAAAAATGGAAATTGAACAAGGCCTTAGTTCCAATGAAAAAACCAAAAACTTTTCATCATATTAAAAATTGCGGCAGTTACACACATTGACTATAATTTACAAGACAAATCTTTTGAGTCTAGTTAGTCCATAATTAGACAATAATTACTAAATAAAAAATAAAATACTACAGTACCAAAAAATTTCCTCCCACCAACTGAACAAGGCCTTAGTCATGATGTCTACAATTTGATGTTGTGTGGGAATATGCAGAACTCTAAACTTAAGGATGAAAACGTTCGGTCGAAAAACTTCTAAACTGTTTTCTACTTTTATATATGAAATATGAAAACAAAAATGAAAACGACAAAGTCAGACACAAAAACAAACGCAGACTTACTAAATATCAAAAATTCCAAAAACGAACCAATTCGAGCGGATTTATATCGAACACGGTGGATATACGAAAACTCATTACAGAATACCGACCCGTAGTACCAAGTGCACGACTAAGTACATGCACGATCAAGTTCAAGTGCATATAATAATTAAAAAATACATGATATCCTTGTTCTTAGGTATTTAATACAATAACCTATATATAAATACAAGTCTAGAACAAGCAACTAATAGCTAGCAAGATAATAGAAATTAAAATTAGATGTAGCAACTAGCATACCATTTTTAAATATGAACTAAAATTAAATGTTATTGAAATATGAACTCAACTGAGAGAACAACACCTCATAAGGTCAAGGCAAATGAGATTGTGTGTTGTCCATAAAAGAGAGGACAACTTGCCACTAGTAGAAAGAACACAGCTGCATGATGAGTAGTCTGTACTGGGCTTTTTGATCATGCAGTTGGCTAAATTTGGTTTAAACCAAATTTTGAATTTGAAATATTTCAAATTAAAAGTAGAAAAGTAAAAAAATAGTCGAAAAATATCTAAACCGGTTTCTACTTTTACATTTAAAATACAAAATATCTAAAATACGAAATTGAAAACTGCAAAATCGAACAAGAAAATACGAATTCGATCAGATGAAATATAGGAAATGATACGGTTCGATTCAGGATATTCCGCTCTGTTTTCATCTTTATCTAAACTGACAAGTTACACTTTTTCTCCGGTAAAATGGATATCAAGGTCAATGTGTTTTGTCGGCTCTCAGAAACATATACGCACAAACATTGTCACAGTAGATGGTAGTGGCCTTGTCAATGGCGACATAAAGCTCATGGAGCAGATTGCGCAAAAAGTTTTCAAGATTTCCCGTCACATCGAATCTTGCTTCACATATATAAAGCATTAAATATAAACAAAAATAAAAACTAATTGTACACTGTAAATCGCGAGACGAATGAAAGGTCCAAGTGGCTAGAGAGGGGGTGAATAGTCTATTTAAAATTTCTACAAACTTCAACTAGACAAGTTGATTAGTAAAACAAAAGGCGACGCTATTCTAGCACTAGCACAACTAAGCTATGCAAGCCACCTACACAAGTCTAGCAAGAAAGCTAAACACAAGTTACAACAAGAAAGCACAACTACAAACTTGCTACACTCCTAAACAAGAAGACTAAACTAAACAAGCTAAACAACTAGCAAGATAAACAAGTAAGTAAAGAAGTGGAGAGTGATTGTTATACCAACGTTGTAGAGTAGAGATATATCCAACCAATCACTCACAATCACAAGAAAGACCTCGGCAAGAGATGACACAAGATTTTTTACCGAGGTTCACTTGCTTCCCGGCAAGCTACTCCTCGTTGTGGCGATACACCCACTTGATGGATCACGAGCTAATTGGCAATCCAAAGCCAAACCCTCAGCGGGTACCGCACATCCACTCACAAGATGGGGATCCTCCAAGCCACGAGCAATCCACTAGAGTAACCAATTTGCGATCTCCCGCGGGGAAGGCTCAAGAACCCCTCACAAATCACTTGGTGAGGCTCGAAATAATCTCCAATCACGAGCTCAACACCACCGCTGCTCCAAGCTATCTAGGGCGTCGGGAAACACCCAAGAGTAACAAGAAATCTGTAGCAAACTCAAGAATCAAGTGCCACTAAATGCAACTCTCAAAGCAATGCACTTGAATCTCACTCAATCTCACTAGGATTAGCAATCAAGCAAGGAGATGAGTGGAGGGAGTGTTCTCTAGCTCAAAGTATGCCTCAAGTAGTCAAATGTGCAAGAGAGAACCCCCAAAGCCGGCCACCAACTATTTATAAGCCCCTCAAAGAAACTATCCGTTGGTCACTTTCACTGGGCTGAAATCGGGGGCACCGGACGCTTGTAAGTGCAATCAAGCCTATTGTGGGTTTTGGCGTTGATGACCACTAAATTAGGGAACTAATGAGATTTGCTGAGATGACAAGCAGGGAATATAGCAAAGAGGTTGTTGAATACCATGGAGGATCCCCCATTTCTAAAGGATGGCTTTCCTAGCTCTAAAGGAGGTTTAATTCTTTTTCGGTTTGAATTTGAGTATAGGAAAAGCCGTACTATAAAGAGGGAATCCAAGGTTGTTAATCAAATTGTGAACCAAAGGCTCAAAAACTCATCAACATCCTCAGACCCAAGCCTAGCCAGCATATCTTTCTCTACACTTTGGTGTTTTCAGGCTGGTTCAGGCAAGGGCGGCACTGCCGCCCTACCCTGTGACAGTTGGAGAGGTGGGTATAAATACCCTTTCAGACCGTCTCAAACGGTAACCTGCTCGTCTTCCTCGCTTCCAACCGTTGCAAACAGACCAGAGCTCACTTCTCTCTCCCTCCATTGTTGCTCCTCAAGCCCCCAAGCCAATCCTTGATTCCAACCATCAAAACTTGAGGGAAAAGGCAGCAAACTTCGATTGGAGAGCAGATCCATTGATTTCCAGCGTCAAAAGAGCTTTTGGTTCATGTTTGGCCGGCAGCCTTGAGTTTATTACTCTTGGAGCTTGCTCCTAGCCGGCTAGGCGTCGCCCTAGAGCTTGCCAACTTGTGTGGCAGCCAAGGGAAGGTTTGTAAGGTTACCCTTGCAGCTAATACATTCTTCACTCTTTGCAAGGGGTAAAATCCTTGCTTTGAGAACGAGGAGAAGGTAAGCCTGTGTGGCTAAGCCAAGTCCTAGTGTGGGCGCCTCAACAACGTGGAGTAGGCCAAGCCTTGTTGTGGCAATAGCTGAACCACGGTAAAAATCGTGTGTCTTGTGTGCTTTCACTTGTGTATGAGATTGTGTTAGGATTTGAGGCCGATCTACTTGGTGGAAAGGCTCCAGCGGATTCTAGCTACATACTCGTGCTCTACTATCTTGCAGGAAGCTTGGAAATTTAGTCGATCTAAATTTCCCTGGGTAAATTTTGAATCAATTCAGTTAAGCTTCTGTTTTTTTTTCTGTTGAGGCTGGCAGTGCCGCCCTGGGAGGGCCTCACTGCCGCCCTTGCCTGTGTGACTGATAAACTTTGCTGAAAAAGCTTAAACGGGCCTATTCACCCCCCCTCTAGGCCACTTCCTGTACGTCCAGAGATCCTACAAGTGGTATCAAAGCTAAGTTGCTTCGTATACGCTTCACCGCGTGAAGTATGGAAGTTGCGAGAAGCTCGGGGGCGAAGGATAAGTTCATTCCAGCTGCACAAGCTGAGGATGTGCTGGTTGAGAGTGATAGCAGTGAGCTATCAGTCTCAACAGCCAGCAACTCCACCCTCAAGCCTGATGGTGGTATGACTACCGACCCCGAGAGAAGGCAAAGGAGGCAAGCAAGAAGAGAAGCTAAAGCAAAAAGAAAAGAAGATGAAAAGCTAGCTGCCAAGAAGAAGAGAAAAGAAGAAAGAAAAGCCAAAAGAGAAGAGCGAGCCAAAAGAAGGGCAGCAAAGAAAGAAGAAGAGAAGAAGAAAGAAAAGGAGGTGTATGATGCATCATCAAGTGAGCTATCATCTAGTACAGATGATGGTGATGATGATGAATCATATAACCGCTCCAAAAAGGGCAAATCAACGAAGGAGGACAACAGCAGCAAAAAGAAATACTCCGCTGTATCCTTTAACTATTCTTATTTGTCTAACCGAGACAAGAAGTGTCTTATCAACGTGCCCGTTGGCAAGTTGCCTCATTTCGATGGGACCGACTTTGCTAAGTGGAAGCATTTGATGAGTCGCTATCTTGGAGCTCTTCACCCCGGTCTTTGGGATGTTGCTTGTGATGGATTTCAGGAACCTGCAGATCCAGAGAATCCAACAAATGAAGAAATGATTGCTGTCCACTTCAATAATCAAGCCACAAGCATTCTCCTTAGTGCTCTCAATGGAAATGAGTACAACCGAGTGATGAATGTGAATGTGGCCAAGCAGATTTGGGATACTTTGGTTTTAGCTCATGAAGGTGTTGACAAAGTGAGGAAGGCCAAAATTGATTTGATGATGGCCAAGCTCAATAGGTTTGTGATTGTTGGTGATGAAGGGCCACAAGAAATGTTTGATAGGTTGATGGTGTTAGTTGGAAAAATTAGAGGCTATGGTGGTGACCTTGATGACCAAAAAGTTGTGAAAGTAATGTTGGAAGCATACTCACCAAGGAATGAGACCGTGGTCACTCTCATTAGGGACAAGAAGAATTTCGAGCACTTCACCCCAAGTGATGTGCTTGGAAGATTGTTGACATTTGACATGCAAAGAGAAGAGGCTAATGAGAGAAGAAAGCTTGGCGAGCTGCAAGCCAAGTTAGAAGGCATAAAGGTCAATGATATAGCACTCAAGGCAAAGCAATCAAACAAGCAAGGTGGCTGCAGCAAATCCAAGAGCAGCAAGCAAATATCAACAAGTCAGCCCAAGAAAGCAAAGCAAGTTCAAGAATGTGATCCATCTTCATCCTCTAGTGATAGTGATGGTAATGATGGTGATTATGAGAAGATAGATGATATTGCCCTCTTCATAAGCAAGCATAGACGGGGGCTGAAGCAACATGGATTTAAGTTCACTCCAAGGAAGTTCCAAAACAAGAAGAAGAGATTGTGCTTTAACTGTGGCAGCACTGAGCATCTTGTTGCAGAATGTCCAGAGGCAGAGAAAAAGAAGGAACAAAGGCATGACAACAAGAGAAATTACAAGAGGGTTGGAGAAGCACACATCGGGCATGAATGGGACTCAACTCAAGAGACCTCAAGTGAAGATGAGAAGGTGGCTACCATGGCTGTCCTCAAGTCAACATCTTCACCAAGGCTTTTCCATAACATGACCGATGATGAGCGAGATGGCAACCCCCACATTTGTCTTATGGCAAAAGGTGGGAAGGTACAAATCAAATCCAAATCTTCTCCAATCCCCAAAGAAATCTCTAGTAGTGAACTAAGTGACTCCTCTAGTGATGATGACTCTAGTGATGATGAATTTAATGAAATGACTAAAAAGTGTGACCATAAAACTAAAGTCTACATCTCTAGGCTAATGAAGGAAGTACTAGATCTCAATAATGAAATTGATTTAAGAAATGATGACATCAAGGAGCAAGCTAAGAAAAATCTGGCTCAAATTAAAGAAATTGACTCATTGGAGAGTGAGGTGGCTGCACTAAAGAAAAGTATAAAGAAAGAAAAAGAAAGCCACACTCTCACAAAGAAGGAAGTAGATGCACTCAAGCAAAAGTATTATGGCTTAGATGAAAAGCATAAAGGTCTTGAGCAGCAATACAATCTTCTTTGGGAGAGTACCTCACAGTCCTCTAAGTCAAATGAGACTAGTACTCACTCCACTAGTGAAAGTTGTGGAAAATGCAATAATCTTGACAAAAACATATATTCCACAAATCTTGCAAACATGGAGGCTATGAAAAAGGAGATCACGAGGCTCACACATCTGTTGAACACCAAGTGTGAGAACAAACCACAAGGTAAAGAAGTTCAGCAAAATAGGCCAAACTACAAGGATGGGAGAAATCCCAAAGTCAAGGATGGACTTGGTCACACAAAAGGAGGAAAAACCAATGGAAGAAACCTGGTGAATGGCATTGAGTGTGTTAAATTAACAAGCAAAGGTAAGGTTGGTGCAGAGCAGCCTGCACAGAAGGGGGCACAAAAGCAGCCCCGAGCCCACTGGCTAGCCAAGGGCGGCAGTGAGGCCCTGAAGGGCGGCAGTGCCGCCCTCCCCAGACAAAGGTAGGCTATCAACCTCAAACCTGAGCTTGTGAAAGCACAAAAGAAGGTATGCCAGCCTCAGGGGAAGTCCCAGCAACCCAGAAAGCAGAACAGAGGGACTCCAAAGAAAAGTTTCTATCAACCAAAGGCAAAGATACAAAGCCCAATTGTGAATACTTCCTTTGTGTTGAAAAATAATAGCAAAGGATAAGTGATTGCCAAATATGTTGGCAAGGGCAGAAATGTGTATCTTAACACTTCCATTTGGGTTCCTAAAATTTTTGTGACTAACATGCAAGGCCCCAAGAAAGATTGGGGACCTAAACCAAGGAACTAAACTTGTTTTGCAGGCATACTCCTCCGGTGGGTCAAGTTGGGTGCTTGACAGCGGCTGTACAAATCATATGACCGGAGAGAAGAGTATGTTCTCAACATATTCCCCAACTACAAATTCAAAAGAGTCTATCATATTTGGTGATAACTCCAAGGGGGAAGTCGTCGGTCTTGGTAAGGTTGCTATCACAACAAATTCTTCCATTTCAAATGTCTTGCATGTGGATCCGTTGGGATACAACTTGTTATCAGTTTCACAATTGTGTGAGACTGGTTACAATTGTCTCTTTACGGAGAAAGGTGTGGAAGTCTTTAAGAGGGAGGATTCCTCTATTGTCTTTACGGGTCGCTTGAAGGGCAAGCTTTACCTGGTTGATTTCAACAAAGGTAAGGCAAAGCTTGAGACTTGTTTAATGGCAAAATCTAGCATGGGCTGGTTATGGCATCGCCGTCTAGCACATGTTGGCATGAGGAACTTGGCCAAACTCCAAAAGGACAACCACATCATTGGACTAACAAATGTTGAATTTGAGAAAGACAGGATATGTGGTGCTTGCCAAGCCGGGAAACAAGTAGGTGTACCACACCCACCAAAGAGTATCATGACAACCACTCAACCATTGGAGTTGATACATATGGACCTCTTTGGACCGGTTGCCTACCTAAGCATCGGGGGTAACAAATATGGATTAGTTATTGTTGATGATTATTCTCGCTTCACTTGGGTATTCTTTGTCTTTGAGAAATCTCAGGTACAAGAGAAAGTAAAGATCTTTGTGAGAAGAGCACAAAGAGAGTTTGGGCTGCCCATCAAGAAAATAAGAAGTGATAATGGCAGCGAGTTCAAAAATACCCAAGTTGAAGAATTTCTTGATGATGAAGGCATCAAGCATGAGTTTTCAACTCCATACACCCCGCAACAAAATGGTGTGGTAGAGAGGAAGAATAGAACACTCATTGACATGGCAAGAACAATGCTTGATGAGTATAAGACTTCGGACCTATTTTGGTGCGAAGCAATCAACACCGCTTGCCATGTAATCAACCGCCTCTACCTACACAAGAAACTCAAGAAGACTTCATATGAGCTGCTAACCGGTAACAAACCAAAAGTGTCATACTTTAGAGTGTTTGGGTGCAAGTGTTTCATACTCAATAAAAGGCCCAAAACCTCTAAGTTTGCACCTAAAGTTGATGAAGGCATTCTTCTTGGTTATGGATCAAATGAGCATGCCTACCGCATCTACAACAAAACCTCTAGTAGAGTTGAAGTTGTTGTAGATGTCTTATTTGATGAGTCTAATGGCTCTCAAGTAGAGCATATTGATGAAAGTGTTGCAGGAAAGGAGAATCCACTATGTGAGGCAATCAAGCAATTGGCTCTTGGTGACATAAGGCCACAAGAAGAAAAAGTCACTGCTCAGGAGGATCCCCGAGATGCTGCTGACAAGTCTTCCGCTGATGCACTCGATGCAAACGTGTCAGCCACACCTGCTGCTCAGCAACAGAGCGGCAGTGAGGCTGTCCAGGGCGGCAGTGCCGCCCCTCCCTCTGCAGCAGCAACCTCCTCAACACCTCAAGGGCTGGATCTTGCACCAGTTTTTGAGCTTGAAGCTGATGAAGAGTTAGATGAAGAACAAGACGGTGTTGAGCATCCAAGACTACGTCAAACAATTCAAAGAGATCATCCTGCCGACAACATCCTTGGAAGTCTTCGAAAGGGAGTGTTGACACGTTCACATTTAGCAAGTTTCTGTCAACATTTCTCTTTTGTGTCTTCCATTGAACCAGATAAGGTAGAGAAGGCGTTGGCGGTTGAGGACTGGGTCTTGGCCATGCAAGAAGAGCTCAACAACTTCGAGAGAAACCAAGTGTGGACTCTCGTTGAAAGGCCTAATACCAATGTGATTGGCACCAAATGGGTCTTTCGCAACAAGCAAGATGAGAACAACGTGGTGACAAGGAACAAGGCAAGATTGGTGGCTCCAGGTTACACTCAAGTAGAGGGCTTGGACTTTGAAGAGACCTTTGCTCCAGTGGCAAGACTTGAAGCAATTCAAATGCTTTTAGCCTTTGCTGCCCATCATGACTTCAAGCTGTTCCAAATGGATGTCAAGAGTGCATTCCTCAACGGCCCTATACAAGAGTTGGTGTATGTCGAGCAGCCACCAGGTTTTGAAGATCCCAAGTTACCAAACCATGTCAATAAACTCCAAAAGGCGCTCTATGGGCTTAAGCAAGCACCAAGAGCATGGTATGAATGCCTTAAGGATTTCTTGCTCAAGAAAGGCTTTGAAATAGGCAAAGCTGATTCTACTCTCTTCACTCGTAAAATTGGCAATGATATATTTGTGTGCCAAATATATGTCGATGACATAATATTTGGTAGTACTAATCAAGTGTTTTGCGAGGAATTTAGTAGGATCATGACAAAGAGATTTGAGATGTCCATGATGGGTGAGCTGAAGTACTTCCTCGGGTTTCAAATCAAGCAATTGAAGGAAGGGACTTTCATAAGTCAAACCAAGTACACCCTTGATATGCTGAAGAAGTTTGACATGGAGAAAGCAAAGCCTATCAATACTCCCATGCCAACTTATGGACATCTTGATCTTGATGATAAAGGGAAGGCCGTGGACATCAAGGTATACCGCTCCATGATCGGCTCTTTACTTTATCTGTGCGCATCTAGGCCTGATATTATGCTTAGTGTGTGCATGTGTGCTAGATTTCAAGCTAATCCGAAAGAATGTCACTTAGTGGCTGTTAAGAGAATCTTGAGATATTTAGTACACACTCCTAACCTTGGCTTGTGGTATCCTAAGGGCTCCAAGTTCAATCTACTTGGCTATTCAGATTCTGATTATGCCGGTTGCAAAGTAGATAGAAAAAGCACTTCGGGGACATGTCAATTCCTTGGACGGTCCTTAGTGTCTTGGAGTTCTAAAAAGCAAAATTGTGTAGCCCTTTCCACAGCTGAGGCCGAGTATATTGCAGCCAGTGCATGCTGTGCTCAATTACTTTGGATGAGGCAAACCCTTCGTGATTTCGGATGTCAATTCACCAAAATCCCACTTTTGTGTGACAATGAAAGTGCCATAAAACTTGCAAACAACCCTGTAAGTCACTCAAGAACCAAGCACATAGACGTCCGACATCACTTCTTGAGAGACCACGAAGCCAAAGGAGATATCGAAATTCGCCATGTGAGCACCGAAAAGCAACTAGCCGATATCTTCACTAAGCCTCTAGACGAGACAAGGTTTTGTGCTTTGCGTAGTGAACTGAATATCTTGGATTCTCGTAACGTGGTTTGAACTCCAGCACACACCTTGTTTGATTAACTAGCATGCATAGGAGAAAATGCTTGAAAAGATTTAATTATGTCTTTCAAAACCTCTTAAAAATTTGTCTCAAATATCATGACTATAGTTTGATTGTTTCCTTGTGTCTAGTCATGGTGTTTGGGTTGTATGTGTTCATATCTAAAGCAATATAGAAGGTTTTTTCTTCTAATCCCTCTGCTGTCAAGGAGGGCGGCAGTGCCGCCTGTTGATATTTGGTAACGCAATTAGAAAATGATCCGCAAGCGCACGGATATCGGTGAGCATTTCACCCGGAAGGTTATCCAGAGTTATCGTATTTATATTTTTACCACTGGGAGAAAGGGTGCATCTGACTAACCAAATCTATCGCTACTATCCCTTTAGGCTACAAAGAATGTCTCTCGATGTGAGTGATGTATAGAGAAGACTGCAACCGTAGTCTCGTTCTAACCTTGGTAAGGATGATCTACTGTTCTATTGGGGAGGCTCACGGAATCTAGACAACACAAAGGATGTTCGACCCGCACCTATAAACCTACCCGTCCTGCTAACGAGATGTGATCTGCAAAGGTAACTCGGAAATGTCACGTTCCTCGCTACTACCACGGTCCAGCTAGTCAGGGGATATCTATGAGTACCCTAGCCTAAACACCACGTTTACGCTAACAAGTGATTACTCTAATACTCAACCGGAAGAGGATTAAAGTAAACTCATAAACCAAAGAACAATAAAACAAGAACTTACTAGTATTAGAAGTCGAATTACTGAAGAATCTTAGAAGCAAGCCTCGGGTTAGGAGACTTGATCCCGTAGGTACAACTCGAAGTAGACACCGACAGGCCGGCCTTCCTCCGATCCACACCTCCACTCTATCTCTCTCAATCTAGTAGAAACTAGAAGATCTATTTCTACTTTACATTGGTTGCTAAGCCTAAAAATAAATATTATTTAGAGAAGAGGTTTTCCTTCGAGGGCACCCCTCAATCTCTATGATGATTTCTTGTCTCCTCCAGGGCCAGAGGGGGTCTCCTTATATAGTCCTCCCCTTCTATGCGTTTTTGGGTCGATAGGCGAGGTGGTACTATGTTATTCTGGATCCAATAGGTCGGTGGAACGTCGTGTGCGAAGAGAGTCCGGAACGGAGTCCAGAGGGGGGCGGGCGCCCAGGTCCTCAGGGCGGGCGCCCTGGGCCTGGCCCCTTTCGGGCTCCGCTTCCTTCCCGTGGCTTCTGGAGTCTTCTAGATGGTAGAAAATTGCGCGGTGGGTTGATATCTCTATGTAATCCCGACATGTGGGCCTTTCTTCCTTATTTCCTGATAACCCCCTGCAGAAATAGACAAACACCAAAACTCGTGGAATTCTGTCAGATAAAACCCTAAGTCTAGATGTTGATTTCATTTGGATCCTTTTCTTTGTTTATTTGATAATTAAATTTGATACTTAAAGACCGTCAACAAACTCCCCCAAGCTTACCTCTTGCTCGTCCCTGAGCAAGGATGAACTCAAGAGTTTCTGCAGTGGTTTCATTTCTTAGAAGTACACACGCATTTAAGCAAGATCTCATCTTTGAGTTAGAATAAACTGTTAAGACTTAAAACTTACTTACTTTACCTACACCATAGGACTTGTAACCGTCACTTCTGTCTTGAGTGGTTAAAAGATAGAACAGTCTAGCCAAGTGTCATGTCTCTTATTCTTGATCAGCTATAGCTCTGGGGTTTTTGCATATTTTCAAATAAAACTCAGAAATTCCTTGTATGATTCTCTCAGGTCTCTCTTTTGTGGTATTTTTGGATCCTTACCAAGGCAGTGATGGTATATGCCTTCTCTCAAGATATGTAGTATTTGTGGTATGAAGCATAGTGACATTGTCTTCTCTCTCACCCTACTCTAATAAGGCTTTAATATCTGAAGCTCATAGGTGGGAGATAAAGTATACATACTTACAAGACATTTATTGCATAGTCAAACCATGGATCCAAAGAAACAAATCAATAAGCCAAATCAAGATGTGCATGTGTGGCGAATGAATGGTGTATGTTGATGATGGTGATAACAATGGTGGTGGAAGCCTAATTCTACTTTGCTCTTTGAGGGGATACATACCTTCCTTGCTTTTGAAACTTTATGAGGAGAATGAGATGCTCTTCTTTTTCTTTTCTTTCGAGGTTCCGAGCACTTGCTCCTTTTTATTTCCTCGTATCTTTTATTTTCTTTTTCTCTCTTTTTTTTAGAGCATTCATCTCTTGAGATAATATAGCAAGTGGTGGTAACAAGATAACTTGAGCATTTATTTCACAAGGGGAAACAGAAATATTTTTGGTTATTCTCTCCCGGATTAGGAGTAGAATACTTTTTGGTGGTTTTGGAGATGGAAATGAGTGGATATATGTGGATGGTACTTCCGGAGTAGAAGTAGCATGTATGAGTGAACGTGCAAGTGAATCTTGATTTAACCACATGACAAGCTCCTAAGGGTCTACACAGCTTGACCACACTCAATGCTCATAAGCAGTAAAAAGTAAATGTGTGGCTCAAAGTCTAGCAAGCATGTATATATGGCTGTGGAAGGAATTTAAACTCTCATCATACAGGAACTCATCATGTGTTATTTTAAAGATTTTTCAAAGATAAAATTCTCCAGAATTCTAGCATCTCTAGGAACAGATGAACAGCAGCTCAACCTTCCCATATCATATCCGTTAACAACTTAGACTTCAGATCAAGTTTTCATCCCACAAGTTTAGGTCTAGAGCAAGCCTTAAATTATAACAGTTATATCTAAACTTGAGAGAGAACTTCAAATTTGCAAATTAGGCAGAGCAACTATTCATCATATCCATGCTTAAGTTTTATTAGATACAGATTAGCATAGCCACTTTATTTATTTATTAAACACACTAAGCAAAATATATATAAGCATAAAATCTTTATTTGGTTTTTCATAGTTATGTGTATTTATATTCTAATATAGTATAAGTATAAAGATAGATAGAAATACTTATCGAGATAAATGGGGGTGCTCTCCCCCAAGCTGAATTTTGACGTAATTTCTCTTGATGTAGCTAGCAGGTGGCAGAGGTGTGTTTGAAAGTCAGCAGTATTTTGACAGCGATTAGAATGTCTTCCATCTGCTAGTCTTCTTGATTCTTAAATTCTGTGGAGCTCAAATAGACAACAAAGCTTGTGGAACTGGTTAAGTGTTAGCATAAATATCTAGCCTTTATCATGTTGAGACTCCTTAATAAATATTACTCCCTGTTTTTATATTTTTGTTTTTATAAAGCAGAAAAATATTTATTTTATTTTTATGCCACCACAGTGAATGTACTTATGGGTTTTATGCCACTCGTCTACTCACATGGGGCTTACAGTTTTTTTTCACATTTTTATTTTCTTTCTAGGATAATACGAACATGATTAACTAAGTAAACTATTTGAAATAATTAAAAAGGGAAGGATAACTACCAAGTTTACCTCTTGGCAAGGCGTTCGGTGTTTTTAAGTCCTCCGAACGGGACTCCTTGTGTTTTCAGTCGTCCTAGGATTCGCTAGGTGGCGTAGTCGGTGATTCCGGCGGCGCCTCTTCTTCGTGTGTAACTATATTCTCTCTCCACACCTGACTCGGTGCTATGGTCTCCTCAGGACAGTTATGTTCAAGTGGTATGTCTTCAGTCCTTATCACTTCTCCTTCGTAGTCTACCCATCCGTCCTTGATGATTTGCCTCCTCTGGTTGCGGTTGCGATGTCTTCTTCTTGTCCTGACCTGCTTAGAGTCTTCAACTATATAGTTAGGGTCAGTAAAACAGCGGCATACCTTCTCAGAGGAGAAGTGTATGTGGACTTCTCCGGTTCCAATATAGATGATGGCTTTGATAGTGCTGAGGAACTGTCTTCCAAGGATGGTGGGTGGATCATATTCATCTTCTCCCATGTCAATAACTTGAAAGTCATCTATAGCTGAATGTATATTGGTTGTAGGGGCATGGTTTCATGCAGGAGCTGATAAGTGACTACGGCCATTATGTTGACGTCAGATCCGGTGTCGTAGAGTGTCTTCTGAAAAGAGTATCTGTTGATTGTGCACTCAATGCTTAGAACACCAGGGTCGTCCTTCTTGATCAAGAAAGGTGACTTGAGTCGACGATCTTGACCTCCTTGAACTGCAGTGACCATCTTAGCTGACTCGGTCCACATTTGCTTGTTCCTGTTCCTCCTGTTGGTCCTCTTCCTTGGTTCATGTCGGGGTTGCTCTGAAGTTTGTGTAGTCTTGTTCTTGAAGAAAAGTCTCCTTCTTCCCCTTGATGTAGAGACTGATCTTGGCAGCATTAGCGTAGATGACAGCTCTAGTGTTTAGGAATGGCCTCCCTAAGATGATGGGTGCCCTCTCCTCAGTACCAGTCTCTATCACCATGAAGTCTGCTAGAGCATACAAGGTACCAACTCGGACGCAGAGGTTCTTCAATATTTCCTTTGGGAAACTGAGTGTCCGATCTGCAACCCTGGGCATAATGTTGACGCTGGAGCCAAAGTCGCAGAGTGCTTCTGGGAAGTCCACCATGCCGATGGAGATCGGGATGACGGGGCGTCCTAGATCACCTCTCTGAGTAATTAGGCCTCTGTTGATTCCAACCTTGATGTTGTTGAGGACGGTTGTAGTAATAGTTGTTATTGTTGTTGATGTAGTTCACGTCCTCAAGCATCTTAGGGCAGTGATTGCCTGAGCGTCCAGTATCTCCAGTGTGTTTATGCTCGTAGATCCTAGTTCTTCACTTGGTGGAATCTGGGAGTTGTAAAACTCCTTCATATTATGCTCAAAGTGTTCCTGCTCATAGAGACAAGGTAGAGATCAAGTGCATGGGCCCTGTTGGTGGAAAACACCAACAGAACCAAAAGTGTATTTGTTCTTCTCTAACCTTAAGCATAGTGAGCAAGACAAAGTTGATGGATCATGAGTGTAGCATTTGTCAGATCAGATGGCTCAACCTAATGGAAAGATAATCTATCTATATTTATGTTTTGTTTATATCTTCCAAAGATTGCATGTGCAATACTTTAGCTTATGTGGGGTCACGAAGGTAGTACTAAGAACAAAGATTAAAGGACTAAACATGTTGAATTAATTGAGTTGGTTAATTTGGAGTTATAAATCATACATGTTTGTCTCTTTATTTATGTGAATACCAGAACCAAGGAGGAGCTTATAAAAGTGTTAGTCAAGTACCTTAAGATGTTACCTTACTTGAAGAGTGATGGTATAGTATCACCTTGTGGAAGCTTTCCTTTTTTAGCGGTTGTGCATCGTGTTTGTGGCACCCTCCATGAATCATCTCTTATGAGCTACGTCTTTCTTGTGCAAATTGTTAAACTTCATGTGTCACTTTCTTCATCTCTAATGAGTTTGCATCTCAGGACTTCCCAGGTTGTTATTGAAAGTTTTTCTACAGGGGTTAGTCCAACAAAATATACCAATATCTACTCAAGCAGTTTTTAGTTCAGTAACCAAACTAGACTCCATGTCTAATCAGATTAAGGAAGGCTATTTAACCTAAGCACCACGCTTAATTTAAATGCCATTGGAAGTGTGACCAGTACTTCCAAACTAACACTTACAAGGATAAACAAAGGTAGCATGATGGCCTTTATAGAGATCTACTCAAGTGGAGATGAAGTAGTGTGATTAGTATTTAACAAATTGAGCATGTCTCAAAGGTAAGGACAACCAACATAGCAACATGGCAAAGGATGTTTTATGTAAAGTACTCCCCCAAGCTTGAATTTTGCAAAATTCAAGATTGAATGAATTTAATTTAATGTTGCATGATGATTGGTTGGGCATACCTTGCGCTTGTCATTCATCCGATCTTCTTGCTCCAATCCTAGAAAGGTTAGTGGCAAGAATACCCGAAGGAATATTTCTACAATTATCTTTATATGCTCAATACACAAGGCAATGTTGCAAATAATTAGAAGTGCTTGTTTTAGGACACTAAGCTTGTCCTTGGGGAACCATCAATTAACTCAATGAGATCTGCAATATTTATTATAGACATATGCATCGACAACCGCCCTTTTAAAGTTTTTATAAATAGAAAAGAAGAGGGGGTTGGAGATCTCAAATGTGGTATGGATGGAGAGACAAATTGATTGGAGAGATGTTTTATATGAGCAAGGACTAGGTGAGGTATTTATGAAATAACTTCCATGCTCACTGTTGTTTCTCTCATTCTCAAACTCCAAGGATGATTCTTCATGAATGTTTAAAATTCCTCTAGGATTGTCTCTCAAGTTTGTTTTATCTATCCATTCAATGGTGATAGCACATGGATTTTTAATGCCCTCTAGCCATTGATGTTGCTCTTCTCGATCCTCCTTCTTATGCATGGGATGTCTAGAAAGATTCATAGGATTATCGGGAGGTTCAAGAGGAAGAGCATAGTAGAAACTATTAAGCTCAAGGATGGGATGGATAGCCGAATCATGGGATTGAAATGTTTGGAAATCGGCTATTGAAACTTCCTTTCCTTGTCTGGGAGATGATTCCTTCTCTATCTCTAAGATTATTCTATGAAGGCTAGTACAAGAAGGATGTCCACAAATGAATACATACCTTCCTTTACTAATAGATAAAGAAAGAATGACTCTACCAAAGGTTATATGATTAAGACCAATTTGAATATATCTAGGAAAAACATGGTCTTGTAGGGCTAGGTCTAAACCAGAATTTATAAAAAGATTAAAAGATTCCCTAGGTGTAGCTAAAAGTGCATTATCTTCTTGATTAAAAGATAGGACCTCGGCTATAGAAAAGGGTTGGTTTTGACCTATTGCAATCAACTCCGGACACAGATCATAATTAGGGGCAGGACGTGTTGACTCCCATGGTCTATGGCTGGTCTCCGAAGGTGCAAAGAATTCAATAATAGGTATGGAATTTGAGTTATCCATAAAGATAGAAAAAATAAAAAGATAAAAGAATAAAAGTATAATACAAGATAATAGCAAGACTCAAAGTTATCTCAGCAAACCGTCTTTCTCCCCGGCAACGGCGCCAGAAATGCTTTTTGATATTTGGTAACGCAATTAGAAAATGATCCGCAAGCGCACGGATATCGGTGAGCATTTCACCCGGGAGGTTATCCAGAGTTATCGTATTTATATTTTTACCACTGGGAGAAAGGGTGCATCTGACTAACCAAATCTATCGCTACTATCCCTTTAGGCTACAAAGAATGTCTCTCGATGTGAGTGATGTATAGAGAAGACTGCAACCGTAGTCTCGTTCTAACCTTGGTAAGGATGATCTACTGTTCTATTGGGGAGGCTCACGGAATCTAGACAACACAAAGGATGTTCGACCCGCACCTATAAACCTACCCGTCCTGCTAACGAGATGTGATCTGCAAAGGTAACTCGGAAATGTCACGTTCCTCGCTACTACCACGGTCCAGCTAGTCAGGGGATATCTATGAGTACCCTAGCCTAAACACCACGTTTACGCTAACAAGTGATTACTCTAATACTCAACCAGAGGAGGATTAAAGTAAACTCATAAACCAAAGAACAATAAAACAAGAACTTACTAGTATTAGAAGTCGAATTACTGAAGAATCTTAGAAGCAAGCCTCGGGTTAGGAGACTTGATCCCGTAGGTACAACTCGGAGTAGACACCGACAGGCCGGCCTTCCTCCGATCCACACCTCCACTCTATCTCTCTCAATCTAGTAGAAACTAGAAGATCTATTTCTACTTTACATTGGTTGCTAAGCCTAAAAAGAAATATTATTTAGAGAAGAGGTTTTCCTTCGAGGGCACCCCTCAATCTCTATGATGATTTCTTGTCTCCTCCAGGGCCAGAGGGGGTCTCCTTATATAGTCCTCCCCTTCTATGCGTTTTTGGGTCGATAGGCGAGGTGGTACTATGTTATTCTGGATCCAATAGGTCGGTGGAACGTCGTGTGCGAAGAGAGTCCGGAACGGAGTCCAGAGGGGGGCGGGCGCCCAGGTCCTCAGGGCAGGCACCCTGGGCCTGGCCCCTTTCGGGCTCCGCTTCCTTCCCGTGGCTTCTGGAGTCTTCTAGATGGTAGAAAATTGCGCGGTGGGTTGATATCTCTATGTAATCCCGACATGTGGGCCTTTCTTCCTTATTTCCTGAAAACCCCCTGCAGAAATAGACAAACACCAAAACTCGTGGAATTCTGTCAGATAAAACCCTAAGTCTAGATGTTGATTTCATTTGGATCCTTTTCTTTGTTTATTTGATAATTAAATTTGATACTTAAAGACCGTCAACACCGCCCTTTAGGGCCGGCAGTGCCGCCCTAAGCGGTTCAGGCTAAATTGCCTAGGACTGGATCTCACGGGCCCACTTTTCTTTTCCTTCTAGTTGTGCCAGTGATCTCTCTCTCTTCTCCTCTTTGCGCCGCACCTCTCTCTCTCTCTCTCACGCACGGCTCCAGGGGACTTCTCCCCGTCGGCCTCCTCTCTGCCGTGAGGAAGAAGGAGAAGAGGGGAAGGCCTTCTCTGGTCATCTCCAGTGGTGCATTGGTGTCACACCCTGGCATTTAAAATAAGACCAGAGTCGTCATATGTGTGCCCAGGAAGTCCACACATACAACAAAAGACTAGAAATATCAGAAACAATGTTATATATAGCGGAAAACATATTTATAATAATACTTACAAACATCAGAGTACGCGGAAACAGTAGCTAGAACTTCTTAGGCTCCATTCTTCTCAGGGACGGTTGACTGGGGGCTCCGTACGCCAAGCACTTCTGATAAGCTTCTAGAAAACTCCATAGCATCTTTATCCTTCTTCTGAGCAGTACTTTACTACACACTGGGGTGTGCGGGAAATAGCAAGGGTGAGTTCATGTCGAACTCAACAAGTACAGGCGGAAAGTATATGACATGCAAGGCTCAATCAATGGAAGAGCTGACACTGTTTAACTGCAAGTGAGCTTTTAAGTTGGTACACTTTTATTACAATTCTTTTATTAAACAACCTATAACTAGTGGTGATTAGAATATCCCAACCCTTAATTAGATGGAAGTAGATTAACCATTTTATTAATCATCATCATCATTATTATTACCGAGGTAGCAACCTCAGATAGTAACTCGGGGTAGCAACCCCATTAAGGTCATGGGATAGCAATCCCAATTAAGAACACAGGATAGCAATCCTGCCAACACGGAATAGCCATTCCGCCAAAGCACGAGGTAGCAACCTCAACCAAGTTTCACCTCCAAGTTCCATGTGATTCCAATTTGCTCATCAAGTGAGGGTCTGGGCCGCTCGTGACCGTGAGCACGGCTGATATATCAGTTTTACACTCTGCAGAGGTGTGCACGTTCACTCCAAGTCGTGATTCCCATTTGCCCGGGGTCGCGACTCCCCAAAACACTGCCGAGGTGAGCAGGCAGGGTCTCACTACGAGACCTTTCACAGGGTCCAACTAATAGGATGCCACTCGCAAGTTTTCGCCGGGGCGCTCGACAGTCGATACCCATAGCCATGGCGTACAGATCAACCGACAACTTAATATTCATTACCCAAGTTACTTCCTCACGCCTACCCGGAAAGTAACACCCTACTAGTGGAGGTCCTGCTAATTAGTTAAGCCAGAGTCATATAGCTTGGAGCTGCACTGTATGTCCCAGGGGGCCGCTCCCTGACTAAGTCCTTATGGAGAGCAGAGACGGGTACGCCCGACAACCGGACCACCAACAGTACCCGCTCCCCCTGTCCTCAACCAAACCACGATGCTCGCAAGCACCGCAACATCTCCATCACCGAAGTGACCATTGTTCATCATTTAAACATTTATCATCATTGAAGAATTTATTAAGCAAGATCATTATTTTTATTATTATATAGATTAGATGAGTAGAGCAACTAAGCATATCTACTGTTCACTATACTACCCATGTATAAAACCCAGGAGTACAAGGAATATAGTAGAAGACTAGTCAGGTCCTTATGGTTTGCAGTATTAAGACACATGCAATGGAAAGTAAATGTATTTAAAGTTCATAGGTACAATATGATCAAAAGGTGCCTGCACTTGCCTTAATTCTTAGTGTATATCTGCTCAGAATTCTTTAGCTTCTTTCCTTCTGCTTCGACTGTCGGTCCTCAGCTCCTAGTCTTCACTGTTGACGAACCACACTTCTTCTACGCGTAGCAACCAAGCAACACAAATAGACAAACAAACAAACAACAGTCACGACTAAGAACAAGCATCAATCAAAAGTAAAGCTTTGAAAAGAAGAGCGCACTAAACGACACGGCTTGTGGCTACGATCGTGACAACCCAAGAACGGTTGAGAACGGAGCTATCGTTAAACAGACAGACTTTCGAGGTTCGAAGTGTAACGAAGAAGACCAACTATTCGCTTGATCTATTTTATTTGATGAAGAGAGGTGATAGACTTTTTAGAGAAACAACTCAAAAAGTGGAATTAAACAAATTATAATTATAAAAAGATGAAGTATAGTTCTAGTCATACTCTATTTATAAATAATTATAGAAATTATTTAAACTATTTTAGCATTCATAGCTTAGAGAATATAAAACGAGTGATAGCAACTTAATTAGAATCACTATTTATTTTCAAAGTTAAACAGAGCAAGTCATAACTAACAAGGCATTTATGTTGATATTATATAATTAATATGATTTATGAAAGATCGGAGATAAACCTAAACTACTTCAAATTCAAAAAGACATTGGATAACTACTAATTAAATTCATTTAAAACAACTTTATATGATCATATTTGAACAAGGCAAATTAATAATTGATAAATACACATTTAAGTTGACAAGTAATTATAAAAAGGTCAATTTTTTCATATGTTACTTTTATTTAGAAACAAATATGTGCAATCATTAATCAAATTATGTTGAATTATAAAAACCAGAGTTAAACTTTAGTTATATTTTAATTGTAGATGATTATATATCATTTAAGCCATTTACGTCTTTGTAATTTTAGAAACATAAAGCAAGTGAGAGCAACTAATCAAATCCTAACATGCTTCCATTTATACTAAACAAGTTATAATTAATAAAGAATCATTTAAGTTGATATTAATAATGTTATGATTTATTTATTTATAAAAGATCTAAATTTGAAACATAAGTTATTTTTAACCAAAAAGACATTAAATAAATATTAAAGAAATTAATTATATACTTTATGTCTAACTAAAAGAATTATAATTAATAAATATTTAAGTTAACATTAATCAAATTAATAGTAGATTATAAAAAAATACCGAAGTGTAAACCTAAATTGTTTTTTTTTTAATAATTAAAAAAATGGCACTCAATAAATATTAATTAAACTAATTATATTTATAAACATGGGACATGGAAAACAGTATCGCCAACAAGTCATTTTCGTTGCCACGATCACAAAACAATAGAAAACATGATTTTAACTGTATAGTGCTTTTAATTATAAAATTAAGTACATATATTAATTAATCTAATATTCAACTAAATATATATAAAAATATATGACGTAATAAAAGTTAGCACTACTGCGTAGAGCGCGACGTTACGAAACTAACGCAATTGAAACGGAATGAAACGGAGTTAGAACGATTAAATGGCGAAGGATTAATGACCAGTGGCAAACTTGTAATTACTTTCATCTTCTACCTTGAGCTTTCGTAGGAACGAAACCAGGGCTGCCTGCTGCTGTTTCGTGCATGAAGGGAAGCGGAATGGGCCTGGCCGGCCTACCAGCCAGCCAGAGGCTCGGCGTGGCAGCGCAAGGCCACCGCGGCGCGGACCCGCACGCGGGGTCAGCCTACCCGCACGTCCAAGGGGGGCGCCGCTGCCTGCGGCCGGCAGCCCTGCTCGATCTCGAGCAGGCACACGCGCACGAGGGCGGCGGGGCGCAGGAGGCGCAGGCGTGGATGGGGTTGGGCGTCGCAGGGCTGGAGCGCATGGGGCCGGCTGTAGGCGCGGGACGACCAGAGAACGTGAAGAAGACGGCTGCCCATGGAGTTCCTCGCCGGATAATGTAAAGAAGAGTTAGAGAAACGATTAAACGGTCATGGATTCGCGAAAAAGATGGCGTGCCGGTGTAGAGGAGATCGACACGAACCTCACGGTGGTGGCGGTTTTCGCAGAGGACGACGGAGATGGCCGGAAACGCTCGCCGAACGTTCGCCGGAAAAGTTCGTCGGGAACGAGATCCAAAACTTCGGCGATCGATCTACGGAGCTACGAGCGGCGGCTCGGAAAAAGGGTCGTACTTCTGAAATCAGCGCATCGAGGGCTACGCCGGCATATATATAGGTCTAGGGTTTGGAAAAGTTTCGGAATTTCTTAATTTCGGGATTTAAAATAAATCATTTTCAGTTCCAAAATAATTCCAGAAAAAGCTGAAATCATTTTAAATTTCTGAAAAATATTTCTAAAATTCCAAAATTTCAATAAAAACTAGTAGAGATAGATTAGGAGATTATGAACCAAAATAAAGTTTTTGGAGCCCATGGAAAAGTATTTTAGAGCATACAAAATTATATTTTTGTTTTAGGAAAATGGAAAAAAAGTCTCGAAAAGGTCCGAAAAATTCTCGGGAAAGATTGGACGACATCTAACGTGTTTTTTTTAAAATCTTAGCACACATAAAAATAATAAACTCAAGTAATAGACAAGCATCACATCAACAAAAGCTCGTTTAATTAATTCCAAAATATTTGAAAAGGACCATTTTTCTTTGATAAAAATATGTGGAAATCTAAACTATTGTTGGAAAATTTTATCCACATATTAAAACCATACATTTTTTTAATATTTTCTAATAACAACCCGAAATAGAAATTTTGGGGTGTTATAGGTGGGCTGTTCCCTCTCCAAGGAGGGACATTCTTCTCTCATCCCCTCAATCCAAGGAGGCAAAGCAAGGTGAAACCCTAACCTATCCCGATCTATGCAATGTCTACTTTTTGGGCAAAAGTTTCAGTTCCTAGGGGATGGATGATGAATTAGGAAGAGGTTTAGTGGATGGATTTAAATGGATTTGGTTTCTCTCAACATATTGAAAGATGCCCTCCGGTAGTGCCGGAGCTTAAGGTCGGCAGTGCCGGCCTTGGCAACTGCCTCTCTGCAGTTTCAATACGTTGAAGGGAAGGTGAATCGATTAAAGTTCATAGATTAAATCTATCCTAGTTTGTTTGTCCATCCTCTTTAAGCTCATGCTCATCTAGACTTAGTCTGCTTATGAACTGTATTGGAGATTGTATGATGGACAGCGGTGCACATGTGTGTAAGTTGAATAAGTGATGAAGTGTAGAGTAGGGACTGCAGAAACTCTACAGGGCGGCAGTGCCGCCCTCACCTGACCAGCTTGGTTAGGGGGAGTTCCCACAGTCCATATTCTACACATCTCACTTGATCAATTGACTCTACATATGTTCTACTATATGCCAGATGTACAGTTTCTGATTTGGCTCATTTTTGGCATAGATGGACCGAGGAAAGAGGAAAATAACCACCAAGCAACAAGTTCGCAGAGGCAGGGGAAGAGGGAGCAGCTCTGGAGTTTTCTTTGGAGATGATAGAGCAGCAAGGCAGCAGTATATTCAGCAGGAAGAAATGTTGCAGTAGGCTGGTTTCACCATCTCTCTCATAGGTTGTCCTAGCACTCTCCTGCACATTATAGAGTTTGATGACAGCTACATAAGGGACAACACTGATGAGTTTGAACTCAAGGCACCAAATGACACAGTGGATCATCCCTTAGTCAATTATGCAGCAAGCTGGAAAGCTGTGGAGGAAGCTAGAGAGATGGATCCCTATGCTCACAGCAAGATAAGTGGTGTTGATTATCGTTTCTGGAATGTTTTTCATTCAAATTTCTATGCCACTGCTATTCTACCAGCTAGAAAGGGAAAGATTTGTGAGATGCATTTCATTGACTTTGATGCTATGCAAGCAAAAGAGGAGCCTGATTTTGATGCTGCAATTAAAGTATGTGATAAGTTTGAGCTGTCCACTCTCATGTCCTTTAAAAATAACTGGAATAGAGAGATACTTGCCCAGTTTCATGCTACCTACTTCTGGAACAGAGACAATGATGAGGTTCATTGGATGATAGATGGCACGCATTATAGGATTGATTTCCTCACTTTCTGCAGGATATTGGGTTTTGGAAATGACCATAGAGCCTACTCTCGAATTCACAATGAGAGAAGGTTTGAGCCACATGAGGTGAGTTTTATGTGGGAAGATCCAACCCAAGTGAACAACAGTAGGACTGGGTTGAAGAGTTTCTATTATGTGATGAACAATCTTATCAAAATGACACTCAACCCAAAAGACAATGCCACTGACCTAAATGGCCATATTACTAATGTGCTGTCCAGATTTCCAGAAGGGGACAAATTTAATATCCCAAGGTTCATATGGGTAGAGCTGGCATATGCTATGGATGATGGGAGGTCACTTCCTTATGCTCCTTATCTGATGTTTATGATTGAGAGAGTGTCTGGAGTCAGATATCCTAAGGATTGTAGCCACACTGTGTATAACATCAAGAAAACTAAAGGTGGTAAAACAGCCCCACCTCCTGCAGTAGAGAGCTCATACCATAGTGAGGGAGGCCACAGTGTGCCACAGAGGAGAGATGGAAGGAAGAAGAAGCGCTTTCAGAAGTTGGCAGAATGGGTGAAGGCTATTTTTGGCACTTGTTCTTACATGGCACAAAATCAGTATGATGACATGATGGAGAGCAGGCATGCAATAAATGCAGCTAGAGAGGTTCAGGGTCTACCCCCTCTTCCACCCGTGGCTCCACCTCCTCAGTTCCCAGACCTTCCTCACCTATCTGACACGGAGTCTGATGAAGAACATGGCAGCTATGATGAGCACCAGGGATATGATGATGATCCAGATCTTCAGGAGACACTAGGCAGTGTCTATCGGCAGTTCAGGGATGATGCTAGACAGCGGCGGGCTAGCACTTCAGCGGCTGCTCCTTGACGTTCCACGCGTGCCTCTCGCTTCACAGCTACGACTCATAGGGCTGGTCGTGCCGTGGTTTCCAGTGACGATGATGACGATGATGAGTGAGTTGTTCTCTCTTCTTTCTCTCTTCTTTTCTCTTTTTGGTACTTGATGCCAAAGGGGGAGAAAATTAGAGAAATTAGAGGGGTCAATTCTTTTCGACTGGACTTCGTTACTCAGCTACAGATCTTCATGTTCAGATCCGATGAGAGTGTTAGTTGTTAGTTTGTGAGCATGAGTGCTTCTTCAAAAACTATTTTTAAGTTGTAATATTGCTACTTACTTATCTCTATTTGCTTCGGATGTGAACATGTACTTGTGAACTGCTTGTCAGGCTTAATTATTAGTTTAAATTCTGTTGGTTAACCTGTTTGTGTGGTGTAATGCTTTTTGAAATTTCTGTCAGCTTGCTGGTGTAGCAAGGGCGGCAGTGGCGCCCTACCAGGGCGGCAGTGAGGCCCTCTACTACAGCAGCATGTTGTCCTGCTTGTATAAGCTGTCATATGCATACACGGTTATTTTGTGACACAGTTTGTTGCACCCCACAGCGGTCATGGACATAGGGGGAGGTCCTCCATCACTTGCTAAATGTATGAAGCTTAAATTTCATGTCAAGTTTGAGTATTCAAAACTCCAATCATACATTTAGGGGGAGCTCCTATGCCCATGACCATTTAATTCTCAGTTATGATTATTATCTTTTGTAAGCTCTAATTTGGTTGTCATCAATCACCAAAAAGGGGGAGATTGTAAGTGCAATCAAGCCTATTGTGGGTTTTGGCGTTGATGACCACTGAATTAGGGAACTAATGAGATTTGCTGAGATGACAAGCAGGGAATATAGCAAAGAGGTTGTTGAATACCATGGAGGATCCCCCATTTCTAAAGGATGGCTTTCCTAGCTCCAAAGGAGGTTTAATTCTTTTTTGGTTTGAATTTGAGTATAGGAAAAGCCGTACTATAAAGAGGGACTCCAAGGTTGTTGATCAAATTGTGAACCAAAGGCTCAAAAGCTCATCAATATCCTCAGACCCAAGCTTAGCCAGCATATCTTTCTCTACACTTTGGTGTTTTCAGGCTGGTTCAGGCAAGGGCGGCACTGCCGCCCTACCCTGTGACAGTTGGAGAGGTGGGTATAAATACCCTTTCAGACCGTCTCAAACGGTAACCTGCTCGTCTTCCTCGCTTCCAACCGTTGCAAACAGACCAGAGCTCACTTCTCTCTCCCTCCATTGTTGCTCCTCAAGCCCCCAAGCCAATCCTTGATTCCAACCATCAAAACTTGAGGGAAAAGGCAGCAAACTTCGATTGGAGAGCAGATCCATTGATTCCCAGCATCAAAAGAGCTTTTGGTTCACGTTTGGCCGGCAGCCTTGAGTTTATTACTCTTGGAGCTTGCTCCTAGCCGGCTAGGCGTCGCCCTAGAGCTTGCCAACTTGTGTGGCAGCCAAGGGAAGGTTTGTAAGGTTACCCTTGCAGCTAATACATTCTTCACTCTTTGCAAGGGGTAAAATCCTTGCTTTGAGAACGAGGAGAAGGTAAGCCTGTGTGGCTAAGCCGGTCCTAGTGTGGGCGCCTCAACAACGTGGAGTAGGCCAAGCCTTGTTGTGGCAACAGCTGAACCACGGTAAAAATCGTGTGTCTTGTGTGCGTTCACTTGTGTATGAGATTGTGTTAGGATTTGAGGCCGATCTACTTGGTGGAAAGGCTCCAGCGGATTCTAGCTACATACTCGTGCTCTACTATCTTGCAGGAAGCTTGGAAATTTAGTCGATCTAAATTTCCCTAGGTAAACTTTGAATCAATTCAGTTAAGCTTCTGTTTGTTTTTCTGTTGAGGCCGGCAGTGCCGCCCTGGGAGGGCCTCACTGCCGCCCTTGCCTGTGTGACTAATAAACATTGCTGAAAAAGCTTGAACAGGCCTATTCACCCCCCCCCCTCTAGGCCACTTCCTGTACGTCCAGAGATCCTACAACGCTACTAAGTGATCACCGGACGCTCGACCCCCAGCGTCCGGTGCTCAGGGATAGGCCACGTGTCCTCTTTGAATCTCGCGTGTCAGATTCTAACGGTCACCAGCGGACCACCGGACGCTCTGCAAGTCCACACCGGACGCGTCCGGTGCTCACCGGACTCATGCGCAGAGAGTTTGTCAAACTCGCGACCTCACCGGACGCTGGGCACCGGACGGTCCGGTGCTCACCGGACTCGTGCGCAGAGAGGGTTGCAAAAACCCCTCACACCGGACGCTACCAGAGTGCGTCCGGTGCTCAACCCTAGCAGAGTCAAGCTCTGACAGCACACCGGACGCTCGGGCCAGCGTCCGGTGCCTCCGCACTGAGCGTCCGGTGAGTGTTTCCCACTGAGAAACACTTCCGCTACTTCTCCAAATTTCCCACCGGCGCAATAGAAAATATACACTTAATTTTCTCAAAAGCGCCGAATCCCGCCTCGCAAGCTCGGCGGGAGGGAGAGAGGAACCCACACCCCTCTCAACCCTAGGAACTCCACCTCCTTTGGAAATGTGCTAACACCAACAAGTGTCCACCACCAGAGTGCAAGTGTGTTAGCTTTTCACAAACATTTTCACCAAAGGAGTTAAGTTAGCACTTTACTAGATCCTAATGCATATGCTCAAGATATGGACCTAGTAGCACTTGATTCGAGAGATGACCGTGATTTCCCCTCTTGATAGTCGGCTATCTATCCTAAACCCGGTCAATCACTTCTCTACTCATCTTAGACCGGCAAAAGTGAAACCCTATGTTGATACCTTTGCCTTGTTCACTTTCTCTCTTGTCCGTCATCATGATCTCCACATCATGCTTCATCTCTTTGTAATCATGTGGCCACCTTTCCATGCCACCATGTACCTTCATCACATGTGTTGCTATGCCTAACTCAAATCACTTAAACACAAGGCATTAGCAACTTGGTGTCATTAATTACCAAAACCAAACTTGGGCTTTCAACGAATCTTTTGACCCTAGTTAGTCCATGATTGGACAATATTTTATAGTATCTGAAAACGTTTCATTTCGCCAACTAAACAAGGCCTTAGCTGCTGCATTTGCCACTCCTCTGTATTCGGCTTCTGCGTTTGAGCATGATACTATCTGTTGACGCTTGGATGACCATGAAATCAGTGACTCAACGAGGGACACACAATAGCTTGAGGTTGTCGTTCTGGTGTCAGGGCAGCCTCCTCAGTCGCCGTCCGAGTAGGCTGTCAGGTCAGTCGATGCCGACGCCGAGATCCAAAGGCCAGTGGCCAGTGCTGATCATGCCTGTGATGACATTGGCATGAGTTGGTTGGGGAACGAGCGTCCAGGTGTCATTGGCTTGAATGGCGTCAAACTCCTCCTTTTGCATGGCTGCCCGCCACTCCGGGTCACAGAGAGTAGCGCGAACAGGTAGTCGTAGGCGGTGGCGTCGGTGACGCAACAGCAGCGACGTTGACGTACTTCGGATTAGGCAAGTGGATGCCATCCCGCGCACGAGTGATCATGTGGTGATGTGGAGGGTTGTTGCGCGTTGGTGACGGGGGCGCATGCAGTTGTGGGCGTTGTTGGCGACGAAGTCGTTGGCGATGTTGGCACGCCTTGTGCCGAGGAAGTCAGGCCCGTCTAGCAGCATTTCATCTTTCCTTTTTCAATTACTACATTGTGATGTATGGCGAGGTCCATACATCACAATGTAGTAATTGAAAAGGGAAAGATGAAATGTTGCTAGACTCTTGAAACAGAAGCCTTACATGCTTGCCAAGATGACAAGCGTGGCATGTATGGCGACTGGACTGCGAGTAAGTAATGCGAGTAAGTAAAACTGATGGTGCCATAAAGGTGAAGAAGGGCATCCCGGTCCAGGTGACCAGGTCGAGCGTGCCACAGAGTTAGTCGAAGACAGGAGCGCCTGTGAGGACAAAGTTGAGCCAATTTCACAAGTAGGATGCAAGGGGTAGAGCTTACCCGAAGAATCACATTGAAGGAGCGCCATCTTGGTGCGAATGTCCTTAATGGAGAAACCCCATGGATCAAATTCAACGAACACAATTATCACGGGTTAGTGCTCGAACACATTTAGAGCATTAAATATAGATTAAAAAAAATAACTAATTGTACAATTTGTATGTAATTTATGAGACGAATATTTTAAGCCTAGTTAATCTATAGTTGGATAATATTTATCAAATATAAATGAAAGTGTTACCGTGTCCATTTTGTAAAAATATTTTTGCAACTAAAAGCAGTATGATCGCTGATAAACTGTACTAGCACCGGGTTTTAGGAAGAAAAACAAGCGTTGCTTTTAGAATATATTTTAACCCATTTGGAAACTGATTTGAAACATAATTGAATGTTTTTGAAAAGGGTAAAACCGTATTGCAGGCCTTATCGAACTTTTTTAAAAATTCATTCACTTTTTTGCACCAACTAAAATAATAAAAATCAACGATAATTTATAAAGCCATTTTCATTCATTTATCAAAAAATGAGAAGCACGCTAATTAATTAATTAATTAAAGCGTGGCAATTATACTATAAAAAAGAGTCATAAAATATTTTATTTTAATTTGTGTTTTTTTCTATTCTATTCACGGTCACAAACAGGACCTCATGTTGTACCAGTATACCAAAGCCGTGACGCTATGAGGAACCAGTAGATGGCGGTTTAGAGCGGGTTGGTCTGGGGGCTGGTTTCACCTGTTTTAGCGGTTTGAAAAACGTGTGGTGCAGTGCAGCATTCGCCTTGTTGCTGTTGCACCACAAATCACCACCTTTGCTCCCCCCAGGCGAGGCGCGCAGGCTGATTGCTGGCGACACCACCGTAGGGTGCGCCGGCAGGCTCTGAGCGCCACGCGCAAGGCCGACGGGGGATCGCCGTTGAGCATGTTCACAGTCGCTAGCTCTTCAAAATCAAACCACAAACCCCTTTTTTTTTCTTCTGACCGTGGCGGCTACACTACACCCTGAGTCGTCGTCGGTAACTATTCGCTCTGTTCATCTTTGGCATGCATGGATGCTCAAAATCAAATAAATCAACTTAAAAACTTCTAAAGCTTTGAGCAAAAAATACCGCACTAAAAACAGTGACACGAAGCAGCAGCCTGATTTTTGCGTGCAAGAAGTATGTTTTAAAATCAGATGGCTCTTCGTCGTAAGACCAAGGATCACGTCTTCTTGAACGCAAGAGTAGAAAAAACGAGGATACGATTTCTTCATCATCAAACAAACAAAAAAAAAAGGCTATTGATAAAAAAAAATAAAGCGTAAAGATACGGGCAGGTATAAAGATGGCCCTTATATTGAAAAGAGTCCCCTCATATTATATATCATCCACACACACAAAAAAAGTCAAATAGAGACTAGAGAGGAAAAAAAAGGAAAACACGGGGGAAAAGAAAAAAAAAGAAAGTGACATGGAAAACGAAAAAACACAGATTTACTTTGGAATATACGTGGTGGGACGCGATGATAGTTTGAAAAGTAAAAAAAAGTACGATGAAAGACGTGTAGTTTAGTAAGTATATAAGAGCAACTCCAAATAATAATGTTATTTAGACTATTTATAGATTTTTAAAGCAAAAATTAAAGCCTAACAGATGTGCTATCTGCTTTACTAAAATAATAAGTTTATTATCCCTTAGTGACAGAAATAGGATTTAAATTTTAGGTATTTCCTTACTAGTTTCTGGTGGGCCGTCACTCGGCTGTTGCCTCTAACCTCATGACCGACATGCACCCTCGCCTGTCGCCATGTAGGCGTATCATAGAGACATAGGCCGTGCCCACGCTACACGCTCCCCGCGCTAGGAGCTTAGGACACTTGGAACCAGCAGTGCCGCCACGTCATGCCTGGTCGGCTAGGGTTAAAGATTTAGAAATGAGGATTATGAAATTGCTTCCCACCCATGTCTCGTTCACTCACACAAAAAAATACTTTATTATACATATGACAAGTTGTCATATGCATATTCCGATTTATCTTAGAAAAGAGTTTGAAAATAAGATATAATTTGTACTAACATTTGGTGGCATGAGTCAATATGTATGTGGTATAGAGATAAATAATTAGGTTCTCATTTGCAGAAACAACAAAATAGAATAATTTCAGCACTCGAGCTAACATAGAACCTGTGTGAAAAAAAGGAATACAAGGATAGACTAAAAAGAATGAGAAAAATTTTATTTGCTAAAATGCTAATATATTAGATATACATATATATAAATATACCTATATATACTTAGTGTATAAAAAGTTGGGTATTCGTGGAATACCAGAAATACTCTTTGTATCCGCCCATGCTATCCTTAAACTTTCGCTTGTCATATATAACATGTCGTTCTTACTGGCTATCTTATACAAAGACTGTTGTGGAATTCTACGCTTTGAGTACATTTTCTATTTTATATAATGGTTAAATCTTGTAGTTTAGAATATAATTTTACCTAGTCTCTTGAAGATACTCTAAAAGAGCATATTGGAAAAAAAATTTACTCTCTGTTAATATTAATATTTATATTAGGTATAGAATGAGAGTATAAATAGATACAGAGAGTAGAAAGAGAGAGAGTATATATAAATGGAGTATATATAAATGGCAAAAACAAAAACCCCAGAGCGGAGGAACACGCACAATCAAAAACACACGAAAACATTACAACCACAAAAATTGAATCACACAAAAAGGTCAAAAAAAATACCACGTACACAAATAGAGGAATGGACAGAAACTAAAGTGGGAAAAATATGAGAAGGCGATGTGGATACATAAAAAAGGATGGGTGGAAAATTGTAAACGGGAATCACTGATCAAAAAGTGGCTACTGTATTTAAAGTAGAAATTAAATAAATCGACCACAAGGAGGGCGAATAGTTTTCATCGATAAATAGCCATTTGAAAAAAAAAACATAACTCGAGGGCGCATTGTGCCTGACAATTCGAGTGTAGATACATGAAGTGCATGTAGGTAGTATTCACATGTTTTTTGAAGACAACATTACGGCCTTGTTTACTTCAATTTTTTTTGCAAAACATGAACGATCGTTTATATTTAAGAAATATTGTCCAATCATGAACTAACTAGATTCAAAAGATTCGTCTCGCAAATTACAGATAAACTGTGTAATTAGTTATTTATTTTATCTATATTTAGTGCTCCATACATTTACCGCAAGATTCAATGTAATGAAAAATATGAAAAATTTTGTAAAATATTTTGAGAACTAAACAAGGTCTACAAACGGCCAAGGCGCGGAGTTCAGATCAAAAGATCAAAAGCGTACGTCCAAGCGTCCGCGGTCTTTTCAAATACGCGTCGTGCTGCCGTTCTGCGCCTTTATATTTCTTTGTGCGATTGCTATCTTCGTATTCTTTGTTGAGTTGTGCTTTATAAAATTTAATGTACCAAACGATAACGACAGCAGGTCAGCGACAGGTGTCGGATAGCGAGCAGCCATAGCCTGCTCCTTTAGTCACATTTCTTTTTTTTTTCCCTCTTCCCAAGCTAGAGAATAAGCAAATTAGCCTTAACTCAAGTAGAGTGCATCAGCTATTGCTGGTGGCCACTAGGCGATAATAAGTGACACCGATTCAGACGTCTAGAGATCACAAGCCACAAGATACGCAAAATCTTTGTTATTAAATTATGGCCTTGTTTAGTTTGTAAAAGTTTTTAAGATTTCTCGTCATATTGAATTTTTAGTCGTATGCATAGAGCATTAAATATAGACGAAAATAAAAACTAATTACACAATTTAACTGTAATTTATGAGATGAATATTTTGAGTCTAGTTTCTCTATGATTGGATAATGTTTGTCAAATAAAAACGAACGTGCTATAGTAGCCAAAAATCAAATTTTTTGCGAACTAAACAAGGCCTGTATAATTAAAAATGCACGATCGCATTGAAATATTTAGTTAATTGTGTTTTTAATATATACTTGTATACCGACATGTTAAATTTCGTTAATAAAAGTTTAGACAAAGCTACAAATCCTGGCTACTGCAACAACGGCCGACTGAAAACAGAAACGGCCCGGACACGAAACCCCAGCGGACACGGGGCTGGGTCTGGGTCTGGGTAATCCAGTTCCAACCCGAGTGGAATCTGAGCCGGAGACGGCCCGGACCGGACCATCTCTCCTGCTCCTTCCCCTCCTCCAGTCCACAAAAAATCCCCGATCTATTCTACTCCCCCCTGGCCCTAAGCCAAACCCAAATTCCCCACCCACGACGACGCCGCCGCCGCCGCCACCGCCACCACCACCTCCTCCTCCATGGGAAGAAAAGACACCTCATCCTCCTCCGCGGCCGCCGGCGGCGGGAAAAAGGACAAACCTATGTCAGTATCCGCCATGCTCGCCTCCATGGACGCCCCCGCAGCGAAGCCCAACAAGTCGTCCAAGTCGGCGGCGCCGTCCAAGGCCAAGGCGAAGCCCTCCAAGGCGCCGGCGTCGTCCTACATGGGCGACATCGACCTGCCCCCTTCCGACGACGAGGACGAGGAGGAGGCCGCCCAGCGCGCCGCAGCCAAGCCCAAGGCGGCCCGCGCCGCAGTGGTCGACCTCAGCGCCGGCGCCGCGCCGTCGCAGAAGGACGCCAAGAAGAAGGACAAGCGCGAGGCCGTGGCGGCCGCGGCCGCCGAGGCCGCCAGGCAGGAGGCGCTCCGCGACGACCGCGACGCCTTCTCCGTCGTCATCGGCGCGCGCGTCACCGGCGACGACGGCGGCGGCGGCGTCGACGACAACGTCAGGGACATCGTGCTCGAGAACTTCTCCGTCTCCGCGGGCGGGAAGGAGCTGCTCAAGAGCGCCTCCCTCCGGATCTCGCACGGCCGCAGGTACGGCCTCGTCGGCCCCAACGGCATGGGCAAGTCCACGCTGCTCAAGCTCCTGGCATGGCGCCAGGTCCCCGTGCCACGGAACATCGATGTCCTGCTCGTCGAGCAGGAGATCATCGGTGACGACCGCTCGGCCCTTGAGGCTGTGGTTGCCGCTGATGAGGAGCTCACCGCCCTCCGGGCCGAGCAGGCGAGGCTTGAGGCCTCTAATGATGCTGATGATAACGAGCGGCTCGTGGAGGTCTATGAGAAGCTGAATCTCCGGGACTCTGATGCTGCCCGGGCCAGAGCGTCCAAGATTCTTGCGGGGCTGGGGTTCGATCAGGCGATGCAGGCTAGATCCACAAAGTCCTTCAGTGGTGGATGGAGGATGCGTATTTCGCTTGCCCGTGCGCTCTTCATGCAGCCAACGCTGCTGCTCCTCGATGAGCCGACTAACCACCTGGATCTAAGAGCTGTGCTATGGCTGGAGGAATACTTGTGCTCGCAGTGGAAGAAGACATTGATTGTTGTGTCCCATGACCGTGACTTTCTGAATACAGTGTGCAATGAGATCATACACTTGCATGATAAAAGTCTTCATGTCTATCGTGGAAACTTTGATGATTTTGAGAGTGGGTATGAGCAGAAGAGGAAGGAGATGAACAAGAAGTTTGTGATGTATGAAAAGCAGATGAAAGCAGCCAGGAAGTCTGGGAGCAAGGCCGCGCAGGATAAGGTTAAGGGCCAGGCGCTGTCAAAGGCTGCTAAAGAGGCCGCCAAGAACAAGGGGAAGGGGAAGAGTGCTGCAGATGACGACGATGACCAGAAACAGGTGGCTGTGCCACAGAAGTGGCGTGACTACAGTGTTGAATTCCATTTCCCAGAGCCTACAGAGCTCACACCACCTCTCCTTCAGCTCATTGAGGTAGGGTTCAGTTACCCTGGTAGGCCAGACTTCAAGCTCTCAGGTGTTGATGTTGGCATTGATATGGGAACACGTGTAGCTATTGTTGGGCCGAATGGAGCTGGAAAGTCTACTCTGCTTAATTTACTTGCTGGTGATCTTACCCCAACTGAAGGGGAGGTAAGGAGGAGCCAGAAGCTGAGAATTGGACGATACTCACAGCATTTTGTTGACTTATTGACAATGGAGGAAAATCCAGTTCAATATTTGTTGAGGCTTCACCCAGATCAGGAGGGAATGAGCAAAGCAGAGACTGTCCGTGCTAAGCTTGGGAAGTTTGGGTTACCTGGACACAACCATCTGACTCCAATTGTTAAATTATCTGGTGGGCAGAAGGCCCGAGTTGTGTTCACTTCTATATCAATGTCTCAACCTCACATACTCCTGCTTGACGAGCCAACGAATCACTTGGACATGCAAAGTATTGATGCATTGGCAGACGCACTGGACGAATTCACTGGAGGTGTCGTCTTGGTTAGCCACGACTCACGGTTAATATCTCGTGTTTGTGAGGATGAGCAAAGGAGTGAGATATGGGTTGTGGAGGATGGGACTGTGAATAGATATGACGGCACATTTGAGGATTACAAGGATGAACTCATGGAAGAAATAAAGAAGGAAGTTGAAGAATAATGCTGCTCCAAGTTAGTTGTGCTTTGCTGTTCTTTTATAGAACAGGCTGTTTTCTTGAACTAAAATTGCATGTACTATTAGTGAGTTTTCTTTACTCTGGTTTGCAGAGTATTCATATGGTTACAACTCTGGAACAATATGAGACATGCTTGTTTTATGTTATACAAGAGAACCTGAGAATATGGTATTATTTGTTTGTATGTTTTGTTCTGACATATATGTGACTGGACTGGAGTGGTACTTCTTAATCTGCTCTCAAGACTATAGAAGCTGAACAATGAGAAATGAAGATATGACAACCAAATGCCCTTTTCTTTACCTTTAGCATAGCGCTACTCTAGCAGTAAGCTTCTTAGAGTAAGAGTCAGCAGAAGCTGTGTCCATCTGGCAAGGCCTGTTTTTTTTCCCTTGTGGTGTGAGCAGCTTTAGGCTTGCCCTCTTGTGAAGTTGGCAAACTAGCTTTTTATTGGGTAGACTAGCTATCTAAATTCTAGTTTTCGACCAAATTATCTGCAGTCTCATCAACTAAATTTTTTGAGTAAAAGGTTGAACTTCTTGCCTTTTTAATATTCTACTTTATTGTGGCTTGTTTGTAAGATGACTGAGACGATTTGCTTTTCTCAGAACTGAAATTCGTTAAATTGCCACCTGAACTCTGCATAAATACTTTGCTCAGCTTCTTATTTATTCCTTATACAATAATGACATAATGTCTCAGATCCGGTGCTGCTGCTTTCTATGAAGTTGAAAATCCAATAGGCTTCAATAATGCACCAGTTTGACTTAGCAGCACTAAAGGTTCCCTTTCTGGTTCAAATTTGTGTTTCTGTACAGTATCAACTTATATTTATCTAGCTGCAAAATCAGCTTGTGTCACTTGGCACATGAGAACATACCTCTTAGTTTTCCATAAACTAGTAGGTTGTGGACATGAAGCTTATAGAGGTTCTGTTCATTTGTTCGTCACATCTTTTTTGCTCAAATATGAATGTACTATTAGTTCTTGTCATTATGTTTCACCCGCCTGAGTTTCTTGGATGAGTGCTACCACTAGTCTATTTGATGCTGAATCTGTAAACAGAAATTAGTAATGTATTAAGGAATTAGTAATATATTGATATAAGATCAATCAACAATTCAACATGCAAGATACACAAGTTGTTCCATATTCCCTTTGTTTATTTTCATTAATGATTGGAATGTGCGAGCAGTTCATCAAGATTCAAGAATCACTAGAAATACTTGGGGATTCTTTCCTATTATATCACAACTGAACATGTTTTTAGCGAATCACTAGAAATACTTGGGGATTCTTTCCTATTATATCACAACTGAACATGTTTTTAGCAAATAACAGCATCAGCATGAGGGCATGCTAATCAAGAAGCAAAACTCTATTTCCGATGCAGCTTGTGCCAAACTAACCTGCATTAACGATCTTGTGCTACTCTTACTACTAGTCTAAATAATCTTGTGGTGCTCTTACTGCTTGTCCAATATATATTTTTTTATTATAACATTGACATGGTCTCTCTAAGGTTTGATACAACTGTGCATTTCTATTAAAATGTATTATTTCTGATGAAAAGACATCTGTGAAAGAATTTCATGATATAGATGGTAACATCAATTTTATGTCAACAGCGTATGCATTCTAATATATTGATACACTAAAGTATATTTTTTTTACTAACATGAACCAGAGGGATTACATACAATGGTTTCACAAGCTACAGCCCATTTCAGCTCTTTATGATTTGAACTGCTGAGCTATCTATAGCTAACTTTGTACAGAAACATGCACACCTTTTGACCTTTGTATACCTTATTTATCACCACCACCAACACTTCATAAACATTGGTCAGTCATGCTTGTTCCAGGTGCTAAGCCATATCTGTCGACTGTTGTTTCTATTTGCTAGTTTGCTTGCTGCTGGCTGCTTCAACGAAGTCCTGAACTACTACTTCTAGTTTCAGTCTTATGTGGTGGTTCTGCCCAAGTTGGGCTGGTCCTGCTAGAGTGCTACCGGATAGTGGATACTGCTTACTGGAGTCTGAACTTATGTTTTCTGTTGTCCTCGGTCTAAACTTATATCAATTGTGATGTCTGAACTTTGTGTCATTTGACTTTGTGAGACTAAGCTGTTATGTACTTATGCCTGAATTCTGTTATTTACTCTTATCTGGTGAACTTCTGTCACTTCACAGTTCGCACAGACACTATGATGCAAATATGCAATACTCCGTATACTGTATTTGTCTGGCTAGGCTAAACCACAGAAGTGCAGGCGTGCAGCTGACCTGCTCCCTGCGATCTGCCTGTCTATGCCTCCAATCAGGTTGGTCTGGCAAAATTTCTGTTCACAGATTCCATATACACCTTTAGAAGCAAAAGACATGAAGTCTGAGTTCCACACCTATAAGAAGGGGGCTAGTCTATTTTTCAATACACAAATGACATGGTTATATATTTGAACAAGCAAAAGACATGAAGATACTGCTATATCCCTATCCAAAAAAAAAAAGATACTGCTATGTGTCTTGAAGAAACGATGAAGTCTCAAAACTAACTTTAACTAAAGTGAATTTTTCTATTTTGGCCGAGCAAAGGATTGCCAATATCAATATTCATTATTCTTTTTTTGCCTTACGTTACATATGCATTGGAGAGTGATTGAAGATAGATTTGAAAAGAGGTTACATGGCTGGAAAGAAAAACAGTAATCTGTTGGTTGTGGAGACTAGGCTTGATTAATTGGGTTCTATCTACCCTACCTATATATGTTTTACTTTTTTAACCCCTAAATGTATCTTATCATCTCTCTACTCCCATAAAACTTTTGCTATCTCTCTCTTTATCAATATAATATCATATCATCATATTGAATACTTCTAAAACTATCATGACACCCCTGTTGTGATTGACTTGTTAAATTTCAAGAAGATAATCATTGTAAAATGTGTAAATAATGTGCTTACATTTTGAGTTGCAATGGAACTTTTATGTAGTTTTATTTATCCACTATTCGGTGTGCACTATTATGCAACTTAATAATAAGATTAGACTAGGCCTTGTTTAGTTCACGAAAATTTTTAGGTTCAGGCTTCTGTAGCACTTCCGTTTGAATTTGGCTATAAGTGTTCAACTATAGATTAAGTAGGCTTAAAAGATTCATCTTGCGAAGTACAGACAAATTGTACAGTTAATTATTTTTTATCTATATTTAATACTCTATGTATGCGTGTCCAAAGATTCAATATAATAAAAAACTTTTTTTTGAAACTAAAGTTTTCTTTCATTCACTGTAAACAAAGAACCTTCATGGGCGCTTCCAAATCTCGGCCTTGTTTAGTTCCAAAAATTTTTACAAAATAGGAATAGTACCACTTTTGTTTATATTTGACAAATATTATCTAATCATGGACTAACTAGACTCAAAAGATTCGTCTCGTCAATTCCGACCAAACTATGCAATTAGTTTTTATTTTTATCTATATTTAATACTTCATACATACGTCTAAATATTTGATGTGACGGAGAATCTAAAAAATTTTGTAAATTTTTTTGGAACTAAACAAGGCCCTCATGTGGCCAAAACAAACCAAACTGAGTCTTGAATTTGGCACTTCTTCTGGTATACCAACAAAATTTATTGTTCATGGCGAACATGTACAACGACTCCGTCGCTGTCTCGCCATTTGCGTTTCATAGGACAAAAAGTGACCACGATACGCCGTCACGTGCTGCCCACAACACAACACACCCCGCCACGTCACCCTCCCACGCCCAACTCCGAGCAGCGAGCCCGCCTCGCCTCGCAATCTCCGCCGCCACCGCACCATCAAAAAAAGTTCTGCCACCGTCCCCACCCCACCGCACCGCATCTCCCTTCCACTCCCATTTCCCCGCCACCGCCGTCGCCATGGCCGCCGCCGCCGCCGCCGCCAGCTCCCTCCTGCACGTACCGGCGGCCCGCAGGGCGTCCGCCGCCGCCGCCCGCTCGCCGCTCTCCCAACCTCCCGCGCCCACTCCTCTCTTCATCCGTCTCCGCGCTCGGCGCCCTCACCGCCTGCCCCTCCGCCTCCGCTCCACCTCCCCGACCGCCGCGTCCGACCTCACCGCGTTCCCTCCGCCGAGCCCGACCGGGATCTTCGCGTCCGACCCGCACCCGCCCATCGACGTGGACGCCGCCACGGAGGCGGAGCTGCGGGAGAACGGGTTCCGGAGCACGCGCCGCACCAAGCTCGTCTGCACCGTGGGGCCCGCAACCTCGTCGCCCGACCAGCTCGAGGCGCTCGCCGTCGGCGGGATGAACGTGGCCCGCCTCAACATGTGCCACGGGGACAGGGAGTGGCACCGGGACGCCATCCGCGCCGTCAGGAGGCTCAATGACGAGAAGGGATTCGCCGTCGCCGTCATGATGGACACCGAGGGCAGCGAGATCCACATGGGCGACCTCGGCGGCGCGTCCTCCGTCAAGGCGGAGGTGAGCTGCTCTGCTTATCTTCGGTTTGTTTGGCCTTTGGGCGGTGCAGTCTTGAACGTATTCCATGGAATGGAAGGAAACTGTGCTCCCCAATGTTGATGAAGGAGAGTGTTCGCCCGTTCGTCAATTTCTACATTGTAGTAATTCATACTTGTATCTAACCTGGCAAACCCAAATTCACTGGAGTTCTCTCTTCAACGAAAATGGTTCAGTTGATCTACATTTTCCGCTCAGGCTTGAAACCATTATAGAAGGGAAAACAATGCACCTTTGTTATGAGACATTCGATACTGAAACTGGAAGAATATTTCAGGGCTTTCAAAACTAACTGAAACATAATGCATTGTAAAAACCACCATGTATTCACTTTCTTTGCATGTCATTGCCAAGACTCTAGTAAAAGTGACAGGCAGTGAGCTTCTGAAAGTAGTTTTCTAGATCATAGGTCTAAGCCTCGGCCCTCAGGTAGATTCTTGTACATAGTTAATGTTGATGTCCACATAGAAATGTAACTGGATGGTTGCATCTGGTGATACCGTGATAGTTATGTTTTACATAATACATTCCTACAAAGAAACTAAACTGCTTCTATAATTGCCAGCTGATATCAGTGCTCAGGTCACTACCCCAAAAAAGGAGATTATCTTACTCTGCAGCTGTTTTTTTTAAGTTATTAACCGTACAGTTAGAAGCTGACCGTGTGCCTATGCAAAATTCCTTGTTTTCTTCAGCCACGTTATTTTCCAATTGATTCCATTTTCGTAGTATCAAAATGTTCCTGAAGTAATTAACAAGTACTGTCACATTTGTTGTATTCCACAGGATGGAGAAGTATGGACGTTTAGCGTTAGATCATTTGAATTGCCTCTCCCAGAACGGACTATTAATGTGAACTATGATGGATTTGCTGAAGGTATTTAAGCTAGACTATTTGTTGATATTGTTTGTAGTTCTGTTCTTTAGCGTAACGTTGCATCTAAATCCTACACAGATGTGAGAGTTGGTGATGAGCTTCTTGTGGATGGTGGAATGGCTCGGTTTGAGGTGATTGAGAAGATAGGACCAGATGTTAAGTGCCGTTGCACAGATCCTGGTTTATTGTTGCCACGTGCCAATCTTACATTCTGGCGTGACGGCAGTATTGTCCGTGAGAGGAATGCTATGCTTCCTACAATTTCATCAAAGGTAAATCCACTAGCATAATAAATGTCTTGCTGTAATTACCAAAAGGCTGTAAAGCAAAACCCTATAAATCTAGACCATTGCTCATGTTACAATGGATTTACAACTGCTTTTTCGATCGATACCATGATCAGTTCAACACATTGTGCACTGAAACTCATCTCTGGATAATTTATCAGCTATTTCTAAAGAAGGCTGCTATCAACTAGAGTTGTTTAGTTGAGAAATGGAATCTTCTAGTAGTAGATATTAATATATAACAATGCTGCTCCTTTTCTTGTGACAACTTGTCAGGATTGGCTTGACATAGACTTTGGAATTGCCGAAGGTGTTGATTTCATCGCTGTTTCGTTTGTCAAGTCTGCAGAAGTAATTAAACACTTGAAAAGCTACATAGCTGCAAGGGGCCGTGGCAGGTACCAAGCGTATAGTATTATATATTAATTTAAGTTTGTGCTTATTCAGAAGACTTCATTCAGCATTGTTAAACTGATGATGGATGTTCCTAGAACTTTTCTGGATGCTTAGCCATTGTTGCTGGTTGCTTCCTGGTCACTTGTCAGTCCTGAATGATTATATTGGTAGCCATTTGATGGGGTGTATTCAAATAATTTTGGTCAACAATGTGATTCACATTCTTAGAACTGTTTAAAATTGCATGACCAACCTCAACCATAACTTGGTGTCATCTCAGCCCTATAATTCTTCTGCATGCATTAAAAAACTGTCAGTATGTGTCCCCTGTTTTTATTTGATGCGCTACAGTCAGTTTGCCGTTGTACATCCATCTCATGTTCTGTGGTTAGTTAGTGACACTGCACAAGGTTACCTAGCTTAAAACCTTGAAAAGGCCCCAACTCCCCAAAAATGTCAAACTTACTGTGTTTTCTTTACGCTTTAATTAATTAGAACTTGCAAACATTCTCTCTCTAGAAATGCCATAATGTTGTATTTCTGACATGTTTCTTTCATTTCATCAATATTTGTTGCTTGCTTACTTTGCTTACTTTGTATATGATCAGTGATTTAGCAGTCATTGCAAAAATTGAGAGCATTGACTCTTTAAAGAACCTGGAGGAGATCATCCGAGCATCAGATGGTGCCATGGTAGCGCGAGGGGATATGGGTGCACAGGTTCCCTTGGAGCAGGTCCCCTCAATACAACAAAAGATAGTTCAACTGTGCAGGCAGCTCAACAAGCCAGTCATTGTTGCTTCTCAGCTTCTCGAATCGATGATAGAGTATCCCACACCCACCAGGGCTGAAGTTGCAGATGTTTCTGAAGCTGTCCGCCAGCGAGCTGATGCTCTAATGCTTTCTGGCGAGTCAGCAATGGGGAGGTACCCGGATAAGGCTCTTAGTGTTCTAAGGAGTGTTAGCCTAAGGATTGAAAAGTGGTGGAGGGAGGAGAAGCGTCATGAGGCACTGGAACTTCAAAGTGTTTCATCTTCTTTCTCTGACAAGATATCAGAAGAGATATGCAACTCAGCAGCTAAAATGGGTATTTCCTGCCATCTTCCTTTAGTTGCATATTCCTATTATTTGTGTTTACTGACAGAACGTTTCATTCCATTGCTCTTAGATATATCTAAACAAAACTGATTTCATTTGCAGCTAATGGCTTGGGAGTAGATGCCGTTTTTGTTTTCACGAAGACTGGGCACATGGCCTCCCTTCTCTCGCGGTGCCGTCCCGACTGCCCAGTTTTCGCCTTCACAACCTCAACGTCTGTCAGGAGACGGCTGAACCTCCAGTGGGGCCTGATCCCCTTCCGCCTCAGCTTCTCCGACGACATGGAGAGCAACCTGAACCGCACCTTCTCCCTGCTCAAGGCCAGGGGCATGATCCAATCTGGGGACCTCGTGATTGCGCTCTCAGACATGCTGCAGTCCATCCAGGTGATGAATGTACCCTAAGATCGAGCCTGATCTCCATGTCGCACGATCCTGTATCAGATGGAACACGCACATTATCGGCACCTTGAAGGACAGTTCCTTGCGCCTATGCTACTATGCTAGGCCTAGTCTGGCCCAGGGAACTGTTCCAATAATTTGTGGCTTTCAGGCTGTTGTAGAACCCTTATATTACTTACAGTATAGGCTTAGGTGACGTTTAATGTGCAAGTAGTTGTTTCTGATGTTTTTGCGTGATAAAAGCGGTTTCCAGCTATGCTCTCTCGTGATGTTGCACGATGATGCCTGCAGCTAATCTGCTTAAACTTTAGTTAGTGACATCTGTATACTTGGCACATTGGAATGGTGTGTAGATTTTTGTCTAGAAAAATAACTTTAGTTAGCGTCGTAATTTTGATGTTAACTTTAGTTAGCGTCATCATTTTGATTAAACTGATTATTAGATAGACTGGGCAGGCAGAAATGAGCCGATGGACTTGCGACCAATGTGGAATTTACGATCGTTGAATTTGACTTTGTGAATGTTAAGTTGATTTTAACTTGTCAAACTAACGGTGATGGGCGTTATAGTAGAGTTATTACTCTCATACTAGTGATGTAAAGAACTTTGAATCTTATACTAGTATAACAAATCTGGATCTTTTGATGCCAAACAATAAGGCCTTGTTTAGTTCCCACCGAAATCCAAAAAATTTTCAAGATTTCCTGTCACATCGAATCTTGTGGCACATGCATAAAAGCACTAAATATAGACGAAAATAAAAACTAATTACACAGTTTGTTGTAAATCATGAGACGAATCTTTTGATCCTAGTTAGTCTATGATTGGACAATATTTACCACAAACAAACGAAAGTGCTACAGTAGCGAAATCCGAAATTTTTTCAGAAGTAAACAAGGCCTAAGGGTTTGTTTGGCACAACTCAACTTCACTAGTAAAGCTGTTTTTTTTAGAAAATAGCTTCATGAGTGACTTTTTAGATGAAGCTGAGCTGTTTTGGAGAAAGTGTTTGGCAAAATAGTTTCACCAACTACTTCATGCATAGTTGAGAGAGAGAAATGAGGGAGAAGCTGCAATAAGCTACTTTTTTCTAGCTTCATCTAACTTATGTCTCTGTGAGAGAAGGAAAAAAACAGCTTCACTCATGAAGCTATTTTAGAAATAAATGTTTGGAAAAAAACAGTTTCAACAGCTCATGAAGCTGTTGTGAGGTGTACCGGCCTAAGTAAAACCACCAGAGGGCTCCGCGCCGGCCTCCAGCGCTGCTCTTTGCCGCTGCCGCTGAGGGTTAGGATCTCGCATGACTGCTTGGTCTCGCCGGAGCCGGCGGTGTAGACGTGGAGCACCTTGTGCTCCCCCATCGCGGGGGACGTGCCCGAACACGAACGCCGACGAGGTCTTGTTGCCGGTCGCGTACGCCGGCCAGGATGCTGGTGACGTCGCCGGTGGCCGGGTCGAGCATGCCGACGGCCGCCAAGCTGCGCCAGTGCCGACGAGACACAGGAGGCCGCTGGTGACGTCGAAGTGGCCGTTGCCTTGGCGGTCCAGCCGGGCGACCGTCGCTCCGGAGGCCAGGTCCACGAGCTTGAGCTTGATTTTTTATTTCTAGAAAATAATTAGTAGATGTGGCTGTATTTCGAACTAGCTCTATATACTCAGATTTCGAGCCACCTCACAAAGTAGATTTCGAGAAGAGGCTCAGATTTCGGGAACATGAAATGATTCCTATTTTTGTAGAAAATGAGTTGTAGATGCAACCATATTTTGAGATTGTCACTCAATTTATATGAGTGACTATATTTATAGTTGTCCCTAAAAATCTATTTATGCTCTTATTTTTCAACTGTCTCTATAAATCGATTTGTATAAACAGTTTTCTAGCCGCCTCTACAAGACTTGTATAGGAACTGAAAAACTGTCTCTACAAAATATTGATGTGTAGAGATGAAAAAACAGCCACCTTTGCAAATAATGTTTTACGTAGTACTACAGCCGATTTAGTTATTAGTTGTTTGACGTTTGAACTTTTAAGAGGGAAATCGCTAAATGCTGGCTGTTACTCTTAATGATGTATAGAGCGTTCAATATAACTAGTAGTACATCGATTCAGAATCTTTTGATGGCAACAATAAACCGTGGATCGATCATTTGATATAACCAACACTCTTATTTATATAACTATATATGATAGGGAACAAAAAACATGAGCACGTAGACTTGAACCGATCATTTAAAAACAAACAAACAAAAAAAATACAGACTCGCCATGCCCTACTATACTAGTACTGGTTGAGCCCCAAGAGGTCTCCCCGGTACAACCCAACAATACTAGTCAATTTTCCGAAATCCACCGTCTCCTCGCACTCGCCGGTCCGTGGATTGTACACCCGCACCACGTTGTACGGTGCTCTCACCCAGAAGACAATGCGTCCATCCTCCAGCACCATCAACGGCCGCGCCATGATTTCTTGCTTGTTGCGCAGAATCTTGCCTAGAGGAAGAGACTCCACCCTCACCCATGCCGGGCCCTTCTCCAGGTCCACCAGCAACCACATGTCCATGGCGTAGGCCCGGTAGTCCGGGTGCACAAACGCCAGGCACCCGTTGAGCTCCACCAGGCTCAGGCTGCTGCTGTGGCAGTGCCTCTTCGCCTTGGGGAGCGGGCACCGGAGGAGCGACGGCCGCCACTGCTCCGTCGCCAAATCGAACGACACGATCACGTCGTACTCCGCCCTCTGAGGGACCAAGAAGTGCGCCACCCCGCCGGTGACCGCCCGGTGCCGGGGGTCCAACGTGTCCACGGGCACCGGAGGGCTCGGCGCCGGCCTCCACCGCTGCTGCTCGCCGTCGTCGCCGCTGACGACGGTGAGGACCTCGCACGGCTGCCTGATGGTCCTCCCGTCGTACACGGCGGTGAAGACGCGGAGCACCTTGTGGTCCCCCGTCGCGGCGGGGACGTGCCCGAACACGTACGCCGACGAGGTCATGTCGCCCGTCGCGTACGCCGGGATGTTGGTGACGTCGCCGGTGGCCGGGTCGAGCACGCTGACGGCGGCCGTGCCGGCGTCGCCGACGACGCAGAGGAGGCCGCCGGTGACGCCGAAGTGGCCGTTGCCTTGGCGGTCCATCCGGGCGACCGTCTCGCCGGACGCCACGTCCAGGAGCTTGAGGTCGACGCGGGAGATGGTGGGGCCGTCGGCGGTGAAGATGGCGGCGACGAGGAGCGGGTCGGTCTTGCTGGTTGGCCGGCCGACGGTGCGGAGGCAGCCGAGGAGCTTGGTAGGCGGCTGCAGCAGCAGCTGCCCGCCGTTGTTGTTGGGCGGTGGTGTTAGCTGATGATGATGTGCCGTCGACGACATTGATTGATTATTACCGTACCTGCTGCTAGCTAATAAGCGGCGAATATGGAGATGGAACGAACGAAGCTACGGATTTTGAGTCGTGTGATGAAGTGGTAATAATCTGGTCTGCGTCGTCCGCTGCTCCTCTCGATCGATCGCTTATAAAGAGACGGGCTTGCGCTTGCGACCCTGGACTGGACATGGATCCGAATCGAATAGCTGATCCGGCCGCGTCTCACGTTGCTCGGTCGTTTATAAAGAAGACGACGACGACGTTCGTCTCGCCATATTCGCGTCGGAGTCGGCGCCGGATTTGGCGTTGGCGCGACGCCAGGACTCGGACTCGGACTCGGACTCGGACTCGGACTCGGACAGCGCGCGTCGCGGCCAGGGGAGGCGTGCAGTGGAGGCGCGCTCACGGCTCAGGAGCCCCCCCCGTCGTCGGCCGTCGGGGATGGCGGCCGCGCTGGACGGGTCCTCCTGGGCTTGGCCCAATACACCAAGCATGGAGATTGGAGGTGGCCTGTGCAGTCGGGCGGGCCGGGCCTTATCTTGAATCAGCAATTCAGCAGCCTCTAGGCTGGGCCTCACCCCCTCCCCTAAAAATAAATAAATAAAAAAGAGGCAGCCTCTACCCTCTAGGCATCGTCTTCTTCGGTAGAGTCACTGTGTTGGGAAGCCGTGACCGGTGACCATGAGTTTCATAACATCCGATCAATCAAATAATTAAGAACGCAAACTACATAATGAAAAAAAGTCTACTTTGACTCTCTCAACTATAGCAAAGATTAGCTTTTTCCTCCCTGAACTAAAAACCAGACATGACTTCTCTCTCATATTTTCAAACTGGACATATGATCTCCCTGGCTGTTTCTCTAGGTGTTTTTTTTTTCTTTTATATTTATTTTAGTTGAATCTTTGAAAATTATAGTAAATTATAGAAAAAATCATAAAATAAAAGGTAAACATATGATATGGTACAGTAATCATTTTTTTACTTTAGCTTTAGATGCTACTCCGAAATTTATCGGCTGGATGCGCTTGGGATGTCAAACATCTTCAGTCAGGTTTATATATATATATATATATATATATATATATATATAATTGTGTGTCTGTGCATATAAGATTCTTTTACTTATCTCATCTATTTGTAGTGCTTAGATATGTGTTCGCTAGCTTGGTTTCGCTTTTTTAAGCTTTATGAAAACAGCTGATGGTTGAAACTGTAATAAAGATCGGTTAGGTGTAAACCTCTTACAAAGACCAGAATAAAAAAATATTTTTTCTAAAAAAATGATCTCACAATTCTGAGAGGCGGCCTTGTTGAAAAGAGATGACTTCTCTCATCCTCTCTACAAACAGCATCTCGCAGATGTGGCTATTTACGACACACGGCTGATGCGCGACTTTTGTCCGTGCCTTCACATCACATTGTTATCATGCACGCCAAAAAGCCCAAGAGAAATCGCGAAGTAAAACAGATGGGCAAAGATGCCAAAACGATAGCAGCAGCAAGATTGCAAGAACAATGATGAATGGAACATTTTGGATCAACCACCAACCGCACTAGCTAGCTGGAACCGGGAACACACTGCTACTTTCTCCAGCAGAATCCAAAACAAGTTCGTGACGGCGGATGCAGATAATATTCCTGCAAAGCGCAGAGAAGACACCAGTATATTTCCATTCCGTGGGATGGGAAACATTCTCTCACAACACGCAGTACTTTGTAACAATGCAATCCAACTAGTGCAAATAATTGTGCCAAACAATTGACACTTTCTGTAAAGCAAGTGGTAATGTATTCATTCACACACACACACAAAAGGGACTCACCATATTAATAAAACTGACTTGACTTTATCTTGATTTCGAGGGAAAAAAAATTGTCCCTTTGTATCACTTGCCAATGATCCTTTCAGTAGTGGATTCCATGTAGTAGGCAAGATAAGCTACTCCAAGTCCGAATTAAAACCTTTGCTGTCAACAAGTAGTCAACAACAGGTGAGGGTGAACCTGACACAAGTGTCAAGCATCCATGAGACCATGACTGCTGACTGGTGACCATAAATCAGATTAGCAGTGACAGCAGGGTGGAAAGGAAAACTAAACCCTGCCGTCCAGGGCGATGAACAGTGTGATGAAAACAGCTGTTATCCACACACACACACACTCCTCCAACATAAAAGGTGGCATGGCAGCATGCATGAATCCTGATCACATGTTAAGTCAGCCTAGTAGAGGAAGAATATACATAGCTCCGTGGCTCCGTGAATGAACCAGTAGTAGTACACAGAAAGGGGGCCAAAACTTTAGCAGGCAGTTCTTATCAAGACGGCGACTTGTAGGCAGGAAAAGTTCGCCCAGGAGGAGCACGCTCCCACTAGCGGCGAGCCGATCATCGCACGCTCGGCCTCCATTGACCGAGACCTCCGCTCCTCCCACACTTCAAAAAAAATTTAGACAATGCAAGCTATCACCCCCCCACCACTCAGCCATAGGCATCCATCACCTTCCATTCCATCTGAACATTCTTTCAAATTTCGTCAACCATTTGCTCAGACTTGTACAACACATACATCAGCATTCAGCAGGCCTCTTTTCATTAGTCCAAACATCCACTACCAAAAGGGCGACCACCGGCCCTACCACCATAAGTGTATGGCTAGTGCACTACAGACCCAAAAGGAAGTAAACAGCATGAGAGCAGGCCAGACTCTCTGGTACCTCTACCCATCACTTGCACTCATAGGCGCATTGAAAGATGTATGCATGAGCATGAGCATGAGCAGAATATATTGAGCTTACCATATATCCTTGCAACCAAGGCTGCTTTGATTTGAAATAAAATAGGGAAAGGGGAGGCTACATCATATACCAATTTAAGGTCCTTTCCTATCTCACGGTTAGCACATTGGAACGCTCCGTATATCATACACTTTTTTTTTTTGGATATATCGGTGCCTAATAGTATTAGGGGGTTGAAATGCACGCTAGGGTTGATGTTACTATACTACGAGGATGTGTTGGGCTCAGGCTTCATCAGTGAGTGGCCATCCTGGGAATGTTGGGTGTCGTAGATTGCCATTGCAAGCGAGATCGGCATCATGCATAGCGCTTTGGATTGAAGGAACTGCATCGCTGCCCCGATGTCTTCTTCCATCAGCTTCGCTACCTGCTTTTCTGTGCCATCAGTTGACCACTTTTCCCATATGTGCTGTGTGCTCCCACTGTCGCTTGCCTCACCCTAGTTGTTCAAGCAAGAATTTGTTTAGAGTGTAAGAGCATGAATGAAGACACAAAAGAAAAATACCATGAATCTGGACATGGTTATTGTTAATCAAGAAAGCACTGCCATACTATCATTCACCACTATCAGTGCATCCATGCTCTGAGGGTAACAAAAATGACAATATATCTGTTTAATTGCAGCAGAAAGGTCAGACCACAGTGAAAGCAGGCCTGGCCACATAGTTGGCAAGTCCTTGATAAACGTGGAAAATATAAGCATGACTAGTCAACCCACTAGGAAACAAAGAACATTCCTTTGTAACAAACAGTAATAGATGTGGTTATTGCTGAACAAGAAAAGCCAAGAGGAACTCATGATATGAATGATTATACCACTGTTATGTTCTATGTAAGCTAAAGGGGTTGAAAAATTTGTGGAAATGAACCACAATTTCAATCAATCAAAATAATTTCATAATGAGCTGCTAGCCTGCTAGTCTAAAACCATATATTCTTGTTAGTGTTACCTTAACTGAGAGTGGAATATCAGCAACCAGCTGTGCAACTGCACCAGCACCACCAAGTCTGCTCATACTCAAAACCTGAAATTTAAGTATAGCGATCCATATTAAATAGATAAAGAAGACATTGGGTGCTCACTGCTGCTTATGGTGTTAAGACAACACTGCATTTTAAAAAGCATACCTTTACTTGAAGCCTAAGAAACTTCACGTAATCAAGGATCTCATCTAGCATAGCTGCCCTATCTGTCTGCACATTTATAAGCAATACATCAATCTTGCTATTCATCTTTTTAGGATTAACAGATGGAAGCTCAATATCCAGTTGATACGGTATCATTTATCGTTCGCAGTAATAATCGCATAATTATTGAACTGAGCAACATGTGGTATTCATATTATTTCAAGCGGCCTGCAAAATACTGTTGGTGGACACGGTTATGTACTTATGAGGAGACAACAATTGTCATCTCTGCAGATAATCATGTTCATAAGACAAAAAGAGCTAGACGCACTATGATAAACCCTACTGTCAGGTCATCATAAACCTGGACCACTTTCTGAAAATTCCATGGTAGGCATGTCAAACACGCAAGTATGACATCCGGAAATATGGCATGAATTATTACCTTGTTTGTGTTGGGGACCAATTCCTGCAATGCCCTCATCCTTTCTGCAATTCTCTCTCTCCTTAGCTGCACCAGAACATATGGAGGTTTAAAAGAAAAAAAACTGATAAGAAGTCCTATAAAATTCACAAAAGCTTCAGTGTAAAATAGAAGTTCAGCTAAAAGAAAGGATGTGGAAGTTAACACAAGTAAAAGACAAGCAACATGCCAGTCTTTCCATTTTAAAAGGCTACTGTAATGCATTACCTAATTAACAAGTGGCTTACACCTTGAAACACAATCATTAGATACTTCTCTAATCATAGCACACTCAGTAGAAAACAAGTTTCCAGTTTGATGTATGAACTATCCAAAAGGAGGGTGACTTCCAATACAATGCAACATCATGGGTATGCTGCAAGTAGCTCATGATGCTTAAACAGCACGCCATATGCCTCCACCACATCGTCCACCCGACAGCAAAGATACAGCAAGATACGAAAGCAACGTTTCCCTTAAACACATCCAGTTACTTGCACCGCTTCACCCGCTAATCTAGCTTACACCCGAGAGATAGAGAAGCACGGGAGCAAGCAAGTTACTGATAACAGAAAACGTCTTGACCTGAAACCTCGTGGGCCACTACTGGCTACTACAGCAACCACAGATTGCGCAAGCAAGCGTCTGCACCCGAGACGACGAAACTGCGGTCTAAATTGCGATTACTGTACATGCAAGGGTGGGGCTCATCGGGTATTTACCCTCTCCGCGATACTGTGGGGATCGGTGGCCTGCCCCCGCCGCGCGCGCACCTTGGGCCGTGGGGCTGGCGGCTGCGGCGCCATGCCTCCCTCGCCCGGCTTCGGCTGCGCCTGGAACATCTGCGTGGAACCGGGAAGAATCAGCAGCAGCAGTCTCGAAAATTCCAAGAGAGAAGAAAAAGGAGGGGAGCATAGCATTCGGCGGGGACACAAAATTGGTCATGCGGCTGGGGTACCTGCGGAGGCGGTGGGCCGCGGAGGTGCGGTTGCTGCACGCCGCCGGCGCCAGCGAACACCGGCGGGAAGAGGCCGGCGAGCTGCACGGGGTCACGGTCCTGCGAAAGGCACCCACACACACACACACACTCAGTCAGGCACTCAGCAGGCGTGAAGCAGTCCACTTGGACGACTAGTAGCACAGCAGAAGCAAGCACTCCCGTGGGGGCTTGGGGCTTGGGAGCTCACCGGCTTGGGCTCGGCGGCGGCGTCGAGGCTGAGGGCGAGGGGGAAGGGGTGGTCCCCGCCGGCACCGGCGCCCGCGTGTCCCCCGGCGGCGGCGGAGGCCGCGGAGGGGAAGGCGAAGAAGTGCTCGAGGAAGTCGTCCTCGGAGCCCCCGGGCGGCGGCGGCTGCCCCGCCATGCCCGGCGACGCGGGGGCGGGGGCGGGCGCGGTCGGGGCCCACGCGTCAGGGCCCGAAGCTTCGGGCGGCTCGCGACAAGCGGTTGGTCTGCTCTGCTCTGCTGGGGAAGGGGAAGTGGTGAAGCTGGCTGGGCGTTTTCCTTCTTTAGTAGAGGCCGCGGGGGGAGGGGAAGAGGCGAGGGGATATGGGCCGTGGGCCATATGATCCTGAGGTAGGAACAGAATACGGAGTTGGGCCTCACGAAAAAGGTGGCCCGCGTTCGGCTGCCGTAACGGCTGTCTGGGCTAGAGCACTGGAGCGCCCGTGACAACATATATCAATGGGACATCTATAGATGGCCATCGGGCCGTGCCGTCGTGCCGGTCAGGCCGTGCCATTACCGTGCCTCGTGCCGGAAGTATGGCCCAAGGCACGGCCCGTGGGCCGTCGGGCCGGCCCGAAGGCACGACGGGCCACCGGACAAAGGTCGTGCTAGGCCAGTAGCAGGCCGATATTTTTTTTTTAGAATTAGCAGACTATATTTCTTAACAGACTAATCAGAATGGATGGATGGACCAACTGACCTATATTTTCCTTTTTCAGAATTAAAAAAACTATATTTTTTATGGGCCATTAAGCATCGGGCCGTCGGGCCGTGCCTGAGCCGTGCCACGGGTCATGGTGGCGGCCCAGGCACGGCCTGGTGCCTCGGGCTGTGCCGTGCCGTGCCCAGTATTTGTCAGGCCGGGCCAAAATGTTGGGCTGCATGGCCAACTATAGGGACATCAATGATCCATCACATCAATGGGACACAAGTTCACCAAACCAAATCATGCGGAATATGCATAGAGTATTAAATATAAATAACAATTAATTATACAGTTTGTCTGCAAATCACAAATTGAATCTTTTAAGCATAGTTAGTTTATAATTAAACAATATTTGTTAAATAAAAATGAAAATGTTGTAGTATCTAAAACCAAAAATATTTCTAAACTTTTATTGGAATAGTAGTCCCTGGCCGTAAAGCCGTAACGACAACCATGGGCGACCGAGCGTCGCATTGCATCGCACCAGTCGTCCTCTCTGCCGACCGAGAAGACCAAAAAAAAAAAAACTTCATTCCTTGCCTAAAAAAGCGCTTCCATTTCTCTCAATCACAGTCACAGCACAGCACAGTACAGGAGCCTAAAGAAAAAGTTGCACTAGCAACGCGCGCTCGGTCGCTGTTGAAACATGCCACGACACGAGGATATGCATCATCGACAGAGCGCATTGGGGGCACGGCGTAGCTCGTACGTCGCCGCTGCCGTGTTGCTTCCTCTATATATCACCGATCTCCTCGTACTACCTCGTCGTAAGCGGAGGCCAAGGACCGGCGTCTGTCCATGCGAGCAGAGAACCTCAAATCCATCCACCCTGCCTACCGAATACCGATAGTGATCTGGCACGGGCCCACAGTCACACCTTGCTTAGTTACATTCAAAATTTATTTTTTTTAAAGATTTTTTATCACATCGAAACTTTAGAAACATCCACGAAGTATTAATTAAATATAAAATATAGATAAACAATAATTAATTGTATAGATTATTTGTAATTTGCGAGATGAATCTTTCGAGCCTAGTTAATTAAGAGTTGAACAATAATTATAAAATATAAACAAAAATCCCTAATACCATGGACTAAACAAGGCCTCATTTCTCTTGTGTTCACGAGGCATCTTGGGGGTACTGGACAGTGGGTTCTTCTTTTAAGGGGTTGAAAATTTTTGATTTTTTTTAAAGATTTTCTGTTACACTAAATCTTAAGACATATGTATAGAATATTAAATATAGATAAAAAATAATTAATTAACTAATTGTATAATTTGTTTTTAATTTATGAGATGAATTTTTAAGTCAATTTAATCCACAATTAGACAATAATTATTAAATACAAACGAATAACTAAAATAAAAAATTTTCGGTAGACTCCCTCAGATCATTCAAATCCAACGTCACGTCATGACATGAGCGAGCCCGCGCGCGTATGACAAGCCAGGGTACACACCTCGGCAACTTGCATTGTTTAACGGTGGAAGATGACGCACACGCACGCATACTAGTGTGTTGATGAGTAGTACATATACTCCAGACTCCAGAGTATACAAATTGTGGCGTGATAATTTACTTGTGCTTATTATTAACTAGGAGTATACCCCACGCTTCGCTATAGGATTTTCTTAAAAATAACTGTTATATAAATACAAGTAAATTATCACAAAACTGTCACAGTTGTATACTATTACTATATGGTGTATATATATTAAAAATTGAGGGGATACTAAAAATTACATTCTTTTTTTTGAACCGAGGGGATGTATACAACGTTAAGTATTAAATTCTAATATTCCTATATAAGAGAAACAGTTCATGTAACTATCTAGTCATTCAAACCAAAAAGGGAAATTGTTTTATCCTGTACATCCGGTGAACACAAAACAACTTGGGTATAAGGATGTGATGATGATATATTCTTCGCATGCATCTAAATCTGAATTTAACCCTCACTAAACACATTCTCGTGGAACAAAGAATTTACATGGTTAGAAAAAAAAAGGAATCAATATTTTTTTTTGACAACTAAAAATTAACAAGGTTGGAAAGCCTGGTGCGCCCTTGTTCGAAAGAAAAAATATTAGAGCTTATTTGGTTCCCTTTACTAAATTTTAGCTAGCTAAAATTATTTTAGCTACTCTTGAGTGACTAATAAAACTAAATTATTTTAGTCAATGTATTTATAACTTTAGCTACTAAAGTGACTAACGTTTAACTAACTAAAATTAGCAAGGGAACCATGGCCATAGAGCACAGTGTGTGTGTGTGCACCTGTCCACTTGCGCAGGTGGCCCACAGGCGCCCGTGCGATTCATCCATCTCGGCCCACCAACTCCCCCGGGGCCCTTACTAATACGGGCACGGGCACGGGCACGGGCAGCCCTTTATCCACGGACACGGCGTCGAACACCCTGCGCTCGCTCCACCCAGTCAGCGCCACCACATCCGCCAGCCATGGCGTTCGCGCTCAAGGCCGCCGCCACGGGGTCGGCGTCGTTCTCCGCCGCGGGGCCGAGGCGGGGCGCCGCCTCCGCCACGGGGAGGGTCTCGTTCCGGGGCGCCGCGCCCGCGGTCGCCGTCAGGGCCGCGGCGGCTGCCGCCGCCGCTGTTGCGGAGGACAAGCGCAGCATCTCCGGCACCTTCGCCGAGCTCAGGGAGCAGGGGAAGGTACACTCCCTCGACAAAATCCTTCACTTTTCCTTTTGAGAGAGAGAGAGAGAGAGAGAGAGAGAGAGAGAGAGGGAGGAGAAAAAAACAAACAAACAAACAAATCAGTGCGCCGTGTGATGCGCGTATCCGCGTTTATCGTGGTCCGTATATACTCTGATCCTACAGAGTAGACACGGTTTTGCGCTGAGGTAAGGTTCTGTGGGTTGGCATTAGGATAGGAGGCGTCACGGATTCTATGCGCTGACTGACTGGTAACTGGTTACCGGATTGTGTCGTGTTGAAGATCGGGAGAACCAGGGCTGTCCATTTCTGCCTCGGTCATGTTAGTGTTACATTCTGGCGCGTAATTCTCAATGCTGCCGATAGATTTCATTTCCTAATGTCACAAAACATATGTATTGTTCTTAGTAGTTGGTACTACCATATAGTGCGGAGGAAAGAAACATGGCAGTTGATAGAGGAAAGAAACATGGCAATTGATGAATCCATCCAGCACTGGTTATTTTGTAGTACAGTAGTTCTCAAACTACTGAGATTATGGGACATTTATAGTTCTAGATCAGCATTGAAATTTTGCACTACATTATTTCCCCCCTTTTATATTGTTTACTTTGAGCTCACTACTATTAGTACTGTTTGAAAATCTTCAGACTGCCTTCGTCCCCTTCATCACTGCTGGTGACCCTGACTTGTCCACCACAGCAAAAGCACTCAAGATCCTTGATGCGTGTGGTTCGGATGTCATTGAATTGGGTGTGCCTTACTCTGATCCATTGGCTGACGGCCCTGTTATTCAGGTTGGTCGGTATGCCTCTACTAGTTTGTTCGTATGCTATGTTGGTTATGTATGCCTCTGCTTATTCCTGTGTTTTGGTTTGCACCATTTCAGGCCTCTGCGACACGCGCGCTAGCAAAGGGCACCACATTTGAGGATGTCATCTCCATGGTAAAGGGGGTCATACCTGAGCTGTCCTGCCCTGTAGCACTTTTCACATATTACAACCCGATTCTGAAGCGTGGCATCCCGAAGTTCATGAGTATTGTTAAAGAAGCTGGTGTACATGGTAATATATATTTAATCACATCATTCTCGTAATGTTCAATCCCATTAAAATACCATAATTGGCAAATGCTTATTACATTAAATAACTAAAGTGTTAGTTCCTCCATTGTATCTTAATCTGGCTAACACATAGCACTGTTCAGATAATAATATTGACAAATCTTCCCAATAGAAAACCTGTACAAGAGTTGGATTAGCTTGTAAGAATTCATGAATGTGATAATCAATGTATTGCTATCATTCAGGTCTTGTGGTACCAGATGTTCCTTTGGAGGAGACAGATGTTCTAAGGAGTGAGGCTGCCAAAAACAACCTAGAGCTGGTAGGCCCCCTCTTATACTATGATGTACACCCGAATCCTATAGATTTTAGTGTCTGTTTTGTCTGGCCATTTTTTTGCGCCCCACCGAGCTCTCTATTTGTTTAAAGAGAGGCCCACATTAGATGCTTGTTATTTAAATGCTGATACAAAATTATACTGCCTCTGATCCCAATGTAAGTCCATCTAGCCACTCTCTAACTTCACCAAATATAAGTCCATCTAGCATCTCTCTAACTTCACCAAATATAAGTGCATCTAGCTCCTCTAATTTCACTAGATATAAGTCTAACTTGAAGACACCTATTAATCTCTCTATCCTGTTTTGTGCTTATTTAATTGTGCACATTCAGAAGTAAGAATATGGAGACTACATGTATATTTGAATAGTTCCTAAGCTGTGTGATTATATTTTCCCCTCTATTTTTCTTTTAAGCTACAATATTTAACTATTGATTTTTAGTTTTTTTTAACTGAAAACAGTAAGGGAGGGCATACCTGAATGTATATCTGTGTATAATAAGCATAATGTAGAGAAGTTCAAAAGTACAGGATCTATCCTGAGCTCAGAACTCATGACCATGTCCATAATAATGCCATATATCGGTTACTCTCTCCTCCATGCTGATTATGGGCGAATAAGAATAACAATTACTCTTTCTTCTATGCGGTTTGAGGTAACATTTTTTTACACTAGCTATTTAATAGGGTTCATTTTGCATGAATATATGCAGGTGCTACTGACAACACCGACTACACCAAATGAAAGAATGGAGAAAATTGCACAGGCTTCAGAAGGATTTATTTATCTTGTAAGTTTTAGCCTCTGTAGCTACTTCTAAAAAGTCTGTTTTGTTACAGCATACCTCTGTTCCTAATACATAATTGGCATTTTAGAACAGTCCAACTCAACTACTATACATAAGATTCGAGAAGATCAATTGCAGTGCACAATAGACCTATTACACATTGAGTCTACAAACATTTTGAACAACCTATGCCATTTCAAGTTAGCAGCTTAAACCTAGAGAACACATGTTTCTGCTCTGGCATACTTCCCTGGAACTTTACTCTCAGCCACTGAGAAGATATCTTGGTGATAGTTGTGCTGACATTCTTGGACTGTGAAAAATATAACGGTGTAGCAATGAAGCAACTTTACTACTATTGCATATATTTTAATACATTTGATGATCCTCTTCTTAATGCAATAACCTGGGGAGTTGGATGAAGTCGTGTCCCTTGGGATCGAGTTTTTGATAGTCAACTGGATGGATGATGAGTCAGTTGCTAACATATGTGTTATTCAGGTAAGCACTGTTGGAGTTACTGGTACACGTGCGAACGTGAGTGGCAAGGTGCAATCTCTTCTTCAGGATATCAAGAAGGTTTGCATTGCATCATCCTTATTTAATGCTATTAAGTGAAGTAGTGTTACTGCCTATGTACTGTCCGGAGGACAAAGTGCTAATACAAAATATGTTGCTTTTATAGGTGACAGAAAAACCTGTGGCGGTTGGCTTTGGTGTGTCGACTCCAGAGCATGTCCAGCAGGTAAACCATAATTGCCATCTTTCTTGCATCTAGGGTTGTTTCTTACTCAATGCAGATCCTTTTGACAACCTTGTTGCTTCGTTTATTTGCTATTCAGATTGCAGGATGGGGCGCAGATGGTGTGATCGTTGGTAGCGCAATGGTGAGGCTATTGGGGGAAGCTGCTTCTCCAGAAGAAGGATTGAAGAAGCTAGAAGAGTTAGCCAAGAACCTGAAGGCTGCATTGCCATGAACCAGCCATTTTAATTAGCAAAGAAATTAAGATTTTTCTTTTCCAATTTTGGCTTGCAGGGTTGCTGTTGTGTAGTGAAAATAATTATGTGTCCTTATTTGAATGCTCAAATGAATAAATCAAGGCCCCACAATGTTCATATGTTTTGCACGGAGGAGCATAATCACCCTTAGTAAGCATACTTAAGGTCACGGTGACTGACTGAATTTCTCATTGGATTACGTCATTTGAACAGATGTGCCCCCGTTGTGTCTGGATGAGGCATCATCGTGTTTCTGAATGGCTGGCTATTCTTTGTTTAACCCAACGTTTGAACGAGTCAACATGAGATCGAGTGCTTTGTATTGAACGCCTGCAATGAGTAAAATGTAGAAGTATCGGGTACCTCTTTCAGAAGGACAGCTAGCCTTATATTACATTATACTTTAGGAAAAGAGATTAGTACAACACAATTATGTAATAAATTCGAGACTAGTTATGCGTTAAGTACAATGTGGTGCCTAGTATAAAGTTAGAAAAAGTTGTTTTTATTTTTTTCTCTTTTACATGAATTTATATTATTTAATATATGGACGAACATATATTCGTCGGCATCGAAAAGGCAGGAACTTACAATGCCAGCATAACTATTTGTATCTTAGTAGCAGATACATACAAATCTTGTTAACATTTTTCTTTTTGGATTTGGAAAGCTTTGCATCGTCATCATAGCACCTAACTTGTGTCAGTATTTTCCATTTCTTGTACGTTTCAAGATATAATAAACAAAACTAGCAGGTAATAACCCGGTCATAAAATGGCAAGCATAGATAAGCCATACTGCCTAGCATGAAGCTAGTTCAATAGTTTGGTAAAACTTACTTATCAAATCTTGTGATTTGACAAATTGCTAAAACATATGGCAAGCGGGATTTTTTTCTATCTCTAACAGTTTGCCAATTAGATTTGGTAAACTTAAAAAGAAGACCCACAGCCAACATGCGCGGGAGAAAAAGCAGCCACTGCATGTACTGAACACCTACATGTGCGCCCGATGGCAAGTCACTCGGTTGCGTGTAAATATGCGCGCGCGGTGCTGCTTGATGGCAAGTTGTTAAAAGATGGCAACCCATTTGCCAAACTGTTGGAGTGCCTATTTTCTAGTTTTGCCAAATAAACAAGGAATAACAAGTTCATTTAGGAAACTGTTGAAGATGCTCATGCTCACTTCACTCCAAATTATAAGTTGCTTTGATTTTTTTACACATAGAATTTGCTATGTACCTAGACATACATATATCTAGATATATAGCAGAATAAATATATCAAAAATTCAAACTGACTTATAATTTGGAACGGAGAGAGTATTTTTAGTAGGGAAATTTTTGCTACAGGGCACTGGTCGTTCATAGAATTGGTTGCAGGGCACTGTACTTTTTTCTCTTTGCTTATACTGGTCGACGGTATCCTACAACAAAGAAATTAGTGTTCTACAACCAAGAAAAAATATTTCAATGTCCCACAACTTTACATAAGTGGAGTGTCCCACAACAAAATGTTCCATTTTATTATGTACTTTGAAACATAAAAATGTGACTGGTTTTCTATGAGTTCATATTATTATGTGTGTGAAAGTGTATGCATAAATTTAGTCTATAATAATGTCACTATAAATACCATACTTTATTAGGAGTATAAATTAGTGGAAAGATATATGGGCTTTACTATATGGCCTACGTGCGTGGGTGCATACGACTTCGTCCCCATGTCTTCTCTTTTTCCCGTGCGCATCCCCTTCTTTCTCCTACGATGCATGACCCGTTGTTGGGCGAGCGTGCGACCCTCCCGGCCACCGCCCACCCAATGTCGTGCCCGCAGTGGCATCCTTCTTCCCCTCCTCCGCTACAGCCATGGCCATGGGCGCCCTCGTCCTGACCTGGCCTGGCCGCCTCCTATGCCGCCATAACCCTAACATTGTCCTCGTGCCGTTCCCACCACCTGGTCGGCCTACCTTTCTCGAACCCCTTCTAGGCCATCGGAGTTGGAGAAGAAGAAAGGGAGAGATGACACGGAGTCGCATCGTCGCAATACCACACGACCTTCTTATCTGGTGGCGGTAGTGGCAGCAGGTGAGTTCCACCGTTCTTCCTCATCCACGCATTGGACAACCCAAACCCCAAACCTAGAGAGCATCCGACATCCGAGAAGATGTGTGTGTCGCACGACGCAAATATGCTCAAAAAGAAGCATCCCCAAATATATATACATGTCGGTAAGGTAGGTACCATAGTGCAAAGTGAGTAATTAAGTATATGTTTTCCTGTGCACATTTCATGATAAGAAAGTTACATGTCCGCCGACCACGTCCGCGGCTCATATACAAGCTTCTTGTCTGGGCAAGGACGGCGAAAGGAGAACTGGCCGGGGTTCCTACAGTCGTGTGCAGCGTTGGGTGGCCATCTAAGGCTAGGACTGCAACCTACTTGCAGCTTGACAACCCTTCTCTTCTCCAAACGCTGTCGGATGGCGAAAATGTCCTTTCATGTGGACCATTAGGAGGCCGCGACGAGACCTCGCCACTGCATCCAGTGCCCTGTTTCCTGCCAAAGTTGAAAGGGAAATGCCTCAACTGCCTCTCATCATCGAACAGGGTGGCAACATGCAGGCTGCCACAGTGCTACCTGCATTGCAAGGGCTTCCGCCATAGTGCCCATGACTGCAAGATGTGGGCGATAGGTTTGGCAAGGACCGTCGTTCTTACTAACTTGGATGCCCTACCTCGACGCTCTGCCTAGGGTCACCTTAACCCCTTAGCATTCAAGGCGACATGTTGGGCTTAGTTGGAGCTGCGCCAAGTGCGGCTAGGTACGGCGGTGGAAGGCGTCGATGTCGGAGACGCTAGAGATGTCGACAATGGTCGAGGAGGATGGCACCGCTACGACATTGACCTCCACTGCCACCACCAACATTGCTGCCCAGGAAGGTCACGGTGAGCCAACCAGCAAGACACGCCATATATGGGGCCTCTCCGAGCTCAATCCATCGTTCCTCTCACCATACCCGGATGCCATGCATGCCACACGCAAAGTCTTGGAGGACCTGATGCTGGAGGAGGTGCAGCCACCGGTACGTGCACGGCACCTGTGCCACTTCTATGATGGCCTCCCACCCTACTCAATTGGCAGCAGACTAAATTCCACTGCCACTTGAGCACGGTCGGTCTCAGGTCACACCGTCTCAGGCCGCACAGACCACCTCAAGAGTTGACATGCCTATGTAGGACGAGGTGGGTGGTCCGCCTCGCTTGGATCCAATCGAGCTTGCGGTGGTTGCAAACATGTTCAGTATACCGCTTCGGGAGGACCGCACGATCGATGTCAACGACAGCTCTGCCACACGCCGCCTTAAGAGCTTCACTAGGCGCGTGCTGAAGAAGGTCGACTCTCCGCTTATTCGTTAGCCTCTCAAGTAGCCTCCTGCTAAGCCGGTGTTGCCGTTGCGGAGCAGACGGTTGGCGGTTTAGAGCATCTGCCAAGTATTTGCTTTCATACGAGGTGAGGTTCTGATCATGTAGGGTATGTGATATACCTAAGGTCCATCAACGCCATCCATGTCGGAGCTAGAAGCCTTTGACAAGATCTTCGACGGCAACCTGATTGCATCCAACGTCGAAGCACTGGACGCGCTCTTCCTAGACGGTGAAAAGAGCTCGTCTAGGAAACCGTGGAGACGCAGGGCCCTTCCTAGGTTGCAACTATACGTCGTTTTGGTTGTTTTCCATTTATATAATATTGACACTAGAGGTCTTTTTGTTAGGATAGTGTAGCTACGACTATTTTAGGTCGACTTTCTTCAGCGCTCGATAGAGACACGTTGTCTGTATATTTAAATTCTTCTTCTTAATACAATGATACAAAATTCGAGAAAAAAACAAAGCTAGCTGTAGCGGACAAGTGCAGCTTGTTGGCTAATCAGTGATAAGAAATGTTGTAATGGATAAGCGTCGTGTGTTGGATATAATTAGTCTACATTACTCTAAAATGTAGCAAGTCACATGAAAAAACAAAATCTTAAATCCATACTATGCCATATCCCATATCATCATGTATAGCATGTATGAGATTTCTGGGGTTAGCTTTCCGTCCATTTGCTGGACAGATTACTTGCACGCATTTTCATTATCACAATAAAAGTGAAGATTGCGTACTCTTTTTGTGTGTGTTTCTTGGAGTTCCTCCACATGAACCTCAAAGTTATGATCTAGGTAGAACAGAAAGTGCAATACATGTTTGGTAAGGCATGGTATCTAGTGCAAAGTCAGTATAACATGTTATCCAATCCAAGGATATAAAGTTAGAACACACGGACATGCATGGCCAGCAGTTTGATCCACTGTGCACGCTTGGCTTATTAGTAACAGACGTGTTATTGAAGAGTTAAAATGAAACAAAATATATACATAGCGTCACGATAAAACCCATAACAACTTTGTAGCACAGCTAACTTTGTTTTCAGTTAGCCTTTTCCGTTCCCTTCCAAACAAATTTACTTGTCCTATTTGCCATGGTCACATTGAACACAGCAGGCTACTTGGTTCACAATGAGTGCAAGGGCAATGCACTACTACTTTTGCCTCTCCAGAAATTTCTGCAGACACAGCCCAACACTAGATAAATAGGGGGGAAGAACACCCTTCAAGCCCCAACTCACCCAAGCAACATAACTCAATCATGGGTGCATAGAAATATGCCAACCCATATCTATGGGGTCCTTCCCTTGAACTGCTTCTCCATCCTCTCCAAAGCCAACCTGATCTAGCGCTTGTTTTCCATTCCTTGAAATCACTGATAGTTACTTGTTGGACATGGATCATGTCTTCTCAATGGAGGAGATCCTCGGACCCTTTTGGGACCTGCCACTGCCACCAACACCACCAGAGCAGCAGCCTCTGGTGGTGACCGGCACCGACAGTGTCATCGTAGATGGTGTTGTTACTCATGTTGGTGATGGAGAGGGTGAGCAGCAGCCTCTGGTGACTGGCACAGACAGTGTCGTCATAGATGGTGTTGTTACTCATGGTGGTGATGGGGAGGGTGGTGACATGCTGGATCAGATTCAGAACACCACAGAGTGGACCTTTGAGAGATTATTGGAAGAGGAGCTTCTAACTAACACAACAACTGTGGCAAACTCTAGTTGCCCAGCCCTAAATGTTGATCCACTGGTGGAGGTGGACCACGGAACGATGGCGCCTGCAGAGGTGAGCGCCGTAGGTGACCCCATGGAGTACAATGCCATACTGAAGAGAAAGCTGGATGAGGACCTCATGGCCTTCAAAATGTGGAGGGTACTGCTCTTCCCTGCCTTTCTCTAATGTTTCTTGAACTGTACTCTATGGGTTGTAGGTTTAGCTGGGCGTAAAATACTTGAAATCGATTGGTTAGTGCTTTTTCAGAAATAATACTAAGCTTATATAACACATCTAGTGCATCCAAACACCTTAAAAGTGCTGTGGATAGGTAATCCATGATATAGAGATATGATGTTACAATTTGTTGAGATCTATGCTCTATTTGGATCTCTCTAGTAGTTTTTAAGAATATGGCTTTTTAGAAACGGGGTGACATTGAAACATGCTAGTTTTTGCTGTTTTGTGCCAAAATTTTAAAACCAGGAAGCTATTGATATCTAGCTTTTTTCAGTCTCGTACCCATAGAGCAATAAACGAAGTAAGATTTTTTTAAACTAGGATATTCAAACACTCTCATCAGTTTTTGCTCAGAATCTATATTTTAGAAACTAAAGACAAAAACAGTTTTTAAAGAATCTAAAACTGAACTACTCCCTCCTCCTGCAAAAAACGCAATTCAGCTTTGAACTTTTTTTTTGAGCAACAATTCTAGCTTTGAACCTGGACAGGTAGGAACTAGATAGATCCAAAGAGACTACTATTTGGAGTCAGTTTGTGCCAGATTCTTAAAACCAGGAAGCCATTAATACCTAGCTTTTGCCAGTTTTTCATACCCATGGAGCAATAAATGAAGTCGGATTTTTTAAAACTAGGACATCCAAACACCCCAACTAGTTTTTTTAGAATCTATTTTAGAAACTAAAGACAAAAACTGTTTTTTAAGAATCTAAAACTAATCTACTCCATCTGTCCTAAAAAAATGTAATTCTAGCTTTGAACCTGGTCAGGTAAAAGCTGGGTGGGATCCAAACAGGCTAATTTTTGTTGTCAATTTGTGCCAGATTCTTAAAATCAAGAAGCTATTGATACACAACTTTGTCAGTTTCTCGGTACCCATAGAGTAATAAATGAAGTCAGATTTTTTAAAACTGGGACATCCAAACACCCCACCAGTTTTTGCTCAGAATCTATATTTTAGAAACTAAAGACAAAAAATGTTTTTTAAGAATCTAAAACTGATCTACTCCCTCCACCCCACCCGAAAAAAAAACAGAATTCTAGCTTTGAACCTGGACATGTAAAACTGGGTGGGATCTAAACAGGCTAGTTTTTGCTGTCAATTTGTGTCAAATTCGTAAAAGTAGGAAGCTATTGATATCCAACTTTTGCTAGTTTCTCGTACTCACAGGGCAATAAATGAAGTCAGATTTTTTAAAACTGGGACATCCAAACACCCCCAAAAGTTTTTGTTTAGAATCTATATTTTAGAAAGTAAAGGCAAAACTGTTTTTTAAGAATCTAAAACTGACTTACACCCTCTATGTCCAGGTTCAAAACTAGAATTGTGTTTCTTTTGGGCTGGAGGGAGTACACAGGACCTATGATGAGCTTATGCCATGTTTGTCTATGCAAACCGACAAACAATAATATGCCACATCACAGGTCACTGTTCTTGTTTTATATGGAGCTAGTGCCACGAGATTTGTGATATTGGATTGAGCTATGGCATGTGTGGGTATACAAACAACTAATAACAATCCATTATAGGCAATATTTACAAATGGGCTCTTTACAAACTTAATGGTTCCATAATCTACCGTGCTTTTTGGACGTTCCCACTCAGCAATTTTTGTTGAATGTTTCTTTTTTCTAATGTTTTAACTTCAAATTTTGGAATACCCATCCACAGGCCTCTACTAGTGGTGTGAACTCTGAAGGCTCAAACAATGAAAATGGAGGAGGTACTATCTACTATGTGCCCTGTTACATTGTACAGGAATATATGACGGAATAATAATAATGTTAAAACGCAAAGCTAATTAATTATTATGTACAAGGCGTACTTTTTTCATTCCTCTTTAACTCATTTAGCAGGTAGCAAGAATCTGGTGCAGAACAAGCTCAATAGTGCAGATCCAACCAATAATCATGCACAAAATGCAGATCTTCGTGTGAGGTTTGCTACTAGCTCTTCCTCAAGGGATCCTTCACCATCAGATGAGGATATGGATGGTGAAGTAGAGATTCTGGGATTTAAGATGCCTACTGAAGAAAGAGTGAGAAAAAGGTAACATTAATTTGCAAGACATGGTTTTACCTTGCATCATCCTTTCAATATCAACAAAAGATATCTCCCATGTGAGACTTCTGAACTTATTTGTTGTTACTTAACTTTAGAAAGGAATCTAATAGAGAATCAGCCAGGCGCTCAAGATATAGAAAAGCCGCTCACTTAAAGGACCTGGAGGACCAGGTGTGGTATCGCAAATTATATTGTTATTATAATACAGTTTTCATTTGCCTAATGAAAAAGGAATCAAGAGTTTGTGAGTAATTAATGAGTGTAAAATGGTGTTTAATTACAGGTAGAAAAATTAAAAGCTGAGAATTCTTGTTTGCTGAGGCGCCTTGCTGCTATGAACCGAAAGTACAATGAAGCTAATGTTGACAACAGGGTACTGAAAGCAGACATGGAGACCCTAAGAGCTAAGGTATGATATGCTGTAGTAACCGTGTTTTTTTTTATGCTTTAACACATCAAAAATCATTGAATCCTGAAGTGCCCTCTTGCAAATAATGCTCTCCATGCATAGTTTTCTTTTAAGGGACGACAAGATTTTCCTGCAAATTTTATTAGATGGAAGAAAATAAAAAAAATATGTCTGTAGTTTTTTTTTGACAAGCACAGACGCAGACGCTTAATATGCATGCATATTCACCCCTATCAACATAAATACGCAAACACTACCCATATGAGCACCTCTAAAAGATTATGTCGGCATATCTTGAAATTAACGAAGTCAGCACAAACGCGTCGCTCACATGGTATAAAATCTGGTTGCAGGTGAAAATGGGAGAGGACTCCCTAAAGCGCGTTATAGAGATGAGCTCACTGACCTCCATACCCATTCCAGAGCTTCCCAGCAGCTCTGATGTTCCAGTGCCTATCCACGAGGAGATCGTCAACTATTTCACTACCACCCCAGCAGACGATGCTTTGGCTGACAACAGCTTCATGCCCATGCCAGAGCCATTGGCATTGCAACTCCAAGCTGAAGAGCCAACCATCAATGGAGCTCTAAATGCCACAGAGATGAACCAAATCGCTACGCACTGCGCGGCAGGGAGCCAACCATCAATGGAGCTTATCCAGGAGACAATGGGAGCCATGATGCCGACCTCCCCCGGATCAACTCTCCAGGAATCTGAGCTGCTGGGTCCAAACGAGACCATAAACATGCATACGTATTAGGCATTGCAAGTTTTGTAATCTCGTTTGTAGTGATCACCTGTGCTTGCACTGCGTGGGCGGACTTGTGGTTTCTTCTTTATGTCGTGGAATCCCTGGGAACATTTGCAGCTGTCGCTGAATAACTGAATAAGGCTCATTGTCTCCCTTGACATTTCAAATAAATTGAGAACCATGAGTGTTTTTTTTTTCCAGGTACCAAAAGATTGGTAGATAGGGATTGGGAGTTGTTGGAGATGTGTTTTTCAATCTTGCCAAAAATCAAAGGATGGGGAGAGTGTTTTGGAAACTCTTGGACATGCTCTGACTTTCCATTCAGAACAACTCTTAGTGTCAACCACCTAGACTTACAGTGTTTGTGATGGCCCCCGGATAATCTTTGTGACCATTTGATCATGAAATTTCTGCATATTATACTGCCAGTTCCCATCCAACCACACTTCATGCAATGCTCCTGCTCGTCTATTTCTACTAGACCATACTCATATCCGTGACATACTTAGTACACTTAACAACTAATCTAAATGTGTTGCCGGGATCAATCATGATAGGCCTTGTTTAGTTCCTGAAGCGAAAAATTTCACGACATTGTAACATTTTCGTTTGTTTGTGGTAATTATTGTCTAATCATGGACTGACTAGGTTCAAAAGATTCGTCTCGTCAATTCCAACCAAACTGTGCAATTAGTTTTTATTTTCGTCTATATTCAATACTCCATGCATGCGTCTAAAGATTCGATGTGACAGAGAATCTTGAAAATTTTTGGGTTTTTGGGTGGAAGCAAACAATGCCATAGAATGAATCAAGATAACAAAATCAAGGAGTTAAACAATACCCTACACGACACGTTTCCTAAACCAAGAAAACTACCATTTTCGTAGTAGTTGGAGATTCAACTTACCAAATACGCCAACCACTCGAATCTATATTGCTTCACCAACTACACATAAGCTGCCTACAAAGCAAAGAAGAACAAAACCCGAATCAAATTGAAGAACCCTAACCTTAGTCCTCATCCAACAATATATTGTAATGCAGACCACAAAAAAGGGTCAGATGTAGCCACATACCTTTTCTCCATCACAATAGTAGTCCTGCGAAACAACGCTACAAGGAGGGGGGCAGGGGCTTGTGGGCGAGGGCGCCAGGCGGGCAAGCCCTAGGTTGTGCGGAGCAGAAAAAGAAGGGGACATGAGAGGCGAGTGGGCCACACGACAGGGGAGTATATGTAGAAAGATGTTGAGGGCCAGGGAGGTCATTTCACAGGGGTTGCTGACTAGGATCCACGCAAGGGTGAGGTGCCAATGTACCACGTGAACAAAAGTGACAATTTTGTATCAAGTTTCTGCCTCTATTGCCAAAAACATAGTGGCAACTAGTAAGAGTGCTATGTTAGGAGGTGTCGTCCGCTATATATTGGTAAAAAGTCAACTCTCTCTGCTAGATCTAAGCAAATTGAGCCCAGCCTGACCCAAGCCTGAAGGGTTTTGGCCCACCCACAAACCATAGTAGACAGGGCATAGGCACAAATCTTGTTGTCCAAAAAAATTTACTAGGCCGAAATACTGTTTTAGATATTTTACACTATAAAATACACGGATGGCCCACCTAGGCCCATTGAAAGCCCTAGTTTGGTTTTGGATAATTGATGAAACCCTAGTACTAACCTCTATGCTAAGTGTGTGTAGACTTAATGAGGTTGGTACATGCCAAGTGATGGAGCAAGTGATGATCATGGTGTTGATGGTGATAACCACAAGATGATCAAGTGCTCAACTTGGAAAAGAAGAAAGAGAAAAACAAAACCCTATGGAGTTCAAGGCAAAGGTATTGCTTAGGGTTTTGGTTTTGGTGATCAAGATACCATAGAGGGTGTGATCACATTTAGGATAGATAGCCGTACTATAAAGAGGAGAATTCTTTGGCTAAACGGTTATCAAGTGCCACTAGGTGTCATTGTTCATGTGCATGCATTTAGAACCTAGTGAGCTAACTTAACTCCCTCAAAGAAAATGATTGTGAAAATGCTAACACACGTGCACTTGTTGGTACACACTTTGTGGTGTTGGCACACTTTGAGAGGGAGTTGGAGTTTGAAGGGTAGAGAGAGGATGGGTTCCTCAAGCTCGGCGGGATTCGGCGCTTTTCGAGAAAATGAAGTGCATATTTTCTATTGCGCCGGTGGGAAATTTGGAGAAGTCGCGGGAGTGTTTCTTGCTGAGAAAACACTCACCGGACGCTGGCTTCTGGAGCACCGGACGCTGCGTCTGAGCGTCCGGTGCAGATAGTGCCTGGCCCAGCTAGGGTAAGGCACCGGACGATAGGCACCGGACGCTGGCTTGAGCGTCCGGTGGTTAGCGTCCGGTGTGCGGGCGTTTTGCGACCCTCTCTGCGCATGGGTCCGGTGAGCACCGGACGCTGAGGGTGCGTCCGGTGGCTTGCGTCCGGTGAACCTGCGAGTTTGCGGAACTCTCTGCGCATGAGTCCGGTGTGCACCGGACGCGTCCGGTGCCAACTTGCTCAGCGTCCGGTGCTCTGCAGGTTACCGTTAGACTCTGACACGCGACTGACGTTGAAGCACCGGACGCTGGTGTTGAGCGTCCGGTGCCCCTTTAAGAGCGTCCGGTGACCCCGCGTTTTGCCCAGTGAAAGAGCCAACGGCTCTATTTGTTTGAGGGGCTATAAATACGTGTTTGGCCGGCTTGGGGCTCACTCTCTTGGCATTCTAACATACTTGACTTCCTTGTGAGCCTAAGCAAACCTCTCCCACTCATCTCCTTCATAGATTAAATATCTTTGTGAGATTGGGAGTGATTCCAAGTGCATTTGCTTGAGTGATTGCATCTAGTGGCACTTGGGGATCGATTTGGCTGCGGTTTTCTTATTACTCTTGGTGGTTGCCGCCACCTAGACGGCTTGGAGCGGCGGAGGAGCTTTGGCACGAGTTGGTGATTGTTCGTGGCCATCTCCCGGTGATTGTGAGGGGTCTTGTACCTTCCCCGGCGGAGAGCCGAAAGGTAACTCTAGTGGATTGCTCGTGTCATTGAGTTACCTCACTTGTGGGTGGGTTCTTGTGGTGTCCTAGTGAGGACGAGGTTTGTGCTACACCTCTTAGCCACCGAACCACCAAGTGTTGGTCGACATAACGGGGACGTAGCGTGCCGGCAAGCACGTGAACCTCGGGAGAAAATTGTGTGTCTCCATTGTGATTGTTCATTGGATTTCTCCCGGTGATTGGACTTCATATTATTGATTGGTTCATCCCCTCCACGCGGTGGTATAAAGTTCAAACTATCTCTCTTACTTTCTTGCAAACTAGAGTAGCTTACATACTTGTATAGAAACTTTAGGTAGCTCTCTAGTGTAAGTAGAGACTTAGCTCTTGTGTGCCTAGTGATCATATCAACTAAAATTGTTGGATAGGTGGCTTGCAAACACCCCTTTAGAGCTAGAGCAAAAGGCTTCGCTTTGTTATTTACTAACCTCTTGCTCTAGCGTTTTTGTAGAATTTTTAAATAGGCTATTCACCCCCCTCTAGCCATATTAGGACCTTTCACCCATGATAAACCCAAAAAATTAGGCCTGACTTTCGTAGTGAGATATTCACGGACATGACTTTTTTGGCCCGATCCAAACCCGGCCTAGCCGACAAAATGCCCAGGTCTGCTCCCCGCAAACGCACCACTCCTCTTCTCTCTTCCCCCCCCCCTCACCTCAAGGGAGATTTATATTTTTACCATTATTACAAATGGCACTCATCCTAACATCATCTTTAAAATGACACTTACAAATTTACAAGATGGGACACGTTTTAACATCAGATTTGTCATTTTTGCACATGTGACACGCCATGCCAACCCAATACACTAGCACCGAGTTAGCACAGGCGGCAAAATATCCTTGCTACCCCTACCCTGCTCCTCTCTTCCTTCTCCAATAGCTGAGTCCCACAACTCCTCTCATGGCTAGGTGAGGCCCACTCGTCAGCTTCATCTTCTTTCTCTAGCACCTCTGTGTGGAGGCAACAGATGAGTTGGTGGCCTTAGAGCCTAGAGACCGGAGCCAGCCGAGGCCGAGCTCACCCGTGGCCAGGGCACCTGCTACGATTGTGCCTAGAAGCTAGGGTGAACAACTATGGGCGCTCACTAGCCATGGTCGCAGCTGCATCCAAGCAGCGGATGGACGACATCAGGAGAAACGTCGGCAGTAGGGAGCTTTGTGGCTGTCTGTGCGCTTCGACGCTGAGCGAGGAAGGTAGTGACAACAAGGGTAGTGTGAGTGAGGTTGTCTACGACCAGGGCCACCGGTGCCTCTAGGGCTGTGCTCAATCATGGCTACACCCGTGCTGCTAGGACCGAGCTCCACCGCCTGTGGCTAGGGCACCCCACATTGTCGTCAGGGCCAAGCTCACCTGCACTTAAGCTGAGCTTGCCCCCCGCACATGGTGCCTTACTCGTCATCCTCGGGCGCTCGGTAGCATGAGGGACGAAGCTGGAGGTGCGTGTCGGAGGAAGAAGATAAAGCTAACGAGTAAGATCCACTTAGCAGTGAGAGAAGCTGTGGGACCTAACTATCGGAGAAGAGAAGAGAGGAGCAGGGTAGACACAACAAGGACATTTAACCACCTGTGCTTGATGGAGGATTTGTTTAGATCTAAAAAGTTTTTTGTTTTTGACACTGTAGCACTTTCGTTTTTACTTGATTAACATTGTCCAATCATAGAGTAACTAAGCTTAAAAGATCCGTCTCGTAATTTACAGACAAATTGTGCAATTAATTTTTGTTTTTATCTATATTTAATGCTTTATATATATGCTACAAGATTCGATATGACGCGAAATCTTAATTTTTTTTTTGGTTTTTCGGTGAGCTAAACAAGGCCTGAGTGCCAACATATCAGGCTGCGGTGGTGTCCGGTGTTCCACGCAGGGATGAAAACGGATCGAATACGAACGGATATCACTGATATCATATTTGTTTTCATATTTTTGGTCGGATTCGGATTCGAATATGGATAATGTCAACAATATTGGATAAAATACGATTGGATGTCGACATCATAAAGATATGATTTAAGTATTCGGATACGGATACGATATCGGATATTAAACATTCAGACTCGATACGTACAGATCTCAACCTCTCTAAACGAATTCGGTCTCGAATACGGTCGGAAAATATCCGTACCATTTTCATCCCTAGTTCCACGTGTAAAAAAATGGTAAATCTGATGCTAAACTTCTCTTCTCTACTAAATTTGCATTCTACGATTGCTATTGGTAATAATGGTAAAAATGTAAATCTCCCCGTCGGTTTCAAGAGAAAAAACTTCGCCGCCGCCGCTCGGTTGCTCTCCGCCGGCGCCCCTTCCTCTTCCTCCTCCTCTCCAGTCGCGCCGTCCCCCCGCTCCCCTTCCTCCTCGCCGTCACGACCGTGCGGCCCGTGCTCCGCCTCGCCGTCGCCGCCGCCGCCAAGAAAAGAGAGACAGGGAGGGGAAACCAACGGTGGCGTGGTGAGGAGGGAATCAAGCGGAGGAAGTAAGGAAGGGAGTGGGGCTGCGGTCACCGGGCCGCCGGCGGACTGCCATGTCGTCTCTGGGGACGTCCAAGGGGATCCTGGAGAACGCCAAGTTCGGCGTCTACGGCTCCGTGCCCGTCGCGCTCACCTATCTCGTCGCCACCGGATCCAAGGACCTCAAGAAGCTCATGGGCCTCGTGCGTTCCTTCACTTCTCATTCCCTCCCCCCTCTCGCTCCCTGTCAGGCGAATTTAGCTGCTGATTGTGTCAATAGGGTTTAAGACCGATTGGGGTTCTGTGGTTCAGTGCTACCTGCCTGCGCCACATATTTTGGCTGCTAGGGTTTCAGCTGATTTGGACTTGGATGGTATGGTGCGACACCATTTCAGTCTGCCACTCAGCGGTGCTAGTTCATTTAGGCAAAATTCGATTGGGTTTAGATGCAACATTCTTATTATCCTTCGTTTTTTTTTTCTGTTAGAATAGAATGTTGAGGAGAAGTGCGTATCATTTGCATTAGGAAGAAAAGTTAAGCTTTGGTTGCTGAATGCCTGACTGCACAAATCATATTACCAGAAACGGAGTCATGGTTCTGTCACTAAGATGCCAAACGCCTGCTTGTATTCCAGTCCTTGAGGTTTGGGTGCTTTTCTTCTTCGTAGTGAAAATTTAATCTATATTCTTATATATATTCTTGTTTGGATTCCTAATGAACATTCTTATTGACCTAGCATGCATATGGCAGTTTGTTCTACTGTTAATGCTAAGTAACACGGTTGTGGTATGGTTTGTTGACAGATGATCAGACGTTTCTTTATGTTCATCGATGAACATTTCTGACAATTGATTGATCCATTGGGTCACAAACTTGAAAAAGATGAATTCATTACCTCCTTGTGTTGATATACCCTGATTTACATCAAGATTAAACTGCCTGTGTACCCCTTTGCAGCGTCCTTATGTGGTTTATCTGCCTGAAGGTCGGCCCACGCCCTCCACCACCAGAAGAACTGTGTGAAAGGGCATGGGAGATTGCTCGGAAGAGGCAGCAGAGTTGAATTGATGGTGGTTTCTCCAGGCGTCTGTCCAGGGATGAAGAGAGGGAGAGAGAAGGCACCGGATTGCGTCGTCGTGATGCAGCACGGCGGCGGCGGCAGCAGGTGAGTTCCACCCTTCTTCTTCACCCGTGCATCGGACGACCCAAACCCCAAACCCGGAGAGCATCAGACGTCTGAGAAGGTGTGCGTGCCACATGACGCGAGTGCACGTGCTCGGAAAGAACTATTCCTGAAAATATATACATGTTGGTAATTAAGGTAGCATAGTGCATATTGTGTAAGTTTATGTTTTCCTGTGCACATTTCATTGATAATAAGAAAGCTAGCTGTAACGTACAAGTGCAGCTTGTTGGCTAATCTGTGATAAGAAATGTTATAAATGGATAAGCATCGTTTATCCATTTGCTCTAAAATGTAGCAAGTCACATGAAAAAACAAAAACTTAAATCTAAACTATACCATATCCCATATCATCGTATATAGCATGTAGTTGAGATTTCTCTTTAGCTTTCCTTCCATTTGCTGGACAGATTACTTGTACGCATTTTCATTATCACAATAAAAGTGAAGATTGTGTACTTTTTTTTGTGTTTCTTGTAGATCCTCCACATGAACCTCAAAGATATGATCTAGGTAGAACAGAAAGTGCAATACATGTTTGGTAAGGCGTGGTATCCAGCACAAAGTACAACATGTTATCCAATCCAAGGATATAAAGTTAGAACACACGGACATGGCCAGCAGTTTGATCCACTGCACACGTTTGGATTGTCACTAACACACGTGTTATTGAAGAGTTAAAAATGAAGCAAAATATATACATAGCGTCACGATAAAACCCATAATAACCTTGTAGCGCACCTAACTTTGTTTTCTGTTAGCCTTTTCCATTCCCTTCCAAACAAAATTACTTGTCCTATTTGCCATGGTCACATTGAACACAGCAGGCTACTTGGTTCACATTGAGTGCAAGGGCAGTGCACTACTTTTGCCTCTCCAGAAATTTCTGCAGACACAGCCCAACACTAGATAAATAGGGGGGAAGAACACCCTTCAAGCCCCAACTCACCCAAGCAACATAACTCAATCATGGGTGCATAGAAATATGCCAACCCATATCTATGGGGTCCTTCCCTTGAACTGCTTCTCCATCCTCTCCAAAGCCACCTTGACCTAGTGCTTGTTTTCTTCCTTGATCTTCCCTTGAAATCATTGATAGTTACTTGTTGGACATGGAGCCTGTCTTCTCAATGGAGGAGATCCTCGGACCCTTTTGGGACCTGCCATCACCACCACCACCAGAGCAGCAGCCTCTGGTGATCGGCACCAGCAGTGTCGTCATAGATGGTGTTGTTACTCATGGTGGTAATGGGGAGGGTAGCAACATGATGGATCAGATTCAGAACACCACGGAGTGGACCTTTGAGAGGTTACTGGAAGAGGAGCTTCTAACTGACACAACACCAGTGGCAAACTCTAGTTGCCCAGCCCTAAATGTTGACCCGGTGGTAGAGGTGGACCAGGGAGCGATGGCGCCTGAGGCGGTGAGTGCCGTAGGTGATCCCATGGAGTACAATGCCATACTGAAGAGGAAGCTGGAGGAGGACCTGATGGCCTTCAAAATGTGGAGGGTACTGCTCTTCCCTGTCTTTCTCTAATGTTTCTTGAACTGTACTCTATGGGTTGTAGGTTTTGTAGTGTCCTTAGCTGGGCGTGCAGTAATTGAAATCGATCGGTTAGTGCTTTTTGTGGAAGTAATACTAAGTTTATATATATCACATCTAGTGCATCCAAACACCTTTTAAAAGTGATGTGGATAGGTAATTCATGATCTAGAGATTTGGTGTTACAATTTGTTGAGATCTATGGCCCTATTTGGATCTCTCCAGTTTTTGATAGTTTTTAAGAATCTGGCTTTTAGAAACTAGGTGGGATCCAAACAGGCTATAGTTTTTGCTGTCACTTTTTGCCAGATTCTTAAAAACCAGGAAGATATTGATACCCAGCTTTTGCCAGTTTCTTGTAACCAATAGAGCAATAAATGAAGTCAGATTTTTAAAAACTAGGAGATCCAAACACCCCAGTTTTTGCTCAGAATCTAGATTGTAGAAACTAAAGACAAACTGTTTTTTAAGAATCTGAAACTGATCTAAACATGACCTATGATGAGCTATTGCCATGTTTGTCAATACAAACTGAAACAATAATGCCACATCACAGGTCACTGTTCTTGTTTTATATGGAGCTAGTGCCACGAGATTTGTGATGTTGAGTTGAGCTATGGCATGTGTGGCTATACAAACTAACAATCCATTCTTACTAGTTTTTTAAAAACTAGATTAAGGACTATTTACAAACGAGCTCTTTACAAACTTAATGGTTGCGTAACTAAATTAGGGAAACAGTACTATTTTTATTTATGAGAAAGGTCAGATATGATCAAATTAGGATGTGGCAACTCCAATTCGATGCCTACATTTGCAATATCTATATAAATATTCTATAAAGTCACATAAGGTATTTAAGATATGATCGCACCATTTCATTTGCTAATTATATTATTGGTAACTACACAAATTATTATAATGAAATTAGTTGACTTTGCATGTGCATATGTATGTTCCATTCTACCTTGCTTTCTGGACGTCCCCACTCAGCAATCTTGTTGAATGTTTTTCTAATGTTTTAACTTCAAATTTTGGAATACCCATCCACAGGCCTCTACTAGTGGTGTGAACTCTGAAGGCTCAAACAATGAAAATGGAGGAGGTACTATCTACTATGTGCCCTGTTACATTGTTTTCAGGAATATATGACTGAATAATATGTGAAAAGGCAAAGTTAATTATTATGTGTAAGGCGTACTTTTCTCCTTCCACTTTGCCTGATTTAGCAGTAGCAAGAATCTGGTGCAGACCAAGCTCAACGGTGAAGATCTAATCAATAATCATGCTCAAAATGCAGATCTTCATGTGAGGCTTACTACTAGCTCTTCCTCAAGGGATCCTTCACCATCAGATGAGGATATGGATGGTGAAGTAGAGATTCTGGGATTTAAGATGCCTACTGAGGAAAGAGTGAGGAAAAGGTAACATTAATTTGCAACATATGGTTTTACTTTGCATCCTTTCAATATCAACAAAAGATAACCGCCTTCCCATGTGAGACATCTGAACTTATTTGTTACTTAATTTCAGAAAGGAATCTAATAGAGAATCAGCCAGACGCTCAAGATATAGAAAAGCCGCTCACTTGAAGGATCTGGAGGACCAGGTGTGGTATCGCAAATTACACTGTTATATAGTTTTCATTTGCCTGTCTACTGAAAAAGGAATCAAGAGTTTGTGCGTAATTAATGAGTGTAAAATGGTGCTTGATCAATTACAGGTAGACAAACTAAAAGCTGAGAATTCTTGTCTATTGAGGCGGCTTGCTGCTTTGAACCAGAAGTACAATGATGCTACTGTTGACAACAGGGTACTGAAAGCAGACATGGAGACCCTAAGAGCTAAGGTATGGTATGGTAACTGTGTTTTTTTATGCTTCAATGCATCAAATTTATTGCACATATCCTTGCATCGTGCCAACATTTAATTATCAATTTCCCATTGCTTGTACTACACTACGAGTAATAAAGCTATGTCTGTGTAGTTAACATGGTTATAAAATCTGGTTGCAGGTGAAGATGGGAGAGGACTCCCTAAAGCGGATCATAGAGATGACCTCACTGACCTCCATACCCATTCCAGAGCTTCCCAGCAGCTCTGATGTTCCAGTGCATATCCAAGACAACATCGTCAACTATTTCACTACCACCCCAGCAGGCGATGCTTTGGCTGACAACAGCTTCATGCCCATGCCAGACCCATTGCCATTGCAACTGCAAGCTGAAGAGCCAACCATCAATGGAGCTCTGAATGCCACAGAGATGAACCAAATCGCTACGCACTGCGCGGCAGGGAGCCAACCATCAATGCAGCTTATCCAGGAGACAATGGGAGCCATGATGCCGACCTCCTCCGGATCAACTCTCCAGGAATCTGAGCTGTTGGGTCCAAACGAGACCATAAACATGCATATGTATTAGGCATTGCAAGTTTCGTAGTCTCGTGTTGTAGTTATCGCCTGTGCTTGCACTGCAGGCGGACTTGTGGTTTCTTCTTTATTGGTGTCGTGGAATCGCTGGGAACATTTGCAGCTGTCGCTGAATAAGGCTGGTTGTCTCCCTTGACATTTCGAATAATTTGACAACCATGAGTGTTTTGTTTTGATCCCAGCACTTTGGAAGGCCTACCTGCAAGCAGACTTGCTGCAGATTTTATACCAATCAAATTAGATAAAAAAATATAGCTAATAAATAAGAAGCTAGGGTTATTTGGATCACACATCTTATTACGTAGACAAAAAATGTCCATAATACTCCGTACCTTTGCTATTTTAATTTTTTATTTTCTTTCTTTTTTTGATTTCTCCTTCCTCAGGTCCTCATCCGAACTGCAAATGGGGGAAATTAACTTCTTACCATTATAATGAGATAGCACTTTTGTCGTGTCTTCGTGAATCTCGAGATCCATGCTGACGTGAGGTGCTCATGTGTCACAAGCAAAAGTGGCACTTTTGTATGGACTCTCATCCCCTTTTCTCTCTCCTCAATGAACCTAGGTCTCGCCCGCTCATCACCGTCCCACAACCCTCCCCCCCTCCTGCAGAGCCATGGCTCATCTCATCTATCATTTATCAACTGATAAAAATGTTCATCTCTTCTAACTTTTAATTCAGAACCACTTAGTGTCAACCACCCATACTTTACATTGTTTTTATAGTGGCCCCTAGATGATCTTTGCAACCATTTCATCATGAAAATTCTAGACTATACTGCCGATTCCCATCCAACCACAGGTCATGCTCTTGCTTGGCCATTTCTACTAGACTATAGCACACTTAACAACTAATCTAAACGCATTGCCAGGATCAATTTTGACAGAATGAATCAAGAAAACAGAATCAAGGAGCTAGACCATATCCTACACGACACGTTTCCTAAACCAAGAACTACCATTCTGTGTGCAGTTAGAGATTCAACTTACCAGCGAACTGACCATGGATCAGTTGGTTGGATTCCTTGTGGTAGAACCTGTCCACCCGGGTTCAAGTCACTGACTTGGCACAGGTGCTCGCATTTTCCTAGATTTATTCTAGGATTTATCAACGTTATGCTTTCAGTGGTAGGCGATGTCTCCGTCGACAGCGAAGCGCCTGTCGTGTCTTCGTGAATCTCGAGATCTGTCGGCTCAGCCCTTCGGAGGTGCTCAGAGGGATAGGGTTAGCATACTTGTATTTTATAGATTGAGGTGCATGCATGTTGTGGGCGTGTGTGTTGTATCGTATAATTCTAAAAAAAAGATACTCAACTTACCAGATAGGGCAACCACTCGAATACATTGCTTCACCAACTACTACATCAGCTGCCTATGAAGCAACGAGGGACAAAAACCCGAATCAAATTGAAGAACCCTAACATTAGTCCTCATCCAACAACATATTGCGATGCAAACCCCAGAAAAGGCTTGAATGTAGCCACATACCTTTTTCTCCATTGCGATAGCAGCAGACGGGTAAGACCTAGGCCATGTGGAGTAGAGAAAGAAGAGGACAGGAGAGGCGACTGGCCTGGCCATGCGAGGGAGTATATATAGAAAGACGTTGGGCAGGGCGGTCATTTCACAGGGGCTGCTGACTCGGATCCACGCAAGGGTGAGGTGCCAGTGCGTCACGTGAACAAAAGTGATAATTTTGTATTGAGTTTCTGTCTGTATTGCAAAAAATATAACGGCAACGGTAAGAGTACTATGTCAAGAAACGTCATATGTTATAATGGTAAAATATTAATTTTCTTTGTTAGATTTAAGCAAATTGAGCCTGGCTCGAGGCTGATAAGTTTTGGCCTGCCCAGCGCCCACGGATCTTAGGCCTTGTTTAGTTGCGAAAAGTTTTTAGATTTTGATACTGTAGCATTTTCGTTTGTTTGTGGCAAATATTATTCAATCATGGACTAATTAGGATTAAAAGATTCGTCTCGCGATTTTACAGGCAAACTGCTAAATTAGTCTTTGTTTTCATCTATATTTAGTGCTTCATGCATGCCGCAAGATTCGATGTAACGAGGAATCTTCAAAACTGTTTTAGTTTTGGGATGAACTAAACAAGGCCTTACTGCAAGGCCTTGGCACAGATCCTGCTGCCTAGAAAAAATTATTTTGACTTGAGTCCAAGGCGAACACTAGTTTTATCTATTTTATACACTATAAAATGTATGAAAAATTAGGTTCGACTTATCCGCTAAGGGCCTGTTTGGAACATGGGAATATAAAACAGAGGAAAGGAAAAAAATATAGGAATATGATAGATGTGTAGTAGCAAAACAGAGGAATGAAAAACAAAGGAAAACTTGCCAAAAATGTGTTTGGAACGGAGGAATTCTAAACATAGGAAAACTAGATCAATGTGGGTCTCATGAGTGTATAGACTTAAAACAAAATTGCATGTGTATGCTACTAACACATTTGACCCACCAAACAACTGGTCTGAGAAGCTTCATGTGACATCGTTCAACTGCATCGTTCTCTCATCTGTCATCCAGAGCGAAGGGAAATCAATTGGCCATGAGCTGCAGCTGATAGAATGCATCTTTTCTCCTCAATCGCCTCGGGCTTCCGCAAAACTACGGTTCGGAGTGGATGTTATTTTTCCCATGTTTTGTGAAGCAAGCAATTCCTTTCCTCTGGAATGGTTGGCTGCTTTCCTCCATTCCAAACGGTGTATGATGTCAGCAAAACAAAGGAATGGAATTCCTTTGAAAATCATCTAATCCAAACAGGCCCTAAAATGGTCATGACCAGGACCTTTTTTTTTTTGCCCGAAATAACCGGATTTTCTTTGGCATGGTCGACTCCCCGCAAACGCACTCAGGTCCCCTCGTCATCTCCATCGCGGCCAGGACAACCTCCGCCGCCGCCGCTCGGCTGCTCTCCGCCGGCGCCCCTTACTCTTTCTCCTCCTCTCCAGTCGCTCCATCCCCCCGCGACCCTTCCTCCTCGCCGTCGCGGCCGCGCGTCCCGTGCTCCGCCTCGCCGTCGCCGCCGCCGCCGCCGCCCAAGGAAAGAGAGACAGGGAGGGGGAGGAACCAACGGTGGCGTGGTGAGGAGGGAATCAAGCGGAGTAAGTAAGGAAGGGAGTGGGGCTGCGGTCACCGGGCCGTCGCCGGACTGCCATGTCGTCTCTGGGGACGTCCAAGGGGATCCTGGAGATCGCCAAGTTCGGCGTCTACGTCTCCGTGCCCGTCGCGCTTACCTACCTCGTCGCCACCGACTCCAAGACCCTCAAGAAGCTCATGGGCCTCGTGCGTTCCTTCTATACTTCTCATTCCCTCCCCCCTCTCGCTCCCTGCCAGGCGAATTAGCTGCTGCTGCTTGTGTGACTAGGGTCTAGGGCTTGAGACCGATTGGGGATCTGTGGTTCAGTGGTGCGACACCATTTTCCACGTTTAGTCTGCTACTCAGCTGTACTAGTTTATTTAAGCAAATTCAATCGGATTTAGGGCCTGTTTGATACACATGGCTAGCTACTAATTGGGGCTAGAAAGTTAGTCGAAATTATCTGTGTTTGCCTAACAACTAGTCGAAGATTTAGCTTAAAAAGTTAGCCCACCTATTAGCCCTTCTGTTTGGATGCATTGGAGCTAATTAGAACTGAAAAATAGCTAGCTAACAATTAGCCCATGGTATCCAAACATGGCCTTAAATGCAACATTCTTAGTATCATTCGTTTTTATCTATTAGAATGTTGAGGAGAAGTGCATATCATTTGCATTAGAAAGAAAAATTTGGCTTTGGTACAATGGTATGCAGCTGATGCCTGGCTCCACAAATCCTATTAGAAGAAACAGAATCATGGTTCTGTCACTAAGGTGCCAAACACCTGCTTGTATCCTGGTCCTTGAAGTTTGGATGCTTTTCTTATTCATAGTGAAAATTTTATCTATATTCTTATAGGTATTTTTGTTTGGATTGATGGATTCCTAGTGAACATTCTTATGGACGTAGCATGCATATGGCAGTTTGTTCTATTGCTAAGTGAGATGGTTGTGGTATGGTTCGTTGACAGATGCTCAGATGTTTCTTTTTGTTCATCAATGTAAATTTCTCACAATTGATCGATCCATTGGATCACAAACTTGCAAAAGATGAATTCATTACCTGTATGTGTTGATATACCCTGGACTAGATAGATTTACATCAAGATTAAACTGCCTGTGTACCCCTCTGCAGCGTCCTTATGTGGTTTATCCGCCTGAAGGCCCACGCCCTCCACCACCAGAAGAACTGCGTGAAAGGGCACGGGAGATTGCTCGGAAGAGGCAGCAGAGTTGAATGGATGGTGATTTCTCTAGGCATCTGTGTCCAGGGAAAAAGATGATGGATCCATCTCGTAAGAACTTGCATAACTTCGACATGTTACTCTGGTTGTTGGTATGGAAGTGGAACAGCCCTGGTCTTTAACAACCTTTTACTCCTGTGTTACAATAAAATCCACAGGAGGATTGTTGCCATGCCTGATGTTTTGAGCCGTGAGATACTGAAAAGTGAGAATCAATTTGATGTATTTCTTTTTGGGAGCCAGGTCATATGGTCCGCTTGACTTCCAACTGTGTTGTTGAAATGGTGAAGAATAAAAGGAAGTTTTTCTTTTTTCATTTTCTGTATTTCATACTAGTAAAAATGCCCGTGCGTTGCAACGGGAGCATGAGACATATAATTTATTGTTTTCTCTTAAAATTTGGAGATGAGTTAATTTATATACCGGACAATATTACTTACTTTAACAATGTTTAAACAAATCTTTAACTATAATAGGAAATTATAAGCACTGAAAATAAATTAAATTGAGACTTTGTTTGCTTATTTTAATATGAATCTTGAAAATAGATCTTTATGGCCTTTCGGCCTGTAGAACGGCAGCAAAGGTCTTAAGCATGGTTACCAGGGCCTGGGCCATACACCCACACTGGGTCACGTAGGTCCACTGGCCTGATAAGGCTTGGCTTAGGCTCCCCAAAATCTTAGCTCTTTTATTTTCTTTTTCCTTCGTGTTTCTCGCACCAGTCGCCAGAGAGAGGAGCACCGGCACTGGTGGTCACCGTCGGCTTCGAGGCACGTGGGACCGGAGTGGCATTCGGGCTTCTCGGCGGTCAGGAGCGGCGAGACCGGGTGCTTCGGCGGCCATGTGGCCCGCATCCCTGGTGGCCACACAGGAGGCTTCGTCGAGCTGCCCTACAATGGCACTCAAGCGTCCTGGCGATCGAGTGGCCGCGTCCCTCATGGTCGCATGCACCCCACGGATCCATGCCAGCTCGCGTGTAGCGATGGTCACATGCGGCTCCATCGAGGCACCCTACAAGTGACAATTAGGAATCCCGCGGTCGCGAACGAGGAGCTCAAGTGCTCTGGCAACCGCGTGGGCCGCGTCCCTCGTGGCTGCACGGGCGGCGAGCCTCCCTGCTCAAGATGGCAATACACACCTGAAACCCGAGTAACGGATACATTTTACCCAATAAGAACGCGGGTATGGAATGATATCATCACCCATGGGTCTTATAATAGGCAAAAATCTCTACCTGTTAGATAAGCGGGTGCGGGCATGACTACATATTACCCCCTTCATACCATTTCTGTTAGATTTAACTCTAACGGTGTCAAACCGCGAGTGTGAAAAGTCAAAAATTTCTATAAGTTTTGTATAAAAATTATTTTCATTGAATTCCATACAAAAAGTATATGAATTGATATGATTAATATGTCTTAAAAATATATTTTGTATAAATTAAATAAAAATATTTTTTACATAAATATTGTAGATTTTGACGAGATCTACAACTGTCTAGTGCTAACGCTACAGTTAAACCACCAATACAAGTATGACTCGAGACATTATATTATAGACAGAACTTGACAAAACAAATCACCAAAGAGAGTATACAATGAATTTCATAACAAAATAATTAAAGGTTGATTCTACAGTGGTATCTACCAGTTTAGACATGTGTAAGCGTACACTTGATAAAAATCCAATTTATTAAAGTTGTCTCATCAAGTGCCAACCCATCTGCATTGGCGATACCCGGACCAAGAGATCCTGCAGAACAACCATATGGAAACCAAAACTTTCAGTGTTAAAATACAGCAGGGAAACTTGCAAGTGTTAGCTCAGACCAGAGGTAATTTTAACTCCAAGAGTCTCAAAGTTTTCAGGGTAGCCCGCTGTGCTGCTTGCCCATTGCCTGAACTGCTCCAAGTCCTTCTCCTGCAGCACTACTAGCCAGTAAAACAAATTCAGTCGTACAAGAGGTAATGTACATGTTCCATATGAAACAGCAAGCAGCTCAGCACTTTATCTAGGTAATAATGAACACAATGTAGCTTTCAAAGAACATTCTACCTCTGAAAAAATCAGAAACTTCAGATTAAGATGTTTACTTACATGTCAAAGAACTCCGCTTCAGCTGCTGATATGATGTGGTTGAGAATCGCATCAGCTGTTGATATGATGCAGAACCGGGAAAGTATCTTCATAACAGGAATCCATGATCTTTTGTTGAAAGCTAATAAAAGTGAATTAGGCATCTTATTTACATCCTCCCAATTGTTCTCGAAAACAAGCATAAATTCTTCAAGCCAGGATTCAGTATCCTCGTATCATCGAAGTGCTTGACAACCAGAGTGACCTATTATTAATAAAACAGAACCCACTGCTGCTTGTTCGTGCGTTAGCCAGCGCCTGCTACTCTTCTCCGATCTAGAGACCAGAGTCTGCAACTCCAGGCCCAGACTACTGCTATTGATGCCTTCATCTTTAAGCTACCGCCGCAGGCAAGCGCAGGGCCAGGAGGAGCAGGCGGTAGAGACGGACTCGGACTGCGCCTTCTGCCTCTCCGTGGTCCGCGACGGCGAGGAGGTGCGTGAGCTGCAGTGCCACCACTTCTTCCACCGCGCCTGCATCGACGCCTGGCTCGTTCGCCCGCGCACCACCTGCCCGCTCTGTTGCGATCGACTCCTCCCCGCTCACCAGCAAGAGCAGCTACGACCGCCTCTCCTTGTCGGCCTCCGCCTACGCCCACGGTGGCGCGATCTGGCACATGACGTGAGCGCCTTACGGCGGCAGGTGCCCACCAACCAACCCGAGGCGTCGGTTCAGGCGGGGCCATGGGCCTAGGCTCGCGCAGGGAGGATCTATACACGATGGGAGAGGAGCAGGCAGAAAAATAGTAGGTATAGATAACTCTAATTCCTACCATCTGAGTTTTGACTCATAAGTGAAGAATGCAGTTGTTGGAAATGAGCATGATAGACCTTTGCGGTTTGAGCATAGATAATCACTCTATTTGGGTTTCATATTTACAGCAGAAGTTCATGGATAATCATGGCCACCAACATATGGATTATGTACAATTGTGTGCATGCTAATGGTGTGTTTGTGCATGTAGTTTGAGGGATCAGTCTGTTCTTGTACGACTGGAGCTTCTGTAAGACCCGTTATACAGAGGTAGCAGTGACCGGGCAATTCCTCTCCTTCCACCAAGGCAACGCCAATAAAATGCCAGAAAAAACAGAACTGCACCGATTGGGAATGCCCATCTGTTCAAGTAGATCAGCATCATATAAGAGTAATATCACAGCATAGCAAGCAGTAGAGATGCCATGGCCAACGTTAGAGTTGAAGGGAGGAAGCTTACTGACCTGTCAAGATCAAGAACAGGGCTGTAGACGATGGTTTCCCACGAAGAGACGATCATGTGCCAGACGGGGTTGTAGTACAGGGACTCTGATGACCAAAACAGCCTCGTGTATGTCTCCAGGAAGGCAAACATCACCCACGCAGCGATTTCAAGCAGGAAGAACTTGATCAAGAAGCGTCCAATGACAACCATGACCAGGGAGAATATGACCAGCCAGTTGAAGAGTTTGTTGTTGTACTCCTTGATGAAAAGAGCTCGGGACCTTGCCAGCATCTGGGAGCATGCATAGGAGGTAAAACTAGATTCAGTTTAACATTGTCAGGAAAGGGGATGCAGCCTAAAGGTCATTTTATATTTTTGTTACTGGGCGAACATAGAGCCTAGAGGACACCCAAGCTATAGTTATAGTCATCATCCTCATGGAAAGCTATCTGAACTCGTAAGTGAAATGAGAGAAACCTTTGACATTCGGCGTTGATAGCTTTCCTTGGCTGGCCCCACGCAATCCATTTCAAAGCTTTGATTGCAGAGAAGAAATCCGGCATCAAATTTTGCCATGGATGGAAGCTTCAAGACTTGAAGGTGTTCCATTTTATCTTCACACTCTGAGAACCGTGCTTCGCACAGCTTTGATGACTGATACTCATTAGCTTGACCGAAGTTTCTGTAGACCTAAAACGAATACCAGGTTAGGTATGCTGAAGATATTATCCATATTGCATAGGCTGCAGGGCACACGATATTAAAATAAAAATGGTTCTTTCTCTAAAAGCCATGAAAAAACAAAATGTAGTGGTACACACGAAACACTACACTTTCATACTTAATCGGCTCTGAAAAAATATACATAAAACTTAGAACTCTGTAGCAAGCAATGGAAACCTTCATGACTAAAAGAAAATGCAAAAGATAAGATTTTATTATTATGGACTGAATAAAATAATGAACAAAATGTGTGGAAAACCTTTTTAATCTCTTCATCAAGCTTGAAGATGGACTGAGCAGCATGATGTTTACCGAAATGCTGCTTGTCGAAAAGCCTTTTAGCTTCATCTTTTGCCAGGTCATGGAACTGCTGAAGTTTATCCACTGACACTGGTAGACCTGCTCTGCCCATTCTTTCATTGTACACCTTCAAGCAACGTTCAAGAATGGCCTTATTGAAAATTTCAACAAGCGATCCGGTTGATGGAATTTCACCTTTATTCAAAGCCTCAAGTATCTAAACAAAGAGAGATAGTTTTAGATAATACTTTGCAATGATATATCAATAAACTCAGTACCAGCAACAAACTCTCCAAGAGGTATTACCTGCCCTAGGAAGGATACAAACTCTGTCCCATTCAGAATTCTACCCTGCACAATTTTTGGTTTTATCATGGATGCAACAACTTCTTTCAATTGATCCCTCTTCTTTACATACAATGGATCAAGTTCTTGGTCCTCCATATCACATAACTTTGTCCTTTGCAAATGAGGCTGGAAAAGAATAAGTTCAATCTCACCTACTGATGATGCCAAAGGAAACCATAGTGTATAATCGCATTGGAGTATAGGACAGTATTGAAGAATTGTAATATTGTTCTCATATATGTATCTTGACGAAAGAACAAAGACAAGAATGTGTTTCCTCCCAAAAAAAAATCATGTTTTCCAATTTTGGTAAAACTACATAAATTTTATGCTCATAGGCTCATAGCATAATGTTTACTGAACTGGCGTATTTGAGATCCAACAATTCACAGCCATCAATTCTTCTAATTGCATTGCAGAGCATGAAAAATCTAAGGTTGTCTCACCTGTGGTAAGCTAAAAGCTGTACTGTTATCTCCCATAACCGCCAAAGAGTCTCTGATTTGGTTGAGCTGATGTAACACAAACATTATTTTCTTCAACCAGAATTGCATATCATATCTTCGAGTTAATAATATATATGGCTAAAAAAACATTACCTCATCAATATTTTTGTCTCCTGCAGCAATATAAAAGAGGGGGTAAGTTGAGTTCAAATTGCTGATAAAAAAATATCCAGATCTGCAAAGTGCAAAGGAAAATGCTTCCATAGAAAATTAAACACATACTAAAAATAGTTTGTAAGATATCTTTAAGACTTGAACTAACCGTTGTTGTTAGGTACCCGTAGCAGAGCTTCATCAACCATCTGCTGAACAGATTTTCCTTCTGGTTCATGGAAGTTACCAACATCAGAGGAAGTTTGATAAACTATGGCATACGGGTATATACTACTGTTGCTGCTGCTACAAGTCTACAACACATGTTGATTACTAATTAATTAAGTACCTTTCGAAAATGTAGGTACCTAACAAGAGCATCAACCAGTTACTGTAACAAAATGAACTTTATGAACTCCATGACAATAATATGATAAAAAAGATGAGGTAACAAAGTATTCAAAATATTAAGACCAACTCCTTCAAAAGACTAATTTATACATATACTATTGTAGAACAGAAAAGAAACAGTAACGACTGATTATTTGAAGAATTGGCACTATTTCTGTATCCAAAAAGCTGTTAAGGTCAAGCATACCCCTAAAGTTTTTGAGCAGATTCAACATTTTCAATGCTAGGAGATCAAGGGAATATGCCTTATAATGACAATTATGATGATCTGATCTGTGTCCGGTTACCATTTTTTCTGCATTCTAACAAAAATGCCCATATGTGTTACAGGAAAGCAACTTACGGAGGAAATCTCTCTGGATCAACCACAGAAGTTTTGCTGGCTCAAAAGCAACATCTTGCCCCTGCAGAGCCGACAACATGATTTTGATGTACTTTTCCATTTCATAACTCTAAGACGTAGGTTAATGAAGTTTTACCTTGACTCTAATTACCACAAGTCAGAAGGGAAAATGGAGATATGTTAGAATATGATGCACTTGTTAAATCAAAAGCTCGAATCAGAAATAGCAGGAAGCAAACCTTCCATAGAATTCTTCAGCAATTTCGACAGCAAATGAAAGCCTAGATATATCAGCTTCACGAATCTGTCGCCCAAAGTAAGTAAATTTAATTACTATCAAATGAACGAGTGCTGCTGTAAGCCCTGAGGCATCATGAGAGAGGAACTCACTGTTTCAGGAAGATTGTAGATCAGAACAGAACTTAAAACAGTTGCCAGAGCAAATATCCTGTCACAAGCAGAAAGTCCAACATGTTTGTAGCCACATCCAAACCAAAATACTATAATTCAGAATTATGTACATCTTATATGTAGGCAACAAACCTATCATCATATACATTTGATTTTCCAACACTCTCAAATCCTTCAGTGTCCAGGTATAGGACAGACACTTTGGAGCCACCAATATCCACCTCAACAGGGGAACCCCATACCCATATACCTGTGTAGTGTGGATCAGTCTGTCGATATCCTTCAATAAGGATATTACAAGAGTACACTACATTGGTATAATTGTCATGCCACCTTACCTTTTGTTTTGGTATCCCGCATGTGTCCAACTCCAAAACCTGTGCAAAAAAATTATTTATTTATCATCTCTCCAGTTCAAAATCCAAGTGTTTGATTTTTCTGAAGCATGCACAAGCTCAGCGTACCTTTGTCACATGATAGAGAGAGAAGTTGGTTGAGAAGAAAAGATTTTCCAGACCGATAGGGACCAATAACCTGATTTTATAATAAACGACACAGAACTTGGTATGTAAAAGGCAGCAGGTTTGTGTTTGTTATGAAAAATAACTACCCATTATTCATTTGAAGCAATATAAGCCATTGGACTAATAAAGTTCGAACATACAGAGACAGCAGCGATTGGAGTTCTGATCCTTTGAATTGCTTCCAAACCTTCTTTTGCGAGACGAAGTTTCGTATGCCCATAGTCTGGCTCCACTATTGGAAACCTGCGTAACTATCTCTGATCAAAAGTTTGACAACTAAAATGAACTTTTCTACAGGCTATAACTTGTTTAAATGACCTATGTTTCCATCTCAATTTTTTTTTGGTCATCTGACTTAAATGTAGAAATAAACAGAAAAAGACTACTGCAGACATGTTTTACTCCCATTCGCTCACGCTCTGCTAATAAAGAATTCTGAAGATGGATTCACCATCCATCCAAACAGCAAAATGCTTCGTTTGGTTAGACCACTGTCTGTGGATAAGATAAGATAAGATGGACAAGTGCTCAATTCCATAAAATTGACATCCATTCACGTACAAAGCATATATATATAAGTACTGATCAGTCCTGATTACCTCAAAGTGCTAGTACCTACTCCACGTTTCACATGAATATACCCACTCGGTTTCAGCCCCATGCACTCCCCTCACTGTCTCTCGTTTCACATGTGCCAGAATTACAAACCGGAATTCAGGGTTATGCTTGTGCCTACTCCCTTTACCGTCTTGGGTTTCATTTCAATTTTGCCAACATTACAAATTGGAATTCATGACTATGCCCGTGAGGGATTCCAGAATTATTTTAAGAAGAAAAACTGAGTCCAGTCCAAGCTCCAGATGTTTTGTAACATTCACACATACTCCCTCCGTCCATGAAACAATCAATTCCTAGAGTTGTCCTAAGTCAAAATTTTTAAACTTTGACCAAATTTCTAGAAAAAATGCTAAGAGTTACGGAATCAAATTAGTAGCATTACATTTATCATAGAATATATTTTTATAAGATGTGCGTTTTATATTATAGATGTTGTTACTCTTTTATATAAAAGTTTGACTGACACAGATTCTAAAATTGATTTTTTTCATGGACAGAGGGAGTTATCATACATACATAAACATCGCATCGTATGCTTTGGGCAACGAAATGATTGATCCAAATGAGAAATGTCAATCTCAACCCGACGCTACAGTATGAATTGCAACGACGAACAATTCAATGCACACAATCGCAGCAACGACCAATTGAATGCACACGGAATCTGACATGTAAACAACGGGCTACAGAATCGCCAAGTAATTCTGCACTTACGCGCGCTCAAGGCCGCCGGGATCGGCAACCCCTGCCGCCACCGCAGCAGCAAGCAGCCACAGCGCGGCCCACATCGCCGGGGCACACCCCATCTCTGCGACGCCGCAGCCGCCCCCTGGTCAGGCTCACAGCGGAGCGCCAAACACCAAGCGCGATCGCCCCCCTTACGGCTGCAACGGCAACGGGTTCTCCTGTGGCCGGGGAGGAGGCTTGAAGGTTGGAGGCGAGGGAAGGGAAGGGAGAGGTCCCGCGCCAGTAGCGGGCGTGCGTGATAAAGGTCCCGGCGGCGGTGACCTTTGCTTGGCGAGAGAGAGGAAGGAGACGTCAAGGCGAGGCGAGGTGGAGGTGGTGGTCGGCGAGCGGAAGCGGAAGACGCGACGAGAGGGGAAGCCGGATTCTTATAGTTTCGTTATTTAACAAAATCTGGTTCAAATTTTTGAGCAGCCGCGGTTTAAAACTTTTTTTATTAAAATTAAAATCTAATTCATCCACGTGTCGGACAACGGGGCCCGCGTGTTGGCAGGATGTGGACCGTGGGCCGAGTAGTCGTGGGCTATGTCACTTCTCATTGGGGATTTGGGCCTCATCCACGAGAAGCGCGGAGAGCATCAGTCTTCAAAAGTAGAAGCAGCCCTTTTCGGTTGATCATTTCTACGGCTGATATGACGCTGAAGATATATGCTGATTTGTTGCGACAAAGAACAATTCCAACACTGCTCAAGTGAGCACTGTTCACATAGCCGGTTATTTGTGCATCACCTAACTAATTGTTAGTTCAACTAAGGCTGCCAGCTAAGACTCGTTTTTTTCCGTTCATCTTCAAATGGGATGCAGTTTAGTTTCATTCGTCTTCAGATTGGTTGATTGAACCCTGAGAGCATCATTCATCTTCAGCTAAGACTCGTTTTTTTCCGTTCATCTTCAAATGGGATGCAGTTTCATCCGTGTTTAGATTGGTAGTTTCATTCGTCTTCAGATTGGTTGTTTGAAACCTGAGAGCATCATTCATCTTCACACATTTGACTGGCGGTGGCGGCAAGAATGGCTTCAGTTTTGGAAACTGCTTGTTTCTCTGTTTGGCCTCACAATTAATTTTTCGGCAACTGCTCCCATTCCTAGTGTGATCTGATTGTTATAAAATTGTCAATATTAACAAAAATAATTACTATAAGTTTTCCTGCCAAAAATCATCACAAATGCAGAGTATCAGACTCAAAAGTGGTTTCTCTGTTTGGCCTCAGAATTAATTGCAGTGTGACAGCATGGCTCAGAGAGCCAATCAGCCCCGAAAGATGGTGTATTTTATTGCAGAGTTTCATCACCGGCCATCATCAGATACTCAAATCCACCCTCTACAATGCAGCATAAGTGTATAATCTCGTTGCAAAACAAAAAAAAAATCATAACTCATGGAGAAGCACAAATCCTCTAGACGAAAAAAAAGAGACGCGAAAGATCTGCTGGCTGTCATGGGGACATCAGAATTGCAGAGTTGGCAGCATGGCTCGTAACGAGCCGATCAGCCCCGAAAGATGGTGTGTTTTCATTGCGTTTTTCATCACAGTCCACCAAGCTCTCAATCACGAGAAGAAAAACAAGAACAGAAAAAATCCTAGTATCTCAAGGGGCGACCGGAAAATTCCTATGTCGCAACGGGGTAACCACAGAGAAATTCTTATCTACACAAGAAAGCAAAAAAAATAACGATGACCAACCACGATGTAGAGAAAAAAAACCGACGGCGCGACGGTCGACGGCAGCGGCGGCGGCGGCGGCGAAAACGGAAAGCAGAAACCCTAGCTCGCCGCCAGGTGATATGTTTGAGCGGCCGGGGAGGTGGTCTGTTTATAAAGGAGCTGCGGTGTTGCCCCAGCCGTTGGATTTTCACGAGGACGATGTGACGATGAGGGTTTGCTTATTCCGCTTAATGGGCCCCAAATTCAAGGAGAAGGAGTTTCGGCCCATGATTTGTCAAAAAAAAACATTGAGGGCATGACGGCCCACATACCAAAAGACCAGCCCAAGCCGTTAGCCTGGACGGGTGGTGGGCATCCACTAGCCTGAACTGAACGCGGCTGCTGCTCCTCCCCCGACGGTGCTCCCGAGCTCGGCAAATGTTGTCTCCGGGGCGGCGGCGGCCTGACGAAGCGCGACGGCTAGGACAACCGCGGCGACCTTTAGTGCCGTCGGTGGCGGCGTCGGGAAACTCACTCCACGCCACGCGCTGACATGGACGAGCCCCCGCCCCCGCGGCCCGCGCTCAACTCCGCCGCGGCGACGTCATGGCCGGAGCTGCTGGCGCCGTTCGACCTGTCCCGCCTGCGCGCCACGCTGTCCTCCCACCCGCTCACCCCGCGGCGCCTGGCGCGCCTCCTCGCGCTCCCGCTCTCCCCAGCCACATCCCTGCTCCTCCTCGACTGGTACGCCTCCTCCCACCCGGCGCTCTCGCTCTCCTCGCTCCCGCTCCGCCCCATCCTCGCTTCTGTCGGGGCCGCCGGGGACCCGGACCGCGCGCTCGCGCTCCTCGACTCCCTCCCGCGCTCCTCCCGCCTGCCGCCGCTCCGCGAGTCGCTCCTGCTGCCGCTGCTCCGCTCCCTGCCCCCGGGCCGCGCGCTCCACCTGCTCGACCAGATGCCCCGCCGCTTCGCCGTGACCCCGTCCTTCCGCTCTTACAACGCCGTGCTCTCCACGCTGGCCAGGGCCGACTGCCACGCCGACGCGCTGCTCCTGTACCGCCGGATGCTCCGGGACCGCGTGCCGCCCACCACCTTCACCTTCGGCGTCGCCGCGCGCGCGCTCTGCCGACTCGGCCGCGCGCGCGACGCGCTCGCGCTGCTCCGCGGGATGGCGCGCCACGGGTGCGTGCCCGACGCCGTGCTCTACCAGACCGTCATCCACGCCCTGGTCGCACAGGGCGGGGTCGCCGAGGCTGCCACGCTCCTCGACGAGATGCTGCTCATGGGCTGTGCGGCGGATGTGAACACCTTCAACGACGTTGTGCTCGGGCTGTGCGGGCTCGGCCATGTGCGGGAGGCGGCCAGGCTCGTGGACAGGATGATGATGCATGGATGCACGCCGAGTGTGGTGACATATGGGTTCCTCCTGCGGGGGCTGTGCCGAACAAGGCAGGCGGACGAGGCATACGCGATGCTGGGGAGGGTGCCGGAGGTGAACGTGGTGATGCTTAACACAGTGATCCGTGGATGTCTGGCGGAGGGGAAGCTGGCCAGGGCGACAGAGTTGTATGAGATGATGGGTTCAAAAGGATGCCCACCGGATGTGCACACGTACAATATATTGATGCATGGCCTTTGCAAGCTTGGGAGGTGTGGTTCAGCAGTCCGGATGCTTGATGAGATGGAGGAGAAGGGCTGTGCACCAAACATCGTGACCTACTCTACCTTGCTGCATTCGTTTTGCAGGAATGGCATGTGGGATGACGCAAGAGCAATGCTGGATCAGATGTCAGCCAAGGGCTTTAGTATGAACTCCCAGGGATACAATGGTATCATATATGCCTTAGGCAAGGATGGCAAGCTTGATGAAGCAATGAGGCTTGTCCAAGAGATGAAGAGTCAGGGATGCAAGCCTGATATTTGCACATACAACACAATAATTTATCATTTGTGCAACAATGACCAGATGGATGAGGCAGAACATATTTTCGGAAACTTACTTGAAGAGGGTGTTGTCGCCAATGGAATAACCTATAACACTCTCATTCATGCACTTCTGCACAGCGGAAGGTGGCAGGAAGGCCTAAGACTTGCAAATGAAATGGTACTTCATGGTTGCCCGCTAGATGTTGTTAGCTACAATGGCCTGATTAAAGCCCTCTGCAAAGAGGGGAATGTTGATCGGAGTATGATGTTGCTTGAGGAAATGATGACAAAGGGAATTAAGCCAAATAATTTCTCGTATAACATGCTGATCAATGAACTCTGCAAGGCAGGAAAGGTGCGTGATGCATTGGAGCTCTCAAAGGAGATGCTGAATCAAGGACTGACACCAGACATTGTGACTTACAATACTCTCATAAATGGGTTATGCAAAGTGGGATGGACACATGCTGCTTTAAATCTCCTAGAGAAGCTGCCCAACGAAAATGTGCACCCTGACATTGTCACATACAACATTCTCATTAGTTGGCACTGCAAAGTCAGATTGCTTGATGATGCGTCTATGCTTCTAGACAAAGCAGTAAGTGGGGGAATAGTTCCTAATGAGCGAACATGGGGAATGATGGTGCAAAATTTTGTCAGACAGCCAGTCAATCCCGACGGTTACTAGAAGGATTTATTGTATATGTTGTATGTCATAATGGTTTTGGGACTCTGCAGCTCGATGTGCTTTTACATCAATATGGGTGCATTTAACTTCCAGCATAGTGACTGTCGCGCATGTTGATCTGGTAAATATTTCTTCTCTGTTACAACTTGTGCAGAGTAATAATGGATATAATAGTACTAAATTTTGAGTTGTACTCACAAGTACATGTAAATTTAAAAAGCTAACAACTTCTTATGAAATGTGCTTGTTGCAATTGCTGATGTTTGTAGCATATAAGCATATTTTCTTTATGTAGTAGAATTTTTTATTCTTTTGAAAATCTTGACCCAACCATGTTCTGTGAACTATAGAATTTAGAGAACCTATTATAGGCATTCACAAACTGTATGTGCATACCTGTTTGGTTGTCATTATGGCAAACAAGGGCAACTACCCAACTGAAACAATGGAATTCTTCATTTTAGCACTGATGTAATATGATTGGTAAATCAGTTGATTGCATGAAGTGTAGCTTGATGACATATAATGCTGAGCTTTGCAGGACTATTGGAGCCCTTTTTCTCTTAGATTACTGATTAAGCACCAAAGCAAATGGCCATTGACAGAATTCAACCAGAGTCTTGGCTGAAAATGCTTGAACGGGAAGGGAAGATCCCTGGTAGCATGGTGGTCATCTCATATAATGGACCTTTCTACTATTCCAGCTGCACATCCTACCTGCAGTATTGAACTGCCCTAAGGTACAGAAATCCTAGGAGGCAAGAAAAATCTGTTAACTGGACATACAGCACTTGCTTACATAATCTTTTTTCAATTTGGAAAAGCAGCATATAGTATGACCCAGCTGGACACAACTGCACCCCAAATACTATTTCATTGTTTGTTTTCTTAAAGTATGACCCAACTTGCTTATAGTCATACAGTGTTCTTCAGAATATGACAACTTCAATTGAGGTGCCAAAGGGTAGTTCCAGTGTCTACTTTAAAAGAAAAAGGGGTAGCTTGAGGGAACATAATAGTTTGATGGTTCTGGAGTAGCTAATGAACTTGAGGTTTAATCTGAATTTTTTGGCACAACCAGTCCATTATTGTGCGCTCTTATTGGAATCTCTAGGTTAGCAATATCAGAAGAGATTGTGAAATTGCTGTTGAGATTGTGATGGGATCCTGTAAGTTACTGGAAATAGAATTGGTAAATATCATAAACTAGAGATAGATTTTTCTCTTGATTTTCGAAAGACAGAGCTGTATTGGTAGACTCCATTATCAGCACTATGATAACTGTGTGGGTTTCCTAATTACAGGAATCCCTTTGGTACAGGATCGAGACCTTGATACTTCATATAGATGAAAATTTCGTGTTATGTTACTTCTTTATCTGTGGGATCTGTATTCTGTAAAACTGATGGGTTTTTTCATATAGATGAAGTTTTTGTGTTATGTTACTTCTTTATCTGTGGGATCTGTATTCTGTAAAACTGATAGTTTTATTTGTGTGTGTGGTGTCTGTTTGTGAAGTAAAGTAGTAGTACCAGCATTGAGAAGGGACAATATATAGATGAATGCCAATGCTGATTTTAAACATGAAATACTACGGTTTAACGAAAACTTAATTATTAAACTTAAGCTTATTGTATTGCATTGGTATTGGCTAACTAATGTAATGTATAGTGTATTAGTGTGGCCTTCATGAGGCTCTGCCCCTGTGGGTGGCTGCATTATTCTAGCACTACTGATCTGGATCTTGGATGGATTCACGATTTTTCGTGGAAACAGGCATGTTTATTAAGCTTTTCACTCATTCATTTATCTGGATATTACCATAAAACTTGAAGTCATGCAGTTTGATCTACTGTACCGTTTCCTACAGAGATGCGATTTGTTTCATTTGGTGACTGTAAGCTAACTTTTAATACTTCCCCCTTTTGTCCTGGCTTGTGCAGTGGCAGTGTTGAATACCTATGAAGCCTGAACCATGGGATGGTTGGCACTGGTCGTGAACTTGTGATGCTGTCTGTGGTCAGCAATTCCACGGCAGTTAAGGTCAACATTTGGTCTCTCCTGAGAGATTCTGACATGTGCTCTTTTCAAGAACACTCCCATCATGGTGAACCCAAGCGCTTCGATTTGATGAAGAGCTGATAAATCATGCTTGTGGCACAGGAAAGCATGGCAAGTCCTCTCAGGTTGGAGTACTACATACAGTACTATCTTGTAAGATTGTGTGGCTATTTCCAGTCTGTTGAAGTACGGTATTATTCTAAACAAGCATTTCCTAATGCAGTGCAGCACACAATATATTGGGTGGCATCCTGACCCAGGAGCTTTTCCTCTGCTCCCAGCATCGCAGAGGCGTTCACCGACTGAATAACCTTTTTAGTCTTTGTGGTCCGGTCGATATTTGTTGCCGGACTGCTGGCATCCTGCAGTTTCCATGTAGCACTTGCCACTTGCCAGGCCCAAGGCAAGGCAAGCGACCCAGCAGCGTCGTGTGTCTCCGGCGCACTCCCCACCGCCTCCAACCTGCAGCCCCAGCGACCAGCGTGCGCAGCGGCTCGGCCGCAGATGCACGACGTCGTGGTCGTGGTCGTCGCTTCCGAGGCTTTCCCCAAAGCACGATGCGTCCATGGCCATGGCCAAGGCGGCCGACCATATGTGTGTGCGTGCGTGGGAGCAAGAGCAAACTGGATGGGTCATGGGAGTTGTTACCGTTCGTCGCGTGTTACTAGGAAATTTTATTCACCCTTGGATTCTGCGGCTGTCTGCTCGAAGATGCTGTAGATGGCTTTGGCCTGCTCCGAGTACGACGGGCGAGAGATCAGAGATCCCTGAGCGGCAGGGAAGCCGAAGCTGGTACTACGTGTCTGCGGTCCAGTCCAGCCGGCCAAGGCGTTCGGTTGGCTGGTTAAGATTTTCTGTTGGGCGATCGATGAATGCTGCTGCCTGCTGTGTGACTGCTGAGGAGCAGTAGTGCCGTGGTGTGCCAAAGGCGGTGAGCCGTGACTCGTGAGGGGAGAGGGGGCTGCGACGTTAGGGGTTTTTTTTTGGAGCACGACCACGGCGTGCGTGCGTGTATGGCCGTAAGCATTTGCGCGCCGCGTGGCCGCGACGCACGCGCCGCAGCCGTCGAGACACCAGGGGCGTAGCGCAGACCTGCACGCACGCACACGCTCGCTCAGGCCTTGTTTACTTTCAAAATTTTTTGCAAAATATGAATAGTGACACTTTCGTTTGTATTTAACAAATATTGTCCAATCATGGACTAACTAGGGTCAAAAGATTCATCTTGTCAATTTCGACCAAACTGTGCAATTAGTTTTTATTTTTGTCTATATTTAATACTCTATGCATGCGTTTAAAGATTCGATGTGACGAGGAATCTGAAAAAATTTGCAAAATTTTTTTAGGAAGGCCTCAGTGACGAGGTTTCTTTCGCTGCACACACGCCGAGGCCGGGGGCTTCCTTTCGCTGCACCACCACCTGGCCGGCATGGCCGTCGCAGTACTACGAGAGCACGACCAGCGCAGCGTTGGGCTGCCCACACGGTCAATGGCGCTGGCCCCACACGGCTGACGGCACGGTAACCCTATCCCTTGTTGTTCTCTCGGTCAAAATGGATGTACCACCACCACTCGTGCGCAGCGCACTGCTAGGAGCTCAGGCGAGTACCTGCTCTGTCCTCCCGATGCTTCTCCAGTGCTCGCTTGGACGCTTACCGGGTGGAAATTAGGCCTTGTTTAGATATGCCTAAAATCCAAAAAAAAAAATCAAGATTCTTTATCACATCAAATATTGCAGCACAAGTACAGTACATTAAATATAAATAATATTTATTAAATGAAAATAAAAATACTATAATATAAAAAAAAACTTTTCACCGGGAACTAAACATGGCCTTACTTGCGGCAAAATGACAAGGGCACACCAAACTAGCAGCAAACGATGACCTCCATAATAATATAATAAGCAGGTTTTTATTAACGGCCTCTTGCCAAATTCTAAATATGACTAGGGATGCTGACGTGCCAAGTCACACAGTCATGACTATTTGTGGAGAGAATTAAATGCATGCCCTGTATAGATCTAAACATAGTTTGGTTGTAAAATCACGAGACGAAATTTTTAAACCTCACTAGTCCATAATTAATTATATTGCTACAGTAACCAATATGTACTAATGGTAGATTAATTAGGCTTAATTGGTTGTGTAGTTCGTTTTTTGATTAGTCTATAATCTATATTTAATACTTTAAATGTGTATCGGCAATCTGATGTGGCACCCAAAAATTTTCTTTTCACAAACTAAACAAGGCCATAGTCCCCAATCCTATGTGAAATACTCCAACTAAGCGGAAGCTAAACAAGAGAGAGGGGAAAACAGATCTACAGCAGTAGTAGCCAACCTAGCAACCAAACCATGCCTTGCACACTTTCCACATAGAAGAGGGCTCATCTTGCCCATTAGGCGGCACCGGCGGTTGCGACCTTCTAATGTTCGTCCTCACTTTTGAAAGACATTACCATCAAACTGGCTGAGCGCATCATGGACGACAACAACATCAACTGCTACATGGCTTGAGGAAGGTATCCTTGAAGGCTCCTTCCGCCCATTCACAATCAGCTAAGTCTTTGCATATTACTGCATGACCATCCACTATCATGAACTATACCAAATGATCTGCCGGAGGGGGGGGCACCCCCTATGAACATTAATTTTCACTAAATTTTTAAGTTTAGATAAATTTTAAAAATCTAACACTATTGCCACTCCCCCCCCCCCAACCAGCGTTCAAAAAATCAACTTCCTGGCTCCACCCCTAAACACAAGAACCTCTCAAATACAAGAAAAATACAGGATTCAAATGCCATAGCACTTTAAGTCCCCACAAGATTTTATTATAAACTAACAAAAGTTTAGGAAAAAAACTTTTGAAAACAACATAAGAAGCAAACACAATAAGACTAAGCCTCATGCTTAGTTTCCTTCAAAGTTCTCTTCGGATTGCTAGGACTTGGACCATCTAAAATTTCTACTATGTTTTTTTCCCTCCGCTCCAACAAGCCCTAAACCGTGTTGTGTCGTAGACCACCAACGCAACAAAGCGAGTCCTAATATAGCGTTTTTCTACGTCGCTTCTTCGTTGAACCGGTCTTATTCGGTTGGCTGATAAGTCATAACGCAAAGTACTTTTACTTCTTTAACTATGCACCCGTGTACCGTAACAAATTTTTCGATAAGCAGTGCTGTGGTGGCAGCACTGCCTTCCTTGGGTTGGGGTTGAGTTGCCTTTTCCATTTATTTTTTTTTACTTTTACCGCGGTGTGGAAAAGAGGGCAAGTGGTGGGAGAACCCACGCCGTCGCTGTGGGCACACGCGCAGTCACGCACACGCGCACGCGTCGGGCTCGTGGCCTCGTCGCCGGCCACGGACGCGTCTCTCGAGACGCCACGAGCGCAGCGCAGACCTCCACTCCACTGCACCTGCACTTCTGCACGTACTACGACGACTGGCGGGTCATAATATCCTCGCAGTGCTGCGGTCAATGACGCTAGGGCCCCACGCTCGAGGTAAACCGCGCTCATCTCGCGCCTGCCTACGAGTACTGTCCGGTGTCCGTTGCTGCTTCTTCGGCCAGCCCAGCACAGTAAAACTACGGAGTAGCGGTAAATGATGACCCAGTCAACAACAAAAGCTGTTCACAACAGAGCTGACGTGCGATGACCTTGCACTGCTCCATAGTGTTTTGTTTTGGCCTTGTTTAGGGTCTGTTTAGATTGGGGATGAAAATTTTTTGGGTGTCACATCGAATGTGTCGGAAGGATGTCGGGAGGGATTTTTACAAACTAATAAAAAAACAAATTACATAGCTCGTCAGGAAACGGCAAGACAAATTTATTAAGCATAATTAATCTGTCATTAGCATATGTAGGTTACTGTAGCACTTAAGGCTAATCATGGCTTAAAAGATTCGTCTCGCGATTCTCAACTAAACTGTGTAATTAGTTTATTTTTTTATCTATATTTAATGTTTCATGCATATGTCCAAAGATTCGATGGGATGGATGAAAAAATTTTTGGTGGGGAACTAAACAGGGCCTTAGTTCCGAAAAGTAAAAAATTTTCGGTACTGTAGCACTTTCGTTTGTTTGTGACAAATATTATCCAATCATAGACTAACTAGGATCAAAAGATTCGTCTCGTAATTTACAGCTAAACTGTATAATTAGTTTTTATTTTCGTCTATATTTAATATTTCATGCATGTGCCACAAGATTCGATATGACGGAAAATCTTGAAAATTTTTTGTTTTCAGGGTGAACTAAACAAGACCTTTGACAAGTTGCTCCATAGTGTTGGAGTACTAGCAGTGTTGGATCCACAGTCATTTCAAAAATTTGGATAAAAGAAAATCTCGAAGTCTTTTTAATTTAACTTATGTTAATGTTTATATGAAAATGTTAATATAAGATAAAAACATCGTTCGAAAAGTACTGTTAAAGTACAAACAGGACGCATGAACCTCGTCTAAACAGCTTAGGAATCACAGAATTCGAAAAAACATCAGAGATAATTTTAGGCTTGTTTACTTCCACCCAAAATCCAAAAACTTTTCAAGATTCCTCGTCACATCGAATCTTTAGACACATGCATGGAGTATTAAATATAAATAAAAATAAAAACTAATTGCACAGTTTGATCGAAATTTACGAGAGGAATCTTTTAAGCCTAGTTAGTCCATAATTGAACTATAATTACAACAAACCAACGAAAGTGCTACGGTACTGCGAAAAAATTTCGCTCAGGAACTAAACAAGGCCTTAATCCAAAATCCAGATTTTGAAACCTCATCCAAACATGTCCGAAAGAAAAGCGCAAGAAACAAACAAAACCGGTGGTTGCAGAGTATAATTATAGCACTTTTCTTCTACCAGTACCTCTTCAATTGAAGTCACAAGACTGACATGAGCTGATGAACACGATACAGTACTGCGAAGCAGCTCCACATCACACCAGCGACGCTTCAGTTCGACAGTTCCTCCCATGAACAGGAGGACACAAGAAGGAACCCAAAACCGCCCGGGATTCCTTCCGTTCCCCCGGCCGCGGACAACTGAATTTTTTGTTTGTTTTTTCGCAGGAACAAAAAACCGACGGAAAAGGAGGGAAAAAAAAGGAGGCGTTTTTGTTTTCTCTCACTGTTCCAAGAGCCGGAAAACCGCTAAAACACCTGGAGCCGGCCCTCGGACGGATCGACAAAACGCAAGGGAAAATCTTCTGAGTTCTGATGAACTGGAAAAAAAAAATGGAGCCGGAGAGGCAGAGTGTCTCTGTTCTTCTTCTTGGCTTGATCAGCTCAGCTGGCGAGCAGCAGCAGGGACGCCAGCCCGGTGACCACCTTCATCTTGGCCTGCGGCGGCTGCGGGCTCAGCCTCAGCTTGCCAGCCGCCCCGGGGTCCTCCGGCGTCGGCGACACCACGACCGTGATCTTCTTGTCTTCTTCTCCGCCGGCGGGAATGTCCGCGGCGGATGCCTTTGGCTTGTCGTCGAACCGCAGCTCGAACTCGCCGGAGAAGGTGGCGACGGATATCGGCGTGGCGAGCGCCGGAGCCGGCGTCTTGTCCGGGTTGCCGCTGCGGGAGTGCGGGGAGAGCCACTTTGCGCGCATGTACTCGTGGTTGCGCCACGGCGGGAAGTGGAGCCCGCGCTTGCGGAGGCTCTGCCGCGCGGCCTCCGTCACGACGGCCACGATCCGGCCCAGACGGTCGGGAGTGCCCACGAACAGCGGCGGCAGCGCCTGCAGCGCCAAGCGGTACGCCTTGGTGGGCCGCGCCACCTCGAACTCCGACCGGAAGTCCACCTCCACCACGAGCCGGCCGGCGCCGGAGCCGGAACCGGACCCGGACTCAACCACCAGCGCGTCGATGTACTCGTGCTCGCCGGCCGGGTGGGAGGGGGTCTTCTCCCACCGCGACGTGCACACCGCCGCGTCGTACCCGAGCGCGCGGAGCCCGTCCGCCACGGCGCGGCGGACGTCCGCCTTCTTCCGCCCGCAGCCGGAGCCGTAGCCGCCCTTGCGGCAGCGCTCCGCGATCCGCGACGCGTCCGCCAGGAGGTTCCGCTCCGCCGTGCTCGCGCACTGCACCAGGCCCTGCGAGAAGGAACGGGAAGGGGAACAAAATAGAAAGAAAGAAATGGAAATCAATTCCTTGACCACTCGACGACGATCGACTTCGGAGGCGGCAACGACAAGAACCGAATCGGGACAAAAGACGGTACCTTGAGGAGCTCCAAGGCGTCGCCGGCCGCGGCCGGCGGCGCGGCGGGGTGGGAGGCGGATGGGAGGAAGTCGAAGTCCTCGTCGTCGCTGATGCCGTCCTGGTTGCCGTTAAAGCAGTTGCCGCATCGCCCGCGCGGCGGCCGCTCCACGGCCGCCGAGGACTCCTCCATGAAGCTGATCACCATCTTGTCAAGCGCCACCGACCCGACATCCGCCTCCGCTCCAGCGCCGCCGGTTGCCGGCGCCTTCTCGTCCTTGTCTCTCTCCTTGCCGTCTCCGACCAGCCGCTCGGCCGGGGTCACCCGCACCAACAGCCTCCGTAACATCGACACCCTCCCAGGCGCAGCCGGCGGCCTTCCCTCTATCGTACCCTGCTGGTTCTTCACCGGGAACAGAAACGTCATCGACGGCCGCCACTTACCACCGCCGCACCCTCCCCTTCCCCGCTCCACCCAACCACAACCACCGTCGTCCTCACTTGGCAACCGAAACAAGAAGAATGGCGCGTGCAGCGTGCCCTGCCTATTACAACCAAACGACCGCTACAGTCTACGCCGTCTTACTTGTGGCCCAAAGGAGGCTCGCCGCCGGCGTCCATCTCCGGTGGTTCGTGCTCAGTTCTTCTCTTCGGAGGCGAGGACGGAGGAGTGGGACAGTGAGGTGCCCCGCAAGGTCTTATAAAGAGGGACGGCGGAGGGGGGTTGGTGACGTGGACGGTTGGTGGGCCCACAAAGTACGTGGCGTAGTGGGTGTAGGAGGACGACGTTGACAGGTGGGCCCGAGCGGTGGGTCACGGTGTTGTTGCCGTTGTTGGGAGGGGGACGGAGGACTCCGTGGGCGCGGAGGGAAATGGCGGGTTTGCCCCTAGCAGTTGGGGTAAGCCATGTTCAACTGCGGCATAGAGAGGGGTAGATCTGTAGTTTTCGTAGGAAAGGTCTATTTGAGTATGGAATGGCAAGTTTGGCCCCCTTTTTGGAGTTTACCCTTGTTTTGTGCTGCCCACGGTTTTGTGCAATTAGTGTGTGTACTTTGTTGTAGTTAGTTTTAGCATTACGTTTTCAACCATAATCAACTTATATAGAAGTTCAAATAAAATCAACTTATATAGGACCTCGGCCATCTATTTATTGAATAGAGAAATTTATAAAATACATTGTGTTTATGATATTGGTAGATGAAAAGCTTCACAAGAAGAAAGTATAATCATAACACTTCTATTATAGAGTTTGCAAATTAATGCGAATAGATGGTTTGATATTGGTATATAGGCAAATCGTAAAAAGTTTAATACTAATTGACATTTCATTTAATGTAGTAATAGATTGATTCCTCTATGTTCGGTTCCTTCCCGTATTCAATAAGCCATCTCGTATTTATTGTTAGAAATAGGTTGCTTGACTAATAGGGTTGGCGCAACAAAAAATCTCTCGCCACAGCGGGCACTCTAATAGTAGTCTCAACGCGTTGAGTAGCATAGTTTCTATGACATTAACTACTCTGCCATATACTCCACACTGATGTGGTGGCAGGGCTATCAGAAGAGAGAGAGAAATTACTTCTCCACAAAGAAATCGTCTCGACAATCCTATAAGGAATGAAGAAATCACACAAGATACGCGTTGGGTGCGAAGCATGGTTTGCTTCATGTGTTTTGTGAGGTCTACCATCAAGACCATCGCCCTAACTCGTCGTTGCTAGTGGCGCGCCAGATCTATCACAAAAGAGACTAAGAAAAAGGAGATAGACTCACCACTGACCTCACTCCATCGTCGTTGAATCTGCCAAAGGAGGTCTTTGGGAGAAGAGGGGTTGCATCACTTGACCTCACCAGCACAGATCCAGGCCTCACCGCGCCAGCCCGAGCCTCGCGCACCACGCCCCAGCGTCCAAGCACCGAATGAGTGTGCGAGAGAAGATGTATATATAGAGAGAAATGGGTTGGGCTGCAGAGAAAGCGATTTATTGAATTTATTGGAGGTGCCACGTATAGATACCTTGCATATTAAGTGATGTGGTCTCTAATATAAAAATCTTAATCTTAGTGATGTGATAAGTATAAAAGAGTCTCTGTTGGTAAAGAGAAATTGCAATAAGATGCGTGTCAAGTCGAGGATGGACCCTTCAGTATTACTGTGAAATGCCATGGTTTGCGAGGCCATGGCTGTGATGATGTTCCTTGTGTTCGCTTACGTTGGGCTTCACGAGGTCTCCACCGCAGTGCCATTTTTAGTTACTAGTTGTTTCTCATCATTAGTTGCTTCTCTTAATACGTTGCTTTGCGTAGTTATGAATTATTTTCATATGATTAGTTGTCATTGGACTTCGTTGATGATCCTTAATCTTGTATGGATCGTATTGGTCTTGATAAATTTAAATTTGCTACGAATGGGTATTAAACCTTTTCTTTCGCCTAAAAAAACTACTCCCTCCATTTCAAATTATAAGATGTCTTGCCTTTTTCTAGATACATATCTTTTACTACGTACTTAGATATACACTATGTCTAGATACATAGTAAAAGAAATATATCTAAAAAAAGCAAAAATGTTTTATAGTTTAAAATAGAGTGTACTGGCCCAATACACTTGTGTTGACCTAAAGCGGGGAAGGAAAACCCCATTGGGTATTAAATTTTTTTCTTTGTCTTAAAAAACTACCTTCATTCTAAATTATGAGATGTTTTCACTTTTTCTATATAAATAGCTTTTACTACGTACTTAAATATATACTATGTCTAAATATATAGTAAAAAAATATATCTAAAAGAAATAAAAATGTCTTATAATTTAAAATAGAATAGAATACCAAGATACAATCGTAAAGAAAAAAAATCAGCGCTGGCGCTAGAAACTTGTTCTGTGCCTAATAAAAAAAACCGGAAGCCGTAAATGGGGCAAAAACGAGAAAGGCCCGTACGTAAACCCACTGGCGACCGGGTCCTGCCCACGCAGGAGGAGCCCCAGCCCCCCCGGACGTTGATGGGGACACGCGGCGCGCGCACCGTGGCCCCGGGCGCGGGGGGATGACAGCGACGGCCACAGGCGCGTCACGCAGGGGATGATGCCTTCCGTGCACTGTGCGTAAACCGCCGAGCCCACCACGGACAAGGCAAGCGCGACGTGCCCCACGGGATCTCGTGTGGCTGCGCCGGCATGTGCTCCAATTTTCTTTTTCTTCCGGCTTTTTTTTTTTGCCCCTGGCGCCTACCGCCTATATATGACGAATGACATGAGGTGATGCTAGTTATGATTTCCTTTTTTTGCCTTGCCTTGTTTTTTTGGCAAAATAAACACTATAGCGCTTTTGTTTGTATTTGATAAACATTGTCCAATTATAAACTAAATGAGCTTAAAAGATTTGTCTCACAAATTACAGACAAACTGTATAATTAGTTTTTATTTTTATCTATATTTAATGCTTCATACATGTGCTGCAAGATTTGATGTGACGGAAAATTTTAAAAAAAATTATAAAATTTTTTGGAAACTAAACAAGCTCTGGTCCGGCTCCGGCCGGGCAGTGGGCAGCGGCTGGATTGGTTGTGACTTGTGAGGATGGTCTTGGCCTGTTGCAGGCTTACAGCTACATAGGAGGCCTTAAATATATGCAGGAGGATGAAAGGGTTTTTGCTCTTTTGTTTCCACCTCTTGCTAGAGAGTAGAGACCAAAAGATTGAGGATGTGTACAAAGTACAAATTAGATGATGAGAGGTGGACTATGGTTTGCTGAGCATCGAATTTTTTTTATGTTTCTATGGTTAGTATTTTATTCTAGAAGTAGTTATAAAAAAATATTTTGATCTAGAAGTCTATGACAAAAGAAACCGCATGTATAGTGAAAAGGAAATATGATTGTCCCATGCATATAATTTATGTTACCGTTTTTTACTCTTGTCTTGAGAGCTAGTATTAGTTTCTGTGTTTGTGATTTTATTTTAGTTTTATTGAATAAATTACAAGCAGAATTAATTGTGTAAGCTTTCACTGGCTAGTGTATAACATTTGTCCTTTTCTACTTTATTGTTCTATGTGGACTTTGGGTAACCATTTGTGTGTGTGTGTGAGAGAGAGAGAGAGAGAATGAGTGTATAACATTGTACCATGACTTTTTATTTGCCCTATAAAACTTGACTAGCTAATATGTTTTCAATATAAACTATGAGCATTTTCTTAAGATAAGCCGATAAATCTCAAGATTTATAAAGTCACCACAAACGCCTCATTGTTGAGAGAAACATCGCCTTCCATTTAAAGCACAACACCGTTAAATCGTGGAAAATTTCATCCCCACAAGGAGTCGAATTCAGGACCTAGGTGTTACTGAGACTCTTGTAACCACTATACGAATCTTTTATATTCTAGAATTCACATTGTAACCACTCATTTCACATAGAATATACGTACCCGGGCTAAATAAATAGTGTACACTATTGTATTATTTGAGATAAAACTTTTCTCGTGTAACAAAGGACGAAATGATGCGGTTTGGAAATAATTTTGGAGTAACCAATAGGGCATGACAAAAGGTTTTGTAACATATGGGCATTTCTAGGAAAGAAAATTCATTTCCAAAAACCATTTTAAGGATGTTTAGATAAACTGTTTATCATCTGTGCACATTCAAATATGTAATTTCCACGATGTTACAACTTACAAAAATACAAAATACCATAGGTTTCTAAAAGCATATATATGTCCCCTTCTACTGTACATAAAGACTACCAAGTACGAAAAACCTCTACAGGTAACTAGGCATACCAGTATATAATTAATTAAGACAAAACGAACATGTCATATGATATTATGGATACGTTGCGGATCCCACAGATAGGAACTGAATTAATTCCGGGTGTCCACCAAATGCAAGTTTAACAAGTGAGAATAGCAGATCATGATCCTTTAGTTTTGTGTTTGTGAGAAGGGACCTGCCGCCTCTAATGAGTGGTTATTTGTTCCTATCCATTGGTGTAACGACTTGATTCTTCCTTGACACTGTCCCCTAACCACTATTCTCTGCCCCCATTAACAACTGACGGATACACCTTACGCAGCTGGTTTCCTGATGGATGGATGGATGGATGGATTTTTTTTTTTTGACAATTATGGATGGATGGATTAGTATCTCATATCTCATATAGTATATGCAAGATGATGCAGAGTGTGTACTGAGCCAACTAACCCACCTAGTCTGATCATCACAACTCTATCCTTTTTGAGAAATTCTTAGATCACACACAATGTGTATATATATGCTTGCCTTATTTTGATGGTTTGCACTTTTTGACCTTTCTATCTTGACTTTCGGCTCTAAAAGGTAGGCAACATGGTTTCAGTACCGTGTTGAAACTGAATGAGAGAGAGTGTGTGTATCCCTTTTTCTTCAGAAAAAATAGGTGCCACTCATTTTTTTTGTCTCCATCAAACGAGGTGGGGTGACAAGTTTAACATTTAATTTGTCTCTCTATATATTTAATCTGCAGCTCTTCCGTGATCAAATATTTTGCGACACTTTCTCATGTATATGACGCAGGTCTAACATTTTTCTTTTGGCCAAATATATAACATTTCTGAGTTGAAACCACATCTTACTATAGAATTTGGCAGATAAAATGCAACTACCTCTGGTCAGTAGTAGTCTGAAGCTCCGTTCCCGTTTCAAATTATAAGACGTTTTGATCTTTCTAGATTTAGAACTTTTTTCTATGCGTTTAGATATAGTTATATCTAAATACGTAGTAAAATTTATGTATCTAGAAATATCAAAATATCTTATAATTTGGAATTGATGGAGTACGTTTTAACCGACAGTGATGTCCAAAATTAGCATGTAATTGAACTTAAAGTAGTTTGTGTCACCATTGCTGCGTAGAACAGACTCAACAGCTCTTGGGTATGGAAGAGATGTCCCGAGGAGGAGCCAAATTATTGCTCTCTAGAACACCTCCCATGCCACTTCGTTTTCAGATGACTCCACTGTGGATAAGCCAAAGGCACAATGATTTAGTTTGAACAACTGGCTTGATGACGTGCTTAACTATTGTCCGACTGATATGCTTAATCACTTAATTTGATCTGGAAGGAAGCCACAAATTAATATCCACATTAAGTTGCTGGGTATGTGCACGGTCTATTTATTTTCACGCAAAAGCACAATAATGGATTATTGAGGAACTAGAAACTAATGTAATCTACTACTTTTGCAGACTTGGCCACTTGGGTTGTAACCAGACTTATATGGTTAATATTATTGTTGCACATCCCTTTCAGTGCGTGCCTTACCGACGTATTCAGGCCTTGTTTAGTTCCTAAAAAATTTTACAAAATTTTTCAGATTTCCCGTCACATTAAATCTTTAGACGTATGCATAGAATATTAAATATAGACGAAAATAAAAACTAATTGCACAGTTTGGTCGGAATTAACGAGATGAATCTTTTAAGCCTAGTTAGTCCATGATTGGACAATATTTGTCAAATACAAACGAAAGTGCTACAGTGTCGATTTCCCAAAAAAATTAGAACTAAACAAGGCCTCAATCCGTATATCCAAAGTTCAGTTTACATATCTTTCTGGAACCGTGTCTCGGGATTGGATAATGGTGTTCTTGTCCCTGCTATGAATACCAATTGTGAAATCACAGTTGAGCTTGCAAACAGGAGCAAGAATACGGAGCCCCAAGTTTAGAGCATCTCCAACAGTTATATGCAATTGGAATTTGCCATTTGTTGAAGTTTGTCAAGTCCCTAAACGTTTTGCCAAAGGAAAAATAAGTTCATCTCCAAGTGTTTGGCATTTTTGACTTGGCATTTCCCAAAATAGTGGACCTAACTATTTTTGTCCGGAAATCTTTCATCTTCGCGGGAAAATCTCTCGTGCGTCGCGGGGCGCTTTCTTTTCCGCGCGCAATTCCTTCGTCCGTCGCCGCCAATTTTCTCGCATGTCGCGCGGCCGTGTTCATCCCGTAAGTCCACGTCGCCGCTTGGTCCAGGTCGTCGAGTTCCGATCTCGTCGCTGCGATCGATCTCCTAGCCTCGCGTCGCTGCAACAAAACGAGGCGGTGATGGATCTCCTACCTGGCGTAGCGTCGCGTGAAGGAAGGAGAGGAGGCGGTGATGGATCTCCTAGCCTCGCGTCGCTGCAAGAAAAGGAGGCGGCGATGGATCTCCTTCGTCCCCGCACGAAGAAAGGAGGCGGCGCGCGGGGGAAAGAAAAGAGTCACGCGCGGGGATGAGTCGTATCGCGGGAAACTACCGCGACGTGGGGAGTAAGGGCACGACAAAGAGTCCAAGATTCTCGGGATATCAAAATTGCCAAGCCATTGTGCCTATGCAATAATGCCAAGTTTAGTCCATCAAATGCCAAGTTTGCCAAAATGCATAAGTCAAATGTAAAACTGTTGTAGAGCAATTTTTAAGGTTTTTGGCAAATTTTAAGAATGCAAAGTCCAATTGCATAACTGTTGGAGATGCTATGTATAAATCTAAAACTACTTATATCTACGATCAGAGGGAGCATGTGTGCCTCTTTTTTGGGAAGGCTCAGGACAGCTTAAATTTTCGCTAGATTTTAATGAAGCCATCAATTATTATGGAAACCACTGCATGCAAGAACTTGACTATATACTCCTATGCGTTCAGTCTGTCTTGTTGTTCGTTTTTGAGCATTTATACTTCATCTTTTTTTGAGACCACGCCGAAGAGCATTTATACTTCATCAACGGCTTGATCAACCGTTGGTCAATACTTTGGCAGCTGGTAAAGGTAAGTAACTTTTTTTTCTCTCTTCGTAATTTATTTCAATCCTCGTCTCGACGATAATTTGCTATCCCTTGCGTTTAGAATTAATGACTCAGTCACTCAGCATTTTGATGCTAAATTGTTTGCTGGTTTCCCAAAGCAAAATAAAATAAAATAAAACATAGCCAGGAACTACAAAATGAAAAATTGTAGAATCTGATCATAGGCAACCAATACAAATATTGCTACACTTTTACACTACCGCACGCATGAATGCAGCTCTTCAAGTGTTCTAAGCACTAGCTGCATTAGGATCTAGCTAGGAGAGAGGCACATCGAAACCAAACCATAATGTTGTGAGACAGAACCTTGTCATGCAGTCTATGTGCATAGCAATCAAAAGAACCATACATGCTTATAGTATAGTCCCTAGCTACCAAAATAACAAGCACCTTGAAAAGCTCACATCAGCTACTGCTCAATCAATTCAAGGATTGATAGGAAGAGATGAGGCTGAACTGAACTATCTTCTCACCAGCAATAGTGCTGTACTGCTGTTCTCAGCAAGATTTAAGTCAGTTTAACTAATCTCTGGGAAACAAGCAACAAGGGAATTTCATTTGTTTTTTCAATTAGTCTGTTTGTAGTCTAAGTGATCTAACATTCAGAGTTGATGAGAAGTTTAGTTGGTATACATGAGTCCAAACTCTCCCAGTTGGTTATTACTGTAATAATGAATGTTAATTTGGTCTCAGACTCTCAGTGGTTGAAGAATGCCTTTCCTATGGTCAAGCCCTACAAGGCTACATCAACCAAGTGCACAAGGTGATGATTGGTTGGGAAATTATTACACTAACCATGTATATATACAAAGGCAAAACAAAAGAAAAAACAAGGGTAGGACGATTTGGTAGGGAAATCATGGAGGATGCATGCATGATTTGCTCCCAGGCCCTTTTCAAATGAAAGAACAGCAGCAGCACAAAAGTCACCCAGTATTGATCACTTTCATGTGCACTCATTCAATTGTGGGCTCTCTATGACTGTGACACGTGTACTGGTCCCCACATGCAGAGGCAGGGCAGAAAGGGACTTGCCCGAAGCATCATATAGACTGAGCTCCCCACCAGGCAGATGAGACTGAAAACTGAATAGCCTTAGCTCTAAAGAATGCTCCCTGCTTTTCTTCTAGCTAGACTAGATAGGCTTTATCACCTGCCCTTTTGTCATTAATCTTTATTTTACTTGTGCTAATTATTATGTTGCACTGATAACAAATCCCTGTATGAAACCATGAGGAAAAAAATTAGTTGTGGATCTTATGAATAGCTGAATATTCATTACTGCACATTTCACTTGTTCAGAACAGTGTGCAGACTTGTGAATGTGATGACAGCACATTTCTCTTAGATGTATGATGCCCCAACTTTGATGTAGTAAGGTGATATATGTTGCAATGAGGAATGGTATGAAGAAGTCCAGTTAAAAAATCTTTCTTCAAGAAAAGAAAGAAAGAAAAAGTTCAGTTCAAAAATCAATGGTCTGGTTACAGCATATACAGAGGAATATGCTGGTGCTGCACTCTCTGATTTGAAGTTTATTTATCTGGATCTTTGGTTTCGATTAAGATAGTTACCCCATTTACTGTTGTACATACATGTAGGGTTCAACAATTTGGTGACTTTTTCACCATGGGAATATATGCAAGGACATTCTAGAAAGGGGGGAGCACAGTGGCCCCACCAACCTGCCCCACAAAAATGTAAAAAGAATTTTTCACACTCTCCCTCCATGAAAGCGAACCCTTTTGGACCCTTTGTTTACCACAAAGCAGGTGTCACGTCTATTTGCCCCATACTAAGCGTCTGATAGGGATAGAGGTGATGATGATTCCTATAGGAGAGGATAATGAGAGGTTTTCTATGATGGTTTGGTTTGGTTGGACAGAGACCATTATATTGTGCAAAATCAAAGTGTGTGCTGTTCATGTCTTTTTGCGAGTTTTTTTAGTTTGTGAATTTTTTATTAGGCGAATTAAGGCTTGATTTCCTAGGTCAGTTGCTTGGCTGGGAATTAAGAGAGCGGTTTTGTGTGGTTGGGTTTATGCCAAGGGGCAACGGGGCTGACTGATAGGTGTCATCATCGTCCTCTACAAAATTCCGTATCCTTCCAAATATGTCTCTGTATCACGCACAAACCTCGTATATCTATATATTGTGTACATAAAAATGTTCTTGTTTTCTTTAGGAGGATATGATAAATTTCTAATAAGGCAAATTATGCTGACAAACGTCCAACAGGGCAAATACTGAAACACACATAGGAAACTGTGATTAATTTTTCTTGTCTGAGTTGTAAATACATATAGAAGAGTAAATCCACAAGATATTTTCAACATTCCTCGGAGAAACTGACGAGTATTTTTCCTGTGAGTTATAGCCAAAAATGACAGGTTGTTTAATTGGTTCCTTGTGAGCCTTTGTGTTACTAAAATAATCTGACCTGTAAGTAAATTCCAGTTTCGAGCTGGCAGTGTCACAACCTGAAATTTGTTTAATGTTTATTGCAGATGATCCTAATTATCCTAAAATTAAATAAATTATCACACACACACACACACACACACACACACACACACACACACACACACACACACACACACACACACACACACACACACACACACACACACACACACACACACACACACACACACACACACACACACACAGATATATATATATATATATATATATATATATATATATATATATATATATATATATATATATATATATATATATATATATATATATATATATATATATATAATCACTTATCATTCAACAACTCTACTCAATCACCTAGTGGAGTTAGAGTAGCTGCTGTAAGGTTTTCTGAGGGGATACTGTTGCCCTAAAAAAGGTTTTGGAGGAATGTGGCTGAAGCAACTGTTAGTTAATTTAATTAACCACCTGCAGAGCAGAGAGATATGTAGCATGCATTCATTTATTTATAGACGTTGAAACGAGACTGGTAGCTTGAAGAAGCAACCCTTGTCATGTTATAACAAGCAGAAGCAGTGGGCGGCTAATGCTTTCTCAAACTGCGCCAGCTCGTGAATCACGTCTGAAACTGCACATAACCCATACGCGTTACTATGTCTGATGTGTAGCAACGTCGTCCTCAAGTCTCTCATGTTTTTTTTTAAGAAAGGGCGGCAAAAGCTTGCCGCATTTTGTATTAGACGATGAAAAGGAAAAAAAATGCACAACACTAATTGGAGAATGGAGATTAAATAGTCCTAGCCACACACCACCCTCAACAGTCCTAGCACTCGGGGAAGCCTGTGACACTTGGGAAATTTTAATTTTCCCGTAGTGATAGAACTAAAGATGCCAACTCTTCCTAGCTACGGGGTCACACGTGTCTCATCGCTTCCACGTGCGCGAAATCGATCGAGTTGCATCCATCATCCATGCCGATAAGGACGAATGAAGTTGCTGGGATGCAATGCATCCACAGCACAGCTCGTCAGCTCCTCCATGCAAATGCAATGCAGGTACGGTAGGAAAAGGAAACACCACCGGAGGTCAAGACTCAAGAGTCTCAGACTGCTAGCAGCATGCGTATCACGACTGAGGAAGAGGATCTCTCTCTCTGAATGGTCAGTCTAACAAATCATTAATTACTACCAGATTAAATTAAAAGAGCGAGTGCTGTATAGTCAGAGTGTGCAGTGGCATGCTCAGCAACCGTTCCGGCCGTTCAATGGAGCTGGAGCCTGGAGACGACCGTTCCAGTGAGCACAGCCGTACCACTGCATGCACGATGCAGTGGACGTGAACGCGACGTACGATGACAGGACGATGCACTGCTCCAAGGCCGTATTCGCTTGAACTTATCAACCAGAATTTTACGACGTCAGTGACGTCGTATAGTGGTGCTCTACCTGGCCTGATCCCGATCCACACAGCATTTTTTTCCTTGTAATTTCAATCTAGTTTGTCGTTGGCGCGCGTGTCCGATCCTGTGGAGTGTGGACGGTGTCCCGTCCCGATGGATATGGATGCATGTGTCGCTCGCATTCGCAAGAGTGAGCAGCTGCAGGAAAGAAAGGAAAACTGCATGCCGAGTGTGGCTGTGTGGGTGGCTAGCTACAAGCCATACATAGCCAGGGCGAGTCTCTCTGAATCCATCCACATCCAGGTCGTTGTTGTACGTGCTTCTGCACTGCTGGCTACCTCTTGTTAGTTGTTGTTACTACACGGCATGTCCTGCACTGTCAGACGCCCTATGGTTAATTAACAACCAACAGTAACAGAGGTAGCTACTTCACGTACGGCGCACAGGGTCCAACTATATATACGCCTAACACATAAATATGTACTACAAAACAAGGCCTAAACGACAGTAGAGTTTCTATCTGCATCTTGTCACAGGCAGCAGGCTATAGTAATCTGAATGCGGCGAACTATTGCTATAGTTGATTAGTTGTCCAATCCATGTGTCTAATTTACATCAGAAGAAGGAATAAGTCTCACTTTCAGTTTCAGTACAATGAATGAATCGTCCCTCCTGTTGGCAATCAATTAAGGCGGTGTCCCGGCTCAGACAGGGATCGCATGACACGGGAGATATTGGTGCTGCTCGTCACCGGCCTGGATGGGCTGCAACAGCTGCAGCACGTCGATCGGTCACCCAGCTCACTCAGATCAGATCAGTTCGCCGGCCTGTGGGCCATGAGAAAACTCCGACGATGAGGGCACATCGGATGCCGGTTCAAGTCGTCTCCTGACCTGCTGTGAGTACTGTACCGGTCATCTTATATGTCTGTCTCGGAGAAGCGAGAGGTTCGGAGACATCTTCTTCAGTAGTTCAGAGTTAAGATTGGAGCTTCAGAAAGCATTAGAGCATCTTGTATACGGACTACTTCTCTAAGTACAACAATCCTTTACTATGGGTGATATATGATAGTATGATAATGGTTCTCAATAAGGCATTGTTTGGATGTTGTCGGATTCACCTCAATCCACATGTGTTGAAGTAGATTGGGGTGAAATTTAGGCCTTGTTTGGATGTAGTCGGATTCACATCAATCCACATGTGTTGGAGTGGATTGGGGTGGAATTTAGTTCAAATTCCACTCCAACCCACACCAACACATGTGGATTGAGGTGAATCCGACTACATCCAAACAAGGCCTTAGTTCAAGTTACACTCCAACCCACCCCAATACATGTGGATTGATATGAATCCGACTATATCCAAACAAGACCTAATTCATATATATCAGCATGGAAGCATATCAGTTACCAAATGCTAGTTGTTAAAGTGCACTACATTTTTTTCTCACTGACTACCAATATCCTTGGTAGAACTTGCATGAATAATGTTATCACTTGTAAAACATGACAAGTATATGTATATGGGAACCTAGCTTCTGTCCACAAATTTCCTTTGATGAAGACGCACAGATTCATCATAGCCATGTTGATGAGGGCAGTATACTGTATACAGCAATGGAGGCCATGGGATTTTGTTATCTTTTAATTCTGCTGGTTTATTACTCAAATCTTAGATTGTTCATTCAAGGGCGGCTTCCCAGCACAGTGATTCTGCATCAAAGACTAGATTGAAGAAGACGAGGCCCAGGCTTCTGAATTGCGGATACAAGGCCCGGCCCGTTCCACTGCAATGTTTGGGCCAAGCCCAGGCCCAGGAGGGAGGCCTAATATAATAATGGAAACCTATAATAATATGGCCGGCATGCCACATTCTCGTATTCCGAACTCGACTCTGTGTGAGATCGTGACAAACTATGATCAGATTCGACCGTTCACAAACTCAGCGGCGCTGGACGCCTTCAGACTCGCATCAACGGGGCTGTCGGACTCGGACTCGATTCGGATCCACGTTCAGTCCAGGGTCGCAAGCGCAAGCCCGTCTCTTTATAAGCGATCGATCGAGAGGAGCAGCGGACGACGCAGACCTGCAGATTACCACTTCATCACACGACTCAAAATCCGTACGTAGCTTCGTTCGTTTCATCTGCATATTAGCTAGCAGCGTGCTAATTAATTAAGCTAGCAGCAGGTACGGTAATAATCAATGTCGTCGACGGCACATCATCATCAGCTAACACCACCGCCCAACAACAACGGCGGGCAGCTGCTGCTGCAGCCGCCTACCAAGCTCCTCGGCTGCCTCCGCACCGTCGGCCGGCCAACCAGCAAGACCGACCCGCTCCTCGTCGCCGCCATCTTCACCGCCGACGGCCCCACCATCTCCCGCGTCGACCTCAAGCTCCTGGACGTGGCGTCCGGCGAGACGGTCGCCCGGATGGACCGCCAAGGCAACGGCCACTTCGGCGTCACCGGCGGCCTCCTCTGCGTCGTCGGCGACGCCGGCACGGCCGCCGTCAGCGTGCTCGACCCGGCCACCGGCGACGTCACCAACATCCCGGCGTACGCGACGGGCGACATGACCTCGTCGGCGTACGTGTTCGGGCACGTCCCCGCCGCGACGGGGGACCACAAGGTGCTCCGCGTCTTCACCGCCGTGTACGACGGGAGGACCATCAGGCAGCCGTGCGAGGTCCTCACCGTCGTCAGCGGCGACGACGGCGAGCAGCAGCGGTGGAGGCCGGCGCCGAGCCCTCCGGTGCCCGTGGACACGTTGGACCCCCGGCACCGGGCGGTCACCGGCGGGGTGGCGCACTTCTTGGTCCCTCAGAGGGCGGAGTACGACGTCATCGTGTCGTTCGACTTGGCGGCGGAGCAGTGGCGGCCGTCGCTCCTCCGGTGCCCGCTCCCCAAGGCGAAGAGGCACTGCCACAGCAGCAGCCTGAGCCTGGTGGAGCTCAACGGGTGCCTGGCGTTTGTGCACCCGGACTACCGGGCCTACGCCATGGACATGTGGTTGCTGGTGGACCTGGAGAAGGGCCCGGCATGGGTGAGGGTGGAGTCTCTTCCTCTAGGCAAGATTCTGCGCAACAAGCAAGAAATCATGGCGCGGCCGTTGATGGTGCTGGAGGATGGACGCATTGTCTTTTGGGTGAGAGCACCGTACAACGTGGTGCGGGTGTACAATCCACGGACCGGCGAGTGTGAGGAGACGGTGGATTTCGGAAAATTGACTAGTATTGTTGGGTTGTACCGGGGAGACCTCTTGGGGCTCAACCAGTACTAGTATAGTAGGGCATGGCGAGTCTGTATTTTTTTTGTTTGTTTGTTTTTAAATGATCGGTTCAAGTCTACGTGCTCATGTTTTTTGTTTCCTATCATATATAGTTATATAAATAAGAGTGTTGGTTATATCAAATGATCGATCCACGGTTTATTGTTGCCATCAAAAGATTCTGAATCGATGTACTACTAGTTATATTGAACGCTCTATACATCATTAAGAGTAACAGCCAGCATTTAGCGATTTCCCTCTTAAAAGTTCAAACTTCAAACAATTGGTAACAAACTAAACCGGATTGCGTAAATTGAATAGGAGGCTGGGAAGCTTATTAAACTGCCTTTATCTTTTCATCTCAAACATTAGTGATTTGTAGAGATATTTTTCCAACTGTCTATACAAATCGATTTATAGAAATGGTTGGAAAATCACTTCTACAAATTGATTTGTAGACAGTTAAAATAATAAGAACATAAATAGATTTCTAGGGACAGCTTGAGACATGAGTCGCTTATACAAATTGAGTTTCTAGAAATGTCTCAAAATAAAATATTGACGCATCTACAAATCTCTTTCAACAATATAGAGGCGGCTAAAAATAGGAATCATTTCTACAACTATATTTCTAGAGGCGCTGGAAATAGGAGCCACTTCTCGAAGTCTACTTTGTAGAGTTGGCTCCAAATCCGGTCTCTAGAGCTGGTTCGAAATACAGCCACATCTACCAATCATTTTTCCAAGAATAAAAAAAACACATAAAATTTAATAGTTTTTTAATCCAGAGAGCCCCTCCACAAGACAGACACACGTATACCGCGCGTCTCAAATCACAAGTCATGCGATTTTTATGTCAAGGCTCATATCCTTGACCTCAAGTCACGCTACCTCGTCCCTCTCCAAACTACTAATGCCCCAAGTCAGTTGTGATTAAAGGGCAGAAACATTCCTCTTGTGTTCACTTTACATGATTTTAAAATTAGTACTTGGCATCATTTATGAATTAAAATGTAAAAGTTTGGACTAGAAAGTTATTGTTGAGATCTATAACATTGGTCTTGGCCATTTCTCGAGGTCGTTTCAAAATTTTAAATTTTAAATATTAGAAATTTAAACATAATTTTCCTCGGATAGATGATTTTAATTGGAAGGTGTCAACTATAAAGTTGTATATCTCTACAAGGTCTATAACTTTGATTTTTGTCATTTCTTCATTTGAAGTCGTTTGAAATTTTTGAATTTTAGCATGTGAGGATTTCAAACAAAAAAATTAGGATCACAGATGGTCTGTTTCAATTTTTCATCAAAGGTCGTTAAAAAAACTAAAAAATTGAATTTTAAGAATTTTTCATCTGAGGTCGTTAAAAAAACTAAAAAATTTGAATTTTAAGATACGAGAGCTGCAAACAGAATTTATGAAATTTAAATGATTTTAAATAAAAAAATTTATGAAGTATAAAGTTGTAGTTCTTTTTTAGTTATAGAACTTTGATATAAAGGTTGTATTTATCCAACTTTGTTTAAAAAAGTTACAAATTTTACATTCACATTTATTTTTTAGAGATGACTTTAGATGCAGTTGCTCCTAGAAATCGATTTGTAGAGACCGATCGAGATCCAGCCACCTTTAAAGAAAGTGTTTGTAGAGATGATCGTAAATTCTAGCACCATCTAAAAGTCGATTTCTTGAGACTAAAGGCCTTGTTCAGTTCGTAGAAATTTTTGGAAAATGATACTGTAGCAATTTTGTTTTTATTAGACAAACATTGTCTAATTATGAAGTAACTAGGTTTAAAAGATTCGTCTCGCAATTTACAGATGAACTGTGCAATTAGTTTTTTGTTTTCATACATATTTAATGCACTATACATGTGTCGTAAGATTCGATTTGATGGAGAATCTTAAAAAATTTTGGAAACTAAACAAGACCTAAAGTAGGAAAATGCCTCTGTAACTTAAAAATCATTTGTGTAGCAGCTGTGTATTTTACTCTCTTTTATTCGTCACTTTATTCCTTCTTGCAAAATGCAAACACACTACACACCACCACAGTGATGACTGTATTATTATACAGTTATACATACTACTGTACCAGACAAACAGAGACACCACTAGTGATGCTGCTGACGCAGCATTCATGTCTGAACTGAATCGATCAGAAATCAATCACGCATAGTACTTGACCATGCTGGTGTAGTTGGAGAGCGTGTCCGCGTAGCGTTCCCAGATCATGAACCCGCCGTAGTTGTCCGCCTTCTGCACCGACGGCGCGACGTCGTAGTAGACGTTCTTGGGGTGCACCCACCCGTGCGTCGTCTCCGACGCCGTCATCCCGACGTAGAACCTGGTGGCCGGGTACGCCGCCGTCCACCTGTCCCAGGCCAGGTGCCAGTACGCCTCGCAGTCGGCGTCGTCGTAGATCCTGACGTGGACGCGCTCGAAGATGCCCGTGTCCAGCGCCCGCTTCAGGTACCCCGCCGGCGGGAACTCGCAGCGCGGCGTCGCCGTCAGGTGCAGCGGCTTCCCGGGACCGCCGCGGATGTTGTGCTTGGCGAGCTCCAGCGCCAGCACGTCGTACCTGTCCGTGGCGTTCGTCCCGTGCTCCAGGAAGAGGTCGACGCCGTCCAGCCATACGTCGCCGAAGGGGCGGTGGACGCCGGGTTTAGACCCGCCGAAGAAGGCGTTCCAGAGGTAGTCGAAGAGGTCCAGCGCCGCCTGCTTGGACGGGAGCGAGTAGCCGGAGCCGAAGCCGCCGATGGAGAGCGACACCGGGACGCCGACGAACTGGCAGTGCTTGATGTCGTCGCCGATGCCGGCGATCGGGTGGCCAGACAGGTCCAGATGGTACTTGCCGTTGGGGCCGTAGACGTCGAGGAACGACATGATGACCATGGTGTAGAGCCCGGAGTCGCAGGCCTCGCGGAGCGTGCCCTCCGCCTTGTTCCGGCCCCAGAACACCGTCACCTGGCCGGTCTTGTTCCCCGCGGCCATGGCTGGCCCGGCGAGGAAGACAACAACAAGGGTCGCCACGGCTAGGAGAGCTGCTGCTGACGCCGGCCTCCGCCGTCCTCCGAACGCCGGCGCCGCCATTGCTGGATTATTTGCTTGCTTGCTTGCTTATTACTAGCTAGTAGTTGCTTGATCAAATGGTGTGGAGGATTAGCTAGAATCGACTCAACTATATATAGGATCGGAACAGATAACATTGGAGGGAGAGATGTGTGGAATTCAGCATGGGTAGGGCAGCTATAGACGGCGGCGCGGTTGACCGGGGCAAGCTTTTCAGCCAGCTAGGTTTTGATTGTGCCTTCTCCGCCGGCCGGACCCGTGTAGAATGGAGCTGCTGAGCGAAGCTGTGCATGCACGACGGAGAACATGGAGGACAGCTCACCACCACCAGGAGCCTGAATAATCGAAAACGACGTGCATCAGCGAAAGGGAAACAGTGACATCGTCATCGTTCACGCATTGCGGCGGATTACTAGTTTTAATCTTGTTTTGATTTGATGTATGGTGGTGCTGATTGATCCGCGGTAAGAATGGGAACGATGCTCATACTCACGGTTCTTATCTAGTGTCATTAAATAAATTAAATAAAAGAATTATGTATTTAGTTTATTAAATTATAATCCAATAATCTTAGAAAGTCAAACTTTTTTAAAGTTTGACTAAATTTATATTATAAAATAATAATTATTATGGTATATTCTTAATTATATTTTCATAGTATACTCACTTTACGTTACAAATCGTAATTTAATTTTTTTTATAATTTAGTTAAACGTGAAAATATTTTGACTCTCCATAATTATTGAAATAACTTATAATTTAAGATGAAAGGAGTACTAGAGAATAACCAAGGTATTTATTTGAAGGGCCATCTATGCTTAATCGGCGGTGTCGGTGTCGGGGCTCCCTCGTGCGTGTCAGCGTGTGGTGGTCTCTCGGAGCACACGGTTTATATATGTATAGACCTTGTTTAGTTCACCTTCAAAACTAAAAAGTTTTCAAGATTTTCCATTACATCGAATCTTGTGGCACATACATGAAACATTAAATATAGACGAAAATAAAAACTAATTACACAGTTTAGCTGTAAATCACGAGACGAATCTTTTAATTCTAGTTAGTCCATGATTGAATAATATTTGTCACAAACAAACAAAAGTACTACAGTACCGAAAACTTTTCACTTTTCGGAACTAAACAAAGCCATAGTTTATCATATCCACTCGTACAGTTGACGCACGTGGGTTTCTTTACCTTATCCGATCCACCGGTTGACCACACGAGAGCACTCGTACGCAGCAGGCACGTTGCTTCGTTTCTGAGATAACGTTAGTGTGCCCGCTATGTTAACAGCCGCAGTGCTGATTAAGATATTGTCATTTCAACCATCAAACAGTTAGTCATAGCACTTACCGCCTTAGTTCTTGTTGTGCTAATCCTAAAGGATAATAAAGGGTCACTTGAAGTTGTACTCAATCCGTTTTTTTAACATGTATTAGTTTTATCCTAAGCCAAAAAAATTCATAACTTCAACCATCAATTTTTTTTTAAAAAAATAAAATGTATGGGTTAACAATATGACATTTATGTTTTTAGATTCAAAAATACTTTTTATACTATCTAGTTCGCATGTTGTGAAACTACACAGTTTTTTTTTTAAAAAAAATGATGGTCAAATTTATGAATATTTGGCTCATGACAAACCTAATATGACATGTTAAAAGTGGAACGAGTATATCTCAAATTTGTTGGCATCATTTAAGCTTCTTCAGACTCTCTTTGTACCTAATAATAAATCAATTCTAAAAGTTATCTTAAGTCATGTTATTTTAAGTTTAACTTAATTTATAGAAAAAAGCTGGTCTCATTCCCTTTAGTACAATGTAGATGGTCTCTCTACATATCGAAGGGTCTTGCAATTAATGTACAAGTAATGGTGCACACAAGCACCGGGTGGCAAGAGGTATTCAAACCTCACTAAACAGTAAGCCTGACCCTAGAGCAAAGTGCCAAATGAGAGGTCTAACTAACTTAAGCACTTTACAATGTACTAATGCTAATCACTTAAATATTCCTTAAGCCCTTTGGTTGCTAGAACAACACTAGAGATGAGCCTAAACTCACTAGAAGTGTTCCTCGGCTCATGCACACCTCAAATAGCCGACTTTGGGGTATTTTATAGTCTCCCCCACAAAATATAGTTACTGATGATAAACTTCAGTTTCTACAGTATTACTGGAAAGGTCTAGCGACCCCACTAGAGAATTCTAGTGGTCGCCACTCCAACTAGGCATTTAAAAACTTGTCATTGCCGATCTATGCACTTTTTCTTTGGTGCCACTAGAGAAATTGGTGTCGAGAACACATCCTATTCCCTGGTGGTGCTCTGTCCCTGGTGTAACCGAGGAGTTTTGTAGTGGTCGGTGAAAACTTCTGTACAATAGTCTCCTTCGAGTCTAAGCTCTATGCCCTATTCCTTTGCACTACTGAACAATTGTTAGTGAGTGACTAGACGCTGCCTATCTACTACTAGACACAACTTTTCTCTGGTGCCTTTCTCTGTGAAACATTGGCCCTTTTTGGTGGTCCATGATAGTGCTCATTTTACTTAATTTATCCATTTCTTTTCATCTGGGCCTCTTTATCTTGATGTCTTGGACCTTATGCATGACTTCTATGATCTTCAACAATACTCCTTGGTCTTCCTTGGTGTTGATCGCTTGATCTTTATGTTGTCTTTGTCCAAGCCATCCTTGCATCTAAATGAACTAAAAACTTAATTTCTACACTTGCAAACCACCTTAGTTCATTTGAGCATATTAATTGTCAGTCAACCACTACAATCATGTATGGCCCATGGTAGGTGTCATCTTCCTTACAACGTTCTTAGCCACGGTGGCCAAAAAAAAAATCAAGCCAGTTCAGGTCAAAAGGCCACCATAGATGATGCTCTTCATTAACCTTGCCAGCGTTGTTCATGATCTCCATCATGACTTGCACGTCGGATTATGACCGTAGCTAAAAAAATATATCCGAACAAAAAATATCTTAAATTTAACTAATTGAATCTAAACAATTACAAAACGTAAGTATTACCATAAAATATGTTTTCACAATATAGTTATAAATATGTTTTTAACGAAGGAATATTGAATAGCTAAGTTGAAAGGAACCGTGGTATTATGTTTTATATGTTAGACCGATCAGCGGTTATCGGGAGCCACGTTTGGCCAACAAGTTGAAGCTAGAAGTCAACTCCTTTTACCCAGTCAATGCCGATCGACAATGGTTTTTATATACCGCATAAAAAATAATTAAATCTCGGATCTAGTGCAAACTTACCTCCCGTACAAACTATGCAAACTCTAATCTTGACCACAGAATGTTAATTCATGTGACACAGAGAGATTGGGTAATTTTACACTTAATCGTCCGCTCTTAATCACACTTTTATAAATCTCTCCTTCCACCTTTCTCATGCGCCCCATTGGATCAACATCTTGGGGTCCAAATTAGAGTTTGCACAGTTTGCACGAGAGATGAGTTTGCACTAAATCCGTTGCCCTTCAAAAATAGTATTAAATTTATATTATATAGCTAAAAGTCGTTAGCCAAATTATTGGTCAAAGGATTATAAAGTTTGAGTCTTGACCTATGTAAAATGCCTTATGACTGGACACCAGGGAGTATTTTTTTAACAAAATGTCGGTCCTTTTAGGCCTTCATGTAAAGCATAAATTTTGATTTACAAGGATTTCTTGCAAAAAAAACACTAGTAATGGGTGTTCAGATCTAGACAACAAATTGTTAGAGCATCTCCAAGAGTCTTTGCAAATCTCACTCTTTAAATCATCATTTAGAGAACCATTTCTATAAAAATCGCTTTCTATATTTTTTTACTCTCTAACAGCTTTTCTATTTCTCGTATGCACTCTAGAGAACCATTCTCGTCTTCTATTTTTGGCTAGCGAAAAATCTGAAATAGAATATGACTATATTTGCATAACCATTTAGACAAGCTGTTGGAGGGTAATTTTTTACCAAAATCTCTATTCCTAGCATTTAGGAAGGATTTAGAGAGTCTCTTGGAGTTGCTCTTAAGAGAAGCTAGCTAATAACTTTTTATTAGCCAACAACTTGAACTTAGGCCTTGTTTAGTTCTCAAAAAAAATTTACAAATTTTTTTAGATTTTTCGTCACATCGAATATTGCGGCACATGCATGAAGCATTAAATATAGATAGAAACAATAACTAATTACACAGTTTGTCTATAATTTGCGAGACGAATCTTTTGATCCTAATTAGTCCATGATTGGACAAAAAAATTTTGTCAAATACAAATGAAAATGCTACAGTGCTCATTTTGCTAAAAATTTTGGAACTAAACAAGGCCTTAACTAGATAGGTTTCACCACAAGAAACCTAAGCAACTAAGCTACACTCAGTTGGCACATTTTTGCTTTACTCCTTCATACATATCCCGATTAAAATGGACCAGCTATGCTGGACTGCAGATTTCTTTAAGAGGAACCAAACCAGGAAACTTGTGACATGATGACTTAAAACTCTACCAACAATGGTTAACTGGGTCTTGGATAACCATTGTGCCCAAATATAGATACTTTTTTTTTGTACTCATCGTCAACCAATAAGGTGTCCACCGTACCGTACTCCTCACAAAAACATTGTCTGTCCGATCAAAAAAAACATTGCCCGCCGTACCACTACAAGTCATGTACCTTGGGTCAACTTTTTCGTCTATGATGAGTATGATGGCAGTAGTATTATAGTGAAACTTAATTGGGATGTGGACGAGATATAGTTCTTGTCACGTTCTTATTAATCTAACGGTTGAAGAGGACAATAATATATTCGATCGCCCAGCCGACAAACTAGTGTGTGCCCAAGGAAGCATCTGGGCAGCCAGTGGGATCGATACAAGGGGCGGACACGCGACACCGCGTCGATCGGTTGCTTGTTGGCCTGCCGCTTCGTCGGTCAAACACAAGAACATAGTCGATTCGCCGCCGTGCCAAATTTTCCATATGCGTGAACTGAAGTGACAAAGCTGATATGTACCACGTCCTTCTCATAGTTCGGCGTACGTACTACCAGCTTGGTGAGCTGTCCTGCATGTTTCCCGATTCCATCCAAAAGCAGACAAGTCCAAGATGAACACCAAAGCCATCCATCCATACACATGGGTCCATGCATGTGAGTATACTACTATATAAGCAAGCAAGATCAGTGGTAGCAGCAATCAAACAAGGCATCAATGGCGGTGACAAGAAGCAAGAGACCAGCTAGCTCCCTCCTGCCCGCCGTGGCGGCCCTCGTCGCCGTCGCCGGCCTCCTCTCCCTCGCCGGCCCAGCCGCGGCCACAGGGAAAACCGGCCAGGTGACGGTCTTCTGGGGCCGGAACAAGGCCGAGGGCACGCTCCGCGAGGCCTGCGACACGGGCACCTACACCATCGTCGTCATCTCCTTCCTCAGCGTCTTCGGCCAAGGCGGCAACAAGCCGCCCACTCTAGACCTCTCCGGCCACCCCATCGCCGGCATCGGCGACGACATCAAGCACTGCCAGTCCAAGAGCATCATGGTGTTCCTCTCCATCGGCGGGTTCGGCGACCACTACTCCCTCCCCAGCGCCAAGGCCGCCACGGACCTCGCCGACTACCTCTGGTACGCCTACTTCCCAGCGCCCACGCCGCGCGCCGGCGTGCACCGCCCGTTCGGCGACGCCTACGTCGACGGCCTCGACTTCTTCCTCGACCGCGGCTCGCCGGCGTACTACGACGTGCTGGCCAAGCGCCTGTGGAGCTACAACAAGCAGTTCCGCGCCCGGACGCCCGTGCAGCTGTCGGCGACGCCGCGGTGCGCGTTCCCGGACCGCCAGGTGCAGCGGGTGCTCGCCACGGGGCTCGTCACCAGAATCAACGTCAGGTTCTACGGCGACGCGCACTGCGCCGCGTACTGGCAGCAGGAGTGGGACAAGTGGACGGCGGCGTTCCCGGAAGACTCCATCTACGTCGGCCTGCCGGCGTCGGAGCAGACGGTCGGGTACGTCCACCCCAAGAACCTCTACTACGGCGTCGTCCCCGTGGTGCAGAAGGCGGCCAACTACGGCGGGTTCATGATCTGGGACCGATACGCCGACAAGAAGACCAATTACAGTAGCTACGCCATTGAATGGGCTTGATCGATGATCAGAGCTCCATCTCCATCCATGCCGTCTACTCTGTCAGTCTGTCTCTGTGTGTATCTACTGTAGTGTTGTCCATCTCCTCACTAGTGTGCTTGTGTGCAAGAATAAAGTGAGGCAAGTGCATCAATAAACCGTTGATAATATCGTCGCTAGTTTTGTACACGATCCTCTGGAAATATTCAGCATCTGGCATGGATACGAATTTAAGTTCAGAGGATCACACCGAGACCACAACTGCTGAATTGTGGAGAGCAAAAAAAATCAAGAACAAATGTAAATGTCACGTGGCATTTTTTTTTTTCTGAAGAGAGCCGGACAGCCAAAAACAACATGGCCCGTCTGCAGAACCCAGAACGAATCAGCTACGCATCTGTTTCGGTAGCACATGGATTTGTTCTTCTGGAACAGAACAGAGAAATTTCAGGAATAATAATAAAGGCAAACTACAATTCTCACATTGCAGAAGTTATCACATCATATGCAACAAAAATGTCAAAATGCTACAGCTCAGGCGTTCTGTTCTGGAGGAATAAGTGAACAATAACCCTCATCTTTCCTTCAGTTTTGCCGGCTATGCGAGACTGCAGTTTTCGTTTAAGCCTGGCACTAGAGCTAAATCCGCTCACTTGTACAAAAACTGAATGAGCATACCATAAAACTGAATGGCCGAACGACTGCCCAAGACTCCTAAAAGATGAATGCCCAAGAGAGTTCTGACAACTGACAAGGCATACAGTAGGTTCCAACTTCCAACCAAACAGGCCTGGAGGTCATGAGAAATCTTCTGAACATCAATGTTCACAGACTCTATATTTTTGTGCAACTTTTGCTGCCAGGGGGTCAACTGCATGTCGAATCCTAGCGTAGTCTTCCCGATTGAGATGCAGGGGCATAACAAGCCTTTGAAGATCGAAGTCATCTCCATGATAGGCACGAAGCCGTATGAGCATGGCAGCAGCCAGGCTGTACGCAGAGAGGCTTGTGGCTACTTCAATGGTTTCCAAAATCTTAGGCAAATGCTCTTTTACCTGTCCCAGAGCATCCATACGAGCCAACAAATGTTGATAATGACCAAGGTTTGTCGTGGCAGCGACGCCTTTTAGTCGAGATATTCGTGCAGATAATGATTTGTGGATGCATCCTTGGATTCTGGTGAGACCATCATTATTTGTCTCCAACTCTGTCATTAGCTTGTTTTTCTCATTGGCAGCTTTACCTAGCTGTTCATTTAACTCTCTTGTATTTGACCTTTCTGCTTCTAATAACCTGCTGTTGACATGGTCAATCTGGTCCTCTAGAACTTGAAGAATAAAAAGATTCTCCATCCATATCGTAATTAGATGACGTTTAGGATATGAGTATGATTACCAAGGGGTGATTAATTAGGGGTTAGATTTCCTGTTTTGCCCTTATTAAATACAGCTGAGGGTGCTATCTGTACAACAATCCAACGTAGATCAGTTGGCCAACACCAACACTTCAAGGCTTGAGACATGAGCTCCATGGTTCAATCCCTGGTAGCTGCGCACTCATGTTTGGGTGAGTTTTTTCGCGCGATCGTAATGCATTACTTAGCACTTGTTTGTTTGTTTTTTTTTTTGCAGTTTTTTTGTTCAGTTCTCATCACTTACGAGCCACAATATCATTGTTTCTTTGCACACGGTTCCGCAAACAAAAGTGCCTGACGGCAAGTACCCCGGCACCACCTCCATGGCGTCCAGCGCGAGCTCCACAGCAACTTCGGCGTGATGGAGTCCGGTGGCATCTGCGACTTCAGCACCACCTCGTCCGGCTCATATGAACCCTGCGCGGCAGAGAGCAGCGGGTCGGAGTCCACGGACAGCAGCAGGCGGCGACCTCCTCTGACTCCGGCCCGATGTCCTCCATGGCGAGCGCCTCCGACTCCGGCGCCACGCCGTCCGCGACAACCAGCACCCGCGCGCCGCCGGTCTCCATAGGATGAAACGAACCAATACAGCAATGCGAACAGGCGGTGCGCGTGCCTGGGTGCTCTGCGAGCGTGCTGACTGCGACAATCTCTTCAGCCGAGGAGTCCGCGATTAATTACGAGGAGACCATGCGAACGGGCGGCCATGCGAACGTGCGGCGTGTGTGCGTGGCTAGGGGTATTCGCGTCCAAAGTCAGCCTCGATTCCGTAAACGACATGTTTTGCCGCACATAGCCTGATCTCCAGAACATCATCAATTTACGATACGGAGGGAGTACATTGTAAGAAACATGAAGAGTTGGTTCAAACTTTATACCTACATTTCAATGTTCGACCTGTGTGCTCCTTTTCAACATCACAGTGAAATTATTCTTCAGATTGCTAAGCTCCGAATTTTTCTCGGCCATCTCCTGTTTTAGGGCTCTATTTTCTCGGAGTGCTTCTCTCTGAGCAGCCTCAGTTTCTTGTGACCGCATGGATTCAAAGGCTGCTGTTGTTGGTGGATGTTTCCCCCGGGCTGCAGTTGTTTTTGCAGCTTTCTGGCCTCCTTTTCTTGCTTGAAAGTTTCCCCTTCTTGTGTTCTTTGTACAAATAAGTGGCGATGTTGAAATAATTACTGATGTTTACATGTGTACTATTAATAAAGTAAACATTAGTATTGTAGTGACCAATTTGTGCATATCTCAATCCTCATGGCAACTACTCCAGCAAAGCTTTGGCTTGGCTGTCAAGCCTCTTGCAGCCTGATGATTCCTAATAATAATAGATCGGAAATAGAGATTTTATACAAAATGTTATATACAGCGGTGCTGCAAATCCACTTCCGTGCAGCAATGCTCCTGTTGGATGTCACTTGTCCCATATACAGATTCTGAATCCACATCGGACCTTGCTTTGCATTGCATCAGTTTCAAGCATAATGGCATTTACATTATCCTGATACGTTCAGCGCAGTCATCAGAATAACTTACTACAGAACAGAACGAACCAACCAAAAACCTTCTAAGAAGCAAGCTACAACTGAACAGAAGGAAACGACACTATACAAAGCTACTAACAGGCAACCTGGGGAAGAAACAGTCTAAACCATCACCTGAAGCTAGACAAAAATAAAACCAAGGTCTGATGCAAACACCAATTATCACCGCCGGACCACTGAGTTGGGAAGTCGCCCAACATCACCCACTGTTTCAGTCAAAGAAGTCCAAAAGGGCTATCAGAAAAAAGATTAGGTCCAAACTCTAAGGATCAGCTGCCTGTGGGGGCTGGTCGTTAGCCATGACCAGCCTATGGCTAACAGATCCCTGACGTGCACCTCGATCCAGGCAGAGCAGCAGAGTTGATCGGCTCTAAGTCGTTAGGAATGGCTTTTGCTGCATCCAAGACCTTACTGACATATCTTCTGTGCTCTTTCCTAGTATACTTCAATTCCTTGTCAAGATGGTCAACTTGATTTTCTAGATCTAGAAAAATTGAAAGGTAGTGTAAGATTTAACTCATGACAGAATATATGAAGGGTTTAAAGAGAGTTAGAACTTTACGTGTCTTCTCTGACTCAAGCATATTGGAATAATATTTGAGTGTAGCTAGCTCCTCACTTTTCTCCAAAATATCTGACATCAGAGCCTGGTTGTCTGCTCTTCCATGTTCCAGTTCCCTGAAATTGAGATCGAGTAATAAGTAAGTTATTGTTCTTAGGGGGGCAAAGTAGCTAAATAATTTTTTGAAACGAACTCCTGAAGTTTGAAAATCTTCTTTTCTAAGGCTTCATTCCGGCTTGCAGTAGTCTGGGCTATTTCAGATTCTCTTTGGAGTCTCTTGTCAAGAACTCTTGTTCTCTCCATAGCAGCTTCCCGTTCATGTTCCACTCTTTGGAGCTTCTTTTCAAGAAGTCCAGTCCTCTCAGCAGCTGCTGCCCTTTCATTTCCCAATTCTCGTTGGAGCCTCTCTTCAAGAATTCTTGTTCTCTCAATAGCAGCTTCTCGTTCATGTTCCAGTTCTCTTTGGAGCTTTTCAAGAAGTCTAGTTCTCTCAGCAGCTGCTGTTCTTTCATTTTCCAATTCTTGTTGGAGCCTCTCTTCAAGAACTCTTGTCCTCTCTCTTTCATTTTCCAATTCCCTAAGTTGTGGTCAAGTAATAAGCATAGAAAATTACACCTATTGTTCAAATGGGAAAACTTGTTAAAGAAAATCTTAAGGAAGCTCACTCTATTGATTTTGTGTTCTCTGCCTTCAATTTGCTTATGTGTGCATCATACCTTCCCATGATTCTTGCATTATTCTGGTATTCATGTTAGAAAATAAGAAAGCCATACTTACTGCTTCAACTATAACTTGTGTAAGAAATGTGTTTACCTCATTGATCAATGTGAGAAAATCTCCCCTCAAGTTTTCATCATCCTGGACAGTTGGCCTTGCACTGGATGAGCTCTCAACCATAAACGAAATATTGGTCATTTGTGCAGTTGGTCCTTGTCGCTGGTTCTCAATATCAGATGTTGCCGGAAGCCTGAAACTCTCTGGGCCCTGCTTGGAGTCTAACTGATTGTGGGCAACCATCTCCTCTAGTATAGGTGATGCTTGCCACACAACCAAGGCTCCAGTCTCCTCAGTAAGACCACATGCTGAGTCAAAGTCTCGACCCTTAGTTCCTGATAGAGCATCTCTTTCGACAAGAGGACGATCCTGAAAAGAGAAGTTGCAGTTTTTCAAGGACTATAAGAAAAAAGAAAAACAATCCTACCTAGGACAATTATGGATATATGATAAAAGAGAGTAAACTAATTCCTAATCTCCCAAACCCTCATCAGCTTCATCGATGACATCAACCACTACCTTTTGTGCCTTACTTTCTGAAGTAGCAGGTGTTAGTGCAGCGCTTCCTTCTGCAGTGATACCCACCACTGAAGAAAGGGTTGATTCAGAGGACACCCTTTCCTTCCTCTTCTTCATGGTGAAAACCTTGCGCCTCTTAGCGGGAAATATCAGTGACCTGATGTGTTGCAGGCTATGATCAGGTCTATCAATTATTAAGAGCAACATGTAAGATTGTGCTCCTACCAGGAAAAGTAAAAATAAGGAAATTTCAAGCTGAGTGCTATATGTTAATCATCTAGTTGAAATAATAGTTCAAAGTGGACAAGTAGAGCATTGGCTATTGTCACAGACTGATGAAAACACAATATTGACATCAGTATATCATGATTTTTCATGATGTGCATCACAAACAATAGTTACCTATTTTACACGGAGGATTTCAGATAAAGTTAATATTGGTAGAGAAAATGTAATTAGGCCAAGTTATTTTGACTGATACAGAAACCCATTAGACGCTAATAAGTACCTACCACCTATCAACCAGCTGGTTAAGCAAAACTGCAGACAAACAACAAATAGGGATAGAAGCAGACAAGACCTTTTCCAAAAAAAAAAAAGAAGAAGAAGAAGAAGAAGAAGCAGAAGCAGACAAGACCTGAGCTTCTCCAATGGATTTCCCAGAAAAATGCCACACTTTGGGCAGCACTCTATGTTGTCTTTCGCAACCTTGTCATATATGCATTTCCTGCAAACTGATCAAACCACGTCGTCATATCAATGGCTGAAGAGTTTACGAATTGCTAGCAACAATGCGATTTTTTTTTTTGTGACAGCGCTAAGCACTGCCATTGAGCAGCTTGATCCTGGCGAAAAAAATATGTGCGCATGGAGAGCAACAATGAAAAATTCTTCTTTTTTTGACAGCACAAAGCAGTGCCATTGAGCAGCTGAGCAACAATGCAAGTTTCTTTCTTTCTTTCTTTTTTGACAGCACTAAGCACTAGCATTGAGCAGAACACCGATTGCAATATCAGAATCGAAAGGGAACCCAATCAGGATAGGCAACCTGCAACAGGGGAAGGGAGGCCAAGGCCATGCCCATCCCCAGCGGCCAGGACGCCCACAACGAAAGGAGTCGCATTTGGAGCTTACAGGCGTGGAGGCACTCGGTGAAGGCGGTGGCGTCGTGGAGGAGTCCGCCGCAGATCCCGCAGCTGACGCGCGGGGCGACGACCGAGGCGCGCACAAGCGACTCCTCCGCACCCGTGCCGCCGCGGCACCCCTCACGCACGGCGCCGTCGCGAGGTGACTGATCAGAGTGCGGGATGGTAGCGCTGTTGGCGGTGTTGGGGCGCGGGCCTGCGGTCGACGGCACCGAGGCTTGCTGAGCTCCCTGTAGCATTGCGGATTCAGGGGGAGCCCGGGGGTAGAGGGGGGTTTTGCGTCGCTGAGACTGAAGGCCTAGGTGGCAACGCCCATCATCGTAGCCAAGTAGAATCTCCCTCTTAATTTAAGGTGACACTGTCCCCAAACAAAAAAAAGGTCTCGTTAGTTTCTGGGTGAAAAGTTTTTATAGTTATTGTTCAACCATGTTTGATATATATATATCGTAAGATTTAATGTGATATGAAAATTTAAAAAGTTTTTAGATTTTAGGTGTAACTAAATAAGACCTAAGGTGACCTAAAGTGGTTCACGTTTAACTATGTTTCTGATGAATAGTTTTCATATTTATAACTCCAAATTAATTTATTATAAAATATGTTTCATAATTAATCTAATAACATTTATTTAATATCATAAATATCTATAATCGGCCAAACTCAAAATAAAACATGATCCTATGCTAGTGCTAGAATTATATTCTTTCTTGTACAGAGAGAGTAGTATATTTCCTCCATCCTAAAAAAGTTGTTGTTTTAGGAATGAATCTAGATATGTGTTTGTCTAGATTCATTTTTAAAACAATGATTTTTTAGAATAGAGGGAGCACTAATCGTTCATTTATTTTAGGTATAGATTATTTATGATTATTAGATAGTATATGTAATCATAAATCTAAATAATTTTGTACTTGTTAAAATTAGTAGCTAATTATTGATTAATAATAAAGATATATAAATCTTGATATTTGTGTAGGGAGAACAAAAATAGATTTGGCTCTAAATTCTCGTATGAATAAAACAACTGAGCATCTCCAACAACTTGATAAAATTCACTCGTCAAATCTTGAGTTATAGCAAGTTGCTAATTTGTTTAGCAAAAGAAAAAAGGATGTGTCTCCAATAAATTGCTATTCTCACTTGGTAAAAATAGAGGATGACAGATGTGACCCGCTCACTTGGTAAAAGAATATGTGTCTCCAACAAGTTGCGCTCGGAATAGCAACTTGGGATAGCAACTTGACAAATCTCGGCAGTAGAAACCTCTGGATAGCAACTTGGGAAATTTAACAAGTTGAGATAATGAGTTGTTGGAGGAGGATTTTTATGCTTTTAGTAAATTTGGTAAGATAGTACGTTGAAATACCAAGTTGTTGGAGATGCTCACGAAGCCAAATTTGTTAATATTTTGTATTAGATTTTTGTGAAGATGCTGGAAAAAGACACATTTTCAGCTTCGACTCTTGTTCTAGCTCCTCCAAGCTCCTTGCAAGGAGATTGGCACGACTCCTTGTAAGAAATCACAATAAACCAAAATCGAAGTTCTATCAAACATGGTCTTAATACTCTGGCGATTCCAATATAAAAATAGCAATAAAAAGCATGCTATTGCTATTGAGAGCTAATTGTCGAGGAGCGGGAAATCTAAGGATGACTTTGTCAAATTGCAAATCGATTTCATCGTTACTTTCCACCTTGTGGCAAGAGCGGATAAAATGACACTGGACTACAATCATTTTAGCTCCATGTTATTGGCATGGGAAGACGATTACACAATCCAACATATTATCATAATAGTCCAAGGTCAGTGAAGCTAATACCTATAGCCTCCAACAGAGTATCTATACGAAAGACCGAATTTGAGTGTCGGGAGAGACATAATCCAAATTTGGTTACCCTCTCTTCTCGAGACCTATTTTTGACATAAAGTGTTGTATTTTTTGAGAAGACTAAAAATAGGTACCGAACCTTTTACCTATAACGTTACCCAAAGGACGAATGAGTCTTGTATTCTAGGGTCACAATTGTTGGAGATAGTCTAATAAGCATCAAATAGGCGAAGTAACCTAGTATCCAGATATTTACCTCTTTTTGCGATTGAGATATTTACGAACTAGCACCAACTCAAACGTCATGTAAATAGTTGCGACTTTTGGAAAAAGGAAATGATGAAGTGGAATATGGTCTTATCATGCATTATACGAAAATCCAAAAAATCACGGTATATATTTTCTCTGTATAGTTAAATACTCGTGCTTGAATGAACATAACAAAAATAATACTCGTTGTGTTTTGATATTACCCAAAAGTTATGTCGCTATTTGCCATTTGAGAATCCTTTTAAAAAAAACTGAAATCGGGTAAATTTGGTTGGCCTAGCTAGCTTCATTGGAGCCGCCTGTCCCGACCGAGTTGGCCTCCGTCATTTGGCCCAACCAACAACCATGCTTGGGCCAGCCGTCTCTCGCACGAATCGGCCCAAACAAAACACTGTCTGTTTCAGGCCGAGGGCAACAAAGCCGCCCGCAGGCCTCCTCGTCCTCGGCTCCTCCGCCCAAACGGGCGGGGGCGGCACGCGGCAGCCGTAGCGAGCGCGGGAAAACACCTCCACAGCCGACTCTGTTTTTCACGGCGGGCGGCGCCTCCACCTCGCGCGCGGGGGCAGGGTGGGAGTGGAAGTCTCCAGCCTCCCCGACAGCTCCGGAGCACGCACGGTAACTTGCGCGCTCACACCAATCTCACCTCGGTCGTTTGTCTCTGGGCGCTGCTCGTACGTGCAGCTAGGGTTTGTTTTTTTTTTTTTTTTGTCAAATGTCGCCTCCTCTGCTCGACGCCGTTTCTGCTGTTAGAGAATCTGGCGTTTCTTGCGCAGGCCGACGCAACGGTTTCCCGAAATGATGCACTGCTTCGTTCGTTAGTTCGTTTGGGTTGGGTTGGATTGGGATTTTTCGTTCGGTTTTGGGGTCGGGCGTCAGTCGTTGCTTGCTTGTTGTTGTTGTTGTTTGGACGAAAATTTGAGATCGATCGAAACTGCAATCCTGACCACTGAACCCAGTGTCAGTTTAATAGAATCAGGCTTGAGTTGTCCCAGAGACCCCAGATTCCCAGTACACTAGCAGTTGAGCGCGAGATTGTTCAGTCATGACACTTGACAGTGTGCGGCGGGCCTCGACTGCTTCGAAGAAGACATGGGGAATTTATCGCGTGACCCAGATCTGTCGGTGATATTAGTACGCGACAAGGCTAGTGACTAATTTGTGTACTACTAGTGCTAGGTCAGCGTAATTGGTGCTTTTGTGCTACTGTGGTGACGTAGTTGTGTAAGGCCATCAGGTGCCCGTCCTTTTCTGACCTGTGATGAGAGAGCTGTCGGTCCTTGACAAAGCCATCAGTGCATACATGCATCATGCGCCTTATGCAGGGCCCAGTGTTTGTGATGCTGTTGTTGAACTTGAGCATGTAGGCAAGCATTTCATATACTTTTTTTTTCAAATTTTTATTCCTCTCTGTCTCTTTGATACTAGGTGTGTGGAAAGGGTAGCATGTCCTAATAATGTTCTTTCTGTTCATTAGGAAGTCAGACTGTTCATCAGTATGTAGCAGCAATGTGTGCCTCGATATTTGAAGAAGTAGAGAGTTTGTCAAATGACATCAGATCTGTCAGTGCTAACAGTGCGCAACAGGAGACTAATTTGTGTACTACTAGGGCATTGTTTAGATCACTCATTCACTCCAAAATCCAAAAACTTTTTAAGATTCTCCATCACATCGAATCTTACGGCATATGTATAGAACATTAAATATAGATAAAAAAGATAACTAATTGCACAGTTTATCTGTTATTTACGAGATGAATCTTTTGAAGTTAGTCCATGGTTAGACAATAATTATCAAATAAAAACGAAAGTGTTACGGTAGCTAAAAACTTTTAACCTCTTCAACTAAACAAGACCTAGGTCAGCGTATCTGGCTGGCGCTTCGCACTACCAGTGTTGATGCAGCTGTGTAAGGCCACAGCTATTGACATGCGAGGAACAGGTGGGATCAGACTCTCATGGGTATTCGCCACAGCTGTCTGTGGCTGACAAAGTTATCAGTGCACATATGCATATCATTCACTTATGCAGGCCCCAGTGTTTGTGACGCTGTTCTTGAATATATATGTAGCACCGTAGCATTTCATATACTTGTGCAAATTTTTATTCCTCTCTTTTAGACTAAGTGCGTGGGAAGTAAGTAATAATATGGATTGTGTTTTTTCTGTCCATTAGAACTTATGTTGGGCTGCTCAGTTACGGCAGTGTGTGCCTCGATCGATTCAAAGAAGAAATAGAGAGTTTATCAAGAAAAGTTAGAACTGTCGGTGATAAAAGCATGCAACAGTACTAATTTGTGTACTAGACCAGCATTTGTGCTGCCAGTGGCGACGTAGTTTTGTAAGGCCATTAGGCATCCTTTCTGAGTTGCAATGAACAGCTGGGAACTGGGATCAGACACTCATGGATATTTTACAGCTAGAGTTGTCTTTGTCTGACAAAGTCATCAATGCATATAGCACTTATGCTGGGCCTAGTGTCTGTAATGATGTTAGTTGTTGAATATTTAGGCTAGCATTTGGTATACTTGCAAAATTTTATCCTTCTCTTTGAGACTAAGGCCTTGTTTAGATGGGGAGTGAAAAGTTTTTGGGTGTCACATCGGATGTTTCATAATATGTTAAAAGGAGTATTTGGATACTAATAAAAAACAAATTACATAGGTCGCGTGGAAACTGCGAGACGAATTTATTAAGCCTAATTAATCTGTCATGAGCATGTGTGGGTTACTGTAGCAGTTATGGCTAATCATAGACTAATTAGGCTTAAAAGATTCGTCTCGCGATTTACAACCAAACTGTGCAATTAGTTTTTATTTTTCGTATACATTTAATGCTTCATGCATATGTCTAAAGATTCGATGTGATGGATGAAAAGTTTTTGGTTGGGGAACTAATAAACAAGGCCTAATTAAGCGTATGAAAAGTAAAATCGAAGGGCTCATCCAAAAGGATGGGCTTTGTGAATTCTTATTGATTCCTGTGTGATTGTTCAGATAAACACAGAATACCTGATATTTTCCCCATGCGTGTTTAGGTAACTCATCATATGTAAGTATAAGCCGTTTCATTCTTTTAGCCACTTGTATTGAATTTTAGGCAATAGGCTTATCTATCTTACCATAGCCCATAGGACCTTCATTATGATATCAGGGTTACCCGTCAGAGCCAAGTGGCTATTCAACAACTAGTGTGGTTGAAAGAAAAGGGAAAAAAATGTCTACCTGATTTACATTTGAATTGAATATATTAAGAAATATGCATTATTTCTTCTGCGGTTTACATTGCCTGTTTTTATCCCCAGGTTTTTTTGTACGAGACGTGGCATTTTGAGAGGATAGTCGGATACAAGGTTTTGAATGCAAAGAGCAACTGTGTTTGTGCAATTATTCTGCAGGATGCATTAGGGCCCACACTTAGTAAATCATGTTTAAGTTTTGGTGTGATTTTATCTCAGCTGTGGTTGGTGTGAATTCAGTGGTCTTGCTGTTCTTAGTTTCTCAGCTTGTGGTATCACTCCATTTTGTTCAGCTTTTATCAAGACAATTTTTTTTTAAAAAAAAAGGAATCATTGATATGTATTTTATTTGTCTTGAAGATACTGGTTCAAGTTATCAAATTGACAATGCCCCTCCATTCTCCAAGTCTGTTATTTTCTATGTTCTGTGTTTAGGCCCTGTTTAGTTCCCCATCAAAAATTTTTTCATCCATCCCATCGAATCTTTAGACACATGAATTTTAGGCTTGTCTATTTTACCTTACGACCTTCATTATGATATAAGGGTGACCTATCAGATCCAAGTCGCTATTTAACGAGCAGTATGGTTGAGAGAAAAGGAAAAAATGTCTACCTGATTTACATTTCAACTGAATGTATTAAGAAAAAAGCGTTGTTTCTTCTGTGGTGTACATTGCCTGTTTTTGTCTCCTGATCTTTTTGTATGACAGTATGAGAGGTGGTATTTTGAGAGGATGGTTGGGTACAATATCTTCAATGCGAAGTGCAACTGTGCTTGTGCAATTATTCTGCAGGATGCATTAGGGCATGCACTTTGTAAATCATGTTTAAGTTTTGGTGTGATTTTATCTCAGCTGCGGTTGGTGTGAATTCAGTGATCTTGCTGGTGGGATGGTAAGCAGCCTTACTAGTTTCTCAGCTTGTAGTATCACTCCATTTTGTCCAGCTTTTATCAGGAGTTTCTCAGCTTGTAGTATCACTCCATTTTGTCCAGCTTTTATCAAGACGATTTTTTTTTGCAAAAAAAAAAGGAATCATTGATATGTTTTTGTCTGTCATGAAGAAGCTGATTTAAGAAATATATAGGGTGTTTGTTTTGAAGAATCAAACCATTCTAGATGAGGTGATGCATCATGAGTCCATTCCTCAAATTTGGTGAAATGATTTCATTCCTCATTATATTAACTTGTGAGGAATAAGGTATGATGCATCAACTCATTCCATTTTGAAACCAAACAAAAGTGAAGAGTGAGAAAATGGACTAACCCATTCCTCAAACCAAACACCTTACGAATTGACAACGCCACTCCATTCTCCAAGTCTATTATTGTCTATTTCCTGTGGTCTACAGCAAAGCCTTGATACAAATTGTCGGCATTGCTCGACAAAGAAAATTAATTCTAGCAGTATCTGAGTGAAGCTAGGTGTACGTTTGTCCTCTGACATTTATGTGCTATTGATCAACATGTGAAGTCTCACCGCACCACTTCTGTGTCTCACAAGCACAGATGTCCTGTGCTATTGGGGACCAAAACTGAGGCTGTCCTCCAGGGGCGCAATTCAAGGCTGGCAAATCGATGTTCCCTTACTGTACTTCATTTCAGGTCATCACTTTATCACCTAGTTTCTGCACATTTCTTGGTTTCAAATTCAGATTGACACTGCATACATACTCCTTTAGCCTTTTCATTTCCCACTGAGGCTGAGATGTTGCTGCCCCAAGCATTTCCTTCTTCTGTGATCTGTTTGAAGGCACTTTTGTAATGTTGCAACATTCTAAGATGTGATCTGTGATCTTGTCGCCACTACACGGCGACACAGCGCTATTCAGTTCCACAGGAACATGATCACCACCTCCACACAATTCCACTGTGCTCAAGACTATGCACGTTACCACCATATGTTCCTTGTTTGAGATGTTGATGCAGTTACAGTACTATCAGTACCCCTCCTCTGCATGACAGCCATCACATGTTCCTGACTGCTGCAGCATTTGATGATATCATAAGATCGCAGATGGGTCAGCTGTCGTTATCCCTCTGGATACTTCCTCCCTGTCTCCCGCTGCACGCGATGGCTCGGCCAGCCGCAAGGGGGTTCCCGGAAGGTGTACACCAACCGTATCATCATGTTCTCTGAACCATCTGTGAGTATTTGCTGACAGATTCGTGTCCGTTTCTCCTCCTGTCCTGCCGCGCTGCATATCATAGAGTATCCTGCCACGAATTGCTCAGCTCCTCGTAGACAGCGTGCGTGGCTTTCTGTGCGTTTGGATTCTTCTCTGGGGCTCTGCTTGATCCATGCCCCCCTGCTTTGTCTGGCAGCCGGCAGGCAGGGATGGTGCCTTATCTTTTCTTTACAGCTTGAAATATGGCCGGGAGTTTGTTGTCTATTACTCTCCCCATCCCATAATCCCATAATAAGTGCACCTCTAATATTTAAAATTTGTTCTAAAATAAGTGCACTTTAGCATTACTTAAAAAAAGTGCACTTTAGCTATAGAATGACCTAGCTCTAGTAGTCTTTTCTACTTTATTTATTCCCAAGGTACAATTACTATATGATAGAACAACTTTTGACAGGAGTATATATATGTAATTTTCTAGTAACACTGATCTCCTCAACAAATTATACAAGTGCACTTATTTTCGGAAGGAGTAGTTAGTTTTCTTCTACTATTTTGAATTTTTAATGTCAAGAACCTTGTGGAAATAATTTTCTTATCATAATTTGTCTCCGAAAAACAGATTTGGAAAAATAATCGTGTTTTTAGCCCATTCAGATCTATTGCTATCTAACCACCCGATCAAAAAAAAAAGATCTATTGCTATCGGACGTGTCTTTCAGTTCTCCAGATCTGAGTTCTGAATAACCGAGCCAATAGTGAGATGGGATGAGAGCTCTTTGATTCCGAAAACTAGATGGGATTAGATAAGGCAGAAGCTTGGTCTGAAAAAATAAACGCTGCGTTGGGACAGTGTTCATTTTGATTTATAGCTCAGGGTAATGACAGGGATTATGCAAAACCTCAGTGACAGGAAAGTAATTTATCTCATACAGAGAGGAGAACCTGTGAAGAGAATTTTTTTTCGAAGGATGTGGAGAGGAAAATGACCAGCTTTAGTCAAATTTCTCATTTCATTTTGCATTTTTTTTACAGCCTTCGCTCATACAAAACATGACTTGAAACAAAACAGCTAGCTAAGATTTATATACACGCCTTCAGAGACCTTTCTCCCTCTTGGATTCAGAAACAAACATCTCTTTGTACAACACTGGAGAGCTCAAGCCACGACACAGCTCCTTCCTCAGGCACGATCTGTGCTCTTCGATCCGTTTCCCATGTCGTGATGTGTCCATAGCCTCTGTTTATGCATCAACGATCACCTGGCCTCAGAGCCCTTCATTATCCTGAGCTTCTTGCATGAGGAGATGAACATACTGCAAGCAAACAGGTGAAATAATCACAATTAGCCTTCTGTTCACCGCACATATATATATCTTCAGATCCACAGAAGTAATTATAACATGCTGATCCAATGATGATGATACTTACTCCCAGGGCACGTCTCCGACGAGCATGAGATCGCCGTCCTTGTCCTCGTACGCGATGGCGTGCTGGTGGTCGCCGCCCTCCGCCGCGGCGGCCGAGAAGGACTTGGTGAAGAGGGCGTCCAGCGCCTCCCTGAGCTCCCTGTACCCCTTGTACATTCTGAGGTCCACCTTCCTGAGGTACGGCGCCCCGTCCATGCTCACCTTCACATACAGCCCTCCTCCCTGCTGCTGCTGCTGCTGGTCGGCCTTCTTGGCCGCCGCCGCCGCCGCCTGGAAGGTGTTCTTCCTGTACGCCCTCACCGGCGGCCACCCGACGACTTGCGCCCTGATGGATTGAAAAGCCAGGTTAGCCCATGAACTCTGCCTCTTGATGCAGGGGATTCTTCTGAAGGAAAGGGGGGTCGCTCTTACTTGGGAGGCGGTGCGGCGTCGTGGTCGTGGTCGAGGTCGAGGTCTGCGGCGGTGGCCGGCGAGCTGGTCCCCGAGGCCTCGCTCCTGGTGTCGTCCAGAGCGCGCTTGGCCCCGACGGAGGGCGACGGCTTCTTCTGCCAGTCGTCGCTGCTGCTGGTTCCCGGCAGGCCGAGGCGGAGCTCGGTGGCGCTCAGGTTGTCGGCGTCGACGATCTCCATGAATGAATCCGAAGAGAAAGCTTGCTTGCTTGCTAGGTAGCTAGATGCCGCGTTCTTGCTGGCTCTTGAGATCGAGAGGGAGAGGAGGATGAGGATGAGTAGAAGATGAGGATGGAGTCGAGGAGAGAGAGGGAGAGAGAGAGATTTGTGTGGAGTTGAAGAGTGCCGGTGAGACAGACAGGGAGGGAGAGCCGTGCCGGTGCCGTGGTTATATAGGGTGGTTGCGACGGGGCTTTCGCGTGGCCGCGTTTTTTTTAAAATGGTGGCGCGTAATAAAGGCGCGTGTCCCGCGGCGGGGACAAGGTGGGCCGGCGGCATGGCCCGATGCCGCTGCCTGGGGCCCCGGCCGACAGGTGGGGCCCCGGAGGCTTGGACGGGGGTCGTGAGGGGAGTGGGGTGGTGGAGATTCCTTGCCGGGCCTGTGGGACGGTTGGGGCCGGAGGCAGCCCATGTGGTGCGGCGGCCGCGCGGGGCCCACATGCCTCCAGGCCATGGGCATGGCCAAGGGGGCGTGTGAGTGGGTCGGGTGGCCAACCGGCGGTGCACGCGTGTTTGCTCTTGCTGGGTGGGCGCGACGCGCGCGCGTGTGCAACGGGTTCGTGGGGGGAAAAAAATAATGAATAAGGCCTTCTTTAGATGAGAGAAGATTTTTGGATTTCGCTACTATAGCACTTTCGTTTATTTATTGCAAATATTGTCTAATTATGGACTAATTTGGATTAAAAGATTCGCCTCGCGATTTACAGTTAAACTATGTATTTAGTTTTTATTTTTGTTTATATTTAGTGCTTTATGCATATGCCGAAAGATTTGATGTGACAGTTAAAAACTTTTTGGTTGGTGGGGTGAACTAAACAAGGCCTAAATAAATAAAACGGTTTCGGGTGCTGGGTGGGTGCGGTGTTCTGTAGGAATAGCAGACTACTAGCAGTATGGTTTGGGCCTTGTTTACTTCCTAGAAAATTTTGTAAAAATTTTCATATTTTCCGTCACATCGAATCTTTAGACGCATATATGGAGTATTAAATATAGACGAAAATAAAAACTAATTGCACAGTTGGGTCGAAATTGATGAGACGAATCTTTTGAGCCTAGTTAGTGCATGATTGGAAAAAATTTGTCAAATACAAACGAAAATGCTACAGTGCGTGTTTTGCAAAATTTTTTGGAACTAAACAAGGCCGGTCAAATTGCTGTGGACGGGGACGGGAAACGGATGTGGAAAATGTGGTGAGATGCTGGGAGGTTTCCCCACATGCCGACATCATCTGTGGCTGGACGGTGCTTCGGCACGGCAGAGCGATCAGGCTTGTCCATCTTATCGCTTGTTTAGGCCTTGTTTAGTTTCGATTTTTTTGGGTGTGTTTGGATTCCTCCATATGGGTGAGCCAGGCCAGCGCGATGCAGCCAGCCGATGTTTAGTTTCCTGGACCACCCCACCAACCAGTCCCTGCCCGTGCAAACAGCCCCCCTCGGCCAGGCTCGGAAGAATCGTGGGAGGCGAGCGTTTCCATCGGGCCAGGCTCTCGCGGTGCAGCTCCAGGGCGCGCGTGGGGTGAAAACTTGGCCGGCGGGAGCTCGCGCCATCTCGCTAGGGTTACCGCCCCTTTTCCCGCCATTCACCGCCTATATATCACCTCCCCCGCCGCCTTCCTTCTCGGTTGGTCTCCATTCGCTCAGCTCGAAGCCTCCGTCAGGTGTTCATCTCCTCTTTTCTCCACTTTTCTTTGTCGTTGTTCATCGATTGAAGCCGACCTAATCTTCTTCCTCCATCGTTGTTTTGCAGCCTCCCTTGTTCTAGATCTGAGCGCATGCACAAGTATGTGTCTTCATGATTTCGTCTCCATTTTTGTTGTTCTTGTAACCCTAGTAACCAATTTCATCTCACTTGTTGCAGGCTTTCCAGATCTGTCGTCCTTTCTCTGTCCGTCTGCTTTTGATTGTGGTGCTACCGCCAGATCTGTGTGGTATAAGCATTTCTCCTTCAACCCCCCCCCCTTATTCTTCTTATACTTCGATATTTTTGCATGGATGATGTCGGTGCTGTGTATATCTAGATCTGTGAATGAAATATACTTCTGAGCTCATGTCCAAGTCAGTGATGATGGTCTTTAGATCTAAGCATTTGTCCAATGCCAATGATGATTTTCCCGTGCTTATTCATATTATCTTTGAAACAATGTGAGCACTGTCCATTGCTAAAGATTTTTTTCCATGCCTTATTGTCCATTGCTTTGTTGTTTGGTTGTGTTCATTGTACCTGTGTTGCTTTGGTAGATGGCTTTGGAGGACCAGCGACGATTGTTGATTGCTCGGGCTGCTGCTCTTATCACTGCTATGTACGCCCTCTTGTTTGCTAGGCTTAGAATGCATCATGAATCTAGGCCTCAGATAACTTATGGTCCTCTGAGAATCATGGACGAGGAAAGACAAAAAAAACTTGGATTTAATTTACAACTATAATGATGTAGAGTGTGTGAGCATGCTCCGTATGAGAAGAGCTCCTTTTTTTAGGCTATGCCAACTGCTTAGAGAAAGAAACTTGCTCACAGATAGCTTGCATAGTTGTGTAGAAGAGCAAGTAGCAATGTTTCTTCATATTGTTAGCCATAATCAACGCTTTAGAGTTGTTCATGTCAACTGGAGAAGGTCCATTGAGACAGTGCATAGATATTTTAAAGAGGTCTTGTATGCCATTGGCGAACTGAGGCAGGACTTGATTAAAGCTCCATCTAATGAGACACCACTTAAAATAAGCAACAGCCCAAGATGGTACCCATACTTTAAGGTAATGAACAAGCCATCGAGTTTGTAGGATGTTTCCCCATTTTTGGATACATATTTAGTAACATCTAAATGTTGGGTTTGGATGTAGGATTGTATTGGGGCAATAGATGGGACTCATATCCATGCTAGGGTCCCGGCAAGGATACAAGCAGCATTTAGGGGTAGGAAGAACCACCCCACCCAAAATGTTCTTGCTGCTGTTGGCTTTGATTTGAAATTTACCTACGTGTTGGCCGGCTGGGAGGGTTCAGCACATGATGCTACCATCCTTGCTGATGCACTAGAGAGGCACGATGGGTTAACGGTCCAACCAGGTAATCAACTACATTAGCTAACTACTTAAAATCTGTCAATGCAGAAGACTCAACCTAATACATGTGTGTACTTGTTATAGGGAAATTTTTACCTAGTAGATGCTGGATATGCTTGCAAACCTAGATTTCTCCCACCTTATCGTGGCACTAGGTATCATTTGAAAGAGTACAGTAGGAGGAACTACCCCACCAACCCAAGAGAATTGTTTAATTTGAGGCATTCAAGTTTAAGAGTAACCGTTGAAAGGGCTTTTGGTGCTTTGAAGAACCGTTTTCGTATCATTGACAACAAACCATTTCATCCCTTTAGGACTCAAGTAAAGTTAGTGCTTGCTTGTTGCATATTGCATAATTGGATCCTTGGACATGGGGTTGATGAGGTTATTCCTGAGGAGTTCTCTTGGGTGCCCAACAATAATGGTACTGATGACCATCTGTTGCATGGGGATGACAATGCTGCTTGGGCTCATACCAGGGATGAAATTGCTAATCACATGTGGGCAAACAAGGGAAACTCTCGCATCTAGTATGTACTGCAATGTGTTTGTTCTATGTACTCGAGCTTATCTGTTGGTGTTTGTAATGAATAACAATGTGCAATGATGATTTATTTTGAATTCTGTTGAGGCATTGGACAACATGCTATGATGTTTTGTTTTTGAGCTACTCTTCTTTTGAGGCATTGGACAAATACAATGATGTTTTTTATGATGCTACACCTTACCTGAGGCTATGGACATGAGCAATGATGATTGTTTTTGTATTCTAATAAATCTAAGGCTACAGGCATGTGCAATGATGATTGTTTGTATTCTAATAAATCTGAGGCTTTACACATGTGCAATGATGTTTGTCTATTACTCTAATTTACATGAGGCTTTAGACATGTGCAAAGATGATTGTCTCTTATTCTGAGTGGGGTGTCCTGCTAACTAATTAGGATATGGCTGAGGACATGAATGTCCCGGATGAGCTTGTGTTCCCTGGCCTTGTTGTCGATGTTGATGCTTTGCCTGGTCAGAATGGTGTTGGTGCTGGTGTTGCTGGTCAGAATGGTGTTGCTGGTGGTGTTGGTGCTGGTGTTGGCGCTGGGGCTGGTGTTGGCGCTGGGGCTGGTGCTCAAAGGAGTGCCATGAGGTGGACAGATGTGAGCTCTGGCTTTATCCTTCGCCGTATGTGCCAATTGATTGCAACTGGGGTGAGGACAGACAAAGGGTTCAAGGAGGTCCATCTAAATCAGGTTGCTAGGGCACTTCAAGAATTTAGTGGAAATGAGGTGACTGGTACACAGATCTACAACCACTTGAGGAAGTGGAGGCAGAAATGGATTAAGATCTCCAAACTCAGGGAGCTTAGTGGTGCTTTGTGGAATGAGGAATGTTCCATGATCATGCTTGAAGAAGAGCACTACAATGGGCACATCAAGGTATTGTCTATGTGGTCTTAATCTTGTTAATGCATAGAACAAGTAGGTGTATCCAAGTAGATGACACATTTTTTATGTAATACCAGGCACACCCAAAAGATGCTGAATATCTTAACAAGCCCATTCAGCACTTTAAGGAGATGCAAATCATCTTTGGCAATGGCCAGGCAACTGGCAAATATGCTATGGGGTCTAATGAGGCTCTGGACACTCCCTCTGATTTTGCTGAAAGCTCACTGAAGACTGAGGTCACTGAAGATACTAGAGGTGGGAAGATAGAGGGAACTGAGCCAACTAAGTCTGAACCAGGTGCTGGAGGTAAGAGGAAGAGGTCAGTGTTGTCTGAGGAGGATGTTGTCCTCTTAACTGGGATGACTCAGGCAGTTAACAATGTTGCTGACGCCATTCGTGAAACTAAGGTTGAGGATTCCCACCTTGATTTGTATGATGCTGTCATGTTTATGCCTGGGTTCAGTGATGAGGCACTGTGAAAGCCCAAGTTTGGTTTTGGTAATTAATGACACCAAGTTGCTAATGCCTTGTGTTTAAGTGATTTGAGTTAGGCATAGCAACACATGTGATGAAGGTGCATGGTGGCATAGAAAGGTGGCCACATGATCACAAAGGGATGAAGCATAAAGTGAAGATCATGGTGATAGACGAGGAACAAAGTGATCAAGGCAAAGGTATAAACATAGGGTTTTACTTTTGTCGGTCTAAGATGAGTAGAGAAGTGATTGATCAGGTTTAGGATAGATAGCTGACTATCAAGAGGGGAAATCACGGTCATCTCTCGAATCAAGTGCTACTAGGTCCATATCTTGAGCATATGCATTAGGATCTAGTAAAGTGCTAACTTAACTCCTTTGGATAAAAATGTTTGTGAAAAGCTAACACACTTGCACTTTGTTGGTGGACACTTGTTGGTGTTAGCATATTTTCAATGGAGGTGGAGTTCCTAGGGTTGAGAGGGGTTTGTCGGCGCTTTTGAGAAAAATAAGTGTATATTTTCTATTGCGCCGGTGGGAAATTTGGAGAAGTCGCGGGAGTGTTTTCTCAGTAAGAAACACTCACCGGACGCTGAGTGCGGAGGCACCGGACGCTGGCCTCAGCGTCCGGTGTGCTTGACCCTGCTAGGGTTAAGCACCGGACGCACTCTGAGAGCGTCCGGTGGTTAGCGTCCGGTGTGCGGGTGTTTTGCGACCCTCTCTACGCATGGGTCCGGTGAGCACCGGACGCTACCGGTGCTTAGCGTCTGATGTCCCACAGGATTGCGGAACTCTCTGCGCATGAGTCCGGTGTGCACCGGACGCGTCCGGTGTGGACCTGCAGAGCGTCCGATGATCTGCAGGTGACCGTTAGGATCTGACACGCGAGTTTCAGGACAGACACGTGGCCAACTCCAGTGCACCGGACGCAGGGAGTCGAGCGTCCGGTGCTCACTTAGTAGCGTCCGGTGCCCCCGATTTCAGCCCAGTGAAAACAGCCAACAGCTAGTTTCTTTGAGGGGCTTATAAATTGAGGGTGGCCGGCTTTGGGAGGCAAACTCTTGCACATTTGAATACTTGAGGCATACTTTGAGCTAGAGAACACTCCCTCCACTCATCTCCTTGCTTGATTGCTAATCCTAGTGAGATTGAGTGAGATTCAAGTGCATTGCTTTGAGAGTTGCATTTAGTGGCACTTGATTCTTGAGTTTGCTGCGGATTTCTTGTTTCTTGGGTGTTTCCCGACGCCCTAGACGGCTTGGAGCAGCGGTGGTGTTGAGCTCGTGATTGGAGATTGTTTCGAGCCTCACCAAGTGATTTGTGAGGGGTTCTTGAGCCTTCCCCGCGGGAGATCGCAATTGGCTACTCTAGTGGATTGCTCGTGGCTTGGAGGATCCCCATCTTGTGAGTGGATGTGCGACACCCGCTGAGGGTTTGGCTTTGGATTGCCAGTTAGCTCGTGATCCATCAAGTGGGTGTATCGCCACAACGAGGAGTAGCTTGCCGGGAAGCAAGTGAACCTCGGTAAAAAAATCTTGTGTCTTCTCTTGCCGAGGATTCTCTTGTGATTGCGAGTGATTGGTTGGTTATATATCTACTCTACAACGTTGGTATAACAATCACTCTCCACTCCTTTATTTACTTGTATACCTTGCTAGTTGTTTAGCTTGTTTAGTTTAGTCTTCTTGTTTAGGAGTACAACTAGCCTTCTCTTGTTGTTGTGCTTTAGTGTTTAGCCTTGTACTAGACTTGTATAGGTGGCTTGCATAGCTTAGTTGTGCTAGTGCTAGAATAGCTTCGCCTTTTGTTTTACTAATCAACTTGTCTAGTTGAAGTTTGTAGAAAATTTAAATAGGCTATTCACCCCTCTCTAGCCATTTGGACCTTTCACACTATTGTGTGCATATGGACAACTTCTCGACAATAAGGCCCAAGGATCTGCTTTTGTGAAGATGAATCACTCTCACCGTTTGCTCTGGCTGAGAACCTTCTTGGCCAAGCACTTCTATGTGTGACCTGCTTGCTCTCTGGTTGATCCATCTTTTGTGTGCAGTCCTGGCCTCTCCTTGTGGTATTTTGTGTGGTAGGCTTGGTGCAGTGACTGCCCCTTCCTCGCGGATGCATCTGGTGTTCTCTGGTGGCTCCTTTTGTGCATAACTTCCTCCTTCTGGTGGCCTTGGTTGTGCAATGGTTCTATGTGCAGTTGACTTTGATCCTGCCTTTCTTTTGTGCAGTTAACCTGCAACTCTCTACTATGGCTAATTGTTACCTGTAGTTCGTGACTTAGATATGCCACTATACACTTGCATTCTTTTAGGGGTCAACCAAACTGATGTTAGAATTTGTATTTGTTGCCTTGGCAGCTAGTCGTGTGTCCCTGCCTGTGATCTGAACTTGTTATCCTGAGCTGCTATGAGCACTGCCTGAGACTATTATTCTGAGCACATGTTTGTTGCCTGTGATGTGTTTGTCTCTTATTCTGAGCACATGTTTGTTGCCTCTGATGATTTTGATTTCATATTTGAGCACATGTCCATTTACCAGTGATGTTACTTTTCTGTCTTTTATTGTTTGTTTGCCAATGATGAGTATTACTAAGTTATATTATGTCATGCCTGTCATCAAAGAATGTGATAGTGAGTTGGCCTACACAAGGTTCTTACTGACTTTGTTGTGTGGCCAGCTCACTACACATTCTTCCATGCCATGTATGAGTTTCATTACATACTCTGAGGTTTTGTTTTGGCCTATGATGACAAAAAATATATGAGATGGCTATACTGTTTTTTGTGTCATTCATCATATCCGAAGGAACCATAAACTTTACTTAGCAACAATTGGGTCCATGACTCAAGGTGATGGCAAGATGAAGCGCCCCTGGTAAACCAGGAACTCAAATGTGATACAATACTAGTCCCAGGAGGCTAGTAACACATTTATTACATCAGATAAGTTTCAGCGCAGTAGTCTCGGTAAGCGGGGACAAGGAAGGCACACTATAATAATAAGACACCAAAATACAACATGGGTCCAAAGGACCTAGAAACAAACGATATCACAATCGAACATCTGACGAGTCCCAATGCCACAGGCTTAGTTGGGTGCAGACACGACCTTACTCGAACGTCACTTCGGGATCGAAGTCCGGATCTTCCTCTGTTTAATAAAGCAAGGGTGAGTACAAAGTACTCAGCAAATCCAACCTTACCCTACGGGAGGGGATACAGTATATATGCATATGGATAAATCAAGGATGAGGTTTTGTTTTATTTGCATAAAGCTATCTTTTTACACATGCAAGGTTTCATTTCATAAATACTGTTGTAAAAGACCTCTTTTTCCATATATGATAGTATTTCTAAAAATAGGGGTTTGATCACAATTTTAAGTGTTGTTGAACCCTTGTTCCCACAACACAATGGCAGTCAACCATTTATTTTTAAAATCACACTCACTCTCATGTTTTCACTCATCCCAACCCATCTAGTTGTTGAAACCAAACCATAACCCGTCCGAGACCGCGGACACGGCTATCCAGATAGATTTACACTCTGCAGAGGTTGTACACTTTTCCCACAAGTAGGATACCATAACTTACACCGTCGTGCAAGCACAGATCCATCAAAGTCATTACCCTCCATAGCTAAGTAATGGCGCTCACCACGGGAACACTAAGGCCACATCTCATGATACCACAATAATTCACAAAGCTCTTTTCAAACATTTCCACAATTTCACATACATCACTTAGTGTCCCGTTGCACACCTGCCTCCAGGTGATTGCCATACTAACTAGAGGGATTTAGACTAAGCCTTTCCCATGCAAGGCGAGTGGTTGTACGATAAATGAGTTAGGCAAGATGAATCATCAACTCAGTCCTTAATCGAGACAAGGCGGATATCTTTTCGCTTAACCCCGCAAGGTATAAGCCACAACACCAGGGCATCCCCAAAAGAGATCCCATCCGTCCCATCTCCATAGTAATCACATCTATAACTTGTTCATTAACCTTTCATAATACCCACAATTTATTTTCACCACTCACACCTTTTACTTTAAAATCATTATATTTGAAAAAAATATAGCGATGAGTATTCAGGATGAGTAACAAGTCCTAAGCATACTGAATAATGATATTTCTGTCGTAGCATATTATTTGTTCCTAGGTTCGAACAAGACAATTACCGGGAAATATCAATTCAAGGATGGCTATTCAACAGGTTTTAACTAAGCAGCGAAAATACTTCGTACATATATCGTACATGCAATATTTAAAACGGCTTCTACGGGTTGTGTTTAAAAATAGGATCAATATGCATCAAAGGGGATCGGTTGGAGTTGCCTCCGTCGGCGTCCTCGGCAAACTCCTGCTGACAGTCCGGGTCCTCGGCGTCAAACTCGCGGTACTCGTCTCCAACGTTCTCGTTTTCCGGCTCGTTCACTCCGTCAACTAAAATACGCGACGAACGACACAGACAATAGGCACAGATAAATAATCATATAAATTCAAATGAGCTCCAAAAATCATAAAATTAATATGAGAGGTAGATCATGATTTTAGATGAATTTAGAAAAAAGAATTATTGAAATCAGAGTTAGCAGGTGGCATTTGTGAAATGGCCGGACTTTAATCATGCGAAAAAGGCTAACGATGATTAAGAAATACATGCTTCACGAGATGAATTTTGGCTGGTAGTGCATGGTGCATGCATGTACTATTTGGAGTTAATGCTTATGGCCCACGCATGCATGGTTAGAGAGAAATTAGCAGGGGTCATTAGAGCTCTTCTGTATGTCATGGTTCTATTCGTGGAGTTCTTGGCAGCGAACCGGTACAGACAAATACAAGAAAAAATACAGAAAAATACTACAGAAAGACAGAGAAGAGCAAGGAGATGCTCATGAGCTGTTCACCTCGTCTTGCGACGACAGTCGAGCTCGGCTTGTGCGTATGGCCGTATACGGTATACGCGAAGTGAGAGCGAGTGAGCGAGTGAGTGTTTCTCCGGGTGGTGAGAGTGAGCACCCGAGAGTGCCTTTTTATAGGCCAGAGTGCTCAGCTCGTTGCCATTAAAAATGCTACTGTAGCGCATGGTCGGTGCCTAATTTGCATGCACGATGCATGCAAATGGACGGTGCCTAATCACCGTGTCCTTGCATGCAGGTGCATGCAAATGGACGGTGGCATGTCCTGCATGCATGCATGAGATATATATTCGTGTAGGTGCACTGCTATGTTTTCTTGCATGTAAGCTTGCTGGTACTCACTGTTATTTGTGCGCGAAAAAAAATATGGATGGATTAGATGGAGATACTATAGAGATAAAATTATTTTATAGTTTTTGAAATATATTTTGAAAATAATTTTTAATGCGAGTGATTTTTGAATGTGAATTTTTAGGATGTTACAAACCTACCCCACTTAAAAGGAATCTCGTCCTCGAGATTCGGCTGGGTCCTAAATAGATGGGGAAACTCTTTTCTCAGGGCATCTTCTCTTTTCCATGTTGCTTCTGCTTCAGTGTGTCTACTCCACTGAACACGACAAATTCGGACTGTTGTCGTTCGAGTTTGCTTGGTGACTGTATCTAGGATTTTTATTGGCACTTCTTGATATCTTAGGTCGTCTTGTAAATCAACTGTATCTGGCGATATTTGTTCCTCTAGTACTCTGAGACATTTCTTCAATTGGGAGACATGAAACACATTGTGTATATCTGACATTTCTTCAGGTAGCCGAACACGATAAGCTACAGCTCCAATCCTCTATAATACTTGATATGGTCCAATATACCGTGGTGCTAGCTTGCCTCTAACTTGGAACCTTCGAGTTCCTCGAATAGGAGAGACTTTGACATACACAAAATCTCCAACTGCGAAACTTAACTCCCGCCTTCTTTTATCAGAATAGCTCTTTTGACGTGATTGTGCCTCTTTCAATTTTTCTCTGATTTCAGCTACACGATCTTCTGCTTCTTTTATAAGGGCTGGTCCAAGCAAGGTTCGTTCTCCAACTTCTGACCACATCAATGGGGTTCTACATTTTCTTCCATACAGGGCCTCAAAAGGTGACATGCCCAAACTAGCTTGGTAACTATTATTATAGGAGAACTCTGCATAAGTTAGGCTTTTCTCCCAATCTTTACCATACGTGAGCACACATGCTCTTAGCATATCTTCCATAATCTGATTTATTCTTTCAGTCTGACCATCTGTTTGAGGATGATAAGCTGAGCTAAAATCTAGCTTGGTTCCCATAGCTTCATGCAAACTTTTCCAGAACTTAGAGGTAAATTGGGTACCTCGGTCAGATACAATCCTACTTGGCACACCATGCAATTTGACTATGTTATCCACATATAGCTGGGCTAACTTGTCTCCACTATATTTGGTGCGTACAGGTATGAAGTGAGCAACCTTGGTAAGGCGGTCCACTATTACCCATATTGAATCATTTCCTTTCAGAGTTTTGGGTAATCCATTCACAAAATCCATGCCTATCTCATCCCATTTCCAAACAGGAATAGGCAATGGCTGGAGCAAGCCTGCTGGTTTCTGATGCTCTGCTTTAACCCTTTGGCATACATCACATTGTGCAACAAATCGTGCCACATCAGCTTTCATTCCATTCCACCAATATCTTTCTTTTAGGTCCATGTACATCTTGGTGGCACCAGGGTGGATAGAATAAGCTGAGTTATGGGCTTCATCAAGGATTAATTCTTGAAACTTTCCCTCCTTGGGCACACAAATCCTGTTTTTATACCACAATACTCCTTTGTTATCCACTCTAAAGTATGGAGCTTTATTTTCTCCAGTTTGCTCACGAATCTTCATCAGATCCTTATCCTTATGTTGTGTCTGCTTGATTTCTTCCACAAGAGTTGGCTGCACCATCAGACTGCCATTTTGAGGTTGGCGTACTATATGCATATTCAACTATGCTATCTCTTCTTGTAGGTGAGTGTTCTTAGGCACCAACTGCTGACCATATGACCTTCTGCTTAGGGCATTTGCTACCACGTTGGCCTTTCCTGGGTGGTAATGAATCTCAAGGTTATAGTCCTTGATTAATTCTAACCATCTTCTTTGCCTTAGGTTCAAGTCTGACTGTGTGAAGATGTACTTCAAACTCTTGTGATCAGTGTAGATTTCACACTTGTTTCCAATGAGGTAGTGTCTCCAAATCTTGAGAGCATGTACTATAGCTGCTAACTCCAAATCATGGGTAGGATAATTTTGCTCATGAGGTCTAAGCTGACGGGATGCATAAGCAACCACTTTTCCTCCTTGCATGAGAACACATCTGTCGGTGTTTTCCCCCCGGGGGGTCACACCAACGAGTAAATTTGTATGCGTGCTCCCTTTCCCGGATGGTGATGCAAGAAGACACAGAGATTTATCCTGGTTCGGGCAAGAGAAGGCCCTACGTCCAGCGGGGGGAGAGAGTTTGTATTATCTTGCACCTAAGTGCTTGTACAGGGGCGAATACAAGCGTGGTATGAAGTGTGAAGCTCTACTACGTATGAGTGTGGCCTTGTGTCGTAGTGTGTTGTCCTCTTCTATTCCTGAGTCTCTCCTTTTATAGCTCCAAGGAGAGACACAGGGTACATGCGTAGATGTTAGAGTAGGGGTCGATAGCCGCATGGAGCGCCGACCTACTCGAGGCTTCCGTACGGCATGGCCTCGAGCCGTCCCATCTTGATAGCCCGGTGATGATTACGCGTGCTCCTGCGTTCTGCCCTGCGCGCCGCCTTGCGCTGGTTCTGAGGTCGCATGCTTGTACGGTATGGCGGCGGATTCGGCGGGGTAGCTGTGGTGTTGTCAGTCGACGCCCAACTTGTCCCTGGGAAGGGACCCTGTTCGGTCGAGGGTCGGACGCCGCGTAAAATGCTGATATCTGGAGCGCTGACCTTGGGTGTCTCGAGGGTGTCCCGATTAGACGTTCCATCCTTGTTTCCTGTGTCCCGACACGCCCCGGGTCGTTCGGTAGGAAGGCTGCAAAAAGATTGATGGGACGGAAGCCTGTTCCCTATCACGCCTCCCGTGACCTGTGCGTTAGGTGGGGAAGCATCGGGCGCATTTAATGCTCCGGCCCGCGTGCGCGCGTCAGGCGGCGGATGGCGTCCTCGCGCTCGACGCCCCCCGGTTCGCATGAGCCTGTTCCGTATTCGACGGTAACCAGCGCTCGACGCCTGATCGATTCGCTCGACGCTATTTCCGTCTTCGAGGTTGCGGCCGTCGATGGCGGCGGATACGTGAGATTAGAGCGTCGAATTGAGGGTCTCGACCTGCGTACGGGCAATCTCGTAATGCGCATCGCTGAGGGTACCCCTTACTGATACCCTCGACAGTAGCCCCCGAGCCTCCATTTGAGCGCTAGCGCTCGAGTGGAGGCTTTGTTTTGCGGTCAAATTTCCGTGGGGGCGCGCGAGCGACCCCGCGGGGGTAGCCCCCGAGCCCTCGGAGGAGTTTTTGACTCCTTCGAGGGTTATGTTGTCTAATTCGCAGGAACGCTTTCGACACCAGTGGTGGAAAGTTCTGACTGGCTCGTTTTTGCCCGGGGGTTTCGACGTACTCTCGATAGAGCGAGCGTCTTCCACCCCAAATTGAGTTCCTAGCGGGTAGTCCAAGTGAGAACCTGTGCCCCTTTCGAGGGGGTCAGCTGTAGCCCGGAGGCGTTCTCATAAAGCAGGGTCGACGTGGTCAGGGATACCAGTCTCATTCGATAGAGACCGGCGGCTCGATGCCTCCCGTCGGGGGGATTCCTCTCGATAGTCTCGACCCTACCTTGAACATCGCCAGCGAGTCCTCGAGGCGGGCCTCGATCTTCGACCGCTCGCTGGGGATCCCTGACTCTGGCGCTCGAGATCGGCTGTCGAACCCTTTCGGCGGGCCAGCCATCGACCTCTCGAGACTTTGGTGGTTACGTCCCTTGGCTTACGAGGGAAGGAAGGGGCCGTGGCGGTTCGCCTTTCTGCCCGTTGGGCGCGCCTTTTTAGGCGGATGACGTTACGACACTGTATCGGCGGGGAATTCGGAGAGTCCGGCCTGTGAGGAGAGAGAGGACTGTCAGACGGCGCATTTATGGGGGGAGTTACCTTATTTCTCGGATCTGTCCGTTGGCGGACTGCTACCTATAAATACGTCGTCGCGTCGCCGCCATTCCTCTCCCTTTCGCCTTCTCGCTCTTATTCTCTTGTTGCCTTTGCTTTCTCGCCGTCTCACGCGCACACGCCCCCTCGAGCTGTAGTGAATCCATTGTCCCTCCAGCCGAGATGCCTGTAAGACTCGTCGCCGCCGACGACTGGCGCCCGTCGTCGATGACGGAGCGCCGGCTGTTAGAGCTTGAGAAAGAGGGACTGCTGCGCCGCCGCACCTCGCTATCGTCGCCGGAGTGGATCGCGCCGCCGGCGAGTCACAGGGGGCCTCAGCCTCAGCCGTCGATCGGATTCTCGAGGGCCCGCCTCGAGGGGACGTCGACGCCCCCCGGACGGAGGCGCCAGAGGAGGGTCTGAGCGGATCTCGTCGCCCCCGGACCGACACCCCTCCCGCGACCAAGGCGGGCCAAGACGCGCCGCGCCCTCCCCCGGTGCCCAGGGAGAGCGGTCTGGCTAGGCCCCAGGCGTCGGGGCCACTAACTCGTGGTCGCGCCGCGGCCTCTGAGAAAGGAGATGCCGGCCGTAGGAGCGCCAGTCCCGGCGCCCGCCAGGCGGGGGCCGACGCGCCTAAGCCAGTGCCTGCCCTCGAGGGGCCTGGAGCCCCGACGCGGGGTGGCTCGAGGCTCACTGGTCGGGGTGGCGGAAGGCGAGCCGTTCTCCCTGTGGGGTAAGCCTTTTTGATGTTGCGGTTTTTTGTCTTCCCATTCTTCCACCTTTCCTCATATGCCAACCTTTTCTCAGGCTGAAGCGGACCCTTGAGCAGGCCCAACCGTCCATGGCAAAGAGGCTCAGAACGGGTGCCGCCTCCAAGGAACCAGGTTCGTAGTTTATTTCTGGCGTTGCGATGTTCCCGTGTCGGTTACCATAACGTCTGACCTTACCCTTTGTTTCGTAGGCTCCTCCAGCTCCCAACCTCCAGCCGGCGTCGAGAGGGCTCCGTCTCGTCCCGCGGCTACTCCGTCGCCACAGACTCGTGATGAGGCGCCCCAGACGCAAGCGTCAGAGGGAGCCCCCGAGCCCCCTCGATTGTAGGTCGAGGGGGAACCCATCACCATCAGCGATACGTCTGATGGCATCGAAGCGTCTGGGGGCGCTCGCCCTATGGAGGAGGAAGCGTCGACCCCCAACGTCGCGGGACGGATTCCCTGGCCTGCTGGCCTTCGAGCTCTCGAGGAGCAAAAGAAGATGGAGGAGGAGGAGGAGCGGGAGCGCGAGGCGACAACAGCAGCAGGGGCAGCAACAGCAGCAGGGGCAGCAACAGCAGCAGCAGCAGCAGGGGCAGCAACAGCAGCAGCAGCAGGGGGGCCAAGAGGATGAGCCACTCGAGCCCCCGCCTCAAGGTTTAGCCGAACCGGCGCCACTGCCGCCGCAAGAGCCCGGCGATCAGGAGGAAAATTTGCCGGTGTACGGCCCTCCCACCCCAGCGTGGCTCCTCCCGGGGGCGCCTGCCGCGATCCGGGCAGAGTCGGGGCGAACGGACGGAGTGGTGGCGCTCGCCTGTATGATGCGCACCCCCACCGACCCCGAGTCCGAGATCAGGAGGACGATCTACGGCATGGACGGGATCGCCCCAGGGTTCCTCCGGGAGCGTCGAGCATGGGAGGACCACTTTCCCTCTGAAGAGGATGAGATTGGGTCGTCAGGGAGCAAGGACGGTACCTGGAAGACCGTGGATGACGACGGGCGGTTCCCTTGCCTCGCCGACCTGTTCTTGCACCACGGGGGTTCCCTTGAGACCGTTGAGAACTTTATCCGCGGCGTCAAGGCGCGGGCTGATCGGGAGATGGAGAACTGGTGTCCCGATCGGATTCGTATCCGAGCTTCCACCGACCCGTCCGAGCCCAATATCTTCCTCGACGACAAGAAGGAGGTCGAGAAGTGGGAGCATGTCGAGGAGCTCCGCCTTTGGATGAAGCACGTGGTGGGGCTCCTATCGGACGTCATCAACAACGGGCTCGGGCCTGCTTATTTTGTAAGTGTTTCTCGAACTCTAATCTTCATGGTGCTTTCTGGTTTCTGTATTCTAATCCGTCCGACCCTTGATTCGCAGGATATGAAAGAGACCTCTCGCATCAAGTCCAGCTTCATACACGCTACGAGGGGCGGTTGGGAGCAGCTCCCCCTCCTCAAGGATCAACTCCTCGAGTCGCAGGAAAAGCTCCTTAAAGCTTACAAAGATCTCATAGCACTCGAGGAGGAGAAGAAGGCGAGGGAGGCTGCTTTGGCCGAGGCCCGAGAGGCCTCGAAGGAGGCGGAGGAGGAGGCGATGCGGCTACGGGAGCGGGCTCTTACGGTCGAGGAGGCCGCGTCCAGAGCCCGGGAGGAGGCCCTGTCCTACAAGAGCGTCGTTGCGGACCTGGACAAGGAGAAGGGCCTTCTCAAGACCGACCTGGACTCCCTCCGCGATTCCTTCCAGAAGATGAAAGTGGCGTACGTGGACAGTGAGGTCGCAAAGGGTGCCGCCGAGGACGCAAAGAAGAAGGCCCTCGAAGACCTCGAGGCGGAGCGGGCTCGATCCCGCAGTCTCTCTGACGACGTCGAGCGTCTGAAGGGAGAATTGCTGGAGAAGAGTGGAGCCGTTGCTCAGGCTGGCAGGGTGATCGAAGATCTCCGCGTCGCCAATACTGAGCTGGCGCGCTCCAACAGAGAGATCGAGCGTGCCAACACCAGATTGGTCGGCGAGAACACGGCCCTAGAGGAGAGCGTCAAAGGTATGTTTCTTTTGTCGAATTACTTTTTCGAGGTGTGCTTGAGTTTTTCCTAAAGCTTCTTTATATTGGCTTTTGCAGGGCTCAAGGACGAACTCCTGGCCGCCCAAGCCGAGGCTCGCAACGCCAAGGCTCAGCTCGAGGCTGAGGTTGCTTTGAACCGTCGAGTGCGGACGGCAATAAGTGATCTCTCGACCTCTTGGGAGGTCGAGCCTATGGATGAGTCGAGGGAGGACGCTCGAGGCGACGCCCTAGTCGACCAGTTGTGCTACATAGGCGCGACGCTGCGAGATCGGGTGCGGGACGCCCTCCACATCAGGGTGAAGCGGGCGATGGCAGTTGTCTGCTCGGGCTTCTCCTACGACATGGAGATGGTGTCCCATGGCTTCATCACCGACATCTCCAAGACCGACGCGGAAAACGAGGAGAGGCTCCATGCCTTGATCGACGACGCGGAGGCTCCTGGGGAAAGGTTGGCCAAGCTCTTCGAGCCTGAGGTGCTCCCTCCTGAGGCTAGCTCGGGCGGAGGCGAGGGCGGTGAGGATCGTGCCGCGGACTGAGGCCTGCGAGCCTGCTCAGGGCGCCTGAGGCCCCTTGTATGATACTTTATTAATTCTGCTGTTAGGTGATACAGTATCTTTTTGTGATTGTTAAATGCTTATTTGTCTTTCCGCTCGAGGTTCTTTTGTTTCTCTTTGTTCCTACGTTTGTATTCCTTGCTCGATCTTTCGTCAAAAACAACCTCGATTACCTCAAGGGTGAGGAAGTGAGTAGAGTTTCCGTAGCCCGGGGGCGTGGGAGTTCTCCGGCTCGTTATTCCTCGGCCTTTGAGGGGCTCGAGGCGCCTTAGCTACTCGAACCGTGCAAGGTTTACTAAGTAAGAAAAGAAAATTTTCTTGGCTTTTTCAACGCTTGGGGGGGGTCGTCCCCCTGGTAGCCCCCGAGGGGGTGCTGACTATGATGGGTCATGGTCGGCATCCCCTTTTAACGTCAAGACTATGACTCGTAACTATTTTTGGCACAAAAAGAAGTCGCTCGAGAGAAAGACTTTATTTATTCACGCGTTCGTTTACAAAGTCTTCGTACATAATGTAGGAACGTAGGTTTAGGACTTCTAGGGGTAGAATCGACGTAGCTGTTCGATGTTCCATGCGTTGGTGAAGATTGCCCCCTTTTCGTCCGCCAATTTGTACGTTCCTGGCTTAAGGACCTCGGCCACCACATACGGGCCTTCCCAAGGTGGAGTCAGCTTGTGGCGTCCTTGGTTGCTTTGCCGGCGTCGTAGGACAAGGTCGCCTACGTTGAGGTCCCTCTTGCGCACGTGCTTGTCGTGGTAGCGTCGGAGTCTCAGCTGATATCTGGCAGAGTTGAGGAGGGCCATGTCTCGAGCCTCCTCGAGTTGGTCGACCGCGTTTTCTTGAGTTTCTTTGTTCGATTGCTCGTTGTAAGCCTTGAGTCGAGGTGACCCATACTCGAGGTCTGTGGGGAGGATAGCCTCAGAGCCGTAGACCATGAAGAACGGGGTGTATTTTGTGGCCCTGCTTGGCGTTGTCCTAAGGCTCCATAGGACTGAGGAAAGCTCCTCGACCCATTTCTTGCCGAATTTCTTCAATCGATTGTAGATCCTTGGCTTGAGTCCTTGCAAAATCATGCCGTTGGCACGCTCGACCTGGCCGTTAGTTCGAGGGTGGGCTACTGCAGACCAGTTCACACGGATATGATGCTGATCGCAGAAATCCAAGAACTTTCTGCCGGTGAACTGGGTGCCGTTGTCGGTGATGATGACATTGGGGATCCCAAACCGATGGATGATGTCGGTGAAGAAGAGGACGGCCTGCTCGGAGCGGATGTTGGTGATGGGTCGAGCCTCGATCCATTTGGAGAACTTGTCGATGGCCACCAGCAAATGGGTGTACCCTCCTTTCGCCTTTTGTAGAGGTCCTACTAAATCGAGCCCCCATACCGCAAACGGCCAGGTGATGGGGATCATTTGGAGAGCGTGGGCGGGCAGATGCGTCTGCTTGGCGTAGAACTGGCACCCATGACACGAGCGTACGAGCTCGATGGCATCCGCCACGGCCGTTGGCCAGTAGAAGCCTTGCCGAAAAGCGTTCCCTACAAGGGTCCGTGGAGCGGCGTGGTGGCCACAAGCCCCCGAGTGCAGGTCATCGAGGAGTTTTCGGCCTTCTTCTACGGTGATGCAGCGTTGTAAGACCCCCGTTGGGCTTCGTCGATATAGCTCGTTGTCTTCGCCATAGATCACATATGATTTGGCCCGTCGAGCGATACGACGAGCTTCTGTCTTGTCTTCTGGCAACTCGCCGCGGATAAGGCAGTCGAGGAACGGTGTGCGCCAATCGAATGGTCGACCCGGTCGTCGTTCTATCTCCATCATCTCTTCCACCATCAAGAGCGTATCGACAGCATTGGTTGGTTGGGCGGTGGTGGCGTCGACGCCAGCCCCCGTGCCTAGGTCGACGGATGGCTTGTGAAGATCCTTTGAGAATGCATCAGGCGGCACTGTGCCTCTGGTAGATGCGATCTTGGCGAGTTCGTCGGGTGCCTCGTTGTAGCGTCGAGCGACATGGACCAGCTCGAGACCGTGGAACCTACCCTCGAGTCGACAGACCTCCTTGCAGTACGCTTCCATTTTTGGGTCGTGGCAGCTCGAGGTTTTCATTACTTGGTCGATGATAAGTTGGGAGTCACCTCGGACGTCGAGGCGTCGGACTCCTAACTCGATAGCGATCTTGAGACCGTTGACGAGGGCCTCATATTCCGCGACATTGTTAGATGCGGCAAAATGAATCTTGATTATATACCTCATGTGGACGCCCAAGGGTGAGATGAACAGCAGGCCGGCTCCGGCTCCAGTTTTCATGAGCGACCCATCGAAATACATCGTCCATAGTTCCGCCTGGACCTGGGTCGGGGGGAGCTGGGTGTCCGTCCATTCTGCGATGAAGTCTACCAGGGCCTGCGATTTGATGGCCTTGCGAGGCGCATAAGTGAGAGTCTCACTCATGAGCTCGACCGACCATTTTGCTATTCTTCCCGTGGCTTCTTTGCTCTGGATTATTTCGCCTAAAGGAAAAGACGAGACCACCGTGATGGGGTGGCCAAGGTAGTAATGCTGCAGCTTGCGACGGGCAAGGATTACGGCATAAATCAGCTTCTGGATTTGGGGATAACGTGCTTTGGTCTCCGAAAGCACCTCGCTGACGAAATATACTGGCCTCTGAACCGGTAACGCATGTCCCTCCTCCTGCCTCTCGACCACCGCCGCCGCGCTGACGACCTGGGTCGTCGACGCGACGTAGAGGAGCAGCGGCTCTGCAGGTTGAGGTGGAACCAGGACTGGTGCCGAGGTCAGCGTCTTTTTCAGCCTTTCGAGTGCTTCCTCGGCCTCGGGGGTCCAAGAAAAGCGCTCGACCTTCTTTAGGAGTCGATATAATGGTAATGCTTTTTCTCCCAGTCTCGAGATGAAACGGCTCAGAGCCGCCAGGCACCCCGTGACTCTCTGTACACCCTTGATGTCTCGGATCGGCCCCATTTTCGTGATGGCCGAGACTTTTTCGGGGTTGGCTTCGATGCCGCGCTGTGAAACGATGTATCCTAGGAGCATGCCTCGAGGCACACCGAAAGCGCACTTCTCGGGATTGAGCTTGATCCGGCTGGTGCGTAGGCAGCTAAAGGCAATCTCGAGGTCCTGGATCAGGTCTCCTCGTCGCTTTGACTTGACGACAATGTCGTCAACGTGGGCTTCGACCGTTGACCCAATATGTTCGCCAAATACGTCGAGCATGCAACGTTGATACGTGGCTCCCGCGTTTCGAAGCCCAAATGGCATGGTCACGTAGCAATACATCCCAAAAGGCGTGATGAAAGAGGTCGCGAGCTGGTCGGACTCCTTCATTTTTATTTGGTGGTAACCAGAATATGCATCAAGGAAAGAAAGGGTTTCACATCCCGCGGTAGAATCGACAATCTGGTCAATGCGTGGCAATGGAAAGGGAACTTTTGGACATGCTTTATTCAGACTAGTATAATCGACACACATCCTCATTTTCCCATTCTTTTTCTTAACTAATACAGGGTTAGCTAACCAGTCAGGATGATGAACCTCCTTGATGAATCCGGCCGTCAAAAGCTTGTGGACTTCCTCGCCAATGATCTTGCGCTTCTCTTCGTCGAATCGGCGCAACCGCTGCTTCACTGGCTTGGAGCCGGCTCGAATCTCCAAGGAGTGCTCGGCGACTTCCCTCGGTATGCCTGGCATGTCCGAGGGACTCCATGCAAACATATCAGCATTTGCACGGAGAAAGTCGACGAGCACGGCTTCCTATTTGGGGTCGAGGTCGGTGCTGATCGTCAGCATTTTGCCGTCGGAGTTGTTGGGGTCGAGCGGGATCTTCTTGGTTCCTTCCGCCGCCTCGAAACTGCCCGCGTGGCGCTTAGGCTCTGGAGCCTCAGCGGCCAGGGCCTCGAGCTTCGCGACGAGCTCGGTGGAGTTCTCGACCGCCTCCCCGTACTCGACGCACTCGACGTCGCACTCGTACGCATGCTCGAAGGAGGAACTGACAGTGATGACGCCTTTGGGACCGGGCATCTTCAGCTTCAAGTAGGTGTAGTTGGGTATAGCCATGAACTTGGCGTAGCCCGGGCGCCCGATGATGGCGTGGTACGTGCCTCGGAACCCAACCACCTCAAAGGTGAGGGTCTCCTTCCTGAAGTTTGCCGCCGTGCCGAAGCAGACCGGTAGGTCAATTCGACCTACTAGCAGTGCCTTTTTCCCTGGCACGACGCCATGGAAACCGCCGGCGCTCGGCTGGAGGCGTCCTCTATCGATGCCGAGGAGGTCGAGGGTCTCGAGGTAGATGATGTTGAGGCTGCTGCCACCATCCATCAGCACTTTCGAGAGTCGGGTGTTGACGATGATGGGGTCGACGACAAGCGGGTAGACGCCTGGGGCGACTACCTTGTCGGGGTGGTCCTCTCGGTCGAAAGTGATAGGAGTGCTTGACCAGCTAAGGTACTGGGGCACCGCCATTCTTGCTGCAAAGACTTCGCGACGCTCCCTTTTGCGCTGCCTCATGGTTAATTGAGTGGAGGGCCCGCCATAGATCATGTAGCAGTCGTGGACGGCGGGGAAGCCGTCGTCATCTTTGTTGTCCTCCTTGCTGCCAGCCTTCTCTTTCTTGGAGTCATCACGCATATCTTTTTTGAACCCTGGACCGTCGAAATGCCTCTTCAGCATACGACAGTCCTTGAGCTTGTGGTTGGCGCCTCCCTTATGGTAAGGGCACGGCTCCTCCAACATCTTGTCGAAGATGCCTCCATCCGGAGGGCCTCGAGGCTTCTTTCGATCCATGGCGGCGACAAGGTTGTCATCGGAATCTTCCCGGTGGAACTGCCGCACTTTCTGCTTCTTTTTATTTTTCTTGAGGCCTCGACTGGAGGTCCCATCTTCATCGACGGGCTGCTTGCCTTTTCTTCCTTCTGAGCTGAAGAAGGCGCCGACTGCCTCTTCCCCTGCCGCGTAGTTAGCTACTACGTCCATCAGCTCGTCGACGGTCTGAGGTCGATTGTGACCTAATTCCCGCACCAAGTCTCGACTGGTGGTGCCCGAGACAAACGCCAAGATGACGTCGTGGTCAGGGATGTGCGGCAGCTCAGTGCGCTGCCTCGAGAAGCGTCGAGCATACTCCCGAAGAGTTTCTCCTGACTTCTGCTTGCATTTGCTGAGGTCCCACGAGTTCCCTGGCCGTATGTAGGTCCCTTTGAAGTTACCCTCGAAGACTCTGACCAGATCAACCCAGTTGTGGATCTGATTGGCAGGGAGTTCCTCGAGCCATCGACGGGCGGTGTCAGAGAGGAAAAGGGGTAGCTGTCTGATGATGGCTCGATCATCACCTCGAGCGCCACCTAGCTGACAGGCCAGCCTGAAATCGGCCAGCCATAGCTCTGGCTTGGTCTCTCCATTGTACTTCGCGATGCTGGTTGGGGGTCGAAATGGATTGGGCAGGGGCGTGCTGCGAATCGCCCTGCTGAACACCCGTGGGCCCGGTGGCTCGGGGGCCACCCGGTCCTCGTCGCTGTCGTATCTCCCACCGCGATGCGCGCTATAACCACGCTCTTCCGCGTCTCCGTGCCGGCGGCGTTTATTTTCTTTGATGTCGTGCCGCGCGTCGTGTCGACGTTGATTGTCGGCAGGGAGGATGAGAGCGGTCTTTCTACCTCGAGGGGGAGGTTGTTGATGGACTGACACCTCCTCTTCGATTAGAGGCTGTTCGTCGTGCTTCTCTGTGGCAGCTCCTCGTCGTCGAGACGCCGAACTTTCGGCTTGTTGAACCGCTGCCACCTGGAGCAATGTCTGTACTTCATCTCGAATGTGTCGGGCCTGGGAATTCGACGGCTCTGGCATGTTACGTAGCAGCATCGTCGCTGCCACTACATTCTGGCCTGCTCGAGGGAAACGGCTGACAGGTTGCTCTGGCTCTGCGTCGCCGACGATCTGTCGATGTACCTCTCGAGCGCGCCTGCGGACACTTCTGCCCGGCGGGTAGGGCAGGTCTTGCTCGAGGATTTGCTCGAGCAGGACGAGGCGCTCGCGGTCTTCGTCGAGTTTCATCTTGAGCTCCCGCAGCTGCGCGAGCTGCGCGGTCCTGTCTTCCTGAGGAGGGGGGTCGAGCTGTCCGTCGTTCCCAGGCGTCCTGGGGTCTTCTCGCGCCGCGGGGGCTCGACCACCCGCAGCAGCATCCCGTGTCTCGTCAGTAGTTTCTACCGCCCCGTCGATGTGATAGCATTCCCTCGTAGGGTCATAGCTGTCTGTCTCGGAGTCGGAGTCCGGTTCGGCGGCGTAGAAACACCCACGTCCTTCCTCTAGCAATCGTTGCCTGAGGGAGATGATCGAGTATCGTCCGGGGCCTAGACGACGGAGGCCTCGTACTCGGAAAAGGTCCGGCAGCTCGGACGCCGGCCGCCGCGCTTCAGAGCTACGTGGGAGGACCATCGGTCTTTCTACGTACGTCTGGGCGTTTGGGCATATCGCCCTGGCGAGCGACGCCGCGGCGTTGTCCAACCCGAACGGCAGTGCCGCCCTTGGAGAGAACAACCCGTGTGGAAGTAGCCTAGCTGCGGTGGGGGAGAGCGCGCGAGACGCGTCCCCTCCCGTCGTCGCGCGGTGCTGAGTCGTCGTGCTTGTTGCTCCGTCACACGGTGCTGCCGACTTGTGGCCCACGTCCTCTCTCGCACGAGTTGTTGGTCGTGCTGAAGCAGAGGGGCCGCGGTGGTGCTGTCCGTGCCTCTTCTTAGGCGGGGAGGCGTGGTGGTGAGGGCGTCTCGGGGCCTTCAACCGTGCTGGCGTAACGCGGACTCCTCCTGGTCCTTTGACTGAGAGCAAGATCATGTCGTAGCCGGAGCCTGTAGACATGAACTCGAGACTCCCAAACCAAATCACCGTGGAGCGCGGAAACGGCGAGGCAAGAGTAGCCATCCGGAAAGTAGTGGGAAATCGATGAAAAACACGCAGGACCCCTACCTGGCGTGCCAACTGTCGGTGTTTTCCCCCCGGGGGGTCACACCAACGAGTAAATTTGTATGCGTGCTCCCTTTCCCGGATGGTGATGCAAGAAGACACAGAGATTTATCCTGGTTCGGGCAAGAGAAGGCCCTACGTCCAGCGGGGGGAGAGAGTTTGTATTATCTTGCACCTAAGTGCTTGTACAGGGGCGAATACAAGCGTGGTATGAAGTGTGAAGCTCTACTACGTATGAGTGTGGCCTTGTGTCGTAGTGTGTTGTCCTCTTCTATTCTTGAGTCTCTCCTTTTATAGCTCCAAGGAGAGACACAGGGTACATGCGTAGATGTTAGAGTAGGGGTCGATAGCCGCATGGAGCGCCGACCTACTCGAGGCTTCCGTACGGCATGGCCTCGAGCCGTCCCATCTTGATAGCCCGGTGATGATTACGCGTGCTCCTGCGTTCTGCCCTGCGCGCCGCCTTGCGCTGGTTCTGAGGTCGCATGCTTGTACGGTATGGCGGCGGATTCGGCGGGGTAGCTGTGGTGTTGTCAGTCGACGCCCAACTTGTCCCTGGGAAGGGACCCTGGGAAGGGACCCTGTTCGGTCGAGGGTCGGACGCCGCGTAAAATGCTGATATCTGGAGCGCTGACCTTGGGTGTCTCGAGGGTGTCCCGATTAGACGTTCCATCCTTGTTTCCTGTGTCCCGACACGCCCCGGGTCGTTCGGTAGGAAGGCTGCAAAAAGATTGATGGGACGGAAGCCTGTTCCCTATCACGCCTCCCGTGACCTGTGCGTTAGGTGGGGAAGCATCGGGCGCATTTAATGCTCCGGCCCGCGTGCGCGCGTCAGGCGGCGGATGGCGTCCTCGCGCTCGACGCCCCCCGGTTCGCATGAGCATGTTCCGTATTCGACGGTAACCAGCTCTCGACGCCTGATCGATTCGCTCGACGCTATTTCCGTCTTCGAGGTTGCGGCCGTCGATGGCGGCGGATACGTGAGATTAGAGCGTCGAATTGAGGGTCTCGACCTGCGTACGGGCAATCTCGTAATGCGCATCGCTGAGGGTACCCCTTACTGATACCCTCGACAACATCCTAAACCTTGTCTTGAGGCATCACCGTATATGATGAAATCTTGGTGAATGTTTGGCAATGTTAACACTGGTGCTGTTGTCAGTCTCTTCTTCAACTCTTGGAAACTCTTCTCATATGATTCTGTCCAAGTGAATTTCTTATCCTTCCTAAGAAGCTCTGTCTTGGGTCTAGCTATCTTGGAAAATCCTTCTATAAACCTTCGATAATATCCAGCTAATCCAAGAAAACTTCTAACCTCACTCACATTGGTGGGTTGCTGCCAATGGGAGACAGCTTCTACTTTCTCAGGGTCAACTGCAACTCCTTCAGCTGTCAAGATGTGGCCTAGAAATGCAACCTTCTCAAGCCAAAATTCACATTTGCTGAATTTAGCATACAACTTGTGTCTTCTTAGCTTTTCCAACACTACTCTCAAGTGTTGCCCATGTTCCTCCGCACACTTAGAGTAGATAAGTATGTCATCAATGAAGACTACAATAAACTTATCTAACTCTTCCATGAATACCTTATTCATGAGGTTCATGAAATAGGCAGGGGCATTGGTTAATCCAAAAGACATCACTGTAAACTCGTATTGTCCATATCTGGTTACAAAGGCTGTCTTGGGGACATCACTATTCTTGATCTTGAGTTGGTGATAACCTGATCTCAAATCAATCTTAGAGAAATACTTGGCTCCTTTAAGCTGATCAAAAAGGTCGTCTATCCTTGGCAGGGGATACTTATTCTTGATGGTGACTTCATTTAGGGACCTATAATCCACACACATCCTCATACTTCCATCTTTCTTCTTCACAAACAAGACTGGGGCTCCCCATGGTGAAGAACTAGGTCTGATATAACCTTTCTGCTGCAATTCTCTTAGTTGCTCTTTTAGTTCAGCTAACTCTGCCGGAGCCATTCTGTAAGGTCTCTTGGCTATGGGGGCAGTCCCGGGGATAAGATCAATGATGAACTCTATATCCCTGTCTGGTGGCATTCCAGGTAGTTCCTCAGGGAATACATCAGGGTATTCTTGCACTATTGGTACTTCCTCTATGGTCCTTGCATCCAAATTGAAGACCATTGGATTAACTTTAGACCCTCGGGTTTGGCATTTCACTTTAATCCCTTCATGGTTAACTAATGATACTTCTTTGGTTGCACAACTAATAATTCCATTGTGTCTGGTTAACCAATCCATTCCAAGGATAACATCTATTCCTTTGGACTTGAGCACTACTAAGTCTGCTAAGAAAACTACCCCACTTAGAATGATCCTTACATTCGAACAACCTAGATGACATTTGATGTCAGACCCAGGTGTTTGGGTTATTAGGGGTAACTTTAGTAGTACTGTGGGTATTTGATGCTTCTCAACAAAACTTGATGATATGAATGAATGTGATGCTCCAGAATCAAATAATACTGTTGCAAGTACTGAATCGACTAAGAACTCACCAAGTACCACTCCTGAAGCAGTCTGAGCATCCTGAGCATGAATATGGTTGACACGGGCTCTACCATAGGATTGTTGAGGTTGCTTCATCATCTGGCTATTATTGTTGGTGTTGCTATTGTTGCGAGGGAAACCACGGTTGACTCCAGACACTGCAGGTCTTGGTCCATTAACGGTGTGGGACTGAGTGGATACTGCTGGTGGGTTGTTCTTGTAGGGACAGTTGGCGATGTAGTGTCCAGTCTCATGGCAATTAAAGCAAGTTCTGACATTGTTTGTGGCTTGACCAGTGCTGTTCTGTTGAGCCTTGCCATAAGTTTGATTCTGATAGGTTGTCTTGGGCTGATATGATGACTGCATTTGGTTATTGGAGACACTAGCAGGAGAGCGAAACTGCATTGGGGCTTGAGTCCGCTGGCTTGGTTGGCTAAAGGTTTTCAGCCTCTGGGATCTAGCACCATCTTGAACCTTACGCTCTAGAAACTTGCGCTTGTTTTCTTTCCTTTCTTCGGTCTTGGCCACATCAGTCAGAATGGTCCTGTTCATCAAGGTGTTGAAGTCTGGATAGATCTGTGGGGTCATGAGGGTTCTAAGCTCACAGGTCAATCCTTCTATGAACTTTGTCTGCTTCTTGGCATCAGTGTTGACCAATTCTGGGGCATAGCGAGACAACTCAGTGAATTGGAAGATGTATTCACTCAGGGTTTTATTTCCTTGCTTCAAGTTGCGAAATTCATCAGCTTTCAGCTTCATGATCCCATCTGGAATGTGGTACCGGCGAAATTCATCCACAAATTCTTCCCATGTGATCGTGTTGGCATTGTCCATAGCTCCACTATAGGCTTCCCACCAAGAAAGGGCAATTCCTGTCAGCTGATGAGATGCTAGCAGAACTCTATCCTTTCCATCACAGTGGATTGTGTCCAACTTCCTTTCAATCACCTTAAGCCAATCATCTGCTTCCATGGGGTTGTCAGATCCAGTAAAGGTGGGTGGCTTAAGCCTCATGAACTCAGTCATCTTGTCTTGGACTCCGGCTCCACGGTTGTTCCTAGGGCGGTTCATGCCTTGAGCCAAGGTCTCCAGAAGGCGAGTCTGAGTTGCCATGACTTGTGCTAAGTCAATTACTGGAGGAGGGGGCAAGTCATCTCCTTCATTATGGTTCCTAGTCTGACTCACTTCATCTTCATGAATTCCATCCACATTTGCATTGGCTTGACTTCCATTTGGATTTTGGCTTTGTCTACTAGCTGCACGACCACTTGGTTGAGAGCGGGTAGCTGGTTTGGGAGGCATCTGTTGGTTAAGACGAGAAAGCATTAGATAAGGGTTAGATCTATTGAGTGATGTTGTTTTTTTGTTAAGGCGTTATATTTTAAAAAGGTGCAAGTTTAAAGACTTGCTATCCCGTAAGGGAACAACATAGAGCACTCAATTATTTAGCACAACCAACAAGCACAAATATATATTTTGAACAAGAGGACGGTTTACAACATAGTAATGGAGGAAATAAGCGTACTACAATACGGTTCATCTACTTTGGGGGTTGAACAAAAGTGAAGTAAACTTCACTTCCCCAAGACATAAGGAGGAACTAGGTGCTACTATTCTTCAACTTCTTCGGACAGAACAACTTCATTCCCTTGGTGTTGAGGAGGATCATGCTTCCGGCATTTGTGGTTCTTTTTTTGGACTAAGAGGTGGGTCACTGTCTTCTTTTGGTGCTGGCTGGGTGAGGAGGGGAAATCCTTCTTCCTTACTGGGCTCCAACTCTAAAGCTTCATGAGAGGCTTCTGTGGGTGGGGGAGCTGATGGCCCTTCTATGTCCATCTTTCTTTTGGTTTTTAGGGACATGATTGGGATTCCTTTTAGTACTATGGGCTCTTGGTCTTCCTCTGCTAACATCCTTCTTTTGATCCTGGTGATAAGGTAGGCATCCTTCAACTCCTGAGCATGGCGGACTTCAGCTGCCTTCAAGACTTCAGCGATGGCAGTTTCACGACTCTCGGCTGCAGCTGCTTGGGCCTGAGCTTCCGCAAGCTGCACATGGAGCTTTCTAACTATGATCTCGGCTTCCTCCGCACGATGGATGCACTTCCTTAACTCTGAGGCCTGCTCATCGTATTGCTTATCTAGAGCAAGTAGGTATGTGGTCATGAATACCACAGTTGGGTCATCTTCAAGTGAGTAACGTCCTTGCAAGAGCTCTATGCGGGTCCTCCAAACTGGTCGGTCTTTTTCGTCGGGTGGAAAGAACCTCATGGGTGTACGTGTGATGGGCTTCTCGTAGATCTGGCATAGGTACCTCAAGGCTTTGCGGACGACGGCTTGATATGTATCTGCAAACCGAAATCCGGTCGCAGTTATGCTCCAAGCTTCAGCTATATTAGGGAAGTCCTCACTTTTTCCAATATAGACGGTAACTTCACACCGCTCAGTCTCATGCTCTTCATATTCTGGGCGATCCTTGATTCCAAATTTCTGCATGGTAGCACACAAGAGTTTGGGAAAGCCTTCTACACTTAGACAGTAACTGCTGGTCCAAACTCCTTCTGCCATCTGAGAGACATAGATGAGAGTAAATATTTTTTTCAAATAGAGGGAAGAGGGTAAGAACTTTTGTAAAATACGTTTATTTAGTAAAATACTGGTCCAGAAAAGCCTAAGGTCGCGTCCTACAGCCAACTACGGCTCTGATACCACCTGAAGCGCCCCTGGTAAACCAGGAACTCAAATGTGATACAATACTAGTCCCAGGAGGCTAGTAACACATTTATTACATCAGATAAGTTTCAGCGCAGTAGTCTCGGTAAGCGGGGACAAGGAAGGCACACTATAATAATAAGACACCAAAATACAACATAGGTCCAAAGGACCTAGAAACAAACGATATCACAATCGAACATCTGACGAGTCCCAATGCCACAAGCTTAGTTGGGTGCAGACACGACCTTACTCGAACGCCACTTCGGGATCGAAGTCCGGATCTTCCTTTGTTTAATAAAGCAAGGGTGAGTACAAAGTACTCAGCAAATCCAACCTTACTCTACGGGAGGGGATACAGTATATATGCATATGGATAAATCAAGGATGAGGTTTAGTTTTATTTGCATAAAGCTATCTTTTTACACATGCAAGGTTTCATTTCATAAATACTGTTGTAAAAGACCTCTTTTTCCATATATGATAGTATTTCTAAAAATGGGGGTTTGATCACAATTTTAAGTGTTGTTGAACCCTTGTTCCCACAACACAATGACAGTCAACCATTTATTTTTAAAATCACACTCACTCTCATGTTTTCACTCATCCCAACCCATCTAGTTGTTGAAACCAAACCATAACCCGTCCGAGACCGCGGACACGGCTATCCAGATAGATTTACACTCTGCAGAGGTTGTACACTTTTCCCACAAGTAGGATACCATAACTTACACCGTCGTGCAATCACAGATCCATCAAAGTCATTACCCTCCATAGCTAAGTAATGGCGCTCACCACGGGAACACTAAGGCCACATCTCATGATACCACAATAATTCACAAAGCTCTTTTCAAACATTTCCACAATTTCACATACATCACTTAGTGTCCCGTTGCACACCTGCCTCCAGGTGATTGCCATACTAACTAGAGGGATTTAGACTAAGCCTTTCCCATGCAAGGCGAGTGGTTGTACGATAAATGAGTTAGGCAAGATGAATCATCAACTCAGTCCTTAATCGAGACAAGGCGAATATCTTTTCGCTTAACCCCGCAAGGTATAAGCCACAACACCAGGGCATCCCCAAAAGAGATCCCATCCGCCCCATCTCCATAGTAATCATATCTATAACTTGTTCATTAACCTTTCATAATACCCACAATTTATTTTCACCACTCACACCTTTTACTTTAAAATCATTATATTTGAAAAAAATATAGCGATGAGTATTCAGGATGAGTAACAAGTCCTAAGCATACTAAATAATGATATTTCTGTCGTAACATATTATTTGTTCCTAGGTTCGAACAAGACAATTACCGAGAAATATCAATTCAAGGATGGCTATTCAACAGGTTTTAACTAAGCAGCGAAAATACTTCGTACATATATCGTACATGCAATATTTAAAACGGCTTCTACGGATTGTGTTTAAAAATAGGATCAATATGCATCAAAGGGGATCGGTTGGACTTGCCTCCGTCGGCGTCCTCGGCAAACTCCTGCTGACAGTCCGGGTCCTCGGCGTCAAACTCGCGGTACTCGTCTCCAACGTTCTCGTTTTCCGGCTCGTTCACTCCGTCAACTAAAATACGCGACGAACGACACAGACAATAGGCACAGATAAATAATCATATAAATTCAAATGAGCTCCAAAAATCATAAAATTAATATGAGAGGTAGATCATGATTTTAGATGAATTTAGAAAAAAGAATTATTGAAATCAGAGTTAGCATGTGGCATTTGTGAAATGGCCGGACTTTAATCATGCGAAAAAGGCTAACGATGATTAAGAAATACATGCTTCACGAGATGAATTTTGGCTGGTAGTGCATGGTGCATGCATATACTATTTGGAGTTAATGCTTATGGCCCACGCATGCATGGTTAGAGAGAAATTAGCAGGAGTCATTAGAGCTCTTCTGTATGTCATGGTTCTATTCGTGGAGTTCTTGGCAGCGAACCGGTACAGACAAATACAAGAAAAAATACAGAAAAATACTACAGAAAGACAGAGAAGAGCAAGGAGATGCTCATGAGCTGTTCACCTCGTCTTGCGACGACAGTCGAGCTCGGCTTGTGCGTATGGCCGTATACGGTATACGCGAAGTGAGAGCGAGTGAGCGAGTGAGTGTTTCTCCGGGTGGTGAGAGTGAGCACCTGAGAGTGCCTTTTTATAGGCCAGAGTGCTCAGCTCGTTGCCATTAAAAATGCTACTGTAGCGCATGGTCGGTGCCTAATTTGCATGCACGATGCATGCAAATGGACGGTGCCTAATCACCGTGTCCTTGCATGCAGGTGCATGCAAATGGACGGTGGCATGTCCTGCATGCATGCATGAGATATATATTCGTGTAGGTGCACTGCTATATTTTCTTGCATGTAAGCTTGCAGGTACTCATTGTTATTTGTGCGCGAAAAAAAATATGGATGGATTAGATGGAGATACTATAGAGATCAAATTATTTTATAGTTTTTGAAATATATTTTGAAAATAATTTTTAATGCGAGTGATTTTTGAATGTGAATTTTTAGGATATTACACAAGAAGTTTATGGTCCTCCAGATGCCATGGATGCCATGATTGTCTTAAGTAAAATTTATGCAAAACATTAAGATCTGAGGCTCCTATTACAATTTATATGATGTTAATTGTCTGTGATGATTTTGATTTCATAAAACTGAGCACATGCCTCCTAGCCAATGATGATTTTTTTGCAATGTTTTCAATCTGTTCCTCATAAATTTAAAATTACTATGATGAACTTATTTGTTGTTTCATTTATCATTTAATATCAAGTTATGGCATGGTATGTTGTGCACCGTGGGCGCAAACCTGGTGTGTACGCGAGCTGGGACATTGCACATGTTCAAGTCAATGGTTTCAATGGAGCTTGCTACAAAAAATTCAAGAGTAAAGAGGAAGTTGATCAAGCATTCTATGGCCAGGCAGAGAAAGAGCCACAAGCTAAGACTGACATGCATGACAAGCCTGCTATTAGACAAATCTCATTCAAAATCACTCATGTAATTATTTTAGTTCAGTCTGTGGTAATCGTTTTTCTAAGTTGGAAATTGATGTCCAGTTAGAGTTAGCATTGCTTGTAATGTAAAACCCTTGAACTGAACTTGTTGGTGGTAATGTTACCACTTCTTGCAAGAGGTAAGTGAAACTTATTCTATGCAGCCAACCAAACACTCTCCATGCATCTCTTTTTTTGAATCCTAATGCATATGCAACCGACCAAACAATATCTTCTACTAGCCTGGCTGGGTGTATGCAGGTAACCAAACAAGCAACATTTGCATGCTGCCGGCCTGGCCATGCTGAGCCTGGCTGGCTGGACGAGCCAGGCTAGGTACTGCGGGCATCCAAACACGCCCTTTGATTTTGGTACTATAGTACTTTCGTTTTTATTTAGCAAATATTGTTTAATCATGGACTAACTAGGCTCAAAAGATTCATCTCGTGATTTACAGGCAAACTGTGCAATTAGTTTTAGTTTTTGTTTATATTTAATACTTCATGCATATGCTGCAAGATTTAATGTGACAGAGAATCTTGAAAAGTTTTTGGTTTCTGGGGTGAACTAAACAAGGCCTTAGTTCTAAAAAAATTTTCCATCTTATCGCTTGTTTAGTTCTAAAAAGTTTTTGAATTTTGATATTATACCATTTCTATTTATATTGATAATTATTGTCTAACCATAGACTAATTAAAGGCCTGTTTGATATAACTCACAACAGCTTCATGAGCTGTTGTGAGCTGTTTTTTTTTGTCAAACACTTATTTCCAAAACAGCTTCATGGGTAAAGCTATTTTTTCTCTCCTCTCACAAAGACATGAGTTAGGATGAAGCTGAAAAAAGTAGCTCCTTATTTCTCTCTCTCAATTATGTATGAAGTAGTTAGTGAAGCTATTTTACCAAAACAGCTTAGCTTCATCTAAAAAGTTGGTCATGAAGTTATTTTCTAAAAAAACAGCTTTATTAGTGAAGTTGAGCTATGCCAAACAACACTTACGTTCAAAAAAATTTGTCTTGCAAATTATAGACAAACTTCATAATTAGTTATTTTTTATATATTTAATGATCTATGTATGTGTCGCAAAATTTGATGTGATGAAAAATCTTGAAATATTTTTGGATTTAGGCTGAACTAATCAAGGCCTCAATACCAGACCTTTTTTAAAATGATGATGAACTTTGGCAGGAGCTCTGAACTTGAGAACAGGGTTCGTTTCGAATTTAAGGGTTTTCATAAAAATTATACGTAGTAGTAATTTCTAAAAAAAAATGACAAAACAGGGGCCTGTATTTTAAACAAGGCCTTACAAAAAAAACGCCCTCGCGCCTCAAGACAGCCTCAAACTGTTAAGGGCACTCACAATGCAAGACTCTATCACAGAGTCTAAGACACTTAATTACATATTATTTATGGTATTTTGCTGATGTGGCAGCATATTTATTGAAGAAAGAGGTAGAAAAAATAAGACTCCAAGTCCACATTGTTCGAGGTAATAAATAACTTTAGACTCTATGATAGAGTCTGCATTGTGAGTGCCCTAAGGACCCAAAAAGAAATACTGCACTGAAATTAATTTAGAAACTCTCGTTAAATGCACCAATCTAAAAACTCTCGTTCGCTGCTCAGTGATTAGAATCCTCCTTTGCACATAAGGCAACCCTTGTGCGCTGCCTTGTTCGTTTGGCTGATTAGTCATAGCAGAAAGTACTGTTAGCTGATTTATTGTGAGAAAAAAATACTGCTGAATGGTTGGCAGATTCGAATAAACCCAAACAAACAAGAATGGTCCGATGCACGCCTGTTAAAAATTAGAAATCACTTTATTGTCCTTTGGGTTCTTGCTTTCATATAACATCCCTCCAATCCGCAAATAGGATTGTAAAATGTATCGATCTATTCGCTTGGCTGATAAATCGTGGCTCTGTTTGTTGATTTCTTAGGGCACTCATAATGCAGACTCTATCGTGGAGTCTAAAGTTATTTATTACGTCGAATAATGTGGATTTGGAGTCTAAATAAGACTTTGAGTCTTAGTTTTTCTACCTCTTTCTTCAATAAATATAGTGCCACATCAGCAAAATACCATAAATAATATGTAATTAATTGTCTTGGACTCTGTGATAGAGTATTGCATTGGGAGTGTCCTTATGAGAGAAAAATATTGTTGAATGTTGAATGATTGTCATTAAATGATTGGCAAATTCGGTAACGACTGTTACAACGGGGTGAATACACAAGTGGAGTTATGTTCCTGTGCTCCCGGCCTTGATTGCTGCAAGGTTCGATGTGTGCAGTCGCATTGGGCATTGCGTTTGGCTGTTTGCCTTTAAAATCTTATTATATTGGGTTAATTTCCACGTAAAGCATTTTTGTGCTCTGCTTTTGCCAATCCGAACCAAGCACTTTGTAATTGAGTATATATATGATTCCCCTTTCGGAAAAAAATAATTGAATATGATTCGTCTAAGTTTCATCCAAATAACTCTGTTAACTCACATGTCATGGAGTATGGAGACAAATTAAAGGGGAGCTAAAAAACACATCTTGTAGCTAGCGAAGTTAGCGTGTTAGGTTTATTACGGTGATTCAAACCAAAAAAAAAAGTAAAGCATGTTTCTCAGCCACTATATATTTTAGCCACAGAGTGCTTTGCTCCCTGTTTAGATTGGAGATGAAAAATTTTTGGGTGTCACATCGAATACGTCAGAAGGATATCGAGAGTGGTTTTTAGAAACTAATAAAAAAACAAATTACATAGCTCGTTCGGAAACTGCAAGACAAATCTATTAAGCATAATTAATCTATCATTAGTACATGTGGATTACTGTAGCATTTAAGGCTAATCATAGATTAACTAGGCTTAAAAGATTCATCTCGCGATTTTCAACCAAACTGTGTAATTAGTTTATTTTTTAATCTATATTTAATGTTTCATGCATGTGTCTAAAGATTCGATGAGATGGATAAAAATTTTTTAGGGTGGGAAACTAAACAAGGCCTTAGCCTACGCTAGGCTAGCCAGCCGCAGAAACGATCGGCGGTGCATGAATCCACGCGTGCATATAAAAGTGTGGACTGTGAGTGGAACCCTTTTTTTTTTTTTGTTCACCATCGGTGGGGGTGATGTCACGGCGTGCGTGCACAGTGCACACGCACGTACGGCACGACTGTGTCCGGCGAGTGGAAAGCGTTCCGTGTGTTGCCGCGCATGGGAATCTGGATCGATCGCGGTCGCCTTGTGTGTCTGCGACTGCGTCAGCGTCCACGCTGGTTTGAGAAAGAAGGAAGGAAGGATAAAGGATAGGAATGTGGCCGGCAAGGCACGTAGGGTACGGGCGAAGCACGCGAGCTACAGCGATCGCGGTTCCCAATCTGTAACCCGCCCAAACGCAACGGAGGGGCAGGTAGGCTAGCGGCGTCCATCATGCAGTGCAGTGCAGTGCAGTGCAACCCCAGGAACCCCGAACCCGTAGCTAGGCTAGGCTAGCCTTTGTCCCTGTTACGGATATTTTCCGGGGTGATCTCATCTCCTCGGATTCCCTTTACGGAAATCTATTCTAACTACGACTTCCCCCACGACGGCCCACGGGATATCACCCAAGACTCATCGTGGGCACGAGTTTACTTGGGGCGAGAGTTTCCTCTCCCCCCCGACTGTATAAATACCCGTGATCAATGAATAAACAAACACCCCGAGTTCATTCTATTCCTCTCTGTTCTCGTACTCTCGCATTCTACTCGTAACACGTTATCAGCACATCGCTCTCCCCTGCCCCAGAGGGGAATAGCTCGGTTGGATAGAACATCGTCGAGGGATCGACCTTCGCCTAGGGCATCACCCCAAGGTAGAATCATGCCTTTCCCTCGCCGTAATCCTGCCTCAATGGCTTCTCTCATCCTCCAAATCGTCTGGATGGCGATGAACCGTGCCCGGACACTGGGCACACACTTCGGCAACAACCGCCTTCAGGCGGAACTACTGGAGGACATCCGGGAACTCCTTGGCGAGGCTCGCGGCTATCGCCTTCGTGGCGAACGCCGTGATCTCAACAGGAACCCCGGGCGTTTTCCTGTACGACGTCGCTTCGGGGGAAACCGACATGCAAACGTCGGCCCTCCGTCACGGCGTTCGGTGGTGTCATCCACGGCTTCGCCCGTGGCGCCATCCGCGGCTCCGCCCGCGGCGCCACCGTCGAGGGCACCGACTCCACCGGCGCCTCCAGCGCCGGTCCTTGCCTTGCCGGCTCCACCCCGGCCTCGGTGCCCGCTCCACGGCGACGGCCCGTGCCCACCACCGCCACCATCCATGGTGGCCAGCCAATGGCTGTCACTGGGCATAGAGCCGCAGTCGCCGATTCGGTACCCGACGCCGACGCCGTCTTCTGAGCGGGCTGCGCACAGCCCGCCTCCGCGCCGTCCGTCTCCACCAACAATCGCGGCGCGGATGTCGGCGCCGACTCGTCTGCCGCCGTACTTCGGCGACCCGGCGGCGCAGCCCGCGCTCGCCCGCGGCGCTGCGCGGCTTCCACGGCTCCTCCACGCGCTCCGACAACGGCGCGGCCACGCTTGGCTGCGAGGCGCCCCGACCGCGGCCTCACCTGCTCAGCCCGACGTGGCCCCACAGGGCGCACGCAGGCCAAGGCGGGCCCACGCGGCCACCCCACGCGCGCGGAGCAGGGGCGCGCCCCCTGGCGGCGGCGGCTTGGAGGCCCTCCTGGCCAGGGCGCTGGCGGCGGCGACTGGGAGGCTGGGGGTTAGGGTTTGGAAACCCTAGCCCCTGGCCTTATATATGGCCCAAATCCCCCCCCCTCCAATTGGGCCAAATTGGTGGCCCAGGCCCAGGTTGGGGCCTGCGAGCTTTCAGCCTGGGCCAGTTATCATTGGCTTTTTATTTTTATGCATTAGCTAATTTTATTTATTTATTTACATAGCAATTTTTCATTCCCTAAATTACATCAGTTTCTTAGTCTAATTTTCTTGTAAATTTAGACACTGATGTATATATTGCATTGTAAATATTTTTACATTCCGCAATCATATTATGAATGGAAAATTTACATGTCGAACGCGTTTTGTCTTTACAATTCCCTATCACATGTATATATGTAAATATTTTTATGGTCAATTTTTCTCCCTATTTGGAATATTATTTTTCACTAGATGTCACCTTACTTTATTATTATTTTGGCGACCACAAGGTAGTACTCATACTACTGCGGGATTTATTCCTCAAAGTGCTCTCCCAAATTTAATAATAAACATACAAGGACTACATCCCAAAGTGAAAATATAAAATGGTCTACACCTCCATGGTGACTACCTATGTTCCACAAAATGAGAAATCAAAATACCATAAAACATATGCAAGTTTACCTTGCTACACATAAACAAGTTTACCTTGTTATTTACATACGCAATTTTACATTGCTTTACATACGCAATTTTATATTGTCTTACATACGCAATTTTACATTGCTTTACATATACAATTTTACATTGTTTTTATATACGCAATTTACATTGTTATATAAATATGCAATTACATTCTTGTTAATTTTACAACCCCGCAATTAATTAAGATTATGCAAATAAACATGTAGGCAATGGCCACCAAAGAGTCCGATGCCCAAGTTTCTTCTAAGAAGGAATTTGCCGAGCTAGCTCTTGATGGACACAACTTCCCTACATGGGCGATGGATCTCAAAGTGAGTCTATCGTTACGCGGAATGTATAGGGCAATTGACACTCCCAAACAGGGAGATGCTCCATTGTCTGAACCATCCAAGTACCATGCCTTATACATAATAAGGAACCACATCCATTCAGATCTCAAAGCTGAATATCTGATGGAAGAGGACCCACGGGCTCTCTGGCTTGCTTTGCAACAGCGGTATGAGCAACAAAAGGCAGTTATTCTCCCGGAGGCCACTCATGAGTGGAACCACCTCCGCATTCAAGATTTCAAATCTGTGAATGAATATAACCATGCCATGCACAAACTCAGTTCCAAACTGAGGTTTTGTGAAAAGGAGCCATCTGATGCGGAGAAAATTGAAAAGACTTTGTCTACCATGCTTCCCGCTCAAATGATCCTCCAACAGCAATACCGTGAGAGGGGATTCACAGTCTATTCTGATCTCATTAAAACATTACTTCAGGCTGAGAGGCACAATGAGCTCCTCATATGGAACTCCAATCAAGGCCCTGTCGGTGCCAAGCCCTTGCCCGAAGTACATGCAAATGCTCAGAAACAGACACCAAAGGATGCCAACAAGAATGGCAATCCTAGATCCTCCAAAGGCAAAAACAAGCGCAAGGGACCCCGTAAGCCTCGAGGTACTAAGGGCAAAGGCAACAACTCTAAGTCAAAAGACAAGTCCTCAACTTGTACAAAGTGTGGTTGCTACAACCACCCGACTAAGAAATGCCGCACCCCTAAGCACCTTGTGGAACTGTACTTGCATTCCGTGGGACGAGGACGCTCCAACCAAGGACGCTCCAACAAAGGTGGACAACCGTCTGAAGCACACTTCAACGATCTGGCAGCCCCAGGATGTTCCAACCCCGCCCCAGCGGGACCGAGCAACACAATGGCGCCTCTTCCACCTGATGGCATGGCAAATGACTCCACCAACAACATGATCATTGAATACAATTCTGATGATCTGTTCGGCGACTACAACTAGATTGATAGTCATTTGAGATTTTAGTTTCATCATTCGCCTTCGGGATTGTAATAATTGACAATTTGTTTTTGCTACACTCTGTTTGATGTTCATTGACTTATGCACAATTCAACATCAATAAATGTTTATATTTCATATATATATTCATGTTGAGAATTTCATTCTCCTTTATATTCTCTATTTTCATAGATTGTACGGGAGTCAATCCGATGGATGAGGAAATGTGCCTAGTGGACAGTGGCACCACTAACTCTATACTTAGGGAAATAAAATATTTCCAAACTCTCACAAAGAGCAAAGGAAATGTTTTAACAATCGCTGGACGCGATGCTGTAATAGCAGGCTCTGGAAGAGCCATTATTACGCTCCCTATGGGTACAACGATTACAATCGAGGATGCACTTCTGTATCCTGATTCAACTCGTACCTTATTGAGTTATAGAGATATCCGCAAAAATGGGTATCATATCGAAACCCATCACCAAAATAATGAGGAGTTCCTCCTCATTACAAAGGATAACGGATATGGCAGAGATACTCTCGAAAGAATTCCCTCAACTTCGTCTGGATTGTACTATTCATACATAAAACCCGTACAACATGTTGCGTAGAAAGTAATTTTTCAGAATGTCAATGCATTCCAAACTTGGCATGATCGCCTTGGTCACCCTGGCATAGGGATGATGAGAAAAATTACTAGCAATTCTGTTGGTCACTCGCTAACCAATACAAAATTTCCCCAATCCTCAGATTATACTTGCACCGCATGTGCAACAGGGAAATTAATTTTGAGGCCCTCTTCCCTCAAAATCAAAGTTGAACCACTCAACTTCCTTGAACGCATTCAAGGGGACATATGTGGCCCGATAAATCCTTTATCGGGACCGTTCAGGTACTTCATGGTTCTAATAGACGCATCCACACGATGGTCTCATGTGTCTCTTCTATCGACACGAAACCATGCTTTTGCCAAAATAATTGCGCAAGTTATCAAACTCAAAGCGCAACATCCTGAACATCAAATAAAATCCATTAGGATGGATAACGCTGCTGAATTTTCCTCTCGAGCCTTCAATGACTATTGCATGGCCTTAGGAATACAAGTACAGCATTCTGTCCCATATGTCCACACACAAAATGGGTTAGCCGAGTCTCTCATCAAGAGAATCAAGCTCATTGCTAGACCGCTATTGCAGAATTGCAATCTACCAACCTCATGTTGGGGTCATGCAGTCTTACACGCTGCTGAACTGATTCAATTGCGACCAACTGCATACCATGCAACGTCCCCGTTGCAACTAGTACATGGAAATCCCCCAAGCATTTCCCATCTGCGAAAGTTCGGTTGCGCTACATACGTACCGATCTCACCACCGAAGCGTACAACAATGGGCCCCCATAGAAAATTGGGGATCTATGTGGGATACAAATCTCCGTCGATTATAAAGTATCTGGAGCCCACCACAGGGGACCTCTTTACGGCCCGGTACGCTGATTGTATCTTCAATGAAGATCATTTTCCGGCATTAGGGGGAGACTTACCACATCACAAACAATGCCAGGAAATCAATTGGGATGCCCCATGCATACCCAACTCAGATCCACGTACTTCAGAATCTGAACTCCAAGTTCAGAAAATCATAAATTTGCAACACATTGCAAACAACGTGCCAGACGCATTTACTGATTATAAGGGTGTTACAAAATCCTATAATCCAGCGAGAAATGTACCGGAAAGAGTAGAGGTACCAAACAAAACTACTCAACTCCCTAGTAAGAGGGGGAGAAGTACGGCTATCTCCACGGATACAGCTTCTAGCAAGCAAAGGAAACGGAAGACAAAATCTTCTGATCCAGTAAATGTAGCTCAACCTCATGTTGAGAAACACCCAGTGGAGGTTCAACCTTCACATCCCACATCAACAGTGCACTCAATTACTGATGCTGGGACATCGGAATACCCTGATGCGACCATCTTGGGAAATGATGATGCATCGGAAAGGGTCCATGAAATTTCCATCAACTATGCAGAAACTGGAGAGTCATTTGATAGAAAGACTACAATTGTCGACTCATATTTCTCCGCAATGATTGCCGAAATCCTTGAAAATGATCCAGATCCTAAGACCATGGCAGAGTGCAAAACGCGCTCGGACTGGAACCAATGGAAGGATGCAATCCAAGCAGAAATATCCTCGCTCACAAAAAGACAGGTATTCTCACAAGTAATACCTACACCTCCACAAGTATTCCCTGTGGGATTCAAGTGGGTTTTCGTCCGAAAGCGGAACGAGAACAATGAGGTGGTGAGACACAAAGCGAGGCTTGTAGCACAAGGGTTCACGCAGAGACCCGGCATTGACTTCAATGAAACATACTCTCCAGTCATGGGTGGAATAACATTCCGATACTTAATCTCTCTGGCTGTACAAAATCGTCTATCTATGCAGTTGATGGACGTAGTGACTGCATATCTCTATGGGTCACTCGATTCGGACATATACATGAAGGTTCCTGACGGAATCCCAATACCGAATCAAAACGCAAATCGCAACATGTATTGTGTAAAGCTACAGAAATCACTCTATGGCTTAAAGCAGTCGGGAAGAATGTGGTATAACCGACTCAGCGAGTACCTTCTGCAGAAGGGCTACTCCAACAGTGATGATTGCCCATGTGTCTTCATCAAGAAATCCCAAACGGGATTCTGCATCATATCGGTGTATGTTGATGATTTAAATATCATCGGCCACAAACAAGATATTGATGAGGCATGCAAACATCTTAAGACGGAGTTCGAGTTGAAGGATTTGGGTAAAACCAAATTCTGCTTAGGCCTACAGCTTGAGCATCTTTCAACTGGAATCTTTGTGCATCAATCTGCATATGTCCAGAAAGTATTGGAGAGATTCAATATGGACAAAGCATATCCTTCCAAAACCCCTATGGTTGTTCGGTCTTTGGGACTAAACACTGATCCATTCAGACCACAAGATGAGGGGGAGGAAATCCTAGGACCTCATGTCCCATACCTTAGTGCCGTCGGAGCACTGATGTACCTTGCCAATAGCACCAGGCCTGACATCGCTTTCGCAGTGAATTTGCTAGCAAGGCACAGTGCCGCTCCTACCAAGAGACATTGGACAGGAGTAAAACAGATCCTCAGATATGTTAATGGCACAAGGGATCTCGGATTATTCTTCCAAAGAGGAACAAATTCCGAGATGATAGGATACACCGATGCTGGATATCAATCAGACCCCCATAATGGCAGATCACAAACCGGTTTCGTATTTTTACAAAACGGAACCGCCATATCATGGACATCATCCAAGCAAACCTTGGCAACAACGTCCACGAATCATTCTGAAATAGTCGCATTATATGAGGCCTCACGTGAATGCGTTTGGCTTCGCAGAATGATCAACCACATACAGCAGTCGTGTGGTCTTAAAGCTATCACAGCTCCAACCATTATCTATGAAGATAATGCGGCTTGTGTTACACAGATGGAGACAGGCTACATCAAGAGCAATATCAACAAACACATCTCTCCAAAGTTGTTCTATCCTCATGAATTACAACAAAAGGGAGAGATTGATATCTTGAAAACCAAATCATGCGACAATCTTGCTGATCTATTCACTAAGTCCCTACCAGCTTCCTCATTTGAAAAATGTGTCAAAGGAATTGGTATGCGACGACTTAGGGATTTGCAAAGTTCAGGGGGAGAAATCTCCTAGACATTGGCCTGTCTACACCATCATATTATACTCTTTTCTCTCTATGAGTCTTTCCTCACAAGGTTTCTCATAAGGAGTTTTTAATGAGATAATATTAACACAAGAGTGTCATATTCCTTGTTTTCCCCACAGGGGTTTTTAAAGGAGTATCAAAGACACATATTGTCCTCTAAACTACAACATGAGTTTTTCTCCTGCAAAGGTTTTCTCATATTAGTTTACAATGAGGCAATCATTAAGTGCTATAATTTTCTCCTTCTTTTCCCAAGCGGTTTTAAGGAGTTTTACTATAGCACATATACACACGTATTTTTCCTCGTTTTTATCCTACAGGAATTTTTGGAGGAGCAATACGATTCATTGATCTCAACAAGTGATTCGATCAAGGGGGAGTGTTACGGATATTTTCCGGGGTGATCTCATCTCCTCGGATTCCCTTTACGGGAATCTATCCTAACTACGACTTCCCCCACGACGGCCCACGGGATATCACCCAAGACTCATCGTGGGCACGAGTTTACTTGGGGCGAGAGTTTCCTCTCCCCCCCCCCGACTGTATAAATACCCGTGATCAATGAATAAACAAACACCCCGAGTTCATTCTATTCCTCTCTGTTCTCGTACTCTCGCATTCTACTCGTAACAGTCCCGTGTCGGCGCACGCGTGTGCGACTGCGTGTGCGTTGCCAGTTTTTTTTTTGCCTTGTTTAGTTCCGAAAAGCGAAAAGTTTTCGATACCGTAGTATTTTTGTTTGTTTGTGACAAATATTATTCAATTATGGACTAACTAAGATCAAAAGATTCGTCTCGTGATTTACAGCTAAACTGTGTAATTAGTTTTTATTTTTGTCTATATTTAATGTTTCATGCATGTGCCACAAGATTCGATGTGACGGAAAATCTTGAAAACTTTTTGGTTTGGAGCGGCACCGGGCACTCGTTCGTACTAGTAGACTCGTAGGCTTTCCGCTTTTTGGCACACGCGCCATCTGCTGTCCGCGGCATCCCAAACTGTTTCGACCGAGGCAGGAAGCTAGCGCCATCTGTCTCTCCCTTCGTGTGTCGCCGCCGCCGACACGCCCTAGGCTAGCGGTTCGATTTGATGCGAACCAGACCACCCCATTTCGGCAACGACCGCGGACGCCGACAAGCCCTATGCCTATGGAAAAACTGGAAAAGTCCGCCACCTTTGAAGAATAGAATCTGTTTGCCCTTGTTGTGCCGTAGCAGCATGCATGCCTCTTTCCAGCGAAACAAGGATTCCAGCGAAACAAGGCCCAAATTGATTCATAGATTCATTCAAAAATGTCGTAGTTTAAACAAGAGAGAAAATGTTCTAATTTCATAAGAAATTTATTCTAACTTTACGAGAAAAATGTTATAGACTTATAATTAAAACTCAGCGACAATTTATAATTTAGATTTTGATTATGAAAAAAAATAGGTTTAGAATAAGAATAAGCATGGACACGCGCAATATTTAGTTGACAGCTATTATAAATAGAACAAATAACATAAAGACAAAAGCAATGAATTGTTCTCATAAAATGATAGAACTATTTTCTGGTTCAATTAAAAATATTCTAACTCAATGAGAAAACTAATTCTGATTTTTACGGGAAAATTGTTCTAGATTCATGATTTTTAATCATAAAAAGATTATGTACCGACTATTTCAAAATTTAGTTTCGACTTTGGACACTAATATAGATTGAGAAAAAGGATAAACGGTCGGCACGTGAAACATTTAATTAACAACTACTTCCTCCATTCCAAATTTGGATATATTTCCTTTTGCTATGTATCTAGACATAGTATGGATTTAAATGTATAGCAAAAGATATCTATCTTAAAATGCTATAATATTTTATAATTTGCAATAGAGGGAGTACTAGAAAAATTTGAATGGTCGGTGAGTTATGCTTGTAGTTGTAGGCTATCTTCACTTTCGCATAGGAGTCGGTAAAAAAAGGCTACCTAACTTAATGGGCATCGTTGAGATGGGATGTACCCCCAAAGAATGAACCCAGCACGATTGGAGCCCCTGGAAGAGCAGGTACAATAATAGTCTTATAGCTAAGGTAATGCTAGACCCAAATAGCAAGTGTTGTGAGAAATAATAGAAAATAGAAGGTGTCTTACAGATACAGACAAGTATGAAATAGCTCATTGCATATAACTTGGCTCTAATACACAAAAAGAAGCCAGTCGTGTGCGCTTAGCCCCGCCTCATCCACCCTAAACCAACAACTCTTTCGCCCTCTGAAAATAGAGTTATTATAGGCCTGCGCAACCAAGCTCAGCGGATGTTACAGGCTCAAGTATCTTTTTTAGTCTTGGTTGATGGATATCATATTACCAGTTTGGGATTATTATAGTTTAAAAAAAGTTTGGGATTATTATATTTATGCGAATTGCATTATGTACCATGAGTAAAATCCTTTTCGTTTCCTTGCTCGTCCGTTTATGGCTCTGGAACTCCATCTCATATGGGCCACCTTTCGCGGCCCGTTTATTCAGATCATTGTTAGGGGCCCATGTACACTTACCGCCTCAGCTTGGATATGTGGTAACCCTGGCGCCATGCAGCCCATGTGGAACGGTTCACCATATGAAATGCTCCTCTTTTTTTTTTTTTTTGAGAAAGTTGTGTCCTCAATAAATGTTTCAAATGTTATAGCATCATTCAAAAACGTTCTAAAGATAAAATAAGATGCTCTAACTTCATGGAAAAATTATTCAGACTTCATGGGAAAAATTGTTGTAGACTTGTGATTTAGAAATAATAAAGAATGTACATGCAAATTTTAATTTTGGACTTTGATTCTGAACAAAAAAAAGATTAAGGAAAAGATAGACCATGGATACATGCAATATTTAATTGTCAATTACTATAAAGAGAAAAAATGAACAGGGAATACGAACTAATGTTCCGTGCTCATGTGAAAATTGTTCAGTTAGATGAGAACCATTCCGGCTTGATCCAAAAAATGCTCTAACTTCATGAGAAATTTGTTTTGGCTTTACAAGAAAATTGATCTAGGTTCAAGATTTAAAATTATAAAAACTTAATTTATCGACAATTTTAAATTTAGTTTTCTTTATATTAGGCAAAAATATCGATTGAGACAAACGATAGACGACTGACACATTAACAATTACTAACTAGAAAAACTAAAATAGGCTTTTATCAAGGTGATCTCACCTTGAAACGTCAACCCAACACAGGGGGCGGTGCCCAAGCAGCATCCCTTCCCTTTCTGTGCGCTGATGAAGAGGTCATTCTCGCCTCTCTCAACTATCAGTTACAGGCTCATGCAACCAAGCCCGGCGGATGTTACGGGCTCAGGTATCTTTTTCAGTCTTGTTTGATCGGTATCTTATTACCAATCTGGGATTTTTTTTATTTATTTAAGTTGTGCTATGCACCAAGAGTAAAATTAATCCTTTTTTGTTTTCTCGTTTCACCTTGTTCGTCCGTTTATTATGGCGCTTGGTACTCCATCACATATGGATGGGCCAGTCTTCGTGGCCCGTTTACCCAGATCATTGTTTGGGGGCCCATGTCCACTTCCCCTTTCATCAGGCGCTGCTGCTAGAATAACTTTCAAGGTGAGATCACCTTGATAAAAGCCTATTTTAGTTTTTCTACTTAGTAATTGATAAAATTATAAAAACTTAATTTATCGACAATTTTAAATTTCGTTTTCTTTATATTAGGCAAAAATATCGATTGAGACAAACGATAGACGACTGACACATTAACAATTACTAACTAGAATAACTTTTTACCATTATTAAGTTTAGCACCTCTTCAAATACCAACTTTAGAATGGTAAATATATTTTTACCACCAAAATCACGAATTCGATACAAATATACCATATTTGCTTTGGTGGCAGTCCACATCAGCTGGCCAGCATGGAGGGTGAAGGGAAAAAGACCTCCCTGGCCTGGCGCCTTGCTCTCCCTTTCTCTCAGCTCAGGACGCACACAATCAGCATTGCAGTATGTTTTTTTATATTTTTCAGCAAACACAAGATCAGGTAAATGATCACACATAATGAATAAATTAACACATATAAATAATCACATATAATATTCACCACTACAGTGCTAATTGTGCAATCATTTAACTCTATAATATTCACATATAATATTAAGCAAACACAAGTCCAATATATGTGCGATCATTTATCTGATCTTGTGTTTGCTGAAAATATGAAAAAACACACTGCAGTGCTACGTCCTAAGCTCAGAGAAATGGAGAGCAAAACGCCAGGAGCAGAGATGTCTTTTCCCCTTCACTCTCCATGTTGGCCAGCTGATGTGGACTGCCACTAAGACAAATATGGTATATTTGTATCGAATTCGTAGTTCTGGTGGTAAAAATGTATTTACCATTCTAAAGTTGGTATTTGAAGAGGTGTCAAACTTAATAATGGTAAAAAGTTATATATCCCCTGCTGCGGAGCCGGAGCCGGCACTGGGCGGGCTGCTGGCTTCGCCGCTCTGCCGGCCAGCAGAGAATCAGCTGGACTGCTGGTAATTAGTACCATCTCGTCATGTCCTCAACTTGCTAGTGCTTTGCCAAAGTTGCAACGTAAATATATTTATCTGAGGGCAGAAAGTATTTATTGTGAGAGAAAAAAACTGCTAAATAGCTAGTAAATTCGACTGATTAGCCCAAACGAACAAACGAACAAGAGGTGGTGTGTTGTGTAGAGCACGATGATGTGTTCCTAATACTTGCCTGATTCTTGCCACCACAGTGGGCCTACAATCAACCTGCAGCTGCTGGGGTCCCTCTCCTCGAGTCCTGCTCAAGCAGTTCTCCTTCTAGCCATTGGAACCCGAGAAAAAAAGAGCGGGAGATGACAGCCTTCCGGCGCCAAACCCGCCTCCTGCCCTTGCTGCGTGGTGCGAAAATATTTTTTTTGTTTCGCGCCACGCAACTTATTATTATACTAATCGTTGTGATTGATGTAGTATTAGATACAAACATTATTTACGTATCTTTCTTTAGCAAAAAAAAAATCTTATTTTTATAGTATCAGTGAAAGACTTTTGTCAAGCTAGCATCTTACAATGCTCTTGTATTCATTAGTACTACACATCTTCTATACTACAAGCGTTTGGAAATTGAGATCAACGGTGCTGCTCTTCTCATGTCGACGAAACATGTGCCTGAAATTGAGATTAATGACGCTGTTTCAGTGTTTTAGTTGGTTGTAGCCTGCAGCATACAAAAGGGGCTCAGGGAGGTTGGATGGTTTGATATAGTTTACAATAGTATAAATATCTTTTCTAATCAAGACAGATCATATACATTATGATGCAGTGGTGAGAAAATATTCACATAGCACCCGTGATATGCTTTGTGGTGTATTTTAGGTTGTTCATTCAAGTAAATTGGCATGGTGTTCTCTTTGTTTTTTTTTCTCTTTTACGTGGACTGTTTCTTTCTATTATTTTTGTTTCCCCTTATACCTTGTTCTATCTTTATTTTTTCTTCTATTTTTGATATGTTATATTGTTTATTATCTCTATATATTTCATAGATTTTCTCATTATTTTTCCTTTATTTTCAAAAATATTATAATACTATTCACACGAACATATATTGTTTTTATCCTAAGCTAAAATATTATTCTCCTTAACTTAGAACATTTGTTTTATGGTGATGGAACATTTAATCATGTACCTAAAACATCGTTGTACTCAGGCCTTGTTTAGATGCGAAAATATTTTAGTTTTTGCTACTGTAGCACTTTCGTTTGTTTGTGGCAAATATTGTCCAATTATGGACTAACTAGGATCAAAAGATTCATCTCGCGATTTACAGGTAAACTGTGTAATTTTTTTTTATTTTCGTCTATATTTAATGCTTCATACATGTGTCGAAAGATTCGATGTGACGGAGAATCTTAAAAACTTTTTGGTTTCCAGGTGAACTAAACAAGGCCTCAATAAAAAAACCATATCCATGTGCCGTTATATGCGTAAGTGTCATCGTAGGGCCGTGTTTAGTTGGCGAAGAAAAATATTTCGCGACACTGTAGCACTTTCGTTTATTTGTGATAATTATTGTCCAACTTTGGACTAACTAGATTCAAAAGATTCGTCTCATAAATTTCGACCAAACTGTGTAGTTAGTTTTTATTTTTGTCTATATTTAATACTCTATGCATGTGTCTAAAGATTCGACATGATGAAAAATCTTGAAAAATTTTAGTTTTTGGATGGAAGTAAACAAAGCCTAGACACGAAAACACTAAAATACTAGACCTGATGCGGATGTTATATTGGGGACAGAGTCAAAAGATAAATCCATCCATTTCTCTACGTGGCCATGTTTCAGGTTGGATACTAGACAAATGACACAAATAACTCTAGGGACCACATATTGAGCTGAGAGAAAAAAAAAAGGTAAAAAAAATGTGAACTCGTTACTGAACCATGATGTTTCTATATTTCACTAAATATGAGATATTGTGTCAAAACAATACATAGAAACAAATCTAGTATTATTTCTATCTCAATGCACCAAATCGATCCGGCAACAAAAGGGAGAAGTATAAAAGGAACTTAACTATTAACATTTGAATTTTGAAACCGAAAAAATTAGAACAAAACAATTCACTCTATCAGTGAGTTGGCAGAAATAAAAGAATACACCAATTAATTTGTTACTTATTCCACCAATTCCTACATGGTTGTGTTTTGACAATTAGAGAGCCACGGTGTTGGGCTGCTGGCTTCTCATCAGTGCTTGAACGAATTTTCACAAAATATTCTCTTCTAGGCGTCAGGTTTTGCTATTGCAAAGACAAGTGATTAGAGTCATGTTATATAATAAGTTGTCTCATACTTGTCTCTAAAACATATTCTTTTTCTTATTTCTTCTCACAACACTTGCTATTTGGACCCACCACTATCTATGTATCCGTGCTCAACTTGGTGCTTGCATAAGAGTCAAGCTATCATCTCTCTCATCTTTTCTGTCCTTCACATCAGCATTAGCTTGGTTATAACCTCATTGCTGTACATGCTCTAAAAAAGCCACTTTTGACAAATGTTGATTGTTTTTATTCAAAGTTACAATATCTGGTGGGACCCACTGAAAGGAGGAAAGTGATGCTTGTACACTGTAGTTTATATTGATTTATATACTACACCTAGAAAACGGTAAGGATCGTGCCACCAAAAGGCACAGCTATGTTGCGCCACTGAAAAAGTCATAGTTGTTTGATTCATACTTTTAACTCGGGCTGCTACAGAAATCTATAAATATAGCTAAGAAAGATCTCACCACAAATTGTGGGGTATTTTTGAACGCCACATGTGGCGTTGCCACAAATCGCTGAACATGAGGTGTAACCCATAGTGGTTGATGACAACCAAACGTCCTCTCAGTGCCACCGTCGTGCTCTTATTCGCACATCACTGGTTCTCTGATAGACAGATAAAAATCACGGCCTTATCTCTTGGACATATAAATCTACTCTATGAAATGACGTGTACTCGTTCCGCAATATAAATGATGCACTCTAATATAATTAAAACAATTTAAAGTTGATAATATGATATAAGGGATATTAACACTTTCTACACTGGATAAACATTATTAGATGAACTTTACTACGGCCTGCAAGTGTGGAAAACTCTGCCTACACACCTTCTCTTTCCTCCCGCATGTGTCCTCTTATTCCTCTCGCACTCCCGACACCTCCTTACCCTTCATGGCTTCGACGATCCACGTCACCTCTATCGCCGTCCTTGACCACGACCAACTCTAACCTCAACCCAGTGCTTCAGATCTAGCATGAGCGCTCCCACCTCGATCGACCCCTCCCTTACTCCGTCGGTGAATTGTCACCTCCGCCAACACCTTCCACCATTGCCACGCTAATCTCAATGTATTTCTTCCAGTAGTTGCCCCTCACCGCCGACAACCACCCGACTGACTTCTCCCACCGCCCAGCGGGCAACGACCCACCCATCGTCTTGACCACCACCGTTGCCGGTCTGGTATCGTCCCCAAAAGCTCCCTTCGAAGCCTCGAGAGCAAGGAAACCCCTAAACCATAACACCGCGACCGACTTCATCTCCAACGCTGGCGACAAGTAAGCTGGCTTGCAATTTTGTCTTCTCACACGTGCATGCGGAAGTGTTTTTCACACACGTGTGTGCAAAGGAGCACTTAGGTCATTATATTCAACATAAAATATATTTATACTACATCCATAATGTGAATATTATATATCTCTTATATACTTATTCAAATAGATAGTTTGACTTAGACAAAATATATAATTATACTTCCTCCGTCAACAAAATGATGCAATTTTCATTTCTAGAGGAGCCAAACAACTTAATGTTTGATTTGATCAAAATCATATAAAAAGGTAACATTTATGATATAAAGTAAGTATCATTACATTTATTATTAAATATATTTCCATAGTAAATCTAGGCGGTGATATAAATTTTAATATCATTTACTATAAATTTAGTTAAAATTAAGCTAGTTTGACTGGCATAAGTCTTATAATCTCATTCTTTTATGGATGATGAAGGGAGTAGAGGTAGTCACTCATTTTGATGGATGATCTAGTTGATTTTTATCCACAAACACATGGCTATAATTCCATAGGAAAAAAAGTAACGAAAATATGCAAGAAGACTGGTCTAAGGGACGAGGAAAAAAAAGAAATCTAGCTCGTAGATTTGGATTTCGAAACAATTAATGGATCAAATCGTACCCTCCAAATCCAAATCCTAGCTTATATAAAATCTGGAGCAATTAATAAGGAATCAAATCCTACCCTCCAAATCCAAATGGACCGTCTGCAGTCTGCACAGCACAGCAGAAGGAGAAGTGGTCCGTGGAGAACCGAAACAAAGCCGCGGATCTAGTGTCATTCCATTTCCACAAAAAAAACCACCCATCGCCTCGTCAGTTTTGGCAAGCAAGAGCCGCAAGGGGCGCGGCCTGCTTGCTGGCGTGGTGGCCTGGTGGTGGTGGGTGGCGGCCAGCGCGCTGCGCCTGCGCCTGCGCGCCCGTGGGAACGGGGGGGAAATTTTTGGGTTTTCGGGGGCCGCCGCGCTCGTCTCCCGCCAAAAGCCTCCGCCTCTCCATCCACGTGCTCCCCCGCCTCGCCGCCGCGCGCCGCACTCCACAGCCGAGCCGAGACCGAAACCCCCGAACCGGGGGCGCGACGGCCTGAACGGCGCGGCCCTATAAAACACGCCTCGTCCCCAGCGCTCCCCCGCTTCGACTCCCCCTTTCCGCCCGCCCGCTTGTCGCCTTGCTCCGCCCCCGGCCCCCGCGCACGCGCCTCCCGTGCCGCCAGCCCTCGGCGCCGCCGCCGGCGGAGGGCGACGTCGCCGCGCGTCGGTAAGTCCGTCTCCGCTCGTTTCCTCTGTTAGTTTCCTGCGTTGTTGGTCGGGGGCTGTCGGCGGAGTTTTGGGGGTGTTCGATCCGCGTGGTCCCGAGGGCGAGCTGCCCCGCCCGCCGTAGCCGTCGCTCGAGTTCTCCGTCGAGTGGGGGTTTAGCCATTCCGGAGGATTAGCTTCTGGATATGCTCGCGCTCGAGTCATGTGGCGATTTCGGCGCGGATTCGATGGAGAATCACCTTGGAGAGTTCGGTCGGATTGTTGCTCGCTGTGGAGGGTTGGCTTCCGATTTCATCTCTCGTGGTGCTGCTGCTCGCGCTCGAGTCATGTGTCGATTTCAGCGCGGATTTGAGGGAGAGTAAGTTTGTGAAGTTCACAGCTCCAAGTATTCCTGGTAGTATGTAGGGGTTTAGGAGATTGTTTGGAGAGATCTTTTGGGGTGGTTGGGTGGAAGTTCAGGGTCAGTGAATGCTTGCTTTACTGTGCCTGTAGCTATGCAGATTTGGGGGTACCCTCATGTTCGTAAGTCTTAAATCTGTGGAGTCCTGGGCTGCAGTGGCTGCTATCTGTAATTCTTTATACTTAAAAGTCCTTTTCACTTTGTATGTGGTAGATTCCTCGTAGAGGTTTAGGGAGAGATATTTTGGAGTGACTGAGTGGAGGTTTGTGCTGCATTGGTTAACCTTTTGCCCATCATGTCTTCCTCAGTAATAGTGCAGGCTGCTTTTGCCTTATTTGTCGTCGCCTAGTGTCCAGCTTAGTAGATATTTACCCCTACTGTACTGCTTTTGATATTGTAATGTTACTGCAATGCAGGAGCAGCAGATCTTTGCGTCGGATTTGTGTTCTTCCCCATCAATCGCTTGCCACACCAGTATCCCAGCACTGATTGCCTTCAGCTGGTGATTTTCTTGTTCATTATATTTAGTTTTGCACGTTGTACTCTGTCTTCTCAAGCTTCTGAGCTGTTTCAGTGATTTTTGTTGTGCTGTTTAGATGTGGTGAATGTGGGTTTGCCACCAATGACTCATGAACTGTCTGTGAGTGCTTTTATTGTACCAATGTTTACAATGGAATGCTCTGTTTTTTTACATTTCACTTTAGAGGTTGTAACATGACATGAGCGCTGCTCTATACTGGGTACACACTGAGTATTGGGTTCGTGGTGTGGGGCGTTTGATACTTGAAAAATTAAAATAAAATGAATGTATTCTAGTCCAAGCTGGGCTAGCTGGGTGTTGTTTTTTCCCCAAATTATTTATCTAATTTAAATGGTTTCATCTTTTCTAAAGCTGAAGCGCAGTGATTTATTTGTGCTCTTATCTCCTACTCTCCCTGTTCCAAATTATGTCAGTTCTGGCTTTTCTAGATACATTGTGTTTGCTATGTACCTATATATAAGCTATGTCTAGATACATAATAAAAGCTATGCATCTAGAAAAGCCAAAACAACTTATAATTTGGAAGAGGGAGTAGTAGGTAACCAGAGCACTGTAGCAGGGCCAGTATTACTATTTAAGACAGATAATGTAGTACCATTGTATCACGTTTTGTTGTGATTTCCCAGTTCTTGTCATTAGATTCATTTTTATTCTGCTTTCTCTAAATCATTTGCCTTGGGAGTGAAATATACCAAATGAGGCCACATTAGTTATATGCTCCTTTCATGATTGTGTTATTTCTATCTTTGACCTAAACCTATCATTTATGTTGTTAATGCTATAATGTTGCTCTCTATTCTTCTGTTTTTGTAGATAATGACTGTTAGTAAGTAATTATTCTTGTGCTTCTACACAATTTAGAGTGCAGAACAGTTGAGGATGACCCTTTATCTGTTTCTTGAGCAAGTTTTTCTGTTAATATTGAGTGCATACCTCTGGTTTGTCTTATTTCACAAAAAAAAAAACCTCTGGTTTGTCTTGATAATGACTCAATCTGTTCTATGGCCTGTTATAATTCCACCTGAAGCAGTAGGTGTACTTAGTTCTATTCAGAACATATGTTATAGCAACCTTCTGTGCTTGATTTCTGTGTGTTCTTTCATACAAGGAAATATTCTGTTATTTATTGCTGTGACCTTGTAGCTTAAACTTTTTATGGACTTTATTCGTACAATATGCTGCTTGCATTGCATCAGATATCTGTTGCATGCCAACACAAATGGACACTTTTTTGATGATATGCTGAAAATAGAACTTTAACTTAGACTATGCCTGGCTGAACCATTTGACTATACTTTATTTTTGAGTGAGTAGCATAGAAGTATGCCCCCCTTATCTTTTTGCTTTTCATAATTTTGTATTGCTTATTTCGTCATTTTACATATTTCTTATTATCTGAGCTGCAGGTGGATTTCCTGCATTTATTTGATAGTTCTTGACATGGCTGACTAACATTAATTTTACAGGGGGACATGGTGAAAACTCCGAGATCTCCTGTTACCACAGGTCTTGTTCTTAATTACCTAGTTTATTTGTTCTTGGATTACCTCAAGTTTTGGTAGCTTTAGTTCTCTTAATATTTTGAGGAATACAGTGTAATCTGTACTATTTTATTCCCAGTTGATTTCACCTCTACTTCCATAAAAGTTCAAAATCTTCCCTTCATTGCAAAAGCAAGTATATGCTATACCTTTTGTGCCAAAGTTTGTAAATTATCACAATCTTCATCCTTGTTGGAGGTGCTATTGGGTTTGCACATGTTGTGTTAAGTGCTTTGTTGACTTTCTTTATCTTTTGCTTGTGCATAGTTGTGGCAGTGGAAATGGCACAGGTTGGTGATGTGGTCGTCTCACATGAATTTCCCTATGCTGCTTGCCTTATCTTACTCGATTAGATCTAGCAGTTATGGCCATTCTAGGTGCAGCAGGAGGCAATGCCAAGCTTCAAAGTGTGATACTGTGATTGTGATGGTGGCAATGGCGAGGTTGACCATCATTGGTGGTGATGGAGCAACAAGTACTAGCCACTTTGTAGAAAACTCATGTGGTCACTAGCATGATCATTTGACTTAATCATTAACCAGATAATACACTGATGAATGAACCAATGTAACACTTAAGTGGAAGTCTATTATTGCATCTGCAGAGTATTGTGATGCAAATACATGTATTCTTCTTGCAACAACCACAAGGTAAAACCACCATTTTTAGGCGTAATGAGCTTCTCTAAGAAATCTTTCTCAAAACCCATCTTTTATGTGATGTCTTATATCGCAAGAAAGAATTGACAACAATGTACAACATATACTGTGGGGTGGTGTCTATTATGGAAGGGGAAAAACTGTTGCAATGGTATAAATTATGGGTCACATAGATTTTTGAGATCCGAGCGTTAGCTTTTGTGCCAAATCCTGCCACTGCACCTACAAACTCTAATATGGAAATAGTCGTAATTCAAAACACCAAGTGAATAGAGGAAATGACAGTCGCTACACCATACATAGTGTTTTATTTTACTTATTAATAAAATACTCAATATGTGTCCAACCATATTCAAGTATCATACTACTCACCTATAAAAATCATTTGGATTAATCAAATACAATTTTTATTTTTACTGGAATTTTATACATTGGTGGAAATTAGACTATTCAAGTTTAATTGCTGAGTAATTTAACTCTTAAAAGAGAATTTAGCTCCAGTTTAACAAATTCTTCTCACTAGAATCAAGCTTTGATATTACGAAGCATTCATTTTTTATTTGGTTCCAAAATTAGTTGGATTATTATGTTCTATTTAGATTCTAGTATGATAGGTCTATCTAATGTTTATAAACTGAATGTGGTATGATGGCAATATAAATGTTTGTCATTTACTCTGAGCACCACTCACTTTTTTTTGGGTCAAAATGCTTCCTATTTATATGATATAGTATATTTTTAGCATGGAAAATTTGGTTTTGTGTTATGAAAAATAATTAAGTTATATACCAGTAGAACAATACATTACTTTTTAATACCATCAAAGTTGTCTTTTATCTAGTTTGCGATGTCTGTCTGTTAGAACTGTTTTTATTCTTTTATGCCAATAGAATTATAAGCTCCCTTGATTGCTCCTGTCTTTAACCATGCAGCCTAGCAGCACATACACTTTCTTTTTGCACTTGAGTTCAATCCCCTGCTGTGTTTATGGATCTTTGGCATCATTGATAGCATTAAACTTTGAGTCAGGCACTCACTGATCTCCACCTGGAACCATGGCATTTCTTCTTCCCAATGGTTTCTATATTCTTCATCCCATTTTCCTTCCTCTCCGTTCATCATTGCTTTCTCAAATCTTCCCTGAATCCAACCAAATTTCTTAAAACAAAAGCGTACCTGTGCATTTTTGAGCTCCACACACGGACACTTGAAAACAAGCTCTATGAGCATCTTCTTCCCTATCAGACTGGGTGATGCATGGCACAACCTTATTGAACCATGCCTCCACTGTCCTGTTCTCCAACCTTGCTGCACACCTGTCATTTGTATATGTTCATCAAAATTCGTATAAACCCCCATTGTATCAATGCCAATTCCATGCTAGTTAAAAGATAACTGCATGGAGTTGATGCTTCTTCCCACAATGTAGTCTTCATGTTAGAGCACCTAGGTGTGGCGTTCCCCTCCCGGGTTCGAGCAACGGTGTAGATGGTTCTGTGGCCACCAATGAAGCAAGTTTACATGAGGTTCTTGCTGGCTTTCTAAGGTTCGGTTGGTCCCTACCTTAAGACTAAGTCAATGGGACGTCTCTCTCCTTGATCAAGTTAGATGGAAATGGAGTCATCCCAGTCTCCTACAGTCTGACCCAAATATTTTTCCTGAGTTGTGACAACCAGTGTTGCCAAGACATCTGTGTACCTTTTCTTTTTTAAAAATGTCAAATTAGACGCCCACACCCGTGTCGGATGCCGTTGGATGCCAATACCCGCACTAGCATTTGTGTCCCATGTGACACTGGTGACAACTTGCTGCTAAAGTACTTGGCATTTGTGTGCTTGTTTATCCACATGTAACGGTAGTGTCAGTTGAGGCAGAATCTTCCTTTATAGGCAAAGCATATGAATCGATAATACCATATTTTCCTTTACAAATTTCACATGAACTATTGGGGTTGATATTGCAACTATGATAACAGAGGTATGTCGAGCGTTCAGTAAGATTCAAGCATGGTTCGGAACCTATTTCTTTTCTCTAAGGGTAGATGGGTAGATTAATTACATAGGCTCTATGGCATTCCAGTGGCTAATATTACCTTTTCTTTCTATTCTTGGATTGGGCTGAATATTAATTGTCTACCTTTTAGGACATGGTCTCCTGATGTAATGTTGTGGCTCATGTAGTTTTAGAGTTACTAAAGGAGCACTATTTACAGGCTACAGCTCCATTTTTTACCACGGATTATATTTTGGAAGAAATAAAGGCGTTTCTAAATGATCTTTTGTCTTAAAATATTGTCTTTGTTGCTGCACTTCACAGGCCTATATTTTTCTAGTTACTGATAGCAAGCATTAATAACGGTTTGACGTTTGGTCAATATTTATTCTGTTCCTTAAATCTAGTCATTCATCCAAGCCTTCCCTTTTTTTGTTGAATTTGTGTTTTGGCTGCCTGAGTGTTTCTTTTCTTCGTGTTCACTGTTCAGTACTGTTATTTTAACTTTTGTTCCCCCATAGCTGATTGATATGCTGACCAATGAATTTTCAGGAACAAGAAGATGCAGAGCAAAGCCACAAAAGAAGGAAAAGGAATCCACAGAAAACAGCAAACTGGAGAATGGATCTCAGGATGCAACAGAAGAGGTGCATCATGGAGTCGAAAAAGGTGATGGACATGTTACCCGCAAGAGACCAAGGAGAGCAGCAGCGTGTTCTGATTTCAAAGAGAAATCCATACGCTTATCCGAAAAAAAATCTGTTGTCATGGTCAAGAAGAATCGGATGGAGGAAGAAGAAATAGATGCTGTGAGTCTGACAAAACTTGGACCAGAAGATCCACCACCTTGCCGGAAGTTGATTGATTTCATCTTGCATGATGCAGAAGGGAACCCACAGCCCTTTGAAATGTCAGAAATTGATGACTTCTTCATAACAGCTCTTATCATGCCCATGGATGATGATCTTGAAAAAGAGCGTGAAAGAGGAGTACGATGTGAAGGATTTGGGCGAATTGAGGACTGGAATATTTCTGGTTATGATGAAGGTACTCCTGTAGTCTGGGTGTCAACTGATGTTGCTGACTATGAATGTGTGAAACCAGCAACCAATTACAAATCTTATTTTGACCACTTCTATGAGAAGGCTCAGGTCTGTGTTGAAGTTTTCAAAAAGCTTGCAAAATCAGTTGGTGGGAATCCTAACCAGGGTCTGGATGAATTGCTTGCTAGTGTTGTTCGGTCAATTAATGCCATGAAAGGATATAGTGGAAACATGAGCAAAGATTTGGTGATCTCCATTGGAGAATTTGTATACAATCAACTTGTTGGTTTGGATGAGACATCAAGCAATGATGATGAAAAGTTTGCTACCCTGCCAGTTCTTCTTTCTCTAAGAGACCAGTGCAGATCTAGGGTGGAACTGACCAAGCTGCCCTCTAACATCTCGAACACGAGTCTGAAAATTAAGGACACAGTGTGTGAAGGGACAGCGGAAGAAGAAGATGATGATGCAAAATTAGCTAGATTACTTCAACAAGAAGAAGAATGGAAAATGATGAAGAAACAGAGGGGTAGGCGTGGAACACCATCCCAGAAAAATGTCTATATAAAAATAAGTGAAGCTGAGATTGCCAATGACTATCCCCTTCCTGCATACTATAAGCCATTTAGCCAAGAAATGGATGAATACATATTTGATAGCGATGACAGTATATTTTCTGATGATGTGCCAGTGAGGATACTCAATAACTGGACTCTGTACAATGCAGATTCCAGGCTTATATCTTTGGAATTGATCCCTATGAAATCAGGAGCAGAAAATGATGTGGTTGTCTTTGGATCTGGTTTCATGAGAGATGATGATGGCAGTTGCTGTTCTACAGCTGAGTCTGTGAAATCGTCGTCTTCCTCCAGCAAAGCTGACCAACAGGATGCTGGAGTCCCTATTTATTTGAGCCCAATCAAAGAATGGCTTATAGAGTTTGGTGGATCAATGATTTGTATAACCATTCGGACTGATGTGGCCTGGTAAGTACCCTCATCTACTTTCTTTCAGCACACTGCTTCATTATGCAGTCATTAACTGTGTTCTTAGCAGTTGTAGCACTGAATCCTTTATACCGTTTGAACATAACTTTAAGTTTTTTTTTCATCTTTACTCCATTACACCTTACGTTTAGAGTGTGATTTCAGGTACAAGCTACGCCAACCAACAAAACAATATGCTCCATGGTGTGAGCCTGTACTGAAAACAGCAAGGCTTGCTGTTAGCATCATCACCCTGTTAAAAGAGCAGAGTCGTGCCTCAAAACTTTCTTTTGCTGATGTCATCAAAAAAGTAGCTGAATTTGACAAAGGGAATCCTGCATTTATATCTTCTAACATCGCACTTGTTGAGAGGTATATTGTGGTGCATGGACAGATAATATTGCAGCAGTTTGCAGATTTTCCAGATGAGACTATCCGCCGGAGTGCATTTGTTAGTGGTCTTTTATTGAAGATGGAACAGAGGAGGCATACAAAGCTAGTTATGAAGAAGAAAACTCAAGTAATGAGGGGAGAGAATCTGAATCCAAGTGCAGCAATGGGTCCGGCATCGAGGAGAAAAGCGATGCGTGCAACAACAACCAGGTTGATCAACAGAATCTGGAGTGATTACTATGCACATCATTTCCCTGAAGATTCCAAGGAGGGAGATGGAAATGAAGCAAAAGAAGTTGATGATGAACAAGAAGAAAATGAAGATGAGGATGCTGAAGATGAAGGGCAGATTGAAGAGGATAAGATCTCAAAGACTCCACCATCAACACGGTCCCGAAAGTTGCTATCACAAACTTGTAAGGAAATAAGATGGGAAGGTGAAACATCTGGGAAAACATCGTCTGGAGAAACTCTTTACAAATGTGCTTATGTTAGAGAACTCAGAATACCTGTTGGTGGAACAGTGGTGCTAGAAGATGATTCAGGAGACACAGTCATGTGTTTTGTTGAGTACATGTTTCAGAAAAGTGGTGGTGCAAAAATGGTTCACGGGAGGATTCTGCAAAAAGGTTCACATACCATTCTTGACAATGCTGCAAATGAGAGGGAGGTTTTCTTAACTAATGATTGTTTAGAATTCAAATTAGATGACATCAAGGAATTGGTAAGTGTTGATATCCAATCGAGACCTTGGGGTCACAAGTATAGAAAAGAGAATTCTGAAACTGATAAAGTTGAGCAGGCGAAAGCAGAAGAGAGAAAGAAAAAGGGCCTGCCCATGGTATATTTCTGCAAAAGCTTATACTGGCCTGAGAAGGGTGCCTTCTTTGCCCTCCCCCGTGATAAAATGGGTCTTGGTAGTGGTGTATGTAGTTCTTGTGAACATATAGAGCCAGATTCTGATGAATTGAAAGTACTTTCGAAGACCAGCTTTGTCTACAGAAAGGTTACATATAATGTCAATGACTTTTTATACATAAGGCCTGATTTTTTCTCTGAAGATGAGGATCGTGCAACCTTCAAGGCTGGCCGAAATGTGGGTCTAAAGCCCTATGCAGTTTGTCAAATACTGGCCATCCCTGAAGGAGCTGGATCTAAAAAACTCAATCCAGCATCAGCAAATATAAGTGCTAGAAGATTTTATAGACCAGATGACATTTCGACAGCCAAAGCCTATGCATCTGATATCAGAGAGGTCTTCTTTTTTCTATCTTATATGTTTGATTTATCTTATCCAAAATGTCATTGTTACTTTATTTTCTCAAACATGTGTGAGCAAATCCTGGAGTCCTGAGAATGGTCATTCTTGTATTCTTGTTAACTTTGTTTGTTTCATTCAGGTCTACTATAGTGAAGATGTAATTGATGTGCCTGTGGATATGATAGAGGGAAAATGTGAGGTTAGAAAGAAGAATGATCTTGCAAGTTCAGACCTTCCAGTGATGTTTGAACATGTATTTTTCTGTGAACTTATATATGACCGTGCCAGTGGAGCTCTCAAGCAGGTTAGCTGTACTGAAGTTGCTGTTCTGATTCATTGACTGATACTTTTGATAGTTCCCTGAATGTGTGTTCTGTGTCTGGAGCAGTTGCCTCCAAATGTTAGGTTTATGTCCATGGTGCAAAAGGCAACAATTGCTTCGAAAAAGAACAAAGGAAAGCAGATCTGTGAGACTGATCAAATAGATTCAGGTAAATGGTTGGATGTGCCAAAAGAGAACCGTCTAGCTACGCTTGACATTTTTGCTGGCTGTGGAGGTTTATCAGAAGGTCTGCAGCAAGCTGGTATGTACTGTTAACACTAATGCTGTTTACCATGAACATGATGACCATCAGAAAATATTTTCCTCATTGTCCAATGCTGCAGGTGTATCTTTTACAAAATGGGCAATTGAATATGAAGAGCCTGCTGGTGAAGCATTTAGCAAAAATCATCCAGAGGCTGTGGTCTTTGTAGATAACTGCAATGTTATTCTAAAGTAAGTGCAAATTGTTTGATGCCATTATTATGCTTTTGTTGCAGAACAGAACCAATATTTTTGATAATGCAGGGCAATTATGGATAAATGTGGGGATACTGATGACTGCATTTCAACTTCTGAAGCTGCTGAACAAGCAGCAAAACTTCCTGAACTGAACATTAATAACCTTCCAGTCCCTGGTGAAGTAGAATTCATAAATGGTGGTCCTCCGTGTCAGGTTTGTTATTATCTACAGTAGGCCAGAAAATCATCAGTCACCTGTTCAGTTTCGTAAATCAAATGCTTGAATTGTTCATTCATTGTTTTCTTATCAGGGATTCTCTGGGATGAATAGATTCAACCAAAGCCCTTGGAGTAAAGTTCAGTGTGAGATGATTCTAGCATTCCTCTCATTCGCAGAGTATTTCCGTCCCAGATTCTTTCTTTTAGAAAATGTTCGGAACTTTGTTTCATTCAACAAAGGGCAGACCTTCCGATTAGCAGTTGCATCTCTTCTGGAGATGGGATACCAGGTATTTCTTCTGTTCATTCATTATCTGCTAAGACCTATAGCTTACACCTTTTGTTTTGTAGTGGTTTAAATCTGTATACTCAGAAATTGTTTGCCATTTGGTTAGGTCCGGTTTGGAATTCTAGAAGCAGGGGCTTTTGGTGTTGCTCAGTCCAGGAAAAGGGCATTCATTTGGGCTGCTGCACCTGGAGAGATGCTTCCTGATTGGCCAGAGCCGATGCATGTGTTTGCTAGCCCTGAGCTGAAGATAACACTGCCTGATGGCCAATACTATGCAGCTGCCAGAAGCACTGCTGGTGGAGCGCCTTTCCGGGCGATTACTGTTAGAGATACAATTGGGGATCTGCCTAAAGTGGAAAATGGTGCCAGCAAACTCACACTTGAGGTAACTGCTGCTCTGAACCATCTATTTTCATTTTTCTCTATTAGCATGCTAAATGAGCTACTGGTTGTCTTGTGCAGTACGGAGGTGAGCCCGTGTCCTGGTTCCAGAAGAAGATAAGAGGGAATATGATGGTACTGAATGATCACATATCCAAGGAGATGAATGAGCTGAACCTCATAAGGTGCCAACACATTCCGAAACGACCAGGTTGTGACTGGCATGACCTACCAGACGAGAAGGTAATGTTCTAAAATCTGTTGTCATCTTCATTCTGTCCATGGAGCACTGACCCATGCTATGCTTTACAGGTGAAGCTGTCTAATGGGCAGATGGCTGACCTGATACCTTGGTGCCTGCCCAACACAGCCAAGAGACATAATCAGTGGAAAGGGCTGTACGGGAGGCTGGACTGGGAAGGCAACTTCCCCACATCTGTCACAGACCCCCAGCCAATGGGCAAGGTTGGCATGTGCTTCCATCCTGACCAGGACAGGATCATTACGGTCCGAGAATGCGCTCGGTCTCAGGTAAGCTGCTCTACATTCATTTCCATCTTCAAAGAAATGATAATGACCCTCGGGATTACCTGTCAAATATGATCCAATCTTTGCCGTGCAGGGCTTTCCTGACAGCTATGAGTTTGCGGGCAACATCCAGAACAAGCACCGGCAGATTGGCAATGCTGTGCCCCCGCCTCTTGCCTATGCGCTCGGGAGGAAGCTGAAGGAAGCTGTTGACAACAAGCGTCAGGAAGCTGGCGTGGGCGTCCCTGCACCATGAGAAGCTTCCCTTCCATGGCTCATGAAGCCAAACGCTGAGGTCGTCTTTAGAAACAGCGAAGGGCAGAGTAGCCTGTGATGTCATGTCTAAACTGCAGTAACTTAGTTAATCATGGTTTCAGTCTTATGGACCCCCTGAGTGTATATGCTAGCGAAGTGTTGATTGCTGATTGGTACCCTGATTCAGGGTAGTGGTTATACTAAAAACTTTTTGAGAAAATCTAGTGTATTGTGGTTGCCTTGCACTCGTACAACTATATACAATCACCATGGTTTTCATAGCTGTGCTATAATGGTGTAGACTTTCAAGGGCAAGCTATTGCATTTGTCTCTCATTCCTCAATGTCAAGCAGTGCAGGCGAAACCACGTATGCAATGTTGGTTGCTGATTCATTGGTTGAGATGGGTGGAAAACAGTAGAAGCTGTGGTTATTTTTGTCCCAATTTATTTAGCGAGACAGCGGCACTTCCTAACAGCTAATTGCCACTTTTCCTTCGGTGGTCTAGAAATTCCTTGACTAATTGACATTCACATATGAGAAGGAACAAATAGACATCAGAGGAAGATTGGCTTATGGCTAGCTGAGGTATCAATCTACACATGGCCACACATATTTTACGAATTACGAGCATAAAATCTGTGTCACCGTAGAACACAAAGAGCATATGTGACGGTAGTATTGGACTACATGCAAGAGGCATCACATGTCTCCCAGGTAAGGACTGGATGTTGAAATCACACACATACAGCCATCGGCATTTATTTATTTGTTCACGAACATAAGTAGAGCAACAATAACATTGAACACTCTACTCCACACACAACCGACAGCTCAAACACGGCAGCGCCACACAGCAGTGTATACCAAACCAAAGTCCACAAACACACCATACAAAACCAAAGTCCACAAACACACCATACAAGAGCACAGCAATTGGCAGTAGCACGTATGGGAGCATGTCTCATGCTGCTGTTGCACAAGCTGAAGGGAATTCAGCTGTCGGATCCAATGCTCACTGGCTCTTGTTTTATTTCACTACTGCTCCAGACAGCACACAGGCCTGTCCGTCTGTATCACACCATCTTCCGAACAGGAGCACATAGGCAGAAGTGAAGGATGGATGTCTGGATCCATCGAGAAGGCTGACCAAGCAAACCAAACCAAAGCAAACTGATGCAAATGAGACAAACCACAACCACAAGGACGCAAGCAAAAGCATATGCATCCATGTTGTCATTTGCGCGCGCGCACACACACACACGAACCAATCAAGCGGATGCTGAAGCAGAAGCAGAAGCAGAAGCAGAATTGTGAGCAGGAGATCAAAGGCGAGACACCAGCTAGCAGGCCAGGCACAGCGACTGTAATCCAACGAAGGGACGGCCAGGTTACCTCACCTGCAGGAGTTGGAGAGGAGAGCATCAGAGAGAAACAATAATATCGTCTATCAATTTCAATTCAGGTGAGCAAATCAGCAACATGAAGTGCGGCATGCATGGCAGTCGCCCTCGGTGCACACATATAAAAGGAATGTATAATTCATCATTAACGGCTAAGCCATTGGTCACGATTATAAATACTACTGCAGTTGTCTTGATAAGCATATGTATAAATTTTGGAACTAGATGGCAGAGATGGAGGGAATGGAGTTCAGTTGGTTGCTAAATAGACCTGCAAGGTAGAATTCTAATATATAAGTTCTCTAGCAGCATGATGGGAAAGAGGGAGGGACTACCTGAGCACACTGCCCCTGAGCATGGTCTTCTTGTAATACCGTGGGTGGATGGGTCTGTAGCTGTCCGCTTGCGAACGGTCATCCCACTCCAGCCTGTCCCACCATTCCTTCTCGCAGTCGCACTCCACTACCTTGTTGCTGCGGCCAATGTCAGGAAGGCGCGTGAGGCTCCAACAGCCCCTGATCTTGATGGTCTCAAGGTTAGGTGCAGACATTTTAATCCCACATATGTTCTGTAGTGAAGGGAGCTCATGCAGGTGGATACGCTTTAGCCTGGGGAAGTCTTTGTAATCTGGGACATGGCCTATGTGGTGAGGACCCATTTGGAAAGGAAATATCTTCCTGAGATTACCGCACCATGCAATCTCAAGGGTCTCCAGGAGGCGCAAGCTGTCCTCTTCACCGGCAAACCACCCCACGGAGAAAGGGAGTACGTGTATAAGCCTGGGGCAGAAGTCCAGGTGCAGCAACGTCAGGTGGGTGAATGCACGCCGTCCATTTGTTATGGAGATATATCTTGACTGTAGGAGTTGGGATGCCCAGAATAATCTCAGCTGATAAATAAAGATAGGGCCTTCAATATCATTATTGAAGACAGAATCCAATTTGGGGCACCTCTCGATTCTGCACCACTCTAGGTAAGGCCATTCTGAACCACAAATATCTGAAGTGATACTAGTGATGAACATGCTATCGTGCACATGCAGGATCTTTACACTGTGAATTACAAACCATGGGACAGTAATAGTAGTACTAGTCTGTTCATCACCTCGAGGTAATTTTGTCTTTATCTGGTCTTGTATGTGCATGTAGCACCTGCTTTCTGGAAGATCAGGAACATCCGGGCAAGGCCACATCCACATGATTCCTAGAGCTTCAGCACCACCTTCACTAGCTTGTTGTAGGCGGTCCATGGAGATATCTCTGTATACTGCACGTGCAGGCTGCTGCTCCATGTTTACCAGCAATTGCTGCTCACCACGGCTTGCCCTCCTGAATATTCCTTTATCTTTGCTACCACCAACAGCAATGGCAGGATGAGGAGGAGAGGAGATCTCAACATATGTCTTGCGGGAATGAGAATAGACAGGCATCAGGGACCCAAGGAGCCTTGCATCCTGTACAGAAATGTACCAATCAAATTCACTGCTCGGTTGACTGCCATGTGGTGTGGCTGCAGGTGCTACTGATGTTTCTGTAGTACCCCGCTTGGCCTTGTCTTCTCTAGATTGGGCGATGGGTGCTGACTGCGTGGTGTCAATCCACAGCTTACCCAAGCCTTCTTGTTTCATTTCGTCATATGGTGGCCACAGGATTGCACAAAGCTTCTGGCAGTCAAGTAGATAGAGCTCATCAAGGTTATAAATTGTTGTTTTACCGAGATCTAGTGTTTTCACTGCCGTGCCTGAGATGTCTATTGTGCGGACAGCAGTCATCCGTCCACCCAGGAGTAGATTCTTTAGCTCAGTACATCCGCGGAAGGAGATTTGTTCAACCCCGAAACATCCATCAACAATGACGACAGTCTCAAGGCAGCTAACATTGCTGCTTACCCCTGGCCCAAATAAGCTCGTCTTGGAACTGAAATCACTTGGATAGTTTCCTGAAAAGTCAAGATGCTCCATCCTTTTCATCTCCGAGAACAGATCATTTTCTGGGCAGCTGCAGCTGACACGAGAGGTTTTCACTCGGAGCTTGTGGATGTTAGGCAATCGTCCATGTAGCTGGCCCATGTCCCATCCGTCGGCTCCGATCACATTTAGCTCCCTAAGCTGGGTCATGAGATCCAGCATGTGCGCAGACAAGATCTGATCACAGTTTGTGTAGCGCAGGTCGAGCACCCACAGCCTCTGAAAGCACCGGCGGATGTCCTCCTCCTTCCCTGTTCCATCTGGGCTGGTGTTGTTGGTGCCTTCACAATGGTCAAGCCATAGAAACCTGAGGCCGTAGCAGCAGAGGAATGGAGGTGATTGGAAGTCGAAGGTGCAGCGTGAGAGCTTGAGAACACTAAGCTTTTCGGCATAGTGTTGGAAAATATCTGCCTTGGGAATAGTTCTGTCTGGGAGCTGATTGAACCCATAATTTGGTGAAATCCAACTTGGCTTGCTCTCGACGAACCTTGCCAAGTGAGAGGAGGGTAAGTATTGATGGTAGTCCACATCCAATGTCATCTCAGACTGCAGGGCATCAGCCGCTCTCCACGATCGATCATCGTCACCATCAGTGGCACCAGCTTCTCTGTCTCCCTGTCCTTGCTGTTTTATGATGCCATCACATATCCAGTAGTTGGCGCCATGGGTGGCCCAGTCGTAGTCAACTGAATGGCGGCCTCTACAACATAGCCCCAGCATGTACATGAAGCACTCTGCCACTTGTGTGGGCCGACCGATAATGGTGCTGTCAAGGCCAGTGTTAATCTTGCACACTTCAGCTACTTCTGAAGCCTCTTTCTGTACAAGGTGGTTCCAGAGCTCTGGTGGAAGTTTCTCCTCATCATCAGAGACCGTGTTGATAAAAGCATGAGTCGTCGTTCTTTCACTCTTCATGGTCTTCTCGACTCCCCACCGGGGCATGAGCCGGAGTCTCCCTTGGAATGTCCACAGCACCTTGTTGGTTGAAAACCCGGACAGAGGGAATCCACACAAACTTGCTAGATCGATCTCCTCATCGCTCCCATTGTGGAAAATCACCAAGAATCTGCGGTTCAGCTTCTGTATGTGTTGTTGCATCACCATGAGGACTTGTTGTAGCTCAGCGCGGGAGCCCTTGGCCACCCCGCGAAAATCATCCTCCTCGTCTTGCCTGTCGAACAACTCCATCACTTGGCTGGGGAGCCCCAGCTGCTCTGCGACCGCCTTCTGAAGCGCCCTCCTGCTCTCCCACATCGAGCAGTCGATGTGGATGACCTGATCAAACTCCTGCCCGGCCAGGGGGCATTGGGCGACGGCTCGGAGGACGGCGGACGCCCCCAGTCCGTCCCAGCCATCGAAGTAGAAGACATTGTCTCTGCTACCGATGGTTCTGGTAGTATTAGTCTTTTCCTTCAGCAGTTCTAGCAGAATATATTCAGCAGCGTCGTCTATCGTGTCGGCATGAAATTCCTGCATACATATGCACATGTGCGTCAGGCCATCGGGTTACAAGGTGCTCATCACTTGAAATTAAGATGGAACAGAAACAACAACAACAACAAAAAAAGGGAGATCTTGCTTGTTAACTGGGCCGGTTTACCTCAGTACGCATGGTGGATTGGATTGAAGTAACCGGACGCGCCACTCCGTTTGGCTAAGCTTGGTGGATTGTTTGTACGGTGTACCAGAACAGAACTATATATATCTTCAGCAGTTGAATTAATAATAATGCTGCAACCTCCACTTCATTTTGGAAGGGAATGGTCCATGCACACCGATGCCGAATTAGGCGGTTTCCTTGATGGGCAGCACTGCTACACATGCAGCACAGCAGCACAGACGATGAGGATGCACTTGAACTTGTGATAGAAGGGGTCTACTAGTAGCTAGTAAATTGCATACCTCGGTTATGTTGAATTGGCATGCAGCAGTAGGACATATACAAATAATTATTTTGTCGAATCCGTAGCTGGAGATATGTAGAAAGCCAAACGGATCAAACAAACAATTGCATCTAGTATTTGCCTGTGTTTTCAAATTTGTTGATTTTTCCATGATTATAATCATGTTACATACATTGCCGATGGACATGAATTTGCAATGGAAGAGATTGAATAATTAAATTACATACCTCGGTTAACTTGAATTGGCATGCAGTAGCAGGAGACAGAAGGCAAACAGATGGAACCGACGATTGAGGAGTATGCTTGTGTGCGTGTGTGATAGGGAGAGTCTACAGAGAAGCAAAGTAGCTGCTGGTGGTAGTCCACAGAAACTTTTCTTTTGTGTGTCTATATGCTCACCAGGGATGATTCTTTGCTTATTGGTGAGAGCAAAAGAAAACAAAAGACGATTCTTTGCTTGGAACCAGCTAACCGGCCGCTGCAGATTTTTCAAAAGATTAATAAAGGCATGCTAGTAATAAGTAGCAAAGGCTTCTCTGTTCCTCGTTACCTGCCTGATCTGGTCCTACTGTAGAGTAGACGGCAATTGAGTACACGGTACTATCCTTTTTTTTTGCTGCCTTGTGAGGGGCTCAGAGTGTGCAAAGTTAGGAAATCCAATGTACTGCCGCCATCCAAAAAACCTGGAAATTCTAGAATACAGAAAATGTCTCAGAAAACTTCATGTTTTAGTTTTTGGATAATAGATTAGGTTCATATATCAACTTGAGATCGTGTTCTGCATGTTTCCATATATTTTTTTAATGAATGTTTTTTCTTAATTAGCGTGGTTCACTTTCAATAAATAGCGATATTTGGGTAATTTCTGGTTAGTATTAATCCAATTCTAAAATATTAACATTTTTGGAGGAAGGGAGTACTACTAGTTTGTAGATGTAGAATCCGAGCTGCTGCTGTCCACAAGTGTTTCCTTTAACACTGGTCTATTATTAATTAAAGAATGTTTTGAAGGCTCCATGCTAAATCTCACAATATAAATCAAACAAAAAATAAATTTTAGAAAACTGCCATATTAGTATTGGGCCAACAAAATAAGATTCCATATTAAATCTCAAGGTCTAGAAACTACCAGTTTAATCAAAGAAAGTAAAAAATCTCCATTATACTACTTCTAGGCAAAGCCCGAGAATGGGCCACGATAGCTTCACTTCTGCTCCTATTTCATTTGGTTATTTATGAGTTTGTGCTCATAGCTTCCAGTTCGACTTCTGCATGAAAAGTATATATATTAATGGTTGGTGATGAGGTTGTCGATGATGGGAATGTGGGCCTCCGCTGAGGGCGGCGGAGAGTCCTAGGGTTTAGTGGAGAAGGGCCTCCGCTCGCTACGGCAGAGATCTTTAGGCATTCTAACACGAAAGGACACAAACAAACTCTAGTGTTATAAATTCATCATTCACCAACCAACCGTCAAACATTTGTAGCCCCTTTTTATAGGGCACACATCCCACTAATAGATTTTTACACAAATGTCTCGTGACAGTGGCAGGATATTCCCGCATATTCTCTTCTCAAACCCTTCTAGCCAAGTGCACTCATGTAACTCTCCCTTCCATACGCCTTCAACTTAGTGGGCTGGAATGCAGGCCCACGCACGGCCCAATGTTGGAAGCGGTTAGTGTACCTCCGTTAATGGGGGTTGGTTGAGCCCGCTCGCTCGTTGCGGCGGGAGGCCTGAGCGCGATAATAATCAAGGGAGAGAGAGCTCATAACCCTAAAACAGACAATGCTTCAGTAAATTGGTTCCAACTAACTCTCGAAAGCGCATTTACAACCCTTTTATATAGTGCGCGGATTCCGACCAGAACCAATTACAGAAAAGCCCTGTGACGGTGGCGGGATATTCTAGCATATTCCGCCACCGCTGTCTACAACTCACAGGGCTACTTAAGTAATTTAGAACTGCTTAGCTCTTTACAGGCTGTCGCGTTGGAGACTTGGTTCCGTCGCGGTTCGATCCTTCGCCTATCCTCCGCTGGGGCCCACGGATCCTCCGTCGGGTGCCACCGAGGGACATGCGGCCGCCGCTCTACCTTTGCCTCGTCCTTGGTCAGGGGCGTCACATCCTTCGCCATGCAAGGGCTAAAGGATGGGTCCCTACGCCTTGTGATCCTCCGCTCTAGGTTGGTTCCTGCACACATGTCTCATAGAGCCAATCTGCATCAGTGTTACATTTTTCCGAACATTCGCTCCTCACTAACCGAAGGTTGAAGGTACGAAGGTTCTATTATCGCGGATGCGTTGCGTTCTCTTACTTTCGACACAGCTAGGAGGGGAAGGCGTGGTTGACTCCCCAACACCCAAGCCGGAGCTTCTTAGCATCTGCCGGCCCATGAGGTCCTATGCCTGCCTCTTGGCAGTCGCCAGGCTCCATGGAACATCTGGCCTCCGGCCGTCTGAAGGTTCCAGGACTGTGATCCCGCCATAGTGGCTTCCTGCTACAATAAAACCGCAAAACCTAAGTGCGTTAGCTTTTCTACTATGTTTAGGACCTTCACCGATATACCTCCGAAGGTCGCCCTTGCCACAGGCGCGAGCTCCCCTTGGGCCACCGAACCAGCAAGAACGCGGTGCGAAGCCTTCGGGCCATCCCCCTTCAGTAGCCTCCAGCCAAACCCAAGCCTCGATACCTCTAGCCCTCGAGCCGCGTCCTCCTCCATGCGAGGAGGCAATGTCCCAACGTAACATTAACCCTTTTCAGTTTGTGATGTGTATATACTTCACGGTGCATATACGCATAATAAGTCGTATATATATTCTACATATCAGGAATATTGGTATGGTACCGGGTGTAGCTACACACCTACATTCCATATTTCTATATCCATACCTATATTACTCTAATAAAGCTAATTTCCGCTAAATAATACGGCACAGAAGGAGGTAGGCAGTAGAAGGCTTTGCTAAGGTGACATGCACGGCAAGGCACATATGCGGTCCTGCAGAGCAACTGGTCATTGACCGTAGGAAGCCTCACTTGAATTGTTGCCATCTTTGACGAAGCGAAAAGGCTATTGAGAGCTGCCACTACAGCATGGCTGTTCGTAGGAGGCATTAAAAAATGCCTTTAAAAAGTCATCAAAATGCCTGGTCTAGAAGGACGTATCTGGCTTGGTCATGTTTTTGGATTGGCGCTGGCGGCTAACCCTGCAGGGCAAGTCTAGTTTTGTGTTGGACAAGATCGATTAATTGGCGGGGCAAGTGGATCCAACGTTGGTGTGATGGGCCTGTTTAGTTTCTAGATCACATTGAGGCGGTACATATATGAAACATTAAATATAGATTAAAAAATAACTAACTGCATACTTTGTCTATAATTTAAAAGACGAATCTTTTGAGTCTAGTTATTCTATAGTTAAACAACAATTATCAAATATAAACGAAAGTACTACAACATCCAAAGTAAAAAAATTTCCGCGAACTAAACAAGGCCTTATTACAAGAAGATCGAGGGCATACAGATACTTTGACAAATTGTAAACTCTGAAAGCAAATAAAAGGATATGAAGCTCGGAAATGAGACCTCCTAGAGCAGATAGGCGATACTCCTCTCCTTCTACCGTAGCTTTCACTAGTGCCGCATCCTTCTCCAGAACGACTCGGGATGACGATATGCCCAAGTTCTGGCCATTGCTCTCACCCCTGCAACACATCCGAGCAACTCTGCATGAATCACGCTCTGCAGAAACGATATCTGCCTGCTCTGGCTTGGGTTTGGCCGTCTCGTATTATGAATCCCCCATCTTTGTTCAAAAAAAAAATCACCCATCCGCACGCACTGGTCCTGCAATCAAACGGGCCAATCTGTATTGGCCTTGAGAATGCCATATACTCCGGTCTGCACCATCTGCGATTCTGACGGGCATTTGGTTATGAAAACACTAGTTTGATTAATCAGGCTAGCTAGATTCTGTACTATTAATATTATTTGACCGATTATTTGAGCTAGTTTTGACTGATTTTCTAATTAATCGCGCTGAAGCAGGGGAGCACTGCTACTGCCAAGTGCCAACCTGAAGTCCAGAAGCACAGCCAACCAGATTATTGACGTGCGGAAAGAAACCACGCCCGTCTGCGTTGGGGTTAGACGGCGATATATAGTTTCCATCGAGCATCCCAGATCTCCTGTGCGCCATCTCCCATTGCTACCATGCGCGGCCGCTCAAAGCCATGGAGGTCCGATCGATCGCGGCCTCGACGCCATGGAACTCCTGCTGTGGGTGCTGGATGCCTGTACGTCTTCCCCTGCGCGGGCGCTCGACGCTGTGGAGGTCCAGTCGTGGCCCCTCGACGCCCGCCTCCAAATGCCGGCCGGAACTCATGTGGGGGAGTTCGCGCGGCCACCACGGACTGGCACAGATGTCAGGTGGAGTTCGCACTTCGCGCACTGCCACGGAGAGGACTGCCTTGCTCGATCGCATGGCTGCTGGCAGGCAGCTCCTCCTCCATCCACTGCTATAGGTGCTGCAGGAGCGGCTAAATAAGCTCCCTTATGCAAACGCTCTTACAGTGGAATGCAGACTCTCTGGCCTTTGCTTGGGAAACTTTGTTTCAATTTGCAAATGGAGATGTGTCAAGTATAAGTACTGAAAAAATTAGTAATTTTATGCCAAACTAAGTCGCACTTACCGAACATAGAGATTTAAAACGCAAGTGGCTCCCCAGACCTGGATCATGCCTTCCTTTGTGATTCTTGACATAGGCCCTGAATGCCCTGTTTGAATAAAAATCGATGTGACTTGTAGTATGCAGAAGTCGATATTAAAGTGAATCATATAAGGTTACTAGGATTACAAATTTGCTTACGTAATGAGAATTGACATGAAGTCTTTATATGTGTGAGGGTCAAAATCTGCAGAATCACAAATCCATGCCATGTTCATCCCGACATCGAGACCTATGACTATCCAGTGATTGCTACAACAATTTTAAATAAACACATAAGTACCTTTGCATCAAAATAAGATAAACCGAACAATCGTTAAGTATACAATTAATCGAACTTACTTGAAGTGGTATGGAATCCATATTGTTTCGAAGTGTTGGAGATTCTTTAAACATACGGCAATCCACGCCGCAACCTTAAGAGACTCTTCTCTTATTTTGGCTGCACGGATCTTTTCTTTCTCCGCCAACGTCCCTCCAGCAGCTAGCTGTGGCGCATCCAATTCCCATCTCGATGGGTAATTAAAATTTATTTGTGCTATAGGCATAGGGTCTACATACCCGGCTTTCGTTGAGCGTGTAGATTTCATAAAGTTTGCTTGCATTCTAAAAATCATGACGTAAGTTAGTTTTAGCAAAATCCAACTAGGTTACTTTCAAATCATATCAAGAGGAAGAGGACTTACAGGCACCAAGTGCGAATCAGATTCATCGACATTGAACTAAGGTGAAAGCATGATTGGATGTCGCTGAAGTCAAAGGCAATACCCGAAGCAGGGCCTCCAAATGTGCGAGCAGGTATTACTGCTTCCAACACATTCAGTTCTGTACGTGAAACATGCAAGTAGTACCAATCATGGAACCTTCTCATTCCATATGGCATCTTACACAAGACCCGGTTTGGTAGGAAACGTTTGCCTTTTACATATTCTTTCGGGCAATCCTTTGACCACTTGATGGTTTCAACATCTGGATACTTTGTTATCGTTGTGTAGTCTGAGGTGTCAGTGGGCATCCTGTAGGCAAATTTGTTCGGGCCTTGGTTCTCAGGCTTGAACTGGTCATGAGCATACCACTTGTACATACCCGAGACATTCATATCCACAAAAGATTTTGACCCTGTCGACCTTATCATGATGGGGATCTTTTCACGAGCTTCACATACTAGAGGGAGTAGTTCTTCATGTGTCGGCGGTGCTTGTTGAAAAGTCTGTGCCATCTCATCATGGCCTTGCTCGGGGCGAGCTGGAGAATGTTGTGGCTTAGGAGGCACATGTGGTGTCTCGTCATGCTCTGACTCGGCACGAGCTGTAGAAGGTTTTGGGCTATGAGGCACATGTGGTGTCTCGTCACGCTTTGGCTCGGCACGAGCTGTAGAAGGTTGCGGACTCTGAGGCACATGTGGCATCTCATGCTCTGGCTCCGCACGAGCTACAGAAGGTTCACCTATTTGAGGCTCATGTGGCGTCTCATCATGCCCTGGCTCGACCCCTTGCTCACCAGCGGTTGGAGAAGCCGGTACCCTCTCATGCATCAAGTGGTCCTCATGAGACGGTGAATACACCGCTCCATCCTCAAGGTGGACTCTCTCCAGGTGTACATCACTTGGAGTTGGCGAGGAAACATTCAACACAATATCCTTTTTGTACCAGAGGATGAACTGTTTCATGAGTAGTCCAAGCTCATGAATCCCCATGCTAGTTGGGTGTTCAATCTTATGCTTCGCATACTCGGGATTCACGGTATGCACCTCAACCTTACTATAGTCGGCCGGGACCGGTTTATGGTGCCAGATGTCGCCTGGAATTGGAGGATGTGCCAGACCCGTTGCCACCTCAGCCATCTCCTGTCCCCTACCGATGGGAATCAACAGGATGCAACGAGTTGGCACCCGTATGTGATCGACTGAGGCGGAGGCTGCATTGGAACCTTGGCTGCTTTGAACATTTGGAGGGCTACCAACTAGAACCAAATCCCTAGGCGGCTCCATTTGTGACCGTCGCTCAGTAGACAGTCCTTGCTCCTGTAGTTCCTTGGCAACTAGGGTCTTCACTAGGGTGGCAAGACTCACCTCCCGATTTCTACCATGTTTCTTGTACATCTCCACATCCTCTCGAAATCCTTCCTTCCAGGTCTTATGTTTCCCTAAACCCCTGACACGGCCTGGGTGCTCGGGGTTTCCCAAGCCAAGGCTAAGCTCGTCCTTCTCTCTAGAAGGAGTGAATGAGCCCTTCTCGATGTCTTCAGAATATTTCATTATCCTTGACACTGCCTCCTCGGTCTCTGGCTTGGCAAATTTCAGACTGCTGCCTGATTCTTCAAGATTCCTTGCAAAGAGCCAACGCTTGGTGCATGGCTTAAATTTCATTACTTTTGTATTCCCAGCAGCTACGGCCTCCTCTTCCATCTTTCTAAACATCTCTTCCTTTCCCTTGTAGCCACCGGGGCCTAGACGAGGGTGGTGGATGTTCTTCTTCGCCTGCAAGCTGTTCTTTTCACTTAAGGCCAAAGATTCTGGTACAGTCTTCTCAGCCACGAGCAACGCCCAGATAGCAGGAGTGATGTGTCCATACTTATGGTACGGAGTTAACCCCTTTTTGATGTACTCGGTGTTCAGCTCATTCCTCCAACGTTGGAAGGATTCTCCCATCATCTTCATAGCACGTCGTCTTACTAGGGGTATCTTCTCTGCCGGAATCCTAAAATTAAAATTGACCAAGAGACGGTTTTTCCATAGGTCATCCTTTATGTCCTCTGGATAGTCGTGCCAATTACGGATTGATGGGTTCAACTTGTCTCTGACTAGGGCCCCAATTGCATTGCGGAATTTTGATTGGAACTCCTTTGGCTTAAGGATCTGCCCTTCTTCCCCAACCTCATCAATCACATAAACCATTTTTGCATTTGGATAGTGGTTTGGCTTTCTGACCCCTCCTTTCCTTTTCACTTTCGTAGTTGAGGCCGAGGTTGTGCCTTCAGGTTGCGGAGCAGAGGCCACAATCGTAGTCTCTGTGCCTGTTGCCTCTGCCCTCCTTTCCCTTGCCCCGTCGTGTCCGGCGAAACGTGCCGGACGCCGACGTGGTCTTTTTGGAGGTTTAGGAGGGACCTGTATAAACAACAGGTCAAAGTGTTAGTAGAGGTAACACAGCCATATCGTTACCAAAATTTATGATTTTTTAAGTGACCTTCATATCCCTACCTCCTCGTTTGGGTCAAAGTCCTTGTCCAACTCATCCGTCGTTGGCTTCCGTCTAGGTTCACATGGGTGTGGATCCTCAGGACTTTCATATCCCGAGGTTGAGTCATCGTCCTTGCTAGATCCTTCATCAGTCTCTTCTCTTCCCGCTTCTCCACCTTGCTCCTCGCCAGACTCCTCCTGAGTAAGCATAAATGCTACACCATTGCCCACTTCTTCATCAAACTGTTCCTTAGAAAACTGATCATGTATTTCTTGCTCTCTAGGGCTAGGGTGCTCTTCATGTTCGTTGGATCGGGCTGCATTGCTTGTTGTCCGTGTCATTTCGTGATTTGTTCTAACAGATGAAAGGAATAAAGTGTGCTTTAGTAGTAGTAGTAGCAGCAGCAGCAGCATTAGTAGTAGTAGTAGTAGCAGCAGCAGCAGCAGTGCTTTAGTAGTAGTAGTAGCAGCAGTGCTTTAGTAGTAGTAGTAGTAGTAGGTTGAAGAGAGGAGAAGAGAGAGCAGCAGTGCTTTAGTAGTAGTAGCAGCAGCAGCAGCACTAGTAGTAGTAGTAGCAGCAGCAGTGCTTTAGTAGTAGTAGTAGCAGCAGTGCTTTAGTAGTAGTAGTAGTAGTAGGTTGAAGAGAGGAGAAGAGAGAGCAGCAGTGCTTTAGTAGTAGTAGTAGTAGTAGGTTGAAGAGAGGAGAAGAGAGAGCAGCAGTGCTTTAGTAGTAGTAGTAGTAGGTTGAAGAGAGGAGAAGAGAGAGCAGCAGTGCTTTAGTAGTAGCAGCAGTGCTTTAGTAGTAGTAGCAGCAGCAGTGCTAGTAGTAGTAGTAGTAGTAGTAGTAGTAGTAGTAGTAGTAGTAGTAGTAGTAGTAGTAGTAGTAGTAGTAACAGTAGCAGTAGCAGTAGTAGCAGTAGCAGTAGTAGTGTTTAAAAAAGGCCTCAGAAACATGTCTACCATCATTTGATCAAAAACTTGGAGCATCAAGGCATCAAAATAAAGAAGAAGGCATCAAAACAGAGAAGGCCTCAGTACCATGTCAATCATCATTTGGTAACGATGCCAAGTTCCTCACAAGTTCTTGATCATCAGCTCATATTCCATATAATGAATGGACTTAGACAACCTCATCATCGGCAAAACAAAGGAGAGAAGAAAAATCATAGAAGTAGGAGAGAAGAGTAGTAGAATTAGGACTAGAGTAGAGCAGCAGCTAGCACTAGTAGTATACTAGTGCAATAGTAGTAGAGTTGGAGCACAACAGCAGTAGTAGTAGGATTACAGTAAGCCACAAATTAAAATGACAGTAAGCCCCAACAGTAGTGTAGTACTTGTAGAGTACTAGAGTAGAGCAGCAGCTAGGACTAGTAGTAGACGAGTGCAGTAGTGTTGGAGAGAGGATGAGAGTAGAAAATAGAAGAGAGATAGAAAGAGCAGAGAGGAAGTAGAGGTGAGGAGAGGGAAAGGTTTAAAAAAGGCCTTACAAACATGTCTACCATCATTTGATCAAGAACTTGGAGCATCAAGGCATCAAAACAGAGAAGTAGGTTGAAGAGAGGAGAAGAGAGAGCAACAGTGCTTTAGTAGTAGCAGCAGTAGATGAGAGGAGAAGATAGGAGAGAGAACAGACAAAGGAGACAAATTAGTAATCGGTAGTAGTAGTAAAAGAAGAAGAAACTCATGTGCTCTCAAATTAGCGGGTTGCTGCTTTATAGAGCCATCTGCTGCTCTATGGTGATCATAGATCATAGACTTATATGACAGTCAGTAATAGGTTAAGAGAAAACCCATTTGCACTACAAGACCGAAAACCTCGGGGGGAGGCTAGTATCCAATGGCACTCCATTCGAGACTAGTTTCCCCCCGAAGCTTTCGGTCTAGGAGAAGCTATGGGTATTTGACTGTCATGCTGTCTCACTACACCTTTTGTATCATCGAGCAAGAAATTTTGAAAAAAAAGTAGTACAAGTAGTAAAGGCCTCAGTACCATGCCAATCATCATTTGATCATGAACTTGGAGCATAAAGGCATCTTAATAGAGAAGATGAGGTCATATAGGGGCCGCTGGTAACGATGCCAAGTTCCTCACAAGTTCTTGATCATCAGCTCATATTCCATATAATGAATGGACTTAGACAATCTCATCATCGGCAAAACAAAGGAGAGAAGAAAAATAGAAGAGGAGAGTAGTAGTAGTATAGAGGAGCACAGTTTATAAAACTGTCATAGAGAGGGTAGTAGTAGAGTTGGGCACAATAGCAGTAGTAGTAGGATTACAGTAAGCCCCAACAGTAGTGTAGTACTAGAGTACTAGAGTAGAGCAGCAGCTAGCACTAGTAGTAGACTAGTGTAGTAGTGTTGGAGAGAGGATGAGAGTAGAAAATAGAAGAGAGATAGAAGGAGCAGAGAGGAAGGAGAGGTGAGGAGAGGGAAAGGTTTTAAAAGGCCTCAGAAACATGTCTAGCATCATTTGATCAAGAACTTGGAGCATCAAGGCATCAAAAACAGATAAGAAGGCACTATAGAGGCGGCTAGTAATGATGCCAAGTTACTCATAAGTTTTGGATCATCAGCTCATATTCTAAGATAATGTATTGAATTAGACAATTTCATCATCGGCAAAACAATAGTAGAGGAGAGAGAGTATAGTTGTAGTATAGAGGAGCACAGTTCAAAAAATGTCATCAATTCAAAATTATGCCAGTAAGCCACCACAAATAGTAGTAGAGAGCAGTGGCATATAAGCAGCCTGCTATATAAACAACAGTAATTATGCCTCAGTATATAAAACTGTCATGATGTATGATTAGTAGAGAGTAGTAGTACAGTTGGAGTAGAAAAGCAGTAGTAGTAGGATTGGACAGTAAGCCACCACAAATCAACACAATTGGACAGTAATGATGCATGCTGCATTCACGGTTCTAAACTCGAGCAAACACAAACACTACTAATTCTAAACTAAAAGCATTGCATTAAGTAGCTAAAAAAATTCAGTGTTAATGATGCATGAAATCTCTACTACTATCCAGATCATCAAATCACAGTCTATCAACAATACACATACACACTAATAAAAACCCTAACACTATCCAGATCATCAAATCTCTAAGATAGAAATTAGACAGAACGAATAGATAGCTATTAGCAATTAAAATTAACCGCAGATGCTTTCAACGAAATCACAGATTATACACCATTCTCAAACATATGTAATTTATGAATGCTTTACACACTAAACTCTGAATCTATGATATACAAAACTGGTGTGGTATGACACAGAAATGATATTAGCAGATATCAAATTCTTAGGTAAAGTATTGGAAAAATATAAAACACAGTGTAGCTAGGAACTGATGGAATACAATTTTGCATGTCTCAAATATCACAAATCCTACTGTTAAAGCACAAACATTCAGTGTATTCAAATTTGTGTGCAATGGACAGATAGTACTACAAGATATATGAAAAAACAGTTAATTTACAGGAACTGACAGCCTCAGTTTGCAAGATAGACATAATCAGCGCAAAACAGTTGCATTTGAGATTATCTTATAAAGCCAAATTAAGGTTGGACTAATCACCAAGTCAACCAAAGTTACCGTGAGAAAATAACTGATGGTCACTAGAGTTAGGACTAACTAGAGAGCAGAGACAGCATCAAGATAGCGTGGATCCAACACGAAAGAGCACATAAGCAAAACAAAAGCCACACCGAGAGCAGATCAGAGCACATACCTCTGGCGGCGGCGAAGAAGGGAGGTCGCCGGGCTCGCGGAAGGAGGTTGCCGTGCTCACGGTTGGAGAGGTCGCCGTGCTCACCGTGCTCGCTAGGGTTACGACCGGGCTCGCCGTGCTCGCGGTTGGAGATGTGAACCGGTCAGGCGCTCGCTCGCTCGTCGAAGGAGCTCAAGCACCGGGCTCGGTCGCCGGAGGAGGGAGCACGCGCGGATGAAGGATGCGAGCCCGGTGGCGGCGTGGCGGCGGCGGGATTAGGGTGGAGACCGCCGGAGGGAAGCTGCTGGAGGAAGGAGAGCACCGGCTAGAGGAAGGGTGCCGGCGGGAGGAGCAGCGCACAGGCACCAACTCCGGTGAGCGATCGGATCGGGGTGGCGGCGGATCGGATGGGGGGGGGGGAGATTCGGCCAGCCTGACGGCGCTCAAGTATGAAAGTGAAACGCCCTGACCTAACTGGGAACGGGCCTGACCTTTTATATCGGGCAGCCCCACTGTAAGGGCGGTTGAGATGTGAACCGCCCTTACAGTGGTTTTTTTCTAAAGTTAAATAATTTTTTTAATATACTTAAAGTTCAAAATGTATTTAAATAATAATTTTAGAATATTCCATGTATTTTTATATTTAATTATATATATTATATAATTTTAAAGTATTCCAAGTTTTTATGATTAATTATATATATTATATTCTAAACTAAATTTTTTTGGAATTACAAAATATATTTGTGTAAATTTAAAAATTCTTTAGTGCCTCAATATTACCAATTTTTTATGTAATATATTTGAATTATTTCAAATATTTTTATGATTAATTTATATATGCAAAGTTTATTCTTTATTACCTAATATGCAAAGTTTATACTTTGTTGCCTAGTTTGACCTAGTTTGACCAAGTCAAACATTGGATTTTTAACAAAATACACTTTGACCGGACCCGATATGGTCTCAGATGCAAAAGTCATGAACACAAAGTTTGTTCCCCTTATCAAGATACACATTTGGTGTAATGGTCAACTTTCCATATGAGATGGTTTGGACCACTCAAATTTTGAAATTTCAAATTTTTATTGCTACACGCACGTTTTCGGGACCCTAAATGGCCCCAACTCCGAAAGTCATGAATAGCAACTTTGTTCCACTCATCAAGATCTACATTTGATATATAGGACATTTTTGCATTTGACAAAGCGTTAAGAAAGTGCAGTTCTAAATCCACAAGTCCCCCATGTAATTTCATAAAGTCTATGTGTGATTCAAGACTTTGTGACTAGAGTTTACAAACACTTTCTCAAATGCAAAAATATCCTATATATGAAATGTGTATCTTGATGAGCTCTAACTACCTTGTATTCAAAAGTTTTTCATTTGAGGTCATTTACTCACTCGTTTGACCAGGTTTGACCAAGCCACGCCTTGGGTTTTCAAAACATGTGAACTGAGTTTTCTGTAACTTTTCCAAATGCAAAAATGTATTGTGTATCAAAGGTAGACCTTGATGAGATCTAACTATGTTGTATTCAATTTTTTTTCATTTGAGTTATTTTATTGCCTAGTTTGACCTAGTTTGACCAAGTCAAACATTGGATTTTTAACAAAATACACTTTGACCGGACCCGAGATGGTCTCAGATGCAAAAGTCATGAATACAAAGTTTGTTCCCCTTATCAAGATACACATTTGGTGTAATGGTCAACTTTCCATATGAGATGGTTTGGACCACTCAAATTTTGAAATTTCAATTTTTTATTGCTACACGCACGTTTTCGGGACGCTAAATGGCCCCAACTCCGAAAGTCATGAATAGCAACTTTGTTCCACTCATCAAGATCTACATTTGATATATAGGACATTTTTGCATTTGACAAAGCGTTAAGAAAGTGCAGTTCTAAATCCACAAGTCCCCCATGTAGTTTCATAAAGTCTATGTGTGATTCAAGACTTTGTGACTAGAGTTTACAAACACTTTCTCAAATGCAAAAATGTCCTATGTATGAAATGTGTATCTTGATGAGCTCTAACTACCTTGTATTCAAAAGTTTTTCATTTGAGGTCATTTACTCACTCGTTTGACCAGGTTTGACCAAGCCACGCCTTGGGTTTCAAAACATGTGAACTGAGTTTTCTGTAACTTTTCCAAATGCAACAATGTATTGTGTATCAAAGGTAGACCTTGATGAGATCTAACTATGTTGTATTCAATTTTTTTTCATTTGAGTTATTTTATTGCCTAGTTTGACCTAGTTTGACCAAGTCAAACATTGGATTTTTAACAAAATACACTTTGACCGGACCCGAGATGGTCTCATATGCAAAAGTCATGAATACAAAGTTTGTTCCCCTTATCAAGATACACATTTGGGGTAATGGTCAACTTTCCATATGAGATGGTTTGGACCACTCAAATTTTGAAATTTCAATTTTTCACTGCTACACGCACGTTTTCGAGACCCTAGACGGCCCTAACTCTGAAAGTTATGAATACCAATTTTGTTCCACTCATCAAGATCTACATTTGATATGACACTAATAGCGTTAAGAAATGTAGTCTCACACACATACTTAAATGTAGTCTCACACACATACGTAAATGTAGTCTCACACACATACATAAATGTAGTCTCACATGGATACATAAATAAAGTCTCACACACATACAAATGACTATTTATTAGTATCCGCCGCCGTAACAGTTTTCCACTTCACACCTTTTCGTTCCCATGGCAATACATCTTTGGGTAGGTTTTTTTCCACAACACCGATCTTGTTAATAAAGTCTGTGAATAGCGGCATCTGATCGCACTTATTGTAGGCTTCAACATCATCAACGCCATCAACTCCAATAATGTGTTGTTTTCCAGGGATAACCACATGCTTAGGTTTCTTCTTTGGGGGGACAATGCTGAGCGGGTCGGTCATATAGAAAACCTGTGTAACATGTGAAGCAAGGACCCATGGATCATCCTGGTAGCCTATGTTGTGAAGGTCCACGACCCTCAATCCGATTTCATTGAATTCATGTTGCTTGATCCAGCGACATCAAAATAGGGCCTCATTTAGTGCCTCAGTTCCATAGTCAAGTTCCCATATATCTTCAATTATGCCAAAGTAGTCGATCTTTTGTCCCCCTGCGCCGATAGCCACTGCTCGAACACCACTGTTTTGGTTCACACATTTACTATCCTTTGCGTGGGTATAGTATGTGTACCCATTGATCTCATAAGAACTCCAAGATGTCACCTGTCTTGATGGCCCCGCTGCCAACTTACTGATGGTAATAGAATCTATGGTTTCTCCAGGCTGTATGTTTTGGTCCTTCAACCATGAAGTTAGGCGTTGCTTGTGTTGTTTCATGACCCAATCACCTGTACGACCATTTCTCTCTGATTGGATGATCTCCATGTGTTCATCAATATATGGTTCCATCAGTTTTGTGCTCACCAAGACAGCGTAGTGCGCCCGACTCACTTCAGCGTATTCATTGTCGATGAAGATTTTTCTACCATTTGTGCCCTTCCCGGCCAGCCTACCCTTGTAGTGAGAATCGGGAATACCAATCCCTCTCTGTACTTTTAGGTACTCTTGACAGCACTCGATGACTTCTTCACTACTGTAGCCCTCTATCATAGAGCCCTCTGGGTATGCACGATTATGCACATATCGACTTAGAACCGACATGAACCGCTCATACGACCACATTTCATGCAAGTAGCAAGGGCCCAACGCCTGTATCTGATGAACCATGTGAATCATGAGATGTACCATAGGGTCAAAGAAAGCGGGAGGTAAACACATCTCTAGTTGGTTTTGGGTCTCTACGACAAAATCATGTAGGTCACTCAGCTCTGTCTTGCTAATCTTCTTCTATGAGATCTTCGACCAGAAGTAGCACATGCGGGTGATAGCCATCTTCAAAAACTCTGGCTTGATAGCCCTTATTGCGATTGGTAGGAACACCGTCAGCATCATATGACAATCGTGAGCCTTGCAGTGTGGAAATGATAGGTCCTTCATCGACACTAGCTTCTTCGGGTTTGCCGAAAACCCAGTCGGGACTTTGATACCCTTCACAGAAGTGCATAAACCTCTCCTCTCTTCTAGGTCCAGGTTGTAGCTAGCCGCGGGTAGGGTGTATTTTCCAGTTTTTGTCTCAAGTACCGGGTGAAGCTCTGGCATCACATGTAGCTGCTCCATGTCTCTCCTTGCTTTGAGACTATCCTTTGACTTTGGTGTGTCCATCAAGGTAGCGATGAGACTCTCAAAGACATTCTTCTGCACATGCATAGCATCAATGGCATGGGGGACCTCCAATTGTGGCCAATATTCAAGATACTGAAAGAAGATTGACTTTTTCTTAAAAGGCACGCCTTCAATAGGAGGTGTGCTTCTATCTCTAGGTGTTCCATCCATTTTCTTCTTTCCATAGATGACGCTTATATTTTTCACCATTTGGAACACATATTGTCCATCATGACGTCTCTCCAGAGGTCGATCTTCATCCTCTGGGATATTGCCAAAATACTTTAAGTACACTTTGCTGCGGTACTTGTGACCTTGCTTTAAAAAGCGACGATTCCTGATGTAAACAGTCTTCTTAGATCCATCTAGGTACACCCATTTAGTATCATCCAGACAGACTAAGCATCCTGTCTTGCCTTTGATTTGTCCAGACAAGGCAAACAATGCAGGGTGGTCGTTGATAGTCACAAATATTATTGCTCTTAATGTGAAGGTCTCCTTTTGGAAAGCATCATACATCAGCTCCCCTGTCCTCCATAGTTTCTCGAATTCTTCCATCACAGGCTCGAGGAACACGTCCATATCAAAGCCTGGTTGCTGAGGGCCAGAAACAAGAACAGTGAGGAAAAGATACTTTCTCTTCTGACACAACCACGTTGGGATGTTGTACATGGTCAAGATCACTGGCCAAGTGCTATGGTTGCTCATCCTCTCGTTGAAGGGATTCATTCCATCGGTGCTCAAGGCAAACCGTACATTCCTTGGGTCCGAACTGAACAGTGGGTTGTTATTATCGAAGTCCTGCCACTGACTGCCATCGGCCGGGTGTGCAATCACATCGTCATCGACCTTGCGCTCATCGTCCCACCATGTCATGAGCGCGGCTTCCTTAGGGTTCAGGAAAATACGCCTCAAGCGGTCGGTCACTGGCAGATACCACATTACCAAGGCAGGAATTTTTCTCTTCTTTGCGTCGTTGCCTAATGGGGTGTCCTCTGGAGGTCGAGATTCTTGTACCACCTTTTTGGAACCCTTCTTACTCCTCTTGTTCCCGGTGGAGGCTTCTCCGCCACTGTAAAGGTCATTGTCCTTGTACCGACTTGCACCACAACGAGGACATTTATCCAGACCTTCGAACGTTTCACCACGAAAAAGGATACAATGGTTGGGGCATGCATGGATCTTTTCAACACCCATTGTCAATGGACTTATGACCTTCTTAGCATGGTATGTGTTGGAGGGAACTAAGTTCGGCAGTGGCAGCACAGATGACAAAAGATGCAACAGATCGTCAAAACTGCAGTCTGACCAGCCGTACTTAGCCTTCAGGATGAGTAGCTCAAGCACAAAACGGAGCAGTGTCCAATGTGTTGGACAGCCCTTCTCAACACCATACACAGTCTCCTTTGACGCTGTTTTCACCCGCTCTAGATTTTCTAGACCCTTCTTCTGTTGTAGTATTTCTGGTCCAATGGCCCAAAGCATTTCCTCTAAGTTGTCAAAGTTTTCTGCATCCCCCTCACATGCTCCAACATCATTATTGTCAACACCGCCAACATCCCCATCATTATTGTCGACACCACCGGCATCATCACCACGTGCTTGTTCATTTGCTGAATCATGTTGCATTTGTGCTTCAAACATGTCTGCGTATTGGGACAACAATTGGCCTTCTTCGACATCGTCTTCTTGGTCATCATCGTTGCCATCAAGAAACATTACTTCACCATAATGAAGCCATACTGTGTAGTTCGGGACAAATCCTCGCCTAATCAGATGTGATCTGATGATTTCCACATCATAAGTTGCTAAGTGGTTCTTGCAATCTTTATAGGGACAAATAACTGAACAATTATTTCCTGTTGACAACGTCTTTGCATGATTCACTGCGATTGTAATAAATTTGTCCACCTCATCAGCATAGGCTTGTGAGTACCTTGGCAAACCATACATCCAAGTAGCCCTATTCTCCATCTTTACATAAATAAAAAAATTAATTAGTTGAGAATAATTATTAGCAACAATTAATAAGTAACAATTATTATCTACAATTATTAGCAACAATTAGTAGCTATCATTATTAGCAATAATTGTGTTAGAAATGATTATTAGACATAATTAATAGTACCAATTATTATCTACCATTATTAGCAACAATTAATAAGTAACAATTATTATCTACCATTATTAGCAACAATTAATAAGTAACAATTATTATCTACCATTATTAGCAACAATTAATAAGTACCAATTATTATCTACCATTATTAGCAACAATTAATAAGTACCAATTATTATCTACCATTATTAGCAACAATTATTAGCTATCATTATTAGTAATAATTGTGTTAGAAACGATTATTAGACATAATTAATATTACCAATTATTATCTACCATTATTAGCAACAATTAATAAGTAACAATTATTATCTACCATTATTAGCTATCATTATTAGTAATAATTGTGTTAGAAACGATTATTAGACATAATTAATATTACCAAATATTATCTACCATTATTAGCAACAATTAATAAGTAACAATTATTATCTACCATTATTAGCAACAATTATTATCTATCATTATTAGTAATAATTGTGTTAGAAACGATTATTAGACATAATTAATTTTACCAATTATGATCTACCATTATTAGAAACAATTAATATTAACAACAACTATTAGTTTACCAATAACTATTCATGCCAACCACATTACAAATTCATGAAACAAAAACAAAAAAAGGAAACCCTAGATCTAGAATGCCTTTTCTCTCCATACATGAAACTACAATTAATCTTCAATAAAATCAAGCTATATCACCTAATTGATGGTGCAAGGTGGTGTCTCTACCTATTCTATACTAATAGCATCATAGATAAGCTCTAATTTGGTCAACACAAAGCTCAAGCTCCATGGAAGAGAGAGAAAACCAAAATGTAAATTGCTCACTAACCAACCAATAAAACATGGATTAGAGGGTGGCAATAGCATTTTCTTACCTTAAACAAGCTCCCCACCAAAGGATTTAAGTTCAAAACCTCCCCCCCTTCCTAGAGTGATTTTAGGGAGGTGCTCAAGGCCTCCCAAACCTTTTTTTGCGAGTGGAAGTGAGTGGCTCGAGGAGGAAGAAGAGTGGGCTGGCTAGTTATGGTACAGACCTCTGTAGGGGCGGTTGGTGTTACCAGCCGCCCCTACAGTGCCTCCCCCACTGTAAGGGCGGCTGGTAACACCAACCGCCCCTACAGAGAACACTACAAGGGCGGCTGGCTATTTGGTTGGCTGTCCACCCACTGTAAGGGCGGTTCAAATGTTAACCGCCCCTACAGTGTGGGGAGGGGCGCTCTCTTAGTAAGTTTTTCACGTAGTGATCTCGTTTCTGCCTCCCCTTTGGGCATGGTCTCCGGCTCCCTTCTTCCCTTGCATTGCATCTAGGAAAGATCGCACATCTCGTCTTCATCTCCTCTACATAGAGTCTCTGTCCCCCTCCCTAGCTCACGGGATGCAGAGGCACCCAGCCTCCTCTCTCTATTGTCTCTCCTCAGCTAGCTCATGAGATGCACCAGCCTCCTCTTCCTCTCTCTACTATCTCTCCCCAACCAGCTCACGAGATGCAGAGGCACTCGGCCCCCTCTGGAGGCACAGAGGATCCAGTACTACTGTACTAGAGGCGAGAATGATTGGATAGATTTTTTTGCTTAGACTCTAGATGAAAAGGCTGCATTGAGAATGATGGTTTCTTGGTACAATATCTTAGACTATGAAAACTACAATGATTTTTTGCATTATAAGTGCCCTAGCTTACTACGTCTTCTGTACACGCGCGTGCCTCCCCGACGGCCAGCACAGGAACCACACGTATGCATGTGCACCCAAGTCACGCAGGCCCCATGCTGACTTGCTACCGGTCGGCCCCATATGCTGCAATATAATGGCTATACACGTTTATTGCTAAAGAGCCTCCAAATTATTCTTTACGTGTGTACACAGATGTGCACGCATGTGTGTGTGCGTGTTGTATGAGTATAGAGTGTGGGTTGTGTATGTCTAAATTATATCTGATTAAAAGAGCGTCAAAATTTGCTCAAATTTTAATCTGCAAACTTGATGATTTTATCGATGTTCATTAATTTTTTCCTCTCTAATAATAGGCCAAGTGGAACAGCTGGCTTTCGGAAAGCTCAAGATCATCAACTATGTCGGCATGGGGCCATATGTTAGCTGCACGTCATCGCTATGCCACCACCGCATCGGCTCACACAACAAGTTCCTGGTGCTGTCCTCCGACAGGCTCTACCAATACTTCACAATTTGTATATTCTAAATGTTTCTGCTGAATTATGCGTGTGTGTTTCATCTAGATGTTGCATATGGTGTAGTGATTATATATATTGCAAGTGTGTGTTCCACATGTTGGCACAAGGTCACACTTTGTGCTCCCTCTCTCCATCTCATGCACGCACATGCTCTCTCATGCAGGTGCGGGTAGGCGTAGTATAACAGCACGTGTGGACCCAGCAGTAACAGCATGCATGGGGCGTAGCAGAAGCAGCACGTGGTGCACGGGTGTCCGGACACGTGCGTTCATCCAGAATGTCCCGGCACTAGCATAGCTCATTGAAAAACATATTTAGCATATTAATAAAATATGTTATACTAATAATAGTGATACCTATAAACATAGTAGGTAGGACAAATGGCATACCTCCTGTCATCTGAGACATCTGGCTCCGAGTCCACCACCTCAGACTCACCATTCATGCCAGGTCCACTTGACCGCTCCTCGTCCGCATCCTCGTCTATGGTCATGAGACTCCAATTAAGCATTTCTCAGCTCATCCCTGTTATGGTTCTTTGTCAGGACCACCTCCAAACTCCAGCTCGAGTCACCACACTATGGCCGCTGGCCACAGGAACCTACTCAGCCGATAAAGGTCTCCTTCAGTGATAGGGACTACCGCTTGCCGCCAAACGGTAATGTGGAGTGGGCTCACAGCATGGCCGCCGAGGTCCGGTTCCACATCACAGTGTTCGAGGAGCATGGCTGGGTGATTGTGTACCTCTTCACCAACCTCTATGTCGCTGAGGTCTGGTTCCACGTTGCATGTCTAAGGAGCATGGCTGGGTGTTCGTCGGAACCTACGATGGGTTCAACGTCCCCAACGAGACCGTGTACCTCTTCACCAACCTCTACGGTACCGTGCACAGCGAGCTCAAAGGCATGCTCTGGATCGACATCCAAGCTGGAGACAGCACCAGATGCGGTAAACGAGAAACAGCGTGGAGGCTAAGTGCAGACGGACAGAAGTACCCATGCTAGGCAACAACGACACGCCAGTGCACCGCGATGCACTAAGGGCACTGGTGTGGGCATTGAAGAAGACGTAGGATGCGTTCTTTGCTACGGCAGGGGAAAATGCGGCCTAGAGCCTAAAGCTAGGGATAATATGGGCTCCTACGTGCTCATCGTGGTAATGAAGGGCAAGGACGTTTATGTCATGAATGTCAGGGATAGCCATACCGTGATGACCCGGAGGCCAGAGCCTGACCTAAAGAACGTCCTCGGCAAGGCATCATAGGACATGCAGCAGTTTAAGGCTGAGATCATGCACAAGCTAGAGGCACACGACATTGACGGGCCTGCAGGCCGTGCAACTCACCGCAGAGCGCAACACCGCGGTCTAGGAGGGGCACTTCATACAAGTATGACGTGGTGTTTACACAATTTACATTTTCTTATTATGTGTGAGATTCCTCATAGATAACGTTGCAGGTAGGCGTAATTTCATATCTTATATTAACCATCTACAGAAATACCCACCACTCATCTTGTAATGTGTCATCCATAACACTATTTTATAGCACAAGGAGGGGCACTTCTGATCACACATCAATTATGATGTGGTATTCACACAATTTACATTTTATTATTAGTTGTGATATTCCTAATAAGTTGAAACATATACTATACTATAATGATGACACTTGTAGATATATGTAGGCATAATTGTATATCTTATACTTAATCCATCCCAAATTGTAAGTCGTTTGACTTTTTTAATATCAAGTTTGACCACTCGTCTTATTCAAAGTTTTGTACAAAATATCACTTTTTTTGTTGTGTATTGGTTTATTAATAAAAGTTCTTCAAAAATGACTTAAATTTGACTATATTTGTATAAATTTTTTGAATAAGACGAGTGGTCAAACTTAGGGTAAAAAAAGTCAAACGACTTACAATTTGGAACCGAGGGAGTATTAGGGCACTCACAATGCAGACTCTATCATAGAGTCTAAAGTTATTTATTACCTCGAACAATGTGGACTTGGAGTCTAAATAAGACTTGGAGTCTTATTTTTTCTACCTCTTTCTTCAATAAATATGCTGCCACATCAGCAAAATACCATAAATAATATGTAATTAACTGTCTTGGACTCTGTGATAGAGTCTTGCATTGTGAGTGCCCTTAACCATCTACGGAAATACTCGCTGCTGAACTTGTAGCGTGTCATCCATAACATTTTGTTGTATACTAAGTTCCTAACACTTAATTAAATTAGTGTATCTTAGGGTCCATGCCTCAGTATAATTGTTCACTTCACCTTCCCCAAGCGCGGGTTTCCTTTACTAAATTTATTCTCTATGTGAATCCTCTCTCTTTCTCATAAGAATGAGACATTGGTAGCGCTAAAAAATGAGTCAAATCACACAATCTCTATAATAAGTAAATACCCTTTTCTCCTAGAGATTCTCGGAATTATTTGCAATAAAATATTGGCTACAGTCGAGGAGGTCCTATCAATGAAATTTCTATTTATACGGGATCTAAACATAATTCCTAACCCATTCTATATATAATTATTCATCACCGGTCATCATCCTATCTTCAAGATCAAAAAATTTAATAGCTTTAAGAAATCCATACTTAAAGATTCGTTGAGTGGGCTTGTTACTTCCGCCTCTTGAAAAATCTTACATTGAGAGAATTGTGTGCAACTCCAAATGTGTGCATGCAATGTTCATGTGAGAAGAATCTTAAAATTTATATATGAGGACTGTTACATGCCAATTCCTCATTGCGTGCAATATGACCAAAGCAAGCCTAATAACAACGTCAAATTTAAGTAGTAGGATAGTAGTTAACTAAAACCCGGGCATTATTATTACCTATGACTTATGAGCATATTGCGATAGAAATTAAAGCCACTGAACCATCATGTTTTATCTCTCGTTGCAAGCAACATATACAGACCAATTTATTGCTCAACATTGCATATAAATGCTACAAAGAAATATATAGCATATTAAATTATAACATATCATGTAATAGTCATGACACCAGTAAATATAGGTTGGCCAGATGACGTATCTCCTACCAATCAAACATATGAGTTATCATCCTAACTACAAAACTATGACATGCACTAAGTTCCTATGAGTTAATCGTCATGCTTACACCTAGATATAAGTGTGTCACTCCCCATCATATCCCCAAGATATGCTTCAATATTATGTTGTAATAAATTTAACATATCGTTCCTTTGGATACGACTACACAAATAGTGTGAATTATACATTATTCATATGTATGAACAAAATGAGAATCATATCTACAACAGTCAAAATTTTGAAAGTTTAAAAAGGACGGGTCGAGTAGGTAAGATAACACTAACACGAACAGAAAAAACCAATATTTTCCCACCAAGTATGAGCCCAACAAGAATAATTGCTTAGACTGACGCCAGCCATAGTTTTGGGTTCTTAGTGGGGTTTAGAAATACACATTAAAATTGAATTGTAGCAATTCTAGATGCTAAAGATCAAAATGATTAACCTAAATGCTATTACTTCAAGCTATGGCTACATGCATATAGAGTTTAGTTAACAGTCATGCAAATGTAACCCCAAATCTTAGCGATAGCCATATTAGTGGTAATCGTTAATTATAGAAAACATGTTGATGTAAAACATTTGTTGTTGGCTAGATGGCATAACTCCTACCATTCGAACATACGAGTTATCGTCCTAACCACCAAACTTTGTCGTGTACTAAGTCCCTAAGAGTTGTATCATCGTGCCTGCACTAAGATATAAGTGTGCTACTCATCATCATATCCCCATAATATGCTTCAATCTTGTGTTATAGTCAATTAAAGATATTTGTTCTTTGGATACGACTACACTAATAATGTGAATTATACCTGTACGTACGTGTACAAGTACGTATGCCGCCGCGGCAATATATGCTTTTTTATCGGGTACAACTTGGATGTCCACAACCTATATACTCCACATGCGTGCGTGTCGTACGTATACACACATGTGCATTGTACACATGCAGAGAGGGTTCTCTGGCCTCCAGTTTTGATCTATACACGGCTTCAAAGATTTTCTAATCGCTGAAGCAGGAAGCACCGCTACTGCCAACCTGAAGTTCAGAATCACCTACTTGTTGACGTGCGTGTGGAAAAGCAAAAGGAAATTAGGAAAGGAATCCATGGTTCTTTGCTTCGGCAAAAGAATGTACATGCATGCAGATTGGATAATAAAAGAATCTACAGGTGCAAGTGCAACACGTACAGTTGCTGGAGTCATTAACGTGTAAAGAAGCATGGAAGAAGCTAGCACAGGATTGAGAAGATCAACATGGCCGACAAGTTATACGTGCCAACGTATCCATTTAGGCCTTGTTCGGTTGTTTAAAGTTCAAAGGGATTGAAGGGGAATGGAGGGTGTTGAAGTAGATTTTGACTTGTAGGGGATTTGATCCCCTGGATCCCTCCCAATCCCCATGGTTCTGGGATTAAACAAACAGGGCCTTAGGATTGTGTGGAGTGCGTGGGTCGTGTGCGTCCAAGTTGTACCCGATAAAAAAACATCAAATTTCACTCAAATTTCAATCTGCAAACCTGATGATTCTATCGATGTTCATTAATGTTTTTCTCTCTAGCAGCCCAAGTGGAACAGTTGGCTTCTAGAAGCCTTCAAGATCAACTACGTCGGCACGGACCCGTATGTGACTTGCGCCGTCGGCGTCGCTATGCCACCCCACCGCATCTGCTGGCAGGACAAGTTCCTGGTGTTGCCCTCCGACAGACTCTACCAATACTTCACAATCTGTATGTTCTAAATGTTTCCGCTGAATTGTGCATGTGTTTCATGGTGTAGTGACTACACATATATTGCAAGTGTGTTCTCCACATGTACACAAGGCTACGCGTGTTGTGCTCACACACACACTCTCTCTCTCATGCACGCACATGCTCTCATGTAGGGGCAGGTAGGTGTAGTAGCAGCATTCACGGACCTAGCAGCAACAGCAGGCATGGGGCGTAGCAGATGCAGCACGCGGGTGCATGGGCGTCCGGACACGCGCATTCGTCCAGACGTCCAGGCACTAGCATGGCCCATAAAAACATATATAGCATATTGATAAAATTTGTTATACCAATAATAGTGATACATACTTGTAAACATAGTAGGTAGGACAGATACCATACCTCCTGTCATCCGAGACATCCGGCTCCGAGTCCACCAGCTCATACTCACCATTCATGTCAGGTCCACTTGACCGCTCCTCGTTCGCATCCACGCCCTCGTCTATGATCGTGGAGCTCCAACCGAGTGTTTCTTAGTTCATCGCTGAGCGTTGTGCCACGCGCTCCTGCCTCCGTGATGAGTGATCCCTGCTATGGTTCTTTGTCAGGACCACCTCCAAACTCTGGCTTGGGTCACCATGCTATGGCCGCCAGCCACAGGAACCTACTGAGCCGATAATGGTCTCCTTCGATGATGGGGACTACTACTCGCTGCCAAACGACAATGTGGAGTGGGCTCACGACATGGCCGGTGAGGTTTGGTTTCACGTCATGTTGTCCTAGAAGCACAACTAGTTGTTCGTCGGAATCTATGACAGGTTCAACAGCCCTGACGTGACCGATTACCTCTTTGCCATCTTCTACGTCACCATGCATAGCGAGCTCAATATCCAAGCCATCAGTGGCACCAAGTGTGGTCAGAAAGAAGTGGCCGCAGGCAATGCCGAACGCCTCTTTCTTGTTGGGGCCGACTACAACAGGGTGGAGGCTAAGCGCAGACATACACAAGTGCCCATGCTAGGCAACAACGCCACGCCAGTGCTGCGTGACGTTCTAAGGGCACTAACACGGGCATTGAAGAAGACGGAGGAGGCATTCTTTGCTGCAGCTGAGGAACACGTGTCCGAGAGCCCGGAGCTAGGACGTTTATGCCATGAATGTCAGGGATAGCCGCGCTGTAGAGAATTTTTTTCGTTCAGGCGTATGCTGCAGCAAGTGAGGCTCTGACTCGCCAGCACGTATGCGCTGCACACAACCAGCCCAGCGCTGCCTATCTAGCAGGCTAGCTCCAATTGTCGGACATGCACACAACGGGCGGTCTGTGCCCAAATGCTGAGGCACGAGTTTGAGGCGCGCCCAACAAGAATAATTGATTAGACTGAAGCTAACCCTAGTTTTGGGTTGTTAGTGAGGTTTAGAGATAAAGATTAAAACTAAATGATAGAAATTCTAGATGCTTAAGACCGAAATCATAAACCTAAATGTTATTACTTCAAGCTATGGCTACATGCATACAAAGTTTAGTTAACAGTCACACAGAAGTAACCCCCATCTTTTTTTTTTGAGAACATAACCACCCATCTTAGTGATAGCCATATTAGTGGTAACCGTTAATTACTTACTTGTTGTAAAACATTTGCTCTCACCAATTGCATGTAGGTTGGTCAGATGGCATATCTCCTATCGATCGAACATATGAGTTATCGTCCTAACCACCAAACTTTGTCGTGTACTAAGTTCCTATGAGTTGAATCGTCGTACCTGCACCTAGATATAAGTGTGCCACTCATCATCATATCCCCAAGATATGCTTGAATCTTGTGTCATAATAAGTTAAATATTTCTTCTTTAGATACGACTACACTAATAGCGTGAATTATATGTTATTCACATGTATTAACAAGATGAGAATCTATAACATTCAAAATCGTGAAAGTTCAAAACTGGGTTCAAGTATGTAAGATAACACTAACAAAGACAGAAAAATCAATATTTTCCACCAATTATTAGCCCAACAAGAATTGCTTAGACTAAACCTAGCTCTAGTTTTGAGTTGTTAGCGAGGTTTAGGAATAAAAATAATAGAACGATAGAAATTCTACATGCATGAGACCGAGATAATAAATCTAAATGCTAGTACTTCAAGCTATGGCTAGATGTATACAAAGTTTAGGTAACAATTATGCAAATGTAACCTACTCATCTTAATGATAGACATATTAGTGGTAGCTGTTAATTATAGAAAACATGTTACTTGATGTTATTAAGTGTAAAACCCTTGCTCTCACCACTGCTATTTTTTTAACAAAAGCAATAAAGCCTTGTCAAAAAAATGTGGGTTACTTGTTTGTATTAGAGCGCAAGATGGCCGCTCACCGGATCCACTGCGGCCGCACGAGCACCACTGGATCTGAGCTCCTCCTTGCCAGACCCGCTGCTGCCACACGAGCACCGCCAGATCTGAGCTCCTCCTCGCTGCATCCGGGCTCGTCCTCGCGGGATTTGGAGGAGTTGTTGTTGTTGCTGCTGCCGGAGGAGGGCTCGTCCTCGCTGGATCTGGAGGAGCTGCTACTACCAGTTCTAGAGGAGCCGCTCGGAGAAGAAGAGGGCTAGCCGCACCTCCAGCAGCAGGGGAGGAGGAGGGCAGGAGGAGGAGGAGCGAGGCCGCACCGCCGAATAGCCAGGCCACCGCGCCCGTGACCTCTTCCTTTTAGCCTCCAGATCCGTCCAGTGAAAGAGAGGAAGAGGGAGGGGAGGGGTGGTGCCACCGGAAGAGGCGAGGGCCGATGAGGGAGGGAGAGAGTGGAGGAAGGGTCTCAAGCCATGCGACCGATGGTGGAGAGAGTTGTGCCATGCGCCGCTCCTTTGGGGGCATGAGAGAGGCTGAGAGAGTGAGGGGTTGGTGGAGAAACCCTAACTCCTCAATTTATATAAGCCTGGTAGAGAGCTGGATAGGGCTTTGGTTGGGCCTCAGGAATATTAACCGAAGCGGGCCTTATAAGAGATCTGCCTCCGAAGATGAGGGTATTTTTGGAGGCGGGCCCCTTATAAGGTTTGTCTCCGTTAAAGGATTTTAGGTGGCAGTTATTTTTTAACCGTGATTTTGTGAGGTGATTGATTTTGACTGTCTCAGTTAATAAAAAATAACTGCCTCGACTAATCCCAGGTATATTAACTAAGGCGATTCAAATGCCTGTCCACCTCCAAGGCCATTTATCAAACGCCTCGTTAAGTTTTTCTGTAGTAGTGACTATAACTTCCATCAAAGTCCACATCATGCAGCTCCTTTCCTTCTGGCCTGGTTGCAACAGAGAGGGGATAGCATATTCTTGTCCAGCGCAAGAAAGTGAAGGCGGCGATGGTTGCCTGCATCTCCATCTCTAGGTGGGCTAGCTAGGAGAGGACGACACGGGGTGTGTACACCACCTCATCCTCATGCTGCACGTTATGAGGATGAGGATGAGGTGGTGTACAAGACGAACAAGTTCTTGGTGATGTCCTCCGACGGGCTCAACCAATACATCATAATCTGTATGTTCTAAATGTTTCTGGTAAATTGTGGATGTATTTTATCTAGATGTTACATATAGTGCCGTGATTATACACATATATTGTAAGTGTGTATTCCACATGTTGACGCAAGGGTATGCGCGTGAAAGCCCTAGTTTGGTTTTGGATAATTGATGAAACCCTAGTACTAACCTCTATGCTAAAGTGTGTGTAGACTTAATGAGGTTGGTACATGCCAAGTGATGGAGCAAGTGATGATCATGGTGATGATGGTGATGACCACAAGGTGATCAAGTGCTCAACTTGGAAAAGAAGAAAGAGAAAAACAAAACCCTATGGAGATCAAGGCAAAGGTATTGCTTAGGGTTTTGCTTTTCGAGAAAATGAAGTGCATATTTTCTATTGCGCCGGTGGGAAATTTGGAGAAGTCGCGGGAGTGTTTCTCTCTGAGAAAACACTCACCGGACGCTGGCTTCTGGAGCACCGGACGCTGAGTCTGAGCGTCCGGTGCAGACAGTGCCTGGCCCAGTTAGGGTAAGGCACCGGACGATAGGCACCGGACGCTGGCTTGAGCGTCCGGTGGTGTGCGTCCGGTGTGCGGACGTTTTGCGACCCTCTCTGCGCATGGGTCCGGTGAGCACCGGACGCTGAGGGTGCGTCCGGTGGCTTGCGTCCGGTGACCCTGCGAGTTTGCGGAGCTCTCTGCGCATGAGTCCGGTGTGCACCGGACGCGTCCGGTGCCAACCTGCTCAGCGTCCGGTGCTCTGCAGGTTACCGTTAGACTCTGACACGCGGCTGACGTTGGAGCACCGGACGCTGGTGTTGAGCGTCCGGTGACCCCGAGTTTTGCCTAGTGAAAGAGCCAACGGCTCTATTTGTTTGAGGGGCTATATATACGTGTTTGGCCGGCTTAGGACTCATACGCTTGGCATTCTAACATACTTGACATCCTTGTGAGCCTAAGCAAACCCCTCCCACTCATCTCCTTCATAGATTAAACATCTTTGTGAGATTGGGAGTGATTCCAAGTGCATTTGCTTGAGTGATTGCATCTAGTGGCACTTGGGGATCGTTCTAGCTGCGGTTTTCTTGTTACTCTTGGTGGTTGCCGCCACCTAGACGGCTTGGAGCAGCGGAGGAGGATTGGCACGAGTTGGTGATTGTTCGTGGCCATCTCCCGGTGATTGTGAGAGGTTTGTGCCTACCTCGGCGGAGTGCCAAAGGCAACATTAGTGGATTGCTCGTGTCATTGAGTTACCTCACTTGTGGGTAGGTTCTTGTGGTGTCCTAGTGAGGACGAGGTTCGTGCAACATCTCTTAGCCACCGAACCACCAAGTGTTGGTCGACACAACGGGGACGTAGCGTGCCGGCAAGCACGTGAACCTCGGGAGAAAAATTGTGTGTCTCCATTGTGATTGTTCATTGGATTTCTCCCGGTGATTGGACTTCATATTATTGATTGGTTCATCCCCTCTACGCGGCGGTATAAAGACCAAACTATCTCTTTTTACATTCCCGCAAACTAGAGTAGCTTACTTGTATAGAAACTTTTAGGTAGCTTTCTAGTGTAAGTAGTGACATAGCTCTTGTGTGTCTAGTGATTATATCAACTAGAATTGTTGGATAGGTGGCTTGCAAACACCCCATTAGAGCTAGAGCAAAAAGCTTCGCTTTGTTATTAACTAACCTCTTGCTCTAGTGAGTTTGTAGATTTTTTAAATAGACTATTCACCCCCCTCTAGCCATATTAGGACCTTTCAGCGCGTTGTGCTCCCTCTCTCTGTGTGTCTCATGCACGCACATCCTCTCTCATGCAGGCACGGGTAGGCGTAGTAACAGCACGTGTGGACCCAACAACAATAGCAGGCATGGGGCGTAACGGAAGCAGCACGCTAGTACACGGGCGTCCAGATGCATGCATATGTCCAGAACGTCCGGGCACTAGCATGGCCCATTAAAAAACATGTATAGCATATTAGTAAAATATGTTATAGGATACAAATAGCAAATATTCTGAGACATCCGGCTCCGAGTCCGCCACCTCAGACTCACCATTAATGTAAGGTCCAATTAACTGCTCCTTGTCTGTGCCACGCACTCGCGCCTCTATGATGAGCGATCTCTGCTATAGTTCTTTGTCGGAACTGCCTCCAAACTCCAACTCGGGTCACCACGCTATGGCCGCCAGCCACAAGAACCTATTGAGCCGATAAAGGTCTCCTTCAGCGGTCGGGATTACTGCTCACCGCCAAACAACAAGGTGGAGTGGGCTCACGGCATGGTTGGCGAGGTCCGATTCCATGTCGTGGTGTCCGAGGAGCATGGCTAGGTGTTCCTCAGAATCTACGACGGGTTCAATGGTCCCAAGGTGACCGATTACCTCTTCGCCAACCTCTATGTTGTCGTGGACAGCGAGCTCAATGGCATGCTCTAGGACGACATCCAAGCCGGAGACAATGCCAGGTGCGGTCAGCAAGAAGTGGGCGTAGGCAATGCCGAACGCCTCTGTCTTGTTGGGGCCAACAGTGACAACGTGGAGGCTAAGTACAGACGGAAAGAAGTGTCCAAGCCAGGCAATAATGCCACGTCAGTGCACCACGACGTCCTAAGGACGCTGGCGCAGGCATTGAAGACGACGGAGGAGGCGTTCTTTGCTGCGGCGAGAAAACATGCGGTCGAGAGCCTCAAGCTAGGGATAATGGGCTCCTGCATGCTCGTCATGGTGATGAAGGGCAAGGATGTTTATGTCATGAATGTCGGGGATAGCCGCACCGTGCTAGTGCAGAGGCTGCAGCCTGACCTGAAGAACGTCTTCGGCAAGGCATCGTAGGACATGCAGCAGTTCAAGGCTGAGATCATATACGAGATAGAGGCGCACGACATTGACGTCTGGCAGGCCGTGCAGCTCACCGCAGAGCACAGCACCATGGTCCAGGAGGGGTACTTCACACATCAAGTATGATGTGGTGTTTACACAATTTACATTTTCTTATTATTTTGTGAGATTCCTCATAGGTAACATGCTATATAATGATGACAAATGTAGATGTAGGTAAGTGTAATTGCATATCTTAAATTAAACATCTAGGAAAATACCCACCACTCATCTTGTAACGTGTCATCCATAACACTACTTTATAACACGAGGGGCACTTCACACATCAGTTATGATGTGGTATATACACAATTTACATTTTCTTATTAGTGATATATTCCTAAAAAATTGGTACATAATTGCATATCTTATATTAACCATCTACGAAAATACTCACCTATGAACTTGTAACGTGTCATCCATATCTTTTCTTTGGATACAACTACACAAATAGTGTGAATTATACGTTTTTCATATGTATGAACAAAATGAGAATCATATCTATAACTGTCAAAATCGTGAAAGTTTAAAATGGCCGGGTCAAGTAGGTAAAAGAACAGAAAAACCAATATTTTCCACCAAGTATGAGCCCAACAAGAATAATTGCTTAGACCAAAGCCAACCCCAACAAGAATAATTGCTTAGACCAAAGCCAACCGTACTTTTAGGTTCTTTGTGGGGTTTATAAATAAAGATTAAAATTGAATGATAGCAATTCTAGATGCTAAAGATCCAAATAATAAACCTTAATTGCTATTACTTCAAGCTATGGCTACATGCATACAGAGTTTATTTAACAGTCACGCATATGTATCCCCCCATCTTAGTGATAGTCATGTTAGTGGTAACTGTTAATTAAAGAAAACATGTTACTTGATGTAAAACATTTGCGGTTGCCTAGAGCCAGATGGCATATCTCCTACCGATCGAACATATGAGTTATCGTCCTAACCACCAAACTTTGTCGTGTAATAAGTTCCTAAGAATTGAATCGACGTGCCTACACCTAGATATAAATGTGCCACTCATCATTATACCCCCAAGATAAGCTTCAATATTGTGTCATAGTAAATTAAACATATTTGTTCTTTGGAATACAACTAAACTAATAGTGTGAATTATACGTTATTCACATGTATTAACAAGATGAGAATCTATAACATTCAAAATCGTGAAAGTTCAAAATCGGGTTCAAATACGTAAGATAACACTAACAAGGACAGAAAAACAATATTTTCCACCAAGTATGAGTCCAACAAGAATTGCTTAGACTAAAGCTAGCTCTAGTTTTGAGTTGTTAGCGGGGTTTAGAAATAAAGATAAAAATTGAATCATAGCAATTCTAGATGCTTTAAACCTAAATAATAAACCTAAATGTTAGTACTTCAAGCTATGGAAGTTTAGGTACAATTATGCAAATGTAACCCGCTCATCTTAATGATAGCCATATTAGTGGCAACCATTAATAATAGAAAAGTAATCATGCCAATTGCTAATTTTTTAATAAAAGTAATAATGCCTTGTCATAAAAATGTGGGTTACTTGTTAGCATTAGAGCACAAGATGGCCGCTCACCAAATCCATTGTGGCCGCACTAGCACCGTCGGATCTGAGCTCGTCCTCGCCAGATCCACCGCCGCACAAGCACCGCTGGATCCGAGCTCCTCCTCGCCGGATCTGGGCTTGTCCTAGCTAGATTTGGAGGAGCTATTGTTGCTGCTACTTGAGGTGAGATCGTCCTCGTTGGATCTGGAGAAGCTGCTACTGTCGGTTCAGGAGGAGCCACCCAGAGTAGGAGAGGGCCAGCCGCGCCTCCACTAGCAGGGGAGGAGGGGTGAGGTCGTGCCGCAGGACGGCCAGGCCATCATGCCTGTGAGCTCTTCCTTCCAGCCTCCAGATTCCCCGGTGAGGGAGAGGGAGAGGGAGGGGAGGGGTGGCGTAGCTGGCAGAGGCGAGCTCCTCGGAGCGAGCGTCGACGAGGGAGAGAGAGAGAGAGAGAGAGAGAGAGAGAGAGAGAGAGAGAGAAAGAGAGTGGAGGGTCTCGTGTTGTGCGGCCGGTGGCGGAGGGAGTCACGCAGTGCGCCGCTGCTTTGGGGGTGTGAGAGAGAGCTGAGTGAGGGGTTGGTGGAGAAACCCTAACAGCTCAAATGCTCAATTTATATAATCCCAATAGAGAGCTAGATTTTGCTTTGGCTGGGCCTCGAGAATATTAACCGAGAGCAAACCTTATAAGAGAACCGCCTCTGAAAATTGAGGGTGTTTTTGGAGGAACGCCTCCATTTATGGATTTTTGGAGGTGGTTACCATAAATTGATTTTGTAAGGCGGATGATTTTGACCGCCTCCCACCCGCCTCCGAGACCATTTCTCAAACGCCTTGCATAAGTTTTCTCCGTAGTAGTGGCTGTAACTTCCATCAAAGTCCACATCATCCAGCTCCTTTTCTTCTGTCCCCTGGTTGCAACAGACGAACCGGGCAAGGAAGTGGGAAAAAAATGGGTGTGGATGGTCCTTACCCGGCATCGTGCGGACATGTCTAGTTAAATGGCGACACGTGGACGTGTATATCTATGGCTCGATGTCTCAGCGCTGGCTTGCAATCAAACTCCTTGGCTCGTACCCCTGGGCCTAGATGGATGGCGGTTGGCTCACAGCCGCAGGCTCGTAGGGATATCTGACGGGCTCCAGAAACTCTTCTTTCTTACGGGAGAAGGATCACGCCATCACGGCTGCCACCATCACACGGATGACGGATCGAATGTTTCTCTGAAGGCTGAAGCTGCTGCATCTGTGAGCTGTTTTGTATCTGTGGCAACATCGAATCGGGCGAAGTGAACAGGCATGCACGAGGATAGCTGTTGCAGACACGAGACACAGGACGAGGACGCGTCATCGGAGGATAGCGAGCAGCAGTTTCTGGTGGGAGGCGGATGATGACGACGTAGCAGCGCAGCTGTGGCGGAGGCGGGCTTTCTTAACTTGTGCCCTTCTTGGATGCGACAATGAGCTTGGCATTGGACGACCATGTGGGCGGCGCCGCCAGGGGCTCTCATGGGGCAGACATTCATCGTCACGACTCACGAGAGGAGAAAGGGCATGTAACATGGAGGAGAGAGAGATAGAGCAGGTGAATGGAGGAGAGAACGGCTAGCGGTGGCTGATCGAAACACAGCGGTGTTTCGATAAAAAGAAACGAAAGGCAACGGCGTTGGGATGAGGAGACAGGCGAGATTAGGCCGAGCCATCAGCCGCGGGCGTCGCCTCAGAGCAAGTATTATAATACAGTCAGCTGCTTGGTATAAGATTTCTTTACAGCCTTCTTGCAGTCCACTCATATAATGGTTAGCTCATCACTATTAATACATGGTCCACTTGTATGTCTCACAGATTTTCTTTGTTTTTGTGTCTGAGCCGGCTGTAAGCTTACATACAGCCCGTTTTTACTCTCTTTCCTCTTCTCTCTCCTCCACCTCAGCATTTAGCTGACTTATAGCCTGCTATAATACTTTGCTCTCAAGCCGAGTTCGACAGCAAGCCAGCGAGCGGTGCTGGGAGGGGAGGCGGAGTCAGTCGTTTCCATACGTCCACGTGTTGCAATTTGACTGGACGTCCGCACAATGCCGTGTAAGGACCATCCGCACCCTTTTTTTTCCAACAGGAAGTGTGAGACGCCCTATGCCGTTTTCCACCAGATGAAATAGGGGCAGTTGCCTTATTGGAAGAACTGCCATGCAGGGTGTTGGTCCCAGATGCACCCCTCACATTCAAAAGCGCTTCTCGTCTCAATCCATCAGGCTTCATCTTAATGCTTTGCGGTGAAGCTTGAAGAATTGTGACGGAGCGCTTTTGCCGGATCTCTGCTTGCTTTCGACTCGGCAAGCTCTTGCAATACCAAATCCTAACTGAAAAGGCAGATAGGCAGCAAGGACGGTGATCTCGTTGAGATGCTGCCTCTGTCTTTATAGACCCAAGAGGATCATCTTTGTCGATACAATTAAAGATGAAATCAACAGCTTACCGCAGAAAGCACGGGCTGTTCCGCGAGTTGCGCCGGTGTTTAGGAGACTTGCATGGCCCGTGAATAATGCAAGCCTGTACGTGTACTGTTAGCTTCTTCCCTGAAAGCTAGCAATACACTCAACATACATCTCTTGAGCTGGCTTATACCTGTACGTACCGCTGCGGCAGTATATGCTTTTTTTTAACGGGGATAGAACTTGGACGCCCACAATCCACACACTTCAGGCTTTGTTTGGATGTTGTCGGATTCACTTCAATCCATATGTGTTGGTGTGGATTGGGGTGGAATTTAGTTCAAATTCCACTACAATCCACTTCAATACATGTGGATTGAGGTGAATCCAACTACATCCAAACAAAGCCTCATAGTTCATACACACACGAGTGTGTCGTACACATGCGTGCGCGTCGTACACACTCATAGAAGGCTCTCTAGCCTAAAGTTTTGATCTGTAAACAGCTTGAAATGTTTTCTAATCGCTGAAGAAGGGAAGCACTGCTACTGCCAACCTGAAGTCCGGCCAGAAGCACCTATTATACAGAGCCAACCTTATTGTTGACGTGAGGAAAAAAGCAAAAGGAAAATAGGAAAGGAAATGCATGGTTATTTGCTTCGGCAAAAGAACTTGTAGGCCTTGCTCGGTCAATGCATTGCAGATCGGATAATGAAAGAATCTACAGGATTGAGAAGATCAACGTGGCCGACAAGTTATACGTGCCAACGTATCCATTTAGGCCTTGTTTGGTTGTTTAAAAATCAAAAGGATTGATAAAGGGGAATGGAGGGTGTTGAAGTGGATTTTGACTTGTAGGGAATTTGATCCCCCGGGATCCCTCCCGGCCCAATCCCCATGGTTCTGGGATTAAATGAACAGGGCCTTAGGTTTCTCACGTGCCTGCATTGCATTGATGGGATATCACGTATCCATTTAGGATTTCCCATTATAAGGTTTGATGCAGGACAACCACGGAATCAATTGGATAGTTTCCGATGAAAGACTAACCATCCTATAAATATAAATGGTGACGACCGAATGAGGCATCCAACAACCAATCCTCATTTTATATCGGCAACTCCGTTTTGTCCTTTTCGACCTCATTGTTTCTAGATAACCTCATTACAAGTTTAAGAGCAACTCCAATAGAGTTGGTAAAAATAGATGGCTAAACTCATGATTTAGCTAACCTTTAAAATAGAAACTCGAGCCAAAAAAACACAAAACTCCAACAGTCTTTCCAATAGGGTGAAGTGAATGGCTAGTGGCACATGCAAGTTATATCTAGCATGCAAGAATTCTGGGATACATAACTTGCTATTTTAGAAAACCAGATACGATATTATAGTTGTTTGACTCTCTCTTTTTTTCTAACATAGCTAAATATAGATTACACAACATGGATAACTCTTCTTTTAAAATTGCTCTAAGATGTAATAACTATTAAAGAAAAGATAATGCTCTCGTGAGGATGTTCGGACGGACGGACCTGGCTTCCCACTCGTCGCCGCTTCCCACTGGCCTGCACAGGTCAACGTCTGTAGACACACTCTCGTCCAAAAAAAAAACGTCTGTAGAGTGTAGACACGCACACACATGCCTCCCCAATACGGTACCATTACCCTCTATCCTACTTCCTCTGTCTCAAAATAAGATTTTCGTGTCATAAGTTTAAGTAGATTTATATAAAATATGTGTAACATTTGTATCTTTCAAAAAAAATATAAAAATACTAGATTTAAAGATCTGGTGATACTAATTATGTGTCATAAGTATTAATATTTTTTTAATATATATTAGTCAAAGTTGTTTCTTGAGAAACAAGAATGATAGTTATTTTAGGACAGAGGAGTACGTGAAAGGACGGTGCAGTAACCATGCATATGCACACCCAAGTCGTGCGGCCCCGGCCCACACTAACCTGCTACCGGTCGGCTCCACATGTTGCAATGGCTACACGTGTATGTTGCTAGAGAGCCTCCTAAACTCTTATTTACCTTGTTTACGGATGTGCACGCGTGTGTGTGCATACGGTACAATGTGAGTGTAGAGTGTGTGGTTGTGCGCATCCAAGTTGTATCTGATTAAAAAGCATCAAAATTCGCTTCGCAGGACAAGTTCCTAGTGCTGTCCTCCAACGGGCTCTAACAATACTTCATTTGTATATTCTAAATGTTTCAGTTGTTTTTCCAAAGCATATTGAAGTAGTTCTTTCATCTGAATATATTGCATATGTTTCATCTAGATATTGCAAATTATGTAGTGACTATACACGTGCGTGCATTACAAGTGTGTGTTGTTGACACAAGGGTACGCGCGTTGGAGCACCACACGGAGACCCAGCAGCAGCAGCCACATGCGTGCGCGCGGCATTCAGCCGCGCACATCCGTCCAAACATCCAGGCACTAGTATACCCATTAAAAAACATATATAGCATATTAATAATTAAAATATGCTATATCAATGATAGTGGTACCTATAAATATAGTAGGTTCTTCATCAGGGTCACCTCCAAACTTCGGCTTGGGTCGCCGCGCTATGGCTGCTGGCCACAGGAACCTGCTGAGCTGAGAAAGGTCTCCTTCAGCGATGGGGACTACCGCTCACCGCCAAACGGCAATGGAGAGTGGGCTCAAGGCATATATGGCCAGCGAGGACCGGTTCCACGTCATGGTGTCCTGAGGAGCACGGTTGGGTGTTCATCGGAATCTATGATGGGTTCAACGGCTCCGACGTGACCGACTACCTCTTCGTCAACCTCTACATCGCCGTGCACATCAAGTTCAAAGGCGTGCTCTGGGACAACATCCAAGCCAGCGACAGCACCAGGTGCAGTCAACAAGAAGCGGTCGCAGGCAATGCTGAACGCCTCTGTCTCGCTGGGGCCAATGGCGATAGTGTGGAGGCCAAGCGTAGATGGACAGAAGTGCCCATGCTAGGCAACAATACCATGCCAGTGCACCACGACATCCTAAGGACGCTGGCGTGGGCGTTGAAGAAGACGGAGGAGGCATTCTTTACTGCTGCGAGGGAACACACGACCGAGAGCCCGAAGCCAGGGATTATGGTTTCCTGTGTGCTCGTCATGGTGATGAAGGGGCAAGAACATTTATGTCATGAATGTCGGGGATAGCCACACCGTGTGCTGGCGCGGAGGCCGGAGCCTGACCTGAAGAACGTCCGCGGCAAAAGCATTGCAGGACCTGCAGCAATGGGTTGAGATCATGCACGAGCTATAGACGCATGGCCATGCCGCTCACCGCAGATCACAGCACCGCGGACTGCGGTCCAGGAAGGGCACTTCACACATCAAGTGTGATGTGGTGTTTACACAATTTACATTTTCTTATTATTTGTGTGAGATTTCTCATAGGTAACATTTGCTTTGTAATGATAACATATATAGATGTAGGTAGGCCTAATTGCATATCTTATATTAACCATCAACGAAAATACCCACCACTCTCATCTTTTTTTCGCTCTCATGCATGTTGTAACATACTCCCTCCATCTTAAATATAAGTCATTCCAAAAATCTTGGAGAGACAAAGGATTTCAAATGTGCGTTTCCTTTACTAAATTTGTTCTCTCTATGTCAACCTCCTCACTTTCTCGTAAGAATGAGATATAGATAGGGCTAAAAAAGAACAAGTCAATTATCACACCATCTCTATAGTAAATGCCCTTTTTCGCAGAGGTTGTTGAAATTATTTGCAATAAAATATTGGCTACAATCAAGAAAGTCTTATCAATGAAATTTCTATTTATACGGGATCCAAATGTAAAGATTTGTTGAGTGGGCTCATTACTTTTTTTGTGTGACTTTGGGCTCGTACTTCCGACTCTTGAAAATCTTACATTGAGAGAATTGAATGCATGCAACTCTATATGCATGCTATGCAACGTTCATGTGAGAAGAATCATTAAATTTATGTGGACTGCTACCTGGCAATTTCGCATGAACAGGATAAAATGGGAAATAAACTAAATCAAGGCCTTGTTTAGTTCCAAAAAAATTCTGCAAAATCGACATTGTAGCACTTTCGTTTGTATTTGACAAAAATGGTCCAATCATGGACTAACTAGGCTCAAAAGATTCGTCTCGTCAATTTCGACCAAACTGTGTAATTAGTTTTTATTTTCATCTATATTTAATACTTCATACATGCGTCTAAAGAAAATATATGGTGATGCTCAATCTGAAAATGTGGTCACGCTTAATCTTGTCAATCTATATTTGATATACTCCCTCCATCCCAAATTGTAAGTCATTCCAAAAATCTTGAAGAGTCAAAGCATTTTCACGTTTGACCAAAATTATAAAGAAAAATACTAAGATTTGTAACGTAAAGTGAGTATACTATGAAAATATAATCAAGAAAAAATCTAATGATACTTAGTTAGTACCATAATAATTATTATTTTATAATATAAATTTGGTCAAATTTAGAAAAGTTTGACTCTTCAAGATTCTTGGAATGACTTACAATTTGGGATGGAGAGAGTACATTTTTGCATGTGCAGCCACACCTACAATGAGGGGAAATTCTCACGAAGTAGTAGTGGAAACTAGTGATAAAGAGGGAGAGAGGGAGGAAGGTGTCCTCACACTATCATGTGGCCGATGCCTCCGCAGCAACGACCTTCAGCTGAAGGCATGCAACTATAATTTGATGATCTACTCTGTATAGCAAATGTGATCTGGCCCCTTCTTGATCTTATCCTCTGTTGTACAATTGACAGGGCTACAAACATTCAAACAAGGGAGCACTTAATTAACTCCATATATGTTGTAGGGTAGCTGATACATAGGAAAGATATGAGAACATAACATCGACCAATGACCTAAAGCAGAAATTATGAAAAGTATAGACATTCCATTGCGAAAAATCAAAACCGAAATTAGAAAGGAATCTAGAAGGCAAGAATGGATACCCAAAAAATATAAAGGTACAGTAGATGGTTGCTAGAGCAGACAATTGGATTCAGGTGGTTGTTTCAAAGCAGAGGAATATGTGGGGCCTATATTAATAAAAATCTAGTGGATCCGATAGCATCCAAAATGTTTGACATTTTGGTTTTCCTCTTTTTTCCATTTTTATGTGATTTACTTCTATTTCAATCTAGCTAGTTTCGGAAATACCATTACCATTAGAGCAAGAATTTATATTTGTCTACTTCACTTGGTTGATAATTCATGGCTGAAAGTATTGTTCGGTGATTTATTGTGAGAGAAAAATATTATTAAATGGCTATCAAATTAAGGGGTGTTTAGTTCTCCTTCTATTTCAAAAAAAATGGTTTGATTCATTATTTTTGCATAATAAAACTAAACACCATACAAAAATTTTGGAAAAAAAATATGGCTATTCTCTATTTTAGATTTTGGTCTCATGAGGCCAAAAAAAAGCCCAAAAAAGCCTCATGGGGACAACAAATTCTGTATTTTAGATAGAACTAAACATGAACCTGAAAATTTTAGCATTTTGCATCCCATCATTTCAAAGAAGTTGGCATTTTGTATTTGGCATTTTAGGCCTTGTTTACTTCCAAAAAATTTTGCAAAATAGAAATAGTAGCACTTTCGTTTGTGTCGACGAAAGCTGGTCGGCAGTCTACCTTGGGGTATACCCACGGTAGTAGTTTATCGGTAGACGGTGCGCAAACTACGAACTCGATGGTGACGCAAGACACGGACAAGCTTTTTATCCAGGTTCGGCCGCCGAGTTGGCGTAATACCTACGTCCTGCGTCTGGTTGTATTGATTTGTGTTGAGAGAATATGATGTATGATCTGTCCTCTAGGGGACCCCTGCCCCTCCTTATATATCCTGAAGGGACAGAGTTACAAGCAAAGTATCCTATTTGGTACAATATCTTGTAGCCTTGCGGTGCACGCCGACCAGTCGTGCGCCGCACGTCTTCATCTTGTGGGCCGAGCCACCTCTGACGGTGCGGCCCATATAGGCCCACGAGGGTATAGGGGTTTATACCCCCACAGCTAGTCCCCGAGCACCATGTATTGTGATGTGACACGCCGTCTTGAGCTTCTTCGATTAGTGAGGCTTGACGTCTTCAATAAGCAGGAAAGTCGCCCAAACAGTTGCAACGGTATTTTGACCAACTCAAAAGACAGTTGATCAACATTGACATCGAAGAAGCAGGTTGTTCGAAGAATGCATGGTGCTCTTAATTAAAAAAGATTTCTTTCCTGGTGAAGTGTGCCCACTTTACTTTTCTGAAAAGTATAGACCTCAAAATAGCAAGCATATTCACCGCAAGGTGAAGTGTGCCCACTTAGTCCCCGAGCCTGGTAGTAGGTGACGTAGGCACGTGGTGCCAGGGTCAAAAGAAAATTCCCCAAAGTAGTTTTGAGACTGAGATGCATCGCTAGATGCATCGTACCGATGTAGTCCCCGAGCTTGCTGGAAGGCGAAGTATGAGCCTTGTAGCAAGGTCTAAAAAATTGAATTTACCAGTCCCCGAGCATATCATGCTCGTCTGCAATTGAATAGACTAATCGACCAGTCTCCGAGCATATAACGCTCGGTGGTCGGTACAGTCCCCGAATTCTCAAATTGGTGGGCTGGTCGACCAGTCCCCGAGCGTATAGTGCTCGGTGGTCGGTGCAGTCCCCAAGTTCTTAAATTGGTGAGCTGGTCGACCAGTCCCCGAGCGTATAGTGCTCGGTAGTCGGCACAGTCCCCGAGCACGGCGTAGGGACCGGTGGACAAGTCCCCGAGCGTGGTTGGGAACGTAAACGTGCTCGGTGGTCGGCACAGTCTTCGAGCACAGCATAGAGAGTAGTCGACAAGTCCCCGAGCGTGGTTGGGAACGTAAACGTGCTCGGTGGTCGGAGCAGTCCCCGGGCACAGCGTAGGGAATAGTCGACGAGTCCCCGAGCGTAGCTTGTCGACTGGGCCAAACCCCTGAAAAATAAATATAAAGAATAGGTAGTACATGATGTATAAATAAACTTTAGATAAAAATCAGTACTGAGATAAGTTTTAGATTTTTTGTTATAAAATTAGCACAAGTAGTTAATTCATCCTAGAGCTTGTACCAGCTCTGGTCTAGCCAACAATCAGCATGAGGTGCGGAACCTAGACACGCGTGGGATTGCCAGCCTCGCCAGAGAGCTACTGCCGACCACCCGGAACGCAGAGGGCGGATCTCGTGCACGTGTAGGGAGGAGTCGGAGACAGTACCGGCTCTGGAAAGCTCGTGTAGGAGAAAAAACTAGTGTGGCTAAACAAAAAGTTGTTTTTGAAGTATAATAAAAAATATTATGCCAAAAATAAATAAGATATTAGAAGTGTACTTATCTTTGGATGAAAGTCTGGTCGGTGACGACAAAATTGTCTGGCCCTCGAGCTTTTGGACTTGTTATCGTGACGGTGGTCGCGGTTGTCGTAGCGCCGTTCTTCGCGGCGATTATTATTGCGACTCGTGGTCAGAGCAAGTAGGCCAAACAACTTGGTTGATAGGCTGAGCAGGTCGGTGTCGTCGATCTGCCTCCCTTTGTAGCAGAGAAGCGGCGACGCGTTGTCGGCGTGGTCGGAGACGCTGCTGGTGTGGTCGAAACCGTAGCCAGCGTGGTTGAAGCCGCCGCCGACGTCGATGAAGAAGTGGTTGGCGCAGATCGGATCAACACCTCCTCCGTGGTCATGGCGGTGAAGTTGTTGAAGCTGACGGTGAACGTGAAGTCGCCCGCCAAGACCGCGAAGTCGGGGATGATGGCCATCTTGTTCGTCGGGAGAGCTGTACGCACACCCCCTACCTGGCGCGCCACTGTCGACGAAAGCTGGTCGGCAGTCTACCTTGGGGTATACCCACGGTAGTAGTTTATCGGTAGACGGTGCGCAAACTACGAACTCGATGGTGACGCAAGACACGGACAAGCTTTTTATCCAGGTTCGGCCGCCGAGTTGGCGTAATACCTACGTCCTGCGTCTGGTTGTATTGATTTGTGTTGAGAGAATATGATGTATGATCTGTCCTCTAGGGGACCCCTGCCCCTCCTTATATATCCTGAAGGGACAGAGTTACAAGCAAAGTATCCTATTTGGTACAATATCTTGTAGCCTTGCGGTGCACGCCGACCAGTCGTGCGCCGCACGTCTTCATCTTGTGGGCCGAGCCACCTCTGACGGTGCGGCCCATATAGGCCCACGAGGGTATAGGGGTTTATACCCCCACAGTTTGTATTTGACAAATATTGTTCGATTATGGACTAACTAGGCTTAAAAGATTATTCTCGTCAATTCCGACCAAACTGTGCAATTAGTTTTTATTTTTACCTATATTTAATACTCCATGCATACGTCTAAAGATTCGATGTGACGGGAAATCTAAAAATTTTTGCAAAATTTTTGGGAACTAAACAAGACCTTATAGGGAAAAACACCCCCTAAAGCATCTCCAAGAGTATCCTATTTTTTCCTCCTAAAAATTATGTAGTTTAGCAACTTCTAAAAAGATATTGAGAAGAGAAAACAAGGTCATCTTTAAGTGTTTCTAAGAAATGACTTCTAAAATATCAAATTAGCCATATAAAGTTTTTTTTTTCGCGGCAACATGGTCGTGGTCGTCTCCTTCCATGCCGCGGCCGGCCGGCTCGCACTCAAGCTCTCTCTGCCGGCCACAAGAAGCGAGTATCACTGTCTAGAAGAAAGCAAAGCTAGCGGATCTCAGTTGCTTTGGAGTCATCATCTTGTTGCTTTGGAGTCGGTCGGGCATGGTGAAGATCTGTTGCATTAGCACCGGCTACGTCGATGGGTCGTCCATGGCCGTTTTTTTAGATCAAAGCGTAACAAACACTCCGATCCGAAACTGGGTTTTCCAGTTTTACAGGATAAAGTGCCAACCAGAACAGAACCAGCTCTAGAAAGAGCAACAGAGAAACAAAAGACTCTAACCAGTTTCTCACAAACCAACTCAACAAAACTTAAGAACTCTACTACGAGACAACTAAAACGCAGCGGATGTGTTCGACGAAATTAAGTTCATCATATCATCTGCCATTGGCTTCATTTTGGACTTCAGCAATGGGCGCCAGGACTTGATCAGCATCAGCGTCTTGTGGATCAATGCAGCCGGTGACGCCATGACTTTCTTGTTGAAGACTAAATCATTCCTGGACTTCCAGACAGACCACAAAGCACCTGCAGATATAAAAAGGGTTAACACTTGTTTCTTACCTCGACTCTTTTCCACAATCTCTAAAAACAGTGCCACGCAGCTTGTTGGAGCCACTTCCCATCCAAGACATTCTCGCAAGAATGTCCAGAGAAAAATAGCTAAGGGACATTGGAAGAGTATATGATCAGAAGTTTCAAGTTTATCAGAAACAAAACATTTTTCAGGGCCAGACCATTTTTTCTTTTTCAGCTGAACTCCACATTGAATCCTATCGTGCAAAGCCATCCAGAAGAAGATCTTAACCTTTAAAGGTATTGGACTATTCCAAATCAGCATAGCTCTAGTATCTTTCACACCACCAAACGTCAGTGCTTTATACAAGGAGCTCGTACTATATTTACCAGATTTTTCCAATGCCCAGCGAACTACATCAGTCCCATTTGACAGCTGAACCTCCTCTAACAAAGCTAGTAATTCTTGCCACTCAACACTGAAACTGTCATTGAGTTGTCTCCTGAATGAAATATTTCATTGACCCTGTTCAAAAGCCCTATCAACCTCTATATCCTGATCTGAAGCAATTCTAAACAGGTTGTGGAATCTGATCTTTAAGAGACACTCACCCAACCAGCAATCATGCCAGAATCTTGTTTGGTGACCTGCTCTGATCTCAACTATTCTCCCCTTTTGATACCATTGTCTCATGTCCAGCAATGATCTCCAGAATTGGGAGCCCTTTCTATTTTTGATTTGGAAAATGCTTTTCTGTCCCAAATATTTCTTTCTTAACAGTGAACAGCACAAACTATCATTCCCCCTTTCTAACTTATCAATCCATTTTGCCAACAAGCACTTGTTCATCACTCTCACATCTAAAAAACCCAAACCTCCAAACTCTTTAGGTCTACTAAGAGCTGGCCACTTAACCATATGATATTTTCTCTTCTTACCCGTACCTTACCAAAAGAATCTAGCTCTAATAGTTGTCCATGGCCGTGATCACGCTCAAGTGCCCAGCCATCGAGGTGACCATCGTGGACATCTCCCGATTGACCACGCATCAATGCATGGAAAAGCAATCGTCTCTCAGTCCTAGAGCCAAGCCTAGATGCCATCGTTAGAGTTGGTACAATAATGGATTTCTAGTCAAGCTAATGTTGATGTAGAGGAGACGAGAGATCCAAATAGCAAGTGCTGTGAGAAGAAATAGAAAAGAAAATGTGTTTTAGAGATAAGTATGAGACAACTTAGGGTTTGTTTGGCACAGCTCAACTTCACTAGTAAAGCTATTTTTTTATAAAATAGCTTCATGAGTGATTTTCTAAATGAAGTTGAGCTGTTTTGAGAAAAGTGTTTGGCAAAATAGCTTCACCAACTACTTCATGCATAGTTGAGAGAAATGAGAGAGATGCAATAAGCTACTTTTTTCAGCTTTATCCCAACTTATATCTTTGTGAGAGGAGAAAAACAGCTTCACCCATAAAGCTGTTTTGGAAATAAGTGTTTACCAAACAGGCCCTTATTACATAACTTGTCTCTAATTATTTAGCTTATATCCAAGCACTTGGCTCTATTATTGACTTTGCTCTTAGAGCCTGCCGCGGCCACGACCTCACCTTCAGCGCCGACGACGACATCATCTTCATGTCCGACGGACCTCGCCTAGTGGGAGAGCACGCTGCACGTGGTCGCTGCCGCTGCGCCCTCCTCCTGCCCTAGCACGGCGCAAGATCGTCGTTGATAAATCCTCTGTCTCTGTCCGGACCGTCAAGGTCATGGAGAGGATCCTACAAGCGTCGCCTGTGGAGGTCCGGGAAACCTGCCGAGCAGATCCGCACGATGCCCGTGCGCGTAAAGTTATGCGGTAGTTTTTACCAAGTGTTAAAATTTTAGGAGGTTGGATTGGGAGTTGTTGAAGAGGGTTTTTTCCAATCTTGTTAAAAAAACAAGGATTAGGAGGAGATTTAGGATACGAACAAGCAACAAGCGAGCAGGCCTAGCGCACTTCCTAAAGCTAGTACCATCCGAAGCGCCCACTTTAGGGGCCGTTCGGTTAGGGAGATTTTCGGCCAGGAATCATTCCACTCGTTTACGGATATATAAATTTGAATATCATTCCTGACCGGAATGGTTCCTGGCCTCTGTTCCAGGTCAAACGAACGAGCCCTTAGTAAGGCTTGTTTGCCAAGTTCAGGGCGCGTGCTGCGGCGCTCCATGCCTCTGTGTCTGCAAGACTGCAACACAGCGCAAGGACCTAACAATGAACACTGTCCTTCTCGGTGAATTGAAAGAAAATCGTAGGATTGTTCTTCCTTGTCTCGCTTGCTTCCTTGCGCTCTCGCTGTCATGTCCAAATGTCCCATCTGATTAAGTTAGCCGCAGCTTGGACTTTTGAGGATGCCATCTATGGGCTCGTCTTGGAATTTCTTTTTCTTTTTCTTTTCTTTTGGGTACTATTTATTTTACATTCACTGATCTTCCTGCACAGAAACAGGAGTAAATGGAGATGAGAGGAAAATAGGTTGAAACAGCATTGCTGCATATATGGAACATTTTTCTTTTTTCTGGGGCCTTATTTAGTTCCAAAAAATTTTGGGAAAATTAACACTGTAGCACTTTCGTTTGTATTTGACAAATATTGTCCAATCATGAACTAACTAGGCTCAAAAGATTTGTCTCGTCAATTCTGACTAAATTGTATAATTAGTTTTTATTTTTATCTATATTTAATACTTCATGTATACGTCTAAAGATTCGATGTGACGGAGAATCTGAATTGCAAAATTTTTTGGGAACTAAACAAGGTCTATCGGACGTGCCTTCTACTTCTGCATGCCTTAGAGCATCTCCAAAGGCTTTGACAAATTGACTTGGCATTTGTTGTTATTTGCAAACTCCCATAACAAAATACAAAGGACAAAAATAGGTCATCTCCAAGGAAATTGGCATTTGGACTTGGCAAAGGATAAAAATATGAGGTCTCCGGGCGCGCGCCCTTTCCTCGCGCGTGACTTTGCTCGCGTGATCGGATTTGCAAAGCCGTCCACAGCTTGGCATTTTTGCCAAGTTTGCTCCCTCATTTGCCAAGTTGCCCAAATTGCAAACTCCAAATGCAAAACCGTTGGATACCTCTTTTGGAGCTTTTTGGCAAATTACTCAAATGCAAACCTCAAACCCTTGGAGATGCTCTTAGTAGTCTTTTGATTTGCTTCTCTTCTCAGAATGTACATTCCTCTAGCTCTGATTCTTCTCCAGTTCTCCTGTAAATGGCTCTTCTGATTCTTCTCCAGTTCTCCTGTAAATGGCTCTTCTTGCCAAGAGAGGAGCAAATCGAGTACATTGACTGATTGCTTGGACATTTTTTGGTGGAATGTTTTCAGCCAGTGAGGCCTCATGTTTTCAGCCAGGGCCATCCGCTGTCGGCTCGAAGCGAACTGCACAATCGGGGTGAAGAGATTGACAGCTATTTAAGGCCTCGTTCGTTTCGGCCGGAATGGCCCGTTTCGCTGCTCAATCCGTGTGGATTGCCACCGGCCCGTTTTGAAACCAGATCCGCCTCAACTTGTCGTTCGGTTTGAGCTGGCCCAGGAAAGAAATCTGGCCTGGTTTGGCCATTCCACCCCTTTCCACGTCTGGAACAAAGCCCGACCTCCTACCCTCCGGAACGGAGTCAGGCCTGAGACGGCGCAGTCGAGCACCACGAGCAGTCGAGACCCCGCAGCTGCAGGCCGTAGTGGAGGCGACGGCGGCGACGGCGGGGCGGTGCGAGACAACGGCGACGCGACCGACTCCAACCCTACGTCCTTCCCCTTCTTCGTCCTTCTCGCCGGTGATCCCTCGCTCTCCCCTTCGTCCTCGTCTTCTCTCCCTCCTCTAGGGTTCTTGGATCTTGGGCATGGTGGTTGCGATTGATCGCTGGGCGACGACGCGCGCGTCGGCGACTCTTGGTGCGTTCGCGCTGAGGTCGAGCACCCGCAGGCTCCACAGGCGGGCCAGCTCCTTCGGCGCGGCACCGCGAAGTGCGTTCCGGTAGTTGTGGTACACGGGGTCGAATGCCGACTCCACCACGAACGCGCCGTCGTGGAAGTAGACGAGCACGGGGAGCCTCCTCCCGCCTCCGCCTCCGCCACTGGCGGCCACGGGGCGACGGCTCGGCCGGTACAGCCGCACCGCGAGGCCCGTCCTGTGGTCCACGACGACGTCCCTGGAGGCCACCCCGGTGCGCGAGTCCATGGACGCCGGGACGAACGTCGTGCCCATTAACCGCTGCACGCGGCCGCTCTTGTACTGGATTAGGAACGGCGAGAAGTCGAACTTCACCTCCATGTTTGGGTCCGTCGCCCTGCTGCGGAATGCCGACGACGCTGCTGCTTCCACCACCGCTGCTCCTCCCCTCGTCGCCGCCTCCCCTGCTCTGAGCAACAACGCGCAGAGGCAGAGCCCAGCGGTGACGAGCAGGACAGGGGAAGCAGCCATGGCCTCCGAACAACAACATATATACTGGTCCTCCGGATCGGATTTGTTTATCTTTCCCTCTGTTTCTTTATTCAGAGAGATCCAATTTCTGTTCTAATAACTAAGAGAGGAGCGGATGTGGCCTTGCTGTGTCAAATTCTTGAGATCGAGAGCATTAGTTGGGGCATCACCATTCAGGCATTCACCAATCACACCGCTAGTAGTAGTTTAACTCTCAAAACTGTTACCAGTCGTAGCAGTGTTTCAGCTTGACAGCATCTTCCTAATCCGTGTGGTCAGTGAAAAGTGAGATGCCTTTTCCCAATTTCCCTGGCCAATGAGCTTATCAGCCTGCTTACGTACAGCATATAATAGTGTGTGGTTACCTCTGACTGCACTACTACGTAGCAGCATGTTTATTTACCATTGGCGTGTTTTTGTTAGGAGTGTACAGTACCTACTTGCAGTTTGCATGCATCAGCACAACATGTTACAACAACTTGGCTTAAGAATGTTTTACTGTTCTATACTCCTATGTGATTGTAATATTATCAGCAATTTCAGCGTTGGTTTCTTGTAGAGAAGTGTGGCGTAGCTCCCTGCAGCGTCGCTTCAATTATCAGCTATTTCAACTTGGCTTAGCACGTCGCTTCAATTATCAGCTATTTCAGCGTTGGTTTCTTGTTATTTGGCTCAGAATAAACTCTTATTTGACTCAAAAATTGTTTCTTGTCATTTGTAGATCTCTCCTCCACCATTTAGAGTTGGGGAAGGTGAACCTCCGCCTTCTTGGGATCCAGTACCAACTCCAGAAGGTACTCCTTAATATTTATCTTCTATACGACATTGTCAAAATATTTAGCTTTTATATAACATGGTTAATAATATTTAGCTTTTTTATAAAATTATATGCTTCAGTTCTACAATGAGTCTATCACTGCGAGATCGCATTAGAAAGAGGAGGGAGGAGGAAGATGATGACATGATGCTATTTATTTTCCCTGCCTTATATCTTATGAGTTCTGTTAGAGGGGGAGAAAGGAGGAAACGCCATACTTCGGAAGAAACAGGCGAGGTTAAAGTTCGTAGACTCCTCGAGGGACATGTCAAGAACTGTCAAGTTGCATTTAGGATGGAACCATACATCTTTAGAGATTTGGCAACTTACCTTAGAAGGAAAAGGCTTGTTGTTGAAACTAGGATCACTATGGAGGAGAAATTGGGTTTCTTCTATACATGTTGTCACAAATTAAGGACAGTACTACTTTCTAGCCCTGTTCAACCCTTAGAGATGAGAATATTTTGATAGTTGAGTTGCTAGTAAGAGGATTTGGACTATAGAGATGTATTTCTAGTCAGGGATATGTTTGTTGTTAGCCAATTATGCTGTCCTTCCATAGTAAGATCGAAAGCTGAGATATGCTCCTGTCATAAATAAAGACTTCACTTGTGCTAAGACCAATACTTGTTCTTATATTTAGCTAAAAATAGTCGGTCAGCAGCACAAGTAAATGGATGAGTTTTACTAAATTACTACTCTATTTGCAAAACATCTGTCCTATAAGTCATTTGGTCAATTAAGTTAATACATTTGGTTTCTGCAGGCACATGGCTTTGACAGTTCTTAAAAGATATTGCTGGGAGCTTGTTGTTTTGCTTCATACGATTAAGTGGAGTATTGGAAGGCTAGATTACGTTCTTTTTTTATTTTTGCATTTAATGGAGTTTTGATCTGGTTGATGTTGTCTTTGGGTATTTTTGTAATTTATATTTTGGATCTAGGAAGCATTTCAAGTTTAAACATGATATTAGCACTTTGAGTCTGAGTGACCGTAGACATTTTTTGGAAAAAGATGAGTGGTCATGCACATGTGTGCGCCTTTGAGCCGGTGATCACGCCGTGCAAGTAGCCAGGAAAAATTTTGCTTTTACCATCTTGACAGTTTGCAAATGTAAGGCTAAAGTCAGCTGAGATTTTGACAAGGTTTTCATCAATTGTCCTTGAATGGAAGTCAATTCTAAAAAAAAAATTATCAATTATTGTTTTTTATGATCATAACTTTGTTAGTGCAGAAATTGTTATTAAGAGTCAGATGTTAGTTTTGAATATTAAAGTCATATTGTGCTTATCTATTGAACATGTTATGAATCTTGGCTGGCTGTTTCACTGTATCCCAGTTTTCAATCCTGGCCGATTGAACCGAACAGTGCATTTGAAACAGCCGGTTTAATTCCTAGAGAGAAAACGGAGGAAGCATCGGGTTCTAGTGACTGACCAGGATCCACTCGATCCTGGCCTGGATGAGATACTGGTCTGACACCAATACGGTGGTGCCGAACGAGGCCTAAGGGGGTGAAGAGATTGACATAGATTTCATAGTTGTTTTAACCAAGCAGCTACAGATTTTCACAACACATTGCAGCTTTTTCATATTTCATATAGCTCTAAAACCTACAAATCACGACAGACAACTGAGGCTCAAAAAGTTCAGTGGTTGCTGGTTGCTAACAAGGGTCTTGTTTACTTGCAAAAAGAAATGCAAAATAGACATTGTAGCAAATTCATTTGTATTTTGACAAATATTGTCTAAACATAGACTAACTAGACTCAAAAAATTCATCTCACAAATTACAAGCAAACTATGCAATTAGTTATTTCTTTAACCTATATTGAATGCTCCATGCATGTGCCACAAGATTCATACGAGGAATCTGAAAAATTTTGCAAAATTTCCTACGAACTTAAACAAGGCCAATGTTTACAATGTTACACCTGGTCAAGATAACATGTTTGGGGCAGCCAATAAATTGAGAGCGTCAAATTTAAATCCGATCAGGCCACTCACGGCACAACACCTGAATTGTCACATTTAAATCCAATCAAGCCTCTCACGGCACACCATCAAAATTTTAAGCCTCGTCTTCAGAATTTCATCAGAAGTAAAACAACCCAAAATCAAGTAAACAACAAAGAACATAGCATCACAGCTTAAATATATAACTCACATACTTCCAACAAAACAGCATAATTGTGCAATGCTTAGCTTTGAATTCTAGGGCTGGAACAGAACAAAATGTCTTGGGTATGTAACTTGTTCAAAACAAGTAGAAAAGCTGAAAGAACAATGCCACTGAACCCTTGGGACACTACAGATCTGGGTAACAACTCATTTCAGAGGGATAAACCGCGACGAGTGGGTGGCACCGATACCGGGCCTACCGTGCTTGACTGGCTTGTAGGAGATGGAGAACTCTGCAAGATAGTGGCCAATCATCTCAGGCTTGATCTCAACCTGGTTGAAGGTCTTGCCATTGTAGACACCAACAATGCTTCCAATCATCTCAGGGACAATGATCATGTTGCGGAGATGGGTCTTCACTGGCTCTGGCTTCTCACCAGCTGGAGCATCCTTTTTCTGTTCAAGGCAGTGAGATAACCAGTGAAAAAAGTGTGTATCAGGTATAAGTAAATGAACTTCCACATGCCATAAGATGAATCAACACAGAACATTGACCGTGTCTTACTGGCACAGAACAGAACTGCAGCAAAAAATACTGTATATTCAGGATAGAATATTTTATCTATCATCATCCCAATAGCCTTCAACAGAAACAACAATACTATAATTGGGGCAAGGCAGGTTGTAAGACAGTAGGCCAACAAAAAAAATGAAAACTATGCACCATACAGCAAGCAATTCAAAAGTTAGTTACTTGCAATCACCAAGCTTATTTGTCTACAATCCCAGTAATAAAAACAACAGAACAAATGATATAAGAGCTCTAAAATACAATAATTAACCCTGCTAGATATAATAAGATTCATGATCAAAACACTCAGCGCTAGCAACCTCATTTGCAACACAATTCCAGCTACAGTGTAAGTCATCAGAAAACCCAGGGGCACATGAGTTTATCAGATCTGCGAGTAATCATGAATTTCCTTTATAATAGAGAGTTATTTGATGCATCCCCCAATTCCCCCAGCACCCATTTCGGCCAAAGCCTAAAACAGAGAAAACAGGCATCCTGATTCAATCAACTGCCTAAGTGCCTATCTTCCAAATGCAAATTTACAGTGAAAGAAACACTACAGGCAAAAAGAAAATCTACAGCCATAGCCACTGGAATTTACTGAAAGTACAACTTGTGAAACCAAGTAGACAAAAAAAGCATGCTACACCACAATCAAACAGATCGAAAGTTCAGAAACATAAATCTAACTCATTCGAGCAGGACACATTTCTACTTTCTCGAATACTTCTAGCTAAATAAAAAAACACAATCATGCAAAAAAGTACGAGAATAATCCAATATAAGCATCATATAATCATGAGAGCATAACAGATCCATGCAGTAGCATAACACATCCACGCAATTATGTGGATCGGACCACGCTAGCAAAAAGTGGTGATGACAATTAAGTGGTTGGAAACTGACCGCCTTGCGCAGCTTCTTGATGAGCGCCATCGGTTTCCTCTTCAAACCCCTCTGGAACCTACCAAAACAAACACATCACATCAGATCTCCGCAAACCAAAATCCCACGGAAACAAACGGATCGCGGCACGAAAGGTACCTTCTCCTGGCGCGCGCGGGGAAGAGCTGGACGAGGTCGTCGGTGGACATGTCGAGCAGCGCATCGAGGTCGACGCCACGGTAGCTGTACTTGCGGAACGTCCTCTTCTTGGGAGCGCCGGCGGCGACCTCAGGCTCCACATCGACGTCCGCCTGCGCAGCACAAATTAGTCCTCGTGCGAGTCATAGGGACGCGCTGGATCTTGGAGCTGGATACAACAGTTTCAGCGGGGAACTCACCATGGTTGAAGTTGAAGCTGGTCGGCGAGGTCGCGGGACGCGGCGGCGGCGGCGGCGGGCGAGGCGCGGAGGCGGCGCGGCGGCTGAGGCGTGTAGGGTTTAGAGAGAGGTGCGCGTGGGAGTGGGAGCTTGTATATATATAGCTGCGCACGGTGGTGGGGCCGTGAAGAGCATTCGTCCAGTTTCGTGGGCTGGCCTGGATGGATTTTGGGCCGGATGGTATTCAAGAGTGGGCTGAAAAATACATTTCTTGTTGAGCCTAACTCTACCGGGCTCCTTATGGTTATCTGGGCTGGGCATACCAGTGCCTGTCGCATTCTGCAGGCCTAGCCTGTTTTTATAAAACTGCAAACATGGATTCATTTAACTATATATCCCCTAAAAGAAGATAACTATATCGCGCATAAACCATCATTATTAGACGCTTATCATTCTATACTCCATCTGGTCCATTTTATCTAACGTAAATTATAATGCTATGGTTTTTAAAATTATACTTTGACTATTTATTTGCTTTATTATATTATATTATTTATGTGTATAAACTTATAATCATTAGATAGTATACTTTCTTGCAAATTTAATCATATAAAATTTGTATTATAATAACTAAAAATTATTAGCTTAATTATTGATTAAAAATTTTAAAGTATAAATTTTGATAAGCGTGTGCTTGGGGTAAAATGGATAGGATGTAGTAAATTATATGAGCATAAACTACATAAATCCATAACTATAACTCTTATAAAGCTAAACTCCACTAGATGAATTCTCTCTTCATGCAAGGTGTCCACATCATTCCCCACTAAGTGACCCACTAAATCTTTTATCTCTTCATGCAAGATGTCCACATCATTTTCCACTAAGTCCATATCATTCCATATTAATTATAAAAAATAACCATGTCATCTATATCATGTGAAATACTTTAAATGTTTAATATATCCACATACAAGTCATGTACATACACTATTTATTTCATCACCAATTAATTCCTCTATAATGTAACCAAATATTAGTTTTTGTTTTATTAGCTTAGCAATTTTTTACTAGATCTAATACAATAAAATACATGCATGTCAAATTCATATATGTACATACATAATAGACTAAATACCATATAGTAATATTATGTATATAATGATTTATTTTTAAGAAAATTCCGCAGCAACGCGCGGGGAATTCACCTAGTATCAAGAACAAGATAGGAAGCTATATGAAGACATTATGGGAAGTAAAAACATTGTTGAAAAATTGTGTTAATGACTTCCATATCAGCGATAGAATCGTATAAAAACTATATAGAGGATCATTTAGCCTAAGTAAATGGATATTTAGCTAGGCTCTGTTTGCTTAAACTTATGTGCTAAGTTTGTCAGCCATTTGGCAGTATTTTTCTCTCACAACAAATTAGCAAATAGTACTTTTAGCCAAAACTTTTCAGACAAGCAAATGGACTCTATCTAATATAATATTAAAAGAATTTTTTCCTATTTTTAATTTATTTCTCTACAGACTAACAAAAGAACAGATAGAATGGGAGATGGAAAGTACTCCCTCTACTAAAGATGGCAACGGGTACAGATTACCCGCGTGCTCGCGGGTAAAAACCTGGTAGAGTGAAGGTACGGGTACAATTTTGTGCCCGCGGGTGTGGGTGCGGGTTTGTAGTTCAACCCAACGGGTAAAAACTTATGAGCATAGAAAACTTATACTCGTGCCCACTTCACCCATAAACCCGCTCTAACCTCGTGATATATAGGTCCCTTCTTATACTATATATAAAGGAAACAACATAGTTTTATGATTTCTTCCATGTATCTATTTATATATAAGAGAACTATTTTAATGTTGGTACAATGCTAGGTAGTTTTGATTTTCATACATAAACTCCTTTCTATAATCTATGCATGTATTATTAATTTATTATTATGCAGATTCACGAGTACGTCTATGGATATTCTGTGCTCGTGGGTACGGGCGTGGGTGTAAACTTCTACCCGTGGCGGGTTGCGGATGCAGGTGCGGGTTTGGTATTCAACCCACGAGTGTGGGTCTATATATCTTCCACCCGCGGGTAATATGCCTGTTGCCGTCTATACCCTCTACGACTCTACAAGCCACATGAGAAGAGCAGATGTGGGCAACATTGATGAGAAAAATATATTTAGATAGTCCACTTAAACAAAGTAAAAATGCACTCGGTGTTCTTAAACTTTTATGGATTATTACTTAGGTTTTCTAACTAAAAAGTGATAATTTATGTTTGACTAAAGATGATCATCTAGATCTTCAATATACTATTGTGATTGACTAAAGGTCCAAACCTGTCACACCGTCGCCAGCTTTCTATGTGACCATGTCACACCACTCTTTGTTTGTTCCATTGGTACTGAGCATGTGCCTCTAGAGCACAAGCATAGTCGCAAGGCCGATGCTCGATGGGTAGTGCAGGTGAAAGGTCCTAATATGGCTAGAGGGGGGTGAATAGCCTATTTAAAAATTCTACAAACACACTAGAGCAAGAGGTTAGTAAATAACAAAGCGAAACTTTTTGCTCTAGCTCTAAAGGGGTGTTTGCAAGCCACTTATCCAACAATTCTAGTTGATATGATCACTAGGCACACAAGAGCTATGTCACTACAAGCTACACTAGTGAACTAGGCTACACAAGGCAAGACTATCAAATAAACTAGTTACACTACAATGCGGTAAGTAAATGGAGAGGAAGAGATATTTATACCGCTGTGTAGGGGATGAACCAATCACAATAATATAAATTTCAATCACCGGAAGAAATCCAAAGAACAATCACAATAGAGACACATGATTTTCTCCCGAGGTTCACGTGCTTGTCGGCACGCTACATCCCCGTTGTGTCGACCAACACTTGGTGGTTCGGTGGCTAAGAGGTGTAGCACGAACCTCGTCCTCACTAGGACACCACAAGAACCTACCCACAAGTGAGGTAGCTCAATGACATGAGCAATCCACTAATGTTGCCTTTGGCTCTCCGCCGAGGTAGGCACAAACCTCTCACAATCGCCGGAAGATGGTCACGAACAATCACCAACTCGTGTCAATCCTCCTCCGCTGTTCCAAGCCATCTAGGTGGCGGCAACCACCAAGAGTAACAAGAAAACCGCAGCTAGAACGATCCCCAAGTGCCACTAGATGCAATCACTCAAGCAAATGCACTTCGAATCACTTCCAATCTCACAAAGATGAATAATCTATGAAGAAGATGAGTGGGAGGTGTTTGCTTAGGCTCACAAGTATGTCAAGTATGCTAAAATGCCAAGAGAGTGAGCCCCAAACCGGCCAACATGTATTTATAAGCCCCTCAAACAAATAGAGTCGTTGGCTCTTTCACTAGGCAAAACACGGGGTCACCGGACTCACTGAAAGCCCAAGTTTGGTTTTGGTAATTAATGACACCAAGTTGCTAATGCTTTGTGTTTAAGTGATTTGAGTTAGGCATAGCAACACATGTGATGAAGGTGCATGGTGGCATGGAAAGGTGGCCACATAATCATAAAGGGATGAAGCATGAAGTGGAGATCATGGTGATAGACGAGGAGCAAAGTTATCAAGGCAAAGGTATAAACATAGGGTTTTACTTTTGCCGGTCTAAGATGAGTAGAGAAGTAATTGACCGGGTTTTGAATAGACAGCCGACTATCAAGAGGGGAAATCATGGTTATCTCTCGAATCAAGTGCTACTAGGTTCATATCCTGAGCATATGCATTAGGATCTAGTAAAGTGCTAACTTAACTCCTTTGTGAAAATGTTTGTGAAAAGCTAACACACATGCACTTTGGTGGTGGACACTTGTTGGTGTTAGCACATTTGCAAAGGAGGTGGTTTTCCTAGGGTTGAGAGGGGTGTGGATTCAGCGCTTTTGAGAAAAATAAGTGTATATTTTCTATTGCGCCCGTGGGAAATTTGGAGAAGTCGCGGGAGTGTTTTCTCTTTGAGAAACACTCACCGGATGCTGAGTGCGGAGGCACCGGACGCTGGCCTCAGCGTCCGGTGTGCTTGACCCTGCTAGGGTTGAGCACCGGACGCACTCTGAGAACGTCCGGTGGTAAGCGTCCGGTGTGAGGGGTTTTTGCAACCCTCTCTGCGCACGAGTCCGGTGAGCACCGGACCGTCCGGTGCCCAGCGTCCGGTGAGGTCGCGAGTTTGACACCCTCTCTGCGCACGAGTCCGGTGAGCACCGGACCGTCCGGTGTGGACTTGCAGAGCGTCCGGTGTGTTGCAGGTAGCCGTTAGAAACTGTCGTGCGAGATTCAAGTTCGACACGTGGCCAACTCCAGTGCACCGGACGCTGGGGGTCGAGCGTCCGGTGCTCACTTAGTAGCATCCGGTGCCCCCGTTTCAGCCCAGTGAAAGTGGCCAACGGCTAGTTTCTTTGAGGGGCTTATAAATAGTTGGTGGCCGGCTTTGGGAGGTTCTCTCTTGCACATTTTGATTACCTGAGACATACTTTGAGCTAGAGAACACTCCCTCCACTCATCTCCTTGCTTGATTGCTAACCCTAGTGAGATTGAGTGAGATTCAAGTGCATTGCTTTGAGAGTTGCATTTAGTGGCACTTGATTCTTGAGTTTGCTGCGGATTTCTTGTTACTCTTGGGTGTTTCCCGACGCCCTAGACGGCTTGGAGCAGCGGTGGTGTTGAGCTCGTGATTGGAGATTGTTTCGAGCCTCACCAAGTGACTTGTGAGGGGTTTTTGAGCCTTCCCCGCGGGAGATCGCAATTGGCTACTCTAGTGGATTGCTCGTGGCTTGGAGGATCCCCATCTTGTGAGTGGATGTGCGGCACCCGCTGAGGGTTTGGCTTTGGATTGCCAATTAGCTCGTGATCCATCAAGTGGGTGTATCGCCACAACGAGGAGTAGCTTGCCGGGAAGCAAGTGAACCTCGGTAAAAAATCTTGTGTCATCTCTTGCCGAGGTTTCTCTTGTGATTGTACACGTGATTGATTGGATATATTTCTACTCTACAACGTAGGTATAACAATCACTCCCCTCTCTTTTACCTTTGTGTATACCTTGCTAGTTGTGTAGCTTGTTTAGCTTAGCTTTCTTGTTTAGAAGTGTAGCAAGCTTCTAGTTGTGCTTTCTTGTTGTAACTAGTGTTTAACTTTCTTGCTAGACTTGTGTAGGTGGCTTGCATAGCTTAGTTGTGCTAGTGCTAGAATAGCTTCGCGTTTTGTTTTACTAATCAACTTGTCTAGTTGAAGTTTGTAGAATTTTTAAATAGGCTATTCACCCCCCCTCTAGCCATTTGGACCTTACACTCACTACAGGTGAGGCACCGGACGTTGGAATAGAGCGTCCGGTGCTCCAAAAGCAGCCACGTGTTAGCTCTTTGAATCTCACGCGTTGAACTCTAACGGTCACCTGCATAGCACCAGACGCAGTCAAGTGAGCACCGGACGCGTTCGGTACTCACCGAACCCGTGCGCAGAGAGGTCTACAGAGATGCTCGATCAACGGACGCTGAGCACCGGACCATCCGGTGCTCACCGGTTTCATACGCAGGGAGGTTCACAAACAGTCCGCACATCGAACTCGTACCACCAGACGCACCCTGAGCGTCCGGTGCTCTCAGTCGGAGATGCCCACCGAGGTCAGACCACACCGGACGCACAAATAGGGTCACACCTGCGTCCGGTGTCTAGCGTATGGTGCCTAACCCTAGCTAAGCCAGGCACTGACAGCACATCGGACACACAGACACAGCGTCCGGTGCTTCCGCGGCTAGCGTACGGCACTCCCGCGACTTCTCCAAATTTTCCACCGGCGCAATAGAAAATATGCATTTCATTTTCTTAAAAAGCGAGAGAAACCGATCCTCTCTCTACCCTTCAAACTCCACCTCCTTCTCAAAGTGTGCCAAAACCACAGAGTGTGTACCAACATGTGTACGTGTGTTAGCATTTTCACAATCATTTTCTTCGAAGGAGTTAAGTTAGCTCACTAGGTTCTAAATGCATGCACAAGAACAATGACACCTAGTGGCACTTGATAATCGCTTAGCCAAAGAATTCTCCTCTTTATAGTATGGCTATCTATCCTAAATGTGATCACACCCTCTATGGTGTCTTGATCACCAAAACTAAAACCCTAAGCAATACCTTTGCCTCGAACTTCATAGGGTTTTGTTTTTCTCTTTCTTCTTTTCCAAGTTGAGCACTTGATTATTTTGTGGTCATCACCATGATCATCTCTTGCTCCATCACTTGGCATGTACCAACCTCATTAAGTCTACACACACTTAGTATAGAGGTTAGTGCTAGGGTTTCATCAATTATCCAAAACAAAACTAGGGCTTTCAGCAGGCCAGTATGTGGGCACAGACTCAAGGCAGACTCAGGACGAGAGAGTGAAAGTGGAGGAGAAAAGGAGTGAGGAAGGTTTTTTTCTCTAAATTTCACCTATCCTCGTCTACACTGGAACAACCACGTAGGTATATAGAGGTGACGTGGTAGGATTTGAACCTCTGCTCGATTGTGGCTTTAGTTGAAAGACCCTATAGAAATTTTTTAGTTCAAGGACTCAGGTAAGAATCCATAATAGATTGAGGATCCAAATAGTTTAAGGACCCACGTGGGAACTATATAGATGTTGTTGTAATACGCTATTGTTTTGGAGATTTTTTTATTTTGAAGATCCTCTAAATCTAGGTTTTTAGATATCAAGTCTTAAACTCAATCTTTAAAACTTAGTTTGGATTATAAGATGATGGAATGACAAAACAAACAGCATGTTGTGCAACAATTATCTTTGTGTAGATTGAAAATAGGGTAATTGCACTTAGTGGGTGATGATGTGGATAGCTTTTACACATGACTGATGATGTGGAGAATTTTAGCATTGAGTGGGGATGACATAGATAGCTTTCACTAAATCAGAAGTTAGTAGGGGATTATGTGGATAGCTTGTAGTTGAGATTGAAAGCTAGTGGGTGGATGACGTGGCTATTAGTGAGGAATGACATTGATAATTTACATGATATGGTCGAAATCTAATGGTTTTTGTTTTTATAAGTTGCTAGAAGGATAACCCATGCGTTCCTATGGGGATAAAAAGTTTGGAATAAAACTTGGACAATCAATGGTTATTGGCTTATGCGTGATTCATTAGCACGAATAGTGTCCATGAAGTTGTACACTGTTATAAGTGTATGTTAGCGTATCATATGCTCACTGATGTAGGCATTGTGTCTTGCTAATGTGTAGGTAGCTTGCATGAAGATATAGCCAACCAAAGAAATCATGCTTTCTATTGCATGGTAACATATCTCCCCCTTTATTCATAGAATTATTGGCAAACGACACCTAAGATGTTGGGACAACCAAGCAAATAACATGATGTAAATGCCTTGTATTTTGATATATTGAAGATAATAATTGCATTAGTGGGGATAACATAGAATGCTTTTGCACTTATTAGTGGGTTGGTGTGGACAGTTCTAGCATTTAGTAGAATATGAGTGGATTACTTGCATGAAGAGATTCAAAATGAGCGGGGACATGATGTGGCATTTAGTGATAAATGACGTGGATAGCTTGCATGTTGAGATTAAAAGTTAATGTGGATTTTCTTTTATAGATATAGATATAGATATAGATATAGATATAGATATAGATATAGATATAGATATAGATATAGATATAGATATAGATATAGATATAGATATAGATATAGATATAGATATAACAGATATAGATACATATATATACGATACGGATACGCATACAGATATAGATACAGATACAGATACAAATACAGATATAGATATAGATAAAATTAGTCCATACTCAAATTTGATTGGTAAATGTTCTGTCATTAATTCACCAAAACTTACTTAGGGGAGCATAGATGAACTTTCACACCTTCCCTCCATCCATATCATATCATATCATATCATATCATATCATATCATATCATATCATATCATATCATATCATATCATATCATATCATATCATATCATATCATATCATATCATATCATATCATATCATATCATATCATATCATATCATATCATATCATATCATATCATATCATATCATATCATATCATATCATATCATATCATATCATATCATATCATATCATATACTCTTATAAAGCTAAACTTCACTAGATAATTTCTCTCTTCATACAAGGTGTCTACATCATTCTCCACTAAGTGACCCACTAAATGTTTTTTCTCTTCATACAAGGTGTTCACATCATTCTCCACTAAGTTTATGTTATCTCATATTAATTACTAAAAATATTCATGTCATCTATATCATGTTATAATCTTATAAAGCAACCCCACTAGATGATTTCTCTCTTCATACAAGGTGTCCACATTATTCTCCACTAAGTGACCCACTAAATGTTTTATTTCTTCATATAAGGTGTTCACATCATTTACCACTATAAGTCTATGTTATCTTATATTAATTACTAAAAATATATATCATTTATATCATATTATACTCTTATAAAGCTAAATCTCACTAGATGATTTCTCTCTTCATGCAAGACGTCCACATTATTCTCCACCAAGTGACCCACTAAATGTTTTATCTCTTCATGCAAGGTGTTAACATCATTCCTCACTAAGTCTACGTCATTTATATCATGTGAAATACTTTAAATATTTAATCTATTAATATACAAGTCATCTGCGTACACTATTTATTTCATCACTTATTCCTTTATAATGTAATCAAATAATCTATATTTTTTCTTCTATTACCTTTGTGATTGTTTACCAGATCTAATATAATAAAATAACATGCAAGTCAAAATCATATATATGTATACACAATATACTGAATATCGTATCAATGCTATGTATGCAATGACTTACTTTTAAAAAAATCTCGTAGCAACACGGGGGATTCACCTAGTTCCTATTGTTTTGGTGTACCATCTTGACATCCACTTGTTGCCTCCTCCTCTGCACTTCCGGACTAAGTGACCAATGTGATGCCCTCTAGGCCCAGGCCTAGGCCCACCTCATCACCCCAACCATGCACTGTTAAGTTGACCTTCAATTCCATTGTGGATTATATGACAAGAGAAATATAAACCTATAGAGCTTGAAAGCCCTTTAACCCTTAGCTTAACAATTGTGTTCCTGTATGAGTTGCACTAGCAAAATCACACATATGCTCGTCTAAGCACACTATCACCGCCATTAATTTCTTTGAAGTTCATACAATGTGTGTGTAAATAGTTGAATTGGCCATAAAAAGTCTCATATAATTTTAGTATAATTTTGTTTTTCCAAACAACATTACAAATTGTATTATTATATGATGTTTACATAAGTTTCTACTAATAATTCACTAAGACTACTATCAAATCAAAGTCACAACTTATTCTATAGTAATACTTTTAAATTTTAGTTTGATACACTATTGCTTCATAAAGTGCTACTAGACATATAAACATAAATTGCTACTCTCTCTAACTCCAAGTGTAGATCACTTTAGTCTTCTATTTTTTCTATATAAGTCATCCTAGAATTTTTGTACATCTTTTAACCTTTTATCTCCCCTATCCTTGGTTAAAAAATTCTACTACACCCACAAATATATGAGTTCCCTTTCACAATGAAGTATAAATCAAGGAGAATGCACACACCTTATCTTCCAGTGCCATTAGACTTGTCCCCTATCCTTGGAGCTTAGGTACTGTCGTATCAGGTTAATGAGAGATTCAAATAAAGGAATTGGAGCTCTTCGGTGAGGCACCGGAGCTACGCAGTAGAGGGTTCATCTAGTAGGGAGCCTTTGGGTTCCATCACGCACCAAAGAGCACACATAAGAGAAACACAACTAGTTGATTGAAAGCCCTAGCTTAGTTTTGATGTGCTAACCATATGGACTAATGCTTTCAATGAGTTTGATAAGTTAGGGTCCACTTGATGGTGATGAAAAAGGCTTAAGAGATGGTGGAGATGGAAGTTCATAAACATATCAAGCTAAGTGCTCAACCATGGAGAGAAGGAGTTGGAAAGCAAGCCCAAAGGCAAAGGTATAATGTTAGGCCTTTGCTTTTGCCAGCCAATCTGAAATAGAGTGCACAGTTGGGTTTAGGATAGATATAGCGCAAAGAGGCATGACAGCTCTAAAGTGATAAGAGTTATCTAATGCCTCTTTTTTTCTAGTCTTGAGGTCAGTAGGGGAATGACTAGAATTGAATTACAAATCGTTCCTCTTTTTTCACTTTCTTTATAGGTATGTGTAGTTGGCATACTGAAAGCCCTAGTTTGGTTTTGGATAATTGATGAAACCCTAATACTAACCTCTATACTAAGTGTGTGTAGACTTAATGAGGTTGGTACATGCCAAGTGATGGAGCAAGTGATGATCATGGTGATGATGGTGACGACCACAAGATGATCAAGTGCTCAACTTTGAAAAGAAGAAAGAGAAAAACAAAACCCTATGGAGATCAAGGCAAAGGTATTGCTTAGGGTTTTGGTTTTGGTGATCAAGACACCATAGAGGGTGTGATCACATTTAGGATAGATAGCCGTACTATAAAGAGGGGAATTCTTTGGCTAAGCAGTTATCCAGTGCCACTAGGTGTCATTGTTCATGTGCATGCATTTAGAACCTAGTGAGCTAACTTAACTCCTTCGAAGAAAATGGTTGTGAAAATGCTAACACACGTGCACAAGTTGGTTTACACTTTGTGGTGTTGGCACACTTTGAGAAGGAGGTGGAGTTTGAAAGGTAGAGAGAGGATGGGTTCCTCTCTCCCTCCCGTCGAGCTTGCGAGGCGGGATTCGGCGCTTTTCGAGAAAATGAAGTGCATATTTTCTATTGCGCCGGTGGGAAATTTGGAGAAGTCGCGGGAGTGTTTCTCGCTGAGAAAACACTCACCGGACGCTGGCTTCTGGAGCACCGGACGCTGCGTCTGAGCGTCCGGTGCAGACAGTGCCTGGCCCAGCTAGGGTAAGGCACCGGACGATAGGCACCGGACGCTGGCTTGAGCGTCCGGTGGTTAGCGTCCGGTGTGCGGGCGTTTTGCGACCCTCTCTGCGCGTGGGTCCGGTGAGCACCGGACGCTGAGGGTGCGTCCGGTGGCTTGCGTCCGGTGATCCTGCGAGTTTGCGGAACTCTCTGCGCATGAGTCCGGTGTGCATCGGACGCGTCCGGTGCTAACTTGCTCAGCGTCCGGTGCTCTGCAGGTTACCGTTAGACTCTGACACGCGGCTGACGTTGGAGCACCGGACGCTGGTGTTGAGCGTCCGGTGCCCCTTTAAGAGCGTCCGGTGACCCCGCAGTTTGCCCAGTGAAAGAGCCAACGGCTCTATTTGCTTGAGGGGTTATAAATACGTGTTTGGCCGGCTTGGGGCTCACACTCTTGGCATTCTAACATACTTGACATCCTTGTGAGCCTAAGAAAACACCTCACACTCATCTCCTTCATAGATTATACATCTTTGTGAGATTGGGAGTGATTTCAAGTACATTTGCTTGAGTGATTGCATCTAGTGGCACTTGGGGATCGTTCTAGCTGCGTTTTTCTTGTTACTCTTGGTGGTTGCCGCCACCTAGACGGCTTGGAGCAGCGGAGGAGCATTGGCACGAGTTGGTGATTGTTCGTGGCCATCTCCCGGTGATTGTGAGAGGTTTGTGCCTACCTCGGCGGAGAGCCAAAGGCAACATTAGTGGATTGCTCGTGTCATTGAGCTACCTCACTTGTGGATAGGTTCTTGTGGTGTCCTAGTGAGGACGAGGTTCGTGCAACACCTCTTAGCCACCGAACCACCAAGTGTTGGTCGACACAACGGGGACGTAGCGTGCCGGCAAGCACGTGAACCTCGGGAGAAAAATTGTGTGTCTCCATTGTGATTGTTCATTGGTTTTCTCCCGGTGTTTGGACTTCATATTATTGATTGGTTCATCCCCTCTACGCGGTGGTATAAAGATCAAACCTTCTCTCTTACTTTCTTGCAAACTAGAGTAGCTTACTTACTTGTATAGAAACTTTAGGTAGCTCTCTAGTGTGAGTAGTGACATAGCTCTTGTGTGCTTAGTGATCATATCAACTAGAATTGTTGGATAGGTGGCTTGCAAACACCCCATTAGAGCTAGAGCAAAAAGCTTCGCTTTGTTATTTACTAACCACTTGCTCTAGTAAGTTTTGTAGATTTTTTAAATAGGCTATTCACCCCCCTCTAGCCATATTAGGACCTTTCACATACCTACATCTTTTCTCTCTCACAAAGTAATTGAAAGGTCCTAATATGACTAGAGGGGGGTGAATAGCCTATTTAAAAATTCTACAAACTCATTAGAGCAAGAGGTTAGTAAATAACAAAGCGAAGCTTTTTGCTCTAGCTCTAAAGGGGTGTTTGCAAGCCACCTACCCAACAATTCTAGTTGCTATGATCACTATGCATACAAGAACTAAGTCTCTACAAGGAACACTAGTGAACTAGGCTACACAAGACAAAGTAAGCAACTAAACTAATTACACTACTTTGCGGTAAGTAAAGGATAGGATGAGATATGTATACCACCATGTAGAAGGGATGAACCAATCAATAATATGACGTCCAATCACCAGGAGAAATCCAAAGAACAAACACAATGGAGACAAACAATTTTCTCCCGAGGTTCACGTGCTTGCCGGCATGCTACGTCCCTGTTGTGTCGACCAACACTTGGTGGTTCGGTGGCTAAGAGGTGTAGCACGAACCTCGTTCTCACTAGGACACCACAAGAACCTACCCACAAGTGAGGTAGCTCAATGACAAGAGCAATCCACTAATGTTGCCTTTGGCTCTCCGCCGAGGTAGGCACAAACCTCTCACAATCACAGGGAGATGGCCACGAACAATCACCAACTCGTGTCAATCCTCCTCCGCTGCTCCAAGCCGTCTAGGTGGCGGCAACCATCAAGAGTAACAAGAAAACCGCAGCCAAAACGATCCCCATGTGCCACTAGATGCAATCACTCAAGCAAATACACCTGGAATCACTCCTAATCTCACAAAGATGAATAATCTATGAAGGAGATGAGTGGGAGGTGTTTGCTTAGGCTCACAAGTATGTCAAGTATGCTAGAATGCCAAGAGAGTAAGCCCTAAGTCGGCCAACACGTATTTATAAGCCACTCAAACAAATAGAGTTGTTGGCTTTCTTCACTGGGCAAAACTCGGGGTCACCGGACGCTCTTCAGGGGGCACCGGACGCTCAACCCCTACGTCCGGTGCTCCAGAAACGGCCACGTGTCGCCTTTTGAAAAACTCGCGTCAGAGTCTAATGGTAACCTGCAAAGCACCGGACGCTCCTAAACGCGTCCGGTGCACACCAGTCTTAAACGCAGGGAGGTTCGTAATATGCGCAGGGCACCGGAAGCTGAGCACCGGACCGTCCGGTGCTCATCGGACTTAAACCCAGGGAGCATTGCAAAACGGACCTCACACCGGACACGTACCACCGGACGCACAAGCCTGCGTACGGTGCGTGTCGTCCGGTGCCTTACCCTAGCTGGGCCAGGCACTGACTACACCGGCGCATAGACTCAGCGTCCGGTGCCTCAGTGGCCAGCGTCCGGTACACTCCCGCGACATCTCCAAATTTCCCATCGACGCAATAGAAAATATGCACTTCGTTTTCTCAAAAAGCGCCGAATCCCTCCTCGCAAGCTCGGCGGGAGGGAGAGAGGAACCCATCCTCTCTCTACCCTTCAAACTCCACCTCCTTCTCAAAGTGTGCCAAAACCACAAAGTGTGTACCAACATGTGTACGTGTGTTAGCATTTTCACAATCATTTTCTTCGAAGGAGTTAAGTTAGCTCACTAGGTTCTAAATGCATGCACAAGAACAATGACACCTAGTGGCACTTGATAATCGTTTAGCCAAAGAATTCTCCTCTTTATAGTACGGCTATCTATCCTAAATGTGATCACACCCTCTATGGTGTCTTGATCACCAAAACTAAAACCCTAAGCAATATCTTTGCGTCAAACTCCATAGGGTTTTGTTTTTCTCTTTCTTCTTTTCCAAGTTGAGCACTTGATTATTTTGTGGTCATCACCATCATCACCATGATCATCTCTTGCTCCATCACTTGGCATGTACCAACCTCATTAAGTCTACACACACTTAGTATAGAAGTTAGTACTAGAGTTTTATCAATTATCCAAAACCAAACTAGGGCTTTCAGTAATCTACACAGAAACAACTCAATTTTACTGGAACATCTCCCCATGTCACCCTAGCTTGCTTAAAAAGGAGCAAAAAAGGTAAGAAAAGGAGCAAATATGTTGAACGCTTTACATGGGACACCTACATGAATGCTTGGAGTTTTCCTAATAAGATGCCACTGCTCACTACCTTTTAGCATTGGAAAACTTTGAACATTGTCGACTCCTATTTTGGCGAGCACTACAGACTTCAGGACCAATGTGCTTATATTAGCATCGATATGCCTAGTTAACCACTCGAGCATTCCATCAGAAAGGAACATGGAGGTTTTTCTTTTTACATTTGAAAATTCTATACTTTGCTACATTCACTTAATTCCTCTGAGATTATCAAACTTGTGTGCCGATGCCACATCCATCACTGATAGTCGAAAATCTTGTCTTTGGTAGGAGTAAGTAGGATTCAATTTTGGTGGTTACACGAAAGCATCTGATGAGGAGCTGGAAATGCCAACTTTGCCATGGAAATCTGTTGTCTTCGCCAAGCATGCCCGAAAGAAACTCTGATGCACTTCTTTAAAAACAAGCCTTGAGTGATAGATCTAATTCCCATTATATATTTATGCTGTTTTCAATTTGAAATCACGTTGCCAATTTATAAATTTTCTATTTGAAAAGTGTGGCCATTTAGAAGAACAATTATATGCTTATATAACTTGATCACTGTTTCCCTTTGTTGAATCTACAAGTCACTAGTATCTTATTTGATTCGATAATGGTGCCTAGATACTAGTACGTGACAGGTCTCAATCTATTTCTTTTGGGCGGTATATGTAACCGAACCTACACTCTATGTGCATTAAAGGGCAAAGAAAATCGTGCAAATTATATCGTGATAGCCGCACACACTAGAATCACCGCCCAAACTAGCCAACACTTGATCGACTATTTCTCATCCGATTCTCAACCAAATTGTTCGAGACCATTATTATTCGAAAGGTATTTTTGGGATCCATGTTCGTATAAATTTTGGTTCGAAATGATCGATCCTATCGGGAGAACTCGTGCCCTAAAGTCAGAAGAGAAGCACACTTGCAATGGAGATTCCCCCAAACGGACCTATCCGCACCGAACTCCCAATTTCTCCCTAAATTTTGAACCAAATTAGACAAAACAACTTGCACTTGAAAGAAAATTTAATCGCCTACAAACACACTAAGTTTCATTGGAAACGATGGATCACCTTGCGAGAGAGGAGCTCGAGGATTCGTGAGAGAAGCACAGATGCAACGACCTAGCAGGGTAGCATTCGAGCCACCACACGACGAGCGTCCCCACCCGTCAGATCTCGGCGGATCTAACGGCCCACGGTGAGCTGCAGCCACAGCGGGGTAGCAATCCGCGTATGATCCGCTCGGCCAATCGGCTCGGTGCGACGTCTTTGAGCGTTTCTAGTCGCCACTGCTATTTAAGCGGCCTCGTCCTTACCTCCGCTCTCATCACCTACATGAATGTCTAAAGTTTCCCTAATATGATGTCACTGCTTGCTACCTTTCAACATTAGCAAAATTTGACTCCTATTTTGGTGAGCACTGTAGGCTCTAGGACCAACGTGCTTGTATAGCAAATTAAATGACCTTTCGACATTCTATATCTAGCATCGATATGCCTAGTTAATCACTCGAGCATTTCATCATAAATGAATATGGATGTTTTTCCGTTATACTTTGATATGTTCACTTAATTCCTCCCGCGTTATCAAACTTGCGTGCTTGTGTGCCGATATCACATCCATCGTTCCTGACTAGTCAAAAATCTTGTCTTTGGTAGGAGTAAGTAGGATTCAACTATGGTGGTTACACGAAAACATCCGACGAAGAGAACGAGGTGCCAGCTTTGCGATGGAAATCTGCTATCTTCAGCAAGCATGCCCAAAGTAAGAAACTCCGATCCACTTCTTTAAAAAACAAGTTCTTGATCGATATAGATCTAATTTCCATTCTAGTATTCTCTTATTTGATTTTGATATACGGAGTATATGATATAAAATGGTGCCTAGCTGCTACGTGGCGGGCCTTAATTTTTTTTTGGCGACATGCAATGCACCTGCACTCTAGGTGTGGTACACGGCAAAAGTGAGCTCGAGCACGCTGTATCGTGACACACGCAGGAGAATCACCGTTTAGACCAGCCATCACTTGATCGACTATTCCTCGTCCGATTCTCAACCAAATTGTTCGAGACCACTTCCATTCGAAAGATAATTTTAGGACCCACGTCCGTATAAAATTTTGTTCGAAACGATCGATCCTGCCAGGAGAATTCGTGCCCCAAAGTCGGAAGAGAAACACACTTGCACGGAGATTCCCCCAAACAGACCTGTCCCCACCGAATCCCCAATTTCTCCCTGAATTCTCAACCAAATTAGAGGAAACCACTCGCATTTGAAAGACAATTTAGTCCCCTACAAACACACCGAGTTTCATCGGAAACGATGGATCACGTCGCGAGAGGTCAGCTCGGGGATTTGGAAGAGAAGCACAGATGCAACAGGTTCGCGTCCGCTGGCGTCGACCCAGCAGGCCAGCATCCGAGCCACCGCGCGGCGAGCGTCCCCACCCGTTGGATCCGGGCGGATCCGACGGCCCGCGGGGAGCTGCAGACACGGCGGGGTAGCGATCCGCGAGTGAACCCGCTCGGCCAATCGCAGCGCGGGGCTACGTCCCTGAGCCTTTCCACTCGCCACCCGCTATTTAAACGGCCTCGTCCTCGCCTCCGGTCTCTTCACCCACCGCCGCCGCCGACGACGCAGCGAGCGAACGCACCAGCGCACGCGCAGTCCCGGAGAGTTGAGAGAGAGTAGTTGTAGCAGTAGTCGCGATGTCGACGGAGGAGGCTGTTGTTGCCGAGGTCCCGGTGACCGAGGTGGAGGCCGAGGCACCGGCGGCCCAGGAGGCGGAGAAGGACAAGGCGAAGAAGACGGCACCGAAGGAGAAGAAGGCGGCGCCGAAAGAGAAGAAGGACACGGCAAAGAAGCCGGCGGCGCACCCTCCCTACGCTGAGGTGAGACCGCCGGTGGTTCAGTCCGTTACGATCGAGTTGATTCGTTGTTCCGCTGGATTGGTGCTTTCGATTGCTTGTTTCTTGGTGTGGAATCTGTTGGATCGGTCTTGGCGCTGGCTTCTGTTCATGTTCGCGAATTCGATCCTGAATCTGAGATGCAAATTTTTATTTTTGGGTTTGGTTGCAGATGATTTCAGAGGCAATCGCTGCCCTGAAGGAGCGGACCGGGTCGAGCTCGGTGGCCATAGCCAAGTACGTGGAGGAGAAGCACGGCGGCAAGCTCCCCACCAACTTCCGCAAGCAGCTGACCTCGCAGCTGAAGAAGCTCGCCGCCGCCGGGAAGCTGACGAGGGTGAAGAACTCGTTCAAGCTGCCGGTCACCGCCCGCCCTGCCGCCGACGCCAAGCCCAAGGCGGCCGCCAAGCCCAAGGCACCCAAGGCCGCCAAGACCGCGGCCAAGCCCAAGGCCTCGCCGAAGGCGAAGGCTAAGACGGCGGCGTCGCCCAAGCCCAAGGCGAAGGCCAAGCCTGCCGGTCCCACGCCTGCTGCCCTGCCGAAGCCCCGCGGGCGCCCTCCCAAGGTTGCCAAGACCTCCGCCAAGTCCTCCCCCGCCAAGGGAGCAGCCAAGAAGGCTGCTGCTTCTGCTGCTGCTGCCAAGAAGGAGAAGGCAGTGGCATCGTCTAAGAAGGCGGTGGGATCGCCCAAGAAGAAGGCGGCGACCCCAAAGAAGGCCGCCGCCGCTGCTGCTCCAGCCAGGAAGGGCGCGGCCAGGAAGGCCAAGAAGTAGGCTGCTTGCCTTGGCGCCGGCGATCCCTTGCGTCCCTCCATTCCGCCTATAGTATAGATTTCCCCCTCCTATCTGGATTTTGATCCATTCGTAGTCTTGTCATTAGCTCTAGAGTCTAGATTCGCCAGTAGCTACTCTCTGCGTGTATGATGAACATCAAGTTAAGCTATAATGGATTCAGAGGTAGTAGTCTGTTGTCTGTAAAAAACTTTGCGATGGTTGATTGTGTGCGATGCTCCTCTCTGCCTGTATGATGAACATCAAGTTAATCTATAATAGTATTATTATGCTATCTCATGATTCCTGGACTCTTGCCTTGATTTTGCATCGTGTCGCAGCAGTTGGATTGTTGCATTGGTGGATTTTGTTGGATTTAGATTTTAGAGAAGGGTCCTGCATTTAACGGTAATTCCAATAGTGTTGCATTGGACTGTAATTGTAATCGGGTTCGTTCAATTGTTGGATAAAGAGAAGGATCTTAGCATCATATACGGTGAGAAAAGGCCGGGATTTGTTCGAAAATAACGCTGGAATCTTGGCGAAATCACTAGAATCATGCTTTGCTTACAGTGCTTTCCAAAACCAAAAGGCATTCTGGTTTGCGTGATTTGGATTCCAGAACGCAGAGCGGCCAGCGGCGCCGTTGTTTCCAAAATTATTCTTTGGGTTTGCGCGACTGGGATTTGGCAACCCGCGTGGTGCGCGTGGCGTGGACGGGGAGGCGCGCTTGCCGAAAATGAGAAGCAGGCGGGATGAGCTGGAGCGGATTGCGGTTTCGCTGCGCGGTGGCGGCCGTCGGCGGAGCAGGTGCGCTCGTTGCGGGTGTTTTGGGTGCCAGGGCGGGGCGGGAGATTTCCGTTTGGGGGAGCGTGTTTTGCCATTGCCTCTCTGGGCATTCGAAATTTCGGGGCAATGGACAGGTGGCCACGTACGGACCGAAATGGTTTCTATTTCTGGCTGCTGCTGGCTTTGTGTTTCGAGCCCACCTATCCGTGGTAACTCGACCCGTCGGCACACGGTGCGCCTCAAGTGGGCCTGTTGCGTTGTTGTTTCAGCCTGGTTGGACGGTAAAATCCATCTTTTCTGAATGAGTAGCATTTCCTCTTTTTTTAAAGGTATCTCCCCAGTCAAAAAACGTTTTTTTAGAAAATAAAGATATATTAAATATAATATTTTTTGAGTAGTATATTATTTATTACGCATTTGGCTACTCCACTGTTTTTTTACGCTTTGTTCGTTTGACTAATAAATCATAATAAAAAATATTATTCGTTAATTTATTAAAGATAGAATCGATTTAAGCTTAAGTTTAAGTAAATGTACTATTTCTTTTAGGGATCTGCTCCTTCCGTCGTGGGCTCACTCATGGCCTCCGTCATCGTCCTCAAGCGCCTCTCGTCGGCTGTTTTGGCGGCCGAGAGCCTCTCCACCGATGAGGGTCGTCTCGCCGGCTACCGCGAATGCCAATGCCTGCCCGTCTGCTCATCGACCGCCTTCCCACCGACGCTCATCCCCGTCGAGTCGCGTGCCTTCGCCGTTGCCGTTGCCGTTGCCGTCGTCGTCGGCGTGCCTGACCCCCGGTCACCCCCAATCGTGTCGTTTGGCCCATGGCCCATATCCACAGCTTCTGGCCCGCGCCGTAGGCCCAGCTGGGTTTCCCTTCCTTTTCCTTCTTTCTTCCCCGAGAAGTCGCGCCGTAGGCCCGAGCCGAGTTTCGCTTTGTTTCTTCCTCGAGAAGACAGAGCAAGCGCGGAAGCCTTAAACCCTAGCGAGTTTCTAGAACCTTCCAGTCCCACCAGAAGCCTGACCCCTCGCTCGGAAGCCGCGGCGCCATGGACCTGGACCCAGAGGGCATCTTCCGCGACGACAGCGATGAGGACGAAGACAACGTCCAGGTTCGTACCGGTTCTTCCCTGCGTTTTTTCCCCCTTCTCTCTTTTCCACTTTTATTGGACCAGTATTCTAAAATGTAATTTGACACTGCTGCCTGCTGCGGCGCCGCATCCTTCGCGGGTGCTGGATTGCTTGCTCGGTGAATCAGGAGAGGGAGGCGAACAAGGAGATGGTTGTCTACCTTGTCGATGCCTCGCCCAAAATGTTCACCCCTGCTACCACCCAGGTGAGGCACGATTACTCTACGCGACTACGCCACTGAAGTTGACAATCTGTGTATCAGTTTTTTATGTCTCTATTTGGAAATTAAAACCTAGTGTGAAGTTGGGTCATTAAGTTTGTTCTGGATTTTTTTCGAGTAGTTTTGTCTATTATAATCCATAGCCATATAAGATTTTAAAGAGAAGGCAACTGGTGAGTACTGGCCTAACCTTTAGGTAATGCAATGCTAAATGTACTACTTTGTCGGTTTGTCGTTTTGCCTGTACCAGATTATCTGCTATTTGGCCAAGTTCTACCCTGACATTCTTGTAGGGGTTTACAGCATTACTAAATAACAATGTAACAAATTTTTTTTCCAGGACAATGAAAAGCAGGAGACACATTTTCGTACCATTGTTAGCTGCATCACTGAGTCTCTCAAGACGCAAATTATTGGTAGATCTTATGATGAAGTCGCAATATGTTTCTTTAACACTGTAAGCTCTTTCTCAAATCAGTAAGCATACACCTCTGCTTCTAGCAATTTTCGTAGTTTGCAGTTTTGTTTTTCCTATTTGAGTCACTTTGGTTTATCGCAAGCATCTGGGGGCGTAAGAGTGCAAGAAGGAAAGAGCATGTTGGCAACTCTTCTTTGCATTATGTTAGAACTCTATGTTGCACATTTCCAGTTTTACTCAATATATCATTACTACCACCTGTCACAAATAATTGGATTTTTTTAGGAAACAGGAGGGGTAGCCCCCCTACTGGTTAATAGTAGAAAAAGCAACAAAATGGTATCCATAGGGCCATAAGCTCATAACACAAAGTTGATCACTAGTTTCTATTGTAACTTTAATTTATAAACCTAAAAAAAAATATTAATATAGTTTGTTGTGAGACGAATGAAACAAAGTTTTAGATTTCAATTAAATATCAACAGAAAACATCGATAGGTAAAATTTGAAAGCTTCACTGCATGTATGAGTGCTCCCCCAACATTACTTATTGTTTACTGCATAGAGCGCACTAAGGCACCAAACAAATATTTTGCTTATTTAAAAGTGAAACAATGAGCTAACTATGCAACTGTCCTTTTTGTATCAGTTATTAGTCATTTCTCAACAAATATTCAACTTTGCCTGCTTAGGTCCCTTGCACTGTTCATGAACTTTGTGTTGATAGCATTTAAAGTAGAACCATTGCACAGATATGGCTTAGCATAGTGCCCAGTTCCTTGATCCGGTTTGCTCACAACTTGCAGAAAGAGAAGAAGAATTTACAGGACTCAGCTGGTGTTTATGTTTATAATGTTGGAGACAGAGAAGAACTTGATAGACCCACTGCAAAACTCATCAAAGATTTTTCTTCAATAGAAGGTAATACCCACTATATGAATTGTTCCTTGGTGACACATGGTCAAAGTTTGATGGATATGCATGCTCAACTTTTTTCAGTAGAATGTGGTTCGTGGATAATATTTTTGGCTATAGTTATTTATCGTCCAGTAGAATCCTTGATTTCGTTTGGTTGCAGTGATGTTGTCTTCGTCATACAAGTGTCTTTGTATTGGACTTTGGAATTAGGGTTTCATTCAATGGGCTAACCCTAACCAGGGTAGCCATATAATTAGGGATACATGGGCCTCATGGGCCTAGCCTCATGGGCCTCATACTCATATACTCTAACATCCCCCCGCAGTCTGAACTACCGTCTATGGTATCAGATAGCTTCCTCCCTCCCTCCAGCCGCCAGGCGTCCACCTGCGCCGCCGCCGGCCGGTGAGCCTCCCCTGGGCCGCCGCCGCCGCGGGCGCCATGGCTGGCCAGCGGCCTCCCCACTTCCCTCCTCTCTCTTGGGCACACATCACAGCCATGGCCGCCCCTCCTCCTCCCCGTCAAGTCGCGGGCGCGGGCGCGGCCGCGCTCGCGCAGCCCCCTGTGCGGGCTCGGGCGCGGGCGCGGGCGCAGCCCCCTGCGCGGGCGCAGCCCCCTGCGCGGGCGCGAGCGCAGCCCCCTGCGCGGGCTCGGGCGCGGGCGCGGGCGCGAGCGCAGCCCCCTGCTCGGGCGCGGGCGCGGGCGCAGCCCCCTGCGCGGGCGCGAGCGCAGCCCCCTGCGCGGGCTCGGGCGCGGGCGCGGGCGCGAGCGCAGCCCCCTGCGCGGGCTCGGGCGCAGGCGTGGGCGCAGCCCCCTGCGCGGGCGCGGTCAGCCGTCGTGCAGCCGACAGCGTGGGCCAAGCACGGCCTGCAGCGGTTTTCCCAGGCGCTGCTGTGGACTTTTCCAGCACCGACTCCGCAGGGCGCCACCAGAACCAGCAGCATCTCCACCATGGCGCGGGCGACGCCGCCCCGCCTCCTGTGCCGCCCGACTCTCTTCTACACGCAGCGGCCTCCGCCCTCGCTGCCGCCCTCATCACCGCCCGGGCTGAGCGGGTGTTGGGGGGGCCGCTTGCCACATGCCCGGGGCTCAATGCTCCCCTCCCTGGTGCTGCTGCCGCCGCCTGCATCGCTGCCTGTCCCGCTCCTCCGCTGCCGTCGTCTCCTCTTGGCCCTCCTCCCTCCGAGCCGAGCGAGGGTGGGGGGGGCCGAAGTGGCAGCCATCGCCGTCGACGTGGAAACAGTGAGCCTCACCCACCGGCGGCGGTGCTCACTCCTCCGGGGGCCCGACCTGTTGGTGGGGACCCGGCGGCATGGGCATCTTTCCACAACCCGTGGTCGCGGGCCATGTGGCCTCTCCAGGCCCCCGGCGGTGCAACTCCTCGCCCGGCGGCGGCCATGCTCGCTTGTGCTCCTCCAGGGTCTCTTTCCGCATCTCCTGGGGCCCCACCTCCCGCCGTATTGCCCAGGCCTGTCGGTTGGGGCCCGACGGCCTTGGCCAACTCTTTCAGCGCCATGACTCCGACTCCTCCTGTCGGGCCATACTGGGTCGCCGACTCGGGAGCCACTTACCACACCACTCCCGACCCGAGTATCCTCTCCTCTGTTCGGCACCCCTCCTCGGTATGACCACCTTCGTGTCTTCGGGTGTGCGTGCTACCCTAACACCACGGCCACTGCTCCCCACAAGCTGGCACCCCGTTCGACTCTCTGTGTCTTCCTCGGGTACTCCCCGGACCACAAGGGGTACCGGTGCTATGATCTTACCTCTCGTCGCGTCCTCATCTCTCGCCATGTGGTGTTTGATGAGTTTGCTTTCCCCACTCTTCTCCACTTTTTCGCCTGGGTGTCTACTCAGTTCGGTCTCACCATCAAGGCCGTCCAGTGTGACAATGGCCGGGAGTTCGATAACTCCACCTCCCGTGCCTTCTTTCTCTCACACGGTGTCCACTTGCGCATGTCTTGTCCGTATACCTCCTCCCAGAACGGCAAGGCTGAGCGCATGATTCGCACCACCAACGACACCATCCGCACCCTTCTACTGCAGGCGTCCCTACCCGCTCGCTTTTGGGCTGAGAGCCTGCACACCTCCACCTATCTCCTTAACCGCCTTCCTTCCACTGCCTGTCCCGCTCCTACCCCTCACCATGCTCTGATACCATATTGGACTTTGGAATTAGGGTTTCATTCAATGGGCTAACCCTAACCAGGGTAGCCATATAATTAGGGATACATGGGCCTCATGGGCCTAGCCTCATGGGCCTCATACTCATATAACACTTTGTTTGGGTCTCCCTGTTTTTCCCATGTCACTAATACTGCTTCCAAGTTCCACCCACTTTAAGTACAGAAAGTCTACCGCCTTTTATGTTGTAACTTTAGTTCATAACTCGCGAGCAAAACTTCACATGTCTAAACATAAGACGTATAGACTTAATTAAAAAATAAATCTCAAATCTCACTATAGTTTCTCATCAGGCTGGTTTCATGTTCTCAAATTTGACGCAGTGTAGTGTGTAACAGTATATACTGCCTAGATTATCATACTTTCTTGTTAACTAGGAGGATACCCTGCACACTGCTGTGGGAATCGCAAATGGTTTGGAATGAAAATGGGACGGTCTATAGTTATTGGCTTATGTGACTTATTGGTATGGAAGCTTGCATGGAGGGGTAGATTATCATAAATGGATGTTGCTGTATGATGTGGCTCGCTGATGTGGACAACTAAATGCATGTTAATAGGTGTTGTGGCTAGCTGATGTGGGTATATTGCATTGCATGGAGAGAGAGTTTTCATAATTGCATGCTAGCTCTGCAAACGTGGATGGTTTGCATGGAGAGATAGATATGTAGTGTGGACCGCTTTTATTAGATATATAGATATAAATTTCGTTTTGGCCTGGATTGATAGATATGTATAGGGGGAAAAGTTAGCAATCCTGTTTTCTTTTCTGGTTATAAACCTTTGTTTCTGACTAACTGCAGATTCTTTTATGAGCACCATTGGAAGTCGATATGGGATAACATCTGGATCTCGGGAGAATACCCTGTATAATGCTCTTTGGGTTGCTCAGGCTTTGCTGCGCAAGGGGTATGACACTTCCCTTCTTTTGGCCTTTGAGCAGTGTCATGTAATTTGCATCCAATAACAAATTGCTGTTTAGTGGGGGCTATTGCCTATTGGCTTGTTATGTAGCCTTTGTACATCAACCTTTCATGTAGGATCACTCAGTGAAGCTAAAATTTGTTCACATTATACAAACTAGACTGCATCAATTTGTGTAGGTATTTGATTGATGAAGTGAATGTAGCATGCATATAGTGCTTTGTCTTCCTTCAATCGCACCACTTAATGCCTCTCTGAATCTAGTCATTCCATGTTTCTCATTTGAAACTTTTCAGATCTGTGAAGACTGTCAGTAAACGAATTCTTATATTCACCAATGAAGATGATCCTTTTGGTACTATTACAGGAGCAGTGAAAACTGATATGATTAGGACAACAGTTCAACGTGCAAAGGCAATTCTTCTATTTAAAACTGCACACTGCCAGCACATCTCAAAATGTTTTTTTTTGTCCTTTGTTTACCATAACAATACTTTCTTTTCTCCAGGATGCACAAGATCTTGGCCTGTCTATTGAACTTCTTCCACTGAGCCGGCCTGATGAACAGTTCGACATGTCCCTATTTTATGCAGTAAGTCTCCATAATTGCTTTTTTCTCTTCTCTATGTGCATTGCTGAACGGCTCCAATTGCCCAGGATTTAATTGGTCTGGACGGGGATGAGATAACCGAGTATTTGCCATCTGCTGGTGTTAGGTACTATTCTTGAAACATCAATATTACTTCTTGAAACATCAATATTACTTATGTATTTTTTGGATTTAGATGATATTTATTTAATGGTACTTTATTCTTACAATCCTAGCACAAATAAATCATACATTCACACTTGAGTTATAAAAGGAGATAGCAGGGCTGTTTGGATTGTGACCTGGTAGATAGGGTGCAGGCGAGGTGCTTAAAAGTTAAAATCGACGGCCTGGGTTGCTGCCAGGCCAAGCAACTATGCCTGGAGGCACAACCAAACAGGCCCGCCCGAGCATGTTTTATGAAATCACAGTTGCCTCTTGTTTCCATTTGGACTTGTCTTTCCTTCTTTGAACAGAGGGCAAGAGCTTTGCAATTAATTGAACACACCCACCCCTCTACACACGGGAATAAACACCAACCACACACCACTATGCACCACAGCTTCATAGCAGTATCTCATGTAGACATGTCCTTGACCTCTTATCAAAAATTCTGTCATGGAGGGCACTTTTGCACAGAGTTTTGTGTATGGGCTGGTCTTCTTTCGTGGGACGCTCCTTACCCCCCCTCCCTTTTTTCTCATCTTCTCTTATTATAAAAACATGCAGCTCTAGGTTTGAGAAAAAATGGACAGAGTTATCCATGTATTTGATGTTATATGATATAATATTTTGTGGGTTTCTTGTGTTACTATCCACTATCCAATAATAGAACATGAATTACTTATTTGTGTTTAGTGCATCTATTAAAATTGATTGTTTTATATTATAGAGGTTTTGTAGACTCCAACTATAGAGCTGTTGGAGTATGCTAAAAATTATACTACCATATATTTGTGTCTTGCTTGGTCTTTTATGCTTTGCTATGCTGCTGGTCTGTTGATCTCTAATCATTTGGGAAGTTTGTATTTTCTCTGAATGGATGTTTAATTTAAATTCTCTCTTTCCACATTTTTATATTGATGTCTTTAAAGGATATGACTAATCAATTGGGGAAACCACAATTTTTCATTTATGTCTTTAAAGGCTAGAGGATATGTCTAATCAACTGAGAAAACGAATAATGAAGAAGCGCAGAGTCAAAACTCTTTCATTTGCGATTACAAATGATGTGTGCATAGAAGTGAATACATATGCGCTGGTCCGTCCTACTACTCCAGGCATGCTATGACTTTGGTTTATTTCATGCTTTGTTACAAACTATTGGTGTTGAAACATCTAAGTATACGCTGGTTATTTTTTCAGGGACAATCACATGGCTTGATTCACTAAGTAACCTTCCATTAAAGGTGAGCATATGATTAAAATCAGTTCCATGTTGCGCTTCTTTGGTTAAACTTTAACCTGTGAACAAGTTTTGTTAGTTTTGTTTACTGTCTTTCATGAAAGAAGTTATTGTTAATTCATACATGATACATAAGTTGTAAACCACCTCATCGGTCACAGCAACACAGACCATAATGATCATGCATACTTCTGGCCTAATACTCTTGTTTTGACTTTTGAGATTTGTTGACATTAAAGGGTCATCGATAATACAAATATATATCAGGTTGTTTGCAAACCCATATTATGAATGGCATTACCTTGTACCCTGGGGGGGGGGGGGGGGTCTCTATAATGGTACCCTTGATAGATTTTGGTCATCCTTTTTTTCAACCTTCAAATGTTGCATTAGTGCTTACCAAAGTATTGAACTGCATGGGGCAAAATCGCCTCAGGAGCTTTACGTTGCAGGTGGACTCTCTTATGTTAATGTCTCTATGGCTTTGAGTATATAGTGTCCCAGTCCCCCTGCTGCAAAATGGATTCGCTCTGGTCTCCTCACAGTTTATCGCTTATCACAGATATGGGTATAGAATTGCTGAATAATTGGCCATACTTCATACACGTTGAGAAAGGAATGAAAAAATACTTGTAAATTATTTTATTATTATTATTCTACAGTATAATATACATTATCATAACTTGCAAGTGCTGGGATACTCTACAATACATTTTTGTGTTTTTTCTTAAAAAACTGTGGATCTGTGTTTCTTTCACAACCAGATAATAACATGCAAAAACCAGTAACAACCAAACTCAAAAATCTACAGGCACATATGTTAGTGTCCAATTCCCTTGACTAATGGATGAGACAAGACTGCAAAGGAATAGCTAAGCCACATGAATATATGATTGTGGAGCTAAAGTTTATCAGTGATCTGATCTGATTGAATATGTAAGGCTAATTCTTGTTGAGATGAGAGGTATCTACCGCACCAAAAAATTTTTTTGCCCATAATTCAAAGTCTTTTTTGTGAACTATTGTAGTGCCTAGAAACTTTTAACATGGCACAGAAGTCTATTCATGTGATTGCTTGGATGCGCAACCATATACAATTGTTTAGTTGGGTTTGATTTATTTAGTGACCAGTGTTGCTTTTATGATTCTTCCACATATAAGATATAATAACTAGTATGTTTATGCAGGCTGAGAGGTCTTTCATATGCAATGATACTGGGGCTCTACTTCAGGATGCACAGACACGTTTCCAGATGTACAATGAGTAAGCACACATGACACTGGCACTCTCGTGTATGATCTTTGGGTGATGGTTTACAGACCTGTATATCTTTTTGCTATCTATATCGTGGTTGAAAAGGAGGATCCTTATAACTGCACTCTTGCACAAAACAATTTCATTTCAAACACCTTTTAGAATATATATATATATATCATTATGAAACATTATATTGAGAAAAGCCTTGGGAGCTGGCATGTGAGCATGTTTTCAGATGGAGGAAATGAATTCCTATGGAGCACTGAGAATTCGCAGACATGGATGGCTCTGAAACCACTTCTAAGTTTCAAATCGCAAACTAACCTCACTTGTGAACTGATAACCCCTTTTTTATGTTTTAGAAAGTCTATTGCATATTGCAGGATCATGAAGCTTATTTTTGCATGCATGCCTTGCAAGATAGTTTTGGCTGCACTAGTATTTTGATGGATTTCATTGTGTTGGATTACACTGTTATATATTAGTTTCACTTTTAATATCCATTCTTTTTTGTTTTGTTTTATTTTGTTTCGTTTTGTGTTGTGCAGCACAACTGTCAAATTTTCTGTACGTGAACTCTCTGAGGTTAAAAGGGTTGCAAGCCATCATCTTCGCCTTTTAGGTTTCAAGCCATTGGATTGCTTGAAAGATTATCATAACTTAAGACCATCGACATTTGTTTATCCGAGTGATCAGGTAACTGTGTTCTTCTGGGCTTGCTTCAGCAGTTGTAGTTTGCTGCTGTACTGCAACTATCCACTTAATGCTGAGAATGTCGTTATTTTTTCCATGTCATCTTGCTTCTGAGCTTTTGGCAGATAATATAAGTTCAAAATTTAAAGAATTTCTTCATGAATATATATTTTCATTGTAGAAGGATGAGGTGAACACAGTATCCAACTTGATGTAGTATTTAGGTGCATACTAAACCAAATTTAGTGATTTTTTTCTCATATAAAATTTCATATTTTGTTTCAACAATGAGGCAGCACTTTGTCTGCATCTTTTTAGTTATTATTAAAGTAAATAAATTGTTACTCAGTTTAGGCAAACAGTGGGTTACTGCACAAGAGGGCTGCAATACCAAAACTACAAGAATGTCCAAGGGACATAAGAGCTGATTACACTATAGAACTAAGGCTATGCATCAACAAATAGTTCAAACTTAAAGCAGTTTTCTAGGTGAGGTAGATTTTTTTTATTTTTTTATTTTTTTTAACCTGAGGTAGAAATTTCTTTGAGGCTCTTCCATAGGATTCTATGTGTTATTTCTTTTAGGCTCTTCCATAGAATGTGTTCTTTTCTTTTTTTGTGCATTTATCAGATAGTTGGCTCACCCTTATGCTCTGATGCAGCGTATATTTGGAAGCACTCGTGTTTTCGTTGCTTTACATAGCTCAATGTTACGTCTTGGAAGGTTAGCCACTATTATTTTCACATCAGCCTTTTTTCGCAACTGTATAAGGAAATTCTGAATCAAGAAAACTAAATACTCTGAAAGTCTGAATGTGGATAAAGCTGGCCTGAATCATCTTTGTGCATTGTAAATTGTTATTATGCTCTTATGTGACATTTTTGCAGTAGCTTTGAATTATGCAATACACGCACAGTAAAACATATCACATCACCAGCTGTGGTTAACTGGTTGGTACTGTGACATGCAATTGCATGCCACTGTTAGTCTGGAAGTTTGAGTCTCAGGAAGTAAGTCGTTGGCCATAATTTGTTTCCATGCCTTGCTTAACCAACCTTTGGCAGTGAGCAAGGAAATCCTTGTTAGGGAGAGTAAATTTGTCTCTCTCAAAGTCAAGAAACTCTTAGATGGGCAAGGTAAGGTAGCCGAACTTTATGCTAGGCCCGTTGAGACAAGAGAGCCAAACATGGCGAGGTGATCTATAACAAAATGAACTTAAACAGTCATATATGTAAATTATAGCATGTGTATGGTTTCAGGTTTGCACTTGCATTTTATGGGAATCCAACTCGACCACAGCTCGTAGCCCTTGTTGCTCAAGTGAGGGATTCTGTCCTACCGTGTCTATTTAACATTTTGATATTAATGTATATCCTAATATATGCTTTTCAAAATTAACTCTGGTCTATTGGTCAATAAAACAGGAAGAGGTTACTTCCTCTGGTGGCCAGTTTGAACCACCTGGCATGCACATGATCTATCTTCCATACTCCGATGATATTAGATATCCTGAAGAAGTAAGGACTGGCGTTGTATTTAACCTTACCATCAGCGTAAGCTAATTTTCTTACTTTGGTTTGCAGGTTCATGTGACTTTTGATGATGCACCGCGCGCAACAGATGAACAAATAAAGAAAGCTTCAAATCTATTCAAACGTATTGATCTGAAAAATTTCTCTACATGCCAATTAGCTAACCCAGGTAAATACTCAATCCATCCCAAATTGTAAGTCATTTGACTTTTTTAATATCAAATTTGACCATTTGTCTTATTCAAAGTTTTGTACAAAATATCACTTTTTTGTTGTGTATTGGTTTATTAATAAAAGTTCTTCAAGAATGACTTAAATTTGACTATATTTGCACAATTTTTTTAAATAAGAAGAGTGGTCAAACTTGGGGTAAAAAAGTCAAACGACTTACAATTTGGGATGGAGGGAGTAGCTATGAAGTCATTATCGAGAATGCTACTCTTAAGCTATCTTTTTGACTCCTGCATTTGACCCTATCTTATTAGTTCATATTAAAGCTGAGTGCAAAATGAAGAACAAGAATGAATTGTGTCCTCTCAAATGTTTCATTCCCTAAGTGATTGAAAAGGTCTTCTTAACCTGGACATAAACTTCAGAAATTTACCTTTAGAGTCTAGGCCTCTAGGGTCAACTATAAGCCCACAACATCTAGAATCATCTACTTTACTATAGGCTCCACTATGAACATGCTCCATAGCTTTGAAAAGTATTTATCGGGAGACCTATTGCAGGCACTTTTTTTTTTTGGTGGATTACATAAATATTCAATATTTGGTGAGTGCTTGTTGCACATGCGATGTTGCTTGTTGGGCTAAAATGTCATTGATGTATATTATTACAATCATTTTATTCACTTGTGAATCACTTCCGTAATTACACAAAATTCAGTCACATCTGCATGCTCTGATACGGCTTCTGTTGTCCAACATCAACAGCTTTGCAAAGACACTATGGGATCTTGGAGGCCTTAGCTTTAGGCGAAGATGAGATGCCTGATATAAAGGATGAGACCCTGCCTCACGAAGAAGGCTTGTCTAGGTACTTCTTTTGCTTGTCTATTTATGCATGCTAAACTATATACTCCCTTTTTCTCTGAAATAAATAGGCAATCTTGTTGGTGATGTCACTCTTCCCGAACAGGGCATAGATAGATGGAAGCGTAACTTATTGAATGCTTGAACAAGCTGAATTCCTGTTGGTTATATAAAAGCAATTTGCAATGGTTATCTCTTTATCTTATTTGTGCCTTGTGTGGGATGTTCCTTGCTATTCTTATCTCAGGCCAGGGGTAGTCAAAGCTATTGAGGAATTCAAGACATCAGTATATGGTGAAAATTATGACCAAGAGGAGGCAGAAGCAGCAGCAGGGAAAGCTTCCCGTGGTGATGCTTCAAAAAAGCGGAAGGAAATCACTGATGCAGCTGCGCAGATGAGTGCTGTTTATGATTGGGCAGAACTTGCAGACAATGGAAAAGTGAGTAGTCAGATCCTTTTAGCAAGATCCATATCCATAAATGGGGAGGCAGTGGATTTATTCTGCAGACACTAAATGCCATAAAATTCTTCTTAACCGACAAGCTAAAGTTAATTAAAAATGTCTCCCGACTACCTGCAACTGGAATTCAGCATACCACTTCTCTGAAATATGCCAATGAATTTAGAGCTGAAGTTTCTGCAGTTGCAAATAATCATTGGCATGTTCTACAATGTTGTTTGGTTACCATGATTGTTCTCTAAATTCCAAGGTTGTCATTTGCAGCTGAAGGAAATGACGGCGGCGGAATTGAAATGCTACCTGACCGCGCATGACCTCCCGGTTTCTGGTAAGAAAGACGTACTTGTCAGCAGGATCTTGACTCATCTGGGCAAGTGAAGCCGCGTACTCAGAACTGTTAAGCTTTCTCAGACCGGCTGTCATCTGTAGTGCTGTCTGACGGCTAGCTTGCGCTAAGCCCGTAACCCTCCCCTGTTTAGGCTACGTGCCAATTTTTTGTATAGCGAAATAGACGGCACCAGTTGCCAATTAACATGTGTTAAATTTTATCTTGGTATCATCTGCTTTTGTCGTGTCGTTCGGAATAGTTGGAGAGCCACTAGATAGTGCCCTCTCTGGCACGACTCCCGCGGCTTCAGCTTCTCTGCTTGTGTGAACTAATGAACTAGAGCCGGGGGGAAACGACTTCGTCTTCACTTCAAATGAGATTATGGGTCAAAAGCTATGGCTTGAGCTTACTTGCTGCACTGATTCTTTAAACATGATTTTAACCCAAAATATCCGACCTATGTTTTTAATGCGCCCAAAGTTCTAGCTCGCTCTAGAAACTCTTGAGCTAACATCTCTCTGTTGTATTGAAAAAAAGGAATAAAAAGGAGAAGTATTTGTCATCTGTGTCTTTTGTTGTGAAGAATAGGGATTAAAAGGAGGAAACAAAAGGCTTAAGACCATTTTGTTTTAAACCTGGCGGTTTAGCCATTATACCAAAGCAAAGACCACATGATAAGTAATTGACTACTACTAGCAGATGTGTTGGATGCACGTGCAAGGAATTCAACCGCATCTGACCTTGTTTTGTCAGTTCCTCCGGTCTTTGTTTTGAGCTGGGTGCTGTGTACCTGGAAAGTTTTGCAAAGTTTTCAAAATTTCTTGTCACAAATCTTGCATGCATATGGAACATTAAATATAAATAAAAAATAACTAATTGTATAGTTTGTTTGTAATTTGTGAGACGAATCTTTTGAGCCTGTTAGCCCATGATTGAACAATAATTGTCGAATACAAATAAAAATGCTATAGTAGCCAAAACTAACATTTTTCAACTAAATAGGCCCAGTAGATCAAACTATCAAACTGATGTCCACCCTCACATGTAGAAGTGTGTATATAAAAGTCAAGAGATATGGGGCGTGTATGATGCCAGGCTCAGACCGGCCTGGCTATGGCGAGCCACGGCCTGGTGCAAATCGTGCACGTGACCATGTTTGGTTGCGGGCCATGTAGAACCAAACAAAGTAGAGATTGTGTTTGTTTATCAGCTAAGTAGAGGATAGGAAGAGGAGGTGGGCAGCGTAGAACAACCTGCTCCCTTTATCGGACCAGTTCCTTGCTCAATCTAGCCCGACTCTCAAAAAAACGATCTCCCATCGACCATGTTTGGTTGCGGGCCACGTAGAACCAAACAAAGTAGAGATTGTGTTTGTTTACCAGTTAAGTAGAGGATAGGAAGAGGATAGGAAGAGGAGGTGGGCAGCGTAGAACAACCTGCTCCCTTTATCGAACCAGTTCCTTGCTCAATCTAGCCCGACTCTCAAAAAACGATCTCCCATCGTTTTTTTGGGGTCTGACCCAAAGTGCTTTCAAGTTAATTCATCCTAGAGCTTGTACCAGCTCTGGTCTAGCCAACAATCAGCATGAGGTGCGGAACCTAGACACGCGTGGGATTGCCAGCCTCGCCAGAGAGCTACTGCCGACCACCCGGAACGCAGAGGGCGGATCTCGTGCACGTGTAGGGAGGAGTCGGAGACAGTACCGGCTCTAGAAAGCTCGTGTAGGAGAAAAAACTAGTGTGGCTAAACAAAAAGTTGTTTTTGAAGGATAATAAAAAATATTATGCCAAAAATAAATAAGATATTAGAAGTGTACTTATCTTTGGATGAAAGTCTGGTCGGTGACGACAAAATTGTTTGGCCCTCGAGCTTTTGGACTTATTATCGTGACAGTGGTCGCGGTTGTCGTAGCGCCGTTCTTCGCGGCGATTATTATTGCGACTCGTGGTCAGAGCAAGTAGGCCAAACAACTTGGTTGATAGGCTGAGCAGGTCGGTGTCGTCGATCTGCCTCCCTTTGTAGCAGAGAAGCGGCGACGCGTTGTCGGCGTGGTCGGAGGCGCTGCTGGTGTGGTCGAAACCGTAGCCAGCGTGGTTGAAGCCGCCGCCGACGTCGATGAAGAAGTGGTTGGCGCAGATCGGATCAACACCTGCTCCGTGGTCATGGCGGTGAAGTTGTTGAAGCTGACGGTGAACGTGAAGTCGCCCGCCATGGCCGCGAAGTCGGGGATGATGGCCATCTTGTTCGTCGGGAGAGCTATACGCACACCCCCTACCTGGCGCGCCACTGTCGACGAAAGCTGGTCGGCAGTCTACCTTGGGGTATACCCACGGTAGTAGTTTATCGGTAGACGGTGCGCAAACTACGAACTCGATGGTGACGCAAGACACGGACAAGCTTTTTATCCAGGTTCGGCCGCCGAGTTGGCGTAATACCTACGTCCTGCGTCTGGTTGTATTGATTTGTGTCGAGAGAATATGATCCTCCTAGGGGGGTCCCTTGCCCCTCCTTATATAGTCCGGAGGGCAGGGTTACAGATCTGGAAACTAATCCTAGTCGGTTACAATTGCCATAGATAATTCGATATCAATTCCTATTCTAACCGACTAGAATCCTGCTTGATCTCCACGTCTTGTTTCCTTGCACGAAACTCGAGCTGTCGGATCAAGCCTTGAACTCGTCTCGTGGTGGGCCAAGCTTCCTGGCTGAAGTCTAGCCGTAAGGGTATAGGGGTTTATACCCCCACAAAGCCGGCATAACCAAACATGGGCTGCTGCAGCTGGGGAGCTCAGGCCATCCCCTAGGCCCTTTAGCAAACACGCCGATGGTGGTTATAACTTGAGGTCTTCTCTAGCATGAGTATAGTATAATATACCACAACAAACCGATGTAGGTTCACGTTCACGGTTCACACACCAAAAGGAAAACAATAATCAACATTGCTATATATATGTGTATATGTACATAGGGTACTATATAAAGTTCAAAGGATTCAAATGGTCAAAATTATTCTAGAAACGATCTGATTTTTATATATAAAATAACTTTGAGGGGGTGTTTAGATTTTTTTTTCATTTTAGAGGAATTGGAATCTACTTAATATATTAGGCTATTTGGCTTGAAATTTAACATTCCACAACTTTCCTAAACTGACAAATATGCTTATCTCAAATTTATAGGATGAGAGTTGGAAATTGATTCTATAGATTATCATATTATATTTCTACTTTGCAATTTATAGCATGATCTTCAACTCACTTCTCTACCGAAATATTTCCCTTATGGCTACCAATAATATATAAATATATTTCATATACAACAATATTTGCTTAATCAATCTAAGCCTAAATTATAATTATTAAAATATTCCGCTGAGGTTTATCGGTCGAATCTGTCCGCCATTCAGCAATGTTTTTCTCTCTCAATAAATCAACTAACAGTTCTTTCTGCCATGACTTATCAGCCAAACGAACAAGGTGGTGGAATCAAGCACAAGCGTTTATTAGTTCTGTGGCATTTTTTTGGGTTTCAAATATGAATTGCTTTCACTTCCAAAAGTTGGGTTAATCCCTCTAGAATTCTGGCAGTAAATAAGCTCCTCTGCCTAGCATTAGCATGGAAGGCCGGCAGTGCTGCGTGACCTCCAGTCCCAATCAAATCTTCTGTGATCCAGAAAAAGGTAGTCCCCCAAACTAGGGATGGCCTTTATCTTCTGGGCTACACCATGTGGTGTTGATCTTTGAACATGAAAGGTATAGGGATGGCCTTTATCTTCTGGGCATGCCATGGTCGTCGTATCTATTTTTGCAGAAAAGTATACTAGCTCTAGCTAAGAATTAGGTTACTTACCATCCTGAGGAATAAGAATTAGGTTATATAATAAAATGCTATAAATGTGCACGTAACACACGTTAAGTACATGTTAAACTATCTTAAGTTTGATCAATTTTATAGGAAAAATAGCATTGTTTATAATACCAAAGAAAGAAATAGATTATGAAGATATATTTCATGATTATCTAGTTATACTCCCTCCGTATCCTGTTTAGAGTACGTCCTGGAGCCGCACCCGGTTGCACATTTAGTAGACGTTCAGGACTACGAGGCTGGAGATGGACGCGTTTGCCCCTCCACACAAATCGTGACTCCTCGGGAACTCGCGGCGTCGGCTCGGCTTCCCTCACACGCCGCCGTTGTCTTTAACACACGCATGGCCGCATGGTTCAAACGATGCATGGCTGCATGTATGGGTTCAAACGAGTGCCGCACTGGAGCCTCGCCCACAAATCTGCTATATTAGCTTCTCCTATCTCACTGCTAGCTTCTCCTACCTCGCGTCTACTTGTCGACACTGGCGGCGCTATGGAGACCGGAGGAGCGAAGAAGAGGAGTGTGGAGAAGAGAAATGGCGTTGTCTGCAGAAGCAAGGAGGTCTGTTAAATAGCCACAAGCAGTGTCCAGATACTCAAGCGTTACCCAGGCATGCTCAAGCGCGCAAGGGAAAAAAATGCTGCAAAAAAACGCGCCCAAACGCGCCATGCAAATGCTGAAAAAATTTATTTTCGAATCCTTGTAAAAAGGCGCCATGCAGCGGCGGCCAATTGAACTCGGTTTGTTTCACATCTAGTATCCACCCACGGCTCTATTTAATATGGGCAAAGAAGGAAAAATACCCTCTAATTAATGACTCTTTGGTAATCACACTTATGTCCTAAACGTCCTCTAGTTCAGATACGGAGGGAGTACTAATTTGAGGGTCATAAATATGGCTTTTTTCTATACAAATTTGATTGAACTTAAAATTGTTTTACTTATGATCACTCTAAAAGTTATTTTTTTTATTTTGAGATGGAGGTAATAAGTTATGATTATGCAAATAGGCTTGTTTCATCTTATATTTTGGCATTATTAATAAGGCTGCTATATACAAGGTCCCATACGTGTAGTGCAACAGCATCAAAGGCTGGCAATGTTGGGCGAGGTATAGTCCCAATCATATCTTCTCCACGACAAAGAGGCCCAGAAAAGGTAGTCCCGGTCGATGTCATGGCTTGCAAGATGTGTTGATCTTACAACAGGAAGGCATCTAGAGCTAGGTCCACTCTAGCGATCTAGATCGAGATGGCCTTGATTTATCGTCTGGACATACATGGTGTGGACAAATTCTAAGCAATGAGTTGTTGTGGTCTAACTTTGAAGTTGAAAAGGTAAGTTTTTATCCGTGAGTGGTAGGGCTTGTGCTGATCAATTCGTGTTTTCCAGTTTAACTATGTATCTCTCTTTCTTCTAGAAACTTCGAGAATTCTCAAGAAAAATAGAATACTATAGATTAAGTTTTTTTTGGCAAAATGATCCGCACAAGGAAAAAGTAAATATAAACTTGTAAAATGGGGTTTAGCATGCCAATCTAGGGAACAAAGAGGTTTGAGAATTTAAAATCTAGATTTACAGAGTAAGTGCTCCTCAGTAAATGGTTATACAAACTTTGTCATGAAAATGGAATGTGGCAGGAATTACTATAAAATAAATATCTAAAAGAAATAAAAGACTTTCTCAAGTTAACAAGAAAAGGCTACTATTCACTTTTGGATGAGCTTAACAACAATGAAGGATTAAATTTTGGATTTGGTGAGGGAGGGTTCTCAATTTTTTTAGTTTTTGAGACAGATGGTTCTCAAATTAAGATCTAAGGAAGATACTTGGTTAGGGAACCAACCCTTAAGCTACAAGTTCTAAAACTTGTTCAACATAGTTCACAAAAAAAAAACATGCAACATCCAACAGTCGCCGAAGTATACAACACTGTTCCCCTTAATGCAACTTTTAGGAGGGCATGGATATGAGAAAGAAATTGCTGGAATGGAATAATCTGAATGCAAGTATTGTGAATGTAAACTTACAAGCATGGAACAATAGTATCGTATGGACCTTAGGTAAAAGTGGTAGTTTACCTAATTACTAATGACATCACACTAACATAAGAAATTTGGCGAGTAAAACTTTGTTCTAGAAAAGGATGTAATACTAACTAAAGATAATCTGACTAAAAAAATTGGCAACGAAGCAAATATTGTTGCTTCTGTAGTAATGTTGAGAATATTCAACATCTCTATTTTGAGTGTAAATATGTTAAATTTCTCTGGTGTGAGTTGTATATGGTGTTTGGTATTCATCTATACATGGTCCCAGTGGTGGAGCTACAATACTCCAGTGTATATGGTTACATGTATACGGTATACCCGTTTGCTTATCTTATAATATGTATTTTTTCTGTCAGCTAATAATATTTTTCTCTCACGATAAATTAGCGAACAGTATTTTCAACCATGAATTTTCAGATTAGCTAACCGGCTCAAAGTAATAATGTTTGTAATAAAAAGGATAAAAATTTGCCTGGAAAATGTCCAACGGAGGAAGGATGCTGCGCCAGCGCCGGCCTTGTAGCTTGCGGTCCCTTTGCGTTCAGGCCCACAGCCCCACCAGGCTGCTGAGTCGAGTGGCCCGGGTGGGACCCTACGGCCTACGCGCACCTGTTGACGCCTTGCCGGCCAAACAACAATTAAGACTCAGAATCGATCGCTTTCAATCAAAAAGAAAAAAAAAAGACTCAGAATCGATCAATCGGCTCACCGTGAGATTCAATCTCTCTCCTTTTCTTTGTATAAAAAGAAATCCCTATCTACTTGAATTGCTAACATTGACAAGTCATCCCTATCCCTTTGTGCAGCGAGATCAGAGATTTGCCCAACATCAAAACGATCGAGATTGATCAATAACTCAATAGACATCATGTGAGTGTTTGTGTAATCACATTTGAGGGCTGAGGATTTAATACGTGCAAGTGCAATTTATTTAGTTGTTTGGTATTATGTTTTTTCCTGTGAAGTGGACGAAGACGATATAATCATGACATTCATCATGTCTCTGAAAGCCTCGGCTAAAAGAGTCAAGATAAGTAGTGGTGTAAGACTTATTAGCATGGCGTTGATCTATTCATATTGTAATTTATGCATCTTTTTAATTTAATCTTCAAATTGAAGACTTTATAGTGTATGCATACCAATTACGTTCAAATTTTACAACTATTACCAAATTGCTAAATGATTTTACCGAATTGTATATGAATTTTTTTGGATGTCATATATATCTTAATCTAAAATCCTGGATTCGTAATTGTATGGTCCCATACGTGCAGTACAACAACATCAAAGGCCCAAGCATGTTCGCTGGTCTGAAAAGCCATGATGAAAATACCGTTCGCTGATTTATCATGAGAGAAAAAAACTGTTGGAAGCACGACTTATAAGACAAGCAAACGGGTAGTCCCAACCAATTCTTTTCCACGACCAAGGGACCCGAAAGGTAGTCCAGGTCAACGTCATGGCTTGCAAGATGTGTTGATCTTAGAACACGATAGCAGCTAGAGCTAAGTCCAATCTAGCGAAATCGAGATGGCCTTGATTTATATTTTGGACATACATAGTGTGGACAAATTCTAAGCAATAAGTCATCGTCATCTAATTTTCAAGTTGAAAAAGTAAGTTTTTATCGGTCGGTGGTAGACTTGTGCTTTTAGTGCTTTCCAATTTATATGTATGTTATTTTCTTCGAGGTACCTCGAGGATTCTTAAGAAAATATGAAAAAAAATAGCTTGCCAACCTAAGGAACAAGGAGGATTGAGGATGTAAGATCTAGAATTACTGACTAAGTGCCTCCTCAATAAATGGTCATACGAACTTTGTTGTAAAGATGAAATGTCGCATGAATTATTACAAAATAAGTATCTAAAAAAATAAAACACTTTCTCAAGTTAATAAAAAAAGCTAGAGATCCTCACTTTTGGATGGGCTTAATGGCAATCAAAGTTCACGTTTTGGATTTGGTGAGGGATGGTTGTAAAATCAAGGTCTAGATACCTGGTTAGGGAACCAACCATTAAGCTACAAATTCTCAAACTTATTCAACATAGTTCGCAAAAGACATGTAACAGTAGCTGAAGTATTTAGCACCGTTCCCCTTGATGTCTCTTTTAGGAGGGACTGATTTGGGAAGAAGTTGTTGGAATAGAATAATTTGATTGCAATTATTGCGAATGTAAATTTATAAGCAGGGAAGGATAAAATCGCATGGACCTTAAGTAAAAGCGGTAGTTTTACAGTTAGGTCGATATACAGGTATCTAATTATTACCTCTTAAAATTAAAATATTTCTTTAATTCATTGAAAATAACGTAATACTAATTAAAGACAACCTAAACTAAAAGAAATTGGCACTTCCTATGACCATCTTTTGTACCCAACTTTATCATAGATATAAGATATCACTTATGTTTTTCTAGGTTTTTCTGCCGGTGCCCAATTATTTGTGGCAATCAGGTCAAGAGCAGCGCAACCTAGACTGACGACAGATTTTTGTCATGAGAAATAATCCAGCAACAACTGAATAATTCCTGCAACTTTTCTGATAAATGAGAATCTCCAGAACATGCAGTTCCTCGCTGTAGTAGTTTATATCCACCAGCCTCCCACAAATAATTGGGCACCGGCAGCAAAACCTAGACCACCAAGTCTGAATTTTTGCGATGTCGTCATGAAAGCCAAAACAGTGACCTTCAGTTCACACGTGGCCATGGATGGATGAGCTGAGTTATTCAGCCAGTAGGCATGGATGGATGCATCTCTGCCTTTCATCTCCTACCACCGGAACCTAACACGCATCACGCATGCATGCCTGGTGCTGCCTTGATTCTTATCTGAAAGCGATGCCTGCCTACCATAGCAAAGCAACGTTGTTCTCAGTTGCCTAATCATTCAAGTACACACGGTGGACCTTCAGAACTGTTACTACCAAGTCATTCTTAGCTATAGCTGATTTGCAGTCAAGCAGTGTCACTTCAAATCTTTGATGAACTCAAGAATCATTGGGCTGTGTGATGTACGAGTAGCCTATTCATTGGGTTTCCTCTGCAGAATTATCATGGTTCACATGTTTAATTCACAACTTGTCTGTTCAAAAAATAATTCACAACATGTGAAGGAGAAATAAATAATAAAAAGATATGGGAGAAATTTCAGGAAAGTGACCACCACATCTTTCATTATTTGCCAATGATGCATGCACCTTGTGCCTTCATGGATTTACAGGCACTGCATCTGCAGATCTCCACCCATGAAAGATCACCGACCTGTCAACCATACAGTATCTCTGGATGGGGACCCATTACTCCTGCTTCTAGAAGCCCCTTAGATTGTGGCAGGCCTGCAGGCTGCAGATCTGGATGCCAATGCCATCATATCGTTAGATTTTAGGCTATGGTAAGTGACTTAAAATATTCTCAGGAAACTAGGAGTATCTACAGAAGGGATGTGCACTTCAGAAAGATGTTAAAGGTGTGTAACTAACTTGTCTTTGTCCTGTTTGGTTTGATGCCCAAGAGTGGTGCCACATGCCCACATGTGACATGTTGTCAGTTTCGATTTTGTTTCAGCGCCAAGATGTTGGGAAGGGGCCCCTTATGTCCATCCAGTTCATTTTGAAGCCAAAGTTTGGTTAAAACATATGCAACTGAACTAACCTATGCAACTACCTTGGCACTGCCTTCATGTGCTAGTGCTACTACATTTGAGCACAAACCAAACATGCCAAAAGTATCCTATGTAGAAGATGACCATCTTTGTTTTGGTTCAAGCTAGTGATGAAACAATAGTATATCCCTTTGTGTATCATTGGGCTTCCAACTGAACAAATTGGAATTTTGTGTGAGAAAAGCATCAGTGGGTACCTCCCCCCCAATAGCTGGCAATTTGCAAGTTTGCATGGTTGGTATCTTTTATCTTGGCATAGATGTCTCGATCATATCTTGGCTTCCTTCCATTAGGCTGTACAGGGGGAAGAGTTCAGCTTCCAGTTTGGTCCTGGGATGCAGCTTTGGACAGGACCTTTGTGTTTCTCTAGCTTTTCCTGCCTAATCTAGTGCATAAAGGCATCCAACTTGACATCTTTCATATGTCAGCTCAGGAAACTTTTTCTGCATAATAATACTGGATGCTTTTTCTGCATCCCAGCTAAGCATGCATGTCCCTCTCCATGCTGCTTTTTGGGATGGATCACTGAATAGGATCATGGATACATCATCTCGAATATGCAACTTTCTTGATTACTTATTCATATATATATATATTCTTTATGAACTCCACAAAACTGGTTTACAGTGAAAAACAAAGGGCTAGATTCAGATTAGTGAAGCACCTGCCTGTTAAAACTTCAAGCTATACCCATCTTAACCACTGTATACTCAACCAAAGCTACAAACAAGCAGTGAGGCTGCCCTGATGACATTTCAGATTTTTTTTTCCAGATTCTTGCCTACCAAATTCGCCTTTGAATTTGAAACAGGAGAACCAAGCAAACGAAACCAATTTGGGAACTGTAGATTTACGCGGTCATAAGGGCACATCAAACATCAACACCATTGCTCATCAGTCATCAGTACAGAATTTGCTCTTGGAAGGTTTCAGTGAGCAATACAGCTCTGTGCCTCTGTCACAGTAACTTTGGCTTGCTAACTGCTGGTGAAGATATCCCTGATCATGGTGGCGGCACCGACATGAGCAATTCTCGTTCAGTACCAGCAAGCAAATTAGTGCTCTGATCCCATGCCGACACGTGACGATCGGTGGTGATATTTTCAGTAAACAGGATTCGCTCCTGTGAGAGAACCAGGTCAAGGCTGGTCTGAACGTTCCGTGGTGCCATCCAGCGTGACGCCATTGACGATGTCCTCGAGCTTACCGTCTCCGGCGGCACACTGCTCAGCCTGGCCGCCTCCATCGTCGGAGCTGCACCCAGAGCCCTGGAACCGGACCTGCTCTTCGTCGGCCTGGAACGTGATCTCCTCAAACCGGCCGTGCATCTCCGCGCACCGGCAGCCACGCCGCGCCGCCGCCGCCGCCGACATGTAGTCGTCCAGTGACCCGGCCGAGGACGCGCTGGACCGGCAGTTCTTGCAACGGCCAGCGGCGCCTGACGCGTCCGTACCGCCGCCGCCGTCATAGTCGTCGTCCTCGTCGTCGTCCATGCCAGGGCCTGGCCTCCAGTGCGGCAGCAGCGCGGCGACGGCGCCGTCGATCATCTCGGCGATGTGGGTGACCTCGTGGTCGGTGATGTCCAGCTCCGCCACCATCTCGGTGGCCACGCTCAGCGCCGTGTCCGCGTCCGCGTCGAACGGGAAGTAGATGTTCCGGACCCTCCCTGTACGCGGCACCACATGAAATGAAATTCCGTAGAACCCAATTTGTATAATATAGTGAGAAGTGAGAACAAGAAGAAAATTAAGGTCTCGCGTTGAAAACAGGATCCTAAAAATTTCAACTTTCAATGGTCAGAGATGGAGTGTCATCACGTACCTGTGCCATCTTTGTCGGCGATGCGCAGCCGGAGGAAGATGCTTCCGTCCTCCAACCTCTTGCCCTTGATGGTGATGTCGACGCCAGCGACGTGCAGCTCGTCGTCGTCGTCCTCGTGCTCGTTGAACAGCTGGTCGATGCCTTGGAACATGCTGCCATCGTCGTCGTCGTCCTCAGAGTCGTCGTCGTCGTCCCATCTGTCGCCGCCGCCGACGCCATTGGACACCACCCCGTTGCTCGCCGTGGAGCCATTGCTGCCGGAGTTGTGGTGGTGGTGGTCCAGGCACGCCGGCTGGTGCAGGTAGTTGTACATGGTGCTGTAGTCCGCGCCGTCGTCGTCGTCACCGTACCAGAGTCCGTCGTCTTCCAGCTGCAGGAACGGGTCGCCGAGCAGCTCCGCCGCGCTCGGCCGCCACGACGCCGGCGCCAGGCACTTGTCGATGAACCGCCTCACCGCGGGGTCTTTCACCTTGTACAGCGCCGCCGGCTTGATCCCCTGACCGACCACAGACAGACAGACATCAGAGACGCCGGCCGGCCAGCCACCATGAATCCATCGATGAAGAAAAGCTTGGGATTTTCTTTCTTACGGAGGTGACTTTCTTGTAGATGTGCACGGGGTGGACGCACTCGCTGTAAGGGTACTCGAGGGTGACCATCTCCAGGACGCACATGCCGAAGGAGTAGACGTCGGCGCGCTCGTCGTAGTCCTCGGCGTACACCTCGGGCGCCATGAACTCCGGCGTGCCCACCACGCAGCTCGCCGCGTTACCGCGGCGGCGGCGGCGGGTGACGACGGCGGCGAGGCCGAGGTCGCCGATCTTGACCTGCCCCTGGCTGCCGTTAACGAAGATGTTGTCGCACTTGAGGTCGCGGTGGATGATGCCGCGCGCGTGGAGGTACGCGAGGCCCTCGAGGATCTGGCGGCACCAGCGCCGGACCGCGGCGGCGCTGGCCCGCGGGTGTCTCCGGCGGTACTGCCGCAGCGTGCCGGAGGTGAAGAGCTCGGTGACGAAGTTGACGGCGGCGCGGCGGGGCCGGGTGGGCGCGGTAGTCGCGGGCGCGTCGGCGGCGTTGGCGTCGACCCAGGAGGCGTGGAGGCGCATGACGGCGCGGTGGCGGAGCGACTTGAGCAGGTGGATCTCGCCGTAGAGACGCTCTAGCTCCCCCGGCGAGCGAAGGAAGTCGTGCAGCTGGACCTGGTTCCACGCCACCTCCATGCCCCGGTGCTCGTCGAAGGCACGGTACCTGGTTGCATGGTCGCCATGGACAGAGAGAGAGAGAGAAGCAATCAATCCCTCGAAGCTAGCAGTGATCGACGACGACGGTTGTTACAGTTAGGATCGATGATGATGATGATGGCGATGATCTTACACAGTCTTTGAGGATCCCTTGCCAAGAATCTCGTCGTACTGCAGTCAGCCGGTGATCGGAGCAGAGCAGAGGAGGGAAAGAAGAATTATTAGTTCCACGACACGACGGAGCACGGCGGCAGAGGAAGAAGACGAAGACGAAGACGAGCAAGGAAGGAGGAAGGAAGAAGAGGAGCAGCGATATGAATATGATCGACCTTACCCTGCCATACCTCCCGGTAGGATCAACCTCGACGTAGCCCGGGTCCGGGAAGAGCTCGTCAGCAGCAGCAGCAGCAGCAGCGCCGTCGCCATTGTTGCTCCTCCTCTGCACCTGCAGAGCTCCCATCATCCTCTTCCTCTGCTACACTGCTGCACGGCACGGCACCTGAAGCAAGCAAAAGTCGCCGTGCTCTCACCTCACCTCCCTCAACATCCCGTGCATTGAATCCAGTTCATCCTCCTCCCCCGACGAACCTCGAAGCAAGCAGCGATGCATGCACCTCACTCACTCAACAAGGCCCGGCCCCCCTGCTCCACCAGCTCCAGGCTACTTATACTAGTATAGTCTCCTTCTCCTTCTTGCGCGGAGGAGGAAGAAGATGACGTGGCACGCGGTGTGGGATCTCGAGGTCGACGAGGGCATGGCATGCGATGCCGATGCGAGAGGACGAAGAGGAGGAAGGAGGAAGGAGGAGGCAGAGGCACACCCCCTCTCTGTCTCTAGGCTTTTTAAACAAGTGTATCCCGGGTAGTGGTAGTGATGAGGAGCAGTGAGTGATCCGTTCCGCGGTGGCGGACGGATGCGCGCGGCGGCCGCGCGCGAGATGGCGACGAGGAAGAAGAGGAAGAGGAAGCTTTGGCTCTAGCCGCCACAGCCGATAAGGTTTTGTTTGGATGTAGTCAGATTTTGTATCAATTCGTATGTGTTGGTGTGGATTAGGGTAGAATTTAGTTCAAGTTTTATTCCAATCCATTCCAACACATGTGGATTGATACAAAATCTGACTGCATTCAAACAAGACCTAAGACATTGTTTAGTTCGCAAAAATTTTCAAGATTTCCCGTCACATCGAATCTTTGGTCGCATGCATGGAGCATTAAATAAAGACAAAAATAAAAACTAATTACACAGTTTATCTGAAATTTGTGAGATGAATTTTTTGAGCCTAGTTACTCCGTAATTGAACAATGTTTGTCAAATAAAAACAAAAGTCCTACACTAACAAAAACTAAAATTTTACTAACTAAACAAGGCCTAAGTGGTCGGCTCACGGCATGGAATCCCGTAGCCGGCCGGCCGAGACCAGCCTCGTGCAGGTGGCAGGCAGGCAGGCAGGCAGGTGCAGTAACAAGAAGAATCTACTAGCTTTGGATTGGTTCGATTGGGTACGCCGTAGACAATTGTTTTTTTACTGAGAATTGGGTGTAGATCTCCATGGTCAGCTCCTCTGCAATTCACTAGTTTATTCATTCAACTTATTTGTTTATATAAACACCGTACGTACCAAAAACTAGCTAACAAAGGGTAAAGCCAATTAATTACACTTTGTCATTTACATTACTTTGGTCTCATTGATATATATGATATTCGGTTGAGCAACCAAAAGTCATATAGTGTACCAAATAATTATGCTACGCATGCAGATGAGTTGACAGAAATTTTGCTACGGCCTTGTTTAGTTCACCCTGAAAATCAAAAAAATTTCAAAATTTTCCGTCACATCGAATCTTGTGACACATGCATGAAACATTAAATATAGACGAAAACAAAAACTAATTACACAGTCTAGCTGTAAATCACAAGACGAATCTTTTTGATCCTAGTTAGTCTATAATTGGATAATATTTGTCGCAAACAAACGAAAGTGCTACAGTACCGAAAACTTTTTACTTTTCAGAACTAAACAAGGCCTACGTTTCTCTGCCGTGCTCCGACTTAGGGTGACACAAAGAGCTCCGGAATTGACCCGATGATGTACCGTGGTAGGCATACGCTAGGTCGCTACCGGCCTCTGCCTGCCTGGGCGCGGGGCGGGCGGCTACTCGTCTGTGCTGCTGGCTGCTGCACGTATTATGTGATATTGACATGAGACAATTAAGGTCTGGTTTGGTTCAATTTTTTTAAAAAAATATTCGTCACATCGAATCTTTAACAGTATGTATAGAGCATTAATAAATATAAACGAAAACAAAAACTAATTATATAATTTGTCTATAATTTACGAGACAAGTCTTTTGAACCTAGTTAGTATGTGGATTGGATAATAGTTGTTAAATACAAATAAAAATGCTACAGAAACTAAAGCTTTTTCGCGAACTAAACACGGCCTAAGAGGAAGGAAACTAGGCAAGGCGGGCGTGTGAGCGACAATCCGCTGACAGTTCCTTTCGATACCACCCCTCTTTCGGCCGGGTCTCAAAAACGACAGTATGCGCATACATCACGACACGAAATGCCAGTCGCTGTGACACAGTCTTTTTTTTTTTTTTGTGGAATGTCATTGTACGTGACACAGATTTCGCGCGGTGGATGAACCAGCACTTCTTTATTAGATAATAATATAAGATGGCTTATTTGGTAAGATGTTATTTTTCGGTCATCAAAGAAGCTGGTGCTTCAGACATCTCCCTTGTCTGAATTGAACAACTGTGGAAGATGGTGATGTCATAGTCGGCCTCATATCCAAACACGAGCAACTTTAAGTGGTTATTTTTTAAAAAAATTATTTACAGAAGCAGTTGGCTTAATCGTTTACCCTCTAGAACTAGGTATTTTCAGATATGGTCATTTAACCATTTTCCTTTTGAAATGCTCGTTTTTATGTGCGAGACTGAGACTTGGTCTAAATCCACCTGGCATAATCAATGGCCACAACCCATTTATTCGCAGAAAGATATGACGTCTAGAAAAGCTATTTTTATAGTAGTGGGCTAGTGGTACCTCTTGAAGTCTACTATATTTGTCCTAATAAACTGTAACTCTAGGATTTAAAAATTCACCCAAAAAGATTGCACCTTGTAGGGATCAGGTGGATCCACTTGATTAAAAAAAATCAGCTCAAAGCTCACGCCCATCTATCTCGCTTCTACACGACCACAAACTATTGCACGCACGCACAAAAAATCAATTGCATAGATCTTCTCTTGAGCTTCATCCATGCTGCACGATCACATAGCAGTCTTTTTAACCCTAAGCACGCACTTTTGATCGTTTGGGTTTATCAGCCGAATCTACCAGCCATTTAACATTATTTTTTTCTCACAATAAATCAGCCAACAATACTTTCTGTCATGCAAATGAACAAGAGTGGTCCAATCCTTAGATTGCATTCTTTGTGGGGCACGAGATTAGACAACCGAACAAACATAGGCCTTGGTTGACCTGAATGATTTTTGTTTATTTATTCATTACTTCCCCTGTTTGAACTATATCGTTGTTCCACAGCCAGGGAGCAAGTGGGTATCCAGTGATGGTTCTCAGTCACCGCACCACCACTTTAGCTCATTTTAGTTCTATTTTCATGCTTATTTGATCTGATTAAATTAGTTCAACTCGAGAAGTTTGGGTCAGCTTAATAGCCTAGAGATATCAAAACTTGCATCAAAATGATATCTATGTCACATTTAAGTAAGGCTACCACGCGGCTTTATTTTCAAACTTGGTATTGATGTGCCTTGTGGTATCCAAGCCACTTTTATTATCCAAAGGAAGCGGCAGCAGGAGTTAGGCAATGCTAATAGCTTAGGTCTTATTTAGTTCATCTCAAAAATCAAAAACTTTTCAAGATTCCTCATCACATCGAATCTTACGACACATGCATGGAGAATTAAATATAGAGGAAAACAAAAACTAATTGCACAGTTCGCCTGTAAATCATGAGATAAATCTTTTAAGCCTAGTTAATCTATGATTAGACAATAATTATCAAATAAAAATAAAAGTGCTACAATATCCAAAACCAAAAAAAATTCAGAACTAAACAAGGCCTTAGTCACTAATATCTAGCCAGCTAGAACATTGCTTGTTACTCCCTCTCTTCTAAACTAGAAGACGATGTTGCTTTCCTAAATATATTACTTTAACTACGTAACTTGATATAGTATCTTGAGTGCATAGTAAAACCTATGTATTTGAAAAAAACCAAAATTTCTTATACTTTTGAAGGGGAGGAATACAATCCATACTAGCAAACAACTTCAACATTCTTGCCACGAACAATCAACCTCAACGTACAATGATTCTGAGTAATTGACTATATTACCAAAACCGTTAGTGAATGTCAACAACGGCGGCAACCAGTCAGTGTGAGTTTGATTGCTGACAAATACAACAGTGCGAAGGGAACATATATAGCCAGTGCTGTACTACAACAGCAACGAGTGCAACAACAGCATCATTACAAAAAGATTAACCAAACAATTGACAACAGTGCGATAGGTTCCTTTCAAAGTACATACCCTCTTTTTTTTCTAAATCCAAACTTCCTCCGTGACGACAAGCCTCCTTTGAAATGCAGATTTTTTTTTTTAAAAAAAAAAACTTCTCCCAATCATGTCGAAAATGGGGATTCAGACTGATTATTAATTGTGCCGTTATTTCCTGTATTCCTGAGAGAGAAACAGACTGAATTCTTCATCTCACCACCGCGTCTCTGTACTTAGTGCAGACTAACGTTATGTAGAAGTAGAGGAGCAAGCAATTCCACGTATTGCCAAAATTCCCTACACTGTCATTCTTTAAAAAAAAACCTCCACTGTCACATAAAGGAAGAATTTTCTCATGTACAAGTAAATTTGAGCACTGCAAAATCTTTAATAATTGATATATGCTAGCAGTTCATTGATATATACCAACCACGGAATCTGCTATGGTGACAGATACGTGCACTGCCACTGCCAGTGACTGATGATGGCTGTCTTTGTGGTTGCTCTGAACTCTGAAGAGAGGGTAATTAATAGTCGGTGCTCTCGATCAGGGCGTAGAACTCAGCAGAGCTGGTATGGTTATATATTTATATTAGGGCAACAAGAAATCCAACTTCGATCGGTTCGGTTGCAGATGAATTTGCTGGTGAGTTAATTTCCATAGTCAGCTGCACCAAGGGTAATTTAGTCAACATTAGTTACATCCGTTAGTTGGTTTGGGGTCTATCATCAAGGGGCGCTCTCACTCTCTCTCTCACAGTGAGGTTAGTCTTAACGGAGAGTTTCATAACGTAGTTATCAAGAGCTTTTGCATTGCTAACTATGACAACAAGTTTCATCTAAATAGAACTTTATGAAAGTCTCTTTGTATCCCTTCTAAATAAGCTGCCAAATCAACAAATTTGCTAATGTGTCAATACATTATATGAAAATAAAATTCCTTTAAAATCTCCACTGAGACTATCTAAGAAACAAAGAGTTGGCATTGGGTGTTGTTTTTCCATTTTTTTAGTCGGTTATGGTTCACCCAACCAAGGTAACGTAAAATTTCAGACAAATGCGTTGGCTCCCTGATCTTGTGTCTGGTGCTGCCTGACACATCTTAATCGCGGTGACGTAAGGAATTGCGAAACCTGGCCTAGGGCTTGCCATCCGGCAAGCTAGCTGAGTCCGAGGTGCTTCCTTTTCCTGCTTCGTACAAGGGATAAGACAAAGAGAAAGAGCCCAACGATGCACCAAAGATTTCCTTGTCCCGTTGATTTTACCCTTTTGCGAGATCTAGAAAGTTCTGCATAGTAATCAAAGCTCTAATCATTGTTCGGTACTGCATCCACCCATTTTAGGCTTCTTTGATTATATAAACATCAAATTAGTGAGTTTGGATTAAGGATTAGTCAAATTATATGCATGGCAAAGTTGTACCCCCTCCATCCCAAATTATAAGACGTTTGATTTTTTAAATCCAAGTTTGACCACTCGCCTTATTCAAAATTTTTGTGCAAACATAGTAAAATTTAAGTCATTCTTGAAGAACTTTTATTAATAAACCAAACCACGATAAAAAAAGTAATATTTTGCATAATTTTTTAAATAAGATGAGTAGTCAAATTTAGTGTTAAAAAAATCAAACATTTTATAATTTAGGATGGATAGAGCAGTAACTAATACTTTATTGTAATAGAAATTAAAATCCAATACATGCACATAAAAATACTTGTCTGGGTTAATCATCAGGAGACATGTCTCCTAAAATCTTTTGTTAATAGCGTTGGATACGTTATGAAATATATTTTCGTAATTTACATCTTTAATGTTATGATGTTAATAGTTTTGTTTATAAATCCGATTAAACTTAGCATAGTTTAAATTAGGACAAACTCGGATCCTTCATATTTCAAGATAGAGGAGTAGCAACCAAGAATTAGAAAGAGTGAATCCAAACTGATATATGCTAAGGGCGGGCTTTTTAGTTATTTGCCACCACATGCCATCGTTATTGGTGGGTTCTTACAGATTTGTCATTCATGACCTACATGTCAGTGACTCATATGGTCCCTCATGTCATTGACATACACAGGGTTGGCACACTTAACGGTGGCAAACAAATAAAAAAACCGCTAAGGGGATCGACCAGTTTAGCTAAAACCAGGCCAGGAACAATTACGGTTGACAAAGCTTATTCAAATTTGATAACGGATCCAGCTCGTCACCATCAACCGAACGTGCCCTAAAGGGTATGCTAACTTCTAGCAAAAATAGCAATGTAGAGATTGCTTTGCTAAAACTTACTTCACACGGTAATTTTAATGGATCCAAACAAGGCTCTGCTACTTGCCATATTCCCTATTATCTGATGTTACCTGTAACAACAGGGCGTCAGTTGAACATCAACAATGATGGCACCAGCAAAGTTGATTGCTTGCAGTGCGCGAGGATGCAAAAGAGTTGGTGCACGCGTATGGACCATTGTAAATGTGGATTCGCAAACATTCTATAAGAGTACTTAAAACAACTGGACCAATGTACTTGCATCCTTATTAAGTACTTGATCGAGTAGGCAAAGGATAAGTAGACAGCCTAGTTAGTGGTGGATAATTGGATATCAAACCAGCTTGACTCGTACGAGATTGAAATTAAAAAAAAAGTTTGCTAATCTTTCATCCAAGCAAATGGCAACATAAACCCATGTCTGTCGCCAGAGGTCGGCCAGGTGGGGGACGGACAGACGGAGTTGGGCTCCCGGCCTGCTGACTGCCCTGGCTCTAACAGCTAAAACTTCTAACTTGGCTTGTTCAGAAAATACAACGAGCCGCGGAATCTGTTATGCTAACAAAGTAACAAGCATGCTTATATCTACTGTGTAAATGCACGATCCAAAATTACCGCATTGTATTAATTATCTGTGTCAGACCCCACCTATTTTCTCGTCATGTTCGCCTGCACGGTTGCAGCTACAGCCTGATTGTTGAATGCCTTCTTCTGTAGAGTCTGGAAGGTTGCTCCTCACATCACTTCTACTTCTTTGCCTGCCTTCTCGCTGCTCCAAGCAAGAGGACCTTGCCTACCAGTCCGGTGTTGAGCACACAAACCGCAGCAACCGCACCACCAACCACGACCCACTTCCAGTCGAAACCATGCTGAACTGTCTGGGACCTGTCGTCCCCATCACTGGTTTCATCTACGACGGAGAGGTCATGATCCAACGGACCATTTGAATCCGAGATGGATATCTTGGTGGTCACTCGAGCCATGATGGCTCTGTGTGACAGGGTGTTTTCTGTGCCTCTCATTTGCTGATACGCTCTGAATCCAGACTGGAGTTTCTTCACAGCACCCCACATGCCGTGACGGACAGCAACCCTGGCAACATCCTTTGGTATGCCCATGTCTTCATAGTGGACCAAAGTTACTTCACACGCAGATTGCTGACCCGCATGTTTTGGTGATTGAACTGCATTTCACAAACAAACAATATGATTATAGCGTCAAAGGTCTAAGCCTTTGTGTCCATGATTGACTGCAAACCTTTCATGTTCAGAAAAAAACACAGCTCAAGGCAACATAATGATACTAAGAAAAAGAGTTACCAGCTTTAATACGCCAACTTGAGAAGTACAGCTCCACACGCCTCGGTTTTTCTTTCTTGGGCAATGATGGATATGGGACACCCTGCCAAATGGAGGTTGCTGAGCACTCAGATATATGCACTTACGTAGGATGTTGGCAAACACTTTCAACAGACAGCAATATTAATTAATGTATTGAAATCCCTGGAATCTTATCCACATTTCTCAAACATGCCAGACAAGGCAGCATATTGCTCCAATATACGGAGACCTGAGTTTGATTTCTCAGCAAGATGTATGTGTGAGTTTAAACAATAATAGCTAGAAAAAATGTTTGTGCTATGTTGGTTCAATCTTGACTCTCATCAGTTAAATCCATCTTCAAATACTAAGATGTGCTCCAATCAGCTAATATCAATAGTAAATGACCCAGTGTAATGTTCTCTTCATGTGGTACAAGTCCATAGGAACATAGCTATTAATCTAGGAGTATGTTCATCTCCTCCTAGACCTAGAAACCTCATAACCTGATATCCCATAAAACTTAAAGATGCTGATGAAATTATGCAAGCAGTTCAATTTTAAAAGACACTGATAGGTAACTTCAACACATCATGCAGTCAGATAATAAAACGGTTTACTATCTGAGTAGTTGATAATTTTGGGTTACTGTTTTATGGATGGCAAAAAGAAAAAAAAAACTCATGAAAATTATCATGTTTTTGGAAAACAAGCATTTATATTAATTACAAAACCGCTTCTGAAAATTTTCTGCAGACTAAGTTCAAACAATAGAGAAGTACAAAACAAGAATGTTATATTAAATAAAAGTAAGCAATCTCTTGGAGAAAAAAGGGGTAGAAAAGGAACATAAATTTCATGCAGTAGGTACGCGGCTAAAAGTAAAGCATAACCATTGAGCAGGAAAATGTAAGGGGACAAAACGCTTCATCTTTGTCAGTTATAAAATTATATGAATCTTTTTCAGATAATGGAGGGAGCATAACATTACATGAGTAAAAGTATCTGTTAATAAATACTGTGTGTACACACCTTTGTAACACAATAGTAAGTCTTCCCCGATTCCCATATGCGTCCTCCAAAGATGTATTCACGGTCACTGCAAAAGAATGGGAACTGGAAAACAAACAGCATGTTGGAATTGAGATTTTAACATGAAGGTACACAGGGAACAACAGAAGCTGGACACCTTTTTTATCCAGTGGACAATTGTTGCTCCACTCTGAGGGAACTCATCCAAAGTTTTGGAGTATCCAAGCATTGGATCCCACTTTAGACGAAAATCACCATCCCAGAAGAAATCTCTAACTAGTTCAGGAGTAGCATCCTCAAAAATAGTGCGGCTGCAGTACATAATAGGTCCCTCCTAATAAATACATTTAAAATAAACTCAGGAGATGTACACAAAGATATTATGGTAAAATATTTGATTATGACACAGATTTTACAGCAATTTTCTAATTGCTCATGTCATTTTTATATACATTAAATAATAAAAATAAGATGCTCAAACAATCGAGTCTCAGAATTCCTGTTTCAGTTGAAAAGGCTAATATTACCGCCTCTCATTTGTATTTCTTAGTCTGTTTAATTTCAGATTATGTAGATTCAGTAAAGAAAATGCTAGAATCTAACAAGGAGTACACTAAACACTTGTGTAATCCACTGGCCAATGAAATGATAGTATGTACCATGAGGGGAACTGACAATCGTGGTAGCAGTACCTTTATAATATCCTTATTATTATTAGCATTTAATTCTCTTTCCACAATCCACTGGAAAGACTAACCTCAGGTTCACGCCGCCAGGCCTTGTAGGTCATGTTGGAGGTTGTGCGCTCCATCAAATTCTGCCAAGCCGTATCCCCACTTTCCTTGTTATCTAAAAGTTGCAGGAGATGTTCTAGGTCCCTCTCAGTGACAGTATCTTGTTCGCCCTCAAAAATTGTCCTGCTGATAAGAAAATTTTAAAAACTGAACTAAGTTTTCACTGCAGAAGAATATAGGAAAATTGAGGTGCATTCTTATGTCTAAAAAGAACAAGTCGTGTGGTTCTGTTCTGCTAGCATCTACTGCCACAAGTTCCTAACGTCACTCTATGTCACCAATTCAAAACACAAACCCTATGGACATGTGTCAGTTCATCAAGTCAGCTGGCATAGAGTAATTCTCATGAGTAAGGGGCGGCGGCGGGGGCGGTGGAAATCAAATCTCCTAAACCGCCTTCAACACAAGGACAGGGTCGCCCCTGAATAAATTTCTAGAGCACTCAATGCAATTCCGAACTGAAAAACGCCTCCTCCAAGAGAGATAATTAGACTGACAGGCGCTGCATTTCCGCCACCAACCCCGGCCAACCCCGCCAGCCACAGGAGAAAACAGACTGAACCCCTAGACGCAGACGCTGACCTGCCAACGGCGCAACCTCCGTCGTCCGGGGCCGCGGCGGCATGATCCTCGGGGGAGGCCTTGTCCTGGTGCTTGCCTCTTCGGTGGCGGCGGAATGCGGAGGAGAGGAGCCTGGGCGCGACGGAGCAGGCGGAGAGCGCGGTGCAGGCGAGCCAGAGCCTCCGGGCCCCGAGGCCCGGCGGCACCCAGAGCCAGAGGACGCGGAGGCGGCTGCGGAGGCCGAGGAAGAGCAGCCCCGTCCAGCGCGGGCGCCAGGACCAGCCGACGGCGAGGCCGATCATGACGGCGGCCCAGATCGGCACCGCGCAGAGCAGCACGTCCACGGCCATCTCCGCCACCGCGGGGCCGGGGCGCAGCAGCAGCGCAACCGCCTCCTCGCACCACCACCACCCCGCTGCCATTGCTGCGAAGGCTGCTGGAAGCTTCCGCCCCCCCTTGATCCCTTTTCCTTCGTCGACGAGACGGGGCAGACGAGCTGGGAGGAGGTTCGGATTCCTGCCTGCGCCGCGTGTGACGTGTCAAAAGCGGCGGAAGAGGACAGGTGGCGGGCGGACCCACGTGTCGGTGGGCACCGCGTCTCCAGCCGTGTTTTTCTTCTTCTTATCCGCTAGCGAAGTTGGGAAGCTACCCTACAACTACACTCCGTACTTCGCCGTTTTTCATTTTTTTTTTCCATATAAAACGGTTAATTAGATCATGCCATGATAACAGGTGTGTGTTGTTTTCCAGCAATATTTTAGGTAATTAGTGTATTTTTGTTAGCAAAGTTTGCACGTAGGAATTTTCAGGCTTCCAAACTTGGTCCTCTAGATTTTAAGAATCTGGATAGAAAAAATCCCACAATTCTAGATTCTCATCAAATCTAGATTTCATAGTAAATTAACTAATATATTTTCAGAATCTCGAAATCCAATAAAACTGTTGTGAATCTTATTATTTGGATTTTCAAAAAAAAATCCGCTAGGATCCAAACGGCACCTGAATGTGTTGAAAATTATAGCCGTAGCCCGTAGTCAACATGGACCAACTGAATGTGTTCAAAATCGAAGCCGTAGCCACTAGCCAAGCAATGGTTCTTGAGGCCAGTCAAAAAACAACACTGTTGTCACATCTGATTCCGGGCTAGTTTAGGGGTTGCCTGCGTTTGATAGCGGGAACTGCCAGATCACCCCAGATTTCTATTCATTTTAATTTCTCAAACATATCCGCAGGAGGCCCAGGAAGGCAACAGCTAACGGCATGCTTTATAAAATGGATGCGGCTGTTCGACATTACTGCTCAGCCAAAGCTGAACCGTGAGTGATTCAATCATGCCTCAACTCTCAACTACATCATGTGATTCAACAAGAACCACATTTATTTAATGTTAAAAGGAAGATCAGACTCAGACACCTCATGAATGAAACATGAAAAAAAAAAACACGTGAAAAGATAGGGCAAAAACTTCCCCAGCACACCGATACCTACTACTTGCACCAAGAGGCAGGCAACGCAGAGCCTGGGAAAGACTTGTCCGGCTGGTTCGTGCAGGAGAAGATGGGATCATGGAACTGATAAGGATTTCTGGCTAGTAATAAATATGTAAAATACTAAAAGCAATGCGAATTTACACTAAATTTCCATGCCATGGATTTAACCGGTTCCGGTTCCGAGCCTTTGCTCCCAAAACTGAACGGAAGTAAGCTTCCCACAACAGAATTCATTAACCAAATAGCACGGAGAGTATCCATCGGGTACAGTTGAACAACATCATTTGCAATTCCCTTCAGGAACGTGAGTCGCCCTCATTCTTCAGGCTCTGCGAGGATGGTAGGAATCAATGATCGATAAGATAATATATGTGCATAAATGATAGCTATTCGCATGAAGTACAAACCAGTCTTTGGAAAGATCCACCATGTACCAACTTCTTCAATTTCTCTGCATCCGACTTCGCTCGGTCCAACGCCTGCAGTAAAAAGCAGGTCAGGAAAACATTGCATGGTGCAGTAGCAATCATGATTTCAATTAGTTTCTTTCATATAAGTTATTTCCTAGCCATTTTTGTTTCAGATCATTGTATCCATCCATTAGATGATACTGAATTTATGTGATCCCTTTCAACTCCCTTCCTTATGAGTAGCTTCCATCAGACCACCGTCGTATGCTTACATTAAACTACCACCTGCTGCTAAAACAACTCATCCTGAAAGGATACTAAGAGTTACGATTTATGAATGAACTATGTGAGGTTAGTGGAGATATTGAAGTATTTACTTCCTCCAAACACAATATAAGTCTACATAAGTTTGTCCTAGGTCAAACTTTTTTTTTAACTTTGACTAGAAATGTTTATAAAATATTTTCCTCCTCCTGTCCTGAAATATGAGTTGCCAAGCATTCATAATTTGTCCCAAACTATAAAGACAAGCCTAGATGCACATGTACTAATATTTATGACCATAGGAAGTACAAGATCTCTAGAATGACCTAATCTGATAAAAGAATGTTTTAAGTCTACCTGGATCAGCGACTCAACCCTGCGCCTCATCCTGGTATGCATGAATCCTTCAGAACACTGATACAAGAAACCATATTAATTGAGAACTTGCAAAATTATAAGTAACAAATTAGTGTAAATCTAATAACAAAAGATCATAGAAGACTATTAGTAACTGCGAGCAGAATTGCTTCCAAAAGATTAATAGAATCAAAAGAGAGAACAACAACGACGAAGGTATGCGTTTGTTTATATTAATAATATAAGTATAGTTTGACACATGATAATGTATGCTCCTCTGCATCTCGGTAATAGTGCAAGATGGGGTTGTTAGAACAAAGATTTTAGACAGCTTGATTTGCATACATGGGGTTGTGTGTTGGGAGGGATTAAGGAACCCTCCTCCCCTCCCTTTTGTACCTTTTCTTCTTTATTAATGATAATGAGATGGCACGCACCTCTCCTACGTTGTTCAAGAACACCCATCCTTAGATGCACATAAAAAGACTTAGTATGAGGCAACGGTAGTCAAGATGCATAGTATTGAATGCTTACTGGTAAGCAGCCAAGAACCAACACAATGCACAAGCAACACGAATATCAAATGTTCCCAAATATAGTGCTGTTCAAACATTGAGACTGCTAGGTATGGTTAAGGAAACTATTCCCAATTGCTCCCACGATAGCCATCTGCAATTACAGATTGATCCAGAAGTAGGTTGTATTGCCACTAAAGCCTGCTGGCAATATGGGATCAAGGAAGAGCCACCTTTGGTTCTATTGTTCTCAGAAGCTCAAGTGTATGCTGTAAAAATAGACTGCCCCCCAAAATTTCCCTTTTCTGCCCACATCTGTAACAATTTTTCTCTAGATGATTTGTCCAAATCCCAGGAGTTCTTTCAATATTTGTATTTTCATGTATGGCACAATCATGATCAAGAGACAGTGTTCTGTGTTTCTTTGGGTAAATTCGAGGCATGGAAAGAGGAGTGTCACATATTACTTGGAATGGGCCACAATGATGTCATTTGAAGCACATAAATCAATTTTCAGTTCCTGTCAGTCAAATCCAGCCATTCATATGAAACGTTCCAATTCACCATGACTAGTAAATTCCCAAATATTCAAGGGAAACTGCTGGTCGTAACTCAGTAATTCTATATAAACAAATGACACCAGATTAAAGGGCCTTACCTTTACATGATAGCTTACATAAGCATGAAATGTCAACAAATTCCAAACTGTTCTATCTAGCTTTTTACCCTCAACATGCCGAGGGTAAACAACTGCACAAATCAAAAGTCTGTGAGGCAAAATAGTTTCATGGAGGAACGAGGGATACTAGGAAAAGTGTAAATTACCGAAAGTAACAAAGCCAGCATTTGCATTCAGTGCATCAGCAGATACTCCTTTTAACTCATGAGGTGGTGCCGGAGACCACATACAAGAAGGAACATTATTAAGTGCAGCCGTTCGTCTTGCCTCCACAAATTCCTAAATTTAAACAACAGCAAGAAAAGGAGTAAGCAAGATGCTCCCATCGATTGCATCATAACGGAAGGAGCTTTGCCGGGATAGTAATGCCAAGGCTTTAGCAGGGTAGCTATGCCAACAAAAAGTTTTTTTTCTCGAACACACAGAAAAACACCCAAACACTACGCACCCTCCCCCCAACCCCACCCCAACCCACACAAACCACTACAGCACGGACTTTAAAAGATCAGAACAGAAGCACCATTGCCGATAGAACATGATCACGACACTCAAAGTAGGGAGGCCTAAAACAGTGCTATGACCAAGTTCCTGAGGTCCACAGCCACCAGGCAGCCCTTTCATCAATCACCGTCCTGACCACCGCTGAACAGTGAACACACAATCATTGCAATGCTTCCATAGCTCCCAAGCAACAAGGATGATGAGGGTGTTGAATCCTTTCCTAGATTGTTTGTCAACTCTTTAATTGCTTTGCACCAGTTAGAGAAGGGGGGGAGAGTCTAACAGAGGGATCAAAGCCTGCAGCCCAAGTTTCTGAGTAAAAGATGAACTACAGTTGTCTTGCAAAAACGCATGAAGTTAAGAGATGCTGGATGGTTTCCTCAGCCTGGTCACAAAAGGGGCAGGAACTTGGGTGTGGCAAGACTCTTTTCTCGAGCCTATTTCCAGTCTAACATCAGTCTGCTACACATATGAAGAAATTACAATGGTGCAGAGCCTAATACTTGCAAATGCGCTTCCAAGGCACAAATCTGATAGAACCCATGAACTAAACATTGCCAGCTGAGCTAATGGAATAATTGCCAGATTTTTATGAGTTTCCAAGAGTGTTGGTCCTACCAACCATCTTGTAGATGAAAATTTTCCAAAAGATCCCATAGTTTAAGATACTCATCAGTGGTGCGAACTGAGAGAACACCCTTGACATCCCCTATCTATTGCCTATTTTCCAAAGCTTAGCTCATTGTTCTTTGGTTCCGTGCATGAAAAAGGACAAGGAGGATGAGATTGGGAGCTATTTCAGCCATCATTTTGCTTTGCACCCAACGATCTGTCCAGAATTTGGACGTTGTCCCATCCCAGGGCCATACCAAACATAGCTTTCGCATTTGGATGAATCTGTACATTGAGTCCTGCCCAAGGCTGAGTAGGATTGGTCTTTTGGATCTACAACTAACAGATACAGAAGTGCCCACAGAAAGTAAGAGTTCTGTTTGGGCATGGAAAACTCCTTAATTGATGGATTGCTGCATGTATACATTGCAGCATGGATTGTAGCATATAATGATAGGTTAAATTGGTCTTTAGTGTCAAATGTAGTTGATATGATAAACATAAAAGACAAAAGACCATGAAGAACACTAGGCCAGGAAGCTGATCAGAGAAACAAAAGGAAGCATCCAAAATACCTGCAGGAAGGAAGTTGCCAAAACAATATCAATGGAGTCCTGGAATCTCATTGGGTACATGATAGTAACTTTATCTGCCTGAAAAACTAGCAGTGAATCCCATTTGTTGCAGACGAATAAAATTAGTACAGCACCTTAAGTGATAATGTGATATTGTTCTTCCTAAAGTTATACCTGGGGAGCAAGGAAAAAAGATTCATTAGGACGGTGAACAAGAGCAACAAGCTTGTCAACATTAGGTGCAACTGTCCTTGAGGCTAAATGTTTCAGCAGGAGCTTCAGTGGTGCACCCAGCACAACCTCTCTAATAGATGCAATTTGTGTCAAGATAGCATTCCTTTGCTCTGGAATATAGTAAAGAAACAAATGGTTAGAAGCTACAAATACAGAGAAGAACATGACTTAAATAGAAAATTGATACATTTCAGGAGATGTCTATGGCTTTGGCAGGCTTATCATAAACGGATACACCACAGATCAAGTACACACTGACTGAATTCTATGTCCTGAAGATAAATACACGGCCCTAAATGCAAATGCAATGGATAAAAAATAGAAATATGAAAACTCCCACATCATCATCAAATAGATGTAACGAAATGGACATCGATGAAACCTTTTATGATGGCCTGGAAAAGCACTACAACGCTTCAGCAGTGCAAAGCCACTTTTATTCCAAAAAACAGAAAAACATTTTAGTTCAACTGCAATAATAAATTAAGAATAACGATTGATGAACAAAAAATGTTTAGGTAATTGGGATGGCATTGTGTAACAAATCCAAAGATGCAATTAACTTTAAATAAAACAAGCATCTATAAATAAAATGTAAAGAACAAACTGAATAGATCTATCTGGAGCTCTTTGTTACCTTTTTTTTCCTTTGAGGTAACAGTTACTTAATCTAGTCAAAGGACACTTGAATCAATGCAAATCTTAGACAACTAACCGCATCGTACAATCGCATGACATCAGAAGCATCTACTCATATACAGAGGAAGATGTTTCCAACTAACTAGTAAGGAAATTTTGCTGATGAATGGCATCTAAAGATACACAAACCATCAGCAAGTTTGAACATGTTGTTCAGCAAGACGGCTATAACCCTGGAAATGTTACACTAAATTGAAATTGACTATCGGAAACACTTAAAGATACAAGGAAGCATCAACCAATTTGATCATGCAGCACAACAAGACAATTAATAACCTTGAGAAGGGAACTCTAGAACCTTCATCTGGTGGAAGTTTTGTCAAATTTATCTTCATCGTGAGATCAAACCCATCCTTTGGAGGATCAAGAATCTGCACAACTGGCCCATAAGCTGCTTTTATAGCTTCAATGGCACCAAGTGGAAGCCCATCATACAGAATCGCTTCAGGAGGTGGCAGAGGCAAAGCAACTGACAACACCATTGCCTTTGGATTCCTCATAGAAAACTGAAATCAAAGCCCAGATTCATTAGATTTGTGATATTGAGCATGAGACAGGTGATAATCCTAATGTAGGTGTACATGACAGAGTGATGCTCATTTCAGAAAATAAGAAAATACCCACACCCAAGAACTTTAAAATTAGATGAAAACCTGCTTAAAGTAGAACAATACCAACCTATAAATTTGAACACACTTTCAGATGAAATAGCAATGCTCAAACACTAGCAAGTCCATATTTGTTATAATACGAAACACAGAAGAAACCTTTATTTGCACCATTAACTAAGTGCTTGTGACAAATTACATGGTTAGTATGTAGTGTCATGGCAACCATTCAGTATATGAAAGAACTCAAGAAGTAAGAAGGTAACAGCATCCTATTCATTGCTCTTGTTGTTACTGTTCTTGTGAAGAAATAGGTAACTAGAGGTTAAAAGGGAAATGCTATCAAATGGCACATATCAAACTGGGAAGAATAGACCCAATTAACTAGTGACTATTGTTATATTCTGCAAGATTAAGGCTGCAAGATGTATATATATTTTTGGACCGAAACATCAAGTAGATAGCCACCTTAGGATCAACTGTTTAATTTGTACCAAAACCAACCTCGCCAAAAGTTAGCTACCCTAAGAATTTGACACTGATTAGGATTGATGCCAAAATCTGTCAAGCCATTGCCACCATGGTGGTATACGTATTACCATCCATTTGTTGCCGAGACTTGGCACAGTAGCCACTGCTTTTGACGCAAATCTATGCGACAATATAGAACTCACCTGAATATGATACCGGACATCGTCAAACTCTACTGTGTGACAGTCGATGTCCATACCCTTCTCGCCACTGCATCGTACCGACATCGCATGAAATGAAATTAAATGAGATATTGCAAACAACCATGCCACCAGAAGCAAGATGTGGTTCTGTTCTCTAAGCAAAAGCAAGGTGGCAGCCAGCGACATACCTGAGAACACGGTCTTGCAGGATCTGGAGCAGGAACCTCGATGGGGACTGGAGCAGTATCATCTTCCACGGTTCTTCTCTCCCCTCCTCCTGTCAACCAGCCTTGCACCTCAGCCCCCCTCAACCTGACAAAATTCTCTCAGTTCCAGAAGCGTGCAGCAGTAGTATAATGATAAGCTGCGTTGTAGCACTGAGGCTGAAATTTCATTTACTGATCATTTAGATGGATCCAAACTTTAGAAAATTCCAACATTTAAACGCTACCTCAAAATAAACATTAACAAACAAACATTATTGCAGTGACCGATCCCAAGTGAAATGTATCCCATTCCTACCTTTATAGGAAGGAACATTAACAATTTGAATCTGTTGGTATGCCAAACTTGACAAAAATTTAGCTATTGTGACACAATTGACAAGAAATATACCATCTCATGCAAACAACAGCACACATATCGAATAATAGAATCAAATACTGGAGTTGCTACTTGCTAGGGTCTACCTTTGGTAAAGGAAGCCCAGATCTGGACGCCGACGATGCCGAGGGTCGGGTACGAGCAGTAGCCGACGCAGAGAAGGGCGCGGGGCGACTTCGCTGGGCGCTGCCGGCTTCTCTCCCCTCCGCCGCGGGCAGTTCTTCTCTACACTCCCAAGCCTGATGCAGAAACGGCGGCTGCAATGGATGGTGGTGCGCCTGCACAGCGGAGGGAAGAGGGAGGAGGGAGGAGAGAGAAGAGTCGCCGGCGCTGGCTCGGTCACGGTCGCCTCCCGTGCTCCGACGCGCTCCACGGTGAGGAAGGCACGGATGGAGGGGCACACGTTCCCACACGTGCGAGTCACGTGGACGCCTACTTGATACTTTTAAATTATTTAATAACTAAATTTATAAAAAAAATAGTATCAATATTTATATATTTAAATAGTTTTACTATTAAAATATATTACATAATTAATTTAATGATACCATTTAATATTATAAAAGTTAGTTTTTAAATATATTTAGTTAAATTTAAAATTATTTGATTCCTTAAAAAGAGAGGATTGTACTTTTTATGGAGGGAGTATATTTGTCTCCAAACCAAACACCTCTTCTAAAGTCTAAAAAGAAGATCAACCTAAATATCCAATCGATTCTAATTGACTAGCTCAAGATTCAAGCATGTGTTCTAGATTTTTATTACTTTTAAATTTCTTTATTTTATCATATATGTCTTGTCGTCATTAGATATGGTCATAAAAAGTATATGTGACCACGAGTGTGATAGCTGATAAACCTCTTTCATTGGTGTTTTCTTCTCCAACCTAGCATCAGCTGAGATGACGACAATGGCCTAGATCTTGTGCCTCGTATCCGATGCCACCATGACTAGATCCCGCGACTCTATGTCAAGCTTGGATGGTTATGTGATTGGGCATGCTGCCTTGGTCTCGACAATAGCGGAGATGTCTCATAAGTGAGGATGTGATTTTAATGAGCAATGGGTTTAGTGAATGGGGCATCACATTGGCGCAACACATGGTGGGGTTGTGTGCATTAGTTGCTTGAGCTGCGCAAGCGCTGCAACAATCATTGTAAAACACATGGACGGCGTGCTAGCTGTGATCAAGCATGCCTGTGGAAGGCACGTTAATGCCAGTGGAGGTAGGGTTGCAACGAGAGCAAGATTATGGCCGACTCCTAACCATAGGTGATACAAATGGTTGAGACTTCCTTGAGCGGATAACATGCTCGTAGAGACCCTTCTCTGCAAGAGATTGGTGATGGCTATGGTATGTGTGGACAAGACACCATGGTTATTGGTTGAGCATGTGGCTAGATTGTGTGTCAAAGCTTACTGAATGTGATATGTTTGTTTGAGTTATGCTCGAAACTTGGAAGGGCAAGCCTTGCTTGGCACCCCACTAAGTCTACAATTGATGTCTTTGATGCTACATCCCTCGTTGCAGGATTTGTCATAAGATCCTCACCTTCTAGGGTTATATATATCGGTTGAAAAACATAGGACCAATCTTTTAGAGCCAAAGATGCATTTATAAACATTATATTCTTTCTTGGGGGGCGTTGTTGTGGAGAATCCCACTCTCCTTGTTCCCTATCTTTAGCAGTAGGGTGATGTTTTGTCATCAGAGTTGAGGCTTCACTAGTTTTTGTGGTGTTGGTTTATCTTATTGGTTCCATATGAGTTTTGTTTGGTTGTTTTGTTGGACATTAGTTGTTACAAGTTGCTCTCTTTTTATTGATATATGCCACGCAAAGGTATTATCAATTGCCTTTAAAAAAACACATGCAATCGTAAGAGCATTTTGTGTCCCATGAAGATGCACAAAGATACCCAATGATGGATATGAATTGGAAAAGTGTCCACTAGGATCAATTTGTTTCCATCAAAACTATCCCATCCTATGAGCCCAACCAAGTTGTTGAAGACTATATGTCTAACTCGCCATGCTCTCCAGGAAGGCAAACTTTGGTCTAGGCTACAAGACAGTGTCCTAGGCTCCTAGCCATGCCAAGATAAAGCCAACATTTAAGGGGGGCACAAGTTAGGCCGTGAAGGGAAAAATTTCGCGACACTATATCACTTTTGTTTGTTTGTGGTAATTATTGTCCAATTATGGACTAACTAGGCTCAAAAGATTTATCTCATAAATTCTGACTAAACTGTCCATCCAGGCAAGCAATCAACATTCTTGTCAATGAAGGACCACACTTGGGGGGTTTAATGTCTGTTTAGATCGGCTAAAGCTAATTATCAGCCATAACTAAAAATTGGATAAAAAAAATAGCCAGCTACTGTTGTGTTTCAGATCCCCATATAAGAATAGACTATTAGCTCTTGCTGGCTATTACTTGCAGAGAAAATCAAGCAGCTCGCGGGGTAGACAGCCTTGTACAACATAATGGCTCAAGATCACGAAAATGAAGCGCAACAGCGACAGCGGATCAGCTTGCTGCAGCCCACACGCCCTCAGGAGTAACCATTTAGGACGACTCTGTGACAGAGATCCCTTTCAATTCAAGGAGAGGCCGTTCATCTTTATCCTCGAGAAGATCCAATTCTCAGGATCACATCAAAAGACGCGACTATGCCATACAATATAAGAGATTAACAGAGTGATTCAATGTGAGAGCACAGACCTAAACTGTGATTACCAATACGTATACGTAGCCAACATATATATTACTACAGCAACCACCAAACACTGTAAAAAGAAGGAAGAAGTTCTGCCAATGAAGCCACCTCAAAATCATTTATATTGCATGACAACCTTCATAACCGCTATGCTAAGATCGCAAAACTAATCCATCCAACCACCACTTCTGTACTGATAGAGGTGAGCAGCACAGCACCTTTCTTTGCCATCTCATGACCGAATACAGCCTTAGATGCTTGTTCTTGCAGTCAGAGCCTTACATACCAACCAAACATTCTCCAACCCTGTAATATAATTCACCACTGTAAATACAACAGATAAGAATAATCTTATTTTTAAAAAAGAGTAATTCAAGTCCATTGAATTGCCTTATGGAAATTAAAAAATGCACTGTATTCGGTATGATTTCAACAGTATAGTTTGTATAGACATACAACAGTATAGTTTGTGAATGGACAACAGTATGATTTCGACAGAAAGGTGCACTGTATTTTTAAAAAGAGTAATTCAAGTCCACTGTATTTTCTCAAACTATACTGTTGTATGTCTGCACTCTGCAGATACTCATCGGAGCAATATCACCAGCCGAACCTTACTAGGGATTTGATAGCAAAATTTAATGTTGTTATATCTCATAAAAGGAATCACAGCCACCATATCATTTAGTACTATCTTAAGTCTTAACCCATCCTGCGGCGTTCATAATGGAAAGAAAGACACCACTCTCATGTGAAGGTTCAGGTTCAACATACATTCAGTATTTCTGACCAACCAATAATGTGTTCATCATTTACGTACGGTCAGGAATAAGATAATAGTACTAGATTTGATTTTCCACCACCAGTGCAAATGCAAAATGAAAAACATACAGATCAATCATCAATGAAATCATTTCGGCTGCCACACTGCAATAGCAATCAAAATATTGCTTGTGCTCTTTATAAGTACCCTAATTATCTTTCTAAATTCTTGTGCACAACTAAGAGTATGATTGTGTTATTTTTGTTGGCTGATGTGCATCACTGTATCCTTTACAAGGCAAGAACAAGAGTGCAGCCACCACACGACTAGTCCGAATCAACTGCAATAGTCCAGTGCTGCCATGGCCCACGAGCCCACGACTGCCCTGCTGAATTGCCATGTCATGTGATGCTTAATATATTTAGTGTTAGCTCATGTTACCCTCCCATAGTCCCATGCAGCAGTAACCATAATCATAATGAGATGGGAACAATGAAGGAAAGGTTGGGTGTCTTGAAGGAAGTTATGCCTCTAAGATTTTTGCCAAATGTCATCATCTAGAAACAGTCCAGTTGATGGGCCCAAACACTACCCAAAATCAAATAGGCTTCCTTCCTCACAGGCGCTTCTACTATCGAAGTGGTGAATTGAAGGCCCCCTCTACATCCAAAAATCCAAATGTCTAATGAATGAAAATTAATACCAGAAATTTCTCTTTTCTATTACATTGGCACTTTATGTATATGTTTACTACAATTTCTAAGGATCAGCAGACGCATAAAATTGCAGTGTATGCCAAGGGCAACAAATAGGCTAAGGGAACAGGAAATATTTTGTCATTCACAAAAGTGATGATAAATTTGGTCACATATCAATACACCTTCATTCTTGAAAGAACATGAGTAGGGATGGCCATGGATCGATCCATTAATCCACTCTAGTTGTACCTAGCAACTAATTATTTTGTTTGTCCAAGACAAATGAAAAAAAAAAATAGTTAACTAAGTTAAACTAGAGTGGACCCATATTTAACCATATGGATTTCTCTATGCCCCATACTTGAACATGAGATACTCTATCCCAGCATTGGCAAACCAGGACCACATATGACAGGAGGTAACACCATCGGGTTATGGCAATAGACACATGTTGGTCCAGATATAAAGCAGTACATGGCATTTATGTTACCAATTGATAAATGTAGCACCTATGTTCTATATTTAGCCTTTACTAAACTTTTTTTTGGGGGGGGGGGGGGGGGGGGGGCGCTAAGGATAGGGGCGGTGCTCCAAATGGATTCCCACGGTTCTTCTTTAGTGTAACTACTTAGTTCATTTAGTTACACTAGAGAAGAACCGCGGGAATCCATTTGGAGGGCCATCCCCATCTTTAGGGGGGGGGGGGGGGGGGGCTAATTGCCTAAAGACCTTCTCTGCATTAGCCACTATTCATACTTCAACTAACCATTAGAGCAACTCCAAGAGCTTGGCTAAATTTATTAGTCAAATTCCATTGTTTAGCCATTTTGTAAATATAAACCTCTTTAAAAAAGAAGAGGTCCCCAACAGCATTGCTAGTTTACAAAATCTCATAGCAAGTGCCCGTGGTTAGTTATATATGACCACCGAAAATCAAAGGGTAGCCAACTTCTTATTTTATAAAGTCAGATAGCACATCTGTTGGAGGCTAGATTTTGCTATACAAATTCTAAAATTGCCTCCACAACAAAAATAGCCAAGCTGTTGGAGTTGCTCTTAGCATTTGCTCTCAAACTAGCCTCTACCAGAATTCACAAATAAGATCTGCTATCTAATTAGTCTCTAACACAGTTACTTTGAGATGTAAACACTGATTATATGTAGAATTTGCAGACATTTAATTATCTAATCATGAATGGATAGAAAAGAGGTGTAACAGAATTTGTCGAAAATGTAGATTGCAGTAGTGGATTTAAATTAACCATGCATGGGTCTGCTTTCAGCTTTCCAAAAAACCAACATGGTTCCAAACTGAAATAAAAAAAAAGCTTTCATGGTCCTATTTACTACTCCCTCCATTCCAAATTGGAAGTCGGTTCTAGCCTTTCCTGGTACATATTTTTGCTATACATCCAGATATACACTGTCTAGATACATCTAGAAGACTTGAAAAGAAAAAATGGCTTACTATTTGGAACGGAGGGAATACATGTCAATGTATAGATCACATCAACTAGGAAGATGAAATAGGAATGAACAACATTATCACTCTACCAGTAGAAACATTTCCTAACATATTCATATGGGATAATATGCTGCCAAGTTTCACTCCTTAAACTAGTGAACCAGAATATACAAACTATTTCATTTCCAAAAGTCATATGACATTTTTTTTAATACACAGGAAAGCTGCCTATTTTTGTATTAAGAGAGGAAAAAAACGGCCCCATACATAGATCACCACCTCACTCCAGGCCGAGCCATGAGGGGTGAGAAAAACAAGTTAGGAGACTTAGAAGAGAAAAAATACTCTGAACCTAGACCAAAAAGGACAAGCAAGGCTAATCTAACCAAGCTCGTCACCGTGATCAATACGACGGAAATTATTACTAAGAATCAATGTTTTCTGATCGTCCGATTAATCGCGATTAATCATCCTTATTGGTACTTAGCACTCGATTAGGGCCTCCGATTCAATCAGAGCGATCAGAAACCTGATCGTCCGATTAATCGTGATTAATCGTCCGATCAGGCCTCTTGACCGATCAGAGCTAAATTGGCAGATGGGCTGCTTTTGACCTAGGCTATATTTATTTGGGCCAAGCCCATTAGGTTTTCTCTTATATACCTCACCCCCACTCTCTCTCCTCAGTCCTCACTCCCAACTCCAGCCTTCAGCTGCTGAGCTTGCTGCTCGTGCATCTGCTCAGCTGCTGAGCCTCCTCCCTCCCTTCCAGTTCCAATCCAAGCAGCCCGCTGCTGCTTGCTGCTTCCTCCTCCCTCTTCCCTACTGCAAGTCTGCAACTATATACATATATGATATATAGTCCTGCTATATGTTGGACGATTATATGAACGATTAGTTCTATCAAAGGTCAATTAATCGTCCTGATCGGTACCAGACCGATTAGAAACGATAAGCCGATCAGAAAACATCGCTAAGAATATATCAAGCATTTTAATACAACCCATCAGCCAATGGGTAAAATTCCACTTAGTTGCATTTCCCTAAACCTACAAGCTATTATGTACAACATGAAAGTGAGGTTATTCACATGCAGGATCAAGAAACAAATTTTACCACAAGACCTAACCAAATTCACTGCATATGCACAACTCATAAACACCCATATATCAATCCAATTTACATTGCATTCTCAAATACTTAGCATTGTACAAGAAAGCTAATTTACACAATCAAGATATATAATTGGTATAGTTGTCACTTTATCATGAACTAAATGACATGTTCCCTGTTGTAGCATTAAGAAATGCAACCAGGCATAACAAGACAAATTCATGTTATATCATTGCGCACGCAATCAGCAAGTTAATATCCATATACATAGCATGATCGATCAAACTCACTGTTAATGCAAAATGCAAAGATATTGACAATAACAGAGTCACCATAACACAGCCGATTGCTCTAATTAAGCTTTTTCACACCATAACTTGTGCACTTGTACTCAAATGTAATCATCAGAGCAAGTGAACCCGTACCAATGCTGCAGAGAGTCATCACATGCGTGGCTGTGGGCGCAGGATCATGATGATGATGTCAATAGCCATGAACGCAACAAGCGGGCTGAGGTCGAGCTTGCGGCCAAACACAGGGGGCATGACCTCGCGGCAGAGGGCGAGGAAGGGGTCGCAGAGGTCGCGCAACGCCGAGAAGGGCTGGCGGTCCCAGGGGATGTTGGGGAACCAGGAGAGCAGCACGCCGACGAGCAGCACCTCCCGGTACACTCCCAGCCACCGCACGGCCGCCGACATCGCCGCCGCCACGGGGGCGCGGAGGGGCGCGAGGTTGAGGCCCCGCAGGGCGGCCTCCAGCGTCGACAGCGGCGACGCCAGCAGCCCGCCCAGCGCCGTGGCTGCCGCCGACGCCGACGCCTCCGTGGCAGCGCGCGGAGGAGGGGTCAGGCGGAGGCCGCGGGAGAGGGGCCTCGCGGGGAAGGCTAGGGTTCTGGGGAATGCGCGGGCGGATGGGCTCGGGAGAGCGCGGAGAAACGGGGCCCGAGGGCAAGGGGAGGTCAGGATGCCGTACATATCGCCGCTTCTCCGGAGACGCGGGAGTGGAGAGTCCTTGAAGGGCTTGGGGAGGAAGAGGGTCGGGGCGGCGGCGGAGGAGGGCGGCAGCCGCAAGGCGAAGTGGCCGTGGCACGGGAAGAACAGGATAGCTTTAGCGTTTCGTGTGGGCCCCGCTTGTAAGTGAAAGATCTGCGATAGGTGGACTTGATAACACGGTAAATGGGCCATCAAGGCCGGGCCATATGCGATGGAGTAGCAGCACGAACCTAGTTTAGGCCTTTGGAATGCACGAATTTTGTAGAACTTAGGCCTTGATTAATTTCAAAAAAAATTCATCGTCACATCAAATTTTACGATATATACATGGAGTATTAAATATATATAAAAAATAAAAATTAATTATATATTTTACCTGTAATTTACGAGATGAATCTTTTGAATCTAGTTAATCTATGATTAGATAATAATTATCAAATACAAATGAAAATACTACAGTACCCAAAATCCAAAAAAATGCCAGCTGAACAAGGTCTAGGATAGAAAATTTTGGAAGGAAGCAGAATTTCGTTTTTTCCCTACGTTCCAATGGAGCTTATAGAGGATAAAAGGATATATTATAAATGAAATGTGGGTTTATAAGTCTATAGGTGCAATTTTTATGTGGTTTATTTATGGCCCTCATAAGTCAGTATGTTTGCCCGGCTCTGCATGCCGCTAACCATTTTTTCCAATTAAGTTATTTTTTAACTACTACTGATCCTTCAATATCAAAAATAAGTGATCCAAACTAACCTCGTTTTAATATTACATTCATCCTCATTCTAAATCAAATTGTGCTAAGTTTGACCAAACTTTTTACCCAAAGTTCCGTTCTACGCGGATCGGACGTTCGGGCGCTAGCAGTTTCGAATTAGCCTGGGTCCTGGGTAAGAGGCCTGCCCATATGCGGCTGAGTAAAACAGCGTCACAACGGATTAACAAGGGGGAAAAAGATGCAATTCCCATAAATAATCCCGAACGGCTAGTATAATCTCGATCAAACAAGCCTAAAAAGGTACATGAGCCTCTAAAACGCCAGCCGGTTTTGGTTGCCCGAGCCTATAACTCTAGCTTCGTGGGATGGTCAGTCTTATTTGGCACTCATGAATGCCATGATCTGGTGATGAAAACGTCCTGCAAACGCCCAGCGATGGTCCCTTGACTACCGCCAACCATTTTTGTTTTTGTTTTTTTGCTATTTATTTATTACTATCTTTCTCAATCTACATTTCTATCTATACCATAGTGTCCATCTCAATCTATATAGCAACATATATTTCTATCTATATCTATCAAATTCTTTTTTTAAACTATTTATTACCATATTACAATGTTCTAAGTAGCAATGCACGTGCCATACAAAATGTTGACATCAAATTTCCTTCCTACAAACAGTATTAATTCAATATTAGTTGACTTTTTTAAGAAATAGTTGTTATTTTATTTATATTTTGTATTCCTGTAGCAATGCACAGGACATACACATAAATGTTGGCATCCAATTTCCTTCCTACAAGTAGTATAATTTCAATTAAACCAACATTCGATTTCTTGTGGTTCCCGAATAATCAATGGCACCGTACGAGCATTAGAGACGGGGGAAAGCACAATCGCATAATCAATGGCACCGTACGAGCATTGTGGTAGTTACCAATATTGTGGTAGTTATTAATATAATAGAGTAAAATCCACTAGCGGTTCCCGAATTTGTTCGACTGTATGTGTCATTCTGATCTCTAAACTCGTAAATCGATCGTTTAGATCTTTAAACATGTTCACCAGTGTCATTATGGTCCCTAAACTTATAAGTCGCTCATTTAGGTCCTCAAACTTGTTCGACAAACATCTAGTTCCTCAAACATGTTCAGTTATGTTATCCTAATCTCTAAATGTTATAAATACTGCAAACTTATAAATTCAATATATATTTTTAGAATTGACTAAAATTTATAAATCTAGTTTTGTTAAACTCCTGGTAACATGTACTTTAAATTAGAATAAAGTAAATCACCATGTATTTTTTATTTTTAACTCTATAACTAAGGCCTTATTTAGTTCTAAAAAAATTTGTAAAATTTTTCAAATTTCCCTCACATCGAATCTTGCAGGACATGTTTGAAGCATTAAATATAGATAAAAAAAGTAATTGCAAAGTTTGCCTATAATTTGCGAGATGAATCTTTTGAGGCTAGTTAGTGTATGAATGGACAATATTTGTCAAATACAAATAAAAGTGCTACAGTGCCCATTTTGTAAAAAAAAAGTTAGAACTAAATAAGGCCTAAATGACAAAATACGCATGTATACTTTTATAAATCCTAAAAATGTATGTGCCTATTTAGTTATTGAACTATAGTTTTAAAAATAGAAGTACATGGTTATTTGTTTTATTATAGTTTGAAGTACTCCCTCCATGAAAGAATCAATTTTTAGAGTTGTCCTAAGTCAAACTTTCTAGAAAAATGCTAAGATTTATGATATCAAATTAGTATCATTAGATTCATTATAGAATATATTTTCATATGATGCGTATTTTATGTCATATATGTTGTTACTCTTTTCTATAAAATTATTTAAACTTAAAAAAGTTTGACTGACACGGATTCTAGGAATTGATTCTTTCATAGACGGAGGGAGTACATGTTAGTAGAAGTCTTACAAATCTAGATTTATAATTTTTGGATAGTTTTATAAATAAACATTGAATTTACAAGTTTACAGTATTTGAGACGGAATGACACAGTTGAATAAGTTTGAGAACATAAAGGGATGATTTGAATGTTTAGGAATCTAGATGATACAACCGAACAAATTTGAGGACCTAAATGATCGATTTGAGAGTTTAGAGAACGTGATAACACAGTGAACAAGTTTAAGAATTTGAACGGTCGATCTGATGAGTTTTGGGATGACATAGCCAAACAAGTTTGAGGGACTGCCGGTGCATTTTCTTCTAATCTAATGTCTTGTTTAGTTCACCTAAAAAAACCAAAAACCTTTCAAAATTTCCTATCACATCGAATCTTGCGGCACATGCATTGAGTATTAAATATAGATGAAAACAAAAACTAATTATACAGTTTACCTGTAAATCGCGAGATGAATATTTTAAGCTTAGTTAGTCCATGATTGGACAATATTTGCCAAATAAAAATGAAAGTGTTACGGTACTCGAAACCAAAAAATTTTAGAAAGACCTAAACATACAAGACAATAATCATCCTGGATCTTATTGTCCATGTATATATGGAGCTGATTGGGTTCCACGAGTCCGAGACGAGGGCGCAGGTTGCAGACCCAAACCCGTTTGTCGTCATGGGCTTACGGACGGACCACCGCCTCCGTGGCCTGACCGGGCGAGCCTGGGCTCGCTTTCAAGGTTTGGGCCAGGCTCGAATTCTGATTGGGCTTGAGCCGAAGACGGGATACTAATCCATGTTTAGTTTCCCTTTCATCCAAAAGATTTTGATTTTTGGTCTCTCATCTTGCATAATGGAACTAAACAGCATATAAAATTTTTAGAAAAATAGTTCTCATTCTCTATTTTGGATTTTGGTCTCAAAAGGCCAAAAAAAGCTAAAAAGAGTCTCAAAAGATCATAATAAGGACAATAAATTCTATATTTTGGATGAAACTAAACATAATACTAAAAATTTTATCATTTTGCATTTCGTCGTTCTAAAGTACTTGACATTAACGTTTTTTTCCCTAATAAAAAAAGAGCTAATTTTTTCCATCAAGATATACAGGGATATCTGGTTGGTTGTGTTTGGATGGTTTGCTTTTGCTTGTCATCAGACTATGGGAGTGTTTGGGACTGTTTTGCTCCATGTTTTTTAACTCCGCTCCACGTTTTTTAGCCAAACAGTTTCAGCTCCACGCACTTAGTTCGAGAAAAAATGATGGAGTTGTGAGAGCATCTAAAGAGGTACTCCACGAACTCCAGTTTTTTGTGGAGCTGCTTCATGGTAGAGTTTGTGGAGCAGAGTTCGTGCAGCAGCGTCAAACACCCTTATATACATACGACAAGGACACAAATTCTTTGTTTCCGACGCATGTATACGTAGTATATGCTTTTATTTGCCTTGGCAATCTGCCAATCCATGTCATGCATGCGGCACACCACACGCAAGATCGGATCGGTACTTGCAAGCTGTATCTCTCCATGATCGAAATGAACCGGCCGGAGGGACGATACAGAGACGTGCCAGCACAAACCACGCATCTTGACGTCTTGTATTATTTCTTTCTTCGCCCAACAGCAAACTTTTTGATTCAGATGATGATTATGAATAATCAACTTAACAGAGAGCGACTGTCCACTGCATATATATACTGCCCCATCGATCGAGTCAAGTTAATTAACCATATAAATTTTTCGTACAAATAAGGCCTTGTTTAGTTATAAATTTTTTTGGGAAATCGACATTGTAGCACTTTCGTTTGTATTTGACAAATATTGTCCAATCATGGACTAACTAGGCTTAAAAGATTCGTCTCGTCAATTTCGATCAAATTGTGCAATTAGTTTTTATTTTCGTCTATATTTAATACTCTATGCATGCGTCTAAAGATTCGATATGACGGGGAATCTGAAAAATTTTGCAAAATTTTCTCAGAACTAAATAAGGCCAACTATATTTTACCGTACCGGTTGGTGTGTAGATCGATGTTTAGTGAAGATTATATATATGCAACCAGTAGTGTTGTCTCCACGACTCCACGCATGCATGGTGTGGTATGGACGATGATGCTTGCTTTATTTCACTTCCGTGTGTACTAAATCCAAGTCACTATTCACCTGCAATTCAATCATTAGATGACTCTACTTTTTTTTTTCAAACACGCAGCAGGTACGGATCAATATGGATTTGATGAGTGGGACGGACGGACATATATCAACTGTTGAAGTTGCTCTAAGCCACGGGACTAGGTAAAGCAAAAGTTAATTTTACAGATCGATCGTTAAGTACTTGATCCTTCTGTTTTAAAAGCTTCAATTTTTAACATCCGTGTGAGTCAAACATTTTAAAAGTTTGACCAACTTTATAGAAAATAGCATCAATATCTATATTATAAAATAAATATCTTATAAAAATATATTTTTTGATAAATCTAATGATACTAATTTGTTACTATAAATCTTAGCGTTTTTTGTTGAAATTTGGTCAAAGTTTAAAAAGTTTGATTTAAGATAACTCTAGGAATTGAAGTTTTTAGGGATAGAGAGAGTGGCTACTTTGAGCATATATATACTTTGGAGTATGGAAGGGTACGTAAAATATACTATACAAATATATGTAACAAAAGGTTGCATTTTAATTTTGGTGACGATCGATGACCATGGTGATGATGTCAGAAATATTAATTTTTTTTACTAGAGTTAGCATCCGTATGTACATTTTGAAGCTTTCCTAACAACCTACATGCAGTTCCTTCAGCTTGTGTGAAAAGATCAACAACAATATATATGCTGCAGACTTGATTAGATGTACTTGAGGAGTTGTGTGGTGTAGCAATCCAGCAAAGACGATATTGTACTAACACAACTTCCCATTACTAATATCGTGATTAGTTGTTGCTTGAATGCATTGCGTTGCACACCTTTAGTTGTACTAGAGATGAGTACATGCACGGGCAGCACGGCTATATATATATATAGCTTAGCTATAAATTGAAGCATGCATCTGCTCCGGAATTATTGCTCGCACTAGGGCCGTGCGTGCAGGGGTATATTTCAAGTCCCCAAACCGAGGCAGGGCAAATAATTCAAGTAGAAGTCGTCACTGCATGCACACTGCACAGTGCACACAACACACGCCAGTTCAGACAACAACAATGGACAGAAAACTTTGAAAGATTATTCCAATTTCAATTTTATGTACTACTACCAGCCATTTCGTAACATCCTTGAAATTTGTGCGCTCTAATTCCAAAGAAGATGCGCTACATATGTGTGTTTTTTTCTTTTTTTTTGAACTTTTTTTTTCCATTTTTTTGAGGATGACGGTAAGGTACATCTTCGCTTGAGCTTATCAGCCGAATTTGTCAGTCATTCAGCAGTGTTTTTCTCTTAAAACAAATCAGCTAACAGTACTTTTTGTCATGGCTTATCAGGTAAAATTTATTTTACCCTTGAAGGCATGTGCCCTCACTATCCCACCCGTTAGATTCGCGTTAAGAAATGTGTTTACACACTTGTCAGAATAAACCTAATGGATAAGAGAGCGAGGACATGTGCAGTTAAAGATTAAAAGTCGCCTTCGTCTAGAAATAGACCAGTCATGGTAGTAGGTAGGATTTTATTAGCCATTCTTGCGCAAAGCTCGAGGGTAACCACACCCAACCTAGCTATTTTACGGGAGAGAAAGAAAAGGAGGGCTGACCCCACCAAATGATTGTAATCATCATCAGTACTATAGCGCATATGGTTTCCATTGCATGGCATGGTGCAGGATCTCCATCATGTGGCCGATCATCATCTCTGATCCACACAGGCCATTGCCGAAGCAGCTGCAACATATCTCTCCTGGGCTGGGAAAAGAAGCCGCAACCAACAGGCCACAGTGAGTGAGCCGACGATGCCGACGCACATGCGACGACCCATCAGCATGCAGCCGCGCGCGCACACAAGACAAGACAAGACAAGACAATGGGACTGGGTGATGGACGAACTAATAGCGGGATCAGCGGGCTAATCACGTACTACTATACGCTTGCTAGCTATGCCGCCTGCATGCCTCTGGGTTAAGGAAGCTAGCTACTAGGAGTAAGGCCTTCTTTAGTTTGTGAAAATTTTTGGTTATGGCTAAAAAATGTATCTTGCAAATTACAGACAAACTATGTAAGGTCTTGTTTGGATGTTGTCGTATTCACCTCAATCCACATGTGTTGAGATGGATTGGGACTTCGACCCACCCCAACACATGTGGATTGATGTGAATCCGAGTACATCCAAACAAGCCCTAATTAGTTTTTATTTTTATCTATATTTAATGTTATATATATATATATATATCTAAAAATTTGATGTAACAGGAAATCTTGAAAATTTTTGTAAACTAGTGGTGGGCCGTACTCTGTCACAAGCGCAGGACAGCATGCAAGCGATGGGTTGGGTGGGAGCGAGAGAGGACTGTGACACGACGACGGCACGATGCATATCATCGATGGCAGGCCGGCCGGCAATTAGCGTGGCCTGGCCTCATTAGCGTCTTGCTTCTGGCTAAAGCGTTGGTGGCCGTGCTAATCGATCGGTCGATGTGGATTAGTCGCCGGCCGGCGGCGGATGGGACTGCCCGCCGATCAGTCCCGTCTGTCCGTCCATCATTAATTACTGTACTGAAGATGGCAACCCCTGGATCTCCGGTGATTATGCTCTGACGAGGTGGCAGCAGGATTCCTCTCAGGTTCTGTCCGTCTGTGCCCGTACACCTCGCTGAAAACCGACGGCTCATGGAATAGAAGTCATGGTCATGTGGGCACCACAAGAGGACGGCACGCCATGTTTGTGACACTGACACCTTCAATTATACGCTGCATGAGGTACTCCTATAGATACTACTAGTACGTAACGTACGCGTCGATCACGGGAATGTACGTACCCGGCCCAATTCATACCGCTGTCTCGTTTGCCTGCGCCTGCGTACGTAGGCCTTGTTTAGATACACCAAAAAATCCAAAACTTTACAAGATTCTCCGTCACATTGAATCTTGCGGCACATGCATGAAGTATTAAATATAGATAAAAAAATAACTAATTGCACAGTTTACCTGTAAATCACGAGACGAATCTTTTAAGCCTAGTTACTCCATAATTAGACAATATTTGTCAAATAAAAACAAAATTGCTACAGTGCCAAAATCCAAAAACTATTTGCATCTAAACAAGACCGTAGACAAACGCATTTAAGCATGTTTAGCCCTTGTTTAGATCAAAAAGGTTTTGGATTTTGACACTATAGTACTTTTGTTTTTATTTGACAAACATTGTCGAATCATAAAATAACTAGACTTAAAAAATTCGTCTCGTGATTTACAGACAAACTGTACAATTAGTTTTTATTTTTATCTATATTTAATGCTCCATGCATGTGCCGCAGGATTCGATCTGACGGAAAATCTTGAATTTTTTTTTGGTTTTTAGGGTGAACTAAACAAGGCTTGAAGACAAATATTAGGAATGGCTCAATTGTCGTAGAGGTGGTGATACATACTAATTCATTCCATTTCGTAAACAAAGCAAAACAAAAAGAATCGAATAAATAGAGTGGTCCATATTTGGATTTTGTTACTTAATTATATTCAGTTAAGGGTAAAACTATTGTTTTATTATCTTCAGTGAGGGATACAACACTAATTTCTTAAACCATCATCCTCAAACTCTTCTCACCGTGGCAACTGCCCCTCACTGGCAAGGTGGCCCAGCCATCGCAAACCCACCACTTTCCCCATTCCGCAGTGTTTTTGTCGCAGCAACACTCCCTCTCCCAAGGGTGGGAGGGTCGTGTCTCGTCAAACATGGTCTCCATGCACCACATTAGCTGCTGTGGTGACATGCCACTATTCTCGCCACCCAGGAAGATGTAGAGCGAGAAGATGTAGAGCGCCTGCAGCTACATGGATGTGACCTCACCATTGACATTGGTGAGTGCATCAGTGGTCTAGTTGATAGCCAGTGTATTGTCGTTGTGGCTCACGCGCGTTCGTGTGTGCGAAGCTGAGCTGCTAGGTGAATGTGGTGGTGAATCTACCGCACGACGAGCTCATCCACCACGCATGGTCGTGATGTTGCGACTCGCTAACAAATGTTGGTGATGGGGTGTCAGATGATGGGGCTAATACCACCGATGTAGATCACTAGGAACAGCCAGACGACACCCCAACAGGTGGTCAAGCAATATCATGACCTTGCATAATGGTCTATTCTGAGCATGTTCATGTACAAAAGTCTCTAGGGGTAGTAGGATGAGATGTAGACCTCAAAGATGGTGTGGTAGGCCGTATGTCTTGGGCAATTAGGGATGGGTGGCTTTAGGGATCTGAATGGAGTGGAAAGTCAGCAGCATCTGGAGCACATAGAAGTTGGTGCCATCAAAAAGAAAACTATAACTCCATGCGAGAGAACATAGTGTGGTGCTTAATGAGATAAAGGAAGAAAAGAATATACCTAAGATAACAAAAAAAAAAGTAAATTTTATATATTATTATAGTGTTCGTGTTATCGTTGCGGTTTCATTTCAGAGATACACATTAAAAAACCTGAATAACAATATTTTTCCCCTAGTTTAAGTTTCACACAATTCTAAATAGAAATCAAGATAAAAAAAATATAAAACTTGAGGCTACAATTGTGAAACAATAATAAAAAATAAATAAAAATACCTGGAAGGACCAATGGTTGTGACTCGTAGGAAGTCCTGCTGCGTACATGTGCAAAGTTTCACGTCCCTAGCCCAAGCTCCACCACACTCATCATTAACTTTGGGTTGCCTTAGGGACGTCTTTTATTTGGATTTGTGGGGTTTGATACCTGGTTTAGAAAATGTTTGGTTGGAGGGATTAAAGTTTAATAAGTATCATATCGGATGTTACATGGAGTGGTTTATGGGGTTTTCGGATACCAATAAAAAAATAAATTATAGAATTCGTCAGTAAACCACCACGAGACAAATTTATTAAGTCTAATTAATCTATTATTAGCACATTTTTACTATAGTAATTAGGGATTAACTTGTTATTAATTAGAGACTAATTTGGCTTAAAACCTGTCTCGAAAATCAGTCTTAATTCATAGTTTTTAGTTTTATAAATAATTTATATTTAATACTTTATATATATGTTTAAATTTTCGATGTGACATAAACTAAAGTTTAATTCGTGAACGGGGCCTTAAGCTCTTGTTGAACTCAATTAAAATACCCTATCGTATCCCCTACGATCCCATGCCGACACTGGCTTTGCAAAGAGGAGCAAAGTTTCAAATTTGTTTCCAATTCTGATCTAATCAACTCCGTGCAGGCGTGCACAAATTAAAGATGAGAGATTTTCTTTTGACCGACAAGTACAAAAAGATTACTCATCCATATATTTGGCGCGCAAGGACAGCCAACGTATCCACGTTTGACATGTGGGGCCCCCTCGGGCTGTTGGGGGTCTCCATCAACGGACCAACCTGACGTCATCTCGCAGAAGGATCGATCCTTCCAGAATCTGCTCCTTAAGAATTGTGCACGCGCCATTGATCAAACCCAAGTGAATTTCGAATTCATACTCATATCTCTCGGCTATCGCTACCAAGCCAATGCAACGTCACCTTAGGGATACTTTAGAGAGGGATAACATCCCGATTTCTTAGATCCAAATGTTACAGTTGATTATAATTAATAGATGCTATTGAGATAATGATGATATCTCCATGGCAACTAAAAATATTTTTTATATTATTCATTTTCTAATTTTCTAATAAACTGGCACAAATCTTAGCCATGTTGATGATATTCGATTTACCACGGTATGGTGTTAAGCATAAGGCATTCGAGTATTTAAGAACGGATGCAGGAAATGGTCTATTGAGGGTGGAATGGTGAGGATTAGCTCATCTTCCATTGTATATACTCTTGCCTCTTCTTCCTCCCTATATTTCACATAGCTCTACTTGGTAGGACGATTTAAGCCCATTATGTGTCTCTCGGGATGCGCTAGTGGTTAATGGATTAGTAATTTGGCTATAAAGAAAAAAAAAAGCAAAACTACATCAAGACAATGTGCTCATGGTTAATCAATACTAGGCGTACTAATAACCCAACAATATGGCAATAATTCAACGACAAAATCGCAACCAATCCTCACTATGATCAATACTTATTTGAAAAAGTTCTGCTATAAAACTTTGACTAATTTACTAAACTATCGGTCACATTGCCTGACTTGTTATGGCTGCATCACGTGAAGTATACATGTCATCTTTGAAGGACTAAGACCAATTCATTTCGAGACGTCCTTATGCCGTTTATGCTACTCATTATCATCTATCAAGTACGCAATAATTAGACGCTATTGAGATAATGATGATGTCTCTATGGGAACTACAATTATTTTTTTATATTACTTAATTCTCATAAATATTTAGCTTTATTCACATAAATATCAGGCGTTCATTGATTCCTAATTTTCTATGAACATTGGTAGTCATGTTGGTATTTGATTTGCCACTATATGGTGTTAGCATAAAAACGGATGCAGGAAATGGTCCTTTGAGGGTGGGGTGGTGAGGACTAGCTTATCTTTCTTTCTATACTCTTCTTCCTTTGGCTCTTTCATGGAGAACTTGGTAAGAGGACTAAGGCTTTGTTTAGTTCACCCCAAAAACCAAAAAGTTTTCAAGATTTCTCGTCACATCGAATGTTGTAGCACATGCATTAAGCATTAAATATAGACGAAAATAAAAACTAATTATACAGTTTAGCTGTAAATCACGAGACGAATCTTTTGATCCTAGTTAGTCCATAATTGGATAATATTTGTCACAAACAAACGAAATTGCTACAATAGCGAAATCCAAAAAAAATCACATCTAAACAAGGCCTAAAGCCCCTCAGAGCATCTCCATCATTGTCCTGATAACTTATCCTTAAGATATTTGTATTGGGATAATAACCTAATATTATTTTGTGACTATTGAAGAAATTGCCACAACAATACTCCAATACTATAGCTCTCCCGATAGCTATATGATAGGTAGGTCCCACCCGTGTATAGGAGAAAAGATAGTTAAAAACGTGGTAGTTAGGGGTGGTACCTCTTTATTTAAGGGAAGATGAGTAAAATATATCGGTGACCATAAAAAAAATGGCATTAGGGACTGTTGGAGCAAGAAAAAGACAGCTACTTCAGTATGTCAGTTTTATGAGAATAGGGAGACGTACAAAGGTACTGCTGTGTTCGTGCCTTTTAGATGCAGCACTAGTTAATGGATTAGTTTGATTGTATAAAGAAAAATGCAAAACTTCATCAAGACAATGGCCGTGATTAATCAATACTAACCCTACTAATAACCCGACAATATGGCAATAGTTCAACGACAAAATCGCAGCCAATCCTCACCACGATCAACACTTTTCGAAAAGGTTCAACTATAAAACTTAACTTTACGTACTAAACCATCGGTCACATTGGTAACTTGTTATGGCTGCATCACGTGAGGTATACAATGTCATCTTCATCAAAGGACAAAGAACGATTAATTTCGGCACGTCCTTGTACCGTCTATGCTACTCATTATCATCTCAAGTACGAGCAAAAATAATTATCACTCAGAGATATTAATACCGTTGCCCTCACGTCCTAGATTGCTATGGCGTCTTTTTCCATTTTTTTTCTTAATAATGAAGAAGTACCGGACGTGACAAAAGAGACTACGTACGCAACTCATACTGCTTCCCAATGAAAACGTCCATACGAACTCATCATTTTGGCACAAGTATACGAAAAGGAAAAAACATCATTTTCCCAATTACTTGGAAGCGACATGTGGAGAACCCCTCGTTGCCTTCCCCGGAAGCTAACACACGATTGGATTTACTCCAACTCTAGTGGCTACCACGCACGTACGGCATCGGTTCGAAAAACCTCAGTCTAATAATCTCCACTATTAATTCTTGTCCTCATGCAAAAAAAAATACAGAATTTTTCCGATTCCTTCTCAGATCGAATCTTACGGCACGTGCATAGAGCATTAATTATAGATAAAAAAATAACTAATTGTACAATTTGATTGTAATTTGTGAGATGAATCTATTGAGCCTAGTTAGTTTATAATTAGATAATATTTGTCAAATACAAACGAAAATACTACGGTGTCCATTTTGAAGAAAAAAAATAAACTAAACAAGGCCAATGATCGAGTGCAATTTTGGCTCAGGCATGCGACGGTTAAGTGCGGTAGTTAGGCCTTGTTTACATCTAAATGTTTTTTAGATTTTGATACTGTAGCACTTTCGTTTTTGTTTGATAAACATTGTCCAATCATAGAGTAACTAGGCTTAAAAGATTTGTCTCGTGATTTACAGGTAAACTGTGCAATTAGTTATCTTTTTTTATCTATGGCCTTGTTTAGTTTGAGAAAAATTTTGGATTTCGCTACTGTAGCATTTTCGTTTGTTTGTGGTAAATATTATTCAATCATAGACTAACTAGGATCAAAAGATTCGTCTCGCGATTTACAGGTAAACTGCGTAATTAGTTTTTGTTTTCGTCTATATTTAATGCTTCATGCATGTGGCGCAAGATTCGATGTGACGGGAAATCTTGAAAAATTTTGGAAACTAAACAAGGCCTATATTTAATATTCCATACATATGCCGCAAGATTCGATGTGATGGGAAATCTTGTAAAGTTTTGAGCTTTTAGATGCATCTAAATAAGGCCCTTAGAGCAACTCCAACAGCTCTGCTATTCTTATTATGGAGGCCTTTTAGAATTTTTATTATAGAAAAATAGGCTCCAACAGATGTGCTATTTGGTTTTGTAAAATAGAAAGTTTGCTATCCCTTGATTTTCGTTGGCCATATATAGCCAACCACTGACACTAGCTATCTGATAGCAAGGCTGTTGTGAACCTCTTCTTTTTTAACAAGTTATCTATTTTACAAAATGGCTAAACATTAGAATTTGGCTACTAATTTTAGCCAAGCTCTTGGAGATGCTCTTAGTACCACCAACCCCGGCCATTATTGCGGTTAGAGCAACTCCAACAGCTTTGCTATTCTTGCGAAGCTCTTGCTGATGCTCTTAGATGTCCCGTAGCAATTGCTCGTGTGAAATGAAATCCCCAACGTGCCCACCAGCATCAGGCCTTCATCATCATCATCATGGCTGGACAGAACACCGAGCACAGCAAAGGCGAGCTGAGAGCCTGAGAGAGAGGATCCGATCCGGATTCCACTGCGCCGGCGGATCGGTCGGAGGCTAGCGAGAGGTCTCCTCCGGTCCTTTTTGACTTTCCAACGCCCTGGACGTTGACGGCCGCCCAGCCAGCCGCAAAGGATCCGCGACCCACCGCACCAATACAAATCCAAAACACCCGCGGGGGGGTCAAAAGCGCCAGCACCCACCGAGTCCTTGGTTGCCCGGTGCGTTCGATCTCAGCCGTCCGCTGGCGCGCCAACAGCCCCGATCTGTCCCGGTGGGGGCACGACGACCGTACGGCGCGCGTAAATAGCCGCCCGCCGCGCCTCCCGGACGTCAGTTCCGTCGCGATTAGCGCGCTGAGGTGGCACGGATTGAAATTGAAACATCCAAAGGAGCCGTGGTGGAGTATGGCCTGTAGGAGGACTCGAAGTCGCCTGCAGTCTCCTCCATGACCTGTGGGACCGATGTCCCGTGGGCCCAGTGCGGGTGAGGTGGGGTAGTATGGGCATGCGGTGGGGAATGGACCGCGGCTCGATTGCCTCGTGTAGTCGTGTGCACTGAGTGGTGGGCGCTCGTGGGTCGGGTCACCGCTGCGTGCGCGGAAACGGAACGGAAGTACGGAACGGGAGTCGCTGCCCCGGCTGGCTGGCTGGCTGGCTGGCGTTAGTTAACGGTTGCTTTGTTTTCGTTAGCTAAACATGATTAAGCGTATTATATATGTACAGGATATATATTATATTATAGGCCAACAAAGTACGTAATCACAAGTCTTTGTTTTCCTCGGCGATTACTTTGGCGTTCGAGAGCTTGATATTAAGGACTTGGCGGATGGATTTGTCTTAACTATATCTAGGGGCGAAGCTGAGTTGGACTCGAGGGTGCAAATGCAACCCCCAAAAAAAAAAATTCAAAAACAATAGATTTAGTTAAAATTTCACCATATATGTACCCCTACAATCAATCTTTATGCATCCACAAGCTAGGTGCACCTTCCTCTAATTTGCTTTAGCTTCGCCACTGACTATATCTTTTAACCTATCCTAACCAAACGAGGAGACAAAAATAGGGCCCCTCTTGGCACATGTTTTGGTTGAAGGCCAACCACGATGGAATAGATGGATATTTTTTTCTTTCTTGGGGTGTTTGTTTACAATCAAGTGGGATGGATCCATTTTAAAAAGGAAATAGTCTCTCTATATATAGGTTGGATCCATCTCTTGAAAACCAAAACATGAGTATATGCCCCCACTTTGTCTCAAGAATGTGTCTATTGACTCCGTTCTAGGTGAGTGCAGTCATCGTGGCAGGTGTTGGTGTGACAGTACAGGTGAGTGAGTCGGGGATAGGATGATGAGCAAGCATGGCTACTTAACTCACATACGGTTCGTCTCTTTCAACCGAGCTCACGATGGCTTGTCTCAATTATAGTTCCATCTCCTTGCACAGGTGCCGCCATGAGGGTGGACGTGGGCAAGGTGGTAAGGGCGAGCGTGCAAATGTCACCGCAGCAAGGAATATAAGATCCACATGAGGAAGACAATATATATGAGTGGCCTATACCACTCATGATGGCTTCTCTCAGTTATAGTTCCATCTTCTTGCACGGGTGGCGCCATGAGGGTGGACGTGGCAAGGTGGTAAGGGCAAGCGTGCGAGCGCCACCGCATGAAGGAATGTAGTAAGATCCACATGAGGAAAAAGATATATATGAGTGGCCTATACCACTCACGGTGGCTAATGATAAAAGGCCTTGGCGTCCATCCCACTATCCCAATCATCCCTACTATCAAACTAGGACAACATTATCCACTGAACCAAATATGAGACAGGGTGATCCTATTTAAAAACAGAACATGACCTAATCTCATATGGTTAATGGATAGGAACAACCTACTAATTGTTGTTCTAGGTTTGACCACATAACTTTTTATTTCATTTTTCCGACAAAATTTGATGTTTAAGGGAATGGCCTACTTGAAAAAAAAATATAACTTTCTAGGGCACCCTTTTTGGACATAACTTTTTATTTGATTTTTTTTGACATTGTGGTAAAAATACATATCTTTTTATTTGAAACAAATGCATGTTTTGATTTAACGTTCAAGGGGAACTTCCATACCAAACATGTACTCTCAAATACGAAACAAAGCAGCTTGATTTGGTTCTATTTTTGGTGTTGTGCTAATTCGATGCTACTGTCTCTTCACATAAACGAGGCTCATTATTCTCAATTTCGTACTAAACTAGTAGTCTAGCGTATATATTCTACTTGTCCTCGATCAGCCAATACACGATGGACAAAATCAAAGCAGAACCAAACCAAATGCGACCTTGAATAATCTTAAGGCCAATGTTTTTTAGGCGCCGCGGCGTGGCGCGGCGCCCGACCCCCTTCACAACGCCTAGGCGTTTGTGGCGGACGCCTAGGCGACGCCATACACACATTGTAAGGCGTTGTAAGCTAGAATTTTTATATACTAGTGCAGCACATACATACCTTGTTTGTTGCCAATTCTTGATCCCAAGTTCCTTCCTTTCCCTTCCAAAAGCTCTTCTCCTGCATGACAATTACAGAATTCAGCAATCAAACATGTTATTAGTTGCTATTTGCTAAGAATTAAATAGGAAACAATACACAAGAGGCAAAATAACAAATTAGCAAGCATTAGTTCATGCATGAGCATGACAAATGACATCATAGTCTGTCTCAAATAGTCCACAAACTTAAACTGCTGAACTCTACAGCATACTAATTAAGTCAACTACACCACAGTCCACAGCCATACAACAGGAGTGTGTGACAACACAAAAGTACAGCAAGGGTGCAGGACACAAAAGAATCCATCAGCAAGAGTGCAAATCTTTGTTTCAGCACTCAAAATCCATCATCAAACTCATCAGGATCAGCAGCCTTGTCTTGTTCAGTAGCAGGAACATTGCCATCTTCTTCACAGTCGCTCACTTCCGCATCATCATGTGGGTCTTCAACTTCATCTTCCTCTTCTCCATCTTCACCAGCTGGAACAGGAACATTTCTCGAACGACTATAATGTAGAGTAGCAGTAGCTCTCCTAGGAAGATTACGCCCCCGCAGTGCTTGTGATGCACCTGTGGCTTCATCAACATGCTGCCATGTGAGCTCATCAACAGCATCAGACCCTCGAGCACTCGGAATGGACACATGCAATGAATCAGCCCATTCATTGTCCCAATTGAACTCCTCAATGACCAAAGGGTCATATTTCTTGCCTGCCTTCTCACGCATAAGCTGAAATCTTGTTCTCATCTTCCGATTGTATGAAACAAACACAATATCATTCAATCTCTTGTGCAGCAGCCTATTCCTTTTCTTTGTATGCATCTACAAACAAAAAAATCAGATGGGAAGCAAAACAAAAAATCAGATTGTATGCATCTAAATAAAATTTGTTAATCACAATTTACGAGGATGCTCACATGACTGAAGGTACTCCAGCACCTCTCACAACCGGATGATGAAGCACAAAGACTAACTATGCGCTTATCAAGTCTTTGTAGTTCAATGGCTCGGCCACCATAAGAACGCCACCAATCAACTGGATGAAAAGTACAACACATATTAGGAGTTTGGAATGCAATTAAGTTGCTGAAATTTGCAAGCTGAGATTAACAGCACTTACGAGGACTCATTTTGTCATAGCTTTCCTTTGCCATTTTGTTTGAGAAGGCATCACCACGTTGCTCTTCATACTCCATGGCCTGCCTATTGATCTTCATTTGTGTTTCCACATCTGGTATCATTCTTCCAAGCACTTCAATAAAACAGCCTCTTAACTGCCCAACAGTGGCATCGTCATTAGCTTTTAGAAGAGGAAAAAATTTTCCTGGGTTCAAATATAGTGCAGCCCCATACAGTGGATGATCCATTTGGTTCACCCAACGCTTCTCAATAATGTCCATAATTTTCTTGAGCAGGCCCTGCTTGGTTTGTATATTGAAGCTTTGCTTTATCCTCTCTTTTGCATGATTCATCAGAGCTGTGACCTCTGGCATTGCAGGCTTCTCATCACCATCAACAGCCCTCAAAACAATTAACAGTGGTGCTGAAGCTCTTAGGCAATCTTCTACTGAGTTCCAAAACTCAGTAGATAGCACAATGTCTTGCACTTGTTGACCTGCTGCAGTTGTACACAAGTTGTTCCCAGTCCATGTTTCACTAACAAACAAGCTCTTCAAGGCATCCTTGTTCTTGTACAAACTCTTCAATGTCAGAAATGATGTGGCAAATCGAGTCTTTGCTGCCCTAACAAGATCAGTCCCACCTGTTTGAGCCCTCATTGCACTAAGAAGCCTCCCATGCCTATAAATGAATGTGGTGACACGCCTAGCACGTGCAATAGGTTTCTTGAATGCCTTCAGGTTCCCAATTTCTTCCAACATCAGATCCAAACAATGTGCAGCACAAGGACTCCAAAACAGTGTGGGAATTCTATCCATCAAGATCTTACCAACAGCCTTGTAGTTAGCACCATTGTCGGTCACAATTTGAACAACATTGTCCTTTCCAATGTCCTCAATCTTCTCCTGTAGCAAATCAACAAGCATTGTTGCACTATGGACTTGATTTGATGCATCAACTGACTCTAGAAAATACGTTCCCTCAGGGCTGTTCACAAGGAAATTAATCAAGTGACGTCCTCTCATATCAGTCCATCCATCTGACATTAGTGTACAACCATATTGCTTCCATGCTTGCTCATGGTCCTTCCTCATGGCACTTGTCACCTTAACACATTCTTGAAGCAAAGGTTCACCAAGCTGCTGGTTAGTTGGAGGCTTGTATCCTGAACCATATTGGGCTGTTGCCTCACAGGCAATTTCAAATTGCCTTGAATTTGCTGCATTAAAGGCTACACCACACTCCATGAACCATAGTGCCCATTGTAAATCCACATATTGCTTCTCCTCCTTAGTCTTTGTGCTGGACTCAATGGTGGGTTGAAAGTCCTTTGCACGCCTTTGATCTACTATCTGTTCAGGTGTTCTTCTAAGCATAGCAACAACTGACTTTGTTGCCTTTGGTGTCTTTGGTGTTGAATTGACACTGCTAGGAGCTGAAGCTTTGAATTGATAGATAGCATGCCTTTTCTTGGCGGCTGTCCCAGAACTTGGTTTTTTTGCAGCCACTTTTGGTCTTGTATCTGTTGCTGCTGCTTGTGCATCTACTGCTGACACCTCCACAACTTCATCTTCTGGTTCTTCATCCTCCTCCACAAGACCATCCAAATACAAAGGTCTTCTTCTCTTCTTTTGCAAGTAAGCTTCCATCTCTTTCCTAATTTCAGTGCTAACTTTTGAACAAAGGACAACATCTCCATATCCACCAGCCAAATGTTGCTTCAACCTCTTTATGCCTCCTGAACCCTCATGTCCACACAGGATACATGTCATCCAGTCTCTCCTAGCAGGGTCCTGCCAGTAGGCATATTTCCAGCCTGGATCATTGGACTTTGCTTTTCTTGCTAGATCAGTCTTGGGATCATAATCAGGTGCTTCAACTGAGCTTGCCATGTTGCTGGATGCTACATAATAGAAAGGAACATCATTAGGAAAATGGCATAAAGAGGTTCTGTAATAAAGAAAGTAACATACTAATCAAAGCAAATGTCTTCTTTATGTTCTGTAAAATTGCACACTAAAGAAAGAACACAAACAGAATGGCAGACATTATATACTAATCAAAGAAAGACCCTTTTGCAGTTGTGCTTTGTGCTGTACTCCATAGCAGTGTATGTGGAGTCATACAATATTAAGTATTTCAGTGCATACGCAGACACTAGCATACAATATTCAGAGCAAAGGACATGCAGCGTGAGCAAAAGCAGAGCACAAGTCATAGGCATACAACATTCAGAGTAAAAGTAGAGCATGAGGCATACAATATACATTCAGATCAAAAGCAGAGCAAGAGACATACAATATTCAGAGAAAAACAGAGCACGACTGCACCAGACATTCTATATTCAGAAAAACAGAGTACACGTCAAGGAGATTTGGCCTTTGGGAGACCAGAGACAGAGAGGACAGAGGAGGCAGGGGACATACCACGGCACCAGGCGGAGGCGCAGGTGGGTGAGCAGCTGCAGCTCTGAACCGGCCGATGGAGGCGGACACTCGAGGCGGGCGAGCAGATGCGGGCTCGAAGACTGGAGGCGGACGAGCGGACTGCGACTCCACGACGGACGAGCGGACTGCGACTGCGGCTCCACGGCAGGTGCGGAGGCCAGGCGGAGATGCAAGGCCGGCTCCACGGCAAGGGCGACCCGCCGGTGGACGACGAGCAGCCAAGCGGAGCTCGAGGTCTTCGGTCTGCCTGCCGCCTTCTCTTTTCCGCTCCCCTCGACCTCGCTTGCAGTCGTGGTAAATGGCACGCGCGCGGTCGATTTCCCGCGTCCGCGGCCTATCTAGTTCCCCCATGGTCGATTTCCCGCGCCTTTTCCCGCGAGCGCGGTCCTTTTCCCGCGTGTGCGGTCGATTTCCCGCGGGAGCACGGTAATTTTGGCGCCCTTCCCAGCGATTTGGCATCCGGCGTTCGTGGCATGGCATAAGGCGTCCGCCTGACGCCAAACTACTCTTAGGCGACGCCTAATTCGATTAGGCGGACGCCTTACCCGTGCAGGTCGTGGCGCCAGCGACGCCCATGGACTCCAGCACGCCTTGTCGCCTAGGCGACGACTAGGCGACGCCTAGGCGACGCCCCAAAAACATTGCTTAAGGCACTGTTTGGTTCCAGGTGATTTTTTTTATCATCTATCACATCGAATGTTTGGACACATGCATAAAGTACTAAATATATACTATTTGAAAAAAAGTTAGAGGATAATTTACGAGACGAATCTTTTGAGTCTAATTAGTTCATAATTGGACACTAGTTGTCAAATAAAACGAAAATACTATCATACTTACGTACATTTTATCCCCCCCATCAAACACCTCTTAACTTGGACGTACTATTGTAGCAAAGATAAAAACTTGTTCCAACTCGATGCTATGCAGCAAGCATGCAAATTTGACAACAAACAAACCTGAAAAATCAGGACCGACCGACCATTATTTCCCATGTGCCAGAAACGCACCACAGATGCACTTTCGAGACACATCACCTACGAAAAGAACCACACGAGCACACATAAGTGTGTTGCATGGTCCATTTGGTCCTGCGCAGCAACCACCAACAAATTGAATGATGAAATGCAGGGGCATGCAAATGCGCTACTACTACCAGTAAGTTGAGACGTCAGTTTTCGTTGCCGCTGACGCATCATGCTTTCGCAACAAAAAAACACTATACATAATAATCATCACATAGAAAAATAGGGGGGGGGGGAAATCTCAATTTACGTCTCCTAGCAGCTAACAGTTTTATCCATTATTATTACAGGAAAAAAATGTGATAACTTGAATAAAAAATTGCGCTAACTAACCTATTTTATTTAATTTTAATTCTAACCTATAATTGCCACGTGGCTGGTCCAAATCATCTACACCGCGGTCACCCCCCAGCCCAGCCTCTGCCTCTGCCTCTCGCAGCACGGCACCCTCGGGCCTCAGGTCCCACACGCTCCTCACCTCCGCCCGTGGCCCCGGGCGGGCGGTACCCTCACCGCCGGGCCCACCGCCTGCGCCCCCTCCGCTCCGCCCCCACAAGGCCACAAACAGCCGACCGCCCCCTCCCCGCCTGGCCGCGACCCGCGCCCAGACACACACACACGAGCGCACGCAGGCAGGCAGGCAGAGGAGGGGGCTGCGCGAAGCGAGGCGACGCGCGGTGGCCGGTGGTGGGGGCGGCGAGGGAAGCGAGGCGGGGGACGCGGGGGGTCGGCGGACGCCTCTCCGCTGACTCTCCTCAGTCGGTGGGAGCGGGAGGTGCGCGGCGCGGGGGGAGCTGACTGTCCGGGCACCCAACGGTCGGCACCACGGCGGAGGCCAACGGCGGCGGGGGCGGGGACCCCGGGGCCGCGGCGAGGCGGCGCTGGGATCTCCCCGGAGAGACGGCCGGGAACATGTAATGGCGCTGACCTTCTCTTCTCTCTCTGCTGTTATTATCCTGTTTCTGACTTTCTGTTGTGGGCGTTGGGGGGGGGTGTTCGTTTCGGTGGCTGCGCCTTTGCGCTTGTTGGGTTTCTGAGCTGCGTGGTGGATCCGGGTGGTTTGGTGTGTCGATTCGTGCGGATGGTTTCGGTGATTTGCGCGATTTCTTGGGTGAGTTTTGGGCTGGTGGGGGCGCGGATTAGGGTTTCGCGGCTCTCGAATGGTTCCTCATCGTGTGGTAGCTGAAATGTCTGGTTTTCTCTAAACTAATAGTGCTAGAAATGGCCGGTAATCGTTTTGGTTTGTAGGCTTGTAGCTTGCGTGGAAGGCATTAACTGGGTAATGAGTTGGCGTCCCTGCAAACAATGGGATAAGGCATTAGCGTGGATCCTTAAATAAATTGTGGAATAGGGGCGTTGACTGATTATTCAAGATCGTGCACTCGTGTTCTTGTGAAATGGTTGTCCAATGGGCGTGTTCTGATTACGATAGGGTTCTTTTTGAAATGTTTCTAGTTGTGTTGTTGAACTCAACCGTGCTTAGTTTTATATTTCGAATGTCACATCCTGCAGATTCTTCAAAATTGTTTGTAAATAAAGCTTGTTGATTCTAAGCTATGCACTGTGAAGAATTTATCATTTGTCTTAGTGGCCATGATGTAAGGGCTCCCGCTAAAAAATCTTGTATCGCTTCCCGCGAGTTTTGTATATACGACAAAATATTCAAATTTTGCTGGTATTTATTGCCTGGTGAAGTTAATAATAAATGCATTCTGCAATCTTGAACGTGCAAATAAACATTGTCGCGTTGTGCATTGTTTGAAGAAATCGGAATATAGCTCTTGTCATGACCATGGCCAAGTTGGAGCTACGTTTCAATTCATTTTTTGGGAGTTTGCTAGGCTGGCATTTCAGTAAACTTGTATATTGCACCTGAGGAAACTTTCGATTCAAGGTTAACAAACAAATAAATATGCTGCACAAGTTCTACAACAATGCGTTAAATGTGAAGCTTCTAAGCGACAGAGTACCAAAATCATCTTGAAATTCTTCTGATTTACGCAATAGCTCTTGATTCGGACTTAAGAAACACGTGTGTAATCTTTGTTACATGTGGACTTCAGGAATATCCGATGACACAAGTCTCCAATTTTTGTATGACTGTTCTGTATTTGTTGGTTGGATTTTTCTGCTTGGTTGTAAGGGTAGTTGCTTGCATGTCATTGATAATGCATATGCTTATATTAATTAGTTGTTCTTTTCTTAGTTATAAACAATTGATGGGAGCGCTATGTTATAGTCCTGTTTGACTCTATTATTGTTCTATTATTCTATATGATTTGATACGTAAGGCGCTTCAAGGCTCCATCTAATTCTGCTGTACACATATATTTATATATGTTTTTTAATAAAAAAATGCAGTGCAATGGGGAAAGAAGTTGTTGATATGTCTACTGATGAAGAATCAGATTGTGTAGTTATATGTCCACCTAATGGAAATGCTGATCATGAGGAAGTTGTGAGTGGCAGCCATGATGAAGATTCTTCAGGAAGGCAAGAGAACCCTTATGCTATGAACTCACATATGGACAGCAACAGCCAGGAATATGTGTCTGTAAACCCAGACCTGCCCAAGGTGATTCATCATCAGGAGTCTTCTCTCAGCAATACACCAGCAAAGCGTGCAGTAGCTAGACAGCAAGGGTCTAGCCATACTGTCCCTGAGCCATGCACTGTTGCACCTGAAAGAAGGTCATCTGGAGCAGGAAATTGTGCTCCAATTCCTCATCCCTCCAGCAGTGGGGAAAAACTTTCGGATAAAAGTAGCTCCTCACCAAGAAGCATGGCAAAGAAGGTCTGGTAGTCATCTGTACCCTCTTTTTAACTGTACCCTTTGGGCTTCATCTACTTGTCTTTGTTTCTCAGACAGTCTCTATTTGCCTTGCACTGCCAAATTAACTTTTGGACATGAAAGTAGGCAACTTTAGTGACAAACTTTGTACTATTTGTGGATTTGCAGAGTCCATCAGTCACACCCAGGAAGCCTCTCCAATCGGACAATACTTCTCATAGTCAAGAAGAGGACTCATATTCTGTCACTTCTTCGTATCCTTTTCAAATATGGATCAAGTTGAATTCTCCGGTGGATCTTATTGTTCTGTCTGTTTAGTGTCTCCTTTTTATATTTTTATGCATATGAACTCCATAGAATTTTGGACGGAACACTTTTCTATGCCTTTATAACTGACTGTTAGTACAAAAGGTTGCTTCATCTGTATTCCCCAATTTCCTGAGCTGTGTACAGAACTGTAACTTCAGCAAGAGCTGGAAAAACTAAGAAGACAACTGTTGCTATTGCACCTACATTCGTCTGTGCTAATCGTGCTGAGAAGAGAGGAGAGGTACACGTGTTATTTTGTGGTGCAATATCATGATTGATATTTGGCTTTAAAGAGCCAGTCGAATAATCAAAACTTTGTTGATTCTTCAGTTTTACACAAAATTAGAAGAGAAGCGCAAGGCTTTGGAAGAGGAGAAACTCCAAGCAGAGGCCAGAAAGAGGGTAAGTCTGCTATGGTTTATTTTATGGTATTGTCTGAATATCGTTGTCTGTTTTGTTTGTTGGCATCATGAAGAGTGCCACCCCCCCCCACCCGTTTTTTTTTTTTTTGCAAAATTATTAGTCCAAATGCATTGGAAACTATAATTTCATTCTTATAAGCACTGGAATTAGAATTTTGGAGCAACTTTGTTTAACCTACTTTTTCCTCCACTTTTTGTGGTATATTTTGAACTTCACTGAGCTCACTTTTTTTTTACATGAGTCGTGTCTTGTCTTGTCTCTGACTTCTGAAATACTATTTTTTTCGAGGTGTTGGAAACAATCAATACAACGATTTTTGTATTTCCATCTTGCTTGGTTAGTGTGGTAAAATGCAAGAAACGAGAGAATTTCAAATATTCTTGAAGCCTTGAAATGAACTTTTCTGAAGGTTTATCCATCTTTAAGTCCATCTGCATTCTTGTTTGCTACAATAGCAGCTATAGGAGGTTTTGCATGTTGCTTCTTTGTGTAATCAGTATAGTTAAATTGGTTAAGCCTTTTCTTGTGAAACTATAGTTGTTTCCTGTGTACATGAGTTGATTTGTCTTTATAATGAATATTTTGTCCCACAAAATCTGATTTTTTTATTGGGAAAAATTATAGTGCCTGGTAACTTTAGGTACTGGTATTGGAGTTGTTGAGGGTGCTTGTATCTGAAGCCTGCTTACTCTTAGTATATTGTTACTGCACATAGACCTCGCTTGATTGCGTTAACTATGCTTCTGCTGTGTCACTCATACATGCATATTTGATGCCTCTTGTAAACATCATTGCACTTTCACGTTTTTAGCAATAGCCTAACTTATGAAAATCTTTGTTTTTTTCCCAGCAAGATGACGAAATTCCTTACCAAGCCTGCTTTAATGATCCTCTTTTTGATTAAATCTTTTTGGGTTAACTAAAATTTCCATTATTTCTCTTTCTTGTCCTTTTCTTTTTTTCTAGGAAGAGGAAGAAGAAGCTCTAAGACAACTGAGGAAGAACTTGGTCGTTCGAGCAAAACCCATGCCAAGCTTCTACCAAGAAGGACCCCCACCAAAGGTTGAACTTAAGAAGGTAATGTATTTCATGTGTCTGCTGTGTTATTCTAATCAATTAACTTTTTTTTTGCATTGTTCAATTGGTATTTACATTCTGAAGGAAACATCTAGGTCTTCACTCTTCAATTAGCTCCATAAGTTATTCTGCTGCATCAATTCCTTAGATATTCTTCATAATTTCATATTCATTGCTCTGGTGTTGTTCCATATATTGCTTTTCTTTGGGTGCCAAGACACTAAAGTCAAGGTTAGGGGGATCCTTATCCAATTTTGTTCCTTTGTGTTCCTGATTCTTTATATACCTCACATTAACATATAGTGTCTTGATATTTTTGTGCAAGGAAAATATGCTTGAAACAACATGATTCCTCGGCTTCCAAATGCATGACATTATTTTCCTTGTGTCTGTCCATAATTGAAAATTTCAATTTTCTGGACACATAATTGTCTCTTTTCATTTGATTCTCGCAAAACAAATGATTGCCGTTTTCATCATCGACTTGGTCAGCAAAAATGTCAAAATTTTCTCACTGAACAAACTTGTAATGTTGCTACTCCAATACTGATATAAATCACCAAAATGAACATATATGCAATCAGTTAAAAAATGTCTTACATTAATTTATACTTGTAACCTGTTGATTAAATTAATGGAAAGCTGTATAAGCTTGCTTGCTTTTAGCATGCACTAGTGCGAGCCTTCATTTTTTAGCCTTTTCTTTTGCAGGTGCCTCCAACTCGTGCCAAGTCACCAAAATTGACACGGAGAAAGAGCTGCAGTGACACCCCTCATACACCAGAGGGAGGAAATGGCAGTGCAGTATGCTGCCGGTTGCATCGTCACAGCATCAGCAACTCCAAAGATGCCAGCAGCAAGGCACAATGTTCTCCAAAGAGCGCTTCAAAGACGGGATCAGCTACTAAATCCAGGGTCACCAAATCCAGGGAAGACCTGAAGGCTTCCATGAAGAAAGTGGGACAGCCAAGCGCCGCAAACTTCACTGTACAAACCTAACTCATGAGGCATTCACACCCATGCCATTTTTCATTTTAATTTATACCTCACATCACCAAAAAGATGGCCTCATGCCCCTACAACAGTGTGTTTGTTGATGGATTATTTTTGCATTGTCCTTGTAAGAACCTGGCTACCAGAGAGACCATGCACTGTTCCGTCTTGTAAATTTGTTGAAGGTTTTGTATGGGGTAACCGAGTCAGTCCTGTGAGAACCAGCAGGCAGCCGATGAGCTGTTGGAGTGACATATTGTCATTGTGTGGCGGCATTCGCAGATCCTATGTATTGTATCTGAGCTGTAACTTATTGTGGGCATTGGCAAAGCGATTCTGATTGTTGTCGCAAAATTTGGTCAGGTCATGTTTCAATGAATTATCCTTATGAATTGGAAGCTGGGCTGTGACTTATCTGTACGAAACCTGAAACAGTTACATGATAAAGGATCAGTACATGTAGTGACTTTCTGAAAAGTACACAGGGGCTTCATCAGTTTTATAAAGATGACTAATTTGTTGAATTGGCGATACTTTCTGCCAACATTATTCAAATAACTGTTTGCTGATTTGTTATGAGAGAAAAACACTGCTGAATTGACATATTCGGTAGATAAATTCAAACGAATATGACATCATATCAAAGGAGCAAGTAAATTTAAAACAAACCAAGGGAATATTTATCGACAACTTAGACACAGCAAGCCACTGTCAGTTAAAGGTTAACAAGCGAGTTATTGCCTCTAGATACTCTCTGATTTATGAGCCACACTGCACTTTTTCTAAATTTTTATTTGTGATGAAATATTGTTAGTTATTGATATGCCTATGGTCGATTTAATTTCTATTTTGGATTGAGCATAAAAACGAGAGTGGGTGTTTTGCAGGATGTGAGTAACTATATCAACATGAGTAGCAGCATAAAGTTGAGGACTGTTTAACTGAAGCCTAAACTTCCATTGTCGTACTAAATGAAATATTAATCTATATAAATATGAAAAGATAGTCAAATGTTTTACATTTCATCATGGTTGGCTTCTATATCATTTTCTTCGTTCTCCGGTTCACTATGAACTTCTTGTTCAAATTTTAGCCCCCGTTGACAATTTTTTTAGCTATATAAGTCTATTAGACCTAAGTATTATTTTTTGGGCCAGAGCCAGACCAAAAATTGCCGGTTATTTTAGGTAAAAAAAGCATGTCCACGACCATCCCATGGATCAGATCGGTACTTTCCGGGCTAGGCCCGGGCTTGGGCGGGTTGCTCGTTGGTTTTTAGTGGAAAGGTAAATAAAAGAAATACTTCGGGCTAAACTTGGCTCGAGAAAATTTTTCTGGACAATTAGACTCAAGGGGTGTTTAGCTCTTCTTTTATCCCAAAAAATTTTAGGTTTGGTCTATCACTTTACATAACAAAATTAAATACCATGCAAAATTTTTGGTAAAAAAGTGGATAGTCTCCATTTTAGATTTTGGTCTCAAAAAAAGATCAAAAGAGCCTTAAGTGGCCCTAATGAGGTAATTGGTATTTTAGATGGAACTAAACATGATCTTAAAAAAATTGGTATTTTATATTTTATCATTAAAGTAATTGATATTTTGTATTTTTTATTCTATAGGAACTCAACACACCCTAAGGTTAATGGACGGCCTAAAACTCGGTAAGCTCAGACCCAGTTCAATTTGCTCGTGTCTACGGTGAAAATTATTTGGCGCTCAAACTAATTTTCTTTTGTAAAGAAAAGAAACACCAGAATTACTCGGTCAAACATAGGCCTTGTTTAGTTCCAAAATATTTTACAAAATCGGCACTGTAGCTCTTTCGTTTGTATTTGACAAATATTGTCCAATTATGAACTAACTAGACTCAAAAGATTCATCTCGTCAATTTCGACCAAACTGTGCAATTAGTTTTTATTTTTGTTTATATTTAATACTTCATGCATGTGTCTAAAGATTTGATGTGACGGAAAATCTGAAAAATTTTGTAAAATTTTTTGGTAACTAAACAAGGCCATAGAGAAACGATTCCACTACCAAGCCCCAAGCACGTGATGAGTCCTCTCCTCTAGCTCGGTTAGCACGTGATCAGTCCTCTTCTCTAGCTCTCGGCTTGACGCGAATCACGCCCACCGTTTCTTTCGAATCGAAAAAAAAAGACCCAGAGGCCAGAGCTCACGCGCAGGCGCAGGCGCAGGCGCAGCGGAACCCCGATCCCAATCTCCCACACCACCGGTACAGAGTACACCGCCGCCGCTCTGTGCCTGTGCGGACCGTCCCCATTCCCAGCGCGAGCGAGCTGTGAGCAGCATTTCCCACCGAACCCGAGGGGCGAGGTGTGGATCCCACCGGCGGCGCCGACCATGTCGACCCGGGCGCGGCCCGCTTGGTTGAACAAGCTAAAGCGGATCATTGGACGGCGCATCCGCTCGGGAAGCCTCAGTGCTGAGGCCGCGCGCCAACTCTGCGACGAGGTGCTCCCATCGATCCAAAGTCGTTCCCCACCACCGGCCGCTTCAGCAGCCGCGCGCCGGTGGAGGGCCGACCGCCGCCCTTCCTGGGAGCTGGAGCAGTTCATCGGACAGTGTTACCGCTCGGGTGACCTCGCCCCCGAGGACGCAGTCGATCTGTTCGACGAATTGCTTCACCAAGCGAGGCCCGGCTCCATTTACGCCCTCAACCAGCTGCTCACCACGGTCGCTCGCGCCCCGGTCTCCTCCACTGTGCGCGATGGCCCTGCTCGCGCCGTGTCCATGTTCAACCGTATGGCCCGAGCGGGCGCCAAGAAGGTGGCTCCAGACATAGCTACCTTCGGCATCCTCATCAGCTGCTGTTGCAACGCGGGCTGTTTGAACCTCGGCTTCGCTGCATTGGGCCAAATCATTAAGACGGGAGTGAGGGCACATGCCGTCACCTTCACGCCCCTGCTCAGGACCCTCTGCGCCGAGAAGAGGACAAGCGATGCAATGAATATTGTGCTCAGGCGGATGCCTGAGCTCGGCTGCACCCCCGATGTCTTCTCCTACACCACACTTCTCAAAGGGCTTTGTGCTGAGAAGAAATGTGAAGAGGCTGCCGAGCTGATCCACATGATGGCTGAAGATGGAGACAACTGCCCACCTAATGTGGTGTCCTATAGCACTGTAATCCATGGATTCTTTAAAGAGGGAGAGGTAGGGAAAGCTTACACCCTGTTTTGCAAAATGCTTGATCATGGGATCCCGCCAGATGTTGTGACCTGCAATTCAGTCATTGATGGCCTATGCAAGGCTCAAGCAATGGACAAGGCCGAGGAGGTCCTTCAGCAGATGATTGACGAACATATTATGCCTGATTGTACTACATATAACAGTCTGATCCATGGATACCTCTCTCTGGGACAGTGGAAAGAGGCAGTCCAAATTCTCAAAGAAATGTCTAGAGATGGGCAGGGGCCAAATGTTGTTACTTACAGTATGCTGATAAACTGTCTTTGTAAATCTGGATTGCGCGCAGAAGCTAGAGAGATCTTTAATTCTATGATTCAGAGTGGTCAAAAACCCAATGCCGCCACTTATCGAAGTCTGCTTCATGGGTATGCTACCGAAGGCAATCTTGTTGATATGAACAATGTCAAAGATCTAATGGTACAAAATGGAATGCGACCTGACCGTCATGTCTTCAACATAGAAATCTATGCATACTGTAAATGTGGAAGGCTAGATGAGGCAAGCCTTACTTTTAACAAAATGCAGCAGCTAGGATTCATGCCAGACATAGTCACCTACACCACGGTTATAGATGGGCTTTGCAAGATAGGCCGGCTGGACGATGCAATGTCCCGATTCTGTCAGATGATTGATGATGGATTGTCTCCCAATATCATAACATTTACGACCCTGATTCATGGGTTTTCTATGTATGGCAAATGGGAGAAGGCTGAGGAACTATTTTATGAGATGATGGATAGAGGCATTCCTCCTAATGTCAATACGTTCAATTCAATGATAGATAGGCTATTCAAAGAAGGAAAGGTTACGGAGGCCCGAAAACTCTTTGATTTGATGCCACGTGCAGGAGCTAAACCTAATGTTGTTTCTTATAATACAATGATTCATGGGTATTTCATAGCTGGTGAAGTGGGCGAAGTGATGAAGCTCCTTGATGATATGCTCTTGATTGGCTTGAAACCCAATGCTGTTAACCTTAATACTTTACTTGATGGCATGCTCTCTATTGGCTTGAAACCAAATGTTGACACATGTAAGACTTTGATTGATAGCTGCTGTGAAGATGACAGGATAGAGGATATATTAACTCTGTTCCGAGAAATGTTGAGCAAGGCTGATAAGACTGACACTATCACGGAAAATATAAAACTGTGAGTGTCACTTCAGAATCGACGGACTGCCATTGGGATGGAACTCAAGCTGCAGATGGCCAAAAGGGTTCAATAGAGAACAGAGTCTTAACCTTAACTAGGACGTGTTATGTTGTGCTTAGTTGTACTTGAAGATGATTTGGAAGTGTTGTTAAGGTACGGTTTGTTATCTACCTTGGAGTATTTTTATGGTAGATCTTCTTGTCTTCGTAAATTTTAGTGTTGCGAATTTTGCAAGTTTGATATTTTCTGAAGGATATTTATGAGCGGTCTCCTTTCAATATAAGGGTCATCTTTATATCTGCCTGCATGCTTAGGCATTATTTTAGAGCAATAGCATTTATGTTTGCGAAGAAACTTTATTTTCGTTTTTCTACTCTTGAGGAGTACAAGAAGACCTGGTACTGAGTCTCATGATGAAGTCTACTGATTTTAAAACTTGTGTAGACCCAGTGTAACTGTGAAAGCTTGTTGTAAGCTCCTTATCACTGTTCCAAGGACTAGTTATTAAATACAATATACAAGGTGATCTTCCTCAGGTTCCAAGAATTAGTTATAGCTTAAAGCAAGCCAGTGAAAGCATACCCAAGATGAACAGAGGAAATAGTTGCCGACAACTCATGGTCTGGCCACTGTCAAAAAAGACTAACAAGCAAGCTAACTGTCGCCATTATAGCATCTGTGCACTGCTTTGTGAGATTTTGAATAGTGTGCCAACTAGCATGCTGAAGCTGATTATAGCCAGCTCCCGATGCTACAACTTAACCAAAAGTGAGGTGATCACCCTTCACCAGCGATAAATCCCCATCTTCCTTCTCTACATTGCTGCTCATGGAAGGAACCTTCGGTATTGCTTGCTCCTGAGAGGCCTACATGATGTGCTTGTGCTTCCTCAAAGAACTCTTCGAATTCAAGATTGTGCCTTCAGACTGTTCCCCTGCATCGATACCATTTCTTTCTGTCCAGAGCATCCACGGAACATGTTTGCATGTCTCCAGCCCCAGAGGCCTACATGATGTGCTTGTGCTTTCTGAAAGAACTCCAGGAATTCAGAAATGTGCCTTCATTCAGACTGTTCCCCTGCATTGCCGGCATTTCTTTCTTTCTAGAGCATCCATAATGTATATATTAGCAAAAGATATTATACTGAGAAACGTTTGCATCTGCATTCTTTAAAGTCTACAAAACCTTATTGCAGACTAGCAGATGCTAGACATTTGCATTTGCTCAAATGTTTGGCTAGACACTGAGAAAGAGAACTGAATGGCTGGGACTGCCTTAATGTGAATATGTTGATTAGCTTTTAGAGTTATATGTAACCGCCAGAGCAATCGTGACACATTAACCATGTGTTACATTATTATTCCATCCTTCGGTATAATAGCTTACAGCTCGCATGTCCGTGCAGCAAATGCATGAAAAAAAAAAACAAGGTATGGTTGAACAAGCTGAAGCGGATCATTGGACGGCGCATCCGCTCGGGAAGCCTCAGCGCTGAGGCCGCGCGCCAACTCTGCGACGATGTGATCCAAAGGCGTCCCCCACCGCCGGCCGTTTCCGCAGCCGCGCGCTGGCATTGGGACGACCACCGCCCTTCCTGGGAGCTGGAGCGCTTCATCGGAGTCTGTTACCGCTCGGGAGACCTTGGCCCCGAGGACGCACTCGGTCTGTTCGACGAGTTGCTTCTCCAAGCGAGGCCCGGCTCCGTTTACGCCCTCAACCAGCTCCCCACCACCATCGCTCACGCCCCGGTCTCCTCCACCGTGGACGACGGCCCTGCGCTCGCCGTGTCCCTGTTTATCCGCATGGCCCGAGCTGGCGCCAAGAAGGTGGCTCCAAACATAGCGACGTACAACATCGTCATCAGCTGCTGCTGTCATGCAGGATGCTTGAACCTCAGCTTCGCTGCATTGCGCCAAATCATTAAGACAGGGCTGAGGACAGATGCCATGATCTTCACGCCCATGCTCAGGACCCTCTGTGCCGAAAAGAGGACGAGTGATGCAATGGATATTGTGGTCCGACGGATGCCTGAGCTCTGCTCCACCCCCAATGTCTTCTCCTACAACACTCTTCTCGAGGGGCTCTGTGATGAGAAGAAATGTGATGAGGCTGTGGAGCTGATCCACATGATGGCTGAGGATGGAGATAACTGCCCACCTAATGTGGTGTCTTATACCATCGTAATCCATGGGTTGTTTAAAGAGCATGAGGTGGGGAAAGCTTTCACCCTGTTTTGTGAAATGCTTCGTCGTGGGATCCCGCCAGATGTTATGATTTACAGATCAATCATCGATGTCCTATGCAAGGTTCAAGCAATGGACAAGGCCGAGAAGGTCTTTCGACAGATGCTTGACAATCATATTATGCCTGACTGCACTACATATACTAGTCTTCTCCATGGATACCTCTCTTTGGGACAGTGGAAAGAAGCAGTCAGAATTCTCAAAGAAATGTCCAGAGATGGGCAACGACCCGATGTTGTTACATACAGTATGCTGATAAACTGCCTTTGTAAATCTGGAGGGCACGCAGAAGCTAGAGAGATTTTTAATTCTATGATCCAGAACGGTGAAAAACCCAATGTCAGCACCTATGGAAGTATGCTTCATGGGTATGCTACCAAAGGAGATCTTGTTGAAATGAATAATCTTTTAGATTTGATGGTACAGAATGGAGTGCAACCTAATCATCATATCTTCAACATACAGATCTATGCACACTGTAAATGCGGAAGGTTAGATGAGGCAATGCTTACTTTTAACAAAATGCGGCAGCAAGGATTGGTGCCAGACATTGTCAGCTATGGGACGGTAATAGATGCGCTTTGCAGGATAAGCCGGCTGGACGATGCAATGGTCCAATTCTATCAGATGATTGATTATGGATTGTCTCCCAATATCATAGTATTTACGACTCTAATTCATGGTTTTTCTATGCATGGCAAATGGGGGAAGGCTGAGGAACTATTTTATGAGATGATGGATAGTGGCATTCGTCCTACCGTCGTTGTCTTCGTTGCAATGATAGACAAGCTATTCAAAGAAGGAAAGGTTACAGAGGCCCAAAAACTCTTTGATTTGATGCCATATGTAGGTGTAAAGCCTGATGTAGTTTCCTATAGTACAATGATTCATGGGTGCTTCTTAACTGGTAAACCAGACGAAGTGATGAAGCTCCTTGATGATATGCTCTTGATTGGCTTGAAACCCAATGCTGTTAACCTTAATACTTTACTTGATGGCATGCTCTCTATTGGCTTGAAACCAAATGTTGCTACCTGTAAGACTTTGATTGATAGCTGCTGTGAAGACGGCAGGATAGATGATGTATTAACTCTGTTCAGAGAAATGTTGAGCAAGGCAGCTAAGACTGACACTGTCGCGGAAAAGATAATTTCATGAATGTTATTTCAGATTGGAAGTACTGCCATTAAGATGGAACTCAACTGAAGATGACCAAAAGGGGAAAATAGGTTCTTAATATTGACTAAGACACATTATGTTGTGCTTAATTTTACATGAAGATGATTTGGATGTGCATCAGTCTGGAGAAGTTACAATATAGTTTCTTATCTACCCAGTAGTATGTATCTGGTAGGTCTTCTTGTCGTTGTAAATTTTAGTGTTTGGTTATTGCAAGCTCGATCTCTTGTGAAGTATATGTATGAGGGGATTCCTTGCAGTAATGGTCATCATCTATGCCCTTAGCCTTTTTTTTAGAACAGTAGCCTCGGTTTGTTTGCTGAAGAAACTGTTTTTTTCGTCTATCAACTCTTGAGGACTTGAAGACCTGTACCTTATTCTTACGATGAAGTCAGCTGATTTTAGAACATGTGTATTATGCCTCTTGTCACTGTTTCCGCTCAAAGCTTCAGAAGTTGTTACACCAGCAGGAGTCAGTTCATACATTTGAGGTAGCATGTCTACAAGATGCTTACAACACAAGTAATTAATTCAATATGAAAGTGATCTTCCTGAGGTTCCAAGAGCTAGTTCAAGGCTTAAAGCAAGCCAATGAACATACTATAGGCTACAACATGATGACAAGACATTGATGAGCAGAGTTGCGTGCGCAAATTTGAATGAAAAACATCTTTCCACTATTGAATTGTCGTTGTTTTGTTTGTAATGGCTCTCAGGCTAATACTGATCGCATCTTTTGCATGAACCTCAGGTATGAACAGCTTGAATTGGAAGGGAAATTATTGGAGGTATGAAATTTTTGGTTTCATTTTTGAGTTATTCATTCATAAGATTGTGAATTACATGTAATGGCTAGCAGGCTTTGTTAAACCATTGTAGACACTGACATCTGTCTACTGCTTTTGTTTAGCTGAAATTGCTATCATTATAAAATGAGAGGCATGTCCTCCTAATTTGAGTGTCATTTTCAGGAGCAGAGGTGACTTGGATTTTGCTTTTGAAAGTATTTCAGCCTTCTCAGACAATGGGGAGAATCAGGGGTATATTTTCCTGCTGGAAAGTGTTGAAAACATCAGGTAGGCTGTCTCATTCCTTACAGCAACTGACGAGCTAGTATTCTGTTTTATTAGAGCTGCACTTCCCTTACAACCCTTGCAAAGCTGATAAAATTCCCCCTTTTTCAATATTATAGGAACTTGTTCCGTTCTACTCTGGTTTGGTCATTTTCTTTTTTCTGGAGTTTTGCCTGCATGTTTATGTTATTTATATGCACCTCCTCATTTCTTTTGGCAAATGATCTACACTGACTTGTTACCTAAGTTTCTAAGATGCTAACTAAGGCATCATTTGAGTATTTGACTCTAACATTGTGATTCTGTCTCCTAAGAAGATTTCTCCTCAAACATTATTAGTCTGACCTTACCTGGAAATCTGACAGTTTAGTGGGTCATGCACTAATGCGACTAGGTTCCTTCAATCTTGAGCTGATGCTTATCCTGTTAACAGTTTGTTTTGATCTCTCCATTTTTGGATTATTTTTTTTCTTTTAGTGGCTCAAAGCTTGCCGTTAGAGGTGAAATTTCTGAATTGGAAAAGACAGCTTGCTTCTCTGGAGTGGAAGCTTGATGTACTTACACCACAAGCTGCCACCATTACCCAGGGAAAGAAGTCTTGCTCGTGTGCGAATACAAGTTAATTAGTAATTAGTTGTTATTTTCTTGGTTATAAACAATTGATGGGAGCGCCATGTTATAGTCCTGTTTGACTCTATGATTGGCTCTTCAAGGCTCCATCTGATTATGCAGTACACAAATATTTATATATGTTTTTTTAATGAAAAATGCAGTGCAATGGGGAAAGAAGTTGATGTCTACTGATGAAGAATCAGATTGTGTAGTTATATGTCCACCTAACAGAAATTCTGATCATGAGGAAGTTGTGAGTTGCAGCCATGATGAGATTCTTCAGGAAGGCAACAGAATCCTTATGCTATGAACTCACATATGGACACCAACGGCCTGGAAGATGTGTCTGTAAACCCAGACCTGCTCAAGCTGATTCATCAGCAGGAGTCTTCTGTCACGAATTCACCAGCAAAACCAGTAGCTAGACAGCAAGGGTCTAGCCATACTGTCCCTGAGCCATGCACTGTTGCACCTGATAGAAGGTCATCTAGAGCAGGAAATTGTGCTCCAATTCCTCATCCCACCAGCAGCGGGGAAAAAAACTCGGATAATAGTAGCTCCTCACAAAGAAGCATGGCAAAGAAGGTCCGGTAATCATCTGTACCCTCCTTTGAACTGTACCATTTGGGCTTCATCTACTTTTCTTTGTTTCTCAGACTGTCTTCTATTTGTCTTATGCTGCCAAATTAACTTTGGACATGAAGAGGATGTTGGCCCTCGATCTTACCCACACAATCATACACGCACTCGGCTGAAGGTTGAGGAAGGGGTGAGGACAGAGCAGACACACGCACAGCACAGCACGAACACAGCAGCTCTGCTGCTTCAGAGGTGTGGCAAACTGAACTGACTTCCATTGTCTTTTCGTGTGGTATATGTACAAACTATCCTGGCCTTGGTTTGCTGGAACATCTGGAAGGCAAGGAATGCGAAAATCTTCAGGAACCAAACTCAAACGGTACATCATGTGCTCCAGGAATGCATCTCCGCTTCCATTCTGTGGAGGCACAGATTTCCAATGAAGAAAAGAATCGTCTCCGACCAGTGGTGCTCCATTCTACAAATGGCCAGAGCAGGGATTAGCTAATTCCGGGGCTTCTACAAAAGAAAGGAGAGGGCTACCGCTCATCTTCTGTTTTCTGTTTTCCTCCTACTTGTTTCTTCTGCCTCTTCACTAGCTCTAGCTAGCTTTACTCAAGCAACAAAACGTTGCTCTGCATCTGTAACAACACAATCGTGCGAGCCGTTTCTGGGCTAAAATAATTTTAAACAGGTGGGGAACGTCTCCCCCCCGTTGACCGTCAAAAAAAAAAAAACTACGAGTACCATATAAGGTACAATCTACTCCTATGTCCTCTAGGATATGGCTGACATCAGCCCACTACATTTACAATTTTGACTAGATGGCTTACTGCCATTTTGCTACAGTACTAGTACACCCTTGTACTAGATGCCACAAGTACAATCTTGTACTAGATGGCCTATTGCCACCAGCAAACGGACAGCAGGGCTGACCAGCTGCTAATCCTAATCTGCAGCAAGCAAACAAAAGGGAGCAGCAAATTATCTTACAGAGGACTCTCTCACTTCATATCCTTTTTTCTTTTCAAATATTGACACGTTGAATTCTCCTGTGGATCTTGTTCTGTCTGTTTAGTGTCTCCTTTTTCTTTAATATTTTTATGCATATGAACTTTGGATGGAGCACTTTCCTATGCCTTTATAACTGACTGTTAGTAAAAGAGATTGCTTCATTTGTATTCCCCAATTTCCTGAGCTGTGTATAAAACTGTAACTTCAGGAAGAGCTGGAAAAACTAAGAAGACAACTGTTGCTGTTGCACCTACATTTGTCTGTGCTAATTGTGCTAAGAAGAGAGGAGAGGTACACATGTAATTTTGTGGTGCAATATCATGATTGCTATTTGCTATTTGGCTTTAAAGAGTCAGTTGAGTAATCAAAACATTGTTGCTTCTTCAGTTTTACACAAAATTAGAAGAAAAGCGCAAGGCTTTGGAAGAGGAGAAGCTCCAAGCAGAGGCCAGAAAGAGGGTAAGTCTGCTATGGTTTATTTTATGGTATTGCCTGGATAATAGTGTCTGTTTTATTTTGTGGCAACATGAAGAACACCCATTTTTGCAAAGTTACTATTCCTAATATACTGGAAACTATAACTGCATTCTTATATAAGCACTGGAATTAGAATTTTGGAGTAACTTTGTTTAACCTACCCTTTTCCTCCACATTTTGTGGTATAAATATTTTGAACTTGATTGAGATTTTTTTTTTGGCATGAGTTGTGTTGTGTGTTGTCTCTGACTTACTGAAATACTATCATTTCGAGGTTTTGGAAACGATCAGTACAGCAATTTTTATTATTTCCATCTTGCTTGGTTAGTGCGGTAAAATGCAAGACAAGTTCAGATATGCTTGAAGCCTTGAAATGAACTTTTCTGAAGGTTTGTCCATCTTGTCCATTTGCAGGTTGCTTCTTTGTCCAATCGATATAGTTAAATTGTTTAAGCCTTTTCTTGTATAAACACATGCACTAAACTTTAAGCTTGTGAAACTATAGTTGTTTCTTGTGTACATGAATTGATTTGTCTCTATAATGAATATTTTGTCCCACAAAATCTGATATTTTTATTGGGAAAAGCTATAGGCCTGGTAACTTTAGGTACTTATATTAGAATTGTTGAGGATGCTTGTATCTGAAGTCTGCTTACTCTTAGTATGTTGCTACTGCACATAGACCTCACTTGATTGGGCTAACTATGCCTCTGCTGTGTCATTCGTACATGCATATTTGATGCCTCTTGTAAACATCATTGCGCTTTCATGGTTTTATCAATAGACTAGCATATGAAAATGCTTTGTTATCTGTTCACCATTTCGACGAAACTCTGCCTGCTTTATGATCTTTTTTTTATTTAATCTTTTTAGGGTTAAAACTAAAATTGCCAGTATTTCTCTTTCTTGTTCCTTTTTTTAGGAAGAAGAAGAAGAAGCCCTAAGACAACTGAGGAAGAACATGGTCGTCTGAGGAAAACCCAAGCCAAGCTTCTACCAAGAGGGGCCCCAGCTAATGTATTTTGTGTTCTCTGCTATGTTATTTTAATCAATTAGCTTGTTTTGCATTGTTCAATTGGTATTTACATTCTGAAGGAAATCTCTAGGTCTTCAATTAGTTTCATAAGTTATTCTGCTGCATCAGTTACTTAGATTTTTTTTCATAATTTCATATTCATTGCTCTGGTGCTGCATCAATTCATCTTTATAGCTTCAGTTTTGTGTTTTTACTTTGTATATGTTGCTTTTTTTTGGGTGCCAAGACACTAACGTCAAGGTTAGGGGTTTGTTCCTTTGTGTTCCTGATTCTTTATATACCTCACATTAACATATAGTATCTTGATATTTTGTGTAAGGAAAATATGCTTGAAACAACATGTTTCCTAGGTTTCCACATGCATATGACATTATTGTCCTTTTTGCTAGAGTAAATAGGAATAGTACCATATTGTGTACCACATAAGGTGTTAGTCGTATGTACCCTATATAATCAGTCCATGAGACCCAATGCAATATATCAAATATTCCACCAATTATATTCTCCTTCATGGTATCATTCGCCTAGGTTTAGATCCTAACCCTACCCGCCGTCGCTTCCGCACTGCCCCCCCCCCCCCCCGGGAGAGGTCGATCTCCGCCGGGGGCAGCGCCTCTGTTTAGGCGCTCGATCCTATTGATCCGGCTGCCATCGTCGTCGTCGCACAGCAGATCGGGATCTCCCCTACGTCATCGCCAGGCTACCGTCATCGCCTCGTCCTAGGGCTCGCCGTCGACTGTCGCCATCAACACTTGATCTTCATCGCATGGAGGCAAATGGATCTCGCCCTGTCCCGTGCCGCCGTGGTGGCAGCCAGGGCCATCCACACACCTCGACCCTGCGCTGTCATGGATGCAGCCAGATCTGGCGTGTCGCTGTTGACAGGGGGATCTGCCCATCTCCACCTCGTCGATCCGCGTTGGCACCTTCGACCCCGTGTGTTCGTGACCTGCCGTGCGCCTTGCGCCGCCCAATCGGGACGCACCGCCGCTGTCATGTCATCTTGCTGGGTACACCCGATCTCCTGCTGTTGTATCTTTTTGGTTTGCCCGATCACTGATCGGGATTGAGTCACCTACCACCCGTCGACCTCGTGCGTTCTACTCCGACATCGGTATCAACTTCATCGACACCGTCTCTGAGTACTACGCGCATCTTCTCCGAGCAACAGGGCTGCTACTATGTCGCCTCATCAGGCCACAACACCGTCGTCCGTGTCCGCTTCGCCGTTGCATCTACATCGCCGTCACCTGTGCATTGACGACTGTGCTGCGCCATCCATCTGCACAACACTACTCGCGTACCTGCTCGCCGACGCGTCTTCTTCCGCATTGCTTCTTCTTCGTCCAACACAACCACACGGTTGGGGCCCCCTCCCTTGTACGCTCGGTATTGGCAACACCGACACGTGCTTTCGTCCCCGACGCGTTGCTGGATTTGGCAAATCCAACTGCGCCTCGGCACTCAGGCGACTTGACTGCATCGACTTCGGCATTGACCCTCTCGTTCCCACCCTGTCTGCCCTCGATTGCGTCGTTGCCTTTCTTCTACGTCTACGACGGCCCTGACTGCATTGACTTCGGCATCGCCCCCTCCCACGACGACTGCCTCGACGCGTCTCCGTCATTACCATGGCGCCCCTTTTGCGCCTGCAGCTCCATCGACACGCAACCCAACCACAACTACGTCGACCTCGGCCATCTTTAGCATGGCTTCTTCGACCACGGCTACTGCGCCCTTACGCTCGGCTACCTCGACATCGGCACAAAGGGCTACCGCCTTGCATGAGGACTCATAAGCTTTTTCTCCGGCCACAGCATACGGCGCATCGACTGTTATGACTACGGGGGGATGTTACTTATCATCTTCTTCTCCAGTCTTACCGTCTGTAGCGCTCTCGCTGTGACTGCGAAGGGATGTTAGAGTAAATAGGAATAATACCATATAGTGTGTACCCACATAAGGTGTTAGTCCTATGTACACTATATAATCAGCCCATGAGGCCCAATGCAATATATCAAATATTCTACCAATTATATTCTCCTTCACTTTTGTCTGGCCAGAATTGAAATTTTCAATTTTTTGGACACATAATTGCCTCTTTGCATTTGATTCTCGTGAAACAAATTATTGCCATTTTCATCATCGACTTGGTCAGAAGAAATGTAAATTTTTTCTCACTGAACAAACTTGTATTGTTCCTACTCCAATCCTGATATAAATCACCCAAAGGAGCATAAGTTGTATGTTCAATCAGTTTAAAAATATGTCTTCTTACATTAATTTATACTTGTAACCTGTTGGTAAATTAATGGAAAGCTGTATAAACTTTCCTGCTTTTAGCATGTACCAGTGCGAGCCTTCATTTTTTTGCCTTTTCTTTTGCAGGTGCCTCCAACTCGTGCCAAGTCACCAAAATTAACACAGACAAAGAGCTGTGCAGTGACACCCCTCAGCAAAGGGAGGAAATGGCAGTGCAGTATGCTGCCAGTTGCATTATCACAACATTGGGAACTCCAAAGATGTTAGCAGCAAGGCACAATGTTCTCCAAAGAGGGCTTCAAAGACTGGATCAGCTACTAAATCCAGGGAAGACCTGAAGGTTTCCATGAAGAAAGTGGGACAGCCAAGCGCCGCAAACTTCGCTGTACAAACCTAACTCATGAGGCATTCACTCCCATGCCATTTTTCATTTTAATTTGTACCTCACATCACGAAAAAGATGGCCTCATGCCCCGACACCAGTGTGTTTGTTGCTGGATTATTTTTGCATTCTCCTTGTAAGAACCTGGCTACCAATGTGCTGTTCGGTCCTGTAAATTTGTTGAAGGTTTTGTAAGGGGTAACCGAGTCAGTCCTGTGAGAACCAAGCGGGCAGCCGATGAGCTGTTGGAGTGACATATTGTCGTTGTGTGGCGGCATTGGCAGGTCCTATGTATTGTATCTGATCTGTTACTTATTGTGGGCATTGGCAAAGCGATTCTGATTGTTGTTGCAAAATTTGGTCAGGTCTTGTTTCAAGGTATGCTTATGAATTGGAAACTGGGCTGTGATTTTTTCCCCCTTCTTCTGTCCGAAACTTGAGACGGTAACATGATAAAGGATCAGTACTTGCTGTGACTATGAAAAGTACACAGGTGCTTCACCAGTTCTGTAAAGATGACTAATCGATACTTATACTGGTTAATCCATCAGAAACACACCACCATGATTGATATCTGCAGGTGTTGAAGGCAGCTGCAGTTCTCTTGAACCAGTGTAAGCTGTAGAACAACACTGAACATGGAAACACAAGTTTTCAACGTGAGAAAATAAGACGTGATTTGCGCACTTGATGTAATGTAGTGACAACCAAGTTTGCACGATTTGGTCGGCAAGATCTGACTTTGTGCAAATTTGACTCTGTAAGCTGACACATTTTTCTCCCATCTTTCTACTGATGTGAACTATTCGAGGAAGCCATGTGAATGGCTTACCATGCATGCACGCTACCGACGACATGAGCACCCATCGCATGTGTGCTCACTTTGGAGTTGGGACTATTGATAGTTGATACTAGTGTTATATGCCAGAAAGCACGGGGCGATGCGTCTGAAAATGCTCCATGTAGAGTGCGCTATGGAGGAAAATCCACACCAAAAAAAAGAGCAGAACAGCTATCTTGAGTGGTCGAGCGAGAACTCTGAAAGAGTGGACTGCATTGCTAGAATAAATCATCACGGCAAAAAAAATTCTCTCTAAAAAAGAGGCACCAAAATTAAGAAGCATTCTGAGTACGTAGCACTGCCAGGAGAAAATTCCTAGTGACTAGAGTTTACAACAGCTTGACGTCAGTAAAACTGATCTTCCCAAAGGAGCAAGTAAAATGGGTGGAGGCAATAGTTACCGACAACTCAGAGACAGCAAGCCACTGTCAAAAAAGAGCTAGCAAGCGAGTTAGGCCGTCGCCATTATGCTGTCGTGCACGCTTGGTCGATGGTTATCCAGCCTTTGCCTCCAATTAGGCTGTGGTTTGACATTTGCTTCGCCTGCCACGTCGTGCAGCCGGTAATTTTGAAGCGCCTTTGCTTCTGAATGTACGGCTCCTTGATTAATCCTTTTTAATCACAAAGCTAATCATCCACGTGCACTGCCATAGCATAGCAGCACCAAATCTTTCTCCACGGCGATGTCTGTAACTTTGGACGTCTCTCTCTCGGTGGTACGAAGGTAGATGTTCTAGAAGAACTCTTTCATGCATGAGAGGGTTATCATATCTATTATTAGTAGTACTTATCACTGTTCAAGGATAGTAGAGTTCTTGTATACAAATTTCAGTGAACACTAGAAGCACCGCTGATAAGTCATGACTGAAAGTATTGTTGGCTGATTTAAGCTTAAGCAAACACGCTCGCGGCCACCAGTGTCCCAGTGGGGCTGAAGCTGCACTCGTACTAGTGCCGTAGTAGTAGACTCTGGTGGATGAACAGAATACGTACGTAAGCTGAAGAAACTGAGCTGGATTGCGTTGACCCATCTGTCCATCCTCTGATCCTCCTTTTCTTTCAGCTTTGACAAAAGGGCACTGCGTGCTGCACCTATATAGTGTACTAACCTACACCCATTTCCTTGTTGCTTCCCAGGAAGATTTTGCGTACGGCACGGATAACTGAGCACGTACGACACAGTCAGTCACACACCGTGGTCTTGGATCTCAATATCACCATCCATTGACAATTAGCGAGAGGCTTTCCGACAAAACGTACGTTGGTTCAATTCTTCCCAGGTCAAGTTCCAAGGCAGAACGTCTCTCCATCTCTGCATCTGCATGCACACACTCTCCACGATAGTGCACATCACACACACCCGATCGTCCATTAACAACATACAGTAGTGTGTTGTGTATATATAAATATGCATCATCTGAATGAAAGAATGTGCGGCCAGCTGGTTATCATAGGCAGGCATATATATAGCAACAAGACTACGATCGAGAGCTGTGCGTGCGTTCAGGGATCGAAGCTCCCCGTCTTACTGTGCGTTTCAATATATTCAATAGAATATATAGAACCGGATCATGAGGCAGCTCGTCGCAGCAGTTGCCATCATCCTGCTCCTCTTCCTCGGCTCCGGCGCCGTGACGACAACGTCGGTGGTGGCGGCGCGGTCGGCGCCGGTGGCGAGTAAAGGAGGCTCAGGCTCGGCGGCGGCGCAATCCGAGACGACGGTGGCAGCGACAGCCGACAGCTCGGCTCAGCCGTCCGGCTGCACCAACGGGAGCGGTCCCGGCGGCTACTGCCACCCTCCATGGGAGCATTGACCATTATTCATATGGAGTACTAGAGCCACCATCAGTCACTTATTAGTACCACTACCACCACGTGTTCACCATGATTTGTGATGTGATCTCTATTGCCTCTAGGTACTCTGATTTATGAGGCACTGTACCTTTAATTATGTTCTTTATAAAATGTATATTTATGAATGAAATATTGTTGTTCTCATTGCATGGGATTGGTTTAATTTCTAATTTGACATGAGCATAAAAATGAGAATGAGCTTTTTTTTGCTGGATATGGCTATAAATAAATGAGCATCAGACCACCACATGAGAACGTCCTCAATAATTATCAAATAGAAACGGAAGTGCTACATTATCCAAATTCAAAAAGATTTTCGATGTAAACAAAGCCTGAATCGCGTATGGGCCAAAAAAAACGTATAATGGCGTAGATGCGCTCGCCAAGGAAACATATAATAAAAAAGCAAAATGGAAAGAGAACAAAAAGATTAATAAAAAAAGTAAAATATATTATCACAATGGTGTAAAATAAAATTCAGCAAAATTATTATCATCAAGAATAAATATTGCATCCTCCAGAAGCTCTGTTTCCACATCAGTGCATTGGTATACTGCTTCCAGCGTGGCCTCATTGGGTCATTCCATAAGCTGGGCCCCGCCACCTGCCAGCCTCCCTGACCCCTTTGCAAACTTCCATCCGGCGGCCCCTCCATTTCCCCCCACGCGTGTCCCCCCAACTCGGCCCCCCACGCCGCCACGCCGGCGATGAGCGCGAAGCAGCTTCGCGACGCCCTGGCCGCCGCGGGGTTCGACGGCGACGACCCCCTCGACGCGGAGAGCCTCGAGTGGGCGTTCCTCCAGGGGGAGGACTCCCGCCGGATGCTCGCGTGGGTCGGCGCCCGCCTCCGCCCCGGCAACGTCCTCTCCGCCACCGACCTCGAGCTGTACGGACCGATCCCCGCCGAAACCCTCGCGCCTTCGTTAACCCTATGATATGATCGCAGTTGAATGCGCGGTGTGCGGGGGCTTCCAGATTTCGGATGTGCGATGCGAGGGCGTGGCTCGCGGCTTTGGTTTTTTTGAATCGATCGAAATTGGCTTCACAAATTATTGGTTGTACGTTGCAAAAGTGCTTGGAGGGAGTATGATGTCAAACTTGGGGAATAGACGGGCTTGCATGAGAAGGATCACACACTTTGCATACGCATGCTTTGATAACCGTGCATGATTAATTAAGCTAATACGGATCTATCAGAAAGGGATTGCTGGAATTCTGTCCATAGTGAAGCATAGTGCTACGACGATGTGATGGCATAACTTATAGTGGCCAATGTTGCACGTGAAAGTATTATACGAAAACATCATTTTGAAATTGAATCGTCCATTGTTCAGTCTGTAATGGCTCTCAGGCTAATACAAGTTGCAACTGTTCCATGAACTGCAGGTACGAGCAGCTTGAAATGGAAGGCAAGTTATTGGAGGTATGGATATTTTGGTTTCGTTTTTTTTTTTGGTTATTTCATAAGGCACTTGCATTGTGAATTATATGTAGTGTAGCAAGATCCATTAAAACCATTGTTGATAGTAGATTCAGACGCCCGTGCATTGCTTTCATTTAACTCAAACTGTTAGCTCTGTAAAGCGAGACATACCCGCTCCTGATTTGGTTGCCATTTTCAGGGTGAAGACTTGGATTTTGCTTTTGATCGTATTTCGGCTTTCTCAGACAATGGGGAGAATCAGGACTACATATTCTTGACGGAAGAAAGTCTTGAAGACATCCGGTAGGCTGTCTCGTTCGTTAGAGGAATTGAGGAGCTACCATTATGTCCTTGCTTCTTAGAGCTGCATTTCCCTTACGACCACAAATATATCCAAATATAGCTTTTCTTATAACTTATAAGAACTTGTTCTTCTCTGGTTTTGTCTTTCTTTTTTTTCCCTGCACGAGTATGTCGTTTCGAGGTACCTTCTGTTCATTTCGTTTTGCACATGATATACGATGAATTGTTGTCTAAGTTCCTAACTTAGCAATGGTTGAGTATTCGACTCTTGATATAACGAGTGACAAGTCTGACCTGGATTGGATATCAGACAGTGTAGTGGGTCATATAGTGTAGTGTGACAAGGTTTGCTATGTTAGAAGATGCTCATCCTGTTAGTAGTTTGTTTCGATCTCTCCATTTATGGATGATTTTCTTTATTCTTCTAGTGAGTCAAAGCTTGCTCTTAGAGCTGAAGTTTCTGATTTGGAAAAGCAGCTTGCTTCTCTGGAATGGAAGCTTGATATACTTACAGCACAAGCTACCACCATTAACCAGGGAAAGAAGTCCCGCTCATCTGCTAATACTAGAGCTAATGGACAACTTACTGGCTTAGATGAGATATTTGCTAAGAGAAGTTTAGAGGTAATGTTCCTTGGCTTTGTCCAAAATAAGTGAACCATACTACTATGCTGCCCAATCCATACCTAATTTCATTAGATGTTACTGGGATCTCTGTTCCATATTATACCACAGTGCTTATATCTGGCTTAGAACCTGTCATCCATTGCCTGCTCTATAATCATGAAAACATTGAAATCTATGTTGATCATCCATGTAACATTCCTAGGCTACTAGATAGTATTTTGTGATTTTTCTGAGGCCTGAGGACTATTTCTATCCACTAAAAAACGGGCTATCTTGATAGGTGCTGACAAATAACAAGGTTTATTGGACTGCTTGGTCCACAAGTTATTTATCCATTTCGTGTTGTTTTCTTTTGATGTTGTTTTATGTCAGTTCCTAACTAGTTGAACTGAAGTTTATGCTTCTTTCGGACATGTTCTATTCTTTCCTATAGGAATTCATTCTAGCAATTAACAAGAGAAGACTTTGCTCTCTGTTCTGACTTTTTTTAGAACTCCCTGATAGATGAATGCAATACTTGGAAAACTTACTGCAACCACGCAGGAGTTGTCTTACTATCACTCAGATGCTGGTATTCTTCTTATACTCTTAAAATGTACAATGCAAATAATTTCATCTGATTGCATTTGCTGACATGCATTAATTACCTGGTACTTGTATTTTGACTTGTAGATACATGCAAATGTGGTCATTGTCTAGTGCACAGCTTGTCATATATAAGTGTATACTGGCTGATTGTTTAAATTCTTGTCAATTTTTTGAATGCACAGAATTTGTTTCCTTGCAGATACCGGGGTCTACCTATCATACTGTGACTTCCAGCCTTATGTGAGCAGTGTCCTGGCTTGTACCAAGGAACTAAACAAATGGTTCTCTAAGAAGTTTGAGAAGGTGTTTTTGCTTTCATGATCTTGCCATTTCTATATTAACTGGATTTTATGTTTAGAAACTTGAATTAAGATTAAAAGAAAATCCTATTTGACCATATGCATACAATGGGTACCGATCTACATGATCTGGTGCATATGTGAAGCTATTGAAGCTGGAACAACTATGTCCTCCAGCCCATATTTTGTTTGCTATTAAATTGAATCCAAGTTCATTTTTTCAAGTAATTATTTTTTAAAAGGCATTCATATTTTTACCAAATAGTCCATTGCAAATATTACATTATCATTTTTTTAAAAAATATATTATATATTGTTTCTTCTCTCGAACGACGGAACTGTGTCATTCCATTAAGTAAAGAAAAAAGAAGAACCAAAGGAGAGGCAGAGCATATATTATATATTGTCATTCTGCAATAGTTTCCTGCACTATTATAGTTTATGCGAATAACAAATAAGTATAATGGGAAACTATAATAGATTTTCTTCTGAATGGAAACAACTATAATAGATTATCACCTTATAAACAAATTACTGGTATTGTTTTTTTTAAAGCAATGGCAGGAGCTCTGCCTTTCAATTAAGATGATAAAATTACTGGTATTATATCTAGAGTAAACTAAATTATTGTGGACAAATTTGCTTTTAGTTTGAATAATTTGGCCACCTGCTTGCTCACCAAACTTTTCTTGGCGGTATTGTAGGGACCACTCCAACTTGTTGTTCAAGATGACAAGATAAGAGGTGAATCTAGCTCCAGACATGTCTTTATTTTGCCAGCAGGAGCAGCTGAAGTTATTGATGTTTCTCGTTTATTTTCATTTCACATTTACCTTCTAAAATTTGGGCAAATCCTATTGTTTCATGTCTTCTATTTGTGAATCTTTTTGTATACTGTACTCTGTAGATTTCCTTAGCAGTCATACTGTATGCATCTTAATTACATTTATACTTGGATTTGGTCTTCAACATGGAATCATGCCTAGTAATTCATATTCCTATGTTCTTTCACATGTGGTTTAACAATTTATGCCAAAGTGGTATTAGACCATTAAGCAATTTATCCTCCCTTCTGCACAGGAGATTCAGTAAACTCCAACCATTTTGTTGTTGAACTGAGCCGAATTAACTCCATGTAAGTACTTTTTGGTCTGTCAATGTGGAAATTTTTGGATTACTACAGGTCATTGCACCTTTCTTTTTCTTGTGAAATGTTTTAAATTTTTACCATCAGAAAAGTTGTGTAGTATTACTGCCAGGGCTTATCCTGCTTCCGCCAAAGGATAAATTTTGATGAATCTTAGTTTTGGCAGATGGTGTTGGTAGGAAATCAATTTAAAGTTTAATTAGCTTCATCTTTTACAGGGAACAAGCAGTATTTAGTTGAGTTTTGGAAGGAATTTTCGCATTGAATTCAGCTTATTAGTTTGTTTTCTTCAGCTTGACATTAACCTCAAACATCTCTGTGCAGTGTGGAGTCTTTTATAGATTAGTTTGGCTACTGGTAGGGCGCCATCTATTTCTGGCCTCCCCTATATTCTATATAATCAACCATCACAGTTAACCCTGTCGCTACTAGTTTCATCACTTCACTGTGTTGGCCCCTGGGATCCCTGCACAGGTAAGCAACTCGCTTACCAGCACACCCACACAATTTACTTTGGCTAGAGGTAGAAGAAGTGGTGAGCACAGCGCGCGCGCCCACACACACACACACACACTGAACTCTGAATGTGGCAACTGAACTGCCCTTTTGCATTGCCTTAGGTGTGGTATATATACAACTGATGTACCAACTATAAGTTACACATGAGTATGGCTGAGTACAGCCCCACCTACTCCTAGTACAGCAAGTACCTTGCTTAGATCAGCCCACTTCCAACATGGCTGATGTAGTTTCTTTTTTTTTTGAAAAAATAGCAGGAGCTCTGCTTCTCAATTAAGGAAGGAAATAGGTTATATGTACAAGAAAATCGAGACATCCAGCTAGCCGCACTGGGCAAACATAAAAACAAGAAACACCCGGCACTCCTACACAGTGGGCTAAGTCTGGTTGTTAAACACCCTAAAGTGCATGTTAATGTCCTCCTTGGCTTTCAAGGCCACTTGTCGAGCATCCATGACTGTGTCTTGGAAAATCCTTCTGTTTCTTTCCTTCCAAATGTTCCACATCGTGTATATCACCACCCCGTTAAAGTGTCGTCGTCGCTCCCTTGGAATTTTGGTTGCCACTTGTTCCCACCACGTTCTTATCTCTGTCGGTTGGGTCTGATGTCGGATTAAGTCCGTGTCAAAATGCTCCCACGCCAACACAAGGCACCAGACCTCTTTAGCTACTGGGCATAGCAGACACAAGTGAAGGCCAGTTTCCAATGGCCCATTACACATGACACAGTGGTCTTGATGGGGCCAATTCCTCAGCTGCAGATTATCCGCTGTGAGGATTTTGTTCTGGATAAGGATCCATGCAAAGAACTTGCATTTATTCTCCGTGTGAGCTTTCCAAATGAGGTCTGAACGAAATTTACTGAAGCTTCCTTGGAACTGAATTTGGTATGCCGAGCGAGTTGAGTATTTTCCATCAGGCGTCCATCTCCAGACAATGGAGTCTTGCACTTCCGGCTGCAGCTGAATATTCTGTAATCTAATCCAGAGGGATATGAATTCTTCCACATGGGTGGCTGTTGTGATCCTACCTCGAAGTGCCCGAATCCAGGAATGATTGTGGAGTTCTTGCTGCACAGATCTGTTCTTCCTTCTTGCCAGCTCAAATAGATGTGGTTCTAGGTTCCTAGGAGCTTCTCCATCTACCCAGTTGTGGTGCCAGAATTTTGTTTTCTTGCCATCCCCGATCGTGACAATGGTTGACGCATTGAAGAGTAGTCTGTCAACCAGTTTGCAAGGGAGTTCAGATCCAGCCCACGGCTTGGAGGGGTCCGTCCACTCCTGCCATAGCCATCGCAATCGTAGTGCTCTCCCAAATTTGTCCAACTCAGGCACCCCCAAGCCTCCAAGGGATTTTGGCTCGGAAACAGACGGCCAATTGACAAGGCAATGACCTCCATTTGCATTCTCTTCTCCCTTCCATAGAAAGGACCTACGAATTTTGTCAATCCTCTTCTTGGCCCAAGCGGCAAGTGGAAAGACAGTGAGGTGGTATGTAGGCATGGAGGAGAGTACTGAAGTGACCAACGTTAGCCGCCCTGCTTTGTTTAGAAGTTTGCCTTTCCATCCTGGAAATTTTTGGCCAATGCGTTCTATGAGAGGCTGGATGTGCACTTTCTGTAGAGACCTAACGTGTAGCTGTAGTCCAAGGTAACGACAAGGAAAGGTTCCTCTCGTCCCTGAGAAATCCGAGAGAATCTGATCTAGGTCGATGTCCTCACATTTGATGGGATGGATTGAGCTTTTATCCATGTTAATATTTAGACCCGATGCCTTGCCGAAGGCTTCAAGAATAATTTTAACGGCGTCGATGTCTTCTTTTTGGGGTTTTAAGAAGATTGCCGCATCGTCGGCATACATGGAAGTCCTCCATTTTGTGGTGACCTATTGCCTTACAAAACTACAGCACTAGAAAATGGACAGCCATGCTGACCAGTTCCAACTCCTAATCTGCAGCAAAGAGAGATTTGGGGAGCAGCAGATTATGTCTTACACACTGGAAAACTCACAAGTAAACTATGCCACAATAAAAAAATACTTGATTTTTTTACGACATTACCTCAGAATCTGAGATTTTTTTTTGTTGATCTTTTAAGATGTACAGTTTTTATCTTTTATATGCATATATGCTTTGTTGTTATCATCCAAGTAATGTTGTGTCTCTTTTCTTCTGAGGGGAATTGCTATTCTGATGTTGCTCATTTGTTGACAGATTTGCTAAAAGTAAGAGACAATACATAGAAGCACAAGTGGAACATGCTAAAGAAGAGGCTATACTATCAGTTCTGAGAACTCAGTTGGCATCCCAACAGTCATATATTCATCAGGATAGCCATTCTCTATGGTATGCAGGATATGCTTAATGCCAGATAGTGGAGCATGATTAGTTGCTTCTGAAAGTTTAACTATAGTGCAGCAGCATGACATTATTCTTATTCGTTTCTTTGAACTTGAACATGAACAAGTGATCCACTGGCATTTCTCTTATCACTAATATGTCTGATTTGTGGTTTCACTTGTTTCACACTCAGGAGGAAAAACACTGAACTTGCTGAAGAGCTTAAAGATCTTTCCCATTATGTGCAGAAATACTTATCTGAGGTAATTTTGTTACAAGAATTCTTTTCATTGATAGAACATGAGCACCCTAAGAATGGTTTCTCTATGATCTCAATGGATGATGTGGTGTTGCTAGGTTACATTACGTGAAACCTTGGTTTAATATTTTGAGCCAATTCTCTCAGTGCCATTAGAAATTTTGTGACTTCTCTGTGTGCCATTGCAAAAACGATTATCCCCTGTATGCCACTTACAGCGTGTTCCATTATTCTTTTGACGGATGGAGGCACTGAACGAGCATTGAAACTACTTGTTCTATCAAGAGATCATTCCAGTTTTAGCTGAATTGAATGAACAAACATTAGTGAAGCGAAAGGTTTCCCAAAAAAATGAAACTAACAATCACATACTTGTTCAAAATCATTTCCATGTTTTGAATGTTGTGTTCTACTGTTCTTCATCCTTGACTCCAATACATTGTTTTGAGATATAGTTACTCGATGCTCTGTTGCTCATAGTTTATCTTTTTTCTGAGTCAATTTCTGGCGTCTTTATCATCCATGTAACTGTCCTACTATACTTACCTGGGTGAGTTTCAATTGTTTTCTGGTGGCGTACAAAGTTAATGTCTGTATTAATCATTGTTTCTTTGCACTATTAACTTATATTTATGTGTTGCCCTTTATTCAGACTGTTACAGGCCTGTGTGCAGATCTTGCTCAGCTTTCAGGTGCAAATATTTTGGAAGGTGTATCTTCATGACACTATAAATATATAAGCCTTTTCTTTTTGCATTCTCGAGTGAATAATATGGCATATTGTAACTATGATTTCATGACCTTCTAGGAGAACAAAATTTAAAGCTTCTGCGCCAGGAATGCTACATAAGTCATCAGAAGAAGGTACCTTATGAGTTTGACAACTATTTGTAGCAACACATCTTTTTACCCAATAAGTGGTCATGTATACACTCTTTATTTCTTGCAGTTCATCAATCATCTGGTCAATCAACTTGCTGTTCACCTGTTTCTGAAGATAACCTGCCAGCTTGAAGAACAGATAAAAATATCGAGTGCCTACTCATTTCTGAAAGCTGTAGAATTGGAATTGCAGGGCTACTTCTCAGCTGTTGATGGACGCCTGGTATTTTTGCCGAGTTTTATCCGTTAACTTCAGCATATTATTTAGCTTCTTATCATTTTTCACTTGTGTTCTTACAAAATAGAGTATCTACATCATGGATATATAGGGCCGGTATCATTCAATTGATCAAGCAGCATCTGAAATTTTTGAAGAGGGATCAGTTGATGACAGCGATTCTTATCTTCATGCTGTGAGGGATATCCTTAGCGGTCACTCAGGTAAGCTGGCTCTGCTTACAATTCCTATGTTCACCACTAATTGGGATTTTTTTTTCTAATTATCAAGCTGGAATAATCTATTATTTTTATTTTTTTATAGGTTCCCAAGCAATGTCACCAGAGTATGTTTCATCATATGGTTTGATCGAGCAGATAACAGAGCTGCAAGATGAGCTCCAGTACCTTCAGCATGAGGTTGAAAATGTTCTTCCACGTGAGCGAGGAAGATGCACTGATGAACTGTGAGTTGTCCTAGCTCATTGTGCTTGTGCCTTGCCATTCCCCCCATTATCAAGACCACAAATGCGTCACAGCTGAACTTTACATTAACAAACCCCTACTACTAGTAGTAGAATAATATGTTAGCCCCTTGGTCTGATCATCCCATACTTTTTTACCTCTTTGGCAGATGCAGGATGATCCAAACACTGGAGCAAATTCTCGCTGTGCCCCTTTCTGATGAGCAACCGAAACTTACACCATGGGTAGTTTGCTCTCATCACCATGGGTATGCTGTCACGAGTGGACTTCACCAATTTTTTTTTTCTATTGCAGCCATTGGCGCAATCACTTGAAGATCTTGAAATGGTCAGCCAGCAAGTCTCTGCTTCCGTTAGTAAAGTGACACTAGCTCGAGACGAGAAGGCCGAGGTATGCTTTAACATTTGGCTTTTGCACGCTTTGTTACAATCTTGGGTTCAGAACACTTCACGTCTTCCCCTGAGTTGGCTTAAAAGTTGCTAGCTATATTTACGAATTTTCTGCAGATGTTGAAACAGCCTTCACGCAACGCGCAGCAGGAAAGGCAGGTGTTCTCCGATTTCTTCTGCCACCCAGAACGACTCGAGAATCGAGTGGAAGAGCTGCTTTCCCGCTTTAGAGCTCTACCTGAGTAGTATCCATTTCATTTGCCAAGATGGGTGGAGGAACCCACACCCTTGGTCCTCTGATTTTCAAACTGGCATCTTATCTCATTGCCTATTCGTTTGTTATTCTCGGGTTTGGACGACTGGAAGTACAGTCTTGCAATGGTATATCCTCACTCATCAGGGAAACAAAATCGGATTTCATCTATTCAAAAGCAATGCAGTTGTCTATGGTCTGCCTGGCCCGGCCCGGCCCGGCCCATTCTATATGGCAAATTAAGGGCCTGTTTAGCAGGGCTTCTCTCCGGCTTCGGCTTCTCTGGAGGAGTCCTGCCAAAAGTTTTTCTGGAGAAGCCATTTTTAAGTAAAAAATCAGAGAAGTTGGAGTCATTTTGGCGAAGCCACAAATTATGGCTTCTCCAAAGCAGCTTTGCCGGCTCTTCTAGAGGGGCCTCTTGTGAGGAGTCTTGCCAAACAGGCTCTAAGTTTTGCACAATTATGTTGTTTTTTACTCTGTAAATAAGATATAAATCTCGTTTTGAGTAGCCAATTAATCTTAAATTTTTCTAGGTTTATAGAAAAATATTATAGTATTTATATCTCCAATAGATTTGTTATGAAATATATTTTATAATTAGTTAATCCAATGATACTTGCATATCATAAATGTTAGTTTTTTATATATATTTGGTCGATTGATTTACTCCTAAAGGTGAGATTTATATTGTTTTTTTAATGGAGGGAGCACCACTACTTTTTTATGCTTATCTTTCTAAAAGCTTTGCAATATATACACCCAGCAGGCTAGCAGTCTACTTGACAAATCAGTTTGAATTCAAGCATGTATTGTATTGAATCACGGTCCGCTTTCCCGTTTGGTTACGTGAAAGTTGCGTTGCAGCTTGGTTACGAGACAGAAGTGAAAAACGTCTTTTTGAAACAGGATAAAAACAGTAAACTGAATGACAAATAAATAGAAAAGTATATCTAGGAAACAATAATTACCGAGATCAACCACAGTACGAATAGTACCTCAAGCTCTGTTTGGTAGTGATACAGGGCTATATTAGTAGTAATGTTACTACAACAGTCAAACACTCGCACAATCATGATTTTTTCTGAAACCGATAAGAGTAATATGCAATTATGCATATAGGCATATAGCGCAGTGGTAGAGAAATTATTGTGTGACATATATGCCAATCGAAGCAATACTGATTGTGCTAGGATTAATAGCCAGGATTCGTCACCTGTTCTTGCATGTGGATGTCACCTCCCGGGAAGGTGTTGTTTTCCGAAGGTGGTTGAGATCTTGTTAATGAAATATCTCAGGAAAGGCCTTCCCATGGGTCAAGTTTTTTTTTTAAAAAAAAACAAAAAAGTCGCAAAAACCCAAGTTTCTAAATATTTTGGTAAAGAGCATCTCCAACAATGTTTTTTTAGAAAAAAGTACTTGCCAAATTATTTACTATTTCCAACAATTATCGATAAATAACCTTTTTAACTCACTCTCAGCGATTACCTAGTCGGCAGCTGTCTACCCTGAGCACAACCCCTCTCCTAAAGGCAGCAAAGAAAAAACACGAAACATTTTTTTGTAGGAACAACGAAAAATTATGAAAAAGATCATGTGACATAAAGAACCGAACGATTCAAATATACGAGGACTCATACGAGGGATTGAATTACCAAGATAAGGCTATTTGATCTTTCGAAAAAAAAAAGATAAGGCTATTTCGAGACTGTTTCATTTTATATTTTTTAGTTCTGCTCTATATTTTGTAGCTAAATGGTTTCTACTTGAGAAAAAAAATATGGAGTTGTAAAAACATCTAAAAGGTTCTCCACAAACTTTACGTTTTAGTGGAGTCACTCTACGGTAGATTTTATGAAACAGTCTCAAACATCCTCTAAGATATACTGTTTAGAGGCCCGATTTTTTATGTTTTACTAGCAAAACGTGTTTAGGAGTTGAATTAGGCCAGTCTCAGTGTGGTTTTCACCAGGATGTCATGCACATTTATTAGAGCGTCATGTCAGCAAAATTGCACTTTTTGCATGAAACGAAGAGGAGAGAGAAGGAAGTAACAGTGCTAGTAGAAAACTGTGACATCCAAACGGGTCTTAAATTACTGTTTTGCTATGTGACTGAAAATCAAGCATTGTTTTATTGTTTGGGAATGACAAGAGATATTATATTAATAAACTTTAACACAGGAACTAATGAGGACATGGGCGGGTCCACGGTACAGCCGCTTTACGCAAAGACCTCTGTGTCTGCACCAGTACCAGACTAGAGACCACCAGCATCAACTACTACTCGGCTTCGCGGCAGTACAGATCCGGCCGACACTTTCGTCGTCAACCTCTCGCCATTTCCACATCCTTCCTCCGCCGACCTCGACGCAAACCACAGCTTCCCGCTCGCGCTTCTCCAGTCTCCCAGGATCTGCTCTCGCCATGGTACCGCCCTCTTTCTCGGCCTCTGAATCCAGTCCCCCTCTCCTCCCCTGCTTCCTCCTGCATTTGCTGCCGTTCTTGGATGCAGGTTGCAGGGACGGACCCAAATAAGGGGGCCGAATGTTCTCTTAGAGTTCCCACACTTGCTGATGCAGTGCTGCAAGTGCAACCCCTGCCGCTCACGCTGCGTCGCCCGTCGGCGCCTGCCGCTCACGCCACGCGCGGCGCAGCCGCAGCTCGCCGGCGTGCCGTGCCCGTGCCCCCACTGGCCAAATGTGGAACGATTAATTTGGTCGTTGCTATCGATTGTTCTGTTCTGCGTGCGGCTTGATTTCGTTTAGACTCTAGTACTTCATTTCCTATTAAGTTTTGGGCCCAGGAGAAACAAAGCTTTCCTTTTCACTGCAAACAAGTACTCCTAACCACTGAAAGGATAGCTAGCTTCAATTTGCCGTATTTGTGAGCATGTAAGCTGTAAATAAAGGCCAACCTAACCCACGACTCTGCTTATTCCATGCTGCATTCGCCTCCCAACATGATGGATGGGCTATGACTTCAATTACAGGATAGGGAAGCCAAGAAAGAAGCGTTCAGGAAGTATCTTGAGTCCAGCGGCGTGCTCGACACCCTCACGAAAGGTTTGTGTTCCATCCGCTGTGTGCCTCTGTAAACCACTAGAGTTATGTAACGCGCTAGTTATATCTTCATTTTGCCACGCAGTTCTTGTTGCGTTGTATGAGGAGAATGATAAGCCTTCATCTGCAGTCGAGTAAGTTGACTCATGTATATCTACTAGTGACTGAGATTTCCTTTTGCTTATTTGGTTTGACGAAATGGCAATCTTGGTTCGATGACCTCAACATTTTTCATGTAGCTTCTGACATGCTTGTATACTCTTAGATTTGTTCAACAGAAGCTGGGTGGCCCATCAATTTCTGACTATGAAAAGCTCAAGGCAGAGAAGTTGGATTTGCAATTGAAGTATGATAAGCTTTTAGAAACCCACAAGGAAACATGCAGACAGGTATGCAATGTTACTGTGTTGGCAGTGTACACTACTGTCTGTTTAGACTATCTCCAACAATCGTCACCCAAAATACAAGACCTATTTATCCTTTGGGTAGCGCTACAGGTAAAAGGTTCCATACCTATTTTTAGTCTTCTCCAACAACAAGACCTAAAAGACAACACTCTCTGCAAATGGGTCTCGAGGAAAGAGGATACCTAAATTTGGGTTATGCCTCTCATGATACCTAAAATGAGTCTTCTGTATAGGTATTCTGTTGGAGGCTATAGGTATTGTGTTGGAAATCTATTTTGGGTTTGGGTTCCCATATGGGTTTCTTATTGGAGACAGCCTTACATGGCATACTTAATGTTCAGTAGCATTTGGTATTACGACTTCACCAATTTTTTGTACAAATGTTATGTATGATTAAGAAGTGTTAGTTGTTATTGTCTCAAAGCTTACTGCTTGTTTGAAGTAATTGTGCTTGTTTGATGATGAAGCTCTTGCATTCCAATAATGTATTCATTGCGATAATTCTGTCTTGAACTTAAGCGCTGGTAATGTTCTGAATTCCACTAGCCTGCATAATGTTCAGCAGTACCCAACTGGATGTGTTTGGTAAAAATACCAATAATTACATTTAAAAAAACTCTCATTTTCATCACACTCTGATCTGGCAAAAAAATATTTGTCCTGTAAGGTCATGTTTCTCTCCTCAAGTCATCATTCTTGTGTCTTGGTTTTATGCATAAAAAAAATTAGTTAGACTGAAAGGTAGGTAGAATGTGCGGCAAGGAGTTGATATAATAAGCTAGATGGCATTTCTTAACCAGTTTATCCTGTGGATTTCTAAGTCCTAGTTAACTTGTTTGTGTTGTTTCCTCATATGACAGTTAGCATTTTAGACTTGCAAAGTCCTATGCTTTTAGGGGAAAAAAGAGCTTGTATGTTCTGACTTCTGAGCACAAGATGACATTTATCTGGAGTTCTGGACTGTATTTCAGTTATGATTTCACAACTTTGTTGTGAATCCCAAGCAAATTTCGCATATGATTTGAACATAAATGAAACTGGCATTGATCAGTTGTCTATCTCATTTTGCAGCTGGAAGAACTTAAGAATATGAAGTACGGTGCACCTTGGAACTGAAACAACGTGTGTTGACATTGTAAATGTGTCATGAAGCATGTACTTTTACACCTCTCTCTGAAGCATTGCTAAGCTCTGTATACAATCGAAACATCTCTTACTGAATTCATGTATCCGATTTTAGCCATATGGATCCCTTTTGGATATGAAGGCACCTAACTCGCTCCCGGTCCCGGATATTAGATATCGGCAATGCAGGATGAAGGATGTGACAACTACCATAGTTGAACCATTAGCTAGTATCAACAAGGAGTGTGATCTATTGACTTTAAGACTTTTTCTTAGCATGCCATGTAAATCAGATTTAAGGATATTTCAGTGGAAGAGATATAGAGCCTGTTTGGTAAACCCCTAGTCAGGCTTCCATAATACAGACTGGGTCTGTTTGGTTCTCTAGTCGGCCTCTTAGCTAGGTTTACGAAAGCCCAATTTGTACGGTTTTCCTCCAAGGAACGCCCGATTCGACCGTCTCCACGGGGCCAAGCTTGCGCTAGGCTCGAGCGTGAGTCCGCTCGCTCACCCCCTCATTCATGAGTCTGCTCCTCCGATTGTCTCCTTCAACCCGCCTGTTGCGCGAGCCTGCCCCTCCACCCTCTGCTACTGCCATTGTGGGCTCTCCCCCGCTCCCTGCCATCGTCGGTGTGAGCTCGTGCTGCAACCATGAGGAGGACGCGGTGGAATTGGAGTAGTGCTCCACGGGCGGCGGTTGAGCTCAACGCAGTGGTGGAGGAGCTAGATGGCCGCACAGAGGAGCGAGGTGGGCGCATGGAGGACCACTTCGCATGGCCTGGTGCCCTTCAACCTCGGTGAGGTGGGCGTGCGGAGGACCAAATCGCGCGATTGCGAGCTCGTATCCACCTTCACTGTGAGCTCGGCAACGGGCGCATCTGCTCGTCCTCCGCTGTGATTCGACGACCCTGCTCCCCTCCTCCTCCACCCTGCCCGCGGGCGACCTTGCTCCCCTCTACCACCCCACCCGTGCGGATCTGGTGCTCGTCCATGGCAAATCAGCGGCTGACGCATCCAGTGCTTCTCGCCTACTGGCCTCCCGTTCGACCAAAAGCCTCACATGGGTAAATTTACCAATTGAAGGAAGAGGTGATTCTATAGAAACTAAATCAGACAACAAACACACCTATTTATAGCCAGGCTTAGCCGATACATGCAACCAAACATGTGTTGTTTGCATTAGCTAAAGTTGGCTAGAGCTAGCCTGCTATCTTAGTTTTGCTAGCTATGCTTGTCTAGGAAACGAGCCAAATACGCTCATAGCGTGCAACGATATATGCCAAGATTGTTGGAAAATCTCGAATAAAACGTGCTCAAAGAAATATTCTTTTGTGAGTCATGCTAAAGGGAGATAATCGGATTAACCGATCCTCAATAGAATAGAAATTCTTTTATGATGCAAAAAAAATTCTAGTATCAAAAAACAATGTTCCGCGATTTGAACAAAAATGTTCTAGATTCTAGATAACAGTCCAGATTTAACAAAATAAAATTGTACGCGTAGAAGAATAATATTTTGTAATATGTGTCATTAGTGTTAAAAAGAGAACATAGACCACCAAACATTACATAGATAATACACGAATAATCTAAAATACACTCTAGACATCTCATGGGTACTGTGTGAAAAAGTTCAAATACAACGTGGCCATAGAACGTCACATTGATACTATACGAACAACTGTTGGCTCTGTCTCCACTATCCCCCACCACGCTAACCGCAGAGGCAACACTAAAGCTCACCGCGCCACTTGAAAGAATATGGAGTAACTATGGTTGCCTAACTTGGCTCACCATAGTTGCCTAACTTGGCTCACCATAGGGTCCGTGTTTATATAGAACCAATGTTACAGATATAGGTGATTTAGGCTAGGACTCCTGAATTAGAAATTACAAAGGTTCTATGTTTAACTATCCTAATATAGGAGTCCTTGCCGCACCAACCAAAGGTTTATCTCGTGTACAATTATATCTCCTAACACCCCCTCTCAATCGAAACTTTCAGCCACTTGTAAGATTGAGATTGTGTACAAAATCTCGTAGCTTAACAGGAAGCGCCTTAGTGAACCCATCTGCTAACTGATCTCTTGTAGATATAAACCGAACCTGCAATTGTTTTCTCAAAACTCGTTCTCTGACAAAGTGAAAATCATTCTCTATATGTTTAGCTCTGGCATGAAAAACTGGATTAGCAGATAAATAAGTTGCACCCAAGTTATCACACCGTAAAATTGCAGGTCGACGCAGCTTAATACCAAGCTCAGTTAGCAACTGTTCAAGCCAAATCAACTCTGCTGTTGCATTTGCCATGGCTTTATACTCTGCTTCAGTACTAGACCGAGAAACTGTAGGTTGTTTCCTTGCACTCCATGAAATTAAATTGGGACCAAAGAATATAGCAAATCCTCCTGTAGAGCGCCTATCATCCACGTCACCTGCCCAGTCCACATCTGAGAAAGCACTGAGAGAAGGAACCGCTGCCTTCTTGATATGCAAACCCATTTTAATCGTATACCTTATATATCTTAGTATCCTTTTCACAGCAGTTCAATGTATAGTAGTTGGAGCATGTAGAAATTGACAAACCCGATTTACAACATATGATAAATCCGGCCGGGTGATGGTTAGATATTGGAGTGCACCCACAACACTTCTATAACGAGTACCATCTTCTGAACTTAGCGGTGTACCTTCATAGCTTGATAGCTTTTCTGAAGCCGAGAGGGGAGTAGTGCATGGCTTGCAATCGGCCATACCAACACGTTTTTCAATAAATCTTGTGCATATTTTCCTTGGGAGAGAGTAATACCTCCCGCTCTTCTTTGACTTCAATGCCCAGAAAGTAATGAAGCATCCCAAGATCTTTTAAGGCAAAATCTTCACGAAGGTCAGCAAGAAGAGCTGTTACCGCTTTAGGATCATTGCTTGTAACAATAATGTCATCAACATAAATGAGAATGTAGATCATTATACCACCTCTATTATAAATAAACAAAGATGTATCTGATTTAGACGCCACAAAGCCAAGAGAAATTATTTTATTGCTTAACCTGGAGTACCAGGCTCTAGGCGCCTGTTTATCCAGTTTGCACACATAATGAGGAGTCTCGTCACTTTCAAATCCAGGTGGTTGTTTCATATATACTTCCTCTTCCAGAATGCTATGAAGAAACGCATTCTGCACATCTAGTTGTTTTAGACACCATCCCCTTGAAACAGCAATTGAAAGTACCAGCCGTACAGTTGCAATCTTGACAACTGGACTAAAAGTGTCTTCATAGTCAATGCCATATCTCTGCTTAAACCCTTTTGCTACCAAACGAGCTTTATATCTGTCAATACTTCCATCGGCCTTTCGTTTAATTTTATACACCCACTTGCAATCTATTATATTCTGTCCTGATTTACTTGGCACTAGACGCCAAGTTTTATTTTTCTTGAGTGCATCAAATTCTGCTTCCATTGCTTGTTTCCATTTAGAATTAGCTAAAGCTTCTTGAACTGAATTTGGTTCTCCAGTCGTACTAAAAAAAACTGTAGCGAATCATACCATCATACATACGTTTGGGCTTCACAATCCCACTTTGCAGGCGAGTCTGTCATCGTTGAGGCTCAGGTGCAGGCGGCAGCGCCGAAGGAGCACCAGAGGGCTCGGTCTCATCTGAAACAGGCATTGATTGACTGAATCCGGGAGACATAGAGGATCTGGGCTGATCTTCCGGAACTGGAACAACTGCCTGATCATCTGTCGGTAAGGTCATCGAGCAGGAGTTTTCATGAGTGCCAGGCACAGATTCTTCTGTTGCCTCTGTTGCCAGTGATCCCGAGCCCCCCCCCTGCGCAGGCGAACCGGACATGGACACCACGCCCGGATCTGCATGAATTGGATGTGCTGTACCAGGAAGACCCAAAGGAGCTGAAAAAAAACTGCAGACCAGGAAGACCTTCTGAAGATGAAGCACTAGAATTTTCCTGTGGCACAGTAGAAGAATCAGGCACATTAGTAGCATTAGTACTGTTGAAGTCATGGCAATTGTCATCCCCTGGATTGCGAAGAGACGGAGGGAGCAAGATAATTTCTTTTTGAAGAAGAGCACCAGCATTTGAGTGAAGGGCAGCAAAGGGAAAAACAGCTTCATCAAAGACTACATCACGTGATATGTAGATGCGGCCAGTGGATATGTCAAGGCATTTAAAACCTTTGTGCATGGAACTATAGCCGAGGAAAGCACATTGCGTAGAGCGAAAAGATAATTTGCACGAATTGTATGGTCTAAGATTAGGCCAACAGGCACAACCAAACACGCGCAGGTTGGAATAGTCAGGCGTCTTACCAAGAAGTCGAATAATAGGAACCTCAAAATTAACGACCTTGCTAGGGAGAAGATTAATAAGGTATGTAGCAGAAAGGAAAGCTTGATCCCAAAATTTTAAGGGCATAGATGCATTTGCAAGGAGAGCAAGGCCAACCTCTACTATGTGACGATGCTTGCGCTCGGCAGCACCGTTTTGTTGATGAGCATGAGGACAAGAGACGCGGTGACTAATACCAATTTTCTTAAAGAAGGAGTTGAGTTTTTCATATTCTCCACCCCAATCAGATTGAATGCATAGAATTTTTCTAGAAAATTTTCGCTCTACTAGTTGCTGAAAGTCTTGGAAAACCTTAAAAACTTCATATTTGTGTCTAAGAAGATAAATCCAGGTAAATTTGGAGTAGTCACCGGTGAAGCTAACATAGTAGTTATGACGTCCAACAGAGGTAGGAGCAGGTCCCCACACATCAGAGTAAATTAACTCAAGAGGAGAACTAGAAATTTTATTAGACACTGGATAGGGAAGCTGACGGCTCTTGGCCCGTTGACACGAATCACAAACTGACTCCACACTTTTATCACTAGCACACGGCAAACTATTTGAACTGATAATCTTCTGAACTATGGGGATAGCAGGATGACCAAGACTACTATGCCAAAGAGATGTAGATGGCGTATGGGCAGCAAGAGCTTCTGGATTCGGCCTCTGTCCTTGGGAAGACGTTCCAAATGAAAGAGGATAGAGGCCACCTTGACATCTACCGCGGTACAGGATCTTCTTCGTGTCCTTGTCCTTGATAACAAAAAAAAATCCGGATGAAATTCAAGATAGGCATTATTATCTTTGGCCAATTTATGAACGGAAGCGAGACTCTTGGTTGCATTTGGAACATGAAGAATTTTATTGAGAAAAAGACTGTTGGTAGGGGTATGAACAATTGTATGACCAACATTACTAATTTGCATACCTGTACCGTTAGCAGTATGGACTTGATCACTCCCATTATACCGATCTCGGACTGAGAGTTTTTCCAATTCGCCAGTCACATGATTTGTAGCCCCACTATCAGCATACCAATTCGTGTCAATACCATAAGCTGTAGAAGGCCTGCCACGGTATTGATCATCTTCTTCGTAGCGGAAGTAGCACTGCTTGGCTTCATGATTATCCTTCCTACAAATTTGACACGGCTGTTTCTAGTTGCTTTGCTGATTTTTGCCTTGTTTGCTGAAGTTCTGATTGCTCTGTCCTGGACGCCCTAGATTGGATCAGCCGCCACCACGACGGCCTCCAGAGCGCCCACGGTTCCCACGTCCTCGGGATGCCACATTGGCCGAGGACTGGTGTTGTTCTGCTCCTTGATACATCTCCAGCCGAAGGTCATATTCCATCAGAAGGGAATAAATTTCAGAGAGCAAGAGATCTCCTGAACGACCCATCATAGAGGACACAAAAGGATGATAATCAAAATCTAATTCATTAAGCATATGAGCAACAACCTCATCATCATTAATGGTGACGCCGGCTGAAGCAAGTTCGTCTTTGATGTTCTGAATTTTGTTGAAGTATTCCACCGTTGTGAGGTTTCCCTTCTTGACGGTGGCCAATTGCATGCGCAGATTAGTAACCCGCGCTCTTGATTGTGCTGCAAACATGACCCCTAGTGCCTTCCATGCTTGGGCAGAGGTCGTTGCAGTCGTAATTCCGGCTAGGACCTCCTTGGAGACCGAGTTAACCAGATAGCCAAGTAGCTACTGATCTTTTTCAACCCATGAGTCATGCTCCGGATTGGGAATCTTCTTTTTCTTCCCGTCGACATCAGCTTCTAGTTCCTGCGGCGGTTCAGGTGTGGTACCTTCCAAGATGCCTAGCGCCTTGGCACCACGAACAGCCGGGAGGAACTGGGTCTTCCATAGAACGAAGTTGTTCCGGGTCAGTTTGTCCGACACCGGGTGTCCGAAGGCTGATCTTGCGTCATGATGCGAGGAGGACGACGCCATCTTGACTGCCACAGGAAGACCGTCACGATCAGCGGTCGTAGGTCTTCACGTCGCGAGGAGGGGCGTCACGATCGCAGAGCATCGCGGCCCTCTTGTTGCGATAGGATGTTGACGAGATTTATTTGTGGATCTGTTTCATGAAGAGGAGGCTCTGATACCATGAAAGAATATGGAGTAACTATGGTTGCCTAACTTGGCTCACCATAGGGTCCGTGTTTATATAGAACCAATGTTACAGATATAGGTGATTTAGGCTAAGACTCCTGAATTAGAAATTACAAAGGTTCTATGTTTAACTATCCTAATATAGGAGTCCTTGCCGCACCAACCAAAGGTTTATCTCGTGTACAATTATATCTCCTAACACCACTCACGGAGCTGTCAGTTTGGGTTCTTGAGGACTATGATACACAAGAATGGATCCTGAAGCACAATATGAGCTCTTTGCAGTTCTTGGGACTACTGAGTCGCCCAGTCGATGACTTTGATATTCTGGCCATTCATCCATATCACAATTTGATAATCCTTGTTCAGCACTGGAACCAGAAACTTGTATCATATAACATGGATAGTAAGGAACTGCGTGCTCTCCGCACTCTAGGAAAGGGCTATCGGATCCTTACCCCATATGTTCCCTGTTTCATGGAGTCAGCGGTTCTTACCACCAAGGATTGAGGCTGTTGCTTGTGGGGACTTCTCTGAATATTCAGCAAGAGCTTAATTTTCCATGTATGGGACAACTAGCAGTGTGGGTAAACTACTAGAATTAGGTGGTGCAAAGTTGGATAAATCTATTATATATCTTTAGGTGATCTATTCTGCTGGTGCTTTAATGTACCCCTGTTGTAATGCTGCGAAAAAGCTGGTTACGAGACAGCACGCTGGTTACCATCACATATGTTAGTTATTAATTTAGTTAATGCATAAAGCCATGAACTAGTTCGAGCTGCCCAATGCATCCAAGTTATGAGTTTTAGATGCTACCCTTTGTGTTTCCATATTGATGTCTCCATCTTTTATATGTGCTTCCTTTTTCTTGGTCATACTAGCGACTTAGCGAGCAATTACTGACTAATTTTGTGTTTCCTAGAGGTTGTATATGTTTATTTATGCTGGAAAATGCATTTATCTTCCATATGTAGCGAGGTCATGTCTCAGAAATGTTTGAACTGAGAGCTCTGTCACATTAAGCTCAAAGGTTGTCTAAGCGCTGTGATTGATTGTTCGCTGGTCTGAAAAGTCAAGGCTGAAATTACTGTTGGCTGATTTATTGTGAGAGAAAAACACTGCTGGCTGACAGAAAAAGTACGGCTGATTTTTCTTTCTTCTGTTCTGTACATGTGAAGAAATGAGAACACTTTGAAATTGGAAGCTTACACTAACATCAACAGCTAGAACCAAAATATTTTCTTGTTTATGTTGCTGAACAATAACTTGAATAGTCTGTGAGCTTGCTTGTAGACACTAATTGCTTTGATCTACTTTAGCACTTACCAGTGCTATAGAGATGACGGTTTTGTTTTTTTCCATTTAAAGGATATGAAATGGTTGCCAAGTTCCATATTAATATTAAACTGAGTGTTCAACAATGGCCTAACAATGCTCAGTCCCTAGAACCAAAAGTTTGACAAAATGCAGAAAGTGAATCAAAACACCTCCAGTGTCTTTTTGTTTTGTTTAGCATAGGTCTCAGTGTTCCAGGCCTTCAAGCTTCACAGCTTGCACATAAATAATAAATCTCTCATATATACAAAGATATCTTGGATTTCGAGGAGACAAGCTTCCATCAGGTGCTTCAAACATTTTTGCAAGGGGCAGAGTTCCAACTGGATTCACGTGAAAGAATTGTATGGGGCTTGGCAGCTTCCACGTAAAAAGGTAATTCACCCTCCAGAAGTACGAAATCGGTTCAACCTGATGCTATTCCTACATTTCCATAAAACCTAAAGAGCAACCATATTAATAGTTAGCTATAGCCTTTTTTTTACATTAATCAATAACTGAGCACATTGGTCAGTTCACTGGTCAGTTCACCAAGGTCTTTACTTGGAACTTGCTGGAGCCTGTCAAGACCTTTGTACTCCTTGAAACCTTCAAAACAGTCTCTAATTCACATTCAAAATAACCAAGAATGTATGAATTTATTTATGCTGGAGGTAACCTCTCCCTCTGAAGCAAACTTGAACAGTCTGAGATTTTATATGTAGAATCAGTTGTCCTATGGACATGCCGCATCTTATATTCCTGTAATAGCATCAGTTGTGCTCTCCAAGAGGTATGATCTTGGACCAGCCTGGTGCTTAGAGACAGCTATTTTGCATTTCCTTAATACTCGAAGAACAATTGTGTAAGTAGTTAGCTATAGCCTGGTGCTTAGAGAGCTATTTTGCATTTCCATAATAAATTCTATCTGTCTTGAAGTGACAGTCCAATAGTCTTTTCGTTCTGTTTAGCAGAAGTCTTCAGTTTTCCAGGCCTTGGGCCTTTTTTCAGTGGCTGCCCCTGAATCGACACTCTTCTTCCATGTCCAGGTTTCTCTCATCTGAACTTTGACTATCAGAGGATCTTGTACCAATTACTTGGGCAGTTGGGCTATGTTTTGTAAGTCCTAGATACACCCCTAAAGCAATCTCCCCATGCAAACATGTATGTACCTGTGTAGTTCTCTTTCAAACAAGTATTCCCCAAATCAATTTATTGTGTTGCTTCAGATGAAGCAAAAGCCTTGAGTGTACCTGTACAATCTTTGATCCATCACAACATTTAGAACTACAGTTGCTGCTCTGTTCACCAGTACTCCCTCCGTTCCTAATGTAGGTTGTATTAGTCGTGTCCTATGTCAAACTAGTATGTATTGACCAAATTGTAGAAGAATGGATCAACATCTATCACATCAAAGTAATTTTACTGGATCAAACTTCATTTATTTGGTTTTGCAAATGTCTACACATACGCTAGTTATTTAGTTAATGCATAAAGCCATGAACTAGATCGAGCTGCCCAACACATCCAAGTTGTCAGTTATGAGTTTGAAACCCTTTGTGTTTCCAGAATGATGATTCCATCTTATATAAGTGACCTCCTTTTTCTCAGCCTTTATTAGCGAGCAACTACTGACTGAATTTGTATTTCTCGGTACTGTGTATGTTTATTTTTTTTATCTTTAACATGTAGCAGAGGTCATGTCTCAGATATGTTTGAACTGAGAGCTTTGTCACATTAAGCTCAAAGATTGTCTAATCGTCGAGATTTGGTTGTTGCTGCTTGTTACTTGCACTTGCTTTGGCCGTCGTGCAGATGCTGAATCATGAATGTATTCTCCTCGGCTAGAGGCTAGAGCCAATAACTCCTTATTACAACCAGTGAAGCTGAGATAGTGTTTTTACATAGCATAAGTCTACAATTATAAGCGAACCGTAGAATTTTCTTTTTTCTGTTCTGTGGATGTAAAGAAATGAAAAAAAAGTATAATATATTCCATATAATGTTTCTCTACTTATTCCGTCTTGCAATTGTACAATAACTTTGACAATTGTGTCAGGAGCAGACACAAGAGGAAGCTGGAGATTGCTAACAGTCTGAAGAATACTGTTCACGAACCGGCAACGAGTGCTGACGGCGCGAATGTGGGGGTAAGGCGGTTTGGTTGTTGATGCGCTGTAGGTGTTGAGGTGTTTGGAAGGAATCTTGTAACAGCGCATTCGTGCGTGAACTTTGAACATTCTGTTCTCTGAAAACTCTGTCCCTGGCTAGACTCTATCCGACTCCTGTGTGCTTCTTCTTCTTCATTCTGTTGCGAATTCTTCAAGGTATCCGTCTGATCCTCAGTAGGATGGCCACAGATTGTTCTGACGCTGAAGAAGGAAAAAGAACTAGAAGCATTATCCATCAAATCTCCCATACCCGGCAGCGTGACCGCGAGAAGTAGTACCGGTCCAGCAGGCATCAGCAGCCGAGAGGTAGATCCACCAGGCATATGCAACGGTGGGTCGGTCGGTCTTCACGAGCGCGCTGCGTGGGCGCCGCGGCGGGGAGATGAGAAAGGCAATGCAACGGCTCTCCGCCGTCCAAGCAAGCGGAGGTACGGCGACAAGCCGACAAGGAGGGATGGGCGCACCGCATAGTAGATACATGTACGACAATCTATACCAACTCAAAGTTTGTTAGTGTGCTCGACTTGTAGTTGGCTAGCTCAGTTCGGCTTGACTTGTTATTATAATAATCGAGTCCAGTTAAGATTTTACTCATTAGTTATAACGAATTAGCTCATGAGCCGCTCGCGAATCAAATAAGCTATAATTTTAGATAAAAAAAATCATCATATCTTATATTAGTTTTGTATTATTTTATATCTTACACTTTATAAATGATTGATATGTTAGCTCATATAAATATTTTGTTCAATTTAAAACTATTAGATATATTATTTTTATATTATTACTATTTTTATGCTTTAGATAAGTGTAAATATTATAGTTTGTGTATTTTTTATAATTGGCTCGTGCGTTTAACGAGTCAGCTCGAGCTCGTAACGAGCCAAGCTGAGTTAGCTTTCTGGCTCGTTAAGATAACGAGACGAGCCGAACTAACTCGTTATCTTAATGAGCCATAATGAGTAGAGCCGAACTAGCTCGTTATCCAGCCTTAGGCCTTATTTAGTTTCAAAATTTTATGCAAAACAGATTTGAAAAATATTGTTCAATCATGGACTAATTAAGTTCAAAATATTCGTCTCACAATTAAATTACAGCTAAAATTGTGCAACTAGTTATTATTTTTATCTATATTTAATGCTTCATGCATACATCGCAAGATCCGATTCGACGAGAAATCTATTTTTTTTTTTTACAAAGTTTTTTGAGAACTAGTTCACCCTAAAAACAAAAAAAACTTTTCAAGATTCCCCGTCACATCGAATCTTGCGGCATATGCATGGGTCATTAAATATAGTCGAAAACAAAAAAAAACTAATTACACAATTTGTATGTAAATCACGAGATGAATCTTTTAAGCCAAGTTAGTCTATGATTGGACAATAACTATCAAATAAAAACGAAAGTGCTACGGTACTCCAAACCTAAATTTTTTTTGGGAAGTAAACAAGGCCTACTCCTCGTCGGCCACGTGGAGTGGAGCCCTATTTCCATTTCATAAATACTCGTATACTCCTCTATTCTATATAGAGAATTTGTAATCGAGCAGAACTTGCAGTATCGAAGCAGGGAATATGCCGTTGTACCACATCTGGCCGGTTCACGGGCAGGCAAGAGGCAGCACCAGCAGGAGTTGGAAGAAACGGTCACTGCCCTGACCACCGCGCCCGTTCGCCTGCGGTCCCAGACGCAATCGGACGGCACGGGCGAGTGGTGGTGCGGCAGTAAACGGTCGTCTCTCTGCCCAGCGCCTCGCATACTTCCCTCGCACGCGCGGGGTCTCTCCGCCGCACACAACCCGCTTTCCTCGAAGCAAAAATAGAGCCAACGACAAAGCTCGGACGGAGCCTCGTGATTCCAACAGATGCAGCCGTCAGCAAAAGCAGAGTTGTCACGACACGGCCGTCAGCCTCCTCCCCGCACAGCCGGAACAGTGGCACATGGGCATCCCAAAAGGTTCTCCTGTCCCATATCTCGTCATGCCCCCCAAAAAAATCAGGGCCTCTGACTTTGGCCTTGTTTATAGTTCACTAAAAAAGCTAAAAAGTTTTCAAAATTTTTCATCATATCGAATCTCGCAGCACATGTATAGAGCAATAAATATAGGTAAAAACAAAAATTAATTAGTTTATGATTGGACAGTATTTACCAAATAAAAACGAAAGTGCTACAGTGTCCAAAACCAAAAAAAATAGAATTAAACAAGACTTGTTTAGTTAGAAAAAATGTTTTATTTTCGTTACTATAAGTATTAATTTGGTGTTATAAATCTTAGTTTTTTTTTAAAAAAATCGGTTAAAGTTTTAAATGTTGACTTAGAATAACTCTAGAATTTAAAGTTTTGAGAACCGAGGGAGTATACTGTGGAAGATCTTGTACGGAGGAGTATGGTTTCTTCGTACAATATCTTATGCTTATGCTTTGGGATTTGTTAATAGTTTGATGCACCGTAAGTGCCGTGAGCCAAGGTCAATTTGATGGACGGGTGGAGGTACTGCGGCGGGCCGCCGTGGCGCCGACCCTACAAAATCCTCCGCCCACCGACCACGCCGTTGCTGGCGAGCACATCATCCGTGCATGGCACTTAGGGATGAAAACGGATCGGATACGGACGGATATCACTGATATTATATTTGTTTTTATATTTTTGGTCGGATTCGGATTCGAATACGGATAATATCAACCATGTCGGATGAGATATAATTGGATGTCGACATCACAAATATACGATTTAAGTATTCGGATACGGATACGGTATCGGATGTTGAATATTCGGACTCGAATACGGACAGATCTAAACCTCTCTAAACGAATTCGATCTCAAATACGGTCAGAAAATACCCGTACCGTTTTCATCCCTAATGGCACTGCAGGACTGGACCAGCGCCGGCCCATGCTACTGCCTGCAGCTAGTCTGCTGCACTACCCTCCACCCGGCACGATGACCGGAAAGTAGTACTCCCTCCGTCCTAAATTATAAATCATTCTAAGAATCTTGGAGAGTTAAAGTTTTTCAAGTTTGACCAAATTTATATAGCAAAATAATAACATTTTTGGTATCAACCAAGTATCATTAGATTCTTTGTTAGTTATATTTTTATAGTGTACCTATTTTATATCATAAATCTTTATATTTCTCTCTATATTTTTGGTCAAACTTGAAAATGCTTTGACTCTCCAAGATTTTTAGAATGAATTATAATTTGGAACGGAGGGAGTACGTACTACTGCGCTGTAAACTGTAAAAAAAAAAGTGGTGGCGCGGATGCAACGGTCAGCTCTCCTGGGTCCTCGCACTCGCACGCACGCGGCGCGGGGACTCTCCGCCGCGGGCCGCGGCGTCGGTCCAAAGACTCCTCCGTCTCGGTCCCAGCATCCAGCGGTACTGAAAGCGACGCCGGCTGCCGGCAAACCCAGCCTGCAATGGGGGCGCATCGTCAATGAGAGTTTTATGATATAATTTTCAATATATTAATATTTTAGAAATAGTGCATAGGAGTTTTATGGGAATGAAACTCTCTCTACTCTCATGAAACTTTTATCATCTCTCTTCATTAATATAGCGTCACATCAGCATATTTAATGTACATGAAACTCTAAGAAACCCCTATTGAGACTGGCCTAACAATTGATCCCACCGGACTTCGTCCACCACGAGTTTTAAAGTTCATGTGTCCAAATATTCGGGCATTGTTTAGTTCGCAAAATTTTTTAGTTCGAATACTGTAGCACTTTCGTTTTTATTTGACAAACATTGTCCAATCATGGAGTAGCTAGACTCAAAAGATTCATCTCGCGGTTTACAGGCAAACTGTGTAATTAGTTTTTATTTTCATCTATATTTAACGCTCCATGCATGTACCGCAAGATTTGATGTGACAGAGAATCTTAAAAAATTTTGAGGTTTTGGGTGAACAAGGCCTCAATATACAGATGGTAAATTTTATCGATATGAACCGAACACAATCTTAATCAGGCAGACTTGTGGGTTGTGAGAAGAATATATGCCGTCGATGCCACACGCCAGAATCTGTGGAATCTCCTTTCCAGCATCTTTCATTTCTCTGCTTGCAACAGACGCGGGCTACGGGAATTCAAGATTGTACAGTACTACATTTTAGGTCTCATCACGTCATGTTTTGTTTTTCTTTATATCTGTTCCGCCTATTTTTATGCTCGCGGAAAAAAAATATATACAAAAAACCAGAACGAGAAACAGCATGATGTAGTTCTCACTCGTTTTTTTTTAATCATCCTAGGGGGTGTTTTAGGTGGGATATAAAAGCTTTATTTTATCCTATTTTTATAAATCTAGGATAAAAGTTTAGTCGTTATGTGTTATGCATTTTTACGATACAAATATTAGTTTAAGAATTTCGAAAGTACTAGGAGAGCTCAAAAGGCTCGTGAGTCACCTCAACAAGGCTCCTAAAATGGCACATAGATAACTTAATTTTAGCTTTTTCGATTCACATCTGTATTTGTTCGTTTTTATTTTCGAAAACCTCGTTTTTTGTTGTGTTCTTATTTTCGATGGTGAAATACGGATGGTTAAAAAAACATTATCGATAAAATTCATGGAACAAAGCAGATACTAGGAGGTAAGAAATGCCCGGTTCTCGAGAGAGTAAATTAAACAAAAAAATGAAAAACGGAAGGACAAGGCCTTGTTTAGTTCACGAAATGAACAATTTTCGGCCACCGTAGCACTTTTGTTTGTTTGTGGTAAATATTATCTAATCATGGACTAACTCTGATTTACGGACAGACTATATAATTAGTTTTTATTTTTATTTATATTTAATACTTTATGCATATGTTGCAAGATTCGATGTGACGGAAAATCGGCCTACTCCCAGCCGCAAAGAACGAACATGGGCGCGCACTTCACGTGAATGAAGAATATAAAAACAAACAAAAAAAAAAGCTATCATGTCCCATCTCTCGCTCTCCCCGAAAAATCAGTGCGGGCAGGCGCCGTATCTGCTCGGCTCGCCCGTGCCTGTCCGCCGCCGGCCAGGGGGCCCCACACCGCAAATCCCAAGGATCCTCGACGGCGATCTCACGTCCAAACCACGCAGCACGCGAATCGCGTTGCCGAAAGCAAAACAACAGGCTCACAGAGATCGAGCTTCCGTGTTGGCGCCGTGAGCCCTGTGATTGATTCTGTGAAAGTGAAACGAACGGGGACGGAGAGTGTAGCACCGGCACCGAATGGTGGATGGAGACGGCTCATGTTCCGGGATATTTGGGGGTGGCCGGTGGCGTGGATGGATTTGACGTCCTCATCGAGAAGCTGCGGCCTTGGAAAGGTTTACGGTTGTCATCTTCATTCAGATTAGGCAGCTTCTCGGCTTCGGCTCGACCCCGGATTGTTTGGAACGATGGAAAAGCATGAACAAATCTTGAGCCCTGTCCGTTTCTTCGCTGAAAATACTATTTCCTAATCTGTTGCGAGAGAAAAACACGAACGAACGACGGAGGCATTTTAGAATTTGGAACCAAGAGCGATTTGAGCCCCTCGGGAAGAAATGGATTAAATAAAACTCATGGGACACACGAGTTCCACCAACCCAAAACACAAATGGAAAAAAAAAAAAACGGGAGCAACACATCGACTCCCACGAATGAATGATACATCGCCGCCGGTCCTGTGGACGACGGCTCCTCCGGCGACAACAATCCCGGCCGGCCAAGACTAGTCTAGACGACGGTGTAGAGGATGATTTCTGAGGGGGCGTCGAGCCTCTGCCCCTGCTGCTTCTTCATCATCATCGCGGCCGAGGCCGCGGCGTCGCCCTTGCGGCCGTCCCCGCCGGATGCCGCAGCCGCGTGGGACCCGGTGCCGCCGGCGGGCGGGTGGTAGTAGAGGCGCGCGGTCTGCGGGCAGTGGGAGTGGAACCGCGCCGCGATGCGCACGCCCATGTCCAGCAGCTCCACGTACTTGCCCATCTCCAGCCGCTCTACCTCCCCCTTCTTCTTCTTCTTCGCCGGCAGCGCAGATTACTGAATCTCTCCGCGAACCGCCTCTGCTAGCTCTTGGATCTCGAACGGGAAGGGAAGATGATTTAGTGTTAGCTTAGCGGTCGATTTGGATCCAGATTGGTATTGGTAGGGCTAGAGCTGCTATTGCTTTTCGTGGAAGGAGGTGTCCCAGGAACAGGAACAGGGCGCTGCGGCCATGGGACGGCGGAGCCGGAGGAGAGGAGGAGGGTTGCTCATGCCTGGGCTTGGGGAAGGAGATGGCCGGCCTCCTTTATACTACTGGCGGTGGTGGCGAGTCCAAGCCCTGTAGCCAAGGAGGCGGGGTGGGGCCGTTGGTGACGTGGGGTAGGAGTAATTAATAGTAAATAAATTAATAAAATCATTAATTACTCCCGCGTTGGGTGTGGGCTGGCGGCAGTTGGTGTGTGTGCGCTCGTTGACACCGCGTGGACCTGCTGGAACGGTTAAAACGGACCGAGCTGCTTTTACCATGCTTTTTTCTCTCTCTCCCGTTGTTCCAGTTTGCTGGGAGATAAAAAAAAACGTTTCTGCCATGGAAATTACAGTGGTTTTTTTCCGTCTGTGTAGTACTATTATTAACTGTAATAGTATGTTGTTCACGTTTGTCACGGCGCCCCCATTTCTCCTCAATCGTGCGAAAAAAAAAGCACGTGAAGCTTCGGGTATACCTCACAACAGATACATGAGCTATTGTGAGCTGTTTTTTTGCCAAACACTTATTTCAAAACAATTTCATGGGTGAAGCTATTTTTTTCCCTCCTCTCACAAAGACATAAGTTGGATGAAGCTGGAAAAAAAGTAGCTTATTGCAGCTTCTCCCTCATTTCTCTCTCTCAACTATGCATAAAGTAGTTGGTGAAGCTATTTTGCCAACACTTTCTCCAAAACAGCTCAGCTTCATCTAGAAAGTCACTTATGAAGCTATTTTCTAAAAAACAGCTTTACTAGTGAAGTTGAGCTGTGCCAAACAAGCCCTTCGTTGCTCAGTTCCTTTCATGGACTCACTCACTCAACCCAACCCACACTTTGGCCTTGTTTAGTTCCTAAAAAATTATGCAAAATTTTTCAGATTCTCCGTCACATCGAATCTTTAGACGTATGCATGAAGTATTAAATATAGACGAAAATAAAAACTAATTACACAGTTTGGTCCGAATTGACGAGACGAATCTTTTGAGCCTAGTTAGTCTATGATTGGACAATATTTATCAAATATAAACGAAATTGATACTATTCACATTTTATAAAAAATTTTGCAAGTAAACAAGGCCTTGTCAAAGAAAAAAAAACAAAAAACCAACCCACGCTACTTGAAAGCGAAAGCACCCTACCACTCTCGCGCCGTCTCGGAGTAGTACTCTCCATGTTGCCTGGGGGGAAGGAACGGAACGGAACGGAGGGGGGAGGTTCCTGTGCGTTCCGGGTTGACGGAACGGGAAGCCTGGCGAGGTGCGGCCTCGCCCAGATGAAGCCTGCCTCCGCCTCCGCCTCCGCCTCCGCCTGGGCCGGGCTCGCTCCCGCGCGGTCGGTACGAATGTGTGGTGTCCAGGACAACTTGACCTTCGCGATTTTTTTTCCCAACCAAAAATACTTGTACCAGTAGTACTCCTACGTGCTACCACAAATGCTACTTTTTTTTTCTTCAACAATGACTCGTACCGATACGAGTACTACTGCTACTCGCTGGGGGTTTGCTCCGTTCACACGCGCGGCGGTCGGTGTGTTTTTGGTGGGTGGGCCGCGGTCGTCCATGGCCAGGCGCCAAATGCAGCGTACCATTCGGCAGTAGAGCAGATACAATAATAATTTTATAGCTAAGATAATCGGTGTTTTTGCTGATGTGGAGGATAAAAAAAAAGCTTAACTTTTATTTCAACATTAATGTCTTATTTAGCACACCTCAATTTTACTAGTGAAATTGTTTTTTTAGAAAAGAGTTTTATGACCAACTTTCTACGTAAATCTGAGCTGTTTTGAAAAAGTTATTTGGCAAAACAGCTTTAATGCATGGATGAAAGAAATAAAATGGGAAGAAAGCTAAGATAAGCTATTTTTCAGTTTCATCCTAACTCATGTCTTTTTTAAAGAGAAGAAAGATAGTTTCACTCATAAATCTGTTTTGGAAAAAAATGTTTGGCAAAAAAAAAAACTCATAATGGCTCATGAAGCTGTTGTACCCTGTGCCAAATAGACCCTAAATTGGACACGAAAACATAAGCATATGTGGAGTATATGCGATGAGAGTAAAAAAAGAGAAAGTAAAACATGGTATCACATAATAATAAAAACTATTTTTGCGGGAATAATAAAAACCTTTTTAAAACTAAACAAGTGACAACTATTATATAATTTGACTCTTATAACTTGAGTTATAACTAAATACTTGGCTCTATTATTAATCTTGCTCTTAGGCAGCGAGCGATATCCATGACTTGGACCTTTTCCTCCGCAACATGGAGGCTAGTGGCTAGTTGTTAGCACCATAGTGCTAATCAAGCTGATAACGATCAATTAAGCATCTGTGGTGTGTGCAGGCGTACGTTTCATACGCACCATCACCAACCGGCCGATGCTGATATATTCCTTCCTGGCTTCCTTTATGTTTTTCTTTAAAATATATATATATGAAATTCCTGTATCTTCTGTCTAAAAAGAAGAATCGGTGTTGGTGATCCATGAGATTCCTATATTTTCTTTCACATGCATCCACCAGCTCACAAGGCCCTACGAGAAGCGGTGGTGGATTCAAGATTTCAAATTTGGGTATATTAGCCAAGTCAAAGGAAAAGCACTTTATGAATAAATTCATGAAGTCCAATTTTAAAGAAGCAAAGGAAGTTTGCAAATAAAAGCACTTATAATTTATGAAGTTGACCATCAACAAAGCAAGGAAATTTGTGGTTGTTGGCAAAGGACAAATGGAACTTTAAGATTTTGCCTCCGAATCGACGTTTGCCCCGGCCAGCTTCGGCTTCCAGATGCCTCGTGGGCTTACGGACGTGCACTTGTGTGACAACGTGTCCTTATCTAGGGCGTCTCAAAATTTTGAAGGAATAAATCCATATTACTCCCTCCAAATTTGGCTTATGTCTAAATAACCCTCTAAACTAACAATTAGTTCAATTTACTCCCTCGAGTTATTTAAGTTGGTCCAACTAACACCTTAAAGAGTTTTTCTTTTTTATTTCTCTATGTACAGATTACATTTTAGTTTCAAATTTTATGAGGTGATAGATAACATTGTATTTTGGGTTAGAAAAATGCACTATTAATTTTTCATCATTATATTTTATATGATATTGTATCTCTAGTGTTAATTTATTCTTAAATTTCCTAAGCTATCAAAATTTTGGTAAAAAGTTAAGATATATTTTTTCTAACATAACTTATGATGTTCTCTATAATATCACAAAGTTGATATTAAAACTCAACTAATACATAAAAAAAGAAATAAAAAATCGTGTTAAGGAGTAAACTATACTAACTGAAATAGTTGGAGGGAGTAAATTGAACCAAATCTAAGTTTATGGGGTTTGTTGTCTACCTAGCATATTCCTGCCAGCAGTTTTCAAAAAAAAATAGTGAGACATGTTCCATGTATACCTTGGCCCTTTTTTCCTATATTAGTAATTGTACAAGTAAGTAATTTTGAAACATTAAGACTTTTGAGATTTTTGTTGTGGTGAAGATGTAGGTAATTTAGATTTTGGGTTATTTGTAATGAAACACTTTGACTTGTGCTATACACTTAGATGTACACTTGGTACAGATACACTTATATTTAGGTCTTGTATAGTTCACCCCAAAATTTTAAAACTTCTTAAGATTTCTCATCACATCGAATCTTGTGGCACATGTATGGAGCACTAAATATAGACAAAAAAAAATTAATTGTATAGTTTGTCTGTAATTTACGAGACGAATCTTTTGAGCTAGTTAGTCTATAATTGGACAATAATTATCAAATACAAACGAAAATGCTACAGTGTCAAAATCTAAAACTTTTTAAACCTAAACACGGCCTTAGGAAGGTCAAAACATTTTATAATTTATATTAGGCCTTGTTTAGTTGGTGAAGGAAAAAAAATTTTGCGACAGTATAACACTTTCGTTTGTTTATGATAATTATTATTCAATCATGGATTAATTAGACTCAAAAGATTTGTCTCGTAAATTTTGACCAAACTGTGTAATTAGTTTTTATTTTTATTTATATTTAATACTCTATGCATGTGTCTAAAAATTCGATGTGATAGAGAATTTTAAAAAATTTTGAGTTTTTGGGTGGAAGTAAACAAGGCCTTAGATTGGAACGGATGGAGTATTTTTTAGTTCTAACTACTAATTAGCCCGTTAAGGCCTTAATAAAGATCCAAACATATTGCCATGGACTACATCGAGTGCCTCCTCCTCGTCACCTGGTTGCGTCGATTTGAGGCACAAGTCACGGTCTACACGCAACAGCGAAAAGTGATAGGGCCGTGGGCGAGCGAGACTGGTATTTGGGCCTCACAACTTTGGGCTGGCCTGTCAGCACATGGGCTTAAGTTTGTACCGCCGTAAATGGGCCCTCCGAACGTCGCAAGCTTCGCTGTACGTATTCCATGATTCCGTGCTGTCCCGTCGTCCCGACGGATTCGAGTCACAACAACATTTCAGTGATCTCCTTTCAAAAAAAAAAAGAGAGTCATCTCCTTATATATATTTTTAAAAAACATCTGAGTAATCAGAGTACAGAGGTGTAACAACAGCTTTAACCTAGTGTTTCAAATAAATGTATACTGAAAATATACAGAGGTGCCATTAAAAATTATATGGATATGGATGACTAAACATCTAGTTATCACAACTAAATAGATTTAATATAAGTAATTGTTATTACTTTGAGATACTAAACAATGACTAATGCTTACGTCTCCTAAGATTCTATCATGTGCAAGAGCATGGTTAGAGGAACAACTTTGATTAATATAAATCTATTTTTTTAGAGATACAAAAACTAATTACACAATTTGTCTATAAATCGCGAGATGAATCTTTTAAGCCTAATAGAAATCAGCAAGAGGTCTAGCCGTTGAAGTGGAAATCAAACGGCTGAAAATAAATTTACTAAAATTGAAGAAGTGAATTAAGGTCGTAGGTGATAGCCCCACGACATTCTGAGGTGTCAACAGCACTGTATGTGTTGAGCTTGTCACGACTCTACATCTACATAGATTTTAGGCAAGCGTGTCGACTTGAGCACTGAAATCTGACCACAGCCAAACCAACACGGCCTCTCTCTTCGGCAGTTCGGCCTTCTCTCCTTTATCTCAACTTACTTGCTGATTTATTTTGTCGTGACCGCAAATTGTTGTACTTGCTCTAGTCGGCTGGGGTTCTGTTCACCAATCACAATCACCAGTAAGACGAAGATTTTGAGAGCCTCAGAACTCAGATTGATCACATGATGGTGCCTCACATTCAAGTTGTTACGTTTCAGCTACTTGCAGCAGGGTATGAAGAAGGAATATAAATAGATTAAAATATTAATCACTAAGAATCAAGAGCGCGCTACTGTAGAAATTGCTAAGCGCACTCACACTGCAGACTCTATCATAGAGTCTAAAGTTATTTATTACCTTAAACAATGTGGACTTGGAGTCTAAATAACACTTGAAGTCTTATTTTTTATACCTCTTTCTTCAATAAATATGCTGCCACATCGGCAAAATACCATAAATAATATGTAATTAATTGTCTTGAACTCTGCGATAGAGTCTTGTATTGTGAGTGCTCTAATATTTTGGAATAAACTTATACTTATACAAAGGGATCAACAGTTATAAGTTAATGTTAGTGGATGACGTGACATGCTGATATGGACAACTAAATGCATGTTAGTGGATGACGTGTCATAATTGCAAATGCTAGTTGCTCATAAATGCATCCGATAATAGACTGATTAGGTAGACAGTTTGTATGTTTAGAGAAATAGTTAGTGGAGTTTAGCTTTATAGACTTTATAGGTTTTTAACGACCATTTTAACAAACTGAATGCGTTGGATTTTATCTTTTGAGAGCGTCAGGCTTATCAACAAGCAGTACGAGGAACTGTCGAGGTGTTTTTCACAAAAGACAAAAAGACAGCTACCTCCATTTAGTTTGTTTCAGCAAGCTATTTCCAACAACCGATTGTTGAGAGCCAGTAAACAACCGGAAGAAGTGCTGAAAACAACACACGAATTACACAGTGTTATCCTAAACATACAAGCTACTGCAGGCTATTTGACTTAGAATCTCTGATATTCCATCACTTTTTAAATTATAAATACAGACCTACGTTAAATTTAGAAGGTAAGAAATAAAGAGAGATAGTAAGCAACGGGAAGAGAGATGGCATTGTTTAGTTCACCCCGAAATCCAAAAAGTTTTCAAGATTCTCCGTCACATCAAATTTTGCGGCACATGCATAAAGCATTAAATATAGACGAAAACAAAAATTAATTACACAGTTTATCTGTAAATCGCGAGATGAATCTTTTGATCCTAGTTCATGATCGGATAATATTTGTCAAATAAAAACGAAAGTGTTACAGTAGCGAAATCTAAAAATTTTTGTGAACAACAAGGCCGTAACCCCCACCACAACCCGATCTCCCCTACTCTCGTCTCTTGCGAGTCTGAACACAAAGAGCTTCTATGCGGGACCTTCACTGCTGCCACCAAGTTCTTTTTCTATGTATACGACAGGAGGAGGGGACGATGTGTCCTCACCTGATATATCAACCACCAATCCTAAGTTAGCGGTGGAGGGCAGTAGCCTAGCAAGAAGAGCCTACAGTCGAGTTTCACAGGACATGAGAGTGGGAGTAGTTTAACGTGTATATATGACTTGTTTCGCGGAAAGAAAATTTGCGAGTGTCATATCAGATATGTTAGCACATATTTAAAGTATTAAATATAGACTAATCAAAAAATAAATTACATATCTGCCTGAAAACTGCGAGACAAATTTATTAAACCTAATTAATTTGTCATTAGCACATGTTGACTAGTGTACCAGTTATAGCTAATTATAGACTAATTAGGGGCTTAAAAGATCCGTCTCTCGATTTACAACTAAACTGTGTAATTAGTTTTTTTGTCAACACCTAATGCTCCATACATATGTCAGATTCGATGAGATAGGTGAAATTTTTTTTCACTAAATATCTTTCACCACTAACTAGGCCTAGGAGACAGAAACTAATTTTTTATTAAATATCTTCTATTTATCAACCATTCACCATTAATCATGTTGGCATATGCTTGTTTTGTGTTCTCTATAATCTATCTTAAAAATTTCTAGAACGAACTATTTTACGTGACGGAGAAGGAAGTAAATGACTACTAGTTGCCGAGTGACCAACCTGTCTTAAAATAGCTGGATATCATCTTGTATCTTGTCACAGAAATAGCTCAAAATAAATAAATACTAACTGAAGGATTATTATATATACATTACTAGTCTTTTGGAGATAAATAACTTGCAATTTTGTCTAAAAGGAAATGATTTAAAACTTGAGATAAAAGTAGCATGAACTAAATCACTGCTAATTTTGGAGTAGCATGTCTTTGGTCAGTACTTGTCAGTGACTAGGTTTCCCCTCTATATATGTAACTGCGTAGAACAGGCCAGCATTGCATACCGCTATAGGTATAAACTCTTATAGGATCGCACAGGGAGTTTCTTTAATTATCTTGCGACATGGGGAAGTACACAAAGCGCGTGGATGCACTAGTGTTTTTCTCGTTACTTTTCCTCGGATATTTTGCTGCTCATGTGCAGGGGAATGGTATGTAAGTGAAAACTATACAAACATTTGTGCTTAGGTAGATATGATGTAGACGATTTAGAAGATATTATATCATGATACCATACATCTATCTTGCCGAATTGACGATATGTCAAATATGTTAAATTACTCAAATAATGCAGACATGCATATATGTACCATAACCTAGACATGCATACAGATCTGTCACGCTAAAATATTTTACAATTAGTCTCGCGAGCCATTTGTTGGTAGAAGGCTTATCATTTACCTTTTACATATAGGTCATGGCACAGATGAAGTCGGCGCTCCTTCCACATCTGAAGAAGTAATTACGCGAAGATCAGGAGCACAATGTGCTCAAAATAATCGTAATCTTCCATGCCAAGATAAAAAGTGCTTCTGCTGTATTGGGGGCCGAACTCATGATTGTTATTATACACTGCATGACTGTAAAGCTCCTGCTTCTAAACACAAATCAAGATCTCTATTATTAGTATATCATGTAATGGCAGGCAATGTTATTGAATAATATATTAGGGAATATCAATTTTGGTATAAGAATTTTTTAGGCCACCACAAAATTCACGAAATTCAGCGAAGATTTCGCCAAAATTTGTTTAGAGACTTAAACATGTAGTATGTATTTTTTTCTAAATTTTTTACTAAACAAAATATTAGAATGGTTCACCTATTGAGTAGTAGTAGAATATGCAACATGTACAATAGAAAATAGGAGTGTAGCATTATATAGCACATGTATTAGTGTGACACGTAAGTCCTGATATTTCTTTAGGCCACCCATGAAATTAGCGAAATTCGCCAAATTCCTGCAAAATTTCACCAAAAGTTTGAACCATGAGCAATTAATAGAAATAAATTAAGAATATACTATCTTTATAGAGGTGCGACTCTTGGTGAATAACATCGTAAAAACTCTAAGTTGATGGATAACATCGCTACACTATGGCTTGGTCCTGGGCTTGGGCCTAGACTCGGGCCCAAGCCCCTCAACGAAGGAGGGACTCAATACCGCTGTGTTAAAGCCACAAAGTGTTACACCTGCCACATTTCTAATTCATCTTAGATTTTTTTTTTCCTTTGGCCAAAAGCATATGATTTGACATTTCATTGCAACCGAAAATACGCACATTCCACTCAACTCCAACTTTCCCATGAGGTTTGGTTGATTGGTTCCTTCCCGTTTCGTTGAAATAAAAGGTTCCAGATTTCTCATAAGCTAGGATGATCGATGACCGGAGCTGGAGGAGTCCACACATGGAATTGCTTGGGGGTAGAGGTCATGCCAGATTAGCGGTACAAGAGGGACTCACTAAGCGACCTTGAATTTGGGTGTATCTCTCTGTTTTTGAGGTCCTAGTGTGTAAAGGTGTTAGATATTTAAGCAATTTTCATGTTAATTTAATCCAAAAAATAATTCGCATAAATATGATGACATATAAACAATTTATCATGGCAATGATAGAGTCATGTGTTGTCAAATAAATTATTTTTTTTGACTGTCAACGGGGGGAGTCGCTCCCCACCTGAGTATTTTGTATTTTCATATCGGCCCTGAATGGCCTAATGTCATTGAACTTTTACATCTCCATCGGACTGATGGAGTTTAGATACGTACAGAAAGAAAAGTTCTGAACGAAATCTAGTGAAATAAGACACTCATCCTTCCCCTTGTCTCGCCGACTCGAAGGCTAGTTCCCATGCTTGCACAATATGGCGCTTGGATGGTTGGAGTCTGAACCCCCATTGGACTGAAACCACCGAACATTGCTGCAGTAGTTGATTCAATCCGGTGGCTTGATTCCTGAAGACCTTCTCGTTTCTGGACTTCCACAATTGCCAACAGCATAGGGCTATGAAGGTAGAGAAGCCTTCACTTGGGATCATATCCGGGCGCGGCCAGGAAGTGACATTGTCTGGTTGGAGGGGAGCATGGATACCCAGACAATTCCAAAATTGGGTTGCCAAACCACAGGAGCAGAAGATGTGTGCCTGTGTTTCTTCATGTTGCCCGCAGACTTCACAAGTTGAGTGATCAATGACATGCTTCCGCATTAGGAGTGCCCTGGTATGGAGTCTATCTTGTGAGAGCAACCACATGAACAGCTGTACTCTCGGTGGTGCAAAGGACTTCCAAATGAAGGTAGCACTTGCAGATGTCGGCTGTCCCTTAGCCTTTAGCATTCTGTAGATGGCCCCACTATCAAGCCTTGAATCCTGCGTACAGAACATCGACTCCCGCTTGTCCGGCACATCAGAAAGTTCAACCAATTATATATCGTACGAGCAAGCATAACCATTTTATAAATCATTGCAACAAGTATAATCAGATATTCATAAATCGCATGAACAAGATGATCCAGTACATCAAAACAAAAGAAACCTTGATGCAACCCATATCCAGGCACGGGTATGGAGCTTCGCCCTAGGTTTCCATGTGGGTACAAATAAGACACCTCTACAGAGTTTTTATGGAAAGCATGAATGTTCTCAGATGGTGTGTTTTGGTTGTTCTTACTTCTAATTTCAGAGAAGTGAGAGTAAACGGTTAAATTGTACTCAAGCTGTTGATATCATCACAAGTTTACTAGAATTCTTTCACTTAATACAATAGCAATATGAGCATAGCATGCCATCCTTTATATCGCACCATGCCTTAAGTTACAAATACCTATTAAACACCTCCTTTGCATCCACAAAACACTTGTGTTGGAATAAGCTCTATGAGTACAATGCTATTCAGGATACTACCGTTAAGTTGTTTTTAGGTACCGAAGACTTGCTGATCACTCATGTCAAACTTGAGTGAAGTCGATGGTATAGCAGAGCAGGGGGATGTGCATCCTCCAAGAGCCGCGGTTAACTCTGATGCAGTGAACATAGCTGAGTGAAGCATTAGAAGATGTATTTTGTATTTGAGTTAGGACCGTTAGATTTAAACTTATAAATTTGTATGATTCAAAAAATGGGAATTTCATAATGTTGTGAGCATATAGTGCCTTGGCTTGATGATACTTGATGAGAGTGTACATTGCGTGTATATATGATTTGATCCTGCAGTTAAGCTATGCTAGTATTGTTTGTGAGTGACGACTATATGGATCCCCTTGCGACCATCTCGAGTTAGCGCCGTGTTGGTTGAGAAGACGACATGTGGTCCTAGCTAGATGGCTAGGGTGGAGTCCTTGCTAGGCTCATCTTTGTTACTACCTCATTTCTCATACCAAAACATCCTATAAGTAAATCGGACATGAGGTACGAGACAATTGGATGAGATGAAGGGACGTTGAATTTGTTAGATGGGACCCATATAACTAGTCTAGAAGCTATAGTTGCATTCTTTATAGAACGTATTTTGAATGCTAGAATTACATTTGTTAGGATGGGGGTTAGTATTAAACTATGGATGGACTTAGATACTTGGCCCAACTTGTTGAAGAGTTTATACTTTTGCTTAAAGTGAAAGAAGTTTTGCCAAAAAAATAATCTCTCCTTCCGAAAATATAATTATATTAGGTTTGGCTGAATCTGTAGTCTCTACCTCTTAGAATATAGTGTGTATCAAAAATTATACCCAAATACAAAAGATTTAGTAATAAAGGACAATTTTTGTTTAAAATAGGCGCGCATGAATTCGTTAGACAATATGGTGGGCCTGTTTGGGATTGCTCCATAAACTCTATTGTGGAACAGCTTCACAAAAACTAGAGTTTCTAAAGCGCCCAGGGTGCTTTTACAACTCCATGCATGTAAAGTGAGTCTAAATTGTTACTTGTCATTTATGCAAACAACTTCATTTAATCAAGTGGATAACAACGCATATACATTGGGAACTATTTTTATTAAAAATGAAGTAAGGGTTAGTGCATCTTTGTATTCCTTCTTAATCTATCTTAAAATCTTTAGAACACACTATATTTCATTATGAAGGGAGCAGGAGAAAATACCAGCATCTATGACTAAATTAACATTATATGGATTGTGAAATAAATTCTCACAATATACTTATTTAGTATCACATATGCTAATTATTATTTCTAATAAGTTTGGTCCAATTTAAAATAGTTCAAATTAGAATAAACTAAAACTCAGTGTATTTTGGGATGGAGTTAGTTGGAAATAAATCACTACTAATTGGGACCAGCTTGTTGTCTCAAATTAGGAGGATATCATTTGGTATCTTGTCACAGACATAGCTCAAAATAAATATATGTATGGCCAGTCTCTCTGTGATCAATAGTTTGCAGTTTTGTCTAAAATAATTAAAAGGAAAGGATTTAAAACTTGTCACAAAAGTGGCACGAGATAAACCACTACTAATTTTGGAGTAGCTTGTCTTTGATCATACTACTTATCTACGTCTCTCCTCTGTATATATGTGGTACTGCGTAGAACAGGCCAGCATTGCATATAAACTCTTCTAGGATCGTGAAGAATTTCTCCCGTCATGGTGAAGTACACAAGGCGCGTGGATGCGCTAGTGTTTTTCTCTTTACTTCTCCTTGGATACTTTGCTGCTCATGTGCATGGGAAGGGTAAGTGAAAACTATACAAACATGTGTGTACTTAGGTAGATAATTTACAAGACATTATTATATATATATATATATATATATATATATATATATATATATATATATATAGCGTATATCTATCATGGCGAATTGGCGATCTATTGTACTCGTATATGTGTTAAATTGCACAAATAATGTGGACATGTATCTACAATAATCTGTTGCTAAAATATTTTACTTATTCTCGACACATCTGTGATTTAATTTGTCGGTAGAACGCTTATCCTTTATTACCTTTCACAAATAGGTCATGATGGCACAGATGAAGTGGGCGCTCCTGCTCCAGCTGAAGAAGAAATTCTGCGAACAAGAGCACAGTGTAGACAAGTATTGTTTCCATGCAAAGATAACAGCAAGTGCTTCTGCTGTATTGGGGGCGGAGCTCGTCGGTGTTATGCGACACAAGCTGGGTGTAGACATGCCTGCCCCTAAACACAAATTAATCAATTTCGTTATAGTATAATTTAACGGTAGGCAGTATTTTTAATAATATATAAGGGAATTGAACATGATATAAACAATTCACAAAAACAAATTAGAAAAAACACTCTCCTGCTACCTTTTTCTAGGTGCGTCTCCTAATGAATAACGTCACAAATAAATTAAACTTATCTGCTGAATCTGTTAGTCATTTAACAGTGTTTTTCTCTCACAACAAATCAGCGAACAATACTTTCAGCCACAACTTTTCAGACAAGCGAAGAGACTGACTTGGGTATGTTGATCATGGATGGCTTTGCCACACCTTGGTGCACATGTGGCTGAGGCTTAAACCTTTCCTACCACCTCCATGGCAATGGAGTCATTCCTTGAGCCCCTTGTAGCTTTTTAGAATCTTAGATCCGTCATAGACTGAACATTCTAATCATGTCACCTATTTTTTTAGACATAAAATGGAGGGGCTCTAAAGGTTGAATGTTAGATCCGACTGAACATTCTAATCATATCACCTATCTTGACATGACTCATCATGAAGAACATACTTAATACCGTTGTGCTAAGGTTGCAAAAGGTGTTCCACCTACCATATTGCCACTTCGTTTTTTTTAGTTTTTTTTTGCCAAAAAAAAGGTCTATATATGATTGGATGTTGGGAGCCTAAGATCGTGCTTGCGTCCAATTGCTTGCTTAGAATTTGCATCTCTATTATTCCAAAAAAGAACAGTTACATCTCTATTGCTTGCATGGGCCGAGAGCCCACCTGGTTGCACCTGTCCATTGAGCTTTGAGGCCCAACGGACACTCACGCCTGGTGGTACATGGCATTCCTCCCCCGATTCAAACTCAGGCTGATAAAGAAAAATACCACCAGGATCCCAAGGTACTTATATTCATTCATGCTTGTAGGCTTACTTCAGATACACCAGGATCTCTAGCTTGCATTGTATGAGCCTAGCATGTACAGTGATTTCTCCAGAGGCACCAAATAGCGTACACGCTCCATCAAAATTGCCAACATCACCAGAATGCTCAACTTTACCCATTGCAGATTTTTGTTCTGGTAACTCAACTTATGAAAGGTCTAAAACGCTCAGTACTATGCAGAGCGAGAGCCTAATATAAGGCAGAGCTCTTGTTGCTACGAGACTGATAACCAGAGGTCCTGATATGACTGCGTCGTTTATGTATTTGTCCGAGCGACGTGATGTCCACTACAAGTAGACTGTAGACAGTGTGCAGTTTAATCGTCATCATTCATTTAAGGAACGAAACTCATCAGGGAGCTGATGATCAGAGAGAGATCATACAGACAACAGAGAGAGAGAGAAAAAATCCTTCAACAGCAATCCATACATCCTCTAGTAAACTTGAATGCAGCAACTTCAGACTTCAGTAAGTGTATTATGACCTGATGATCAGCGGCGCCGCCATGGCCTGCAAGACACGGATGTTTGGGTCTTGTTTAGTTACGAAAAGTGAAAAGTTTTCGGTACTGTAGCATTTTCGTTTGTTTGTGACAAATATTATCCAATTATAAACTAACTAGGACCAAAAGATTCATCTCGTGATTTACAGCTAAACTGTGTAATTAGTTTTTGTTTTCGTCTATATTTAATGTTTCATGTATGTGACACAAGATTCGATGTGACGGGGAATCTTGAAAACTTTTTGGTTTTCAGGGTGAACTAAACAAGGCCTTGTATCTTTTGTGATCAGGCGGTGGAATCCATGGATCACATCCTACTTGGGTGTGTATTCAGCAGAGAAGTCTGGACGGCGTGTTTTGCGCTGGCTGTGCCTCGATACCGTAGTCCATGTCCAGCAGGGGAACACGATGCAGTGGTGGTGCGCAATGAGGAAGATGATTCCCAAGCCACTACGAAGGGGGTTCGATTCCTTCTTCCTCCTCGTCAGATGGCTGTTATGGAAGGAGCGGAATGCGCGCACGTTCAATCGTGTGACCACGTACGTCGGCCATGGAACTCGTCAAGAAGATCGAGGACGAGGCAAAAGACTCTGGATCGCGGCCGGAAACAAGCATGTGGCAGCTAGCTCTGGATCAGAGAAGGGAAGCGCTCGCTATGGCCTCCTCGTCGCGCGAAATTGGGTCATCATCATGTAGACAACTATTGTAACTGTTTGACGGATGGTGTCTTATTATCTTCGTTTTCCTTGCTGTTTTTCTTGTGGGGTTTGGTAAGCTCTAGGCTTCCCATTAGGGTCCCTATTTGTATTTCGAAAACTGCTCTTCTGCTTAATGAAAGACGTGCTTTGCACGATCCCTCCAAAAAAAATAATAATAGTATGCCGAGGGCCCATTAAGCATAGAATCTTTGAAAAATGGCAGGAAAATTGCAGTTAGCACTGAACGTTCACTGAAAGTAAAGTAAGCCACATGATGGTGCTACTCTGAAACTTTGGCTTTTTTACGACCAAAACTCTTATTCAGGGCTTTTCTTTCTATCAACTCAAGTTGAAGAATCAATTCTTTGAGCACTAGCCAAAATAAAGTATATTGGTATATATATCATCTCACTTTTTTTAAAAAAAGAAGAGAAATAGCATCATGAAAATTTGTTCTCGGCATTGGGTTCTCCCGTCCCGTGATGCTTGAGCACACTTGTAAGATGTCAATGTCATAGACCAACAAAGCTTCATTTGAATGATATCAGTCGACAGTCACTACGCTCAGCTAAAGTACAGGAAACAGAATAGTACAAGTCACCTCGCCAGCGCAGTGAAAATGGTGTACAGTACCTTGCAAGCACCATATAATCTGGATGTTCAGAGCACCCAATATTCACTGACATCACCACAATGCATTCCAGTTGCATCCAGTACTCTGTAGCCAGGGGCAGAGCTCTCTTATGGCAAGGTATAGCGCTCGCCATACCTTAAATTCCCAGCAATTTTTATCCCTAAATCATTCTGTGCCATGAGCATGTCAAAGAAAATGAAGTTTCGCAACAAGAAACTCAGCTTCAGTGGCCGGAGGAAGAAGAACAGCTACGCACGAGACCATGGGCGGATCTAGAGGTATTCCCCAGTATTTCTGGGAATACCCAACTATTTTGGTACACTTTATGTAAATATATGTATATACTTATATATATAAATGTATAATGCTATAATCTATAGTATTTTCACACATTTGAACTCAAAACATGTAAAAAACTGGCATTTTAGCAAATATTAATTTAAAGTTACTGACTTGCAGTATAATTGGCTATATTTTAAGTCTATAAATTCGACTTTGTGGAAGTAAGAATATCCAAGTTTGAAATCTTGGCTCCGCCACTGCACGAGACGAAACGTTACCTGGCCTCCACGCCTGCTACTTTATGTGGCCGTTTGGACTACGGCCTGCTTGCTGGCTAGCTGGACTAGGAGCATCCACGACTATGAGACTACGACTAGTCACATTTCGTCTCCCTGAATTACTGAAGGCCTGAACCGAGCCAGTGTGTCAACTGCCACAAACCAATCTCTGACTGATCAAGATATGATTAGGATATCAGTCATCAACATCAGGTATGGCCAATGCCCTTGTCTTCAAAAGAAGACAAAGTGGTTGGTGAGCCTGAGAGAAACACTATTAAATGACTGGCAGTTTCGGCAGATAAGTTCAAGCGAATAGGCTCTCAGATTTGAGGATCTTTTTGGTCCAATGGTGCCACCTCTTATCCTTTTACATGATGATCGTGAAAATTTTCAGATATTGAAGATTTGAAGTAGAGATGGACTTCACTTGGTTAGCCTATTGACTTCATTCATATCTCCCTATTTATCTTAAATGTTTGTACTTACAATCATGATATGTTATATGTGTATACACCAATTTAGTGAGAAATCTTTGTTAGCTACGTTATCGATTTCGCCATACTGATGCAAGCGCGAGCTTTTATACAGGAGATCAAAATGTTTCAGCACCACTAATACAGTAATATACTCCGCTCCATCTGAATTTTAGCCATGGTACTACTACAGATCTTCATTTCCTTGATCTTTCTGCCATTTCATTTGGCGGTGGCCAAGGGCAATGCAGCCAAAAAGAAAAATGAGAATGTAACATAGTCTCTCTGATAGCCTTAACAAAAAAATTATACACAAATTTTTACAAGAATTAGTTATTTCACAGAAAAAACAATGAAACAAAAAACGAAACATTCTCAGTTTCAAAGAGGGCTTATATACTGGTTGACAATGGTTTGACAGGAAATCACTGTCACCATGGCCTAGTGCAGGAGAGAACAGCGTTGCCATCACCAATGTGGTTTATTCAAGAGTCGCACTCCAACAGAAAATGAAGCCAGACATCCAAATTCCAATACCAGTCAAAATCACAACTCACAACAAGTATCCATGGTTAAGGTATTCAGATCGGAACATACTATTGGTTCACAATCGCCCACAAATGACAAACCAAACTGATAACGACATCATTTACAGCCATGCGATGCGCTGGCCCTTATTGACGACGACTGACTATCTTCTTACGCGGACGCGGACGCGGTATGCTTCTGGATCAGGGCCAGGAGCTCGTCCTTCCTGGCACCGACGATAGTCTCCACCGTCTCGCCGTTCTTGATGAAGTGGAAGGTCGGCATCGCCTCGATCTTGTACTCTGCAGTAACTTCCTGTGGAACAAGGGACACAGCATCAGTACACCGTAATGGAAAGGGGAACTGGTGAGTCGCTGTCGGGACACCGTGCTCTCACCTTCAGTTCGTCCACGTCCACCTTCAGGAAGACAGCTTGAGTGTACTTCTTGGCGTGCTCGACAAACAGTGGAGCGATGGCGCGGCAAGGACCACACCAGGAGGCGGTGAAGTCAATGACCACCTGAAAGGTTGCACAAGTTGACAAAGCTCCATGTTAGATGCTGTAGAGTTGTTATATATCAACTGTGCCATAAGAAGAAAACGACACGAACAACAACTCAATTATGGTTGAATTAGACAGCATGGGCACAGATCTGGAGTAGCATTGGCTAACCCTCACATCATCCATGTTCCATATCACAAAATCCAACACAATAAGAGAACAAACCAGTTACATCCAAGAAAAGGCACAGAGATGGTCTATAGGACTATGGACCTTGAATTCTATCCAATTTCAACATGACTAGCTTGCAGATCTCAACTGCAGCCGATTCTCCCCCCCTATCCATGAGTGCATCAAATTTCAACGTGACATCATAAGTTCATAACAGAGGACATGACTGCTAAGCTTTCCCCAAATTTAAATTGGAACAACCCTTGAGTGTACCAAATTTCAACATGGCATCATAAGTTCATATCAGAGGACATCTGTAACTGCTAAATTTTCCCCAAATTGTAAACGAGCTCCCCTTGAGTGTACAAAATTTCAACATGACATCATAAGTTCATAAAAGAGGACATCCGTAACTGCTAAGCTTTCCCCAGATTTTAAATGGGCTCCCCTTGAGTGTTCCAATTTTCAACATGACATCATGGGTTCATAAAAGAGGACATCTGTAACTGCTAAGCTTTCCCCAGATTTTAAATGACTTCATACGCTAGCTAAGTTTATTCATCTACTACTTCGTAAATTATGTGGAAATACAGATCTCCAAACAGAACAACCGCCAGCTCAAACCAGTCAGACAAAAGTTACCGCAAAGCTCATACGGGTTTCCGGTTCAACATATAGATCAGCCGGAGGCAAAATAATTTAAATCACGCCTATAATAACTACAAATAACCACCAGAGATTCAGCTACAAATTCGGGATCGATTCGAAAAGCATGTTCAACAAATTCGTTGCATCCACATATCACCACTCCACCAATAAATCTGCGCACACCGTGGACATCATCAAATCCTCTAAGACTACATCAATCAACATCATCCCCTGGATTGTACGGAGTATTTGCCAAAATCGGCAACGACCCACCAAATTCTTCCCCACTACACGCGCCACACCCTAAATCGGCCAAACGCAAGCATCTCAGACGCGATTCCGAACAAATTTGAACACGGGGCGCGACCGCATAATAAGGAAACCGAAGACGATTTCGAGTAAAAACCTAGCCGTTAGCCTAGCGCGACGAATCCCCTCAACAGCTTTGCTCCAGACAAAAACACGGAGGAAATTACAAGGCGGACAACAGATGGGGGATCGGAGAAGACGAGGAGCGGGGGGCGCGTGCGTACCAGCTTGCCGGCCTCCTTGGCCTTGGCCATCTGGGCGTCGAACTCGGCCTTGGTGTGGCACGCGATCACGACTCCCTCCTCGGACGCCATTTCCGTCTTCTTCTTCTTCCTCCTCCCTCCTCGGTGGGATCGAATCGAAAGCTTCTGTTGTGGATTAAGGTTTCTTACGAGGGCTGGATTGCAAGATTGCGTTGGTGGCCTCATTCGGGGCGCGTGCACGCGGCATTTATAGGGCGCAGCGACTGGGGGATGGGTCGATGGAGAAAATGACCGAAAAGCCCCTGGTGGGTCCACGTCGCCGGGCGCGTACGCGGGGCTACGCACGTCACCGCGCTCGTCGGCCGGCTGCCGTGTTGTCTCTCGAAGTTTCAGGTTTGCTTGTCGACGGCCGCCGTGGTGCAAAATAGTACTCCGTGTACGTGCGAAAGAAAAATTCGTGTTCCTACCTTCCACACACGAGAGGTCAACGTATTTGAAAGTTGACCAATAATATCTTTTTTTGGATATTTTTAAAAATGGTTATGTTTTTTTAGCAAATACGGTTATAATTTTTTTTAAAAAATATATTAATAATTAAATATTTTAAAATGTTATAAATCGCCACAACTCATGCCATTTGGGGCTATAATTCAACTATTGTAGTTGCAACAAGGGCATTAAAAGTCAGTTTGATCGGCTACTACTTCACTGCCTTGTACTTTCAAATTTATTATTAAAACTTGTTAAACTTTTTTATTTGGCTTGCCAAATTTATGATAATTTTTTTGTCTAATTTTTTATGATAATTGGTAAGGTTTGAGACGATGAGCATTCTGTGTACTGTCACCATATTGCTTAGCCGCTTTTTTTTTAAGAAACTGGAGGGGCTGTATGTGAAGGGATGTTGTCATCGTCATGTAGTATTTCATTCTTCAGTCATACTCGAAGAGAAATGAAGCCAGACATGCATCCAGATTGCAATCCTAGTCACAAGTATATCCATATACACTGTATTCATCAGATAGATAACCCGTCGATCCAGCACGAGAGCCAACATATCGACTCCGAGCTAAACATAGTACACAATCACTTGGACGACCAAACTGATCGATAATGGCTGTGCCTACTGCTAAGTGCTAGCTAGCACGCAATATTTGTCGTTGGTCTTTATTAACGACCGGTGATGCTATCACTGTTGCACGCATTAGCATTGCTCCGATTCTCGAGCCGGTGTTGTCCTTCCGAGACTAAAAGCCCACATTTAGTCTCGGTTCACCGAGGCTAAAGCCCCCCTACAACCGATTGGTTATATCAACCGGTTTTAGAGGGTCCTGCGAGGTGTTAAAGGGATCTTTTTTTTTCTTTTCGGTTTATTTATCCATTTCTGTTTATTGTTTATAGAGTAAAATACACCGGCGGCCCTTTAACTTGTCGTCCTGTGCCATTTTGGTCCATAAACTTGCAAACACGAAAAAGAGGCCCCTAAACTTGTCAGCACGTGCCACATTGGTCCATGAACTTGCAAACGCGAAAAAGTATCCCCTGAACTTGTCGACGTGTGCCACTTTGGTCCATAAACATGCAACTACAAAAATAACACCGGCTACATGGCACTGTTCTGCCACGTGGCCGCCTCTGGTAGGCCATGCATGACACCGTTTATGGTGCTGACGTCAGCGATGATGTCAGCACTTCTTTTTTAATTTACAAAATTGATATATTTTTATTCGTAGTGTCAAATATATCAAATAATATATCAATTCGTTGCATTTATTAATTAAAAGAGATAATTTTAAAACAAGCAAAAATTATTCGTTTTCTAGGTTTTCTAGGCAGAGTACACATGAAGAGGCTACCCAAAACATTTTATGAATTTAGTATTTCATTAATAATTAGTTATGAAATAAATAAATATTTGTTGACGCGTTGAAAGAGCCTTTACACGTTTATGGACCAAAGTGGCATAGCCCGACAAGTTTAGGGGCCACTGTTTTGCGTTTGCAAGTTTATGGACCAAAGTGGCGCAGACGGACAAGTTCAGGGGTCACTTTTTCGGGTTTGCAAGTTCATGGACCAAAGTGGCACAGGCTGACAAGTTAAAGGGCCGCCAGTGTATTTTACTCTTGTTTATATATATTAATAATAGGTTTGTCAATATATATTTTATACTGATATAATAATATATATATTACACGTATATTAAGCATAAATATTATTATAGGCTTAGCTTTATAATTAAGTTTTGCCTATAATAAAATGAATAGGCCATATTAATAATTAATAGATGGATATGTAACAAGTTTTATATATAATTTTATAAGTACAAGATTAGTAACATATATATATACATAGAGTTTTTTTTCTCCGAATCTCTAAAGCCGATACAAATGATCACGTTGTTTGGAATAAGAATTTCGTTGCCGTTGAAGTGAAACTCGCCGTTTGGATTGATCACTTGCTCGCAGAGGAATCCTGCTATCGTCTCTTGAATAGCTCTGATGCGGTCTTTTTGCATGACCTTTTCTCTCAACCATTCCGTCTTCAATTTGAAATAAAAGAAAAAAAGATATTAGTTATATAAGTTATTCAATATAATTCAAAAGATAATGAAAAGAGACACGTAACGTACTCTGAGGGTCTCTGTGGGTGTTTGATTGACATGTACCATCAAGAATTTGCAGACGTAATATCCACATAGGTTGTTCCCCCTTCTTGTCTATTAAACACCATTGTACGATATATAAAAAAAATTCATGGCCACGATAATAAGAAAACTAAAAGTTAGCGAAAGTTTGCTAGCTAGTACAATTTACTTGTGGATGAATTATATTAAGCGGCGCTTTACAACAATGAGATGTTCACGGTCAATAAATCTTTCTCAAACCCTGCACACAACCATTGTGGATCGTCAACTAATAATTACAGAGTCATATCATGATATTCTTTTAGCTGAGATCGACATTACGTACCTTTGAATAATGTTTACCATTTGTTGGTAATTTTCTTGCGGTTTTCTCAGTGAGTCATAGATTATCAATCGGTTCTTGGGAATTTCAATGACCATGAGTATACAGTGAAAACTGTTTATTACACATATATATAGTCAGACCTATAACTATATAAAATCCGAATCGAGTAATAATAAGTAAAATAAAATATGCATGCACTTAATAACTATATAACTCACTCACTCAAAGTTGTAGGGTAAGAGTATTTTTTGTTTTTTTATTAAAAAAACCTCATAAAATTAGTGCAAACTTCTGTCAAATAATATGCAATGCGGTCTCGGTCGAACCCCCAGCTCCCTAAACATTCATCGGACCTTTCATCATAGCTGAAGGTGGATGGCGGGAACATGCTCTCGTTGGAGACCATCATGGGCATGATCGTCTCTGTGCAGGCCTGCACGTACAGGAGTATGTTACAACTTACAATCTCTTTTTTTTTTTTGTGACTAGTATGTTACAATCTCAGATTCTCATTGTTGTCACCATTGGATCACTAACATTACGCAGGGCATGCAAATGGGAGCTTGCCCTTTTAAAAAAAGCACTTAGGTGTTTCAGAAAAAAGAAAAATTCTGAAAATTGCGCAATGCAATTTTCAAGTAGGTCGAAACGAGATTTGCAAGCGCCCGTTGCTAGTAAACTTGAGAGATTGTGTGACTGATGCACAGATTGAGTATCGCATTCGAGCTATAAAACACTGAACTATCAGTCTCGACTCATGAGGACAACTGAGGTCTTGTTTAGTTCATAAAAATTTTGGTTTTTTGCTACTGTAGTATTTTCGTTTTTATTTGATAAATATTGTCCAATCATGAAGTAACTAGGCTCAAAAGATTCATCTCACAAATTACAGGTAAACTGTGCAATTAGTTTTTATTTTTGTCTATATTTAATGCTCCATACATACGACCAAAGATTCGATGTGACGAGAAATCTTGAAAATTTTTGCGAACTAAACAAGTCCCGAGAAGGAGCTAGGTGTCAACTGTCAAGGTGCTGCTCCACGTAACCATTGGGGTGTCAATGGTGACGTGGGGGTACTTGAGCCTGAACCAGGAAGCCAACACTGCAAACAAAGAACAACGAGCATCAGTGACAAGTAGTACACGGTTCTAATCGGACACGTATGAACACAACGCAGCAGAAGAGGCAGGAAGCTGCAGGCGCGCAGAGGAGACGCTGGGGCTGTCAATGAGCACCCACCTGGTCCTGGTCCTGGTGGTGCCGCCATTGTTTGCCGTCTTGCTTCTGTCTCTCGTCAGTCGTCACTCTTTTTTTTTTGACCGGAACGGTAGGGGAGTCCTCGACCCTTTTTTTTAATTAAATAAAAGAATCAGTACAAAGCAATATTACAAGGCATCAAGCCCAAAAGGAAAAAAAGGACAACAAAGGTTACATATAAGCCTCTCTCCAATTTAGCAATAGATCACTTTTCGGTGGCTTGGCCTTGGTACAAACAAGTCCAAGTTCAGCTTTGAACTGCCTCTTCCAGAGCTGTAAGTTCTTCTGGCCATTATCGAAGATGATGCCGTTTCTTGTTTTTCAAATGATCCAGCAGGCCGTGATGATGATTTCTCTGAAGATGGTGCTACAAAAAGCCTCTCTTGCTTGGATTAACATGTCGAGGGGACTCAAGTTGAGGTTCCAGTTGATGGATATAGAGGGGCCCAACAGTCTCTACTGAATGAGCACTCAAAGAATAAATGGAAAGAAGTTTCCTCACATCCTAGATTGCAAAGAACACTACTGTAGTCTTCTAGGTGCATGTGTTTCCTTTTTAAAAGATTTCTGGTATTAAGCCTGTCCCTCAAAAGGATCCAAAAGAAGAACTTGTGATTTCCTAGATTGCTTGATTTCCACAACCACTTGAATAAAGGGGAAGCTTGGGTGGATCCAATGAGAACCATGTATGCCTTCTTGCTGCTATAGACCGAGGATCCCCAGGTGTATAGCCATGAGTCACATAAAGTTTCATCCCAAGTTCTGCTATTAAGAATGTCATAGACATCATCAAGCTGTTCAACAGCTAGAGGAGGTAGAGGAAGGGGGCTGAACAATGCATCCTCCCACTGGCTGAGGAAGAATCTGATTGAGCACTTTAGTTTTCTTGTAAAAGAGAAAAGTTGGGGAAATCTATCCTTTAATGACTAGTTAATCCAAACATCTGCCCAGAACAAAACAGAATTACCTCTGTTGGGTACACACATCGAGATTTTTTGGAAGTTTGGAAAAAGTTTCATGATGTCCTTCCACCAAAAGGAACCCATAGGGCTTCTTGCATGAGGAGGAGTCTGGGTGTTTGAATATAACTTATTCCAGGTAAGTTCTACCCAAGGTAAGTCTGCATAATTGTAGAATTTGTCCAAAAATTTCATAAGCAAGGCTTCGTTTTGGCTTTTAATGTCAATTATGCCCAAACCTCCCTGATCCTTGGGTCTGCAAGCTATTTCCCATGCAACCATGCATTTGCCTTTTCTGTTAATGTCACCCTTGTCCCATAAGCAATGTTTCCTGTACGAGTCAATTTGCTTTATGATTTGTGAAGGTAGTTTAAGGGAACACATGTAAAAGGTTGGGAGGGCCGAGAACACCGAGTTGACTAAGATGACTCTTCCATTGTAAGAAAGAAATTTACTAATTCCAGATAGTCTTCTTTCTATTCTGGCCATCAGTGGCATAAACTCGGTGACTGTTGGCTTTTAGTTCCAAGAGGCAGACCCAAGTATGTAAAAGGCATATCTCCTACTTGACATCCAAAAGTATTAGCAAGGTGAGTGGCTCGTTCAGATCCCATGTTGATGGGTATCAAAAAGGATTTGCTGAAATTTACATGCAGTCCAGTTGAGTCAGAGAAGCTTCTTAGTAGTCCTTTGAGGCTAAACAGGGTTCTAGCATCCCCTGGGAGAACTAAAAGCGTGTCATCAGCATATTGTACAATGGAAAAGTCATTCTGGAAATCATCACTGATGGGATGTTTGAGAACGAGGGGGGTTAAGGACTTCCCTAACGCTCCAGCTTGTCCATTAGCCCCATCCTCCACGTATGCACTTGGCCTCCATGTCACACAGTTTAGTGGTTTTGCAGACTTTCAGATTAGCTTCCAGAGGCACCAAGTGCATCTGACAAAAGAATGAAGCTCCTACGAAAGCGCGCGTTGGAGCAAAGATCCCATCAGTCTTTTCAGAGCAGGAGCACAAGTTGTGCTGCTCGCAGTGGAAGCTTTGCTAGCTTCTTGATCTACATGTACTTCACTTTTAGGTGATGAGGTAGCGTTGCTGCTGCCCTAAAAGGAAGGCGCACTGATGGGCCGGAGGTATGGCTATATGATTGGGCCAGTGACATGAGCAAAGTTTGGGAATTTCATGGAAGTTTTGCAGATGATGATGTTCATACTTTTTGCAGTGATGTTCTTTAGAAAAATAACCATGTACTATATTGTTCCCTGCCACTGTTTCACTGTTGAAATGTGATGCAGGAGTAAGAAATGACATGTATAAGTTATGTTGCAAATTATTGAGATTACTATGTGGTTTTACACACACGCACACACTTTATAAACATTTATAATAAATTAGGCTTGTAAGTCTCGAGATTGATGAAACTTTCACCCCTAGGCACCTCGCTATCAAGGGATCGAATCAAGGCACACATTGCCTACTTGAATAGATATATATCTTAATGAGACAAATGGGGCTACAAAAACCTAGCATTTGATCCTTGTTGGTAGGGAGGAACTTCAACCCCATGTGCCAGAACACCCCCAAGTTAGATTCTCAAAATCCTAGATCCTTTTGTATTTTACCGTTGCATGGACTCGGGACAAGCTCACCGGGGCCACTTCTTCATCTATCTTTTGTGTGCTCTCTAACACTGTTTCTATCGTAGTCGCCGCCACATACGCTGGACCTAGGTGATGCTACCATGCAGGGACCAGCAGGCGGCCAAGGCTCCGCCACACCTTGAGTGACGGAGGGTTGAGTGGAGCAGCCGAGGCCACATAGCGGCGACATTAGATGGGGGCAATGGTTCAGAAAGATGTTTTTTTTTCTGCTAAGAGGTTGACATGTGTGGATATTCACAGTGACTAAGTAGTAAGGTAAATCTCGACAATGTGAAAATAAGATCGACTGTTGTAATTATTCTCCATTGATGTGGATGGGTTGGCCGCCCATGGAGCCTCTAGTGTGAGGGTAGTTTGCCGTTGTGACCCAAAGACTTCGTTGTAGTAATGACGTGTTAGCTAGGGTATTGTAATGATTTTATTGATAAATGTATGAACCTCAACTTAAGGAAGAAGCAAAGAGTAGAGACAACATATATATACATCGAGTGTCAATGAATATAAGTTTGCTGCTATTTTGATTTTGTCATCAAACTGCACCTAGGCCTTGTTTAGTTCCGATAACTTTTTAGTTTTCGGAACTGTAGCACTTTCGTTTGTTTATGACAAACATTGTCCAATCATGGAGTAACTAGGCTTAAAAGATTCATCTCGTGATTTACAGTTAAACTGTATAATTAGTTTTTATTTATTTTCATCTATATTTAGTGTCTCATGCATGTCCCTCGTTACTAATTAAGCTATGCCTAGTACACCAGACACATAGATAGAGTGATATAAGTTTACTGCAAAGGAAAACTATGAGTCGTGCACTATCCACCACGTACCATTTGAGATACTATTGGAAGGTAAGGGTGGTTGCCATTGCCACCCAACGATTTCTTTGTAATATATATAGTAGCGTTAATTTAGGCATTGCCGTGTTTCTATTGGTAACTGCTACTCATATAAAATAGAATGTATGAACCCCAACTTATGGAAGATGTAAAAAGCAGAAAGTAGAAATCCATACCTTGTCAATGAATACAAGTTTGCTTCTATTTTAATTTTATCATCAAGCTGCATTTGTGCACGTTATTGTTGGAAAAAGGACAATATAAAACTGAAACTTGATATCTAACGCATGTCATCATCCTTGGAACATTATATTCTGCAGGTGATCTGCAAGTGAAACAAGGAATTTGGTATTTGGAGAGGTGTAGCCATCAGTGTGAAATAAATCTATTAAGTTATATATGATTCAGTGGGTATGAAATTTATAAATCTATAACTAAGTTATACATGATCCAATGAGTATAAAATTTTTACTACAATTCAAGCATACAATAATTAGTCCATCATAACAATTTCATCATAATTATACCATAGAAACTGCAGCTATAAATTAATTACAGAAAAACATAGATCTAAAGCTACTACAAAAAATTGTACTCCCTCCATTCTGGTTTGTTAGGCGTTCTTACGTTTTGGAGTTAGTCTGCTATGTTAGGCGTCAATGCTTTGGAATACTCACGCAGTAAATGAACTTCCATGGCGCTGGGTGAGAATACGAAGCATTTGCATGCAGGCGACTAGGTTGGAAAGGCGCCATGCAAAATTTTTGAAAGGGATGGCTCGCATGTTTTGCCACAGCGCCGAAAAAAACGCGCCACTCTTGCCGCGCGATTCGAAAAAAATACGAAACTACTCCGGCTATACACACGCGCTCGAGGAAGATGGATCGGTTCAGCTTCTCCGGCTGCATGGCAGCTTCATGCATTTAATCCCCGTAATCACCGTACTCTGTGCTGCATGTATTAACGTGTGTGCTTATTACTCTCCTTGGTATCTGAGATTTTGTTGATATGAAACCAGAATGGAGGGAGTACTAAGGGCACTCACAATCCAGACTCTATCATAGAGTCTAAAGTTATTTATTACCTCGAATAATGTGGAATTGGAGTCTAAATAAGACTTGGAGTCTTATTTTCTCTACCTCTTTCTTCAATAAATATACTACCATAAATAATATGTAATTAATTGTCTTGGACTCTGTGATAGAGTCTTGCATTGGGAGTGCCCTAAAGCATATACCGTTGTACACTCTGTAGATCTACTCATATGGAGTCGAACAAAATTGTACCTTTTATTTTATAATTTTCAAAAAATTCAGTGGAAATAAATAAAAAATAAAAAAATAAAACCACCTTTGGAAACCACCCATAACAAGCTAGGGAGATAAAACGAATGGTTTTAAAAGTAGAGGGAGATGGTTTATCCAGTTTAGAGTTCATAGAGAAAAAGTAAACTTTCACAAAAGTTTAGAGAAATAATATTAAGTTTAGAGGGAGTATGTTATTAATGTTCAAACGCTAGTGCTTAATTAACTGTTTGTGTTTGTACCTTTTATTTAAAAGAGTATCAATATAATTTAAATCTAATTTTTAGTGTCCTCTATATAGGCATACGATTCGTTCAGGGAATTGGTAAGGTTTGAGACGACGATCATTCCTCGACACTGTCACCATATTGCTTATCTTATGTGCAGGGATGACGAGCTAGCCTGGGGCAAATAAAAGGATACACACAGTGCAAGCTTAGCGATGTCATCGTCCTGTAGTATTTCATTCTTCAGTATCATGCATACGCATACTCGAAGAGAAATGAAGCCAGACAGTAATTTATTTGTTGGCCCTTATTATTGACGACTGCTAATAAGTGCTAGCTAGCACACACGCCATTTATTTTGTTGGCCAGTAGTACTATTATATATCTCCTTAGGCGGACGCCGAGGCAGGAGCGCCGGCCGATCGACGACGTAGCACTAGTAGTACTTGTTGATGGTTTCCTCGAGTTTCTCCGGATCGGCACCAACAAAGCTCTCGAGCGTCTCGCCGTTCCTGATGAAGAAGAAGGTCGGGAAGCTATGGATGTTGTACTTCTTAGCAACATCCTGTGTAGGTGTAGAACAACAAGGAAACACACACAGCATGCATGATCATCAGTACGATCGACGAAGTCATTTCATGCATGCATTGGTTGGTTGAAATCATCAAATCAAATGCTCGATCGATCGGTTTGGTGAATGGCATATATATATGTGGATGGGGATGGATTCGGTTCGGGACAGTACTGATCGATCTAGCTCGATCGCTCTCACCTCCAGTTCCTCAGCATCAACCTCGAGGAAGACAGCGGCAGGGTACTTGTTGGCGTACTCCTTGTACACCGGGGCTATCTCTTGGCAAAAAGGGCACCAGGTGGTCATGAAGTCGATGATCACCTGATGGAGGGGCGTAGTAGGTACGTACGGTGAAAAAAAAACAGCACAAAAGTTGACAAACTAAGCTCAAAATGCATATATACTTATGTTAGAGGCTGTGTATAGAATTGTCGCAGCTGGTGCAAAATTAAACGTCGATGCAGACGATCAATTGTGCCATGATGCATCACAATCTTCACAAGATGAACACAAGATGGTGATCGATCGGGGCGCAGCGCGCGCGTACGACGTACCAGCTTGCCGGCCTCGTAGGCCTCGTCCATCTGGGCGTCGAACTCCTCGTTGGTGTGGCACGCGATCACCGTCCCCTCCGCGCCCGCCATGCCTCTTCCTCTTCCTCTTCCTCTTCCTCTCTGGGATTGAAAGCTAGCTTCTGATGCTGACCAAGGTTTTTCTCTCGCTCGGGGCTGGCAGCTGGCTAGCTAGCTAGCTTGCAGAGATTGCGTTGGTATAGCCTACGGGAGCCGCTTAATTTATAGGCGCAGCGACGACTGGAATGGACTGGGAGCGAGAGGGGCGAGAGTACTGCGCGCAAAAAAATTAAGCGGCTCCCGTAGGCGGTGAGAACTTGAATTAAGGGCATGTTTACATGCAGCCAAACAGTCAAAATATTTGAAGAAATGGACATTTTTTGAAAGAATAGATCTAAACAGGGGCTTTTAAACTTGGCTGTAAAGATTTGGAATTTGGGACCTTAGAGCCTCAAAACTGTGTAAACTTGCTTATGGACCCGTGTCATGTATCTTGTAGAAAAAAAAATTTGAGAAGCATCTAAACACCTATTTAAATATAAAGTTTACAGCCAAAAGTTTTGGATGTAAAGATTTGGGATCTAAACACGCCCTAAGCGGCTCCCGTAGGAGCGAGAGGGGCGAGAGTACTTCATTGCTCGTACTAGTATATTAATTTGGTGGAATGATTGTCTCAAACCTTATACCATCATTGATTCCCTTAACAAATTGTATACCAATGACACTACAAATTCACTTTGAATTATATTAATACTCTTTTAAATAAAAGTTACAAAAAAAATATAAGCAGTTAAGCACTAGAGTTTGAAGTTAATGGCACGTTGATTAAAAAACCGCAATAACAAATTAATAAGACCAAAAGATATGAAAGCCATTATATTGATGCCAAATGTTTGGAGAAGTTATGTTTTACTAAGAAACATATCTTGAACACTGTTCATATGAATACGAATTCTCAATGGTTTTGCATTAAAAAATGCTCCTAAAAGCATATTTTCGTGAGAAGTGGTACGGTATGTATTGATGAAATTTTATTCTTCTTTTTACGGTAATCATATTAGTTCTGTTTCAGAAATTGTTCTTTTGATGTATTTATTATCAACCATTATTATAAATATGTTAAATTAAGAATATACGTTGGATTTATTTTCGCTTTAGAAGTTATATTAAACACAAACGTACGTATAAATAAACTTATATATACACTACCTAAACATATATTACCTCCGTCCACAAATATAAAATTGTGCTCACTGTTGCTGTATTTTCCAAGGTCGGTGTCGATTGTAACTAAATGAACGCATAGGCTTTGTGCGGTATTATCTTACTGGTGGCTTTTCTTGGGCCTCCCTTTTTGCACGGCAAGAAACCAGATCCTTGATGCTTGCAGATATTACATGTGAGTAACTGTGATAGTACAAATTAGATGTACGAATGTGGAACTCAGATCACTGATGGCTACGCCTCTCCAAATACCAAATTCCTTGCTCCACTTGCAGAGCACCAACAGAATATGATGTTCTAAGAATGTGATGACATGTGTTAGATATAGTAAAGTCTAATTTGTAAGTCCTTTTCCAACAATAATGTGAACAAATGGAGCAGCTTGATGACAAAATTGAAATAGCAGCGAATTTCTATTTTCATTGACACCCAAGGTATGGTTTCTACTTTTTGTTTTTTACATCTTCCACAAGTTGGGGTTCATAAATTCTATTTTATATGAGTAGCAGTTACCAATAGAAACATGGCATGCTACTATACTACAAATCGTTTTGGGTGGCAATGGCAACCACGCTTACCTAGCACTGACCTTTCAGATATATTGTTGGAAGGTCAGGGTGGTTTGTCATTGCCACCCAAATACTTCTTTGTAGTACGTAGTAACACATTAGGGTATTATTGTGTTCTTATTGATAATAATGTATGAGCCCTAGGAAGATGCAAAGAGTAGAGACCATACATATATACATCACGTGTCAATGAATAGAAGTTTGCTGCTATTTTAATTTTGTCATCAAGCTGCACTTCTGCAAACATTGTTGCAAAAGGAGTTGAACCATAGTGCACACATATCCCCTCATGACTAATTAAGCTATGCTTAGTAGTACACCCCACAAAGTGATATAAGTTTACTGCAAAGGGAAACTATGAGTCATGCACTACCCACCATGTACCATTTGAGATATGATTGGAAGGTGGGGGTGGTTGTAATTGCCATCCCACAATATATTTGTAGTAGTAGTATTTCATCAAAATTGCTATTGATATATTGTCAATGAATAGAAAATTGCTTCTATTTTAATTTTATCATCAAGCTGCATTTGTTTAACATTATTGTTGGATCGAAAAGGACTATTTACAAAATAAACTTGATATCTAACACATGGCATCATCTTGCATTGGAACATCACATTCTCTAGCTAGGTGTTCTGGAATGGGAACAAGGAATTTGGTATTTGGAGAGGCATAGCCATCAGTAGTCTGAGTTCTGCGTCCGCATCCAATTTATTCGCTTGCAATCACTACTGCAGTTCGAGTTTGTAGGGGCAGCTAAAGAGCCTCTGTAGGGCGTGCGGCTGGTGTTTTTAGCCGCCCCTACAAATCCATTTGTAAGGGCGGCTAGTAATGTCAGTCGCCCCTACAAAAACAGTTTGTAAGGGTAGTTGTAGAAACAACTGTCCCTATCGTTTGATCACAGATCAAGGCATAGTATTGGTGCACTTGAGCTTGGAGACTATCTTTGCTAGGTTGATCACCCAAAGTAAAAGCATTTTCTTTACTCATACGTAGTTCTTTATTTTTCTACTTTATGCAATTTCAACACTTGGAGTAATATTCTCAGTGACAGACTTAGTTTGCACCTTAACAAAGTCATTGAGAGACTTGGGGTTAAGCCAAGATGAGGTACCCTCCTTTTGCAGTTTGGTGTATGGTACTATAAAGTTTCCACTATGATGCTAACGACTTATTTATCTTACATGCTATCTAAAGTGAGCACCATGTATCCCTGTAGATATATTTATGTATTGCTTTCTCACAGGTATATGCATATATGCACCTCATGGCTACCTTACCAAAGAGTGACCGTAAAAGCAAGAAGGGATGGATATGCTATATCATAGAAATACAACCTAAACAGCATTGGTTGGCACACAAAGAAGCAGAAGCATGGATGCGAAGGACCTTAATGTGTCAAGTGATCAGGAGATGATGTACTATGTATGATTAGTGGACAGCCAGATAAAATAAATTAGTATAACTATGTAATGACTCACATTTCGATGATGTGGCTTGATGTGAGAGTATATAATAATGACTTTTAGTGTATACAATCTATATAGCTCATATAGATTGTCACTATGAACCACACTCTTAACAATATTTTTTTTGTAATGGTACAACATACGTCAAACTTCGATTATAATGTTAATTTTACAAATTTTATTTTTTAGATTAGATGTCACTTGACATAGGTATTTAATTTTTATAGTATTTTTATCTAATCGTGTGATGTGTTTATTTTAAACATAAAATATTAGCTATTCCTAGCAATGTACGGTACACTACCTAGACATTAATTAATTTTAAAAAAATAAAAAAACAAGGGCTTAGGTATTATCTCTTAAGGAGTAAAGAGTGCACTGTAGTATTGTCTTTATGAATTATGAATATTGAGAGTTTTAAGATTTTTTTCTAACACATCGTGAGGATTAATGTTACGTTGGAGGCTTCAATTGTAATAATTGTAAGACCATATATGAAACCATCGTTCCTTGGACGAGAAATCACTGTCACCGTATGGCTTAGCTTTATGTGCAGGATCGGGTGAGCCTGGGGGCTGAGGCCAAGGATACAAGCTCAGCGTTTGTTTTCATCATCATGTGTTTCATTCAGTCATGTAAACTCGAACCGAAATGAAGCCAGACATTTAGATTGCAAGTCCAGTCACAAGTATCCAACATATATCGACTCCGATCTGAATCTGAACTGAACATAGTAAGTATAGTACACAGTCAGTTATTTAGACGACCAAAGTGATCGACAGTGGCGGTGCCTACTGCTAGCAGCCTACCACGGCATTCGTTGGCCCTTATTGACGGCTGGTGATCATATAGATGCTATATTTAGTTTAGTTTGCTATATATATACGTCTCCTTAGGCAGAGGACGACGCAGAGGCTGCAGAAGTGTTGTCGATGAACTCCTTGACGGTGTTACGGAGCTTATCCGGAGAGGCACCAACAAAGCTCTCCAGCGTCAGATCGTCCATGATGAAGACGAAGGTCGGCGCCGCCTGGATGCAGTAGCTATGAGCAACTTCCTGTACGTCGTCGTCGAACAAGGAAACACACAGCTAGCATGATCAGTACTGTACGACGACGACCATATGCATGATGATGGGGTTAGTAGTTGAATCGAAATCGAATGCATTAGTGAATTAATTAATTCATTATGATCACCTATATATATTCTACACCCTAAGTGAATATTATTCTACACCGCAAGTCAAAACTGAGCAGAAAAAATATAGACACACACACTATTGGCTATATATTGGGATGAGACGCCGACACCGTACGTCGTATACGTACTCACCTTGAGTTCGAAAATGTCGACCATGAGGAAGACACCTTTAGTAGGGTACTCCTTGGCACACTCCGCGAACACGGGGGCTATCTCTTGGCAAGCACCGCAGGTTGGGGACATGAAGTCGATCACCACCTGATCATCATCGATCGACGAGGCCAGGTGTTGTAGGGGACATTTGATCAAACAGCAGGCCAGTTGTTGACACAAATTATTAGTAAGCTCAAATGGCATCATGCTCAATAATGTTAGAGGCCGTGTGTAGAACTGTTAGTAGTATAGTAACAAAGAACAAGAACACAAACAAAAACGTACTCATCGTTGAACAGACAGCATATCAATATTATCGAGGAAATTAATTAATGAAATTTACAGCAGGGAGATGGTGATCGATCCGGCCGGGGCCGCGCGCGTACCAGCTTGCCGGCCTCGTAGGCCTTGGCCATGTGGGCGTCGAACTCCTCCTTGGTGTGGCACGCGATCACGGTGCCCGCCATGCCTCTCGCAGTCGCAGCTCGCTAGCTCTCTTCTTCCTCGCTGGGATCGATCGAAAGCTAGCTTCTGGCCGGCGCTGACGACTGAGGTTTCTCTCGGTGGCTGGCTGGCTGGCTTGCAGAGAGATTGCGTCGTTGGTGACCTATAGTATAGCCTGGGGCGCGAGGCGTGGCTTTTATAGGCGCAGTGACGCGTGTGTTGGTGTGCCTGTTGGACGGGACGACGTAATCGCGCTCGCCGGTGTGCTTGCCGACGGCCGGCCGGTCGCCGGTGGTGGTGCAAAATCCGTGTGGAAGAAATTACAAAAAAAAAAAAATCATACTTCAGCCTGGGAAAGTTTTCTACTGAATTCGTTTAAAAACATTGTACTTCACCAACCACAAATTAAACCGTACATGTTAAAACGAGTATAGTTGATGTACTAGAAAACTTGACCATTGATATATTTTTGTGTATTTTTAATTCTTTTCCAAAAAGAAATGTATGGCTATTTTTATCTGCTATGGATAATTTTTCTTTTTTTAAAAGTATAAAAATATTTTCTAAATTCCTATTTTTTTATTTATGAATTGATGGTCATAATTTTGTCATGATGTTCTTACAAAAATAACTACTGTCGTATTCTCAAAAAAAAAACTTTTGTCTTGATTGATGTCCGTATGTGATTGGGCAGCAAGAAACTAAGAATACTTTATACTTTTATTAAAAGCATAGTATAAACATTTTGCAATAGATTACTTACTCCTACGCTGGTAAGTCTTGAGGTTGATGAAGCCCATCACCTTGGGAACCTTTTTATCAAGGCAGAGACATTGCCTAAAACTACAATACTAGATAAAAAGTTTGTCTTAAACCAGGCTTCATTTAAAACCTAGTATTTGATCTGTGGTAGGGAGGAAATACAACCCCATGTGCTAAACACCCCCAAGCTAGCTTCTCAAAATCCTTTGTACTTTAAAAAAATTTTGGACTCTTTGACACACACATATCCCCCATGAACGTATATATAAGCTTGTACAGAAGTGGAAGTATGAAGAGACATTATAATCTTGCACTGCCCATGTATGCCTTTTCAGATATATTATTGGAAAGGTAAGTGTGTGGTTGCCATTGCCACCCAAAGACTTATTTGTGGTAGTAACGTGTTACGGTATTAATTGTCATGTTTTTATTGATAATATATGAACCCCAACTCAAGGAAGATGCAAAGATTAGAGACCATACATATATACATCAGGTGTTAGGGTATTGTCATGTTTTTATTGATAATGTATGAACCCCAACTCAAGGAAGATGCAAAGAGTAGAGGCCATACATATATACACGTTGTTGGAAAAGGAGTTGAACCATATTGCACACATGTCCCCTCATGACTAATTAAGCTATGCTTAGCAATAAAGTGATATGAGTTTACTGCAAACGGAAACTATGAGTCGTGCACTACCCACCATGTACCACTTGAGATATTATTGGAAGGTGAGGGTGGTTGTAAACTTGTAATTGCCACCCCACGATATCTTTGTAGTAGTAGTATGTCATCAAAATTGCTATTGATATACATTTTCAATAAATAGAAAATTGCTTCTATTTTAATTTTATCAAGCTGCATTTGCACAACACTATTGTTGGATTGAAAAGGACTCTTACAAATTAAACTTGTTATCTAATGCATGTCATCATCCTTCTTGCATTGGAACATCATATTCTCTAGGTGTTCTGGAAGTGGAACAAGAAATTTAGCAACCTGAGTTCTTCGTCCGCATCCAATTTGTTCGGTCGCAGTTACTTGTATGTAATATCTGGAAGCATCAAGCATCCAAAGGTGTGGTTTCTTATCGTGCAATGGGAGGCCCCAAAAAAGCCACCAGTAATTCTCTTATCGTGCAATGGAAGGTCCAAGTAAAGCCACCGGTAAGACAAGACAGCTTAGGGCATATGCATTCAGTTTATTTAGTGCAAATTCTATTACTTGCCTGGTCATGCTCTGTGCCGAATGTGTGGCGCAGGTCGGCCCACACGCTCGCGCTAGAGATGATGAAGGAGAAGACAAAGGTGGCTAGGGTTCTACAGCGGCAGAGTTAGGAGTTCTATTCCTGGCGAGCTTAGAAGGAGGTTTGTGGGGCGGGGGCGACACAATGGTAGAGGCAAGCGAGACAGTGGTGGGACGAGGTGGTGCGCAGGAGAAGACAGTTTGGTGGGGCTGGTAGTGGGGGCATCAAGGTCACATAGGCCCTAGGATTAGAAGAAAGCAGAATCAAGGGGCAAGAGCAGGAGACAGGTGGCGCAAATCGGCGATGGTGGACGCAGGGGTGGGGGCATAGAAAAGGACGAGGACCCACCCATGCCTCGTCCTGGCGGCCGGCTAGCATGATTGTGATAGTTTATTTTAATAAACAGGAGGGGTTGGTCTCTAGAATTTATTAATAACAAAAACTAAAAGGTACAGAGTCCACAACAAAGGTATAGGATACAAAGAAAATAAGAAAAAAAATACACAAAGGAGAGACTAGCCATAGATCAAGAGATGGTTGATATTTAGTCCTAGCCCCGTAGCTTAACTAGAGCTAAGCTTTCATCTTAAGATTTTTTTGCACTGACTTATCGTATGTTGTTGTACACATCTAAAGATCAAGTTATTCCGCATAGACCAAATTGCCCAACACATAGACCCCAAAGCGCAGCAGCGTAACCTGGGACATCGTCGTCATCCATCTCTCCAACAGTTATGAGTTCACGTGCCAGATACTCAAGATGCGTACGGTGCCGATAGGTGTAGCGTTGTGAGCGAAGCGAGTGCGAACCCTGGTCCCTGGCATGCCCTGTTTATTGACAGAAACCGCACAGGAACTCCAAGAGAGCGACTAGCTTAAAATACATTCTAAATTTGTTAATTTAGCTATTCTTTAAACGATAATGTTGCAGTGAGGATGTCCGTCTGTCCGGATGCTTCTCATTGGGCTTGTGGACTGGCCCAACAGGTCTGCTCCCCTCTACCATCAGGGCTTCTCTATCGATTCTCAAAAAAAAATCATGGTTTCTCTATTTAAAAAAATAGATGCATTCCCCATCTGGTGGCGTCTCCACCACTGCACCGCGCCATCCACCTGCCGCTCACCTTCTCCAGCGTTGGGGTCGCTCGCCGCGGGCAGCCTACCCACTCATCGCGGCCTTCTCTAGCGCGGGAGATCTCACCACAGCCTGCCACGATATTATCTAGTGTGAGGCTACTCGTCGCGGACACTACACCCGTCTGCCTGCTGACACCCTTTCTTAGTTAAACTTAAGATATTTTGACTTCTCAAGAAAGTTAGAACGATTTAAAATTTGAGGCAGAGGGAGTAGCACTTTATTAGAGCAATGACATGGGATTTAGTGGGCCTGGATGCCATACAATTGTACTTAGTAGAATATATTTGTAGCACTTATTAGAGGGGTATGACACATCACTTAGTGGATGTTGTTGTAGCATTTATTGAGGGATGGCATGACATATAACGAGGTATGAAACGTGGATAGCTTGCATGTAGAGATTGAAAGATAGTGGGGTTTACTTTAATTTTATAAGAGATATAGATTCGTTGCTTGTGGCCTTATGCTTTTCAGAGCAACAGAGGTGCACAATTTTTTTTGTGTTTCTGCTCTTCCTATGTACTCCCTATGTCCTCTATAGTGCATTCTACAAAATTTTAAGACAAATTAATAGAGAACATAAAAGACGTATGTACCCTCATTTTATTTTCTAATCAGGCGCTATCGTCAACGTGATTAATGATGATTGGTTGATAAATGAAAAGTATTTAATGTAAAAATTAGTTTTTGTCCTCTAGAATGTATTGTATTTGAGGATAATTTTTAAATACTAGAATGCTCTATATTACAGGATGGAGGTATGTTAGTATTCCCTCTAGCCAATTTTTTGTCACATTATTATGCGCGTGTGATATTGGATACATATCTTTAACCAATATTTTTTCAAAAAATATATTCCTCAAACAAAACACACCGCACCCTACTAGAAGTTTAAGTGTGTGTGTGTGTGTGGACTTTCTTATCCACCGTTTGGTGAATGAATTTAGAATTAGGAAATCATAGCATGAATCACATTCATTAAACTTAGCTAGAATTACAAAAGTGTGACTTGAGCTTAGAGCTAAGACACTCTTGCATTTTGGAATGAAGGCTTGTAACATGATACATGATTTTTTTAATAGGTAGCATGATACATAACTTTGAAGTACAAATAGTATAATAGAAACAAAATACAATCATATCTTTATAATTTCCTCTAGGGCATATCAGTTATTTGATGCACTCCGGCAAGTAATGACCTCAATATATGGCAAATTTCAAAGTTCGGACTTCTTCAACATGACCACAATGACAGGGCACATGGCCTTCCCTTTCTCGAGGTTCTTTGCAAGGATGGAGGCATACACCATGAACAGTTCCTCAATGATATCCTCACCAAAATGATTCATGATCAGTGGCTCAATACCAGCCCTTATAATCTTAGCTATGTTTTCAGCACTGCCGGAACAATTGAGAACAACATCGCCATCTGAATCATCGTAGGCATCCCAGTTTGACTCAAAGAGTCTCGTGTCTTCAATGTCGAATAGATCATTCTGCTTAATCAATTGTGTCACCTCATCTAGTGATGGTGCGTAGTATGGCATGTTGAAGGAGCTTAGTTTCTTGTTCTCCACACGGCCCTACAAAACCATGTACCCCTGTAGGGCAACATTAATGTATTTATTCAAAGTAGAACTGTCATTTAGCTATTTGGCAGTGTTTACTGTTTACTACTAATTAATAAACTATGCAATTGATAATGATATTTTGATACTCTTTTATTACTCTTGTGTTCAACTTGTTGTACGTGTAATGTACCTTGTGGACTAGGTATTCGAGCGCTTGGGAAAGAACTTCCCAAACGCGTGCCACGCCCCCTTGCATTGGCATCTCTTCCGGCTTCCGGCCAGCAAATGTTAGTACCATGCTACCACCTGATACAAGTTCTTTGTGTCGTAGTGACAAGAACAATTCAAAGTCCTTTTCAAATTGTTCCTGGAACAGGTCTACCACAACTTTTGGAGTAGTCTTCCCAATGTAGATGTTGTCAGCATTCACATGAGTTCCGTTTGAGAGATCTTCAGGGATCTATAGATACCGGCCACCAATAGTACCGTATGCATGCATAAGAACAACAATATAAGTTAATGATGTCTTGTGGTGTACATGTGCCATTTCTAATTATGCATATTCAACAAGTACATAAACAAATTTATTTTGCACCCATTATTACTTTGAAAAATACTCGTGTTCAGCCTTTACAGGAACTAGGAGAATTCCCCGCGCGTCGCGGATATGAAGAAGGAATATAAATAAATTAGAATGTTAATCACTAAGAATTAGGAGATGTATATGTATGATGTTGGTAATCCAGGAACATAATATAATATAAGTTAATGTTAGTGGATGATGTGGCAATGTTGACGTAGACAACTAAATACATGTTAGTGGAGGATGTATCTTGTTGACATGTAGATCATAATTGCACATGCTAGTTGGTTATAAATGCATCCGATAGTGGATTGATTAGGTAGACAGCTTGAAATTGCTAGTGAGGTTTACCTTTATAAGAGTTATAGATTCGTTGTTGTGCATTGAAGGGGCTACAATATTTTGTTTTTGTGCTCTTTCTATGTACTTCCTCGTTTCTAATTTATATGTTATTTTGGCTTTTTTAGATACATTACCTTTAATACTCCCTTCATTTGAAATTATAAGATGTTTTGGATATATATATATATATATATATATATATATATATATATATATATATATTTCTTTCTACACGTACGTGTAGTTACTCTCATCTTCAATAAATTACATTGTGTATGTTTTATACTTGTTTATCGGTTTGAGTATGCTTATATACTCATATTAAGATACTCTAGATCCTACCATGCGAAAAATTTTCAAAAAAAATTATATTTTAAATATATTACTAAAATGCCACTACTATATTATATACAATAGTATACCCATATACTCTATGTATGTATGCATACTTAACATACATATCACTCTAGATGGTCTAGTATGATCATATACTTTGTCTATATACATTTCGTCCGGTCATATACACCTTAAATCTAGAGATATATAGATGAGAGTAACTACACGCGCGTGTAAAAAAATGCGTTTTTTTTACACGCGCGTGTAGTTACTCCCATATATATATATATATATATATATATATATATATATATATATATATATATATAAAAGCAACTAAGCTTGAAAAGCCAAAACATCTTATAGTTCAAAATAAAGGGAGTATTTATCTACATATAATGTATATCTAAGTGCATATATCAAAAGCTATGTGCCTAGAAAAAGTCAAAACGTCTTCATAATGGAATGGAGGGAGAGTATGTGTTAATACTCCTCTCTCTAGCCAATTTTTTTGTGACAACATTATGCATGATCTTGTATACATATATATCTTGAACCAATATTTTTCTTAAAAATATAATCTAAAACAGAGCATACATGTTGCACGTGCTTTTAGCAAAATTGAGACATGCATATGCATATATACCTTGGAACGCCATATGAGGCAGTGGGATGAGTGGAACAGATGGACGCTCTGGCAGGGCAAAATCCTTGTGTACATGGATCCAGGCAGTCCGGCGATATAGCAAGGGACCGCTGCCTGCTTCTCCTCCACAGCGGCCATCAGGCCATGGCCTTGGAGCCGCCGCTGCTGGTGCTGGTGCTGATCGAGCGACCGGAACACAAGGTTGAAGTCGTTGCCCGGCAGATCATTCAGAAAGAACTGCACCTCCATGACGGCGCGGCTGCCATAGTTATCTGCCGGTTCTTCCTGGACGACATGGGCGCCGATCGTGTTCATCACCTCGGAGACGACGAGCAGCGTGTTCGGCCCCGACGAGCATCCGAGGTCAGCAGCCACCATCGTCGTCGTGCTCCCAGTCCCAATCCCAATGGTCGACAGCGACTTGAGCGCCTCTCTGACGGCCTTGTGGAGCTCGGGCCATGTCTCCATTACCGTCTTCCTCTGCGCAAGAACAACATCACAGCGCGTTCCATGAAATAAATTGCGGTCGCATAGATGAAATACATGCATGCATGGTATGATAGGCATGTACTCCCTCCGTTTCAATAAAAAAATTATTATAGAACTCGTGACTAGTTTATAGAAAAAATATTAGCAACATTTATATGTGTATAAATATAAAAATATATACAGCGATCTATCTAATAAATACTATTATATATATTTAGTCAAAATTAAACATATTTGATTGACTGAAAGCAAGAATGATATTTCTTTTTTGGGTGGGGGGCTTTGTTATGAGCACGAACTTGGAAGATGGAATTGATAGCGTAGCTGTTCTCTCCATCGCCGGTTGCCATGTGCAAGTCCCTTTCCACGGACATGATGGCCTGCGGCGGAGCGCGGCCGTGGGAGAGCATGGAGGCCAGCATGGCAAGGGCGGCGGAGCCCGAGCCACGGAGGAAGAGGATGGACGACGGTGAGGTGAGGCATGGAGTGCAGACTCGCCTTGGGCATAGTGGGGAGTAGGAGCAAGCTAACAGTGAGCTTGTGGGAAACATTGTCATTGCTCGTCGGAGTCCCAGCTTCGAGTTCTCTTTTGGCTTTGTACGTCGTGTGTTGTGGGGCTTTGCATTCTGAACCCGACAGAGGGCTAAGGCTTTTATAGAGAAGAGAAACCATGTCCACCTAAGTCAGAAATAAAGGTAATTAGTCCAAATTAAGAAAAAATGATTTAGCATGGTCCCCAAATTAGCCCTAGCTAAAGACGACGTTGATGATCATAGGCGGACCCAAGGCCCGGCGACCCTGGGCACCTGCCCGGGCTCTGCTCGGTGACGGATACGAGCAAATGAAGGGCAGTGTACCACCCCCGCAGCGTTTACGGTATGTTTGATCGAGACATGTAGCCCAAACGCGGATACCATGCATGCATGCATGTAGCTAGTACTAATTAATAATTGGTGTTGTACTTAATAATTAAATTATCAATCTTGGATATATATATATATATATATATATATATATATATATACACACACAGCCAGCGTATAATTTAAGTACCCATGAGCTTAGGTCCTGTTTGGTTTAGGAAGTTAAACTTTAATTTTCATCACATCGAATGTTTGGACATATGTATGAAGTACTAAATATAAATTATTTATAAAACTAAAAGCACGGTTAAGGGAGCAATTTGCGAGACGAATTTTTTAAGCCTAATTTGCCCATGATTGGACAATAATTGTCAAATAAAAGAAAAATACTACAAGTACGTGTTAAACTTTAACACCCCAACCAAACACCCTCTTACATAATGTATATTGAAATTCTTTTTAGCAATTCAACGTATAATTAATTTTAGTGTCATAGGACATGTTTATTTTCTAGCTACAAATTGCTATCATTTATGACTCCCATAATCTATTTCTAGGGCTTGTTTAGACCTTAATCCACAACTGTTAATCTATCCTAACACATATGTATTAAGGTAGCATGAGCATCTAAAGAAGGCTTTATATGGAACATCATGTTTTTTCTTAATTTAAATATGTGAAACCTTAGTTCTTTGAGTAATATCTATTTATATCTATTATTCATAATATATGTGCTTAAATTTACATGTAATTATCATATACTGCTATTGGAATTCAACGTTCGCAATAGCACCCGCTATTCGTGATCCACTATCTCGACATTAGTCCGCTACCAATCTACTATACTTTATTTACCGTAATATTCGCCCAGGCTCTACAAAGTTTCTGGGTCCGCCACTTTGATGATAGCGACCCTGGCCAGCTTAGTTCAGTGGGAGCTTTTCTCGTGTATCTCATTAGCCATCTGAGTTTGAATTCAACTGACGAACTCAAATATTTTGTTTCGGTTGTAATGAAAAACCACCTAGTTTTTGATAGGTTCTCTCTTTTTCTTAATTATTGGTTTGCCATCTAACCTAAATATTAGTATACCTTAAAGGCTACATATACTTTGCTCAATGACTTTGTAAAAATCTGGATTCACTAAATATATTATAATAAAAGAATACCATAGGTATAGAAATTATATGTAATTTCTAGCATTGGAACTGTTTTTATGCAATACTCAAAATGCAACTCGACTAGTCCAAATAAATTAATGTTAATGTATGTACAAAATGCTTGGTCGTTTTCAAATGTTGTAATAATTGTTGAAAACCTTGTCACCGTATGTTGACTACTCATATTAAAAGTCTACATCAAATTTGCAGCCCCATGTACGTGGTTGTCCGTGAATCCGTGTATTTTTCTTCTTTGTTTGACATGTTTAACTGTTCCGTATGTATCAATTTCTCTACAATGGCCATTTTGAAAAAGGGTCATTTTGTTGAAATATTTGTTATTATTTGGCTCCATGGAAATAGCTTATAGCTCCCACAATAATATAATAAAAGTAGCTCCACGTTTATGCAGATTTATCTATAATCCTTGTTTATCGAATAGCTGAAATGAACACGGTGACAACTATGGACATTTTCCCCAAAGATAATCAAAGTTGTGTCCTCTTCAACTCAAATTGATATGTCTATTTTTTTATGTTAACTAAAATGTTTAGTTCTATATAGGTTAGATCTCATTAATTCTTATTCTTCCATTCTAAATTATAAGTTGTATTGTTTTTTTGGTAATCTATTTTGCTATGTATTTAGACATATATAATATCTAAATATATAGCAAAATAGATGTACCAAAAAGTCAAAATAACTTATAATTTAGAATAGAGGGAGTAATATTCATTTGCCATCTAACCTAAATATGAATATGTGTCCATAGATTGGTCATTGGTAACAGTCGTACCTTTTGGAAGACTTTGTTAAAATTTGTTTACTAATGTTGCAATGAAAAATAGTGTTAAAACCTATATCTTGTAAACATCTCGATGTTTATAATGTCACTTAAAGGTTGTACTTTCTTTAAAAGTTTTTTATAGCGCATACGTTGCAGTTATATTTTTATTGTAATGTATGTAACTACTAGATCTATGTTGTATTTGTAGATTTTTGCTGGTATTCATGATGCCACCTGCTTAATAATGACTTGATGAGCAAAATGTTTTATATCTTTTTTAGTGTTGTACTAATCTATAGTTGAATGACTTTTGTGAACATATATTGAATCAAATGAAACGTCTACATCAAATTTGTAGCACAAGTGCTTCTCTGTATTTTTGTTTGTTTGACATCTTAGCTTTTTATATATTAACCCTATTATTGATCTTCACTGGAAAATAAACTATATTATGGATTTGTAGAAGTGTTTAATTTGAAAACGTGTCACTTTGTTGAAATATTTGCTAATTTGTAACTGCTCCAACAATGAAATCCATGGAGACAAATCTATGATCCTTACTATGGAAACCATAATCTAGGCTGGCTTCTACCTCTCATTGGTACTAATTATGAAACTGTATTGTGGAAGAAGCACGGATGAGGCCAAGTATCTGCACAAGATGAAATAGCCATCAAGGATAGTAGATTATCATTGTCAGATATACTTACAAGCGACAAGGATAAGCTATCGGTGGAGGACCTTGTTTCCTTGTGATAGGGATATTAGCGCAGTTCTGCCAACATTAATAGCACATTCATAGGCAATAAAACTTGCTTATCCCAATTTGGGCTCTAGGACAAGGTAGAATATCCCATTTAATTTTCTTTGTTGATGTTTGGTTCAGGGACCCTATGCCCATTTGTTTGTTTGTACTAGAGCTGCTCGTGTGAATGGCCATGGTGAGGTTGGCACAGAGTAGGTTGATGGGGTGCAACTACTCATATTAGGCTCTTGTAGCACACTAGTAAAGCTTCTCAGTGAATCTTAACCCTCTCCATCCTCCTCTAACTCTTTACCCATGTCCTCTATTACTCACACTAAAACTAGATTCATAGTTGGACATTTCTCATCCCCATTCGATATGTTGGAATGCTCCCGGGTGAAAGTAACATAGGTATCCATACATTTAGGATTTCATATATTAGACTAAGTACTACCAACAAGCTTACCTGCGTCGTTGTTGGGGAATTTTAGTTAATCTAACATCGAATCAAGTTCATCCATGATTACCACATGGATCACACTCCTATCCATTAGTTCTTGGTAACAAAAGATGGTAAATTTAATCTATGATTACCACCAGATGAATCCTACTCTATCTAGCAAAGATGCTCCAGTTCATGAGTCCTATCTAGTGAAAATGTTAAACACAGATCCTACTCCTATTTAGTGAAGATGTTAAACATGCTAGAAAATAATTCAAGTCTCACGGTTGGCACCACTCTCACCTAAGACAGTCACAGTGTTGGATCATGAACCAAAAGAGGCGTGAGTCATTAAGTCTCACTTCCAAATCTTCACATGTTCTACCGGTCACCATGGTGTCACATGTCCACTATGGAGTTTCTCCACCGAGCAAGGAGTATCCTTGTTCCCTGTACAAGGATACAACATTGCTCCACATCATCCTTGAAGGGTCACTGCCAACTTGAGACCACTGTCTTCATTCTCCAAAAGATCGCATGTGAGTCGGTCATGTCATCGGCCACTGAACTTGGGAGGTAGGGATCCACTAGGGTAATTTGGGTAAACCTAGTGTCTAATTTAAACAAATTAACATCTATGATCCTTGGGAGATGCCACCTACATCTCAACTACATCAATACACATGATCCAGGTTGCGTACATACACATATAGTCACCACAAATCAAGATTACATCTTAACAAAAGATAATGTAAATCTTATCAAATTAACGAGTTAACTATAAAACATTAGTCAAGACACAAAACCTAGGCATAGTGAGTACCGAATGGCTATCCTACCATGTTTTGCCTATGCTGAGAGCCCTACACTATGAATTAAATATAACTAATAACTAGTTGCCACCTTGCCCATGGGCATCACCACCATAGCTTGGACGGTAAAATGATCTAGATGGCTAGGGAGGAGTAAATAGCCTATAAAAATTTTCTCTATAGACTCACAAATACTAAGATAAAAATGGCTTAGTGAAACTAGTTGGTATAACAACAATGCCTAGTTATTCTACTACTAGAGCACTTCACCACACAAGCTAACAACTAACAAACTACACTAGAGCACTAATAGAGAAGCAACTAAAGTTACTCTGTTACTAATAAAACTACAACTACACTAGTGGTGAGCTAACCTGCCAACCACTACCACACACAAACAATATCATCATCCCCAAGTTTAATTATTGTTGGTATTTTTAACGCACATAGAATAATCACATAGAAAGATCCGAAAGTGCATGGATACCATTGTAGCATTCACCCAGAAGTTTTAAATACCGTATCCACAGGAAACTAACTATGATATAACTCAGTAAAAGGAATGATAATTGGATAGAGGTTTATGATAACTAATAGTAGCAACAAGGTTAGGATAAATAGGAGCATAGAAAGGATAACTATGGGTCCTCTACTTCTGACTTGGGTAAACTATGTGTTATGTTGTCCAACTTTGGTGGATGTCTTATAAAGAATATATAAAATTTCTTCTCTACAAGCACCATAAAACCTATCAATCCTATTAACGTGATGTGAACTATAGAGGAATCAACGGGTATGTCACACCCATGAACTACCATGAAAATCTAGAAAATAGGAGACTTTCATGATTAACCTAAGCCCAAGCACCACGCCTGCACTTATGATTAATACTCTACTCCCTCTCTGTTGTAGGAATAAAGCACTCAAAAAGAGTCACAAATAATTGAACAATATAAACAAAGTAAACTTAGATCAAAAGTTGATTACCAGAGAAATCTCAAAGACAAGCTCAAGTAGAACTTGGATCCACTAAAGTACAAGCCGTAGAGGGAGCACCGACAGGCTAGCACCTCCTCTAAACACTTCCCTTACTCTCTATCTCTCTATTTCTATTCATAAGCCTAGAATCTATGGAGATATAATCTTCTCATGATGTCTAGCTCTAGGAGGTAGATCCTTTCATGGGATCCCTCTCTTGATCCTCAAATAAGAATATGAATTAGGGTTTTGGGATAGCTCCAGGGAGGAGGACAAGGGTCTGATTATATAGCCTGGTGGGATGAACATGAGTTGTTGGATCAAACCAACTTAAGGGACAACTTAGATGCATCCTTAGAGGCGGTGGAGGAAGCTTCTAGAAGCTAGAGGCGAGGCGACACAGTGGTAGGTCAGTGTGGGGGTATAAACCCCTATACCCTTAAGGCTAGGCTTGGGTTGATCCACACCTGAGGTGTTGGCCCACCAGAAAGACGACGTGTGGCCCACTAGGAAAACAGACTTGGAGATCAAATAAGATCCTGGTAGATTAGAATAGGAATCATTATCTGACCGCTTATGGCAATTGTAACTGATTAGGATTAATTTTTAGATCTGTAACCCTACCTCCTGGACTATATAAAGGTAGGCAGAGGACCCCCCTGAAGACATCTCTCATCATACAGAATAACAAAATCAGACACATGACATAGATATTACGCCCTCACGACGACCAAACCTAGATAAATCATTGTGTTTATCTTGCATCATCATCTAGTTCGTGGCTTGCGCACATGTCTACCGGCAATCTATTACCTTGGGCATACCCCTAGATAGACCACTGACCATATTTTGTCGACAATCGATCGGCCCTAGGCCTTGGCCGGCCAGCCCTCTTCTGAGTCCTTTTGAGGTCCGCTTCGACGTGGTGTCTTTTGGGGTCTTCTTTCATATGTGCCGCAGTGGAATTCTGTCGTTTCTTTTGATAAATAGATCCTCCTTGGTAGTTTCCTGGATTAATCCTGTGGAAAATAGAGATTCACCAAAACTTATGGAATTTATTAGTTTAAACCTTAAATCTTTATTGGTGATCTCAAATATGTCCCTATGCATGTTTATTTGACTAAAATGTTGATATTAACTATCGCCAACAAAACTGCCACCACAAGCACTCATCTTTTCATCGTACCATGTATTCACCCATGTTAATTGTAGGTGCTCCCCAAGTTTCCCCTAGCCGACAAGCAGAAAGTGAATGCTAGATGGGCATTCGACAGAAGGGTAGCAAAATACCATGTGGCAAAATTAGGGTAACACTAGGAAGGCTTGCTATGAAGGGGGCGTGGGTGATAGGCCCCTTAGCATAGAGGGTCAGTGACGACGTCAATGAGGGGCCAGACCTAATGCCCCCCACATGATGGGGAGTAGTAAGACACCAACTAGGACCAGTGTAACTGAGACCGTCCTCATTCCTGGAGAACATGCTTCAGATCTAGGACAGGTGTGAGGGAAATTTGGACTCATGTATGGGCACTTATATGAGCTCTCAGCAGATGTTGTAAAGGGATGATGAGTAGTGATTCTGGCAATACAAAAAGAGATTTGATTTTCCCTCTTTGATTGGCTTTTTGCCACTTTTCTGTTGGTCTTGTTAGTTCGATGGTCCCCCTAGCCTGAAGACTTTGATTGAAAGCAACACTAGGGTTGGTGGTTATGCTAGTGTTGGATGCCTAGGTAGCTGAATGGTGCAACAATGTGACTATGCATGGAAGGGAACTGATGGTTTGGTTGTTTGGTCACAGGGGTCAGGTCATCCATTGACTCTTTAATGTGTACATAGGCCAAACAAAAAATTAATGGATTTGACTATTATAAGTCATGACAGTGTTATAGGGAACAAATATTAAGATGGATGAAAAATAAGGCATGATTAAACTTTTAGTGGCATGGAGGGAATTGAGCTATCTTGTGGTGTTAGAGGGAATTCTCTCAAAATGATGAACAACATGACTCGATCTCTAAGGCGGTGAGCATATCAAAGGTCAAGATGTAAGGCTAGTATCGGTGGCCACCAATTTACCATGTTGTTGTTGTTGTTGTTGTTGTTGCGTATTTTGTTACTCCCTCTATCCCATTATATGTGTCATCGAGTAGTGCTTTTAGCTGTCCAAGTTCACATCATGCTGCATGTATCTGGACGGAAGGTATGTCTAGATTGAGGGAATCTAGCAGATAGGTGGTAGAAAACTAGGACAACATTGAAAGCGGGACAGTGTGAGTAAGCACTTGAGAAGGCCTTTGACTAAGGCTAGAGACCACAACGTCATTGCCTTCATTAAATTTTTGTCATAGACACACAACTATAGACTTGCCAATAGGAACATAGGCCCAAGCCAAGAAAGAGATACCCCTCCATATGGCCTGCTCAACCCGTTACATCCCATGCAATCTGAACCATTGAGACATATCCAACGTCTGAGATAACACTTGTACATAATATAAACTGTGTTGCACCTGTCTCCCCAAACCCTAAACTCATTTCCTCCCTCTTTTTCCATATGCAGTAGCGGCGGCGCAAACATGAGTGATACGAGCGACAGAGATTGGCGCGCACCACCGCAAAGAAAAGGTAACACCATCGAAATCCCCTTATAGGGACAAGCTTGCACCTTCAACTTGCGCGTGGCTCCATCGAGCGATTTTTTGATAGTGCTAATTTGTCTTTTGTTTTAGTTTCACGGAAGAGTAGGTTGTTGAGCGATATCGGCCATGGCTCCAGCAAACATGGCATTGAGCCGGTGCGGAGGAGCAAAAGGATGAGATCTGCGTCGACTGGTGGCATCTCCAGCGAGCCGGCCCCAAAGGTTGCATACCCATGTGGCATCTCTATTGCAGGTGATTTTTGTTTTCTCAGTTTTGCTTTTTAGATTTTTTGTTTAATGTCAACCCAAAAAAGTCAGGCATCAGATTGAGTTTTTGAGGTTGAAGTTAGGCCTATATCTACCAGAGCCACTATTTTAGTTATGGTAGAAAATCGAAGCAATGATGGGGAGCAGCTATAGCAGTCGTTTAAGTTCATTATTAAGTTCTTTATGTGGCTAATAGCATATAGAAGGGAGCGAATAAAATGGGGCTCTATGAGAGGTGCACACACGAAAACAATATGATCGGCACATAAGAAGAAAAAGATTATTTTATAATACTGAATCAATATACTAAAAATGAGGAATACTAAAGTTTTCTTTGGAACGCAGAAATTTAGTGAAAATCATATAAATTTCTTTATAAAATTCAGTTTATTTTCAAAAGAAATCCAAAAAAATTCGACAATCAAAAGGCCTAGTAGCAACGAATCTTGAAATTACGTGTCATAATGCCATCCCCCGATTAATGGCAGGCAGTGGAGTGTCCAGTTGTCCTCCGCTACGGCGTACGGGTATACCCTATCCACTCGCCTTGCCCGTACAAGCACAGTCAACCTCCACACTTCCAGATCCGTTCCGAACCATCCAGACCAGAATGCGAAGCGAGGCTCACCCTCACAGTTCATCCAACGGCCACGATGCACCCTCACAGTTCATCCAACGGCCGATCTCGCCCCCCGCCCTTCGCGGCAGTTACACTTTCACCGCCCGCTCGCATTCACCGCGCGCCAGCCGTCAGCTGGCCAGCTTTTACTGCTCCCATCACTCCTCCAGTGCACGCGAAAAGCGCGCGGCGAAGGGAGGCGGTAAAAAAAAAAAAAAAACAGCAGCACGCGAGGCCGCGAGCGCCTCTCCATTTCGAACCAAAGGGGGGAAAGGAAAACAATCCAGCACCGTCTTCCTGTGGTCTCCTCGCCAAACCCTAGCGCCCGCGCCCGCGCCCCTGGTCCTCCGCCCCCACCACCGTCGCCGTCGCGGTCGGGCGCCCCCTATGGCGAAGTCGCGGCCGCCCAAGCGGATCCTCGAGTCCTATACCATCAAGGGCTCGGACAAAGTCATCAAGCGTGAGTGCCCCTTTGCCCCTGTCTGATCCGGAATTTACGGGGGGGTTTTTGGGGGGATTTTTGGTGGCCGGTGGCGTATTTGGGATATGTGTCCGGAGTCTCGGTTTCCGGGCCCTGGGATTCGGGGTGCCTTTACTTCGGGGTAGATTGATTTCGTCAGAAATGTTTTGTTTGCAATTATTATTATCGGGCGCTCTGTTGTTGTTTTGGCTACTTATGCCTTTAATAATACGGTTGGAATTTAACCGTTTATTGTTCGCTGCGGCCAACTCCGTGTCTAATTGGGGTTTGAATTCAGTTAGCACTGTGAAGGCGTAATCTTCGAGAGGGTTAGCATCGCGGTGCTTATTACAGTACCATGCTATGCTCTGGTCACTTGAAACCTTTATTTTTTTCTGTACCAAGCTTTCGTTAACGTGAACTCAACTTATTGGAATGTTCAGTCTTGTAGGTATTTGTGGGTGTGTTTACATCGCATTGGCACCTGTGTATCAACGAGCTCGATTTTTTTTTGGAACTGGAGGGGCCGCAGCACCTACAGAGAAAATGCATTAATAACAAAGTCAAAAACGAGAATTACAATATCGATTTATACAAAATAGAATAAAATAATAGTGCAATAAGCTATTTCAGGACTGATGTGCTCTTGGATTGGATTATCCACATTTCACTAGTATCTTGGCTCTGTTATTCCTTTTGAAATTTGGTAGATGAATAGTACTCCCTCCATACCAAATTGTAAGTCGTTTGACTTTTTTTATCCAAAGTTTGACCACTCGTCTTATTCAAAAAATTTATGCAAATATAGTCAAATTTAAGTCATTCTCGAAGAACTTTTATTAATAAACATATACACAACAAAAAAAAGTGATATTTTGTACAAAACTTTGAATAAGACGAGTGGTCAAACTTGATATTAAAAAAGTCAAACGACTTACAATTTGGGATGGATTGAGTATTATTTTAGATAGAAGAGCTCAATCAAGTTTTTTGTAATACACTGTACTTGCTTTGTCCTTCCACTGTCGTTGCACAAATTTTGGTATGAGGTTTTCAAAAAGAACGGTCCTTTCTTTTTTCTTGCAAAAAAAATATCATAATGGAAGAACTTTGGATACCTCTGTAAAACAAATACACTTCTGATCTGACCTTTTCAAACTAAAATACGCCTTATAGAAGTGAAGGATGTAGTGTTTTTGTTTATATAAGGCTTTCTCATTGCTTTGACGAAGCAGCATAAGGCGGCTTTCAGATTTGATGATTGATTCTTTAAATTGTTTCTTCCAGCTGGTGATTGCGTGCTAATGAGGGCCTCTGATGCATCAAAGCCACCTTATGTGGCAAGAGTTGAGGCAATTGAGGCAGCAGGATCTCGAGGTACCAATGTGAGAGTACGAGTGCGGTGGTATTATCGACCAGAGGAGTCCATAGGTGGTCGGCGGCCATTTCATGGTTCCAAGGAGGTCTTCCTCTCTGACCACTATGATGTACAAAGTGCTGACACCATTGAGGGGAAATGCAATGTCCACAGCTTCCGTAGCTATACAAAGCTTGATTCTGTCAATGCTGAGGATTTCTTCTGCCGCTTTGAATATAAATCAGCTACTGGCAGCTTCGTACCAGATCGCATAGCAGTGTAAGAACACAGTGAGGCTTTTGCAATTTCATTATTTTGGATTTGCATTTTTTTTTTGCATTTATAATTTGTAGCAACATCCATATAATCTGATCCTTTGACTTGTGCAATGTGTCTCCTGCTACCTCTAATCCAGCATAGATTAGATTATGCTTCTGGTAGTTAGCTTTGGTTTTTGAAAGAAGCATTTTCCCCTACATGTGCCCCCTATTGGATTGCTTATTGGTAGTGGAGTTAGACAATTATAGTTATAGAATTATTAATAGGAGTAAACCATGTCAAAAACCAATTGAATAATATGTTTGGTGTGGAAAGCACTTAAAGGTTAAGTACTCCCTCTGTCTCCAAATGTAAGGTCTATTTTTTCGAGACTTTGACTAACAATTACTCAATTAATATAACATGTTTGTGATGCATAAGCAAGTACTTTTGAATATGATAAAATATATCAAGTTTGTGTCAGAAGGTTATATACTACTATAGTCATTATTGGTCAAAGGCAGAGGGAGTAACTTGATTTGCAGTAAGTAGATGATATATGTCCTAATTTTAGTATCATGTCACCAGTAGATAACCCTCACAAGTTTCTTCAAGGATCCCACCATAGTCACAGAAAACAGGGTTGAAGGCATCAACCCTCGACCTGGGAATGTCACCCCTGACTTGGGTATTGGGGTTATTTTCGACCCCACCATGTGAAAAAGTCTCGTGAGTAGCGTACCACGTTCCTTGACCCCGTCGAGCTGAGAACTTTGTAACTATATCCCCACACGAGTCTTTTGTTTTAGAAATGGTATTTTCTGTATGTTCCCGCGGTTAATGAGGCCATAACTCAATTTCATATTGTATATGATCCTACGTCATCATGAACCTCTTTGTACTAAATAGGATTAATCCATTTGTATGTTTTCCTATGCATGTGCAATAATTAAAGGACATGCGAATCCAATCATCTTTTCCAGTAGATGGTTTTGCTAACTTTTGTGTGTGTGTGTGGGGGGGGGGGGGGGGGGGGGCAACTACTGGTTCTCTGTTTACTGTAGCAGGAGTATTCTGAACAATGCCCTTGCGGCAAGTTAATTCCACTAATAGCACTCTTTGTTTGATTTCAAAGGCAGGACATGGAGTTAGCATGTGTTTAGTTGGGGATTAGAAGTGATGGTATGGACCCAACCCTGTTTTTTTAGGAGGGGTTCAACCCACTTCATGCTTAGTTTGGAGGTTGGGTTCGTCCCATGATTTTTGTTTGGTTTAGAGGTATCGATTTCATGGGTTTGGAGGTTGGGTTCAACCCAGCGATTCCCCAACCGCCCCAGCTGAGCAACTCCAGGCACGTTTGGTTTCCCGATCAAAACTTGCCTAGCTGAGCTAGGATAGAAAACAGAGCAATACGTTTGGTTGATTTGCTAGCAATCTAGGGGCTTGTGCTGGCAAGACTTTTGAGCAGATTCCTTGCTGGGACGAGCGAGACGAATCGGCTCGCCAGGCATAGCAAGCTTTTCGTGGACCGTGCAAGCAAGACAAGCGAACCTGGCTCTGGAATCAAACGTCCCCTCCCTGTCTGCCCACACCACCACTTGGGATCTCTGCCAGCTCGTGTTGCTACTAGGCCTCCTAGCCATTCCCCATGCTGATGGTGTGCTGTGCTCCCATCATGAGTTGTCCCATGATGCGATGCTTCCACCGAAGCTCCCATTTCTCAATGTGCCGCCCGATGTGGCCATTGCCCACCGCGCTCCTTGCCACCGCCTCCTCGCTGCTCGCTCGTGCCTCTGCCTTCAATTTGGCTGCACCCATGCTTGCTGCTGGTGTCCTATGCATCCCATGCGTGCGCAGACAATGTGCCAATTTCTTTGTTTTGGAGGGATAGAACCAACCCGCATCTCAGGAGAATGTTCCCGAGGGATGGACCCAATCCACTGGGACCTCAGACCAAACATTTCTAAATATGGGTCCGACCCACCCCAACTTCCACTGACCCTTTAAACAAACACATGGTTAGTTACTGGCAATTACAATAAGGTAAAGAACTAAAGGGGTGCAGATAGAAATTAGATTTTGGGAATACCTGTCGAAAGATAGGATATTTCTTGCTTGGTTTTGGAATAGATGCATGGCTTCCTTGTATAGTGGATGCAGACCCCCAACTTTTGATAACAGCATCTGGTTTCCATATTCCTAGAACTATGAACCATGGCTTCCTTGTATAGTAGATGCAGACCCCCAACTTTTGATAACAGCATTTGGTTTCCAGATTCCTAGAACTACTATGAACCTAAACTGTCACCAACTCAGAACCTGTTGCCCCACCACATATTCTGTTTCAACCTTGCTGTCTGCTCTTATGGTTGGGTGTCGTGGGCCATGACACAACATTGCCACCTTGGATGAAAACAGGGAACTATCATGGATGCAGACTTTGAACCTTTCCCAGAAGGACCAGACTTCCTAAATCCTAATTCTCCCTTGATTCTGTTCCTTAATTCACCTGAACAATTGTGTGCCTGAACTATTCTGGTCAGATATAACTTCAGCCCTATTTTCTAATGCTAGGCTGCTAGCCCAAACTCAAAACTCCCTGAGGACTCCAACCTATGTTCCTCCTGTGCTACTCAATGTACGGGCTGCTACTTGGCTTGCCTTTCGTTATGATATATGCTGGCTCACTGGCTGCACCTCGCGCTTGAGCTTACGTTACTACAACTTTCCTCACATTTTTATGTTTTTGAAAAGCCATAGATGGACTTTTTTATTTCCAATGTAAACCAAGTCTTTATTTGTTGTTAGCCTTTAGCTGCCTTTACCGATTTGCAGGTTTGGTTTCTGTAAAGTTCTTAAGTCTGAATCACCATTTTTTATTTCTCTCATCTCTTTTGTAAAACATGTGCCAGGTTTTGCAAGTGTGAGATGCCATACAATCCAGATGATCTTATGATCCAGTGTGAGGAATGTTCTGACTGGTGAGCATATAGATGATGCTGTCCTAAGAAAGTTTTTTATACATCATGCTATACCTCTTTTCCTCTGGTGCATTGTTTAATTCCATTGATTGCTTTATTGGTCTATGAATGGGTGGATTTGTTGTATTTGTTTGAGATTAGACATGAGATAGGAATACTGAACTGGCCAAAACGAATTACTTTCCTTTGGTACCTTTGTACAGTTATGCAGTGTAAGTGTTTAACATGATATTCACTGTGTAGTGTGTACTTCTCCCAATGAGGACCAAAATAGTCAAAATGAATAAATAACTGTTTTTAGCTTCTTTCATTTGCTAAAATAAAGTGTATTTACTGCTGTTCACTTACGAGTTGTGTTCTCAAATTCTTAACAGGTCATAGTTGGTTATGCAGGGTGGCATTTTAATTTTTAGGCCTTTCACAATTCACATACATATCTGAGCATTGATTGGTTCATGGCCCTGTGCGCACGAGTCATTTTGTGCCCTTTGAGCCTTATATTGGTATACTTTCTATAACAACCTTCTCGTTTTCAGGTTTCACCCTGCTTGCATTGGGATGACAATCAAAGAAGCAAAGAAACTAGAGCATTTTTTCTGCCAGACCTGTACAGCTGAAAATGGGAAGATGGTTGAGAATTCACATGAAGCTACAGCGCAATCGGAAGAAAAGGTAAGCTGCACGTGATGCTAGTTGCTTCTTATCATTGATTTAAGTTTGCTTTGCTATTTAAAACTACAATGCAAATCTTAATAATGCTTCTAATAATAATAATATAACTTATCTCTTCAGCCGGTGGAGTCAAAAAGGCGGCGAAGGTGATGGCCCTGCTGATTAAATCCATGCTGGGTTGTACAAAGCCTTCCCAAGTTTGAGAACCTGTAATTTTATTGTTCGTCGCAGTTTGTGGTTCAGGGGTCCCCCTCTAATGTCAGGCACACAGTGTACATAGCTTGCAACCTGATCAGATTGTTGTATTAGAGCATACTAGGATTTGTGTGGTGGTAGCATCGGCAGTCGGACTATTGGAGTATATGTAGAGTTGTATGGCATCGTAATGCCAGCAGCATCAGGTGATCAAGCTTCCTCTGGGCATTAGGACTCCTGCATATGATCGATCCAGCAATAATAATACTTCCATGCAGCTGCAGCTGGACCTGGCTAGTCAGTCACTAGTAAGTTGTCAGGAAAAACTTTTGTATTGTCATGTGAACCTTTTCTGAAATCCTGTGTAATGCAAGCATCTTAGTGTGGTACTTGCAAAACTGTTGCATGAAATTGGACACCCACCCTGGCCCATTGGCTGTGGTTGCGTATTTGCGTCAGTCGGCATTGTGTTTTAAGTTTGGATGAATGAACAATAATAAAGTTCAAAGTTTTAAGCCAATTGAACTGGTCTTGCTCAACGAAACATACCCTCTCACACATTTTGAATTATATCTCGAGTTAATGTGATGTTTATTGAAATAGTGGGCTAATAAATTGGTGACCAAACTATGATTGTCAAGTTTAGCAAGGCATAGCTTGACAAATTAGATGACCAACCAAACAGCCGCACTTTATCCGAGTGGATCTATCTATCTCGATTGCACAAAGAAATTCGGGTCCACGCTAGGGTAGCGGTCCAAAACTGCGGCTGGCCGTACCTGCGCTCGCCCCGCCGAGGCTGGCAGCAGCTGGAGCCACGCCTCCGCCGCACTGCACGGCCGCTGTCACGACGCCATGGACGCTGCTCGCCTGCCATGCGATTTCTCTCCACCCCAACCCCAAGCTGCTCACGACCTGTAGTTGTCGCTGAAGCTGCTCCCGAGAAGACCTCTACAGATCACTCCCCACCCCCACATCCTAGCTGCAGCGTCGGCCTGCGTACGTGCAGCAGCCGCGACATCCCCCCGCGCCTTCTTCAACCCCCGTGGCTTCGGATGCTCCACTCCGTCTCCCTTGGACTTGTTTGTAACTGGCTTGATCAGCGTTTCGACTCTCAAGTAACCGACCCGAGCTGCAACCTGCTGACTGATGAGCGAAGGTGCGTTTCCTCGCCGTCATTCTTGTTCCTGGATGCTATGGTGCAGTTTCTGCTTCGTTTCCTCTGCCAGTGGTTCTGGGTGAAATCGACGTCAGATCTTGGTCTTGCGCTGCTGCTAGTTACTCTGGAGCCTTTTGGATTGGGAGATTTGGATCCGAATCCTTAGGATTCAGCTTAAAATTTTAGTAACCCTCCAATGTTATTAGAGAAATCCCCTTCTTCTAAACATATAATAGAAAAATTAGGTGTTTTTATTGTCAGAATATTCAGCAATGCGATGTTTGTGTTGCCACTACAAGTAAGTGTAATTTCAATCGAGGCTAATCAACTGTTTTGATCTGCTTATCTGAACTTCGATGATACATTCAACTCAATCTCAACCAGGACTACTTGAAATGGTTTGGAGAATATATGTATCTTTGACAGGATAATGCAAAAGCTAATGCAGATCAAAGCTTAAACTATGAATTTTGCTAGAAGAATAATGGTGCTGGTGTTTCCATATTGTCCAGCGATGTGATTTCTTCCTTTCCATAACATTTATGCATGTAACTGGTTATTTCTCTGCCTGCAGGATCAAGCCCACAAGAAAGCACCTCGCCGATGCTGAGTCCTTAGGAATAGTTTCTGCAAGAAAAACGTAAAATGGCAGAAGCTTTGGTCATAGTGGTTCTTCAGAAGATTACCTCTGCACTTGGAGCAGAGGGGTTGAAAATTATCGGCTCAAAGTTACAGAAGCAGGTACCTGACGTGCAAGAAGTAATCAACAGAATGAGGCTACTCCAAAGTGATTTGTCGATGATGCAAGCATTCATAAGTCAAGTAGATGCTCACAGTTCCAGTGATAAGTTACTGGGGGCCTGGCTGGAACAGGTAAGACAAGCAGCACATGACGCTGAGGACATTGTTGACGAGTACATCTATCTTGTTGGCCAAATGGAAGGAACAAACAGTTTCCTAAAGAGAGCATTGAACCAAGCAGCAGATGTTAAAAGATGGCGCAAGCTTGCAGCAGATGCTAAATTTGTGGAGGATTGTCTTAAAAAGATCACTGAGACAAAAGACAGGTTTGATGTATCAGCGGCCGACAGTAGGAGAGATAATGCATTGAGTTATTCTAGCAGATTCCAACATATGTCTGAACACTCGTACCTGAATGATGATTTTGTGGGGAACAAGGAAGAGGTGAAGTGCTTAACAGAATGGCTATCTGATTTGAGGAAAGACCGCACTGTTATCTCCATATGTGGAATGGGAGGATTAGGTAAGACGACAATTGCTAGTAGCATTTACAAGAAGGAAGAAATTAAAAGAATGTTTATCTGCCGTGCATGGATCTCAGTATCTCAAAGCTACAGGGTTAAAGATCTCCTCCAAAAACTCTTACTGCAGCTTATTTCAAAAAATGAGAATATTCCGGATGGGCTTGACACTATGGATTGCGTGAATCTAGTTGAACTACTTAGAAGATATCTTAAGGACAGGAAATACTTAATTGTGTTGGATGATGTATGGAGTAGGGACTCTTGGCCTTTACTAGATAGTGCATTTGTCAAGAATGACAATGGGAGCCGAATTATTGTCACAACTCGAATCCAAGCTGTGGCATCTGTGGCTGATTCAAACCGTGAAATGAAGCTTAGCTTACTACCGAAGGAGGAAGCATGGACTCTTTTCTGTCAAAAGGCCTTCACAAGATTAGATGATAGAAGTTGCCCCCTCAGTCTTAAGACCTGTGCTGAAAGAATTGTAGGTAAGTGTCAAGGTTTGCCATTGGCTCTTGTTGCTTTAGGGAGTCTTCTATCCTACAAAGAAATGGATGAGCATGAGTGGGAATTGTTCTATAGACAACTTAGGTGGCAGCTGAGTAGCAACCCAATCAGTTACAACGATCTCCCTAGTTACTTGAAGAACTGTTTTCTTTACTTGGGTTTGTTCCCTGAAGACTATCAGATAGAACGGAAACAGCTAATCAGACTCTGGATAGCTGAAGGATTTGTTGAGGATAGAGGACCTGAGGTGACACTGGCAGATGTAGCTGCATGTTACCTGAAGGAGTTAACTGATCGTTCGTTGCTTCAAGTTGTTGACAGGAATGAATATGGAAGGCCAAAGAGGTTTCAGATGCATGACCTTGTGAGGGAGATATCTCTGACAATATCCAAGAAGGAAAAGTTTGCTATTACATGGGACTATCCTAACTCAGACTCCAGTTCTGATGGATCTCGTCGAGTCTCGGTACAGAAGGATGGTATTCTGATGCCGGTGAAAACTTCTGCACAGTTCAGGTCCATCATCATGTTTGTGGAGGAAGTATCATCGTCTTGGTTTAGGGACTGTTATCCAAGTTTTAGATTGTTGAGGGTCTTGAGCCTGAGACACTGCCATATTCAGAAAATTCCAGATATCATGTCTAATCTGTTTAACTTGCATTACCTTGACTTGGGATATACATTACTCAAGGAGATACCAAGATCTATTGGGAAGCTTAGCAATCTTCAGACGCTGTATCTCAAAGGTTCTGTACTCGAGTTGCCAAGTGAAGTAACTATGTTAACAAAGCTTCAGCACCTAATCATAGATGTTGGAAGGTTTGGCAGTTCAGCAAGTAACAAAATATGTCGCCAGGAACATCTGCAGACTCTGAAATACATAGAAGCCAACAGCTGCGTTGTTAGAAATCTTGGATGCTTGACTAGGATTAGAAGCCTTGGCATTAGGAAGGTGCTAGAATCCTACAACACAGATTTGTGGACTTCAGTAAGCAATATGAAAGCTTTGGCTGCGTTGTCTGTGATTTCTGCTGATCGCGACAGAGATATTCTTGATCTGTCAGACTTGAAACCGTTACCATACCTGGAGAAGCTTATGTTAAGCGGCAGGCTAGATAAAGGAGCTATTCCTCCTCCATTTGGCCACTTCCCCAGACTGAAAAGCTTGCGGCTTTGCTTTTCTGGGCTCCATGAAGACCCACTTGCTTTACTTGCTGTCATGTTTCAGAATCTAGGCCACCTTAACCTGTACCGGTGCTATGACGGTACGAGACTGACATTTCGTGCCAGGTGGTTCCCTATGCTCAAGCACCTCTACTTGAGCTCCATGGGTGAGTTGAAGGAGGTTGAGATTGAGGACGGCACCATGAGAGCCTTGCGTCGGCTAGAGCTCTGGGGCTTGAAAAGCTTGACGTCGGTACCAGAGGGCCTTGTACACCTTAAATCACTCCAACAGCTGTGCATTGGCTCGATGATGCCTGAAGAGTTCAAAACAAGGTTAGAAGGACGCGACCGATGGATTATTGAACACATCCCCTACATTGGAGATCCGTGATCAAGAGGACAGTCACATGCAAGCATCAATCGTATGCGTTGCCCAGTAAAAGTTTGATCATTTGATCTTTTTTTTTTCTTTTGAGGAGAAGATCATTTGATCTTGTTATGTTTCACGATTTAATCTGTTGTATCTTGTCTAATGTATATGCATGCTGTTCATGCTTCAATAAGCTACCCTGTTTCCCTTGAAATAGCAGTGCTATCACAAAGTAACACTTGACGCGATTAGTCATCAGAGAATTGTGCGAAAGCCACATGTAGTTTCAAATAAATCTCTGTGCATTCATACATGAGTGCAGAGAGAGAAGCTCCATGATTTGAATTTGTTTCAATTCATTGATAGTAAGTTATTTGCAGAAACATGACTACATGATTTACGAGAATTTCACTAGATTTTGGCAGTGCCAAGACCGCCGCGGTTTTAGAGCTGTCGCTACTGAGTATTTTCTGTAGTGAAGTTCTCGCAAGTCTTTTGTTTCTTGTCGGTTTGTGTCTTGACCGTTCTTTGTACTATGGACGGATTAATGTTGAACTTGGTACCTGGAAGATAATCTCTCCATGGCAACTTGCTTTGTGTCTTCTCTTATCTGTGATAGCGTGGCGTGAGATTCTGTTGCCTGATGCTACTGTTGATGACTGAATCTTGATGCAGCCCCGGGCCGCCGGGTCGACCATGGGCCGTAGCCGTAGGCTCAGGTCAGCGGTGTTTGTTTGAAGGGTTTTCCACAGCCCAATCCGATGTATATTATCGTCAGGCATAATAAACTTTTAATGAAAGGGATCAGGTTTAAACTTGGAGGGGACTGCCTGACTCTCTAAAGCTGATCATACACTTTGCTGGGCGGGCTTTAGATCGGGCTGTAAAAAAGAAAATTGACAAAAAGCAATGCCCAAACCTGATCGGCTGATTGTGGCCTGAGGCTTTGTTTAGTTTCAAAAAATTTTAGAAAAACGACACTGTAGTACTTTCGTTTTTATTTGACGAACATTGTTTAATCATGGAGTAACTAAGCTTAAAAGATTCGTCTTACGATTTATAGACAAACTGTATAATAACTTTTTATTTTTATCTATATTTAATACTCCATGTATGTGTCGTAAGATTCGATGTGACAAGTAATTTTGAAAAAGTTTTGAGTTTTGAGTGGTATGACTCGATGGCCCATGGGCCCATCTACCCTGGCCAAAAATTATAGCCCATGCCCGCCCAACGTGCAGGCCCGATTAGCCCAGATCGGGTTTTGGTCGCGTCGGGTCAATTTATTCCAAGGCCTTAGTTCCGAAAAAATTTCGGATTTCGGTACTGTAGCATTTTCGTTTTTATTTGACAAATATTATTCAATCATGGACTAACTATACTTAGGGCATGTACAACCCAAAGACAGAGGTCGTCTCCAAGAGCCTCGAATCTAACATACAGACAATTAAAAAGATAGGTCATACAACCCATAGATAGAAGGTCGTCTGCAAGCTACTTAATACTTTGCACCTACTCAGGATCAACTATGACCACCATTTTGTATACTAATATGTTGCCCTTCGATGGAATAAACAGCCATACACCACTTCAACTACTTCCCATTCAGTAAACTGTGTTGAAATCAATTCTGCCAGAAGGGTGCTCGAGTTGCAATAACTGATATATAGGACAAACAATCTCAGGGACTGACACTGACCATCTCAGGGTGAGCTCGGCGGCCAGGAACAAGCGACGAAGGTCGCCTACGCGGTTCACGGCGGCGCGGCCGGAGCTCGCCCGTGCGCGCGGTGCGATGGAGCTGGCCCGCGCTTCTCGCGGCGGCAGGGCGGAGGTCGCCGCACGCAGCCTGCAGCGCGGCTGGCGACAGCCGCGACGGAGATCGCGACGCGCAGCTCATGCCGTGGCGGAGGTAGCCGCGCGCAGGCCATGGCACGGCGGAGCTCGACCATGCTGCTCGCGGCGGCTGAGGCGCGCAACATTCTGCCACGCGCGCAAATACCAGATTCCGCACGGGATCAGCATCCTACGTCGAGTTGAGAAGACGACTCCTACAACGCTGCTTCGTCCGACGATTCGGCCTCGGAGCACGGGCTTTCGTCGTCGCCTCGTGAGGCGACGGAGCAGCCGTCTCCAAGCCAAAAGAGGGTGTTTTTCGCAAAAATGACGACGAAGAGACGGAGGAAGAGATGGCGTTGTACGTGACTTTAAAAGATTCATCTCGTGATTTACAAACAAACTGTATAATTAATTTTTATTTTTATCTATATCTAATGCTTCATGCATGTGCTCCAAGATTTGATGTGACGAGTAATCTTAAAAAGTTTTTAGTTTTCGGGGGTTTAGGGCCCAAGCACACGCACATACGTGGACAAGGCAACGTGACCTTTTTGCCCCCGATAACTCTGCCACGTCATAGCATCAACTCGTCCGTCTCCCAGACGCAACGAGCGCTAGCAGACGCTCATCAGGCAGTTGGCATTGGCACTCCACCTTCCATTCCACCAGACGCAAGCGAGCGCCCCCCACCTCCGCTCCTTAGTCCTTCCTCTCAACCGGGGCACGGCGCCTGGCTGCTCCGAGGCGAAGCCGGAGGACGACGGCATGGCGCGGCGCGAGGCGGCGAGGCTTCTCCGTCGCCTGGGCCCGCTCGCGGTCGAGTCGCCGACGCGAGGTGAATTGCTGGTTTAATTAGTTTGGGGGGGCTTGGTGCGCCCTGTTCCGGCCCCGTTGGTCCGGGAGGTGCTCGTGCCGGTGCCCGATCGGGTGGCTGCTTGCTGTGGAGCCTAGGTTTTGTCCGGGGACGACCGTAGTGCGTAGAGCGGGATTTAGCGGCGTTCGGGTGTGGGATTACTTCGGTGTTGGTGGTCTGGCATGGTTCTGTTGCAGTCCCGCTCTCGGTCTTCGTTGGCTCTAGCTTGAGGCCTGGTCCTAGTTAGTGGGGACTTCTATCTGTTGGTGTTGGAGCACCGAACTAAACTGCAGATGCTTCATGCCTTAATCACACTTGACTCTGTTCATTATTATTAAGTTACCGGAATGGTAAGCCGTATGTTGCAGGTGTTGTATGTGCTTGATGTAGCCTGTGTTGCCATGGCGGTTAGTGATTTAGATAGCGATGGAGCATTAGAATGCGGCTTTGATTAGCAATTTTTTTTTCTTTCATTTGGGGCAAGTTTGCGCAGTAGAGTATTACTAAAGGTTGATTGGAGAGCTGGTAGTGCATGGTGTATGCCAATCTTTGACGAAGTTACTTAAATGTATTTGCATAAGTGCTTGTCGGTTTATGACATGAAGAATATGTCCGGTTCACAAAAAGAATTGGATTAGTTCAATAACCCAATGAATGTGCCATCAGGCGTGTTGTCCGTGGAGTAGTACCTAGTTACCTATGTTTACGGCTTAGGCATTATTAGAAGTAAAGAATTATAGCAGCAGATTTTTTTTTCTTTCAGTGAGGATCGTGATAGCTTTAACAGTACAGAATCAATGATTAGATTTTAGTGAGAATTTTAGCCTATGATAATCTTTACTGTTCGAATACAGACTGGTAACTATATATCTCTGATGGCCCCTGTAAAATTCGAGAAGTTTTGATTAAAATCTGATGATAAATTATGCTTTTCAGGCATGCCTCGTTGTCAACATGAATCTGCAAACCACATTGTGAATTCTTGTAGAAGATTCCACTGGATTCCCAGTCTACAGCGCCCTCTGTGTGGACCTACAACTTGTCGGGGAATATATGAAGGTCAAAGCAGTGCTAACAAGGCTTGTGAAGTTCAGAAGCGCACATTTGGTTCTGCTGCAACTGCAACACACATTCAGAGGAATCCAGCCTATTCACAGCTGAGCTCTGATGATGTTTCTTACTTCAAGAGTGTCTTGGGTGAAAATGGTGTAGTTCAGGATGAAGACAGAGTCGCAGTTGCAAATGTAGATTGGATGGGTAAATACAGGGGTGCAAGTCAGCTACTACTTTTACCAAAAAATACTGCAGAGGTATTTCATCAGCCAATTTAATTTCTTGAATAGCGAAGTACTCCCTCCATCCCAAATTATAAGTCATTCCAAGAATCTTGGAGAGTCAAAGCATCTCAAGTTTGACCAACTTTATATGGTAGGATAATAACATTTATGATATCAACTAAGTATCATTAGGTTCTTCATTAATTATATTTTCATTGTATATCTATTTGATGCCACAAACTTTGTAATTTTTTCTATAATTTTGGTCAAACTTGAGATGCTTTGACTCTCCAAGATTCTTGAAATTACTTACAATTTGGGATGGAGGGAGTAGTTACCATCATTTTAACATAGTTTACTATTGATGTTCAGCCTTTGCGTACAATGTATAATTTCCTCAATGATCATTAATTTTCTAAATTTCTGAAATCACTATTTTGCATATACCAGGGTGTTATCAAATCCATTCAAATAACATATCTTATGCTGGTTCTTTAAATGGTTCACATTTTCATTGTCATGAAGATTTTTTCAATCACTGCTATTCTTGTTCAGACGCAAGAAAAGAATTAGTGTACAAATTCTTTATTCAAATATTCTGTTTCCAGGTTTCTAAGATTCTTTCATATTGCAACACCAGACGATTGGCTGTGGTTCCACAGGGTGGCAACACAGGTCTTGTAGGTGGCAGTGTGCCTGTTTATGATGAGGTAATTGTATTTCTAAAGCTTTTTAACCTGTGTCAGGAATGAAATGTTGTTTTTGCTAGGATACATCCTATTGTTTATGCAAATCATAACAACTTTTCTTTGCTGTTAACTAGAAAATGCTGAACTATTGTTCTGCAAATATGTGGGCTATATGTTTACATGGACTGACCAGAACACCAGATAAATTGCGAAATATGGGAAAAAGATCACATAGACCTTGTTCAATTTCAGTGTTATGCTTAATGTTATCTTTAGTATTTTTAAATTATTTTTTAACATCTCTCCCATATTTTTTCTATTCTTATGCTTATTGATGTGCCAAATTAGTTTTGTTATCTATGCAGTGGTTCTGCATTTGTAGTTTTTACTGTTCATAATGTTAAGGTCCAAGATCACTGATTAGTGTTTTGTGACCTTGCCTGCAGGTGATTGTTGGCCTCGCAGGCATGGACAAAATCATTTCCTTTGATAATGTGAGTTCAATTTCTTTTGTCTGGTTCAGTACCTTGTAGTTTGTTGTATTTTCATTAGTTGCTTCTTCAAATGCATCCAAGGGTCACGAGAAATCCTTGAATAGTTTATAAAGAAGGTGCCAACTTCTAAGTCTGCTTATTATGGTGTTGCTAGGTTAATGGCATTCTTACTTGTGAAGCTGGTTGTGTGTTGGAGAGTTTAAGTAACTTCGTGGAAAATGAAGGGTAAAGCTATTTTTGGCAGTTCTTCCCTAGATGTATTGTTCTGATTTCTGTTCCAAAGTCTTGTGCTGGTCCGCTGGATATGCTACTATGCTTCTCATACTCATCTGTTCTTGCTTGTGGAATCGCTAATGATTGTGACAGGTTCCAGAACATTTTTCATTCCTTTTAGTTCAGTTCTTATAAGATCTTTTTTCCCACCCAATAGGCCAACATAAAGTCTGTAACTTCCTATGGTGAATATATACTGAAAATTCTTGGCTAAATTTGTTTATCTCCATTTTCTGAACAAAAGAATTTACAATCATGAGCTACCCTTTAGAGAACACCAGTTCTTTGGTTTCAATGCTAGAAGCCTAATTGGTCTTGATCTGCTTCTCAGGTTTATTATGCCACTTGACTTGGGAGCAAAAGGTAGTTGCCACATTGGTGGGAATGTTTCAACTAATGCGGGTGGCCTGCGTTTCATACGCTATGGTTCACTTCATGGAAGTGTACTCGGTAGGTACTCGTATTGATCTTATAATATAATTTTAAGTTTTTAACACTTCCCTAAAAAAATTATAATTTTAACACAAATACATGTATTTAAACTCTCAGGGATCTGTACTTTCCTTTTAAATTATGTTTGTTCCCATACAGGTCTTGAAGTTGTCCTGGCTGATGGGACTATCCTTGATATGCTTACTACTTTAAGGAAAGACAATACTGGGTATGATCTGAAGCACTTATTTATTGGTATGTACTGAGCATGATAACTACTCTATGACCACTGTGAAAGCAATACTATTTTTGCAACACCAATCAGTTAGTGAATACACAACTTATTGTTCAGGAAGTGAAGGCTCACTAGGAGTAGTCACCAAAATATCAGTACTTACGCCTGCAAAGCTACCATCAACTAATGTTGCATTTCTTTCCTGCAATGACTACAAAAGCTGCCAGGTTCATTCGCCTTGGAATTCTCAACTCTCTCTCTCTCTCTCTCTCTCTCTCTCTCTCTCTACAAAAGTAAATTTATTCAATCATTTCTATGCATGAGGTCTTTAATAGTGATTACTGCTTACTGATTGTGTTCCCAGAAATTACTGCTGGCAGCAAGGAGGAGCTTGGGTGAGATCTTGTCTGCATTTGAATTCATGGATCATCACTGTATTAATCTGGTACTTACATATGAAATTCTTTTTGAATTAAGTTGCTTCATAGAGTGAATTAAGACCCACAAATTTCTTATTTAGCATCATTTTAATGTCTGAGCTAATAACTAAATTGGGCCTTCCTCAACTTTGCCCCACATTGGACCCAGCTTTATGCCACAGACTGACATTTAGAACAGGGGATGAAATTGTGAATCCCTTGCTAGGTTGATCAGTTTGATCCAATGAAATATACCTTTGATATTCTTGTACATCAATAAGCCCTCGAAAATAACTTGATTTTCTAAGGTGCTCCTATGTACAATGAAATATTTCATTATTTTGTCTGCTTTGCATATTTAGATTGTTTTTTGATAGATTGTTTATTCTGGAGGCTATGCGACATTTGGAAGGAGTTCATAATCCATTACCTGCATCACCATACAAATTTTATGTTTTAATTGAGACAACAGGAAGTGATGAATCATATGACAAGTAAGTTATTGTAGAAATAGAACTTGATTCAACAATGATCATTTGTCAATGTTTATGACAGTAGAGGTTATTACTGTTGCCCTTCGATTCTGATTTATCTGTGACTATTGCTAATTAGAGAGAATGTAATACCTGTTTTACTTTTTTTTATTCATGAGATTTATCAAATAGTAAAAAGGTTTCTGCTTGCATGAAGCTTTCTATCTTTGTACTGATTTTTCTATATTTTGACATTACTTTGGTGAAAAATAATAGCACGAAAGAAATTGTTGTCCTTTATGGATATGGACTAGATGAATAGATGATGATTTCTGTAGCATGTTTTCTTCTGAACATATTCATTCTGTGACCTGACAATTGACATTATCTTATTGGCATATGCTTGAGAGAAAATTGACAATTGCTCTGTGGAAGATCAATTATCATGCCAACTTGCAGTTACTGAGATTTGGCTGTTCATCTGTGTATCTTTTGCTTAACACTATTCTAGTTTCTCATCATGTCTTTTTTTCTGGCTTTCTTTTGTAGAACAAAACTGGAAGCATTTTTGTTGCGTTCAATGGAAGATGGTCTAGTAGCTGATGGTGTTATCGCGCAGGATATCAGCCAAGCATCAAACTTTTGGCGGATCCGCGAGGTTGTCATCCTATAATCAATACTCTGTTTATCTCTTATACAGTTATACCCAATGTTGACTGATGATGAATGTTATGTCTGCTGAAACTTGTCAACCATCAGTATCAAACTGTTCATGTGCTTAGTGGTAGTTCTGTACTAGCATGTAATAGCTAACATTTAACACAGATGCTCATGTTTACGGATTACAAAGTGATTCAATGTCTGATTTGAAATAAGATGAACTACATTTTTTTTTGGAACATGCGGCTTGGTTTTTCCAGTTAAATCCTTCAAACCTCAAACTTCAAGTGCCAGACCAACTATCAAATGCACAAAATGATGGATCATGTAGCGATAAATCTTGATTCTGCTTCTGTTGTTCTTGCAGGGTATATCAGAAGCATCTGTCAAAGTTGGTGCTGTGTATAAATATGACTTGTCCATACCTGTAGAGAAGCTCTATGATATTGTTGAAGAAATGCGCTGCCGTCTTGGTAATTGCGAGACTTGATCTACAAAAAATCTATGGGCTTCCAGTTAACTTAGTATGTTGGTTTTCTAGGTGATAGTGCAGAGGTATTGGGGTACGGCCACCTTGGAGATGGGAATCTGCATTTGAACATTGTATCAAGCAAATATGACGACAGTGTATGTCTTTTATATCAATTTGGATATAACATGGAAGTTGGATGTAGATTGTTTACTTATTTAATGCTTCAGTGTCTTGAGATGGTTAATGGATAACCTTATCTTGTTTTTCCAATGGATTTTTAGACTCTTGGACGAATTGAACCATTTGTCTATGAATGGACTTCAGCACAAAGAGGAAGCATCAGTGCAGAGCATGGTTTGGGGCTAATGAAAGCTGAGAAGATTCACTACAGTAAATCACCTGAAGCAGTAAGTTTTCTATTGTCCTACCACCACTTGCAGGAAGCATGTACACGATGAGTTAGGAAATGACCAATCATACTGAGTTGTGGACTTCATCGATTGAATTGCTACTTTGCTTGTACATTTTCAAGCTGCCTTTTTGGTTGGCAAAACTTATTAGATGGGTCATATGAATATTTGAACACACCAAGGTTTGTGTGCACCACCTTTTTTTGCACTCTTTTATACTCCCTCCATTTCAAATTATAAGACATTTTGGCATTTCTAGATATATTTCTTTTACCATGTACCTAGACATAGTGTATATCTATGTGTATAGCAAAAACTATGTATCTAGAAAAGCCAAAACGTCTTATAATTTGGAATGGAGAGAGTACATTATTAAAGAACGGTGCAATGTGCTTTTATGGGAGTCAGGAGACGCTTAGGTCTTTCCTGCTTTGATTAGTCTATTGGTCCTACCACATGTGGCATAGCTTAGTAGTCAGAACTGTATTTTAACTGTCCCAGTAGCTAAATACAAGCAATGAGCTAATGCGCGGTTTTACTTTAAGAACAATGCACATGTTTGTATCAGTGTTTGTAGTACATCACTAGTAACCCTAGCTACACAGGATAGTTCAAATTACCATGGCCAACTAATGTTTCTGTTTTGATTAGGTGCAACTAATGGCCTCCATCAAGAAGTTGCTGGACCCCAATTCGATACTGAACCCCTACAAGGTTCTGCCGCAGTCTGTACTGTAGCTGAAGGTACTCTGTTATCGGCAGTATGTAATATACCGTAAAGGTACTTCCTGTAGTTGCAAGGAATTATAGTTAGTTCCAAACTATATTTTCTTTCCAAATTTATGAAACTAATTGGTTCATGTCAACTGCTTCCGCCACCTGCAGCAGGTTAGGGACCCTTCAACTCACTGATGAGCTTGTGCCTGACCAGACTAGCCGCTTAATGCTTGAGTGAGCTGAGCAAAGTGAATAATTGGCAAGTAGTTGAGGATGCAAACGACAAGCAATGCCATTTTTGAAGTGCGACATCGTCGTGCCAGCCTTGCTTTGAAGACTCAAAGAAAAAGTCAGTCCGGCGGTTCGACAGCTCACTATAGCTAATAGCAAGTCAATCCGGCGGTCCAAAACGTCAAATGATTGAAACCGAAGATAGAAGGTCTATTTTTAAGCACTTGTTCTGCCAGCCAGCAGCTCTCATAATAAATCAGTGTACAGTACTTCCAGTCATGGTTTTTCGGACAAGCGAACAGACTTACATGTTGTTCTAGCTTGCTTGATACGACTTTCATCAGTTTTTCTTTGTCCCAGTGGACAAGTGGTGAAATGGATTAACATAAATTAAACAGCTAGCAATAATACCCTTTTTTTTGGAGCATCCATCGTGTCACATGTAGATTCACACTTAGATCCATCACCATCTTCTAATGTTAATAGCCTAATCATCCCTGCTACAAAAATAGTTTAGAAGACAGTCCTTTTTTATTTACATAGGGGATAAGGTGCTGCAGAGCAACAATATTTGTAAATGTTTATAAGGTGATCCTATTAACAAGACTCCCTCTAAAGCTTAGGAGTACCATTACCACCTCTAAAAATATACTTGTGACTTACTACGCTGCCGGCTAAGGGGGTTTGTTCCGGCACTATTTTTTTTATTGTTTTTCCTTTGTTTTTTAAAAATTATTTATAGAGATGAATACCTTTAAGATGTCCATTTTTATTAATCAACTTATAATGAGTGTCTAGCCAACCGCATCTGTAAATAGCCCATTGAAAGAAATCATTGAACGAAGACGGTTGAGCCATCTGCCTCTATAAATAAAAGAAAAATGATTGTCTCTAAATCATTTTTATAGTTGCAGCAAACCTTAACAGTCACGACACATGAACCCGACGTAGTCACACATCTACTAGCTTCAAAAGCTGTTGTATTGTGTAAATCTTGTTCATGGCATGGTGTTTGTTATTGTTCGTAAATTATCAAAATATGAAAGACCTAAGGATCTCAATCCAATACTTTTATCCTTTTGTAAAATGTATGGTTTGTCCTTTACTTCACTCCCTGACCCATCAAGCTAGCACCTTGGGTCGTCCTCTTGACTGACGTAGTGGTAACAGGAGATATCATTGGTGACAAAGATTATATAGATCAGTATATAAGCTAACAGGACTTCTAACAGAAAAAAAAAAAGAAGTGATGTCTACAGTTTTGGAATTGTGATCTTGGAACTTGTAAGTAGAAAAAAGGGTGTCAAGGCCTCAAGGACACACACTCTGACGATAATACCTTAGTAAAGAACTTCCGTGAAGCTCTAAATGAAGATCAGAGGATAACAGAGTTGTTCGACGGCGAAATTGCAGTGGCAAGCAATTTAGAGCTGCTTCACAGTCTAGCAAAGATCGCTTTGGAATGCCTTCACCCTGATGTGGATCAAAGACCATCAATGATGCAGGTGGCAGAGCAGCAACTACTACTAAATCGGTCTCGTAAACCATAAGTTGTTCGCTAATAAATAAGTTGATGCACAGTTGCACATCCGTGTGAACTGTCGAATAAGATAGGCAACTATCAGTGTGGCAACATGTATTTTGTTTAAATTTATTGTCAGGCAGAGGTTGTGCCCTTTGATTCGAAAACAGTTTTTTATCGTACATTGTTCAATTTGTTATGAAATGTTATATTTGAAGTGATCAAACATATGTACTCCTACTAGTTAGTCAATTTTCTCCATTATTTGGCATTTGAAGGAATTCTTTTACTGTACCGTTCAATTGTCTATCTAGTAAAGTGGCTAAATGCTTGCGCTAATTACCAAAATTTTCTCCATTATTTGGCATTTGAAGTACAATTCATTTGTCTGACTATAACGTCTTTGTGACCCCATTCTGGTAGAAATTCACTTTTCACAACACAATGCTCCAGTAGTCATCGCTGTTTGCTTGGTGGCCTAGATGGCAGCTTGCCCACAGCCCACCCGTCTAAATCAGAGGCTGCACCAAGCAAAGCAGCCTGGATATCAAGCAAACAGTTCACTTGTCTTATTAACTGTATTTTTTTTTTCTGATGGCTCTCACTGATTTTTCTTTTCCCCTTTCTTTTTCGTCCTTTCCCCTCTGGTTGCTTCTCGTTCTCGCTGACCGATTCCCTCTTTCCCTCGCCGGCGATCCCGATTCCCCTACCCTCTCCGGACACCGGCGGGTAGCCGGTAATTAAGCCGACCCCGCGCTCGAATCCGTGTCTCGCCACGCGGGCGGAGGAGGGCATGGGCGGCCCGGGCCCCAACCCCAAGCAGCGCGCGGCGCCGATCGCCTGCGTCCCCGACGACGCGCTGGTCGAGATGTTCGGCCTCCTCCCGGCCAACTCCCTCCACCGCTTCAAGTGCGTCTCCAAGGCCTGGTGCGGCCTCGTCACCGACCCGCTCCACCGCCAGCGGTACGCGCAGACCCTGGCGGGGTTCCTCTGCGCCGACGCCGCCGACGGCGCGTGCGAGAGCTGCCGCCGCGTGGGCGGCGGCGGCGGCGAGAGCTCCCGGCGCACGTGCCCGCACGCCACGACGCGGCGGTTCGTCAACGTCTCCGGGATGGCGGAGCCGCACCCGGACGCCTCCTTCGCCTTCCTGCCGCCGCCGCCGCCGCCTCCCGACTCCACCGAGGCGTTCCGCGACGTGATCCTGGACGCCCGCGACGGGCTGGTGCTCCTCGCCTGCGTCCGGGGGCACGAGGCCCCCGACCTCCACCCGCCGGCGTGCTACTTCGTCTGCAACCCGGCCACGGCGCGGTGGGCGACGGTCCCGGGCTCCGGCTGGGTCCCCAGCGCCACGCAGCGGACGGCGCTCACCTACCTCCTCTTCGACGCCTCCGCTCCGCACGTGTTCCACCTGCTCCAGTTCCGGCTCGACGACTTGGACTCGGTGCGGGCGGTGCACACCTACTCGTCGGCGGACGGTTCCTGGACCGACAGGGCGGGGGCGTGGCTGGACGGCGGGTGGCGGGACTGGGGCCGCGGCATGGCGCTGATCCAGCCGGGCACGGGCGCCGCCGTGGCGCGCGGCGCGCTGCACCTTGTCGTCGACACCGACGGCACCTCCGGCCCCAACAACCTGGTGGCCGTCGACTCAGAGGGCCGCACGCGGAGAGCCGTCCCGCTGCCGCGCCGCGACGTGGTGGAGAAGGACTGGCACTCGGTGTTCGTTGCCCGCGGTTCCCGGAGCCAGCTCCACTACGCCATGTGCGTGCGCCCGCCGCACGGGCGGCTGTCGGAGGAGGCGCCGCTGAGGCTGCTGGTGTGGGTGCTGGAGGACTACGACGCCGGGGAGTGGGTGGTGAAGCACGACGTCGGGTTCCCGGAGCTGTTCGGGAGCGGGAGGTTCGCGTGCCAGTTCCGCGTCGAGTATAGCGTCGTCGCTGTTCATCCGGATGGGAACTGGGTGTTCTTTGTCCGCCACTGGGATCGGAAGCTCGTGGCGTACGACATGGATCGCTGGGAGGTCCGTGTTGTCGCCGATCTCGGTCCCGGTGGCGGCGATCTTGGTGATGAGCTTCCTGTTCCGTACGTTCCTCTGTACAAGGAGTCGGCCGCGCTGACGGATAGCTAGTACTGACATGATCCCTATGATGCGGAAATGGACATTTTGTTTTCATTAGTTGTGCTGCCATATTACTGTTTACTATTCCCTCCATCCTAGGGCCTTGTTTAGTTTCGAAAATTGAAAAGTTTTCGGTACCGTAGCACTTTTGTTTGTTTGTGACAAATATTATCCAATCATAGACTAACTAGGATTAAAAGATTCGTCTCGTGATTTACAGCTAAACTGTGTAATTAGTTTTTGTTTTCGTCTATATTTAATGTTTCATGCATGTGTCACAAGATTTGATGCGACGGAGAATCTTGAAAATTTTTTGGTTTTCAGGGTGAACTAAACCAATTCCAAAACTCTTGAAAAGTCAAAACATCTCAAGTTTAACTAAATTTATATAGTAGGATAATAGCATTTATAATATCAACTAAGTATCGTTAGGTTCTTCATTAATTACATTTTCATAGTATATCTATTTGATGCCACAAAATTTTATAATTTTTTCTATAACTTTGGTCAGATTAAAAATGCTTTGACACTCCAAAATTCTTGGAACGACTTACAATTTGAGATGGAGAGAGCACTCAATAAAATAACGAAATGATAAAGAGAGAAGAAAGCAGTTTCATATATATATATATATATATATATATATATATATATATATGAAACTACTTGCATAATAATTTCCAAAGCAAATGCACTCTAACTTATCCTCTCTCTCTCTCTTTTTTGAAACTCGCTCTTACTTATCTTGCGTATGAAGGCATCATTTGGAACAAAGCAAAAAAAAATGAAGGAATTCTACAACATTTAAATCCTATATAGGAAAATATCTTATAAACTCCCTTTGGAACAATGGATTATGTTCCTATAATTGAAATGACTTGTTTCATAGAAATTTTGTTGGAATTTTACCAATAAATTGAACCTCAGAAAAATTCCTTTTGTGTCTTCGAATCCCCTATGTTTTTTTTGCGCTCACTCCAAACGTTGTGTTTTCCATTTTGTTTGTTTAGCTGATAAGTTATGGTAGAAAATATTGTTGAATGGTTGATAGATTTGACTAATAAACTCAAGCGAACAAACTTATAGGATTAACATTTTATTTATTAATTTTTTTATTTCTAAGTTTCTAGAGTCCTATATATGTTCCAAAGATGTTTGAATCAACAAAAACAAAGAAAAACATTAGAAAAAGACTATTTTATATGGTCAAATATTTGTTATCTTGCACGATGTGGCACTCCTTTAAAATCCTTTTTCGAATCGGCTGAAACATTTCAGAACATGTCTTTTGGCATTTCGATATTTTTGTCAAATGATTTTATATATTTGTCGGAATGTTAGCACGTGTGTGCGGATAAGACTCCCACAGTATCCGAGATACCGTTAGTAAGTACTAGGCGTCTTGTTTAGTTCACCCTGAAAACCAAAAAGTTTTTAAGATTTTTCGTCATATCGAATCTTACGGTACATGCATGAAGCATTAAATATAAACAAAAACAAAAACTAAAACTAATTATATAATTTGCCTGTAAATCGTGAAATGATTCTTTTGATCCTAATTAGTTTATGATTAGACAATATTTGTCACAAACAAACCAGAGTATTTTTTCTAATTGTTTAGTTCGTGAAAAAAGTTTTATATATTTATAATTATAATAATTAATGTTTAATCATAGACTAATTAAATTAAAAGATTCATCTCGTAATATATATATATATATAAATTATACAATTAATTATTTTTATTATATATTTTATACATAATATTTAATGTGATGAGACACTAAATTTTTAAGCAGAAACTTTTTTATGATAGTAGAAAGTGAAAACTAACAAAAAGGCAAAAAAAAAGTCCCGTTCCGTTGACACGTGCTAGTAGCGTACGCCCCGTTCCCGAGATATATAGGACGCTCCAGATACCTCCCTTCCCTACGCATCCTCTCTTCCGCATCGCCCTTCTTCTCTCTAAACCCTAGCCGCCTCGCGCCTCGATCCGAGCAACCCTAGGTCTCCGCACGAGGTGAGCCGCCACCCCCTCCCGCCTCCTCTCGTCGGGACGCGATTCGCGCTGTTCCGTTGCGCGGATCGCTGCGGAATCTCGGTTTTCCTGATGGGATTTGCCTGCCGTGCAGGTAGCTCCGATTGATTTGGCCCCAAGATGGCGGAGGACAAGGTGGGGCGGATCTTCGTCGGCGGGCTGTCGTGGGACACCACGGAGCGCACGCTCGAGCGCACCTTCGGCCAGTACGGCAAGGTCATCGAGGCACAGGTACGGCGACGGTTCTGCCCTGCCGTGATGGTTGTGATTTGAGGGGATTGGAGTTGGTTTAGTTGGGGGTGTCCCCCTGTTTTGGTGTGGTTTGACGGATGTGCTCCTCCCAGACAAAGGGAGTCGTAGAATAAGGTTGTTTTCGAGAATTACTCTGTTATATGGATCACTTTTTATTAACCTGCTTGCATGATAGTCTGATGCAGTAGACACATGATAAACGATGGTTTGCTGCAGATATAACTTTTACATAAACCATAGCAATTGCCAAATGAATCAATTTTCTTTGTGATACAGAAAGATTACACACTTAAAAAACATTTTTTGTTCGATCTTGGGGAAAGCAGATGATTAAACTGCTTGTTAATTGTTGTAACTTAGGTATGTTAAATTTGGTTACCAAGAACCGGAGTTTTATTGATTGTTACTTGTCTGTTTCACCATTCTGATTATGTTTCCACCATTCCTAGTTATAGGTAACTGAAATGTCTCATGACTGTGCATCATAACTAATAATGAAAATCCCTTACTGTTGTTGTTTGTATCAAATGACCTCATGGTTGTAAGTTGAAATTTTTTGATAACCACAGTTATGGCCAAAAGAATTTATATATCATAACTGGAACAAGTGATGTTTCTTATTTGTGTATGTTAGGGCTTGTTTTAACTCCCATTTTAGTCTTACAATCTCAATCTAATAGCAGCTGGTGGTTCAAAGAGGCTGCAGTCAGTTCCATTTCTATATGTTAGGAAGTTAGCAAAGTTGCAGGAAAAGAAATTCACGAATCAATTGAGCTCGCTGGTTAGCATTTTTGCGGTGATGGGTTCAGTAAAAATCAATTGGAGGCATATGCACTGTTAGATTCAGTTTTGCTAGATGTGCTCTGTTTTGTGTGACAGAACCAGAGACCTGTTTCTGCCATGTTAGTACTTAAGATAACTGCTGCCAGCTTTAGATCACAGAAAAGAATCATCACCGGCATGGTTAATGAACTCCACAGAAGTAAACATGGTTGCCAGTGCTGGACTGAACTTGTGGCAAAATTTGGTTGCATCATTCTTCTGGATCTAGGGATCTAATTTGATAAGAAAGGCAGAGAAACCATTTGCCTTTTCAGTGATGCAGCAATGGTGATGTTGAAGAGTGTTGTATGCTCATCTGTGCCTACATCTGCTTCCAAGAGCATTATTCCCCATGCCCATTGTGCATTTCCCATTGCAATGGAAATGCTTAGTTCTTCATGCAAAAGAAAAGCCAGGATTAAAAAAATTGCATTTAGACTTTCGGATTATGTTTTTCTGATTCTGAAGGATATGGCAGGGTAACTAAAATCTACCTGGTCATGTTATAGTTCACCTCTAGTTTTGTGCCTATACAACTGACCAGAACTAATGGGTCTCAGTTCAGTTTTCTGGATTGGATACTGGTTCTTGCAGCACATGGTCCTCACCTGGAAGTGTTCAGACTCATCAATGTCGTTTGTGGTCACATGCTTGATTCTTCAGTTCTGACTTTGGTCGTAGTAATCATTAGTGTTCTTAACCAAGTGGATGGTCAAAGCAGATTTTGATTTGCATACAATATTTGAGCTGTGGCATAAGGATCGACTGTTAACTCTTGTACAGTTGGGATGATTTCACTGGTTTTGCACAATGTTCACTAGCTGTTTGATTTCATACATCACCCTAGTTTGCATGTTGTTCCTATTGATAGAATTTTTGGTTGCTCACTGTTATATATATAGTTTCTGTCTTCCCATTGGTTCATTTTCATTGTATTGATAGGTTGTAGTGGAAAGGGAGACAGGCCGCTCGAGGGGATTTGGATTTGTCACATTTTCAGAACCTCGGGCTGTGGATGCTGCCATTCGGGGAATGCATAATGGAGAATTGGATGGCCGTAATATTTCTGTGAACAAAGCTCAACCTAGGAACTCTGATGATGGCTATGGATATGGTGGTGGTGGTGGTGGTGGTTACTCGTCTGGTGCTAGAGGTGGATATCGTAGTGGAGGTGATGTAGTTCCAGCAGCAAGTGATGATTGTTTCAAATGTGGCCGCCCTGGACATTGGGCTCGTGAATGCCCTTACTCAGATGGAAGTGGTAGAACTGGAAGGTACTCTCCCGCTTCAAGGTATGGTGGCGGCACTGGTGGACGTGGTGACCGCTTTGGAGGATCAGATCGTTTTGCTCGCTATGATGATGATCGATATGATGGTGGCCGCTATGTAGACAGCAGGGATACTTACTATGGTGCTGGGCGTGATCGTTATGCTAGTGATCGCTATGCGCCAGCAGCAGACCGCTATTCTGGTGACAGGTACAGTGGTGCAGATCGTTATGCGTCCAGTGGCTTTGCCAGAGAAAGGAGCTATGAGAGAGATGGAGGGAGGTCCAATGGAGGGTACTACCGTGATGATCCGAGGGGCACTGGTGGCTATGGCAGAGGTGGTTCACGTGGCGGCGGTGGCGGTGGTGGGCCTGCTCGCTTTGGTGGGAGTTACCGAGATAGGCCTGCTCCATATGACCGTCCTAGCAGGGGAGGAGGGGCAGCTCGTGCTTATGATGATCGTTACTAAAGAGTGTTTCCTTGAAGCAGAACAGAGATATCTGTTTATTTCAGTTACACATCAGTATTTACATTTGCCAGGTTGATCCTTCAATTAGTTATTCAGCAGTGCAGTTTGTTTTATTAGTCTCTGAAGACAATGGTTCAGTATGTGAGTTATTAGTATGTTGGTACCATAATCTGTAGGCAGTGTGATCCTGGTTCATTTGGCATCTTTGTGTAATTACTTCGGAGTTTGCACTAAATAATGAACTAATTGCAGTATGTGATCTTTGAATTAGACTGTTCTGCTTACTGAGACAGCCGTGCCATATTTTGCATTGTGGATGAATTTCACACCGATAATGCTGAGATGTGCTGTGCGACAGTACAGATCTTTGGAAATGGATGTTTGCTTTGCCGGGCGATCTCCAATTTGTTCAGCTCTTGTTTGTACTATGCCTGTCGATCAAAAATCAAAAAGGTAATTCTGGGTTGAGTAAGATGAGAACATGAAGCTGAGAAAGATGTGGTTTGTGCAGGCAGGTGATGTTTTGTTGTGATATTTTTGGGCTGCAGATAAATGTGTTTGTTATTCAAATCAAATTTACAGGCGATTTCTGGGTCATATCCACAGATGCATCTGCGTGTTTGCTTTTTCTGGCTTACAGCTGCTTCTCGTGATGAAAAGAAGTTCCGATTGAACTTTCTGCGTTTTAAATTCTGTGATAACTATGCAACATCAAGTTTTTGCTGGGTACATTGCCCCTGGAAACAGTTCTGTTGCTTGTTCGATGTTTAAATTTTCTTTGAAGGGCTGTTATTCGTTTGAAGATTATGGTGGCATGTTCATTGAAGATTATGGTGCCATGTTCATGGTTAGATCTAATTGTGGCACAGAAGAGAACCATCTGTTCACCATACAAGCGATGATGCTCTGTCCTCCTATCTGAAACTGAAAGTAGCTGGAAGTTACAGTATTGAAGTGCAAAATACGTTTTTTTGGGCATCATAATTCGAATACTGGCAGTACCTGATTGTTGGCGTATGCTCATATCATATGGATGACATAAGCTAGCCCCAGTTAGCTAGTATCCGGGCTGGAAGTTACAGTATTGAAGTGCAAAATACGTTTTTTTTTAAGTGGGTACTGGTACCCTACTTGGGTCTTTCAATATTTAAAAACTTTTCAAGATTTTTCGTCACATTGAATCGTATGGAGCACTAAGGGCCTGTTTGGTTTCCTTTGCTAAATTTTAGCTAGCTAAAATTATTTTAGCTACTCTTAATAAGTGACTAATGGAACTAAACTATTTTAGCTTCTTTTAGTTAATGTGTTTGGAACTTTAGTTACTAAAGTGACTAAAATTTAGCTAGCTAAAATTTAGTTGGTGGAACCAAACAGGTCCTAAATATAGACGAAAATAAAAATTAATTGCACAATTTGTCTGTAATTTACGAGATAAATTTTTTGAGCCTAGTTAGTCTATAATAATTAAATAATAATTGTTAAATACAAATGAAAATAAAATGCTACAGTATTAAAATTTAAAAAATTAAAATAAACAAGGCAGAAAAAGGGACTCGCCAGTTCGGCATTGATTGCAATCTGAGTGTTTATGCTGATGATGGTGAGGTGTTGGGCCGTGTTTAGTTCCTTAATGAAAAAATTTCGCGGTATTGTAGCACTTACGTTTGCTTATGATAATTATTGTCTAACTATGAACTAACTAGGCTTAAAAGATCTGTCTTGTAAATTTCAATCAAATTATGTAATTAGTTTTTATTTTTATCTATATTTAATACTTTATATATGTGTCTAAAGATTCGATGTGACATAAAATTTTAAAAAATTTTGGATTTTTGAGTGGAAGTAAACAAGGCTTTAGCTAGTTGAGTGAGAGCGACGGAGACTACACTGTCGCTGATAGTGTCATCACAATTAAGTGCCAGAATACAAGATGCATTCTACACATTATGTCTGTGGAATTCTCCCACGTCATCATGTTCACTGTTACCGTAAAAAAAACTTCTCTTCCTCTCCTCTCCCGATGCTTCTCGCCTCCTCCTCCCCTCCCCCCTGCCTCCCCTTCATCTTTCCCTCTTCCTCTCCCTCTCCCTCCCGAAGTGACGGCGCTACAGCACGCCGGCGGCCTCCTCCACCTCTGCCTCCATCCCCCCTCTCTCTACCTCTCTCTCTCCCTACGCGGTGGCGCAGCTAGGTGGATAGGCCGACGCGGCGCACCGGTCGGCCAGTGGCGTGGCTGGGCCGACAGCACGCGGATCTAGGGCCTCCATCGCTGGATCTATTGGTTCCTCCATGGGCACCTCTGCCTCCATCACCCCTCTCTCTGTCTCTCTCTCCCTATGTGGTGGCGCAGCCAGGCGGATAGGATGAGGCGGCGTTGCACCGGTTGGCCAGCGCCGTGGATGGGCCGGCGGCACGTGGATCCAAGGCCTCCATCGCTGGATCTATTGGTTCCTCCATGGGATCTGGCCCGATGGCGTCCTCTCGCGGCGTCCTGCGTCGAGGGATGCAACATGGGTAAGTCCTGCGACACCGCATCTCCTCGCCTTGCCACACACCACCGTGTGTCGTTGTCTCCCCTCTCCCACCTTTTCCTTCTCTCCGCGTGTGCTTGCTGCAATGGATACCTGTGCTTGGTGGTGCTTGGAGGTCTGCACGGCCTTTTTCTAGCACTGTGTGTCAATGACTACATCTCTATGGTCATGCGTTGCCCGCTGATTAGTATAGGCGTAGAGCGACAACAGCTCTGGGCTGCTGCATCGTCGGCTGGTCTGGAGGTGTTGTTGCCCGCCGTCTACTCAAGCGTAGAGCAATTGCAGTCATGCCATGCCTACACCTTGCTGCTAGAGAAAAGTATGTGCGATCTACCACTGCAAGATATCGATGGTAGCTACAACACTGGCAGTCTACCAGTTTCTTTGCAGCAGGTCTTACTGGCTTCAAGAGCAAAGAAAATTTTTTTGGCCGTTTGTTTATGATTTGTTTTATAGAATGCCCACAGCAGCAACACAGGTGAGAATGCTGCGCAATTTTTTTTCCTTGTATCTACTCCGATTTGCATCTAGCAATATAAACAAGCTAAGAAAAATATAATTAGTTTCGTCAAAGTTGTTCTTGGAATCATCATCCTCCAAATATATAGAAAAAAATATTACCCCAACTCCTTTAACTAATCTTCAGTCTAGAGATTTCTTAAATGTTTGATTGAGTGGGAAAGTAAAATGTTCACACTCGGTTTTAGGCTATTGAATTAATCATCTTCAATGCTGGCTTTTGTAGTTTTATGTTTCTACAAAATAAATGTGCTCACAAAGCCATGTAACATCTGTTTATTGCTGCTTTCAGGTTCAGTTCATTTGTCTCCTCTTAGCTGGTTCGATCCTTGGATCTTTTTACTTTTTTCCTGCCGCTGATTTTGCATACACACTTTTATCTCCAGATTGAGAGTTCATATAGTTTTGTTTGGTGAAGGGTATCCATATTTGTAGGTGAGTCATAATATTTTCCTGCCTTTTCTCTCTCTTTGCTTCCATGTATATTATCTGCCAGGCCGTTTTCTGTTTACATATATGTCATTTATTATTAGATTCATGCGATCCAGGAAACACAGTAAAGATATTATCATAGTGGTGCAGGCACAGAGGTATCCACCAGTCTAAAACGATAAGGATTTATTTAGTTGTTTAACATATTGTCATATTCATATAATTTCCAACTATTAGTATGCAAAAGAAATGGAAATCCTTACTGACTTCCTTTTTCCATGTGTAGATTATAATTTATCAGCCTATGATAACAAAGCAGATGTCTGCGGTTGTTGTTGTCAGGCAGGTTGGTTCTTACGATCCCATGTACTCTGAAACTGTGCACATGTATGAATGTTTCCTTCTCTGTTCCTTTTTGGTTCAGGTTTCTTTATGGTTCTTCTATTATTGCATTGTCACCTACCATGCAAACTAAGTTCTGCCTGCGTGCTTGATTATGTAACGTATATGTAATATCTTCAATGATTGATATTTCTCCATAAATCTTAGTAGCGTTCTGATGTGATGCTCTAGATACTCCTATGGCTGCAAGCTACTGTACCTACTGCCTTTGTAATGAGTGTCAGGTGCCTCTGCCTGTGATGCTAATTTTGTAGATGTCAAACATTACTGTGCTTTGAAGATTGGCTTCTCTTTCTACATTCCTTCACTGTTGCTCTGGTCTTCTCTATTGCATTCCACTGTGATGTTATCCTCTATTTCTTTAGGCATCACGCACCGCCATCAATTTGTTGCTTGTCGGTTGGGAATCAAACCACAAAAGGCCTCATACTTTTGCTTACTATACTCAATCTGCTTACTTATTTTAATTCTAAAACAAGTTGTAGTGTTGTTTACTACATTGTACTTCTTTAGGGGCTTGGATCAATGGTTTGCTATGTAATATAGTTAAGCTACTTCCAAACACGATTTCTGATACTTTTTCAGTGGGTTCTGCCATTCTGTTTTCCTTTTATGTTTTTAGGCAAAGCTTTTTATTAGGAGATGATAGGATTCGTATACATAGGTGCATGTTCCATTTTTATAGCTACTCGAAATTCAGATTATTAACCTCGGTATGTAAAAACATATTTATTTTTAGCTTAAATGTTTGATAGAATATATATGTTGTATATGAACATAAATGTATATGAACATGAAACACCACTTCAAGTTTCCGTGTGCTGATAGTCTAACAGTACATACTTCTGAGCTGTGATGATTTGATTGACCCCACCAATTAGTGCTAAAGTTAAGTGTACTTTCCTTTTGTCATTCATCTTAATGCCAGTGTACAGGTATTTGTATGAGCTTCTCATGTGTTTGTATGACCTTTGCATATTTTAAATTTTGAATAATGTCATCCCAGCTGCCTGAAAATGTAGGTTACTTCTATGCTTTTCACGTTTTCTAAACGTAGCAGCGTTGATCCCACGGTTAATGTGATTAAATCTATTTTCTGTTTTACTGCAATATATTCTTACTGTTTTACAGATTTTTAGACTCCTATTATCTTTTTAGCTTCTCACTTATTCATATAGTGTAGGATTAAATTGATCTAACAAATGTGGAAACAAGCGAGTGACCATAACCCTATATGACACAACAGCTGTTGGTATGTGACGAAATGGATTATGATTTGTGAATACTAACTTCTCTTAGATATCATTGCTTTCCATTTACATACCTGTTGGTCATATATTTTTTTAAAAACCCATCATTACTCCTGTCCATCACATACCTACTGGTCATATAGTTTTTGTAGACTCAACATTGAATTGAATTAATCTTTCTTGTTTCCACTGGTGGGGAGGTTCATGATAAATCTGATGGCTTTTGATTTAATAAGTTGATGCTCATAGCCTGATGGCTTTTCATTTATTAACCTGTTGATATATTTATAAAGTTTACTTAGGCTATGCATGAAACTAAGTACCCTTCCGATGATGATTAAGAAGTCAGAACAACAATTCTGGTGCTCTAATTAGTTTTAACTAATACTCATTTTGTATCTCAGAGTACAGGTCCTTTGTGCTCATTGGACAACAAGCATTGCATAATACAACATGTTGTGAGCCTAGAAAGGTTTGAATGTTATCCAACAGGATGTGTTGACGCTCATCATTGTGGAGTACCTACATTATTATGCATCCGCAATTTTTTCCCCACTGCAGCCATTTTGTTGTAGCGTGTACATGGCTTCGCTGACTTTCTGTTCTTTGGACCTCAATGTTTAGTGCTTTAATTTCTGCTCCACTTTCTGTGGACTGTACTTAGACTTCAGGAAAAGGCAATTGGTAGAGACTGCATGTTTATATATCTCTTATTGCTTCTCTATTTCACATTTTAGGTTCCATGCCTCTGGTCAGTGTAATGCCAAATTTATTTTCTTTGCAAGTTCCATGCTATTACACAAATTACTTCTTAAAGTCATCTGGGGGCTTACAATTACTCTACTCATTGCAGTTCACTACAATCAGTAACTTGTGGTAACAGTGACCAACCAATGCTTTGATTTTGTGGTGAGTAGTATTCTGCCCATTCTTTTGTATATTAGTATCCCGGTTACTCACACTTACCCATTGCCTTAACAAGGATCTGTTACTTATCAGTTGGATTTGATTCCTTTCATCCTCTCGGTTCACTGCGAATACTAATAGCCCTTAACAAGACCTTTAACACTACATCCATATTGAAAATGAAAATAATAATTGAAAGTAATAAGCATATAAAATCACCAATGTACGTCTCTATTGTCATCTTCTATAATTTATTGTCATATATTAACTGAGATTAGTTACCTGTTATTCCATTGTCATCTTCTATAATTTTATTTTCTACACATCCACATATGTCTCTGTAGACCACAGGTATTAAGATACACATTTTGTTGCAGGTTCCAATTACAACTAATCCTCTACTGGCTACCAGCGCTAACCATAGCCATACCACCAGACAAAACCACAAAAGGTGATGAGGCTTCAGTTCAAGACATGTTTGATCCTGAATTAACACATATAACACATTCCTATGATGCCCTTTGCCTTTTACACTGCTACATGTATGTAGGTATAAATTTGTACATTATTTTAGACTGCTTTGCAGTCCATTATCTTACAATCTCTACTTTCACAGTCACAATTGTCTTGTGGCGGCGCCTTATGTTGTCTATGCGACTTATAGACCTCATATAAAGCCATTAAACTAATGGATGGTATCTAATATTTGGAATAATAAACCTTATAATATGCTAATCTATGGACATCTATGCATCGATTACTAAACTTATAAATTTTATGGACATCTACGCCTTAATTACTAAACTTATATGTGATTTGTATCTTAATAAATTGTCTATGATATGTATTATTAGCATGTCAGATTTAGCGACTGCGCGCGAGGGCGCGCGCCTTCTACTAGTTAGTAATTAGTAACGTGCACTTCATTTTATTCCTGGCTGTTTCTATTGAGTTTTGGTGCATCCATGCCCTGCATTCTTATTCAGTGATATGGTGAATTTCATGATTTTCTGGAAACTAATAAGATGTGTGAGTCTTATTTCCAGAGAAATATATATGATCGCTCTAGATCCACAAAACTAATAAGATGCGTGAGTTAGCGCTGCCATTTCTCATATTTGTTAATTTGTACTCTCTCTGTTTCAAATTATAAGTTAGAAAGTCAAAACATCTTAAGTTTGACCAAAATTTTAGAAAAAAGTTAAAAAACATATTACTTCAAATAGGTATACTATGAAAATATAATTAATAAAGAATCTAATAATATTAGTTGATATCATTAATCTTATTATCTTATCATATAAATTTGATCAAATTTAGAACTCTTTAACTCTCCAAAATTTTTAAAAATAACTTATAATTTGAAATGGAGTACATGTTACAGGCTTACAACACGATCATATTTAATTTGCATGCATCATGTGTGAGCCCTGTTTCCTTTCGCAAATGTCATTCACACTTAGAATCTATGTAGACGCTCAAATCACAACTTCACAGGGCACATCTCCTGGGCTGCTCCGCTCCCAAACTCTGTTTCTAGATCATCTGAAGACAGGGACGTGCCTTATCTGAGTCCAGCATAAACAATTTTCAAACTGGAAAGAACAAACAGAACATGAGGAACAAAAAAGAGCTTTTGCCAGTCAATACCCAAATTTCTCCCTCCCAAGATCCAAACACATCTCCGAACAAACAAAGACATCTGCTCCAAGACAAAAACTTCAATAGTCCAGCACCTCATTGCCCCATGGAAACAGGCTCACCGAGACAATAATGCCACAAAAGATGATAGAGAAAAACTAACTACAGAATAACAGGTCCCACGTACCGCCATAAACCACACCATCTCCCACAACCATGACAAGTAATTCACACACACGGTCAGAATAATAGTAATCTCCACCAGATCCATAATAGTAGCATAATAATTTATAATTTACAACCAAAGCAAGCGAAGAAACAGTATCTGATTTCCATGAACCTCATTACTCTTGTAGCTATGTAATGAGGTTCATGGAAACCAGATACTGTTTCTTCGCAATATCCCATTCCCCAACCACCTGTAGCATCCTTCTTTTCTACTACTGTATAAAATACCATGCTTCACAAGAGTGGATCACACCACGAGGCAAGGAGTATATGGATTAATAGAGGGATAGCCATCTCCTAGTGTGTGGAGAGCACACACTTCCTTGCTATCCATGTTATATGCTATCAGCTTCCGGTTCCAGCGCTGAAAGAAGAAGACTGAATCGCGATCCAGATGAATGGCTACTGCATAGTAGAACGAGAAAATGGTTTCTATGCGCATATCACGGCGAGAGATGATGAAGCCATCATCTGGACCAAGGATGAAAACGGTTGAAAACAAAATTATAATATAGAAAATGAATGCGGTCGGTTCGGGATAAATTTACATTTTAGCAATTAAAGAGTACAAAAAATGGTTGAAAATAGTTGTGAAACTAACTGAAATTGACAAATTTTTATGTTTGACAAAATTCAAAAACGGTATCGTAATATAGAAAATGGTATCATAATATAGAAAATAAAAACAGCCGGCTCGGAATATTTCCATTCCGTTTTCATTCTTGATCTGGATTGCTCGTTCTTCTGAACAGTTGCACGAGGCGTATCGCATCATGCTGCAGAACCCATTCGTCAGTGTCATAGTCCTCAAGAACCCAAATAGACAGAAGGAATTCTTTTGTGCCAGTGTCCTTGTGCTCTGGCGCAATGGTGTTTTTTTTTTTTGAGGAAACAGGAGGGGCAGAGGAGCCCCTACTGAAGAATTTTATTCAAAAAATAGGGGAGTACATCAAGAATGAAGTTTAAGAAACAAAGAACGAAACAAAGAAAATCATAGAAATTACACAATTTGCTCTAGCCATGTTTCAATTTCCGGAAAGTATTTCTTTTTGGCCCTCCATAAGAGCTGACCAAAATGGTGCTTGACGACTTCCACACATCGAAGGCAATCAGCTGGGATTCCCCTAAAAATTACATCATTCTTAACCTTCCAAATGCTCCAACTCATGATGATGATTATTTCCATAAAGAATCTGACATTCAGCTGTTGTTTGAAGCTAACAAATCTCTGAAAAGCATCAGGAGTACTGGTCACAGTGAGCCCGATCAAGCTCCAGTAATTCCTAGTGAAAGCACAGTCCAAGAATAGATGATCAACAATCTCTTCAATATCCAGATTACAAAGGACACAGCTAAACGAGGGAAGATGCATTTGCTTTCTTTTCAGAATGTTTGGAGTACTAAGCCTATCTTTGGTCAGGAGCCAGAAAAACACTTTGTGGTTATGTTGACAGGAGGACTTCCAAATCCACTTGAAAACTAGATGAGCTTCAGAACTGCCAATCAAATGTTGATAAGATTTCTTTGAGGAGAAGGAAGCATTATTCCCCCAAATGTAGGTCCAAACATCCCTACCATTATTCAAGAGCTGAGCTTGCAGTAGATCCTCAACATGCTAAAACTGAGCAAAAGCTTCCACAGACAGAGGGAGATTAAAGAGGTTGGAGATATCATTATTGTCCAAAGCAGTTCTGAGAGAAATGGATGGTTTTTTGCAAAAGAAAACAGCTCAGGGTATTTTAGTTTTAGCGGTGGCCCAGTCCAACAATCATCCTAGAGCATGCATGATAAGCCATCTCCAGCATCTACAGAAGCCAAACCTTTGTATTTGTCCAATAACTTCAAAATGTTCCTCCACCAGAAGCAGTGGCGGAGGAAAGGGGGGCTGAGAGGGGCCTGGCATCCCCCAACCTTCCCATAACTCTCTTAATACACCTCATAGATTAGATGTTTAATTATCTAATTAGCTAGTTAATGATATTATCTGTACTAAAATTTTTATTCTTATTTCATATTAATCTCTAATAGTTTCTTATAAAAATAGAATCTAGATCTTTCTAATATTTTCTTCATATCTTTTATTTTTATTATTGCCTATCAAATATCAGTTTGTCCCCTACCACACACTCTAATTAGCTAGTTAATTGAAAATCAGCGTTTTCCTTGTTTAATCCTTCTGAATTGATCTCCAACAATGGGATCTATATTATTTAGCATTAGTCTTCCTATTATCTTTCTTATCTCCTATGCTTCTATCATTATTCGTCTAAACTCTAAACGGTCATTTAGCCCGTTGTACTCAACTTTTAAACACTAACAGTGGTATGGTGTTTCTGTTTAACCTTCTATTTAAATGACCATTTTACCTGTTTAAGTGATCATTTTGTCTAAAACTAAATGATATGTAACTGATTGTTTGTCATTTGATGTTAGGATCTAGTATTAATTAATTTTGCCCCCGTTTAACTACTTGTTTTTATTGTGATTCTTTTCCTAGGCAAAGAAATAGAATGATCAGGTGAAGGTTAGAGGCCTGAGACTAGTTAAATTTCTCTTTTATTTTTTTTTATTTTTTCTGCTTTTTTTGCATTGCAATGCAAACGTTTATTTTGATGCTATGTACAACTTTGTCATGTAATATTTTGACACACATGATTGTTCTTGGTTTGTACGGCCCCCCCTATGTTCAAATCCTGGCTCCGCCCCAAGGATCCCTTGTTGGTATGATTAGGCAGCCTTCCATTTGAGTAATTTTTCTCCCAGAAGGCGCAGTGGTGGTTGCAGACGCACGGCGAGATCCGGTTCCGTGAAGAAGGCTGGCGGGGAGAAGAAACAAGAAAGGGCGGTGTCTGCATGGGAGGTGAGGGAAATCGACATCCAATCGGGCTCGAAAGAAACGAACTCCACTTTCGTTTCTCTAGCTGCAGGCCCATGGGTGTTTTAATCACCATGCAGCCCAGGCTCTGGAAGAGTCCAGGCAAACAAACACGAGCCATTGCACCGCCAAGGCATGTCTACTCTTAGAAGCACGTCTAGACAAACAAATGTGCCCATAGTTGTGCCTTCAGTCGATAGCTACCACATATGTTCCTTCAGTCGATAGCTACCACATATGTTGTATTGTATGAATTCCCCTTTCCTGTGGTCAACAAAGTAGACCAAATCCCCATCCGAATGAAAAGCAACCACTCCATAGTCTTGTCTTCTGCATTCCTTTCCTCCAGAATAGGTCACCGCCCCAAATGTCGTATCTGCATTTTTTTGCCACTCTTCAGCATCATAGTCCTGAAGGACATCAATGGACATTATTCTTCTGTGCCTTTGGTCTTTATCTTGAAATATAAAATTCGCACTAATGCAATGTAGGCGCCCTTGGGACGACTGACCAATTAAATCAGCTTTGGTAAACAGATCCGATGTATGCTCCCTTTCCCATCCATAGCAACTATGAGAACATCCTTGTTTTTCACACGTTCGGAATGCAGCATGCCATACAAAAAGGAAAGGCTCAAAGCTGTAGGTTTGAGCATTATCACAATGCAAATCTTGAAACGGATCTTAAACTCACTTTTAGTTTTCACCAAAATGGAGCCAAGAATTTATATTATTGCAAAGAATGTATACAATACAATCAACTACCTCCATCTGTTACATAGTGTCACTATTCTTCAGAAGCATTCATGGAAACATTTGCTGGAAACTAGGAAGATTTCAACTAGGAAGATTTCAAGGATAATATGCTTCTAGAATTTAAGCTTTAAAGTTTACTAAACAAAAGGACGTTGGCAGTTGGCAAAGTATGGGATATACTTTTCGTTCCTTCTTTGGCATAAGAACAATTGGTTAAGTTATTGTAAAACAACAAAATAGAATAAGTAGATAAATATTATATGTTAAAAATCATTTCATGCACATGACAGAAGAAACAAAAATCCTCAGTTCACTTACAGTTGCAAAATATGTTATGAAAAACACTAGCTCAACTTAGACTAGTTGTAGTAAGGAATAAATGACTATAGCTGAATAGAATAATTCATGATCCAGCTTCAAAGCAAATGCAAGTAAGCAGCAGCAAAAACCAAATCACATTTGAGCTTAATGTGGCAGCAGTTCAAACATTTTTGACATGACCTCCGTGTCATATGCAAGATAAATGCAATTTCCAGCATAAATAAACATATACATCACCAAGGAAAACACAAATTCAGTGAGTAATTGCTCCCTAGTAGGGCCGAGAAAAGGGAAGCACATATAAAGCAAGGAGACATGATTCTGGAAACACAAAGAGTAGCATTTCAAACTCACAAAGGGTAGCATTTCAAACTCATAACTTGAATGTGCCGGGTAGCTCGAACTAGTTCACGACTAAATAACTAGCATATGTAATGCTAACTTGCATGATATCTTGTAAACAGCTTTCTCACAGCAGTACAAAAGGGTTACATTAAAGCACCGGCAGAATAAATAACTAAATGATAATAGAATTATCCAGCTTTGCACCACCTAATTCTAGTAGATTTACCCACACTGCTAGCTGCCCCATACTTGGAAAATCAAGCTCTTGCTGAACATTCAGAGAAGTATCCCACAAGCAACAACCTTAGTCCTTGGTGGCAAGAACCGGTAACTCCATGAAACAGGGAATGTATGGGGTAATATACAGATAGTCCTCTCCTAGACTCCAGAGAGCATGCAGTTCCTTACCATCCATGTAGTATGATACCAGTTTCTGGTTCCAGTGTTGAGCGAGGAATATTGAATTGTGATCCGGATGAATGGCCACAATATCAAAATCATTGAACGGGCAACTCAGTGATCCAAAGAGCTGTGAACAACTCACATTGTGCTTCAGAATCCATTCTTGTGTATCATAGTCCTGAAGAACCCAAACTGACAGCTCTGTGAATTGGAACTGGAGGTCTTCAAATTGCAGATCCGTACTGATGCAGTGTAGACGGCCTTGGGATTGATCAATAAAAGCAGGAATGTTATCTCCATGCTTATCATGCCAACGGATGATCCTACAAATTTTCGCTTCCCCGTCCACCGCAACTATCAGATTCTCATGTTTCTCAACATGGTAGACAACAAAATGCAACAGACCATTGACCAAAGCCTTGCCGCACATGAATCCGATTATGAATTCACCCCACAGTCCCCATCCACCGCCCTCTTCACCTCGCTCCAACTTGCTTGACCTATCACTCCATGCCCTGGTTTGAGATGAGTAAGAGTGCACCATTTGTACCTCCACCTTCCCCGACGTATTCATCCAGAATTGGAGCAAGTGGAAGCGTGAGGAGACAACCGGGTCAAACATCAGATAGGTGTGTGCATATCTTTCCCCATCATTACCATCATAGTTCTCTTCCAGTTGAGGTGGAAACGGACAAGAGCTGGAGCTGGCGGGCACAGTCACCAGTTCCTCAGTCGCAGGGTTGCACACGATGTACCCAAACTTGTTATCTTGGATGCACCCAAAGAGCAAGAGCCCGTTGCAGGAATCCAAGAGGGCCATACGCTCGACCCCAGGCAGCTTTGCCGTGAGGAAGGAGAAGGAAGGGTCGACTGGAGGAGCAGATTTTCCGCTCCCTGATAGGCTGGTGAAGTGTCCATAGCTGTAAGGCCCGCCAGGGCCACCGTGGAAGAAGCCTTCCAGGGTCTGGGGTAGCTTCTTGCGGTGGAGGGGGTCGGTGATGAGGTCGCACCAGGGTTTTGACACGCACTTGGATCGGCGGACATCTTTGACGGGCACGCACGAGAGGATCTCCACCAACAGGTCATCGTAGAGGCCCGCCACCGCCGTCCCCTTTGCGTTGTCCATGCCGCCGAGAGCGGGGAAAGGATGCGCCACAAGCTGCGAATTTTTCATAGAATCAGGTGAGGTTAGGGGATGGATGCGCACGAGAGAGACAAGGTCCAAGAAACGCGATGAATGGGGAACGTACCAGCCGCCGGAGAGTTTGTGGAGAATCAGGTGAGATTAGGGTTCGCGTCGATGGCGGCGGGCTAGTCGGCGGGTGATTTGCCCAGATGGGGAATTTTCTAAACCCTTGCAGCTCCGCACCTCTTGACTCTCGTGTCTCGCCTCATAACAGGGTGATTATTACTTTTTTTTTACCATAATTACCATGGACACCTCCTCAGATAGCAGATTTAGAATTGCCACTACATCTTCACCCACAGAAAAAGAAAACAGCTACAAATCTACCATATTTACCCGCGTGGTAGGCCACGTCAGCACACCACGGTGATGATGAGTCATCATCCACATGTGAAAAGACCATGATGCCCTTCTCATCTTTTGCCTAGGCAACATATTAAAGGATGGACGGCTCAGGACAACTGTTGTCTGAGATATGTATATTTGTATTTTCAGAATATTTCTTTAATTTTTCAAAGGAAAAAAGAGCATATACATCATCATCATCATGACGTCATGACTCAAGAGGCATGTTGTGCACCTTCATGGTTTCTGCTCCCTAGCCGCTGCCTGCTCGTACAAGTCCCGCACGGACCCAGTGCGTTATATGGCCATGGTGCCGTGGGTGGGGCTGGCGGCCTCCGACCGAAAGACTCTATCTATGAGGAGGTACCTTTGCCATGGACCTCGATCCACTGTTGGACCCCTCGGCTGCCGTCTCCATGCTCCCCTTCTACTCCTGGGTCCTCATGCCGCAGAACGTCTGAACCTCCTCCTTGTCGCATGCAACTACGTTCCGCTTCACCTCCACACTGTTATTTTCTGTAAGTATATTATATTATATATTCACTGTGTAGGTCTATTTATATGGAGTCCAACATAATTAAATTTTTTATTTTATAATTTATCTATGATTTACTATAATTTTTCAAAAATTTAGCTGGAATAAAAAAGACAAAATCCATACCACTGTAGCAAAACCATCGTCGAAAACCGTGAGGGTTATTTAAATGGTTTTAGAAAGTTTAGGGGTAAAACGTCTAGTTTCAAAGTTGAGGGAAGTAGACTTTTTCCCTTCGTTAATCGTAGTCATTAACCATAGCCGTTGAATTTTATGACCATCTCCATTAACAAAAAGACACCATCTTATAAAATGATTTAAGTAGCGGCGATCGATGATGAGGTCGCAACAAGCCTTGGACACGCAACTGAACCGGCAGCGGGACTTGATAGGCAGGGGCGCACGTGAGGATCTCCTGAGGGCGTCTTCTCCTTCTCATAAGCTGCGGTCGGTATCGATGGCGGCGCCGCTTGCTCCTCCGTTGCCTATGGATCGGATGCTGCTGTGGAGACAAAGAACCGGTTCCTCCGCGCATGGCCACCCAAGGCCTGGTATAGATGTCGCGAGATCGCTCGAGCATGCATGATTTGGCCATTTGGGGATAGTGGAATTCGGAGTGACGAGCAAGTGGAAGAGCATCTCATCTTAAAAGGCAGGCATTAAGCTCTCAATATTGAGCCTGTTCGCTCGAACTTATCTGCCGAATTTATCAACTATTCAACAATATTTTTTTTCTGACTTTTTAACCATGCGAACAGTATATGATGAGGTTCTGGCTACGGCTAGCATCCGATCGAATTCTGAGTCATTGGTTTTCACTTTTTAAACAGTTAGCCAAAGTCAAAAAGGTTACTGGGCGAATCCTCATTCCTCGGTCCTGAAATATAAGACTAAAAGTTGCACGTATTTAAACATTCAAACTTAATTATTTTTATTAACAATTAGTCTAATAACATGAACAGTTTATAAGAAAAAAATGGTTACATTAAATTTGTATTTAGACATTTTCGAATAACCAAACTTTTGTTGCAAAAAAAATATTATATTAGAAATTAGTAGTTGAATTGTGACCTTAAAGACTAACGTCTAGTGAAATGAAATCAAGATTACTCATTGGAGCCAGTAGAGGCTCTAGTGAAATCATGCCTTTTAGTATTTTGGAAGCGAGAGCTGCTGGAGGCATGCATCTGGTGGCTAATACAAATCCGTACTCTCAATACTTTCATGTGTCATTCGGTTTTTCTTTTGTTAGTTCCTTAATCCTGAGTCACTTGCCAGATTGATGCAATAAATAGAAAAAAAATGATTCTTGACAGCTCACCACTTGTAATATAATACTATCAATATTGTAGCACGTAGAGTACTGATTAGAGCAAGTATTATAGTGGGCTGTAAGCTGGCTAAATGCTGAGGTGGAGGAGGGAAGAGAGGAGAGAGAGAAGCATGCTGTAACCTTACAGCCAGCTTAGGCACAGGAACCAAAAAACTCTGTGAGAGAGACAAGTGGGCCATATATTAATAGTGAATAGCTCATTGTTGTATGAGTGGGCTGTAAAAAGGCTACAAGAAACCTTACAGCCAGCAAGTAGGCTGTATTATTAAACTTGCTCTTAGCGTCCACAAGAAAGCTCTGCTGTCTCCAAGTCCTAGGACATGGTGCCACTTATTCTTCAGCACCATAATAGTACATAAAAATTTTTGGCAGAGCTTTCGGTTTCAAATTCTCATACAAATCGTTGCTTCCAACATGCTTATACAATTTTTGTTTATTAACATGCGAATGATTGGCTAAAACTATTGTTGTAAATTGTCAATGCAAGGCACTAAAATAAACATTTGATGCTAATATGCCATACATTTGTTAGGATAGAGGAAAAAACACGCCCCCATTCCCTTACATTTGCATACCACAACTTCATAACTTATTACAAAAGAACTAGCTAGGTCAACTATGATAACAATAACAAAGATTTGACAGTAACTTATCTTACGCAGGGCGACCAAAACAGATGAAAACAATCAGCAATCTCTTATTACCTGCTTCAGCTCAAATTTCAGTTTACACATTTCCAATACACCAAGTGTTTGCAGCATAGGGAAAAGTGATAGAGTTATTCCTTCAGCTTAAAAAAGCATATACTTATCTCCAGTCAAGACGTTCAGACTTCAGACATGAAAATGATTCAGAAAACAGACTAGCATGTCTGAAACATCATACGTTTTTTTTACTATAGGGAGTGCTAACAGATAGAATGAAAAATAACACTTGGTATTAGTAATCACTCATCAATTGTAAGGTCAAGGAAAAAGACAGCAAGTATCTATACTCCTTATAATCTTAGTGACACAAAAGGTAAGCATTCGAAATATATAACTTGAAGTCTTCAGAGAAAATCATCAAATGGTAGTCCGTAGTCAACATTCATTAAGATAACTAGCATATGTAAAAAGACACCTTGCATGCATATAGAACAAAGACAAATATAAACATTGTGTGCCATTTTTTTTATGCTTCACATGCACAGAGAAAAAAATCCACTTTAAATCTGCAGGCTAAACTATTATAAAGTACTAGCACAACTATTGACACTGTTATAACAACGATTTGAAAATAGCTCAATATAATGCATTTGTCTTATGCAGGGCAGCTAAAATAGACAAGCAACCAACATGGGCACACAAGATCTTCTATTTCCCTCTGTCCAAACTACAGAATCTGTTATTATCAGCTTCTGCTATTGGATATATGGTCTCCAAACTAGTCAAATCAAGTAATCAACATCAACTAGGCAGCTTTTGATCTTAACATGATACAAAATAAAAGATCAGCCTAAACATTTGTAATACACACATTGTTTGAAACACGTGGAAGATTTAATCCCTCAGCTTAAATTTGACTGAAACGAAAATTAACATCTAGCAATAAATCATTACTTGCATGGTCAAGCAAAAAAAAAAAAAGCCCCAAGTATTTATGCTGCTTATAATCCTAGAAACATAAAAGGCAGCATTTGAAATATGTAATTTTAAGTCAAAAGAAAATCATCACAAGCTGGTCAACTGCATTCATTAAATATGACAGGCACATGAAAAGCCACCTTACATAATCTCCCAATTGCATGTGGTAACTAGTCCAAAAGCATGAGACTGAAAACAACCATGCACCAAAGAAATTCATTGCCTGATTCTAGTAAATCTAATAAAGTTGATAGATGCTTGATACTTCCAATATCACATATTCTTGGTTAACATCCTGACAAGAACCCCATAAGCAACATCTTCAATGCTTGTTTGCAAGCACCGATGACTCTGAAAAATATGGCACGTATGGTGTAAGAAAGCAGTAGGCATGCCCAAAGTTGTGGAGTGCATGCACTTCCTTATTACGCATGTCATAAGATAGCAGTTTCCATTGCCGGTCCCCCTTCCCGTTACGGTGCCGAATAAAGAAAACCCGATCACAATCTGGATGAATACTGACCACAGTGAACCTGGACGGGTCACACATTTTTCCAAGCAACTCTGAAAACCTGACACTGTGTTTTAGGACCCAATGTCCTGCATTATAGTCAAGAACCCTCATGGATAGTCCACTTTCAGTCCTTGGGTAAGCATTACGTCTGCTCATGCAATGCAAGCGCCCTTGGGACTGAGCAACAAAAAGGGTAAAAGAAAAATCCCCATCTGGCAATGGGATGATCCTTGGTTTACCTTGCCTACCCATGGCAGCTATCTGACTAACACCTTTCCACATGTCCTTGATGATAAAATACAGCATACCATTGGCAAAGGCTATGCGGCCTGAACTGGCTGTTGCCATTCCAACATTGACCAATCCATCACTCACGCGGTCACTCCATCCCCTGGTCTCAGAAGAGTAGGCACGCACCTCAACTCCAACACTCGGCCAATATTTCTGCCAGATACGCAACAAGTAGAAGTGCGTCGACGCGGCCGGATCAAAAAGCAAGTAAATTTCACCGCCAACATGAGAGGTGACGCCGGAGCTGGGCACGGCCACCCATTGCTCGGTGGCGGGGTTGCACACGGCGTAGGACGGTGTGCTGGCCGAACCCGAGCGGTGCTCGAAGAGGACGAGACCATTGCAGGAACCCAAGAGCTTTATGTTACTCATCTCGGGCTGCTTCGTCAGGAAGGAGAAGGAAAGGTCGACGAGAGGCGCCGGTCTCCCCGGCAGGCTGATGAAGCGCCCGTAGGATCTGGCTCCGTCGCTGCAGAAGAAGCCTTGTAGGGTCTGGGGGAGCCGTTTCTGGTTGAGGGGATCGGCGATTAGATCGCGCCAGCGCTTCGAGACGCACTTGAATCGGTGCATGGACCTCGCGGGCACGCGACAGAGGATCTCCAGAATGAGTTCGTCTGGGAGCCTGGCCGCCGCGGCACCCCTATTGGCGTCGGGGCGATCCTCCATGCCGCGGACTGCGAAACGGAGGAGATGGGAGGTGAGGGGGATAAGATGAGCGAGCGCACACGGCAGCGAAATAGATGTACAGCGACTCAGCGAGGGTAGGTGCGTGCGGGATGCGGCGGGGAGGAGGAGCGTACCAGGGGAGCCGCCGGAGACTTTCGAGATCGCCAAGAGCACGGCGCCGCCGGTGAGTCGGTGTATGACGGAGACGAGGGCCGTTTTATTTGCAGACTCGATCATAGATGTGAGGCCCAGGCCCAGGCCCAGCATAATTCTGGAAGGCCCGAAGGTTATTACGAGCCCAAAAGGCTGGGCCCGACCTTCACTCAGGACTCAGCCCACACGAAGAATTTGTCCCGAGGACTTTTTGCAGGCCAGATTTTGAAGGCATCGGTTTTCACTTTTTTTTTTTGGCTTCATCCTCTTTACGTACTTCCTCGTACATCAAAGAAAATAGAATAACAACACTCTCCAAAATCTAACTTTGACGCCAAGTATGGCTACAGCGATGTTAATTAAATCAGTAAATCTCTTTAGCCAAACCTGGCAACCGGTACGTAGAGTATTTACATATGTTGTTCACCTTGACAAGTATTTTTTTTAAGTTTATTTGTAAACAAATATGTTGACATTTGGAAAACCAAATAAATATATTATCAAATATCAACGCATATTTCAAGTTTGATCTAATGAAACTTAGTCAATATCAACACATATTTCACAGAATCAGATCGAGTCGGCGTTAGTCTTTCCCCAAACCTCCGCACCTCATCGTGCGAAGGTTCAGGGCACGAAGGTCAGGCCCCCGTGTCAGAGCCTGGTGACCCTCGCATCCGGAGCAGCTAGGGAGCATGGGTGAATCCCCAATAGTTCCCCTGTTTTGAGCGTGTGACCTATCCTGCGGGCCGCGTGCTCAAAAAACTTGCCCCCCTCTATATAGGGGAGCCCACGACGCTTTGTTGCCTAAGACTGTGAAACGTAGGTGCGCAAGGATCAACCTGGTGCGAAGGACCACTGAGGCCGCGCACGAGTCCTTCGACCTCGAGACGACGAAGGACTTCGAGAGGCCGGCTCTGATCCTTCGACATTTGACCGGCGGAGGTTTTGGAACCGTTGGCGAAGGAGCGGCGAAGGCCCGGGCTATGTTAAGGCTTGAGTATCGATGTGATAGCCTGTAATGTATCCTCGAGAAGGAATTACTCATGTAACCTTGTAGGTCAATGCCCGGGAGGCAGAATATGCCAGAATATTCACCGTCACGGGGTGTTTTAGTGGGAAATCTCGGCCGGGTGCCGAGCCTTGTATAAAGGGATTGTAAATGCTTCCCTAGGGAGTTAGTTGAAAGCAATTTATTGAAGCCTTATTGTCCTAGGGTTTGTTGCCCTGTCTTTTCCACTTGGCGGTCGGGCCCCTGCAGCATCGGGCAGGAGGACCCGATCTATTCACAGTTGGCGAGGGTTGAACAATCCAACACTGGCACCCACCATGGGGCTCGAAAAGGAGAAAGCCCACGATGGTCGAAAAGAGAAGCAACCCCACAAGAATGCCAGCAGGTACTGCTAGGAGGGGAAGACCGAGGCGCACTGCCTGAAGTATGTATGCTTCAACGGAGAACGAGGAGGTCGAAGATGAGCAACCTACGCAAGATCAACCTCCTCTTGCGGAGGAACAACCAGAACCCACAGCTGTTCAGGAGCTCCAGCAACTCCAAGCCCAACTACTGAGCCTACAACAAGAAAGGGATAGGGTTGCAGCAGCCTTCGCAGCCAGCCAGCAGGAGGCCCTCACCACAACGCAAGCAGAAGTGATTAGGCAACAACTCTCTATTTTGCAAGCAAAAATCCAGAGCATGCAACCTACGCCACAATGCGACAGCACCGTAGCCCTCAGGAATGTGCACCCTGCAAGTTATAGCGACGCTAATCGAGGAACCATAGACCTGAAGTCCCCATTGTCAGATGGCCTGCAAGCGTCACTGTGGCTAGCATCTTACAAACCAATTGTTGAAAGGTCCAAATGGCTAGAGGGGAGTGAATAGCCTATTTAAAACTATACAAACTTCACTAAACAAGTGTGTTAGTAAAATAACTGGTGAAGCTATTCTAGCACTAGCACAACTAAGCTATGCAAGCCACCAAACAAGTCTAGCAAGAAAGCTAAACACTAAGTCATAACACAAAAGCACAACTAGAGGCTAGCTACACTCCCAAACAAGTAGACTATGCTAAATAAGCTAAAAAAACTAGCACGATATGCAAGTAAGTAAAGGAGTGGGGAGTAATTGTTATACCAAGGTTGTAGAGTAGAAATATAACCAACCAATCACTCACAATCACAAGAAAGAATCCTCGGCAAGAGATGACACAAGATTTTTTACCGAGGTTCACTTACTTCCCGGCAAGCTAGTCCTTGTGGCGATACACCCACTTGATGGATCACGAGCTAATTGGCAATTCAAAGCCAAACCCTCAGTGGGTGCCGCACATCCACTCCAAGGGGATCCTCCAAACCATGAGCAATCCACTAGAGTAGCCAATTGTGATCTCCCACGGGGAAGGCACAAGAACCCCTCACAAATCACTTGGTGAGGCTCGAAACAATCTCCAATCATGAGCTCAACACCTCCGCTGCTCCAAGCCATCTAGGGCATCGGGAAACACCCAAGAGTAACAAGAAAACCTCAGTAAACTCAAGGATCAAGTGCCACTAGATGCAACTCACTAAGCCCCACTAGATGCATCTCACTCAATCTCACTAGATTAGCAATCAAACAAGGAGATGAGTGGAGGGAGTGTTCTCTAGCTCAAAGTATGTCTCAAATGTTCCAAAGTGCAAGAGAGAACCCCCCAAGGTCGGCTACCTTCTATTTATAAGCTCCCTCAACAAATAGAGTCATTGGCTCTTTCACTGGGCAAAAGTCGAGGCCACCGGACTCGCTACAGGTGAGCCACCGGATACTCAAACCCTACGTCTGATGCTTAGAAGACACCCACGTGTCCCCTATTTGAAACTCGTGCGTCGATCTCTAACGATCACATTCAAACCACCAGACGCGGTTAAGTACCCATCGGACGCGTCTGGTACACACCGGACCCATACGCAGAGAGGGTGTAAAACGCGTGGGGTCACCAGACACGCACCACCGGACGCTCTCTGGCGTTCGATGCTCTTTGTCAAAAATATTCGCGTTCTTACTTGCTGACATCACACTCCACCGGACACGCAAACAGTGTCTGTCATGCGTCCGATGCTTAGACAACACCAGTGCAAGAAGCTGGTGAGAAACACTCCCACGACTTCCCCAAACTTTCCACTAACACAATAGAAAATATGTGTTTCATTCTCTCAAAAGCGTCAAATCCCGCCTCACAAACTCGGCAGGAGGGAGAGAGGAACCCAAACCCCTCTCTACCCTAGGAACTCCACCTCCTTTGCAAATGTGCTAACAACACCAAGTGACCACCATCATTGTGCATGTGTGTTAGTATTTCACAAACATTTTCTCAAAGGAGTTAGGTTAGCACTTTACTAGATCCTAATGCATATGCTCAAGATATGGACCTAGTAGCACTTGATTCGAGAGATGACCGTGATTTCCCTTCTTGATAGTCAGCTATCTATCCTAAAACCGGTCAATCACTTCTATACTCATCTTAGACTGGCAAAAGCAAAACCCTATGTTTATACCTTTGTCTTGATCACTTAACTCCTTGTCTATCACCATGATCTCCACTTCATGCTTAGTCTCTTTGTAATCATGTGGCCACCTTTCCATGCCACCTTGCACCTTCATCACATGTGTTGTTATGCCTAACTCAAATCACTTAAATATAAGGCATTAGCAACTTGATGTCATTAATTACCAAACCCAAACTTGGGCTTTCAGTTGTGACCCCCCAAGTTCCCCAAGTTCAATAGCAAGATAGACTCACGCTAATTTTTGATGAGTTTCAAAGCGGCAGTGGCTTCAGCAGGGGGGGCATGGGTGAATCCCCAACAGATACCCTCATCGTGTTTAGAGCGGACTCAACTGGAGCATAAAGCCTAAAAGTGATTCTTGATCTATTCAGGGACCTATCAGGCATGCACATCAATTATAGCAAGAGCACCCTGGTCCTGATTCATGTGGCTGAGGACATGGTTACTGAATGTGTTGACGCTATGTGGTGTAGGAGAGACAATTTCCCACAACCATATCTGGGCCTTCCATTGTCAGTCAACAAGCTACCTCTTTCTGCTTTCACACCCTTTATTCAAAAGACAGACCGGTATCTCAGCTCATGGCAGGCCAACCTCCTCAATCCAATGGGAAGGGCAGTCCTGGTTAACTCAGTATTTGACTCGCTCTTGGTTTACTGCATGAGCTCCTTGTAGCTTCCACCTATGGTGATTCATCAGCTTGACAGAAGAAGAAGAAGAAGAAGAAGAAGAAGAAGAAGAAGAAGAAGAAGAAGAAGAAGAAGAAGAAGAAGAAGAAGAAGAAGAAGAAGAAGAAGAAGAAGAAGAAGAAGAAGAAGAAGAAGAAGAGGGGCTTTTATGTGGTCATGTGAAAAGACGGGCACTGCTTCACCGGTAAGCTGCCTAGTGGCTTGGATCAATGTTTGCCACTCAGAGAGCTTGGTGGTCTAGGTATATGGGACATGGGCACTCAGAACATTTGTTTGCTACTCAAACTTCTACACAAGCTGCACTGCCCGATACACTCGGCTTGGGCACAATGATTGCATACACGGTCTTCTGTTGCTACACTCTCTGGGGATCTTCATGGAGACCACTTGCAGGTTCTTCGAACTCTGTTGCCACTGTATCAGGCCATCACCACGGTTAGCCTCGGTGATGGGAAGGCGCGGTCCTTCTGGTCAGATGTCTGGTGTGCCGATGAGGCACTGGCTGACGTCTACCCGGCTTTGTTCAGTCACTGCACCAAGAAGAATGCCAATGTAAACGAAATGATGGATTTGGATCTGAGATGCTGTCAGTCCAGCTTGCAATCGATAACACCGTGCTCACGCAGACACCGGACAAGCGATTGTCCTTATTCAGCAAGGGGGACGCTGGCCTCGACAGCTGCGCCTGTACCGACTACTCGAATTTCGGGCCCAACAAAATGATAAACATGCTACTTTTGTTTGGAAAAATTTTGCGCTGCCGAGAGTGCAGCTCTTCATGGGGTTGCTACTCCAAAAAAGGATCCAATGCCACATGGTTCTCACGAAGGGTGTGGTTGACGACAGCATCTGTGAGATTTGCCATCAAGCAGAGGAATTGCCAGAACACATCATTCGGGGATGCAGACTAGGGCATGGCCTTTGGCAGCGACTGAACTTACCTTCCATGCTATCAGCTAATATGGGGGTGCCACATGAGGAATTCTCGGCCTTCATTGCCTTGGTGTGTTGGCAAATCTGGAAGGCACGAAATGCTAAAGTCTTTAGGAACGACTCACTATCGCTTGATCAGGTGCTTGCATCATGCAAGGGTGTAGCAGAGCAATGGTGTTACAGGCTTTCAAGTCGGAAGAAGTCCATTGCTGATTCCTGGTGCCAAATTTTCGAGTTGGCAAGGCAGGGCCAGGGCTAGACACCTCCTCTCTCACCTGTATTGCATCTGTAGTTCTTTTCTCTTACCCTGATCACCCTCTTCGTGATCATGTAAGGTAAGTGCCACTGCAGTAGTCTCTTGGCAACTTTTTTGAGGGCCTGTAAGGCCAATAAATTTGATCAGGTGGGGAACGCCTCCCCCTGTTGACCGTAAAAAAAACTTTAACTGAAAACTAGCTATACCATGTAACAACTAGGGAGATTTCAAGGATAACGCTTCTAGTTCTTTAAGCTTTAAAGTTTACAGGCATCTCTAAGAGTTACCATGTATTCCTTTCTCATCCATGTTTTTTAGGAAAAAGGAGAAAAAAACCCATATCCAAGAGTTTCTCGTATCTCTTCCCTATCTTTCCGCACTTGGCAAACCACGGTCACCTGTGTGCAAATATACGCATGGCCTAGGAGCGCGCATTCGGAGAAGTAGAAGGAGCTAAGAAAGGAAAAAGGAGGAAAGACAAGGTTCCCAGTGAGAAAAGCGCAAGAGAAAGATCTAGTGAAAGGGCTAGTGCCAAGAAAAAAACTTTTAGGATAAAAATATAGGAAACTCTTGTAGATGACCTTTTTTCTGTGCATACTAATTTATGAGTTGACGAAGAATAAAATATGAGAAACACTTGGAAATGCTCTAAGTAAAGATTCACGTTGCATTTGGCAAAATATGTCATATAATTTTTTTTCTTCTTTAGCATTAGAACAATTGGTTAAGTTATTGTAAAACTATAAAAAGAATAAGTAGAGAAATATTATATGTTAAAAAACATTTCTTCACATGCACAGGACAGAAGAAACAAAAATCCTCAGTTCACTTACAGTTGTAGAATATGCAGCATGATGAGACAGCCGTGGACGCACTCTCAACGATGAGCAAGAAATTAGAAGTAATTGCTCTAGAGTTATCCAATAAAGGTTGGAAACATATTTATTGTTTGAACTAGCGTCCTGGTCGATCTATAAGACTAAGACTTCTTTTTTATTTTTCCAAACTCTGAAATAATTGGCTGTGTACATCTCTGGATGTAGAGACCGGATTCTTTTATCCATTATCTAAAAAAGTTGTAGAATATGTTATGAAAAACACTAGCTCAACTTAGACTGGTTGTAATAAGGAATAATTTACTCTAGCTGAATAGAATAATTCATGATCCAGCTTCTACTCGACAGCCAAAGCAAATGCAAGTAACCAACAGCAACAACCAATCACATTTGAGCTTAATGTGGCAGAGCTCTCAGTTCAAACATTTCTGGGACATGACCTCCGTGTCATATGCAAGATAAATGCAATTTCCAGCATAAATAAATATATACATCACCAAGGAAAGTAAGGCTGAGAAAAAGGAAGCACATATAAAGCATGGAGGCATCATCCTGGAAGCACAAAGAGAAGCATTTCAAACTCACAAAGGGTAGCATTTCAAACTCATAACTTGAATGTGTCAGGTAGCTCGAACTAGTTCATGACTAAATAACTAGCATATGTAATGCTAACCTGCATGACATCTTGTAAACAGCTTTCTCACAACATTACAAAAGGGTTACATTAAAGCACCGGTAAAATAGATAACCAAATGATAATAGATTTATCTAGCTTTGCATCACCAAATTCTAGTAGATTTACCCACACTGCTAGCTGCCCCATACTTGGAAAATCAAGTTCTTGCTGAACATTCAGAGAAGTATCCCACAAGCAACAACCTAGTCCTTGGTGGCAAGAACCGGTAACTCTATGTAACGGGGAATGTATGGGGTAATATATAGATAGTCCTCTCCTAGACTCCGGAGAACATGCAGTTCCTTACTATCCATGTAATATGATACCAGTTTCTGGTTCCAGTGCTGAACAAGGAATATTGAATTGTGATCTGGATGAATGGCCACGATATCAAAATCATTGAACGGGCAACTCAGTGATCCAAAGAACTGTGAACAACTCACATTGTGCTTCAGAATCCATTCTTGTGTATCATAGTCCTCAAGAAACCAAACTGACAGCTCTGTGAATTGGAACTGGAGGTCTTTAAATTGCAGATCCGTACTAATGCAGTGCAGATGGCCTTGGGATTGATCAATAAAAGCAGGAATGTTAACTCCATGCTTATCATGCCAACGGATGACCCTGCAAATTTTTGCTTCCCCGTCCACCGCAACTATCAGATTCTCCTTTTTCTCAACATGGTAGACAATAAAATGCAACAAACCATTGACCAAAGCCTTGCCGCACATGAATCCGATTATGACTTCACCCCACAGTCCCCATCCACCGCCCTCTTTACCTCGCTCCAACTTGCTTGACCTATTACTCCATGCCCTAGTTTCAGATGAGTAAGAGTGCACCATTTCTATCTCCACCTTCCCCTTCAGATTTATCCAGAATTGGACCAAGTGGAAGCGTGAGGAGACAACAGGGTCAAACATCAGATAGGTGTGTGCATATCTTTCCCCATCATCACCATCATAGTTCTCTTTCAGTTGAGGTGGAGACGGACAAGAGCTAGAGCTGGCGGGCACAGTCACCAATTCCTCAGTCGCAGGGTTGCACACAATGTACCCAAACTTGTTATCTTGGATGCACCCAAAGAGCAAGATCCCGTTGCAGGAATCCAAGAGGGCGATACGCTCGACCCCAGGTTGCTTCGCCATGAGGAAGGAGAAGGAAGGGTCGACTGGAGGAGCATCTTCTTCACTCCCTGGTAGGCTGGTGAAGTGCCCATAGCTGTAAGGCCCGTCAGCACCACCGTGGAAGAAGCCTTCGAGGGTCTAGGGCAGCTTCTTGCGGTGGAGGGGGTCGGCAATGAGGTCGCGCCAGGGTTTCGACACACACTTGGATCGGCGGACATCCTTGACGGGCACACATGAGAGGATCTCCACCATTAGGTCATCATAGAGGCCCGCCACCGCCGTCCCCTTTGCGCAGTCCATGTCGCCGGGAACGAGGAAGGGATGCACCACAAGCTGCAATTTTTGCGGAGAATCAAGTGAGGTTAGGGGATGGATGCGCACAAGAGAGGCGCAGACCAAGAAATGCGACGGATGGGGAATGTACCGGCTGCCGGAGAGGGTCCGCGTCGACGGCGGCGTGCTAGTCAGGGGGGGTTCGGGGAATTGCCCAGATGGGGAATTTTCTAAACCCTTGCAGCTTTGCACCTCCTGACTCTCGTGTCTCGCCTCATTACATGGTGATTATTAACTTTTTACCATTATTACCATCGGTACCTCCTCAGATAGAAACTTTAGAATTGCCACTACATCTTCACTGGTAGAAAGAGAAAACAACTACAAATTTACTATATTTGCTCGCGTGGCAGGAGGAGACCCAGAGAGACAACTGACAAGTGGGGTCTGGTTGTCTGTGAGTAGAAAGACATCAGGGGTAGGGGGGCGTCATTTTGGATGGGGCTGGTGACTTGGATCCGTGCTAGAGTGAGGTGTTGGCATGCCACGTAAGCAGAAGTGGCATTTTTGTATCGAATTTCTCTTCCTGCTACTAATATGTAGTGCCAGTCCTAAGAATGCTATGTCAGGGGTTGACATCCATAATAATGGTAAAAAGTTAATAAATATCCCTAGGACAGGAGTCCATAATTGGGGGACCAAGGACTGAGGAGTTGCGGTACTTGGCCACTTGGGACTTGGGAAGGAGAAGTCTAGGTGCATTTTTCTAATAGCCCAAGGATCAAGGTGTGTTTTGTAAATGTGCCAGCATTATAAATTGTCAAATTAAAATTAATCGTGGGATCCTACTCCCTCAGTCCTGAAATAGAGTACATTGTTTTGATTTGGCAAGATTTGTTAAAAAGAAAGCCATAATTTAAGAAGAAACTCTATAATTAGAATAATCTATAAGTACATGTGTCATTTGATTGTTCTCTTAAGTTGTCTTAAAATTTATAGAACATACTACATTACAGGACAGATGAAGTATCTAAGTTTATCAGTTAAATAGAACTATATATAGCAGGTGCGGGCATGCGATATTTCCTTACTAGATTTCAGAAAAGAAAAAGAAAACGAACAAACAATCATGTTTGCTCTTCTTTGTAAATGCAGTTATAAACTGAAAGGTTATGGCACATCAACCCCCCGGAACATGGTACAACGTATATAAATCTCCTTGAAGGTACTGATCACTCTCTCCCTATTGGTCGTCCAAGAAAATTAAGATCTAATTCTAGATTTGGTCCGAGTTAAACTATCTTTCAGTTTGACTAAGTTTATTACAAGAAATAATATCATCATGCGTAATTAGGTATAATGAAAAAAATATATTTGTTTGACCAATGTAATAATATTTATTAATTAGTATATTAAACATTACTACTTTTTACATAAATTTGGTTAAACTTTAGATTGTTAGATTTAGTATCATTATAAAATTGCATCCTTTTTATTGAAATGGAGAGAGTAGATCCAAACTTACATGATTTGGTTGTCACCGGAATCAGATTGTCTAACTTCAGAGGGAATGACTGCACCTGCAGTCGCACAATTTGTGCCGTCGGCTAAGATCGGACGCCTCTACGCATTTACCGGCCTGCTATGGTCTAGCCCAACCACAGTCCGTCCTCTCCCCAGCTCGTCGAGATGCAACATCCCCTACACATGATCGAGTCGCAGACTGGCGCCCCATGGGCCATGGCTAAAGTGCTCTCCTCTGGTCTGCACTGTTCTTCCCCTCCGACTGCTCGTCACAGCTATATACAAGACGATGTTTTCAGCTACTTTCTAGATTTTTTTTTTGCCCATGATGATGAGCTGAATCGATGTGCTGTTAATTTGTTGCATTTCACGACGTTGGGTACTATGTGGTATGCCATCTTGGATTGGAGAGCTACTCCAGAACACTGGAGAGCCTAGCTTTTGTGCTTCTGTCTCGGATCCAAGACGTTCTCCATGCCGACACCGTCAACACCTGCGATCACAACAAGTGTAGGAGACGGATGCAGCAGCATTAGCGCACCATCCTTCTCCCATGTGCTTCTGGATTCCGAGGGAAGGGGCCGTGTTTTGCAGTTCTGCTCATGAGATGTTCAAGACACAATAACAAAAGTGCTACAGTACCAAAATCCAAAAAAACTATAGATCTGAACAAGGTCCAAATGAGTCTCCTATTGAAGACAGCCTTAGTATGCTGCAGTCCCAAATTAGAATTCGAGTCTTATATTCTAAAGAATAATGACAGGAGGCAAAGGCAATTAGATAAACTAAACATTGATTAAACAATCAATAAGAGGGGCTTGGGGAACAGGAGCAATTGGGCACCCCCTTTACTTCAACACGTACGGATGTCTCGTATAGTGGTAGTGTCATACTCGCTTGGCAGGGAACTGAGTTACGGAGCAAGTGAGAGGAGTAGCCAATACGCATGGCCGATTGGTGACGACGATGATGCTGGACGGCGGACGCAAAGGCGCAGCGATAAAGCCACGAAGGAGAGCGGCCATGACTGGCAACTGACTCTTTCTTATGCGCCTGATATTTCCTATGAGCCAACCACTCCATTGGTCTTGTTTAGTTCCAAAATTTTTAGCAAAATAAGCACTATAGCTTTTTTATTTGTATTTGATAAATATTGTCTAATTATGGACTAACTAGACTTAAAAGATTCATCTCGTAAATTACAGACAAACTGTGTAATTAATTATCCTTTTTATCTATATTTAATGTTCTATGCATGTGTTGCAAGATTCGATGCGATGAAGAATTTGAAAATTTTTGCAAAATTTAAGTGTGTTCATAAGGACGAGTGTACGTGCATGTTGAACGTCTACGTCTTTCTTAAATCGACATTTTTTTAACCTCAAATAGATATCTTAACAATGTTTGTATATGCAGTATAAAACATAGCAAACTTTGGCTAGTAATAATATTGAAAAGATTTGGCACATTGTATGCCGATTTGAAATATTGAAAAGAATTACTTCAAAGTCATTTGTATATTTTTTCACTAATTATATGTCGGAATTAATGTTCAATTATATTACTAGAGCTAGTGACTTCATCAATCTCGAGATTTGTCGGTCTAACTCGATTTTTTTGAAGTGTTCATAGGATAGAATGTGCGTGTGTGCGTTTATAGAGGTGAATGTGCGTTTGTATTTATAAGTTTCTACGTCTGTATATATAGAAGTCATTTGTAGTCATTAAAGAAAGAAGAAGGCCTTGTTTAGTTCCTAAAAAAAACTAAAATTTTTTCAAGATTCCGTGTCACATCGAATCTTGTGGCATATGTATGAAATATTAAATATAGACGAAAAAAAACTAATTACACAGTTTACCTGTAAATTACGAGATAAATCTTTTGAGACTAGTTAGCCCATAATTAGACAATGTTTGTCATATAAAAACTATCTAAATTTTTTTCGGAAGTTAACAATGCCGAAGTGAGAACCCGATTCCTGCTCTGCTTTGTTTCCTCGAACCTGATTGGCCCAGTAACCCCTCCCACGGATCGTCTACCCCGGATCCCCATCCAACCGTCCATGCCCCCGCCGATCGGACCGTCCATCGCGTTCGCACGCGGATCGACGGGCCCACCACCCCACCCTTTCCGCGGGGTTTAAAAGCATCCCACAGCGCATCCCCTTCGTCATCACACGCTCTCTCCTGCTCCCTCGCATCCACAGCCTCTCGAGCTCGAAGCGCCGCAGCAGCACCAGCCCAGCAGCCATGGACGTGAGCGGAGCCGGATCCGGCGGGAAGGCGAAGAAGGGCGCGGGCGGGCGGAAGACCGGCGGCGGGCCGAGGAAGAAGTCGGTGACGCGGTCCGTCAAGGCCGGGCTGCAGTTCCCCGTCGGCCGCATCGGGCGGTACCTGAAGAAGGGGCGGTACGCGCAGCGCGTGGGCACGGGCGCCCCGGTCTACCTCGCCGCCGTCCTCGAGTACCTCGCCGCCGAGGTGCTGGAGCTGGCCGGGAACGCGGCCAGGGACAACAAGAAGACCCGCATCATCCCGCGCCACGTGCTCCTGGCCATCCGCAACGACGAGGAGCTCGGCAAGCTGCTGGCCGGCGTCACCATCGCCCACGGCGGCGTCCTCCCCAACATCCACAGTGTGCTCCTGCCCAAGAAGGTCGCCGAGAAGGCCGCGGCCGCGGCCAAGGAGCCCAAGTCGCCCAAGAAGGCCGCCAAGTCCCCCAAGAAGGCATAGAGGGGCCTCCATGGAGATGTTCAGTAGATCTGTAGTAGGTCTGTAGATGGCACGGTCTCTGAGCTCTAGTGTCGTCGTTGTTGTTGGAACTGCTTAGAAGGTCTGTGCATTTTGGTTGGAAGGTGATTTCAGAAATCAGAGAGTTTTGTACTTGCAAAATGTTCTTCGATTTCAGAAACCAGATTTACAATTTGGGTGCATAAATCTTCTTGTAGTAGTCTGACATACAAAGCAGTCACAAATTGTGTTCATTTTTGACAGCTAATGGTCGACCAAATTATAGGGGATAGCTTAGCACAAGCTCAAGAACGGTTCCCTCAAAAAAAAAAGAATGGATGAATGAACTTCGGTTTTGTTTAGTTCCGAAAAGATTTCGGTACTGTAGTATTTTATTTTTATTTGATAAACATTATCCAATTATAGTCTAATTAGGCTCAAAAGATTTATTTTGTGATTTACAGATAAACTGTGTAATTAGTTTTTATTTTCGTCTATATTTAATACTTTATGCATATGCCGTAAGATTCGATATGACAGAAAATCTTGAAAAGTTTTTGGTTTTTAGGATGAACTAAACAAGGCCGAAGTAGACAAGTGAAAGATCGGAAAAGAAAGTGCATGACTTCATGAGCTAAGCTGAAGGTCAGTTTTGCTGTTTCATTATTTAACATTCAAAATTCAGAACTATTTACGCTAATGCACAGCCAAGCTGAACTTAAGACACCACACTACTGATCTCATTTTGGTGATTTTCACTCGTTGAATCTGGAACCCTGAATCAGAATAAGTTCTGAAGGTAATAGATTTTCAGCTAAGCAAAGTTCTACCTACTAGGAGGCTAAGGACCGCGCCTCCACCTGCTCTTGGACCGTAGCATGAGAAACGTTGGACCATAATAACTGAACAGACCTTACTCAGAGTCTCACATCAAACATTATCAATATCTAACAGGAGTTGCTAACAGCTAGATCCACACCAACAGACAACAAACAAGTTCCTGGTAGATGACTTAAGGCAACAGTTGGATGCAACACAATTGTGTTTCTGTGGAAGCACCTAGCTCAACTCAACCGTAGACTGCTGTAACAAAGAGCAATTGTCTGTGGCTAACCATAATACAACCACCTTCCACAACAATGCTAAAGTACTTCAAATAATCACAATCTACAATGAACATTAAGCTCTGTTCTAGGAAACAGTTTCCTACAAAAATGTTTCAGTTACTGTTCAGATGTACAGTGAGAAAATTTGGTTTGGAAACTGGATACATCATGAGGTCAGCATCAACATCTGACTGTAATTTGTACAGGGCATTGAATGCCAAGCTAAGAAATAACAAATCCACAGGACTAGCTAATACATCGTATTAGAGCATCAAAGGAAAGGGGTGTCCACGAATTGCCAAAACTCCAAGGCAAGCATGGATTGGTCACTGGCCAACACCATAAACAAAACTGGGAAGCTCCCAAAGGTTTTGCAGTTGCATCAACTGGGCACGGGGTAGATACTTTTCTGCACCATTAGTACACAACTTTGGATCAAGCACCACCTGACCAACTTCAACCACACTCCAAAGTTCTTTAGAATCTGCAGACGGGCTGGCAATGTAAATACAGTTCCTTTTCCCACCCCATTTATCAGGACCCGGGCAAGAAAATGTTGGATTCCTCCTATCAAAACTAATAAAGAGGGCATTGTCTCCCAGATCATCCACTTTTACCCACTTAGCTGGTTCAACTTGAAAGTCAAGGCGAAATACATTAAAGGTTCCAGCTATTCCAGAAAATTGATTGATGCTTACTGAGAAGTCAACCAAGAGAAGCATGTCACCACAGACCACCAACCACGGTGCATTCCACAGTCCTAGAAACATGTCCGCATCCCAGACAACTGCTACTTCCTGCGTGCTCAGCTGAGGTTCCAACTGTACTCTGTGGAGCCTCTCAAGGAAGTCAATGGCAAATATCTCACCTTTGAAGGACACAATTTGAACAATGCATTGGACACCCAAAGGGTGCTCAGACCAAAAGTTTGATCCAACCTGCCACTGAAACATGGATGATCTTGAGCAAAAGAGGAGACGGGAATTAGGTAAATTGATCGGAGCTACAAGGGCTCCATAGTACACACTGCGGTTGTCAGTGAATTTGAGCTTGGGAGGCCGCACGGTAGCACCACTGTACACATCGACAAGGAGGCATTGCTCCAATTTGGAGAAGATAAGATAACCATATGAGCAACCCAAATACTGCATGTGGACCTGAAGGTTTTGGAGCGCTGAACAGCTAAGGGAGGAGGTTTGCTTCGCAGGATCAACAAGCTGCCAACTGATATTGGATAAAAGGCTGTGCTTGATGTACCTGCGATGGGGATGAGAATCATGGCCATTTGGCCGAAGGTGGAGAGGTGGGATGTTGAAGGTAAATGCAGGTGGGAGTGGGAGGGAAGAGAGCACAGCGCGCCAAGAGCGGCAGGTGCCAATGAAAGCAAGGAGATCATGGAATGAGCTAACGAGGACAATTATTTGGAGAAGCAGGCTGTCCAGAAGATCTGCCCAAACATCAGGGCTAGGTGCGGAAGATCGGGTAGAGCTTAAGGCATGGCAGGTTTTCTTGGATGAGCTTTCTGCAACGGTGACTTCCCTGTCAAACACAGCAAATTCAATGCTGATGGATTAATGGGACAAATATGATAAAGAATAAAATGTTAAAAATGCAAAATGTTTTTGATACAGACCAAGGTATATAAGGGATATCCATTTCATTAAACTCCAGAACAGGATGCATATCAAACATCAATCAAAGCAAAGTACGACAATACCACCCACAACTAGTACATCAGCATAGATATATTTCTCAGTAGCCTAAGGAATCCATGTTTTTTTTTTTGAATCTCATGATGGGGACAGTACTTTGAATCAGGTACCCCAAAGACATAAAAAAACAGAAGTTAAATTTAAAAAGGAAAATAAGTTTCCATTATTATCTGGACGGTTTGGCTTCTCAGGGCCAAACTGGTACATTGAGCAGCTGAACTACACCTTTGGCCTTTGCTAAATCTCAGAAAACCATGCAATTAGTTCCAGGTAAGATTTTTTATTTTTCAAATTTTAATAGTTCCATCTGATAAGCTCTTCCTGGATCCCTGTGCTATCACGAAACGAGAATCACATGGTGTACTAAAGGTACTACAAGGCAGTAATTTATCTGAACTCCAATAAGGATCTCTTAGGAGAGGTGCGAATGCAGTAACAGTAATCTGGTACACAAGACACGTTAACCGAGCTCGGAGGCCGCATAAACATAGTATTTAATACAACTGACACGCTTTAGCAGTTCGCAACAAACAACAGGCAAGAAACCTCTGATTTCAGTGAGCATAAGCATTTTAGGCAGCGAGATAAGGGCACGAATCCATGGCCGAAAAGCACACCAAACCAACACGAGAGACTATTGCTTGACGCAGGATATATAGGCTCCCCCTAGTCCCTACCTGCTGGCTGCTTCAATCTGTCTCCACATCTATCTACCCAACGAAACTGTACCAAAGGGAAACAAAGAGCGGCATGGAGCGAGGGTTAGGGTAAGGAACGCGGGCGGACCTGAGAGCGTTGGATTCCAGCGGCGGGGGCTCTCCTGGGGAAGGAAGCGGCGGCGGAAGCGCTTGTCGGGGATGCCCACGCCGGTGGCGGCGGCGGCGGCCGGCCATGGGTGACGGTGACCTGTGTGTCTCTGTGCGTGTCGCACGAGTCGGCAGGGAGGAGGAGACCAACGAAGAGGCTGTTCTGCTGTTGGAACTTAAGCGGGTGGCCCATGGGCCGAACCTTGGGGATTTGTTGGGCTGATTTGGGCCCAGAGGCGACAGGTGAGGCCCATCAGCATCAGGCCGAAATGGAAAGCGAAGAAGGCAGCAGAGCAGGAGACAGGAGTTTAGGAAAAAGATTTGGTCAAACCTTAAATCAAGAGTAAAAACAATAATGACTTTGTTTTTCGAGGACAACAAACATTATTGTTGTGACTAGATATGATGTCATATGTATGGTTCAGTATGGAGTGTACAGGTAATTCCACTGTTTGGATAAGGGCTCGTTCAGAGTTTTCAGGATGCAGCAGAAATAAATCCGACTTCCAAACATTTAATAATTGTCATGAAATCAGCGTCAACTAGGAAGACAAGTATTATAAGAAAAAAATACAGATCACCGACTAGTAACAATTAGTAACCAATAGCTAAGTCCGATAAAAAATGCCCCAAGGCCTTGTTTAGTTCACCCAAAAACCAAAAAGTTTTCAAGATCCTTGTCACATCGAATCTTTCGGCACGAAGCATTAAATATAGACGCACAGTTTAACTGTAAATCGCCAGACGAATCTTTTGATCTAGTTTGTCCATGATTAGACAATATTTGCCAAAAACAAACGAAAGTGCTACAGTGGCGAAATCCAAAATCTTTTCGCATCTAAACAAGGCCCAAGTACATTTATAGTTTTGAAACACCAAAGAGTAGCATCACATATCTTCAAAACAAACCGTAAAACCATAATGAGTTGGGAAACCGAATTCATTTGATAACTTAGGCCTTGTTTAGTCCGTGAAATTTTTTGGCTTTGGCTACAGTAGCACTTTCATTTGTATTTGATAATTATTATCTAATCATAGACTGACTAGGCTCAAAAGATCCGCCTCACAAATCACAAGCAAATTGTGTAATTAGTTATTTTTTATCTATATTTAATGCTCCATGCATACAGTGGCGTAACTAGGATTTACAGCTATGGTGGTCCATTGTCTAATTTTTTTAAGCCACGATAAAATTAACATGTCGGTACACAAGTCTATGAATTACAAAACACAATTAAGAAAAAAAACATATAGAGTTCATAAAATAAACGAGTCTAACTTTCTTAACATAGAATTTAAATATTGCATACCTATAATAGTTGAAGAACAATATATCACTATTTATTTTTGTGAGGCCCGCGCCTTTTAATAGCCTTGAAAGTGTTGATGATATCTTCCTCGCTCAACTGTAAGAAGATATCCCTCAATAAAAGTCACTAGATAATCATCCAAAAGGCTATCACCCATCTTATTTCTCAACTTGTTCTTGATAAAAGTTACCGCTGGAAATATTCTTTCAACACTTGTGGTAGCCACCGGTAGAAGCAATACCAACTTGATAAGTAAATAGACCCAATGATAAACTTTGTCCCTCTTTGTTTCAACAAGTTTTACTGAGAGGTCAACAAGATTGCTTATGCCTTTGAAAAACTCATTTGTTCTCATGTCATTAATAAAGTTTTCAAGTTGCAAATCGAGTCTTAGCAAGTCAGAGCTTGGAAATTCATTAGGGTAAAATTCAGCAAGACTATGTACCTTGTTTGCATCAAAAGAAGCAATGCGCCTTTTAATAGCCATGATAGTGTTGATGATATCTTCCTCGCTCAACTATAAGAAGATATCCCTCAATAAAAGTCACTAGACAATCATCCAAAAGGCTACCACCCATCTTATTTCTCAACTTGTTCTTGATAAAAGTTACCGCTGGAAATATTCTTTCAACACTTGTGGTAGCCACCGGTAGAAGCAATACCAACTTGATAAGTAAATAGACCCAATGATAAACTTTGTCCCTCTTTGTTTCAACAAGTTTTACTAAGAGGTCAACAAGATTGCTTATGCCTTTGGAAAACTCATCTGTTCTCATGTCATTAATAAAGTTTTCAAGTTGCAAATCGAGTCTTAGCAAGTCAGAGCTTGGAAATTCATTAGGGTAAAATTCAGCAAGACTATGTACACTACACCACAACCTTTAAACAGCGATGGACAATCCGTTGTTAAAAGGGGTGTACACCAATAGATAGTCCGTTGCTAAAGGCTATAGCGACGGACCGCTGTCGTTGCTATTGAAGCCGTCGTTGTATGTATACAGCGACGGACATCATATTTAGCGACGGACAGTTCGACAGTCCAACCTTTAGCAACAGACAGCCTGTTAGAGCTTTTAGCAACGGACAATCCATCGCAATAAGAACTTTTAGCAACGGACAGTCCATCGAGCTCAATTAAATAGATAAAAAAAAATAAAAAGCTGCTCTAAACGTATAGCCGATGATCAAACATTAGCCATACCTTGATTCACATACACAAAAGTGATCAAATTATCCATACATTGATTCTTATATCGACCTAGTACATTATATATATATATATATATATATATATATATATATATATATATATATATGTATGTATGTAATGTCACTTAATATGGAACTAGTCAAAACATGATGAGTATCAATCTGCAGCAACAAGAGGCAAAGGTGATCTGCCAGGGTCTTATATACATGTCACTTGCTAATTATATACAATAGTCACTTGCTAATTACCAATTTCATATTACATGTCCCACCAACATACTCTAAGTAAACCTACTTGCTACCCGAACTAAGATAAGAAGCTCATGTAACTGATTATCCAAAAGAGAGAGACTAGCACCTAAATCAGCTTCGAGTGGCAAATCATCCACCAACTTGCTAACTAGCACCATAGCAAACTCTGAAACCCAAACCAAACATGCAATTAGTAACATGTTTAGGCAAAGTTACTATGCTTCATTTTTTGTTAAATTAATTGGATCTTAAATAATGAGTTTTCCATATCTTTGAAGCTTACATATGTGTTGAGAAAGACAATTCATGTAGTAAATAGATGCTCCATAGAAACCTAGTCAATTAACACTTGTGCTACCCGAGCTAATGTTGCGGTACAGACATATGCAAATTAGATCTCATTGTATCTCTTGTTTTGACTTGTTTGCACTAGGGTTCAACGAGATAGTTTAGATGAATCAAAAATGAAAAAAATTATCACAGCTATCTCAAAGTCAGGTTATTTTTTGCCTACTAACTGTACATGTGCCACCAGCTCCTATCTCAAGTTTCCAGGAAGCTTTTTCTCACTGAAAATATGCAAATGCAGCCCATGTAAAGGAAAATAAACTAGGATTTATTGCAACAGTGTGTATCACATAGTCTATATATCACAAAATAGTTTATATATCACAGATCTGCATAAGATTGTTGAATTGAATATTGAACTGCATAAATCAATCCTTTATGTGCTAGCAATTGACAAAAACCTGATTACAACTTTAGAGCAATGCAACTCACCACAGAGGCTAGCCACGTCCTAGTTCTAATGGCTTGAACATGAGGAAGACTCCTTATCCTGTAGTAGCGTGTACTGTGAGCTCCGTGGTTGCCTCTGCTAGCTCGCTACATATTGGACAAAAACAACCTGAGCACAAATAGGTAAATTCATATAAGCTCATGTTGAAATAATAAGTATTTGTTCTTAACTTTGCATAAATAGATGGTCTCTTGTGCAAGGACTTGTTAAATATTGCTAGTGCTATTCTTAATTTGTAAAACTAAACATGTTACACGTTTCTCTGTGAAACCTGAAATTCCTTGAGGCAAGTGATCAGCATATTTATTTCCTACTAAAACCTGAATGAAGGGCACTGTGTTAGGTTCAAGAGGCATCACTCACTCATAGTCACTCAGTCACAGCCCCTGCTGTGAACTTTCTGTAATCAATTTAACACATTTGACTCTTTCTACCTTACTCCATCACTGGAAATTCATTTAAATGCAAATAGAAAAGGATATGGACTGAATTAATCACAGAAAAAGATATAAACAGTTTTAGGTAGCAGTACTATCACAGTCAAACATTAGATGCACTAGAAACTTGATCTACAGGCTATGTTACACTCTAAAAACTTTAAACATCTAACATGTTGAAACTGTGAGACATTGAGGGCTCCCTATCCTAGCCTATTTGCACTTATTGCAACATTGAGAGAAGCACTGCTATCAACATGGTAAACAAAGGAACAAAAGACTGTACATAAATCTCTATCTACCCGTCGATCCCTCCTACTCATATATGCCAATTTATGATTCACAAAAGAAAAAATGGGGAAAACGCAAAGGGTAAGCAGACAAGTTTTCTTCTATAGATATGTTAATTACCCACACATATAGAAGCAGCAGTAGCATACTACGCAAAACAGGTAATTCCTAGGCTAATAAAAAATAAGATCAATTAGCAGCCATATCTGAATCTGGATCAATCCACTGTCATTCTGTAATCCTGAACATAGTCATCCTTGAATCGGCAGTCATAGCTGCAACTAACTAAAGCAACCCAGTTAAGAAGAACTAGCAGAGAAGGATACATGAAACCCAAATTCATTTTGAAGCAAACCAGTAACCGTTAATTAGTTCAGTTGAAGCGGAGGGAAGTAGCTCGGACCTCTCGGCGCTGGCGCTGTTGGAGTGGAGGTGAGGAGGGCCCCATGTGCTGGCGCTCGTGGAGCTTCTCGGCACAGGCTGTGCTTGCTGGCTCGTGGAAATCAGTCATCATCAAAGCAGAAATCTGCTTGCACAACCTCCCTGCATCTAGCTAAAAAGATCTCCTTGCATGACCTGCATTGAGCACAGAAAAAAACATTGATCTATACTTCTTGCTCGTTTCCTGATCCATACAAAAGGACAAAAGAAAAAAATGAAAGATGCTTTAAACTCTGTATATACCCTCTCTGGCAGCTTGCTCGTTTCCTGATCCATACTTCTTCCTGGCTCGAGTAAATACAAAAGTATGATAGCCATAAGCATTGATCTATCTATAAGGTAAATGATCTAGTAAGTATAAAATTCAGATATATAATAGCCATGTAAACAGACTTGAGGAAAACACCACCTAAATTGAAAAAGTAACAGAGATGTAAAATCATACCGTAGCCATTTATCTGATGCACAGTGCAACACACTTACATCCACCAAAATTAGTGCAGTACAGCTCACCTACAAATTGCATTGCATAGCATTTTTCAAGTGTTTGTTCTTGAGCTATTCTATACCTATACCAAAGCCAGCAACACACAACAACCTGCCTGTCAAGGGGTAAAAACTAAAAAACGAAATGCATCACATCTCAGCTGAAATTGACACAAGGGACATTAATCCACAGGAAATTACAGACATCATAGATCAGGGAACCATATCAATTTGGGGAAAGGAGAGAACCAGCTAGGGTTACCCAAATGAAATCCATAAACTATGCACCTGGATCCCGCCGCTGCCGTCGCCCTTCTGTCGGGATCTCGCCGTCGTCGCCACCACCCAGGATGGGATCCCACCGACACTGGTGCCTTTGCTTGAAACTGTGCCAGGATCCAAACGCTCGCACTTCAGGCACCCAAACATGGCTGTGGCGGGGGCGGACTCGTCCTGGGGCGCCGCGGCTGATGTCCTGGGATGGCGTGGGCGCGGCTGACTGTCGAAGGCGGACAACCCAGTGACGGACGTCGGGGCAGGGGCTCGACAGCTGGTGGGGCAGGGCACGGCCGGGCGACGGGGCAGCCGACAGGGGCAGGCGGGCGAGCGATGGGCAGTCGTCTGGTGCCGCGCGGGTTGCAGGGGCAGTCGGGTGGGCGAGCGTCGTGTGTGGAGGCGGCGCAGGGCATGTGGATAAGTTGGTTTGGTCTTGGAGAAATGTATTTGGTCTGAGTGAGGTGAGTTAGGGTTTACAATTGACTATTGGGCTATAAACATCGCGCCAATGCGAATTCGTATATAGCGACGGACGATCCAACTTTTTTTTCTCGAAAACGCAGGAGAGCTGCGCTTCATTATATTAAGAAGAGAATAAAGGGCAAGAGCCCATACAACACCACACAAACCCACACACACACCCACACAAACAGACTCTAGGATTACATTCGAGCCGGAGACACCAAAACATAAGACGACCACGACTGAGCTAGACACTCTAACTACCAGGGAGGAGGGCAGCCAAGAAAGAAAGCCCTCGAGCCCCAGCCATAGACCACAGGTGGCGTTCCTCGCCAGCCAAGATGAGCGCTTTGGCAAGGTTCGGAGCCGCACCATCAAAAACACAACTATTACGATGGTTCCAAATAGTCCAAGCTCCAAGAATGATAAGTGAATTGACTCCTTGCCTCTTCAATCCGACCTCGGAGATGCTGCTAGCATCATCCCACCAAGCATGGAAGGATAGATCAGGAGATTGAGGGGACAAGTTTTGGAGACCGACTTGTCGGAATAGAAAGAACCAGAATTCTCTTGCAAACACACAATTCACAAGGAGATAGTCAATAGTCTCCTCTTCTTGGTCACAAAGAGGACAGCACTCAGGATGAGGCAATCCACGACGTGCGAGTCAATCAGCTGTCCAGCACGCGTTGTGCGCGACCAACTCAATTACTTATATATAGCAACGGATGATGCAACGCAAAAGTAAAATGTTTATAGCAACGGACCATCCATCGATGTATTGAAATTTAGCAACAGATGATCTGAGGGGCACCTTTAGCAACGGTTTATTCAACGCTAATTTTTATCTTTAGCAACGGATGTCCGATGCTATTTTAGTGTTGTGGTGTAGTGGTACCTTGTTTGCATCAAAAGAAGCAACACGCCTTTTAATAGCCATGAAAGTGTTGATGATATCTTCCTCGCTCAACTGTAAGAAGATATCCCTCAATAAAAATCACTAGACAATCATCCAAAAGGCTATCACCCATCTTATTTCTCAACTTGTTCTTGATAAAAGTTACCGCTGGAAATATTCTTTCAACACTTGTGGTAGCCACCGGTAGAAGCAATACCAACTTGATAAGTAAATAGACCCAATAATAAACTTTGCCCCTCTTTGTTTCAACAAGTTTAACTGAGAGGTCAACAAGATTGCTTATGCCTTTGAAAAACTCATTTGTTCTCATGTCATTAATAAATTTTTCAAGTTGCAATCGAGTCTTAGCAAGTCAGAGCTTGGAAATTCATCAGGGTAAAATTCAGCAAGACTATGTACCTTGTTTGCATCAAAAGAAGCAAAGGAATCTGCTAGATTCAAAGCAGCCATACAAGTAAGAAACTCCATATTTACCTCATCAAATTGACTGTCAAGCTCTTGACTAATTCAATGACTCCAATATATACTTCTCTTCTGAAGTGATCATCATTTGTTTGGTTTGGAGCAAAACGTGTTGATCTTCCATATGGCACATAATTATTTTCCATTACAGGAACTTGAATGCCAAATTTGTTGCAAAATATATAACCCTTTGAAGAAATGAAACCCACCCATCAGACGTCATATGTTGCATTTTACTCTTTGCCAAACGAACAAGTGACATTGCATTAAGAATATCTTGATCTTTTCTTTGCAAACACTCAGATAATTCATTTGTGTGTCCAAGAATATCAAGCATCAAATGAGCATTGAAAATGAAATCAAATGACTCAAACACTCCAACCATAGTATGTATTTTTGGCCAATCACCCCTTGATGAAGTATCTTGTCCAAGAGATATGAGTACATCGCGAATTGTGGGACACATAGCAATCATGTTGACCACAGTTTTGTAATGAGAGCCCCATCGGGTATCACCAGGTCTAGGCAGCCCCATCTTTTGATTTAACCCACTTCCAGATTCTAGTATACCACACTCAAGTGCTTTCATGACATTATCATATTGGTGATGTCGAAGCATTCCATGACGCTTACAAGAACTACCAACAATGTTTAGCAAGAGGGATACTCGATCAAAAAAACACACACAATCACCACTGTCTTTGGCAACAGCAAAAAGAACCAATTGGAGTTGATGTGCGAAACAGTGAACATAATAAGCAGATGGTGATTCTTTTATGATCAAGGTTTTCAGCCCTTTAATCTCCCCTTTCACGTTACTAGCCCAATCATAGCCTTGCCCACGGATTTGAGTTGTATTCAAACCATGACTAACTAGTAAAGATTGAATTGCTTCCTTAAGTGATGAAGAAGTAGTATCATCTACAGGAACAATTCCAAGAAACCACTCACATGGCCTTCCTGATTTATCAACATAACGCAAGCAAAGGGCTAGTTGTTCTTTATGGGAGACATCACTAGACTCATCAGCTAAAATTATAAAGTAATCATCACCAATTTCCTTAATGATTTGATCTCTTGTCTTCATTGCACAACATTGAATAATTTCTTTTTGTATGTCTGGACTAGTCAAAGTGCAATTACCTGGAGCATTCTTCAATACAAACTTGTCCACCTCTTCATTATTTGCTTCAAGCCACTTCAAAAGCTCAATGAAGATCCCTCTGTTGCTAGACTCTTCACTTTCATCATGCCCACAGAATGCTAACTCTTGCTGCAAAAGAAACCTCAAACATCTAAGTGAATAAGTCAACTTGATCTTGTAAAGACACCGCTCCTCACTACCCACCTTCCCAATTTTATCATCAATTGCTCCATGGGGAGTCATAAATAAGTTGTATCTTTCTTGAGCTGCATTGTGAGCACTTGTTACACTACCCACATGTAAATCAAGTGCATCATTTCTATTCCAAGTTCTCCAGCCACCTTCCACAAATGCAGATTTCTTAGTTTTCTCCTTTGCAAACAAGTAGCACACAAAGCAAAATGCTGCTTCCTTCTTGATACTATATTGAATCCAAGGATATTTATAAAACCATAGAGGATTGAATTGTTGATCCCTTTGTCCAATTTTTCTACTTTCAAATTCATGAGCATAAGGTTGGTATGGGCCTTTGATGATATAAGATCATCGAATTGCATCTTGATCATTGACAGGATAATTTGCAATAGGCTATCTTTCCCCTGGATCAAGTGGAAGCCGACTAATATCATAAACTGGTGGACTTGGAGTTGGAGGCACTGGAGTTGGAGCCACGTTTTCTTCAATCACTCTATCTTCATCTAGCCTATCTTCTTGTTCTTCAATTTCCTCTTCTGGGATAGCTGTAGCCAACGAAGGAGATGGAGAAGAAGCCTTCTTCTTTGATTCATATTTCTGAAAAAGAGAGGCGATATCACCACTCCTCTTCATTTTTAACAAATCTGCAAGATAAATAAACCAGCCCAATGTTTCAATTAAATATTTAAATTATTTCAGTGATACAATAAAATTTTAAAATTACGAGTGAAGTCATATATGTAAACCTAGTCATGGTGAGATAGAGATCAATCAGATTGATCTAATTGAACCCTAGGTCAAGTGCCGGACGCATGTGATACACGGCGGTAGTAGATGGGATCTACTGCTGGGCGGCGGATTGCCGGACAAAGTGTTGTTCGGTAAAACAGCCGTAACTTTTGATCCGTAACTCGGATTGAGACGATCTCTAAACGAAAATCATAGAGAAAAAAATTTTACATCTGATTCTCCACATGAAACCGTGTTCAGAGAAATTAGAATTGCGAACAAAGGCCGGGAAAATAGAGTTTTTGGATCCACATAGATATTGTCCACCTTATGTAATGGCCTGTGTGCCAATCTGTGAAGATCCTACCCGCAACTATGTAATTTTCATTCACTGCCTTGTGTTAGTGATAGCTAGTCTTGGTGGAATCATTAATGGAGGATGGCGTACGTGGATCATGGAGATGGAGATCACCATGATGAACAGATAGATGGAGATGGAGATCCCCAAAGTGATAATGGGCTATACCAAGTCATATCTATGTTAATGCCATTCTTACTATGTTCTACTTTCATATGCGATGATGTTTTGTCTACATGCGCGTGGTAGTGAAGTAGAACGATCCCTCAGCAATGTTTAAGTTACATGCTCCCCAAACCTTGCACTGTCATGTGTCTTGTACAATCAGTGGTAGGTCTATGAAATTAGGGTGCCACTGGTTTTCCTTGACTAGGCAGGTTCGTATCGGATACTTACTGTAGAAGGGTTGGTTTCTTGAACAAGGTCATACTAATGGTTAGGGACCTTGGAGCATAAGTAGTTGGGCAACACAAGCATAGAGATGCCACCCCAACAACAAGAGTCATATGTGATATGATTAGCAAGGAGTTTCTTACCTATCTACCATATCTACTAGCTGTGATGCTAAAGCTCACTAGTATACTTGTTAGTTGTGGGTCTTAAATCACTAAGTATCAATTGAGGGATATTGATTTTAGTGGGAGTAGATTTTATTTAATATTATTTACTCTGTCTTGGATACGTTGTCTTAGTATTTTGTATTACTTTTATTGTAGATTAATGGCGCCCACCAATCAAACATTTACTTTGCACTCAATTCTTGAGAAAGATAAGTTGAATGGAACAAACTATGCAGATTGGATCCGCAACCTGAGAATTGTTCTCAGGGCTGAGAAAAAGGAAGAGATTCTAGACACACCATTAACAGAAGCACCTGAGATTAATGCATCTACTGCAGAGAAGAACGCTTACAAGAGAGCATGTGATGCGGATCTTGAAGTTTCTCATATCTCTTCCCTATCTTTCCACACTTGGCAAACCACGGTCACCTGCGTGCAAATATACGCATAGCCTAGGAGCACACATTTGGAGAAGTAGAAGGAGCTAAGAAAGGAAAAAGGAGGAAAGACAAGTTCCAGGTGAGAAAAGCGCAAGAGAAAGATCTAGTGAAAGGGCTAGTGCCAAGAAAAAAACTTTTAGGATAAAAATATAGGAAACTCTTGTAGATGACCTTTTTTCTCTGCATACTAATTTATGAGTTGACAAACACCATATTTTGAAGAATAAAATATGAGAAACTCTTGGAAATGCTCTAAGTAAAGAGACGTTGGCATTTGGCAAAATATGTCATATAATTTTTTCCTTCTTTAGCAAAAGAACAATTGGTGAAGTTATTGTAAAACTATTAAAAGAATAAGTAGAGAAATATTATATGTTAAAAATCATTTCTTCACATGCACATGACAGAAGAAACAAAAATCCTCAGTTCATTTACAGTTGTAGAATATGTTATGAAAAACACTAGCTCAACTTAGACTGGTTGTAATAAGGAATAATTTACTCTAGCTGAATAGAATAATTCATGAGCCAGCTTCTGCTCGACAGCCAAAGCAAATGCAAGTAACCAACAGCAACAACCAATCACATTTGAGCTTAATGTGGCAGAGCTCTCAGTTCAAACATTTCTGGGACATGACCTCCGTGTCATATGCAAGATAAATGCAATTTCCAGCATAAATAAATATATACATCACCAAGGAAAGTAAGGCTGAGAAAAAGGAAGCACATATAAAGCATGGAGGCATCATCCTGGAAGCACAAAGAGTAGCATTTCAAACTCACAAAGGGTAGCATTTCAAACTCATAACTTGAATGTGTCAGGTAGCTCGAACTAGTTCATGACTAAATAACTAGCATATGTAATGCTAACCTGCATGACATCTTGTAAACAGCTTTCTCACAACATTACAAAAGCGTTACATTAAAGCACCGGTAAAATAGATAACCAAATGATAATAGATTTATCTAGCTTTGCATCACCAAATTCTAGTAGATTTACCCACACTGCTAGCTGCCCAAACTTGGAAAATCAAGCTCTTGCTGAACATTTAGAGAAGTATCCCACAAGCAACAACCTTAGTCCTTGGTGGCAAGAACCGGTAACTCTATGTAACGGGGAATGTATGGGGTAATATACAGATAGTCCTCTCCTAGACTCCGGAGAACATGCAGTTCCGTACTATCCATGTAATATGATACCAGTTTCTGGTTCCAGTGCTGAACAAGGAATATTGAATTGTGATCTGGATGAATGGCCACAATATCAAAATCATTGAACGGGCAACTCAGTGATCCAAAGAGCTGTGAACAACTCACATTGTGCTTCAGAATCCATTCTTGTGTATCATAGTCCTCAAGAACCCAAACTGATAGCTCTGTGAATTGGAACTGGAGGTCTTTAAATTGCAGATCCGTACTGATGCAGTGCAGATGGCCTTGGGATTGATCAATAAAAGCAGGAATGTTAACTCCTTGCTTATCATGCCAACGGATGACCCTACAAATTTTCGCTTCCCCGTCCACTGCAACTATCATATTCTCCTTTTTCTCAGCATGGTAGACTACAAAATGCAACAAACCATTGACCAAAGCCTTGCCACACATGAATCCGATTATGACTTCACCCCACAGTCCCCATCCACCGCCCTCTTTACCTTGCTCCAACTTGCTTGACCTATTACTCCATGCCCTAGTTTCAGATGAGTAAGAGTGCACCATTTCTATCTCCACCTTCCCCTTCAGATTTATCCAGAATTGGACCAAGTGGAAGCGTGAGGAGACAACCGGGTCAAACATCAGATAGGTGTGTGCATATCTTTCCCCATCATCACCATCATAGTTCTCTTTCAGTTGAGGTGGAGACGGACAAGAGCTAGAGCTGGCGGGCACAGTCACCAATTCCTCAGTCGTAGGGTTGCACACAATGTACCCAAACTTGTTATCTTGGATGCACCCAAAGAGCAAGATCCCGTTGCAGGAATCCAAGAGGGCGATACGCTCGACCCCAGGCAGCTTCGCCATGAGGAAGGAGAAGGAAGGGTCGACTGGAGGAGCATATTCTCCGCTCCCTGGTAGGCTGGTGAAGTGCCCATAGCTGTAAGGCCCGTCAGCACCACCGTGGAAGAAGCCTTCCAAGGTCTGGGGCAGCTTCTTGCAGTGGAGGGGGTTGGCGATGAGGTCGTGCCAGGGTTTCGACACACACTTGGATCGGCGGACATCCTTGACGGGCACGCATGAGAGGATCTCCACCATTAGGTCATCATAGAGGCCCGCCACCACCGTCCCCTTTGCGCAGTCCATGCCGCCGGGAACGAGGAAGGGATGCGCCACAAGCTGCAATTTTTGCGGAGAATCAGGTGAGGTTAGGGGATGGATGCGCACAAGAGAGGCACGGACCAAGAAATGCGACGGATGGGGAATCTACCGGCTGCCGGAGAGGGTCCGCGTCGACGGCGGCGTGCTAGTCAGGGGGGATCGGGGAATTGCCCAGATGGGGAATTTTCTAAACCCTTGCAGCTTTGCACCTCCTGACTCTCGTGTCTCACCTCATGACACGGTGATTATTAACTTTTTACCATTATTACCATCGGTACCTCCTCAGATAGCAGCTTTAGAATTGCCACTACATCTTCACTGGTAGAAAGAGAAAACAACTACAAATTTACTATATTTGCTCGCGTGGCAGGAGGAGAGCCAGAGAGAGACAACTGACAAGTGGGGTCTAGTTGTCTGTGAGTAGAAAGACATCAGGGGTAGGGGGCATCATTTTGCATGGGGCTGGTGACTTGGATCCATGCTAGAGTGAGGTGTTGGCATGCCACGTGAGCAGAAGTGGCATTTTTGTATCGAATTTCTCTTCCTACTACTAACATGTAGTGCCAGTTCTAAGAATGCTATGTCAGGGGTCGACATCCAAAATAATGGTAAAAAATTAATAAATATCCCTAGGACATGACCACGCAACTGCACGACACTGCTACTACGCGCATGACTACACCGAGTCGCTTCCGCTGCACCTGCGCATCTAGTGGTAATCCCGTGATCTATAACTTGTAGTTGATCCTGTTTATGAGGTCGAAATATTTGTTTTCTAGCTAGCGTAGCATCCTCGTAATCCTTCAGCACAGTGGCGGCCAGCCCAACATAGTCCACGGCCAAATGGTGAGGGGTACTACACTTTGGGCCAAATCTACAAGGTGGTCCATGGACCACTCTGTCCACCTTGTAGCTCCGCCACTACATGCATACGTCAAATAATTTGATGTGATGTGGAATCTTAAAAATTTTTGAAACTAAACCAGGCCTTATATAAATAAAGCTGTACAAACATCTCAGTCACCTTCCAGTATTAATTGAAACGGTATTAATCGAAACCAAATAATAACAGAGGATACACAGCTAGTGAAAGGGAGGAAACACTCTGCCTCATTTCCATGGCAGTAGAAACCTGAATGGCCAGTGAATCCACAGAAGCAAACTAGAATGGGTAACACGAACTGATCAAACATTTTCATGCAGATTACGGATGGAACAAAAAAAAACAGACGAGACTGAATTCCCTTCAAACAAGCATCTCAAGCTGTCAATAATATACAAATACGAATGAAGTACTAGCTACGTCCTTCCAAATATATAAATATTTTTTATCCAAAGAGTGATTCATGCAACACAAACCGACTTCTCCATATAATCATGGACTTGAAAGGAAATTGACCAATTCTTGTTTAGACTATATTGAAGAATTTGTTACATAATCATTACAGTTGAAAATTAGATTATGACTCCATTTACCACTTTATATGGAGCTGAATCAAGTTAGAAATCCGTTTTGTAATGCATTCAGTCTAAATTGAGGCTAACCTAGGTGAAGCTAAAATGAAAGATTTATAACCTTCAGTGCACGACCGGGACCGGCAGTCACCAAATTTGAATATTAATCTCGTGCGCAGCACAATAGGTACTTTTTTTTTTGCGAAAATGCACAATATAGGTACTATAATGTACCAAATGGTGGATTATCAAAAAAAAAAAACAACAAAATGGTGTCAAAAGGTCATATTTGTTATACCTTTTGAGCAATCAGGTTAATTCTCAGGTAAAAACAGGAACATCAAGCAGCTCGCTTCAGTTAAAAAGTGAAAGATGTATGTTCTAGAATAAAATGTTGTATGCCACAAATATATTGCAAAGAAAAATGGTAATAGTACCTAAATGTTGCTTCATCCAAAAGAAGCTATCAAATAGAACAAGATGGGAGGGAAGCTTTATTAGAATTATAGGAACAATCATTGCATGTGTATATGGGAAAGCTAGCATCATTCTCCCTTCATTTGCAGCAACAAACTAGAAATCTTTTGGCACTGGAATTTGAGATGAAATGCATTCAAAGTGAGATCAAATATCAAACTGCAGGGTGCAGGGAAAGAAACATTGTTTTGCTAAATGTAATTTCTCTCCACGACACTCTTAAAAAAATGCAAATAATTTGCATGTAAAGCAATCTCTGCACCTCTATCAGGCCAAAATTCTACTAGGCTGCTACAGCAAGGTTCAAATTACTATTCCCCAGCACAGATTAAAGCAATGGTCCGAAAACACTATGAATATCATGTAATGGAGGTGGAGCTTTCAGTCAAAAGCATTCTGAAAGATGCACTGTCCACACTCCCAGCATACAAAAGATACACCATGGAAACAAAATCTAGAAGTCATCGATCACTCACTGGAATATTTATAAGATGATTATCATTCTAGAAACACAAAGAGTAGAGTACTAAAACTGATAATTTGAATACAAAACATCCGAAGCAGTGCAATAAGCCAACTGCATACACGATAACTTGCCCCAAGTCTCAATTGCTTCCTGGCAGTATTTATTCGACCAAAAACACAAAAAGGAATACATCCAAGCACCAGCAAAATGCACCGCCTAATTCCAGTTGAACATCCCAAGGAGTATGATAAAAGTAACCAACAGTGATTAATTTGAATAAAACATTGCTAGTCTCTTTACACTATTGTTGGTTGCCCCTCCAGAAAATCAGTTGAAGCTCTGCCGCTGAGCACAGGCACATCCGCGAAATAGGGAACATAAGGGATAATCAGCCCACAACCATGTCCTAGAGTGTAGAGATCACACACTTCCTCAGTATCCATGTCATATGACATCAGTTTCCAGCTGCAGCGGTGAACGAAGAAAACCAAATTGCGATCTGGGTGAATGGTGATCACATCTAAGTCATTGACTCCACAACTCATTTCTCCAAACAGCTGTGAACAACTCACGCTTTTCTTCAGGACCCAATGCCCTGCATCATAGTCCTCAAGAACCCAAATGGATAGTCCAGTGATGTGGATGGGATGGTCTTGTTTTTTATGTGCAGTGATGCAATGCAGGTGTCCTTGGGATTGACCAATAAAAGTAGCATCAGTAAATTCATTCAAGCCTGGCCAGTGGATCGCCATAAGTTTCTTCCCTTGCATGTCCGCCACAACTATCTTAATATCCTGTCTCTGTGACGGTGTTAGTATGGGCTGCGGGTAGACTGGAACATGCAGCATGCCATTAACATCAGCATAGCCCAACTTAGATCGCACTTCGTCAAGTTCCATCCATTCTCTCCATTTTATCCATTCTGTAGTACTATTTCTCCAAACCCCAGTTTCAGATGAGAAGGCAAGCACAGTGTTGACTAACCTAGTTTCGTCATTACTGTGCCAGAATTGGAGCAGGTGAAAGTGCGAGGAGACATCCGGGTTGAAAATCAGAAGGCTGTTGACTTCATTTGCAAAATGTTGTTCACAATCACATGTTCTGGGCGGATGTGAACTAATGCCAGGGCTGGGCACGCACATCCATTGTTCAGTGGCAGGGTTGCAAATGATGTACTTGTATCTGTCACAATCAATGAAGTTCTCAAAGAGGAGGAGTCCATTGTGGGCGCTCAAGAGTTTGATTTGCTTAATCTCAGGCAGCTTTGTGAGGAAGGAGAATGAGGCATCGACGAGAGGCACAGATTTCCCTGATAGGTTGATGAATCGCAAATCATTCACGCCACCGCCAACGCTGCTGTCGATGAAGAAACCCTCTAGGGTTTGGGGGAACTTTCGGCGGCCAAGGCGATCGACGATGAGGTCGCACCAGCCTTTGGAGACGCACTTGAACCGGAAAAGTGGCTTAGCGGGGAGGCAGGAGAGGATCTTCACGACGGGGTCATCAGGGAAGCCATCAGCTGCAGCGGCCTTGGTCCTCTTGGGGCCATCCATGGTACTACGGAAGCAGTACCTGGAGGTGAGTTGAGGCTGCAAGGAGAACGGTATGAGCATCGAGAGAGAAATGAAGCGTGGCAAAATTGTCTGGGGAGCTTACCAGCCACAGGAGACAATGGGGATCAACAGATCATCAACACAAGAGCACTGCTGGTGTGTGGTGTACAGCAACCTTAAAAACTACTCTAAACGCATTGCCAGATTCAATCCTAGGATGAATGTAAACATAAAAACATTCCACAGTTAGCCATATACCTAGCCCAGCCAATCTGTTGCCCATAATGGAAAGAGCAGGACTTACCAAGGGGAGCAGCCATCAGGGTCTGTGGTCAAACATCCGGATCGAGTGCCTATTGCATCACCCACCTACGAATCAACAACAAACAAATGAGTTCAAGCCAAAAACACAGATTGTAGGAAAAATCGCCGTGGAACCCTAACCCTACTTCGTCATAATAAGGCGGCGGCGGGGGGTGGGGGGTGGGATGGGGGTGGTAATGGCCTCACTTACCTGCCTTATGTTCGGAGCGCCTGTGGGGACTGTAGATCTATGGGGTTCGATCGAGCAGGGCTCACCGTCTTCGCTGAAGTAGAGCGTCGTTGTCTCAGTCGTCGTGGAGCTGAGCTCGGGAGAGGGGAACGGAGAAGAGGAAGGGGAGGGTGGGGGAATGAATGGGAACGGGGTGACTAATGGATCAGGGCGAGAGCATAATCGAGCCAGGGGCAAGAATGTATTTTTCCCCTACCTGATCCAACGTGGTAGGCTGATCTGGACTAACACGACGCAAGAAAATAGCAAAAATGAAGCATCGGACACAGTGCATGCGGCAAATGTTTAATTGCCAATCTAAAGCTGGCAACTGAAGGAGTGGCAACCAAATGCGATAGCAGATACTTTTCTTCCCTTGCTTGTCCACCACAGCTATCTTGTGTGTGTGTGTGTGACCATGGCGAGTAGACTAGAACATGCATCATGCCATTAACATCCGCACAGCCCAACGTAGATGGTGCTTTGCCAAATGCTAGCGGTTCTCCCCATTCTGTCCATTCTCTAGTACTATTTCTCCAGACCCAATTTCAGATAAGACATGCACATTTTGCAATGACATGATACCATAGCGCCAGTGCCAGAGCTGGAGCAGGTGAAAGTGTGAGGAGACAGCCGGGTAAAAAAAATCAGAAAGTTCTTGACTTCACTTAAGAATTCGTCTTCAGTGATCTTTATCAGTGGATGTTTAGTAGTGCCAGGGAAGGGCACGCGCATCCATTGTTCAGTGGCAGGTCTGCCACGATCGAAGGAGCACGCAAACAGGAGGAGCCCATTGTGGGCGCTCAAGAGGTCGATTTGCTTAATCCCAGGCAGCTTCGTGAGGAAGGAGAAGGAGGCATCGACGAGAGGAACAGATTTCCCTGACAGGTTGTGATGAATCGTCAATAATTCACAAAATCACCGTCGCTGCCACTGACAAAGAAACCCTCTGGGGTTTGGGGAAACTTCCTGCGGCCAAGGTGATCGATGATGAGGTGACACCAGCCTTTGGAGACGCACTTGAACCAGAAAAGCGGCTTCGCAGGGAGGCAGTTGAGGCTGCAAGGGTAATGGGATGGTCGCTCGGCCAATCGTGTTGAGAGGCCAAGTACGGTCAGGACTCTTTCTTTTTTTTAAAAAAAATTATTAATATTTATGATATCAACTAAGTATTATTGGGTTCTTCATTAATTGTATTTTCATAATATATCTATTTGATGTTATAAATCTTTGTAACTTTTTTTATAATTTTGGTCAAACTTGAGATGCTTTGACTGTTCAAGATTCTTAGAATGACTTATAATTTGGGATGGAGGGAGTATCACTTTCTTATATTTTTATATATTTAGATAAATGCATATTACCTCCGAGCCACTATAGGAACATAGCTCCAGAAACAGCTCTTTTAGACCAGTACACGTTCTGAGAATATGAAATACACTGGCCCCAAAGGTGTGTCCATTGCTGATTACGAAGAGGTGCAAGAATAATAGATGAGGGAGTACTGTAAGGTGTTCCATCAGGTACTGAAAAACAAATATGTCCTGCTGAGTCACAAGAAGACAGCAAAAAAAGAAAGATCATATTATTAAGTGGCTCAGAAGGGGAAAACATTCATTTTCTAAAGAACTGATTACCACACGACAAAGGTAGTTATAGCCTAATGGATTTTTGCTATGTACTTCTGATGCAAAACTGGGCCAATGTGAATCTAGATTAAACATGATAATTTTCTATTTTAACATGCTTCAGTTCTGAAGTCTTTCCCCAACTACAAAGCCTGACAACAGATATATAATGAATAGATACCATACAAGAACAAATGAAGGTTATTAAAATTTTCACAACTGTTCATATCTCCTTCCTAACCACTAACCAGACTAAGATTGATGCCCCTGTGACTAACCAATAAACTACAGCAGCATATATATCAAGATTTCTTTGAGCTTCCTCACCCAAGCAAAGTGTAGATTTTGCAAGGATATTCTCGGATGCCACCATTATCAGAGCATCCTGTCCAGCCCCATATGTTGAATTGGACTAACCGCCAAAGTCATGTTCCTTACTTAGGACTCACATCTAGACATATTAGAAACAAGATTGTCAAAATCTCAATTCTATCAGATGACTTAACGATTCCCTATGGATAAAGGAGCTTGATTCATGATTCTACTAAATAGAATATATCTTTTTAGCATTTTCATATTTAAGTTTATGATTGTGATCCAATTTAATGACCTCTGGTCCGATTTAGGATCACAATTTTGACAACCTCATTCTTCTATAATATCACATAATTGATTAAGGAAGAGATGTAAGGTCAGAAAGATAATCTCTGGCAAACTTGCAGTGCAAAGATAGCTGAAATTCAGCATATTGGTACAGATGAATCAATAAGATTGCTACCATAAAGCTAAATTACCTCTCATATACACATTAGATCAATGCTGTTTTTTTCTCTAGCTGAATTTTCAAGGTTTTGCCATCTCTGATATTATAGTTGGCTTAAATTATTTTTGTCACTCTTTATTCAACTGATATGCATTCAGGAAGATTATTCATTCTTGCATGTATTTCTATTGGAACACAGATAAATCAAACTGAATGATGCAAGCCTGCCTGATATAAAAAACTGAAAGTCTAAAACTATGAAACAAACTGTCTGCAGCTAGATCAAACCGAACGATAAAAACCTGCTACATCAAACTAAATGACCAAACTGAGATTGTCTGATGGACAAACTGAAGATTTGTTTCATGGCCAAAGTGAACGCATTCCACAGCCTAAAACTTAAAGATGAATGCCTGAAACTATGAATGACTGAACTTCAACAGATTTATGTATAAACCAGTTCATGCAGATGACCTGATTTTTGTTCACTGAATGCCCAGGCTGACTGGTTGGCGATCATCTGAATCGGCCATCATCACCGTGCCTGTCGGTCACCTATTGCCAGATGATTTACAGGAGAAGTGAGTTGAGACAGAGCCTGCACAGACAATTGAACTAAAATGATGAACGGTGATGGCTTGTTGGGTGCCGACAACGACTGATTAAACTGACCAGCAGTGATCCAGCAAAACAAAACTCACCATGACGAATGGTGATGGGCTAATTCCGGCAGTCCATGGTCTTGACGAAGCACAGTGAGGACAGGGCAGAACACCATGGGCCGCCTGGGGCAGCGAATAGACTCACGGTGAGCATCATCGGCTGAAAGAGGAAGCCGCGGTGAGTTGGAGCTGAAGGAGCACCACCGGATCATTGTATGCCACTGTCTTTGCCAGCCAAATCGACAGTGGCTGCGATGCCCTTGAGCTCCTCGGCCGCCAAATTCAGCCAGGACTAAAATTTACAAAGACAAGAAAACCCACCAGATAAATACTACTGGAAGTTAAAATAAAAATATAAATACTACTGGGTAGATAAGATACCATAGCTTAACTTCTCCAGACTGATGACACTTCCAAAACATCTTCATGTACAATTAAGCACAACATAACACGTCCTAATAACACTTGACTCTGTTAAAAACAAGGAACCATAAAATCAGAAGCAAATTAAAGTGCTTTAAATTTACCAATCGCATGCGTGGCAACTGAATGAAATGTCAAACCACACTACCACAGGCTAATTGGAAGCGGGGACTGGATAACCAAGCATGCACAGCAGCATCATGGAGAGGGTGTAATTTTGCTTGTTAGCCTTTTTGGCAGTGGCTTGCCATCCTTGAGTTATCGGTAACTATTCCTTGTGTTCATCTTTACTTGCTCGCTGACGTTGATATGCTTTCACCGAGTTACTTTGATTAGTTTTGGGAACCTAGAATAAGATCACTTTTACTGAAATAACTAATGTTGTAAACTTCATTGTAGACTTGCTTTCCCAAATGTATGAACTTACTCATGCTGGTGCAACAACCTCTCAAGCTTTGAGCAAAAGTACCACATTGAAACAGTACAAGAAGTAGACACTTTAGTCTAAACGTGTCTTAAAATCAGATGACTTCATCATAAGACTAAGGACCAGATCTTCTTGAACTCCTCAAGAGTAGAAAAACAAAAACGGAGTTTCTTCAGCAAATTATAAAGCTATTGCTCTAAAAACAAATAAAGCCAAAGGATGCCGAAATAATGATAGGTCTTATTGCAAGGACTCCCCTCATTCATACTTAACAAAAGTTCAGACTTGCAGCATTACAATACTAAAATTTACAATGATAAGATCTATCATATACATACTACAGGGTAGATAAGAAACCATAGCTTAGCTTCTCCGGAATGATAACACTTCCAAATCACCTCAGCGCTGATAGCAGTTGGTCATGTATCTAGTATAGCAGGGCCTAAGTATTGCCCATTGCAGTTTTGTTTTCTTTTCTGTTTCAGTTGTGTGGCTGTAATAGGCTTGCTTGGGGGTCAAGAAGATAAGACCCTTGGCAGCCAAGTTAACTAGGAATCTACTCTAGAATATGCCTATCCAAGAGGTAGCCCTCAGCCTATAAGAGCTGGAGATTGGGCAAGGGTTTTGTAACCGAGATCCACTTTTGCAATTCAATCAAAAGGCCATAGCAGGCAAACTGCCCTCTGGCTGTTGCCAGATCAATCTCGTGTTCACCTAGTTTATCCAACAATTGGTATCAGAGCGAGTCCTTGATCCTGAGAGATGGCCACCTCCGCAGAGAGAGCAGCTGCCACCGCAGCAGCCGCCGGGCAGCGTGCGCAGCGTCTGGCAGCGGCAGAGGCCGCAGCCGCGCAAGCGCAGCAAGCCGCGGAGGCCGCAGCAGCCGCAGCCAGGGAGGCCGCTACCACGGCCGCCGCCCTGCGTCGAGAGCTCTGGGATGAGCAGCCACTTGAGGAGGAGGAGCCGCACCAGGATCTGCGCGAGGAGCCGCGCGATCGCCGCCGTCCGCCTCGGAGGAGCCCGGACCGGATGCGCAGGCAGTCGCGGTCGCCGGATCAGGATCGCCGTCGCGGACGTGGCGGCAGGGGCCGCTCGCCGGTGATCCAGGCCGTGTACAAGGACTCCGGCGGCTCCACCACTTGGCCGATGCTGTCCAAGACCAACTACCACGAGTGGGCGTCGATCATGAAGCTGAAGCTTCAAGCTCGCCAACTTTGGGACGCGATCGAGTACGGCGATCTTCCCCACCATGAGGACCGTCGCACCGTCGAAGCGCTCATCGCCGCCGTTCCTCAAGAGATGCAGATGCCGCTGTCGGAGAAGGCGACGGCGAAGGAGGCGTGGGACTCCCTCGCCACTGCACGCATCGGAGGAGAACGAGCTCGGCGCACCGCTCTACAACGTCTACGCCGCGAGTGGGAGTTGTTGTCTTTCCGCCCAGGTGAGCAGGCTGAGGATTTTACTCTGCGCCTGGTTGCTTTGAAGCAGCAGCTCGCCCTCCATGGCGACACGGACATCAACGAGGAGCGTGCGGTGGAGAAGCTCCTGCGCGCTGCACCGGCCAAGTACGCGCAGCTCTGCATCGCCATCGAGACCCTCCTCGACTTCTAGGACCTCACCATCGAGGAGGTGTCGGGTCGACTGAAGGCGGTGGACGATCTGCAGGAGGTCCCCGGAGAGCCCCTCATCATCGCCGGCAAGCTGATGCTCTCGAAAGAGCAGTGGCATGCATGGCAGAAGGAGAGAAAGAAGGGCGTCCAGGACTCTGCTTCCGCCAGCGGCAAGGAGCCGCGGCGTCGCCCCCGTGGCGGGAAGAAGCAGAGGGCCAAGAACGAGCGCCGCGAAGACGACGGCGAGCGCAAGGCCAACCGCGACGACATCTGCCTGAACTGCAAGCGGCCTGGTCACTGGGCACGCGACTGCCGTGATCCTCCGCGACAAGGCGGTGGCGGTGGAAGAGATTGCGGCGGCCAGCAGCAGGGAGGCGGCGGCGGTGGTGCGCGGGGCGCAGCACATGTCGCAGAGGCGGATTCGGATGATGGCGCGCTCTTCTTCGTCCACGGCGTCGTGCAACTGGAGGAAAAGGCGCCTGAAGTCCTCTGCACCAAGGCCGCCGCGTTCCTGGACTTCGCCGAGCCGCGCGCACGTGCCTTCCTCGGTGACGCCAGCGACGAGGACAAGCTCGACGGCTGGTACCTCGACAGCGGCGCCACCCACCACATGTCTGGGCGTTGTGAGATCTTCTCCGAGCTCGACACGACCATCCGCGGCACGGTGAAGTTCGGTGATGCATCGTGCGTGGAGATCCAGGGCGTGGGCTCGGTCGTGTTCCAGGCGAAGAACGGCGAGCACCGCGTCCTCCACGGTGTCTACTTCATTCCGGCGCTGCGCAACTCCATCATGTCCCTGGGTCAGCTCGATGAAGCGGGCTCGAAGGTGGAGATCGAGCACGGTGTCCTACGAATCTGGGATCAGCGCAAGTGCCTCCTCGCCAAGGTAAAGCGCGGCAGCAACCGTCTCTACATTCTTCACCTCGACGCCGTGCAGCCTGTATGCCTCGCCGCGCGGAAGGACGACGATGCCTGGCGCTGGCACAAGAGGCTTGGACATCTGCACTTCGACGCGATCCATCGGCTCGCGAAGGAGGAGATGGCCCGAGGCATTCCGGTGATCGAGCACGCGGCGCAAGTCTGCGACACCTGCGTCACCACCAAGATGCGCTGCCGGTCGTTCCCGCAGAAGGCCACGTACCGCGCCGAGCAGCCGTTGGAGCTCGTCCACGGTGACTTGTGCGGGCCCATCACGCCGGCGACTCCAGGAGGCCGACGCTACTTCCTCCTCATGGTGGACGACGCCACGCGCTTCATGTTCGTGGCGCTGCTCGCAACCAAGGACGAGGCGGCGCAGGCGGTGAAGAAGATCAAGGCTCAGGCTGAGAAGGAGACCGGCCGCGAACTGAAGGTGCTACGGACCGACAATGGTGGAGAGTTCACCTGCTCCGAGCTCGCCGAGTACTTCGCCATGGAGGGAGTCAAGCGCCACTTCTCCGCGCCGCACTCGCCACAGCAGAATGGCGTTGTGGAACGGCGGAACCAAACGGTGGTGGCCACCGCGCGGGCTCTGCTCAAGCAGCGCGGCATGCCGGCTCGTTTTTTGGGGGGGAGGCAGTGGTGACCGCAGTTCATCTGCTAAACCGCTCGCCCACCAAGTCATTGCAGGGCATGACACCCTACGAGGCCTGGCACGGGCGCACGCCGTCCGTGGCGCACCTGCGCGTCTTCGGCTGCGTCGCCTACACACGTGACTTGGGGCAGCTGCGCAAGCTCGACGACCGCGGCGTCCCCGGCATCTTCATCGGCTACGCTGAGGGCGCCAAGGCCTACCGAGTGTTCGCCCCGGCGTCTGGGCGCGTCAAGACCTCCCGCGACGTCATCTTCGACGAAGGACTTGGGTGGAACTGGACGACGCCGGCGGCCGGATCCTCTGCAGCGACATCAAGTGACTTCGACATCGAGTGGCCGGCCGAAGCAGAGGAGATATCCGCGTCAGTGCCAACCTCCCCGAGCCCACCTCGCGCGCTGTCCTCTGCTCCGGGGGAGCACGAGAGGGACGACGCGGACGAGCCGAAGACTCCTGCCGCTGGCTCTACTACACCAGCTGCGGCAGTTGAGGTCGGCGAACCGGTGGAGTTTGCTTCGCCGCTGGAGGGAGATGAAGACCGGGTTGATGCCTGGCACGATGATTTGCCCCTGCGCTATCGCACGGTGGCCAACATCATCGGCAACGCTTCTACGCCGCCACCGCCGCTGCGCCTCTTCGCTGAAGTCCATCTGACTCATGCGGGAGAACCGGCGAACTTCGACCAGGCCAAGGACGATCCTGCCTGGCGCGCGGCTATGGAGCAGGAGCTCAAGTCTGTGGAGCAGAACCACACCTGGGAGCTAGCTACGCTCCCGGCTGGCCACCGGCCCATTACCCTCAAATGGGTGTACAAGCTCAAGAAGGATGAGCGGGGCACGGTGATCAAGCACAAGGCGCGTCTGGTGGCGCGCGGGTTCGTCCAGCAAGAGGGGATTGACTACGATGACTCCTTCACACCAGTGGCGCGCATGGAATCTGTCAGGGTTCTCCTCGCGCTGGCAGCTCAGGAAGGATGGTCTGTCCACCACATGGACGTGAAGTCCGCCTTCCTCAACGGCGATCTCAAGGAAGAAGTCTACGTGCGGCAGCCGTCGGGCTTCGCCGTCGCTGGGGAAGAAGACAAGGTCTATCGCCTACACAAGGCTCTGTACGGTCTGCGCCAGGCGCCTCGAGCCTGGAACGAGAAGCTGGACTCAACACTCAAGGAGATGGGGTTTCAGCAGAGTTCTCACGAGGCTGCCATGTACAGGCGGAGCAGTGGGCGGGCAATTCTGCTCGTTGGCGTCTACGTCGACGATCTGATCATCACCGGCACCGATGAGAAGGAAGTGGCGGCGTTCAAGGCTCAGATGATGAAGACATTTGAGATGAGCGACCTCGGGCTGCTGAGCTTCTATCTTGGTGTCGAGGTCCGCCTTCTGGGATCTATCTCCGGCAGACACACTACGCCGAGAGGATTCTGGAGCTTGTAGGCATGGAGGGCTGCAACCCTGCAGCAACTCCCATGGAAGAAAGGTTGAAGCTCAGTCGCTTCAGTACTGCTGAGGCAGTGGATCCTACCCACTACCGGCGGTTGGTTGGCAGTCTGCGCTATCTGGTTCACACCAGGCCGGACATTGCCTTCGCTGTCAGCTTTGTCAGCAGATTCATGGAGAAGCCCACCATGGAGCACCTCGCAGCTGTGAAGCGCATTCTGAGGTACCTCGCCGGGACGCTGGACTATGGGCTGCACTTCACCAGAGCCCCTGGCAGTGCACGGTTCATTGGCTATTGTGACAGTGACCTTGGTGGTGACATTGATACAAGCAAGAGTACCACTGGTGTCCTCTTCTTTCTTGGTCAGTGTCTGGTGTCTTGGTAGTCTATCAAGCATAGAGTAGTGGCACTCTCCAGTTGTGAAGCAGAGTATGTGGTTGCTACTACTGCTGCTACACAGGCTATGTGGCTGTCAAGATTGCTGGCTGAGTTACTTGGAAGATCTGTGGATATTGTTGAGCTAAAGGTTGACAGCAAGTCTGCACTGGCCTTAGCAAAGAACCCTGTCTTCCATGAGCGCAGCAAACACATCAGAATCAAGTATCATTTCATTCGAAGCTGCTTGGAGGATGGCAGCATCAAGGCAGAGCATATCTCAACAGGTGATCAGCTGGCTGACATTCTTACCAAGGCATTGGGCAAGACCAAGTTTGAAGAGCTCAGGGGAAGGATCGGCCTGGAGGCAATCTCAGCAAAGGAGATCAAGACCAAGGGGGAGAACTGATAGCAGTTGGTCATGTATCTAGTATAGCAGGGCCTAAGTATTGCCCATTGCAGTTTTGTTTTCTTTTCGGTTTCAGTTGTGTGGCTGTAATAGGCTTGCTTGGGGGTCAAGAAGATAAGACCCTTGGCAGCCAAGTTAACTAGGAATCTACTCTAGAATATGCCTATCCAAGAGGTAGCCCTCAGCCTATAAGAGCTGGAGATTGGGCAAGGGTTTTGTAACCGAGATCCACTTTTGCAATTCAATCAAAAGGCCATAGCAGGCAAACTGCCCTCTGGCTGTTGCCAGATCAATCTCGTGTTCACCTAGTTTATCCAACAAGCGCAACATAACACGTCCTACTTAAGATTAAGAACCTGTTTTCCTCCTTTGGTCATCTTCAGGTTGAGTTCCATCTTAATGCCAGTCCTTCCAATCTGAAATAACACTCAGGAAATTATATTTTCCGTGACAGTGTCAGTCTTAGCTGCCTTGCTCAACATTTCTCTGAAAAGAGTCAATACATCTTCTATCCTACCGTCTTCACAGCAGCTATCAATCAAAGTGTTACAGGTAGCAACATCGGGTTTCAAGCCCATAGAAAGCATGTCATCAAGTAAAGTATTAAAAGTAACAGCATTGGGTTTCAAGCCAACTGAGAGCATATCATCAAGGAGCTTCAGCACTTCATCCAGTTTACCAGCCAAGAAATATCCATGAATGATTGCATTGTAGGAAACCACATTAGGTTTTACACTAGCAATTGGCATCAAATCAAAGAGTGTTTTGGCCTCGGTAACCTTTCCTTCTTTGAATAGCTTGTCTATCATTGTAGTGAAGACAACGACAGTAGGACGAATGCCTCTATCCATCATCTCATAAAATAGTTCCTCAGCCTTCTCCCATTTGCCGTACATAGAAAAACCATGTATTAGATTAGTAAATACTACAATATCTGGAGACAATCCATCATCAATCATCTGACAGAATTGGGACATTGCAGCGTCCAGCCGGCCTATCTTGCAAAGCCCATCTATCATCGTCCCATAGCTGATTATGTCTGGCATCAATCCTTGCTGCCGCATTTTGTTAAAAGTAAGCATTGCCTCATCTAACCTTCCACATTTGACGTATGCATAAATCTGTATGTTGAAGATATGATGATCAGGTCGCACTCCGTTCTGTACCATCAAATCTATGAGATTATTCATTTCAACAAGATCTCCTTTGGTAGCGTACCCATGAAGCAGACCTCCGTAGGTGGCAACATTGGGGTTTCCACGGCTCTGAATCATAGAATTCAAAATTTCTCTAGCTTCTGTGTGCCCTCCAAATTTGCAAAGACAGTCTATCAGCATGCTGTAAGTAACACCATTTGGTGGTTGCCCATGTCTTGACATTTGTTTGAGAATTCTGACCGCCTCTTTCAGTTGTCCCGAAGAGAGGTATCCATGGACCAGACTGTTATATGTAGTGCAGTCAGGCATAATATGTTTGTCAAACATCTGTCGAAGGACCTCCTCAGCCTTGTCCATTGCTTGAACCTTGCATAGGCCATCAATGATTGAGTTGCAAGTCACAACATCCGGCGGGATCCCACGATCAAGCATTTCACAAAACAGGGTGTAAGCTTTCCCCACCTCATCCTCTTTAAAGAAGCCATGGATTACGGTGGTATAAGACACCACATTAGGTGGGCAGTGATCTCCATCCTCAGCCATCATGTGGATCAGGTCAACAGCCTCTTCACATTTCTTCTCGTCACATAGCCCTTTGAGAAGTACGGTGTAGGAGAAGACATCCGGGGTGCAGCCAAGCTTAGGCGTCCATCTGATCACAATATTCATTGCATCACTCGTCCTCTTCTCAGCACAGAGGGTCCTAAGTATAGGCGTGAAACTGATGGCATTTGCCCTCAGTCCCGTCTTAATGATTTGGCCCAATGCGGCAAAGGCGAGGTTCAAGCAGCCTACATAGCAGCAGCAGCTGATGAGGATGGTGTAGGTAACTGTGGTCGGAGCAACCTTCTTGGAGCCCGCTCGGGCCATGCGGTTGAACATGGACACGGCGAGGGCAGGGCCGTTGGGCACGGCGGAGGAGACTGGGGCGCGAGCGACAGTGGTGAGGAGCCGGGTGAGGGCATAAACGGAGCCTTGCCTCGCTTGGGGAAGCAGCTCGTCGAACAGATCGAGTGCGTCCTCGGGGTCAAGGTCTCCCGAGCGGAAACACTCTCCGATGAAGCGCTCCAGCTCGCAGGACGGGCGGTTTTCGTACCTCCGACCCCGCTGCCGAACCGGCCGGCTGTGGGGAACGCATTTGGATCGACGGGAGCACCTTGTCGCAGAGTTGGCGCGCGGCCTAAGCGCTGAGGCTTCCCGAGCGGAGGCGCCGCCCGATGATCCGCTTCAACTTCTTCAGCCAAGACGGGCGCGGCCGGTTCGACATGGTCGGCGCCGGCGGTGGGATCCACACGTCTCGCGCCTCCGATTCGGTGGCAAATGCAGATCGCGCTGGGATGGTCCGCACTCCGCACAGCGCGGCGGCGGCGTACGCTTTCTGTGGAGTGGTGGGGGGGAACGAATAGAAGCCGAGTGTTGGGGGGCTGACCACGTGCTTGAGTGGGGCCTGGGAACGAATGGAAGCTGCCTACACGTATGCATCGTGTACAATGACGAATCTAGAAAAATATTTAGGGAAAGCTTCTGCTACTTAAGATAACTTCAGTCCCTTCTTAAAGAGCATCAATGATAAAAATTTGTAGGAGGGGCTAAGGAGGGGCTACGTGGGTTCTACGGCCGTAGGGGGGCTGGAGCCCCACCAGCCCCACCGTTGGCTCCGTCGCTGATCGTGTATTTGTATTTGTATTTGTATACACACACGAGGTGATATGCACTACTAACCTGCCTTGAAGAGTTCTGGTGTAGAACATGTTCCGTAGAGGCTTCCAAGTCGTCTAACGCTTATAATAGTTTTCTTGGATGCAAGGAAAAAAAAGAATTCAATATCATCAACGAAACATCGCATTTTGATTTTTTTTGGTTTCAAGTGATCGTGAGAAGATTCTCAGTATTATGGCCTTGTTCATTTCGCGAAATTTTTTTGGCTTTAGCTACTGTAGTACTTTCGTTTATATGTGACAATTATTGTCCAATTACGGAGTAACTAGGCTCAAAAGATTCGCCTCACAAATTACACTGTGCAATTATTTTTTATTTTCGTTTATATTTAATGCTTCATGCATGCGTACAAAGATTCGATGTGATAGAGAATCTTAAAAATTTTTGGAAACTAAACAAGGCCATCTCTCTATTTCTCATGTGCACGCATAGAAATGCTAATTTACAGTCTGCTCGTCGGCACCGTCCCCCCTCCCAACCCACCGTTATTGCTGCCGTCAAAGAAGGGACTGGTCGCGTCCCACCATGCACCCACATGCCTACGCCTTGTGCCCGTGTCGACAAAGAAGACGGCGTTGGCTAGGTTTTTGGCAACCCGTGCCACTTCCTTCTTTTCCACAACTTCGGTGGGCTTAGAAGAGAAGGCCTGGTTTGGAGGGATGAAGACTGACTAGACGGTGGGGATAGCATCGACAAATAAGACGGCGACGACTAGGGTTTCAATGGCACGTGTCACCCCCTTTTTCCATCAACTCCGGCAGGCTTAGAAGAAAAAGGGTTTGGAGAAACGAAGGTCGACTAGGCGGTAGGGACGACATTGGAGGCGGGCAGGCTAGGTCAGGGGGGCAAGCTCCTCGATGGCGCGCCTCTGCCAGCTAATCCAGCTGCACCATGATAATCCATAGCCTCCACTCTTTCACCCTGGGCCATCCTTGAGCAACCCCATGGCGTCACCGCCATGGTTGGCCACCCACCACCCATGGTCCTCCACCTGCCCAACCACAAGGGCGAAATGGAACACTCTCGACCCAAAAAAAAGCTCCCTCATGGTTTAGACATGGTCGAAACCCCACTACGTACCACGAGCCGCTCTGAACCTCACCGTCGTCGTGATGTAAAGCTGGAGTGGAGCCATCACCCAATGTCCGCCGACTAGGTTGACATGAGGCGATGCAATCGCTGGATCCAAAGGTAGGCCATGGTCACTCGGCGGGAGATGGCGTGGTTGCTCGATGAAGAAGCAGAGTGCGGGGTGGAAGCGGAGTGTGACATTGGGGCAGGGACCATGGTACCGTTGGACAGCGTCTAGGCGGGGGCCTCGCTTCTTCCAGGTCAAAGCTTTTGGCGATGGAGCGTAGAGTAGTCCAGGTGATTAAGGGATAAGGATTGAGCATGGAGGAGCTCGGATGAAAGATAAGAAGAAAATAGAGAAGAAAACAAACGAAAAAGAAAATAAAAAATGATAAGACAGAGAGCATATAAAGAAAAGAGAAAGAAGAAAAAAATGACAGTATAGACATTTCACTCTTTTCAACAGCAGGTCAAGCTATTTTACCAAAGTCTTTTCAAAACAGCTTCACCTCTCTCTCTCTCTCAATTTGTACAGAGGCGTCATGTTTCAATGTTATGGCTGTCTCGTAACCGCATTTGTTATTGTTTACTAGTTCATATAATTTTGTAACTTCCACATTTCGGTTGACTTTTACATATCACAAAATACATAATGTTTCATGAAATGACAAAATGGACATACTGTAACTATAAATTCATGTAATAACACGTAGGGTATCATCAAGTTATTATTAATTAGCTGCGCACCGAAACCTTAATATTTGTCGAGCATGGCCAAATCCAAATGCATCATTCTTTTTCCCTCGGGGTCGGATCATTGGTTTTCTTATACATTGTGGTCGCTCTGTGAATTTGAGTGAGCTTGCGGGGCTTCTGGGGCAGTTTGAGTTTTGAACAATCCAGCAGCTATAGTATAGGCCTTGTTTAGTTTTAAGAATTTTTACAAAATGGAAACTGTAGCATTTTCGTTTTTGTTTGACAAATATTATCTAATTATATATACTAACTAGGCTCAAATTGTGCAATTATTTATTTTTTTAATATATATTTAATGCTTCATTTATGTGCCGCAGGATTCGATGCGATGGAAAATCTAAAAGTTTTTGTAAAATTTATAAGGAACTGAACAAGGCCATAGTCTAAAAATAGCCAAAAGCTCAAACAAATAGAGTGGAATGGTGGGGTCAAACCGTGGGAATTGGAATGGGAGCTCTGCGTGGGATTGGAACTAGGAATTGCTCGTCAGGACTCGGCATGTCCGGACTACGGGTGGTTTCCCCACTTTGCTCTGGTCGTCAGTTCGTCACACAGGGACACCACCGCGCACCGCCGGATCAAATCGAAGCCAAGAGAAACCCCCTTTGCCCTCCTCTGCACGCCAGCAGGCAGCAGCGACGATGGCCGCCGCAGTCCGAGCCCTCCTGCGCCGCCGGGCAGCGGCGCCTCCTTCCCCGGCCCTGCTGCAGCCTCTGTTTCCTGGGCGGTACTCTACGGTATGGAGAGCGCGTGACGCAATTTTCTTTTCTTGCTTTCTTCTTCGTCAATCTCGCCTGGTTGCTTAAACCCACCAACATGGTACAGCCGCGCTCCCCTCTCCTGGCCGCCGCCGCCGCCGCCGGACTCCTGGACGTGCGCCGCCCACAGCTGTCGCCGGCCTCAGTGCCGCCCCTGCTGCGCTACTACTCGAGCAAGCCGAGCAAGGTAATAAAAATAGTGGCTTTGCTCTTCTGATTAGGCCCTCGTTATACTGTGACCAAGTCTACAGCTTTTTACTGGTTACCTCGCTACTGCCTTAGGGATGCGTGCAGCCGCCACAACGGCAACCACCGACCGGCGGCAAGGAGACGCTGCGTCTGGAACTGGAAGAGGCAAGTGTGCTCGCTCCTCGCTGTATCTTGTCCTGATTGTCTTCTTTGTTTGTGATTTTAAACCGGACGAGTATGTAGTAGCAATGCAAGCAGTAAAAGCTGAGTGATTTTGCCAGTCTCTCAGTCTCTTTGGTTGGTTGCAGCAGATTAGTTGGAGCTCACTGCTCCAATTTGCTTCTGTTAGTTCACCTTGTTCTCTGCATCCTAGAGGTTGGACCTTGCTTTGACATTGGCATAAGAACAATTACTGTCATCAAGTTAGTCTACTGGTAGTCTCATTGGCCCATTATATATATTGCTTCCTCTGAATTGGTGTGTAAATCAGAATCTGTAACTAACCGTGAAGGAAGAGGCAAGTGCTCGCTGTATCTTGTCCTGATTGCTCTTTTTGCTTGTGATTTTGAACCGAAAAGGTTTGGAATTTTTTGCTGTTATGAAGTAGCAATGTAAGCAGTAAAAGTTGAATGATTATGCCAGGTTCAGTCTCTTGGTTGGTTGTAGCAGATAAGTTGGAGCTCACTACTCCAATTAGTTTCTGTTAATTCCCATTGTTCTCTGCATCCTAGAGGTTGGACCTTTTGCTCCGACATTGGTATTGGTATAAGAACCTCTCATCGAGTTGGTCTACCTGTAGCCTCATTGGCCGATTATATTGCTGCCTCTGAATTGGTGTGGAAATCAGAATCTCTAACTAGCCTTGATGAAGGTGACGTGTAACTCATCAAATTTGGCAGTATGCATGGCACACCACAGCAAAAAGGTGCCTGTATTCAATGGATAATTGTTCATGATAACGATTTAGTTTAGCTGTGTTTCTATTTTTTCTATCTTGTGCATTGTAATGGACACAAATGGCAATTGCCAATTGGAGATTGGTTTTGAAACAAACATGAAAGGAGGAGGTTCAGCTGTAGGGATGATACCTTGCTAAGCCAAGAGGATAATAGTCATCACCCCTCCCTCCACCTGAGTGTTGGGAATGGAGTAATGATTTGATCTAACCTATTATTTATATCTGAAGGGATAAGAGGTCACACATGTTACAAATGATAATTAAGAAGACAGGATTGCATTTAATTGACATTCATATGCGGAACAGGGCAAAGTGGAATATTGCTTCATAGGCAAAGTGGTTAATATGAAGTTTGTGACTAAACATGTTATTGTCTATGGATGACTAAGATTTCTTTAAATACTTAACTATAAAGTACCTTAAAATAGTCCTTGAGTGTACACAATCCTCCAACTGTAAATTGAACATTTCTGCCAGGCACATTGACATATTATCTTTGTTGCATGTTCTTCGAAGCCATGCCAGAAACTGGCTAGTTAATGTGTCAACCTTGGTTCAAATTTGATTATTCCATTTTTATTAATGTTTCTAGCACTATCAACTTGTACCAAGTGGTTATGATGAACTACTCAAAATGATCAGATTGTCTTTTATCTTTGTTTTTATCAAACTTTAGGATGTAGGGTTTCTGACTGGAGGACTACTAGAGGACTTGGAGAAACATACTAGAAATCTAGTTGAAGCCCTGAAAATCTTAAAGAAAGCTAATGCTTTATTAAATGAAGGATGGGAACAAAACTGTTGCTATGTTTAAAAATGGGTTGGAGAAGGCATTTGAAGCTCTTGCTGACCGTGAGAAAGCACTGCATGATTTGTCTGGAGCTCTCGGTAGTAGTAACGCACTGTCAAAGGATACTCTGCAAAAGCTTCAGATGTTTCACGAAAAATGGATAGATGATACCAAGTTCGCAAGATAGAGGGTTTGCAATGTGTTCTTTATTTGATTTATGGTCCGCACATATTAGTCACATGTATGTTTCCCTGTGTTTTCCTTTGCAGAAAAGAGTTGATCGATGTGCTAGCACTTTTTTGTGACCATGAAGATAAGGAACAAGGTTAACGAGGTGGATTTGGGCCAGAAGAAGCCTAACGAGTTGTCAAAGTTCAAGGGCACCACAATTGCATTTGGAATGTGTTTTGCTCTTTCAATGATGATCAATGTGATATTCTTGCATATCATCCGTATCTAGAGTAGTGTCCATGGAGCTGGACTCTGAATGGAACTGAAGGTTTCGTTTTAAGATCGTTTCTCTTTTGGTGTTAGGTGCAAATGTGCACTTGAACTGGTTATTAGTGGTAACTCTTTGTATAGCCAAGCTAATGTTTTGCAAGGATGGCTGCACCGTCCATTCTGCTGTTATTAGACAGACAAAAGGCTATTTATGAACTACTTACTGCTGTTGCAGCTGCTGGTATGGGTATATATGTTATGTCTCTGTATGGGTGTGACCGTACTTGTGTTTTGAATGGATGATTTGCTACTATATGCCAGAGAAATATCTAGAAACCCAACCAAAACCCACAACATGTATGACACCTCTGCCATGCAGGCAACCGCGAAGGCGCAAGGCCACCTCCTAGGTCGCAAAGCTGCGCCGATATTGGTTATTTCCTTTTATGTAATATCCATACAAGAGGTCCTTTGTTAGGAATCAGTCCGTTTGGCTGTGTTAGGTTGACCTCCTTCGACGCTCGATAGATGTGCGTTGTATGCTTTGCTTAAACTCTTCTTCTTAATACACTGATATACAAATCTTTTGCGCATTTGAGAAAAAAAAAGTAAAAACACACCCTCTTGCATGCATCCGCCCTTAAAATTATGCACTACTACTTCCGTACTAAAAAACACAAATCCAAATTTAATCACAATCAAACTATCTTGTATTTAACTAATTCTATTCACTAGTACTCGGGGATTATTTGGATTACCTTGGTTGAACATATATAGAGTGGTCAAAGGAAGACTCTTGGTTTGGTCTAGTTGATTTGAAAGGATCCTCGCACAGACCAGAAAACTAATGGTGCATTTTACTCTTTGACTAATATACAAAAGTAATACTTCCTCTGTTTCCAAATTATTAGTCATTCTAGTTGTTCTAGGTACAGAGTTTTTAATTTGAACCTAAACATAGTGTATATATAGGTGCATAACAAAAACTATGTATCTACAAAAGTCAGAACAACTTTATAATTTAGAATGGATGGAGTAACATTTATGATATTAAACAAATAACATTAAACATTATAGAATATATTCTTATAGTAAACCTGTTTGAAGATACAAATGATAATATTATTTTCTACAAATTTATCAAAATTTACAAGGTTGAACTAACAATAATCCTATACATAGAACTGTATTCCTTTTTGGAGGAGGGAGTAGAAATAATGAACCAGAGCCTGGATGTCTGAACTCATAGCTTGAATTTGAGTGGGAATGGGAATCGGGATGAGTAGCTGTTGGGACCTTTTTGGAAGTCAGTAGTCTCTTGGTTGGTTGTAGTGTAGTAGATAAGTTGGAGCTCACTGCTTCAGTTAGTTTTTGTTTCCCTATTGTTCTCTGCATCCTAGAGGTTTTGGACCTTTTTGGACATTGGTATAGGAGCAATTACTGTCATCAAGTTGGCCTACTTGCATCCTCATTGGTCCATTGCTGCTTTTGAACTAGTGTGCGAATCAGAATACACAATTAACCTGATGAAAGTGATGTGGAACTCGTCAAATTTGGCAGTATGGTGCACCAGAGCTAAAAGATGCTTGTATTTGGTGGATGGCGCGCCACAGCTAGAAGGTGCCTGTTATTGACGGATATCATGATAACGTTTTAGTTTAGTTGTATTTCTATTTTCTTCTTTTTTTTTGTGCATTGTGCTGGACACAAATGACAATTGGGGAATGATTTTGATATAAACATGAAAGGAGATTCAGCTGTAGGGATGATACCTTGCCAAGCCAAGAGTATTCTCCCCTCCCTCCACTTGAGTGTTGAGAAAGGAGTGATGGATTTGATTTAACCTATTATATCTAAAGGGCTAAGAGGTCACACATGTTACAATGATAATTAAGAAGGCAGGATTGTGTTTAATTGACATTCATATGCGGAACAAGACATTGGATTATTATTCCGTCCTGCAAAGTGGTTAATATGATGTTCGTGTAATGTGTATTATGTTGAGCCTATTTTAGTTAATTATCTTGCGAGAATGCACGTGACTAGTATATTACACATCCTTTCAAATTCATCATGTTTGAATGCTTATTCATATAACCAAAATATGAGATTATTTCAATTCCAACAAAAACTTTTCATTTGTATTAATTGATTACAGTGCATTAGTTTTTTGTTCAGACTTCTCAGAACTCTATAGTCTATAGAACTAGTTTGAATCTGAACCCAACCTTGGTGTGACTTCATTTTGACAGGATGATGGTATGATGCCCTTTTACTCAGCTTTTGCACTGATCAAGTAGGAAGGGTTAGTTAAGGCCCTTGACACCATTCCTTTTCTGCTGTGGTGTATTTACAGTGTGTAGCTGGTATACTTTTTATTTGGCTCACGGCTCAGACATGTTATTTATTGTTTATGGTCTATGGATGACTGAGATTTCTTAGAATACTTAACTCTAGACCACCTTAAGATAGTTCTCGAGTGTTACACTATCCTCCAACTGTAAATTGATTATTTCTGCCAGGCACAATGACATATTATCTTTGTTGCATGTTCTTCGAAGCTGTGCCAGAAACTGGCTAGTTAATATTTCGACCTTGGTTCAAATTTAAGTATTCCATTTGTTATGAATGTTTCTAGCATTACCAACTTATTCTAATTGGTTAGAGTTAGAATGAGTCAATGAACTATCCACAATAATTGAATGAGTTTATCTTTGCTTTTATCAAACTGTAGGGTGAAAAGTTCCTGATTGGACTACTAGAGGACTTGAAGAAAGTCAAGAAACAGTCTGATATTCTAGTTGAAGCCTTGGGCAACTGTAAGAAAGCTACTGCTTTATTAAGTGGCAGGTGGAATGAGAAAAGTGTTGCTATGTTTGAGAATGGATTGGAAGACATTCAAAGCTCTTGCTGTCTATGAGAAATCACTGGACGACTTTTCTGGAGCCCTCTGTACTAGTAATGCATTGTCAAAGGATATTCTGCAACAGATTCAGATGTTTCATAAAGAAATAAAGAATTGATATATGCTACCAAAGTCATAAGGTAAAGGGTTTGCAATGTGTTCTTTATTTGATTTATGGTCCGTACATATCACTATATCAGTCACACATATGCTTTCCCGTGTTTTTCTTGGCAGACAATGAGTTGAACGATGCAGTAGCACTGTTTATGACCCTGAAGATAAGGAAGAAGGTTTTAGGGGTGGGTCTTATGACCTCTCTTTTAATCCTAAAGAATAAGCTTAACGAGTTGTCAAAGTTCAAGGGCACTACCGCAGTTGCATCTGGAATGTGTTTTGGTTTTGTTCTTTCAGTGATGATCATTGTGAAACTCCTTGCATAACATCCATATCTAATTAGTGTCCATGGAGTCGGACTCTGAATAGATGGAACTGGATGTAGCGTTTTAAGATCGTTCTCTTTTGGTACTCGGTGCAAGTGTGCCGTTTGAAGTTTGAACTGGTTAGTGTAATTCTTTGTATGGCCAAGCTAATATTTTGCAAGGGTGGCCATTCCGCTGTTATTGGACAGACAAACAGCTATGAAATTACTGCTGTTGCAGCTGCTGGTATGGGGGTATGTCTCTGTAAGGATGTGATCGTAATTGCTCATTTTTGAATGGATGATTGATCAGTTATTTGTGTTGGTTTCTGTGAAGTTCGTTCAAACCGATCAGCAGCACTACTTTGTGTGATGATATTTATTTAGTATGATAAATTTTAATGTGTTTTTATACAAATTTGATCTAACCTTAAATAATTCTATGAGAAACATGTACTCCCTCCACCCTAAAATAAGTGTTGCTATAATATTCATGCCGGTTAAACTTTATCAAGTTTGTCTCGATTAAAAAAAACATTAGCAACATTTATATCTTTAAATAAGTTTATTATAAAAATAGATTTAAAAATCTATCTAATATAATACTAATTATGTACTATAAATATTATATTTTTTTATATATTTGGTTAAAATTAAAAATGTTTGAAAACGAAAACACACTTATTTTTAGGACGGAGGGGGCAATTTTTACCCAAAAGAGAGTCCAATCGTTCCAATTCTTTTGCGTGTCCAGCCAGTCACATCTCCATCTCTCCAATTTGTTGGTTATTAAAACGCGCACGCGGGAGCTTCTAAAATTTCTCTTTCCCCCTCTGAAATCTGAATCTGAAGTCTAAAGTGTGAACCGAAATATCTCTAAAAACCCAACCAAAACCCGCAACAAAGAGGAGGGGGAGCGGTTGAGTTCGAGCGAGTGGGATTGGGATTGGCATTGCGAATGCGAACCGACTGGAGCAGCAGAGTGTGGCATTTCCATTCCACAGGAGCAAAACCCCCCACCCCACCTCGGCGCCTCCGGCCTCCGCACGCGCGCAGCGAGCCGACGACCATGGCCGCCGCCGTCCTCCGCCTCCTTCCGCGCCGCCGGGCAGCGACGCTGGCGCCACTGATTCCGGCGTCGATGACGTCGTACTCCAAGGTACGTACGAGACGAGACGCACGCAGCAGCAATTTCTTTGCTTTTGTGCCGCGGCGCCCGGTTGCTCAACCCTCCATCCTGCACCCTGCTACAGACGCGCCGTCACCGCCGCCGGTGTGCTCCCGGGCGTTCGCCGCGGTCGGCTCTGTGCGTCGTCGGTGCCGTCCATGCTCCGCCTCTACGCTAGCGAGGTAAAGGCTGCACCTTTCATCGGTTCAGGTGTCTGCAGAGTGCAGAGTTCCCTCCCCGTGCGCCACGGATGCGTTCCTGATTCTGACGACGCGTTTCTAGGGATGCGTTCGGCCAGCACCGCGGCAACCGGCTCACCGCCAGGCGACGTGCCGTCTCCATAAGGCGAGTGCTTTGCACAGTTTCGCTTGGGAATTTCTTTTGTAGTCTAGCTTGCTTGATACTCAGAATATGGTCTGCTGCTATTTGGTAGTTGGTACTGAAACTGAATCTGGAGCGAATGTCGAATCTTTTACTTTATTTTAAATCCGTTGGCTTTGGCTTGCATCGTGTAATTTTACAGCTCACTAAATCAGTCAGTTTTCAAATCTCCTAATTATCGGTGACCTGGAGTTCGCTGTCGAAATTTGTACACACTGGCATTCGGTAGCTCTTGATGTAGCCTCATTTGCTGCTTTTGAATTAGCTGTGAATAAGAAATTTTAAGAGTGGATTATATGAGCACAGAGAGCTGCCAGACTGATGGTTGTGCATAGTAACTTTGGAAAGTATAATTACGTGGCACTGACTGGCTGAAATTGTTACACCATCGTCTCATTGCTGTTTTTGATAGCGATGCTCATTTCAGAAATCAGAATATCTAATTAGATTCTTTAACTTTATCTCTTGATACTAATGCTGATTGCACTATGTTTAGTCCTCCATTATGATGGGCAGTGCTTTTCTTGCTGGCTGTTATGTTGGCTTGATAAAAGTAAAATGGAAAATGTGTTGTAAAGAAAATCTAAAAACAGTTGTGCCTGTACCAAATAAGTAATGGGAAATACTAACATACTGAATTGTTGCTTCCCCCCAGGTTGCAGCTACCAATACCACAAACATACTTGGAAAAACTAAGCTTTCATGCTACCACTACTGATTATATCTTCCTACTTCCAACAACAGCTTCATTTTCCTATACAGGCCAGTGCTGCCATCAGCACCATCCTTCCAGGCAGCCGCTGCATGCAGCTCCTGGTGCCGTCCCTGATCTGCCAATTCTCAAGCACGGTAAATATTTAGTTTGGTGACAGAGCTGGTGTCCCATTTCTTCCATCGTTAATCATACTTGACGGTGCTGCATATTTTGCTAGGGGAATGTTTTGCCACCACCGAGAAAACTTATTGATCCCCAGTCGATGAGGTATCTGAAAGTGCTAGGCCTGGCAGTTTTCTTGCTTATGGTTTCAAATTGGATACAAATCTGGAGGTTATATGAGGTAGTGCACTGCTCTATTAACTTGCAAAAAGATGATGAATGAGGCTCTGTTTCCCCCCTACTCTTTGCATTTAGCAGATGATAGCACATAGAACTAAGATACTTTAGTAATAAAATGGGCTTAAACCTAGAGTTGTAGAGCTGTTGATATTTTGATAACCTGACATTAGAAAAACAGTTGCTGGGGAAAGAAGTGGAGAAAGAATTTCTTTGGTGTCTTTTTTGGATTGTAGCTTCTAGTGTTACCGACATACATCAGCATTGAACTAGTAAAATTTAGATTACATGGATGCCCCTCTTTTAACATGAGTATGAAAATAACGTTGCATTTCACATTATTGACCTCTAATCTTCTTTATTTGACAAATTTGTAGGGTAGACAATACAGTCAGCATGGTGCCTTTATGCTGTGGTTTTTGGATAAAGCAATGAATGACTTGATGGAGCAAATTGAAATGATGAACGAAGCCCTTAAGACCTTAGAGATAGCTGTTCACTTATTAGAAGACGGGTTGGATTATAAAGCTTCTTTTATGTTTGATCATGGAATGGATGACTTTTTGAAAGCTAATGATATTTGTGAAAAGGTGCTGGGTGATTCTGTTAAAGCTATTGGAAGTTGTGAGGACTTCACACTTGCTACTCGGGAACATCATAGGTTGTTGTGTAAAGAAGTGGAAGATGGTATCAAGATGTTGAGGTAAAGGAGCTGACAATGTATTCTTGATTGTTTTATGATCCACACATACTAGTGACACAAATGATTTGTCTACATTGTTATTGAAAGGCAGAGGTTGAAGAAATTGTCGGACAGTTTCGGGACTGTGAAGACACTGAGGAAGAATGCCAAGGAAAGTATTCCAGCTTGGATGGGATCCCAGGGACTCGTGGATGTTTAGCACTGGAAGTTTGGAACTGCCGCTAATGTGCTTGCAACATGTCTTCTACTACTACTACTGGTAGTTTAGCATCTTTATCTAGAGTACTACGTAGGGTCATTCTGAGTTCATTTTTATCTAGAACTAAATTCAGAATTTCAGGTCATCTCTCTGTTATATTCAGTGAGAGATTTTGTTGTAAACAGTAACCTTTGCGAGCATGGATGCGTGCTTGAGCACACACTAGTAGATGAGGGTCAAATGGGTGCTTTGGCATGCCCTTATAGATAATCCAGTGGCTAGTATAAGAGTACATATAAATGCCTCAAGTCTCTGTACGGTCCAGCTAATGTTTTGCAAGGGTGGCTGCTCCAATGATGCTCCCATTAGTGAGATCTAAAGCTAAAAGATTGTTACTGCAGCTATGATTATGACAGTCAGTTATGATTGTATTTGTGCCTGACCCTATTGAATATGTTTGGATTGATAAGGGATCTATTGAATTCAAACAATATATGTTTTGTACTGTGTGTGCCAGATTCCATTGAGTTTGTTTGAATGGACCTGCCCTACAACATGATGACAAATTATATACTGAAACCTATGGAATTGCCATGCTGGCTACTAAAGATGAGTCACAGCTTTGGTCCATGGCCTGGGCAAAAGGATTGGCCTGTCTGAGTTCATGGTAAAGTCTTGGTTTGAACATGCATGGTTATGCGTTGGTTGTGCTTTTCCTTGCTTCGGGCATGCTCATTTTATATCTGAATGAGTGGGGGTGTGTGAGGATGTTTCTGAACTCTATGTATACTTGTTCCTAGTTCAATGATGCGCAGTTCTCCTGAGTATTCAAGATAATCAGAAACACCATGGAGGTAAATGTAACTCTCTAATGAACGATACTACCTTTAATCCACTGACAGAAAATTCTGATGCAAAGAGTCCCTGTAGGTAATCCACAAATTCTCTTTAAACTACGACCAGGAGTTAGACTTGGGAATTGGAATATGCAAAAGCAAAACGTACTATGTTTACGATGAGATGGTGCATTCCAGTGAATCTGGGACTAGAGCTGGGATTAGGACCAGGCTGGGATTCGGCCTTACAAAACCAGAGGCTGGTCTCTGGGAGCGGGAGGGAACACACATTGGTCTGGGAACTTTTCTTGCTTATTAGGTCTTGTTTGGATGCACCATATCAACCTTTATCCATTTGTGTTGGCACGTGGATTGAGGAGGATGCATCCAAACAAGCCCTTACTGTGATCCCAAATTGGGAAGGATCTGGATTTTCTTATGCTATCATTATTGCAAAAACAATGATCTGGAGTCTTCAGAATTTACTTTTCAATTATTAGCTCACATTTGTTAATTGGAAGTTCAGAACCTGAGCAAGTTTCTGTATTCACTTATGACTAATTCTCTAGATCATGCTTGCCTTGTATACCTCTAGTGGTGGCCTTGTTTGGTCTTTGCAGCTCTTGATTGGATTTAAATTGGAACATGTAAATGGTTTGTCATAGTTTTGCTTAACCTAATTATGTTGGGTGGTATGATGCAGTGGATTGACCTAAGAAGTACATATTGATGCATGATTGTGCTGCCTAACAATACTGGGAAGAGCACTAGCTGACACTGGCTAGTACTAGTTAGGCTTGCCTAATAATACTGGGAAGAGCACTAGCTGCCAATGCATGATTCTGCTAGCCAGGCTTGCGGGGAACGGCCAAATCGGCGGTTTCCAGCAAGCCACCCAAATCCTTCAATTTGGGCTTACTGGAGCTTGGCTAGCAGACCATTCAGCCATCCAAACAAGTCCAGGTTGCATTCCACAAACCTGGCTAGGCCTTTATGCAGGCAACCAAACACACTCATAACCTCTTTTGGTTCATTGTTGCTTTTGCGATTATGATTGTAATGCTAATTTCAAGATTTGTAATGCCTGACAATCACTACAAAAAACCTCTTAATCTGTGACGGATTCTTTATGATGGATTTGGAGATCGTCACTAAAATATGAACCACCACTAGTAATACACATCCCACCCCGATGGATATCCAACCCAGGACCCAATACATGTTCGCATATATAAACGAGGCGCATTACCCTAACCCCACCACCCGGCTTCCTCTCTCGGCCCTCCCCCTCCTCTCCACCAGCCGCCGCACCTCCCTATTGCCTCCCTTCTCACCCACGGCACCCCTATCCCAAGGACACCGGCGGCAGCTCGCTGCCACAATCGTCACCCTCACCTCCACCTAACCGGCGAACACCGGTGGCAGCTCCCCACCCTAGTCATCCCTCTCACCCTCACCCAACCAGCGACAACTGCACAAGGTCCCAGTGGCACAAAGGTCGTGGCGTCAGTGGAGGAATTTCAGGCCGTATGTGACGGGGGCGCGTCCAGCATGGTGGAAATCAGGTGTGCAAGTGGCAGATCCAGGCACTGCTTGGGTTCCTCTGCCTTGACACGCACACGACGACGGTGGTTGGATCTCGTGTGCTGGGGCGCTCTGGTGGCTGGATCCCGAGGCTTGGCTTGCTACCTGACGACTGGATCTGAAATGTCGCAAGCTGGGGAGGGGCAAGGTTGACATAAAGTGCATCGAGAACACGATGAACCATCATGTCACCTTCTGCAAGTGTCGCAATGGCACCTATGAGCTCTCGGTGCTTTGCAATGCCAAGGTCGTGCTCATCGTCTTATCCAGCAGGCTTCCTCTACTAGTACGCTAAGAACAGGTGAATCGTCTTATCCAGCAGTGGCTTCCTCTACTAGTATGCAGATAATAATTCTTATCCTTATAGTTTTCTACTTGCTAGAATGTGTTATGCATGAATTTCTGTGAATGTTTAGTTTTTAAAGATCAGAATTTTTGTGAATGGTTACTATATTGCAGATTAGTAGGAGTATTTCTGAATTCATAGTAAGAGTATTTATGAATTGACCAAATTGAGTATCACTGTGTTCTGTGAATGGTTACTACATTGCAGATTAGTATGAGTAGTTTTGAATTGACCAAATTGAGTATCACTGTCTATCAACTATCTGCATTCGCAAGGTATCACTTTTAAATAATCATATATTATTAGTGTGCTGGAAATTTTTGAATAGTATATCTATTACAGGTGTTAACAGTAGCATTTATTTTGAGCAGACATTGAGAAAGCAAGGGTGGAAACTGAGATTTTAGAAAACTCAGTTTGCTAGTTTCTACTTCAACTGGTATGTATTTGTTTGCTACGATAAGTCAAAACTGATGTTTCCTTGGTAAATCATGTATTTCTCTAGCTGCACTGACTATGAGAATGTATTTTCGTGTATATGTGACTTGCATTTATTTCTTTTTCTTAATGAAATAGCTGCCAGACTATTTAATAGATGCACTAGTTTTTTTATAGGAATTAATAGCTTTTTGTGTTGTAATTTATAATTCACCAACCGGTAGTGTTATATTGGCTTGTCATTGCAATATTATTTGTTAAGCTTTCTGAATCTCCATTTGCTTCAACGTTTCTTTTTTCATGCATGGTTTCAGGAAAGGCTTGAGGGCAGTGCAAAATAAGAATTGGTGGATAAACAACATTGGCAAAGTGAAGGAAGGAACATCATTCAAGTTGGCTGCATTGCTTATTGCTGCATGGTGGATAGACAATGTTGCCAGTATGACTTAGTGTTTTTCTAAATTGTGTGTAAATGGCATCTTTGTATCTTTGTATACATAAACAAATTCTTCCAAATGGTTGTAATATCCATGTGAGTGCGATAAGAAATTATTATCATCTTGATATTTGTCATTCAATAAATGGACCACCTTTGATTTTAGTCTCTTAAGAAATGAGCTAATATCTCTTAAAATAAATAAAACATGTGAGCAAGATGGTGACATAAGCATCCATGTCATCATCCATGTAAGCATCCAAAATGATGTGGTATTTCATCCATGACAGTTTAGAATCGTCACAAATATTGGGCTTGGACTGGGCTTTGGGCTGTTCTATGACGGTTTAAGACCGTCATGGATTCTGTTATTCTGTGACGGTTTTGGGAAAACCGTCACTGAGGTTAATCTATGACGCTCAATCCATGACGATATCTAAAACCGTCACAGATACTATATTGTGACGGATTTTTGGTGATCCGTGACGGAAATATTTCGTCATGGATTAGCAGGATTCTTGTAGTGAATGTCAATTTCAACATCGTAGCAGCACTGCAGTGTCAGTGTTTTATTTTTTGTTGTTTTGTTGGGTTCATATAACAACAAAGGTTACGTGAATGGTGTTGAAGCATTTAAGTCCAATGCTAAGCAAAATTGGAAAACCAAATATTTTTTTCCCTTGCCGTGGGCTTTAGCAAGCAAATCCAGAGACCTTTTATGTGCAGTGCCACTGATGTATTGTATTGTGTCGAAACAACAGCTTTCCTCCCCTCTCCTGTCCATCAGTGCTGCTTCCAACCTCCCGGGCAGGCAACGCGTGCAGATACAGCCCTCACCACCTCAGGTGCCATCACTGATCCGATACTATTCAAGCAAGGTAAAAACAACTTTGGTGTCTTAGCTGGTGTACCATTGTTGTGAACGCTAACTGTACCTGCGGCTTTTGCACTTTTTCTAGGGTTGTGCGCTGCCGCTACCACAGCAACCAATTGATCACCACACATGTCAGTATCTGAAACAGGCAAACATCAAATACTACTTGTCCTGGCACTTTTCTATTATGTGCTTTCGAATTGACTAGAACTTTCTGTGAAGTTAGATACAGACTAATTAAATAAGCTGCTATTTTGAAATCTTCAACATTTTCTATTGGCATAGAGGGTCTCCATATCCACTTATTCTATGCACCCTGCGGTTGCTGTTGACACTAGAAAAGAAAGAGCAGTTACTAAGATTTCCTAGATCTAGTTGTTTCCTCAGTAACTAATTGGATTTTGCTCTGAGTTTGATGTGCTGTGTATCAGAATCGTTTATCCAAGCTTTGGAGTTTGATGGCTCATCAGATCTAACATTTACATATATTAATGAATGGCTATGCATGATATAATATCAGTTCAATGGTTCTTGCTTGTATTCTGTCTTGTCCCTTCCATGCAGGAAATCTGAAACTGGAACACTTTTTTTTTGTCCCAGTGTTCTATCTTAGCCCCTGCAAAGGTGCAGTTATGATGTTTGTATATTTGACCAAAAGTTAGTTGGTGACATTCATCCTGTATGTGCTTAATAAACAATGGAGTGAGTGGTGATGGATTTCATTTTGCAATCTTTGAGCTCCTAGTGTTACTAAATTCAGTATTGAACTAGTACCATTAGTATTTATATTTCTTAAAGGTTCATATTTTAAGAAAATTTTGAATAATTAATTTACATTCACATTGTCATATCATCTACATTGTAGGTCAAGTCTGTGGTTGGAGCATCAAACAATTCGGTTAAACAGTTGGCATTGGTGCGTAAAGGTATGAAGACCTGTGTGAAAGCTTCTGATTTGCTAGGTGCAGGGATGGATGACGACAAAGCGTTTGCTATGCTTGAGAAAGGTTTGGATGATGCTTTGAATTCTCTTGCTGTCTATGAAAAGAATCTAGATGATTATACAGGGCCATAGGAGCCGCATCGTATTTTTATTTCCTTTACACTGTTGTGTTTCTTGAAGGCAAGAGCTGAAGGAATTGCAACGTTCTCGTAAGACCCAGAGGACCATGGAGAAGACATGCAAGTAGCTGGAGTTTGCTTATGTCGTACTTGAAGCATTTGTTCTGCTGCTCCTGCTGTTGTTAACATGCAGATATATTTAGCTTAGCATTTTTATCATGGGTTGGTACTCGCATGGAACTGAATGTGAAACTTATTAGGCCATTAATTTCTATCTAAAGTGTTCATGTGAAAGACTTTGCCATAGACCCCGGCAAGGAAGAAACAAGTCGTCGATCGTTGGTGTGCTGTCCTAGAAATGGCTAGAGCCGGGCAAGGCTAAAGTGTTTGCGTGTGTGTTCGTTTGTGCACCAACAACAACATGTTGTTGCTGACCAACTGTGCTGTGCTCCACTCTGTAATCTCAAACCTACGAGCCGTTTCAGGCTAAAATAAAATTGTTTTACAGGTGGGGATCGCCTCCCCCCCGTTGACCCTCAAAAAAAAAAACTTTGCCATAGACACTTCTTTTGTGAGCATCATGATTCATGAGTGATCAAGCACGTGTTAGTACATGATAATCGAATGAGTGCTTTGGTAGGCACATGGACAACCAGTTACCAGTAGATAGACTAGAATCAGGAGAACCATTTTGCTGTTTTTGTTGATTGCCCTCTGTATGGTCCAGCTAATATTTTGCAAGGGTAGCTTACTGTGGGCTGTGGCTTTATGTGATGAGATAGAACAGATCTACTATGTGACAATATTTTGTTTGAATGAGTCTCAAACATTGTTGGATGCTGGTGAAGATTTTTTTTTTAATTTATGATGAAATAATATATGGTTTTGTTATTCTAAAAAAAGTATAAATAAATATAGATGGAAAATGGGCCAATCACATATATGGGCGCCTATCAGCTAGAGCTAATTTGGCCCAGGTGTCTCATTTACGGTATACAATATCTATGATTTTCTTGGTTGATGAATGGGTTTCGAACACCATTTAATCCACCAGGCAGCTTATTTGATGTTAACAAGGAAGAACGTACTTACAGTTTTAAACTTAGTAATACCATGCATTGCTCGTCATATCTGGAAGCTACATTTACTCATATTCAGCATAAGTAAACATATTCTGACGAATGAAACTAAAAATGACAGTTGACAAGCACATGATAGTAAGGCCAAGAAAAAAAAGGAGAGAAAATTATAATTCAGGAATACAAAAGGGAGCAAGCATTCAACTTGAATGCAAAACATCATAAGTTTGGTAAGAAACTGCAGTCCTTCAGACAACTAGCATATGAAGTTAGCTTATTACATGCATGGAAACAATAGCCTTCCAGTGTTAATTGGACTAAAAACACGAGAACAAGCACATCCAAGCACCAAAATATGCATGATCTAATTCTTGCAGATGTATCAAAGTTGGAAGCGATAACATAGTGCATTCTTTGATAGTGCCTTCTTTCATGGCGCCCTCTTTGATAGCACTGGTGTCTCTGAGAAATAGGGAACATAAGGAGTAATAGACCCATAGTCACATCCGACAGTGCAGAGATTATGCAGTTCCTTGCAATCCATATCATATGATACAAGTTTATAGTCCCAGTGCTGCACAAAGTAAATCAAATTGTATTCTGGATGCAAGGTAACCACATGGTAGTCAGAGACAAACTTGCAGCTCCTTTTCCCAAACAGCTCCAAAAAACTCACAGTGTGCTTCAGCTCCCATTCTTCTGCATCATAGTCCTTAAGGACCCAAATTGATAGCTCAGTCATATGGCAAGAGTTGCCATCTGGATGACCACTCACACTGAAGCAATGCAAGAGCCCTTTGGATTGACCCACAAAGATAGGAAAACCACGATTCCCTAGCCAGCAGATGACCCTGCATGTTTCCCCTTTCCCATTAATAGCAGCTATCTGTTCTTGGTCTATAGAAACGGGGCTGACAATCAAATGCAGCACTTTATTGAAAATTGTGCTACGCCTCATGGATTTTATGGTTTTATACAAATTCCATTGATGTTCACGAATCCAGTGATCCCATTTCCTAGTTTCAGACGAATAGGTGTTAACCACGTCCATATACGGAATATTGGTGAACTCAATCAACTGGAAGTGCAGCGAGGCAACTGGGTCAAAAATCAAATAAGCAGAAGTGCGCTCATCATCATCGCTGTCTTCATCCTGGCTCTCTCTCCATGTAAACCATAAGCCGGAGATGGGCACAGGCACAGGCACCCAATGTTCGGTGGCAGGGTTATACACAATATAGCTTCTTGTGACCTTTGTGCACCTAAAGAGAAGAAGACCATTGCAGGAATCTAAGAGGATGAGGCTCCTAATTCCAGGCTGCTTCCTCAGGGATGAGAACAAAGGGTCAACTAGAGAGGCACAAATATACCCGACAGGTTTATGAAATGCCCAGGCACAGATATCCCCGACAGGTTTATGAAATGCCCGTGGGTGTGTTGGACCAAGCTCTCATCCTTGCTGACACATTCACCTCCCTCGTCCTCACCTCCTCCTTCGTCACCACCATCACTGCGTGCTTCATTGCCGTCATCACTACCACTTTCGTCACTGATATCACTGCAACTTTCGTGGCTGTCCTCACAGTCACAGCTGAAGTCATCAACACAGCCATAGAAGAAACCCTCTAACGTCTGGGGCAGCTTCCTGCAGCGGAGGCGGTCGGATATGAGTTCGCACCAGTCCTTGGAGACGCACTTGGATCGGCAGAGGTCCTTGGCGGGGAGGCGCGAGAGGATCTCGACGACGGCGTCGTCGGGGAAGCCCGCCGCCGCGCTCCTCTTGGGGCAACCCGTGCCACCGAGGGAAAGCTGACCAGAGGAGAAAATGTGAGGGGAATTCACACGAAACTAGAGAGGGGGAGTGCAGTGTGAGTAGGGACGCAGGCGAAGCGTACCGGCCGCCGGGCAGGGTCCGAGTCGGCGGCGGCGACCGGTGGGCGGCTCCCTTGCCCCGTCGCCTGTAGCGCCATCCTACCGGCGGGGCGAGACGATCCCGACGGCGGTAGTTGCCTTTGGGATTAGGGACTTCCAGACCCTAGCGGCGCACCTCTCGCCCTTCTGCTTTGGGGAGCCTACCACGATTTGGGGGAAGCGTGAAGTGTGTGAAGTGGGTATGCTTTTTGCAATATGCTGCTGGGCCTGGAATAAGTTCATACAGAGTCTTCAGGCTTCAGCCCAGCTTCAAGAAGCTCAAATGCTCTATCGATTTTTTTTTTTAATCTTTGGAGAAACTAATAATGCTCTATCAATTGCTATCAATTAACAGGAGGCAAGCAATCCAATGCTAAGGCTTTCTAAAGTCTAGACCAGCTTTGGAATGCAAGATTTTTTTTTATGTTTTTTTTTAAAAAAAACTGATTTTAGTGAAATTCCTATACAATTCTTCTAAAATCCTTGGGTTCCAAAGAGACCCTTAATATTGATGATGCGGTACACTACGGGAAACAGTAGATTTGCCTAGAGCTTTAAAGTTTGCCGAGAGCATCCTATCGGGCTCTCGGCAAACACGAAATTTGCCAACAGTCACTCTCGGTGAACAAATACTCTCGGCAAACAGGTCTTTGCCGAGAGCACAACTCTCGGCATAGGCAGACGCTCGGCATAGTGGACTCTTTGCCGAGAGCCTGGTTAGAGCTCTCGGCAAAGAGCTTGACGGGGTTAACACCGTTCCTTCTGCCGAGAGCAACGTTAAACTCTCGGCAAACGTTTTGTCTTTGCCGAGAGCCAGGGCTCAGCTCTCGGCAAAGAGGTGAATTTGCCGAGAGCTAGGGCAAGGGCTCTCGGCAAACTTCCTTTTTTTTGTTTTTGTCTACCAAACTTTTTCTCTGACCTTCTTACACTTAGTGTGACAACATGTCAAAGTATGGATTAGTTTGTACACATTTTGCTATATTTCTTGCTTTTTTTTTGTTTAAGTGAGTTTGTTGAAAAACATTGATAAGAACTTCAAGTGCATGAAATCACGCGTTTCTATGCACGAAATATCGATATTCATGGTACTTACGCTAATTCAAGGCCGTGTGCACGAAGACACCCTAGCTCTCGCACGGCATCACATGTGGAGATGTTCAGGTTTCTGAGGGTCCGATGTGATGCCTTGCACGAAACTTTCTCAAAATTTTACCACAAGCTACACATGACATGTGATGACACCTCATAAAGTTTTGTGATTTTTTGAACTCGTTTGGATTTTCTATAATTTAAAACATATTCCGCACCGTCTCAAAAGTCATGGTTCGGGAATGAAACGTGCGAGAGCTAGGGTGTCTTCGTGCACACGGCCTTGAATTAGCGTAAGTACCATGAATATCGATATTTCGTGCATAGAAACGCGTGATTTCATGCACTTGAAGTTCTTACCAATATTTTTCAACAAACTCACTTAAACAAAAAAAAAGCAAGAAATATAGCAAAATGTGTACAAACTAATCCATACTTTGACATGTTGTCACACTAAGTGTAAGAAGGTCAGAGAAAAAGTTTGGTAGACAAAAACAAAAAAAAGGAAGTTTGTCGAGAGCCCTTGCCCTAGCTCTCGGCAAATTCACCTCTTTGCCGAGAGCTGAGCCCTGGCTCTCGGCAAAGACAAAACGTTTGCCGAGAGCCGCCTTGATCTGGCTCTCGGCAAATCACGGTTCACTTGACCTGCCCAACCACACCCGCTCGCAAACCCCGCACACACACTCACACGCCGCGCCAGCAGCCACCGCCACCCGCCGCGCCGCCACCCGCCGCCCCCTCCCGGCCGCGACCCGCCGCCCTCTGCCTCCGTGCCGGCGGCCTCCACCCGTCTCCCGTCCCGCCACCCACCACCCCCAACTCCGCCCCCACCTCGCCCCCTCCCCGCCGCCACCCTGCCCGCAACCCGCGTCCGGGCCGGCGGCGTCCACCCCGCCGCTCCCCGCTGCCACCCAGCTCGCCCCCTACAGCCCGCCCTCGCCGACCTCCCACCCGCCCCCACCAGCCCCCCACCCGCAGTGCCCAGTGCCCACCGCCAGCCCCCCACCCGAGAGGGAGGAGACAGAAGAGGAAGAGGAAGGGAGGAGCAGGCAGGGGAAGGAGGGAGGAGGAGGAAGAGAGAGGAGGGGCTCCACCGCCGGAGCTGTTCGTCATCGGCGGCCATCCGTGTCGTCGTCGGAGCACCGCGTCGGCCAACTCCACTGCCACCAAGGTAATGGTCAGTAGTGTTAGTACTAGTGTGTGTAGTGTTAGTAGTAGTAGTTAGAGTAGTTAGTAGTTATAGTAGTTATTAGTTTCATTAGTTAATAGTAGTTAGTAGTTAGTAGTTATAGTAGTTTTTAGTTTTATTAGTTAATAGTAGTTAGTAGTTAGTAGTGACTTGATATACATGTGGTGTTAGTGTGTTGATGATGGTGGATGGTGTCGGCCTTCGTGCCTTTTCGGTTGATATGATTTGTGGTTACCGGCCATCGTGTCGTTGCTTTTGCAGGGTTTGGGTTCCTCTCCACGCAGGGGAGGTGCTGCCGAAAATTTGACCTTAAATGTGTGTTTCATTTTGCAGAGAGGTGTGTGCATAGGAGCGGACCCGGAGTGTCTCTGCTACACCTTCGCACTAGGTATACCCTCTCGTCCCGCATCTTCTACTTTACCTGCATTCTTTTTTAGGGTTTAGGGTTTCTTGTCGTAGATCACGTGACCCAGTTAGGCGTCTCCCGTCCGAAATAGGTACGGTTGGAGGTATGCAGATTACTGCATATCTCTCTGACCGTATCAGTTTCGGATTGTCCACGTTCTTTGGACAGCCCGCGTATGCGTAGTAGGGTTAGTTTCCATGGTTTGCTCATATCCGACATAGAGTTTCGGCATCACCTCGACGTTGTTCTTCGGATACACACTCTCCATGGTAGGACGTGTATCTGGAGAACAGCGGGGAGGTGCTGCCGAAATTCTGTCTCGGATCAGAGCAGACTATGGAAACTAACCCTACTACGCATACGCGGGTGGGATTAGGACCTATCCTATCCTATTAGATGTTAGGTACACCTTTTATCTGCAAGTCACATTACTCGTCGCTATATATGTTAGAGGATGGATGATCGTCAGTGGATGTACACGGGCCGTAGAAGTCAGACTGATTTCACCAATGAATGGTTCACGAAGACTGAGGCTTTTTTGGAGAGTGCATTTGGACCGGCTACGAAAGGAAGCAATAGAGTGTTGTGTCCCTGCATGAAATGTGCAAATAGGAGATGGCAAGACAAGATAAGAATGGGTCAACACCTTTTGAAGAATGGATTTATGCCGAACTATACTCGGTGGGTCTACCATGGTGAAGCCCATCGGACAAGAGAGGAGGTCGTCAGACCACGCATCGAGCATGTCGATGATGATGCCGGGGTCGCAGACATGTTAGATGACTATCAGCAGGCACAGTTCTTTGATGGACGTGCAGATGAGGAGACCGAGGAATGTGCAAAGGCGTTCTACAACATGTTGTCTTCAGCACAGAAACCTCTTCACGGTCAAACTGACATTTGTCAGCTCGATGCCATCGGACGCTTGATGGCGTTTAAGTCCGATGCTAACATGAGTCGAGAATTCTTCAATGTAATGCTGACTGTGGTTGGTAGCCTGCTGCCAACTGACCACGTTCTGCCAAAGAACTTGTACGAGTGCCAGAAACTCCTTGCTGGACTTAAGATGCCCTACGAGCAGATACATGTCTGTCCAAAAAGCTGTGTTCTATTTAGGAAAGATTACAAGGATGCAAAATACTGTCCAAAGTGCAACTCCTCCAGATATCTAGAGGCTGACTCTGGGGATGGCCAGAAGAAACAACTTGCGATCCCCGTCAAAGTCCTACATCACCTCCCGTTCGTTCCGAGGATCCAACGGCTATACATGAGCGAGACATATGCGAAACAGATGACGTGGCATAAAGAGGGCAAACGATACAATCCTGATAAGTTGGTGCATCCGGCTGATGGTGAAGCATGGGTCCACTTTGATAAAATTCACCATGACAAAGCAGAAGAGGCTCGTAATGTGCGTGTTGCGCTGGCAACAGATGGGTTCAATCCCTATGGATTGATGGCTGCCCCATACTCATGTTGGCCTGTGTTTGTTATCCCACTCAATCTCCCCCCCCGGTGTCGCCTTCCGACGTGAGCACATATTCTTGTCGTTGATAATTCCTGGGCACCCAGGGAAACATATGGGTGTGTTCATGGAGCCTGTGATTGATGAATTAATCAGTGCTTGGAACGAAGGGGTATGGACATATGATCGGGCTACACCGAAGCCCTTCAAAATGCATGTTTGGTACCAGTACTCCATACATGACTTCCTAGCGTACGGTATATTCTGTGGCTGGTGTGTTCACGGTAAATTCCCATGTCCATTATGCAAGGATCGTGTGAAGTTCATCTGGCTCAACAAGGGTGGCAAGTATTCGTCATTTGACCAACACCGTCAATTCCTCCCTATTGACCATCCATTTCGGCATGACATTAAGAACTTTAGGAAAGGTGTCGTAGTGACAGATCCTCAACCGCAAATGTTCACTGGTGCTGAGGTTTATGATCAGATAGAGGCTCTCATGCTTGAGGAAGGAGTTGATCGTTTCGAAGGGTATAATGAGCATCATATGTGGACTCATAAATCGGGCTTGACGAGGCTCCCCTATTATAAGGATCTTCTTATGCCACATTACATTGATGTAATGCACACTGAAAAGAATGTCGCCGAGGCACTGTGGGCAACCCTGATGGAAACTGAAAAGTCAAAGGACAACCCTAAGGCTAGAGTGGACCTGGCAACGTTATGCGATAGGCCAACTCAAGAGATGCGGCCTCCTGCAAACGGAAAGAATTGGAAACGACCTAAGGCTGATTACGTCTTGACTGCCAAACAAAGGAGGGAAGTCCTTCAATGGATTCAGACGCTAATGTTCCCTGATGGGTATGCAGCGAATGTGAGGAGGGGAGTGAACTTAAGTACTCTAAAAGTCAACGGGATGAAGAGTCATGACTTTCACATATGGATTGAGCGGCTTCTTCCGGCGATGGTTCGAGGCTTTGTCCCTGAGGGTGTATGGATAGTGTTGGCAGAGTTGAGCTTCTTCTTCCGACAGCTTTGTGCTAAGGAAATATCTCGGACCGTGATTAAAGACTTAGAAAAAGCGGCACCTGTCTTGCTTTGTAAGCTAGAGAAGATCTTTCCACCCAGCTTCTTCAATCCGATGCAACATTTGATATTGCACCTTCCGTATGAGGCACGAATGGGGGGGCCTGTGCAGGGCCATTGGTGCTATACAGTCGAGAGAACACTCAAGACTGTTCGCAAAAAATGCAGAAACAAAGGCAAAATTGAGGCTTCCATTGCAAGTGCATTCGTTTTGGAGGAGGTTTCAAACTTCACAACATTGTACTATTCTGAGATGCTTCCAAGCGTGCATAATCCAACCCCTCGTTACAATGAAGACGAAAATGAATCGACCCTAAGCCTTTTCAGAGGGCAACTTGGAAGGGCAAGTGCACCAACCACAAAGAAATTGACGATGAAAGACTGGCGTTGTATCATGCTATATGTCTTGACCAACCTTGACGAGGTGGACCCGTACATTGGGTAAGTTCTTAACAGACTAGTTTCAATAATTCCTTAGAATTCTCCTTCTAACCTCGATTCTCGTTACAGGGAATTTCTTCATCAGTACTGGCAACAAGCAAGGGACCCTACCCCGCAAGAATTAGATACCCTTCTCTCAAAGGGTGCGGGGCCAGGGAGCCCTGATTTCATTGGTTGGTTCAAAACCAAGGTACTGTTGAAAATACCTCTTTTTATTCAGTACCTCGTATGTTCAACTAATAGAGCGATCTATCCTGCTTGAACTTGCAGTCCCGCACCGATGCGTCTATGAGTGATGAGCTCAGACAGGTTGCCGGCGGCCTAGCCTTTAAGGTTAAGTCATATACTAGTTATGATGTCAATGGGTATCGATTTCACACATCATCATATGAGCGAAGTCGGCCCAATCGAAGAACCACAAATAGTGGAGTTTTGACGCCTGGCACTGATGGCCTAGACTATTATGGAAGAGTTGAAGAAATGTTTGAAATTTCATTCTATGGACGCACAAATCTTCGTGCTGTCATATTCAAATGCCATTGGTTTGATCCTACAGTAACAAGAAAGACCCCTCATCTCGGCCTTGTCGAAATTCGACAGGATTCTGCCTATCTAGGAGAAGATGTGTATATTGTGGCGTCACAGGCCACACAGGTTTATTATCTCTCCTATGCTTGCCAAACCAATGTTGATCTCAAGGGTTGGTACATTGTGCACAAGGTATCGCCACATGGCCGACTACCTATACCGAACGATGAAGATTACAACTTCAACCCAAACACGTATGAAGGAGAGTTCTTTCAAGAAGAGGAGCTAGAAGGGAGGTTGGTGACAGACTTAACTGAAGCGATAGGAATGGATGTGGTTGTGGTTGATGATGATGATGCAGCTGATGAGGTGCGAAATGCAAAGGACTTACAAATGCTTGATCGATTACATGAAGGCAATGACAATGACGACACTTCTCCTTCGGATAATGATGATTACTTCGATAATGTTGATAGTGATAATGAGAGTTATGATGGTACATGTAATACTTTCTAATTTTTGTTGTACATGCAGATACTTTATAATTTTGTAATACATGTCATACTTTATTTATTATGAATGTATATCTAATTGCTTCTTTATTCCTTTGAACTGCAGGTCATTGAACAAAGATGGTGGGCGGCCGTCAGAGGAGCGTGGCGTCGCTCTTTCGAAGGACGCGTCCTGTAGTTGAAGAGGACGTTCCGGAGCCGTCTCAGAGGAGGCGTGGACGCAGGAGCCGCCAGCCGGTGCCTCCTCCTCCTGTGACGCCTCCTGTAGAGGAGGAGGAGGAGGACGAGGTGGAGGAGGAGGCAGGTGCTGAGAGGGTCCAGGAGGAGCAGGAGCAGGAGGAGGAGGAGGAGGAGGAGGAGGAGGAGGCAGGGGCAGAGGGCAGGACTGCAGGCAGCACTTCCTCGACTACGTCGAGTGTCTACTTGCGAGGACCCGCGTCCCTCCCTCAGCCACCACACCCAGCCCTACGCGCTGTGATTCGTCCCGAGGGGACTAAGTAAGTTACTTACATACTATTACTACTTCCTATGGTATGTTGATCATGGAGATATAAACTTAAATGTTTTCTTAATGACTTTTACAGGAACTGGACTATTGTGTCAGGGGCACGTGGTGGCACTCGCCATGTCAACAGCATCCTAGGTCTCTTGTGCAGGGAACACTTCCCTGGAATTGTCAAGTTCGCGGGGAAGGAGGAGCCGGCCTACACGTTTGCTCACTACGCGGCCGCCACCGACACGCAAGAAGGCAATGTGGCCAATAAGGTTATCAAGGAGTTCTGGGTAAGTCTTCCTCGCACTACAAGTCTCAATACATTGCATCTTTGGTCTATCATTGCAATAATGCCATGTCTATATGCAGCGCCACTTCAAACTAGAGGATGGAATTGACCAGGACTATGCCGACACCGTGGTTGCCGCGTCTGCAAGGACGCGCGTCAGTGAGATGCACTACGACGTGCGCGTCCAGACCGTCATGAACTACTATGCGACGAGGCTTGGATAGAGGAAGACCAAGGCGGAGGCAAGGGAAATAGATTTGACCCGTGAGGAGTACATGGATGAAGAGGTAGATTCTCATATTGATTCCTTAGCCTTTTATCAGTGCATTGTTTCATATTCTTATATGTAACATACTTGATGTGAAGATGAGGGCCTGGTGGTGCGCTAACTGTCCTGACGCCTGGGAGGCGATGGTGGACAAGTGGCTGGACCCCGTGTTTCGTGAGGCGCACAGGGCGGCCCAGGAAAGGCGTCGACGTATGCCTGGTGTAGCACACCATCAGGGGAACCGCAGCCTCTCTGGATACGCACAAGCATGGGTACGTGGTAATGTTTCAATTCATTCAATTATGCCTCATTTGTAACCCTGTTGCTATCTTTCTCGCAGTCGGCGGCACACGGGGGACAGCCTTGCTCCTTGTTCGCCGCGTATGGCATGTCCCACAAGGGCCCGGCGTCGTCTGACGTCTCCTTCAGCGTGGACGACCCGCCCGAGGCGTACACCAACGCGGGCGTCTACGACAAGGTCACCGCCTACGCGCAGGTGGCAAGGCAGGTCCATGGCCCGGACTACGATCCATCCACCGATGACATTGATGGAGACCTTGTCATGAGGATAGGAGGCGGCAAGAAGCATGGGCGCTACTGGATTGGCAACAGCGTCATCGACAGGTCGACTACTCCCACCCTCTCCCAGATCCGAGCATCGACCACGAGCGTGAGCATCCGCCCACCCGTACGCCCACGACCGGAGCCGGCACAGCACCGGGTCGACGCACTCCAGGTTGTTCATCATTTTTCAATAGTTCTACTTCGCGTTGCTTTTGTTACCTTTGCATTACTCTAACATTTGATTTCCAATGTTGTAGGCTGAGCTCGAAGCATCAAGGGCCGAGCAGCAAAGGATGGCTGAGCGGTTGGAGGCTCAAGAGCGCCAGCGAGAGGCCGACCAGCTTGCCCATCAGCAACAGATGGCAGATATGATAGCGTTCCTACAGTCGGTTGGGGCCCAAACGGGTGTAGCCCTTCCAGCTACGCTACTGGCTCCACGGCCACCCTCTCATGTATTTACTACTCCTATTAATACTCCTGTGAGGAAACTCAATGACACAAGTAAGTTCTAAACTAGTTATTGCCGTCATCTTGTCTAATAAACTATGTTGTCCTTTGTGCAGCCTCCGTCAGCGGGTTCAAACGCGGCACCTGGCATTTCTCCAACACCTGCCATCTCGCCGACACCTCCAGATGATGGCTCTCCTGCGGTACGCGGCCAAGGTGTCCCTCGTATCAATTGGGGGCCTTCACAGTGAGTCAGGTCGACTTAGCTTGAGATGCAGTTAGTTTGGAGTATGTGGACTATGTGGTGATGGATTTATTTTGTTTAAACATGTGAACTTTGTGGAATGTGGTTATTGAACATGTTGGAGTTAGTTTGGATGTATGTGACTTTAGTTTGGAGTATTTGAACTTGTTACGATGGACAAAGTGATGGAAATAATCATTTATGTGGTATATATTGTCATCGATGTCGATTATGTGAGCTATAGGCTCCTGGATGTGAAATATATTATTTTCTGGAAATATATGTGTCATATGATCTTCTCAGTAGAAATTAGATGAAAAAATAGAAAAAAAAATATTTTGGTCCATTTGCCGAGAGCATCTCTCGGCAAAGCTGAAAAAGTGGTCGATTTGCCGAGAGGGACTCTCGGCAAAGCTGAAAAATGGTCGATTTGCCGAGAGCCGGCTCCAGGGCTCTCGGCAAAGAAGCCCACCTGCATGGCCAAAATAACCAGCTTTGCCGAGAGCCCTCTGGAGGCTCTCGGCAAAGAGGTTTCAAAAAAAAAAATTAAATACTTTGCCGAGAGCACTCCTGCCACCCAGGAAAAAATAAATAAATTTCTTTGCCGAGAGCTTGGTCAGGTAGCTCTCGGCAAAGTTGCCGTCAACCGCCAACAGTCGTAACGGCTACTTTTCTTTGCCGAGAGCTCGGTTTGCCTCTCGGCAAACTCTTTGCCGAGAGCCCAATGAATGACTCTCGGCAAAGACCATTTTGCCGATAAGAGATGTGCCGATAGGGCTTTGCCGAGAGTCCCTCTCGGCAAAGGCTTTGCCGAGAGCAGGATTGCCTTTGCCGAGAGTCTGTGGCTCTCGGCAAAGCCTCCGTATGCAGTAGTGGTAGCGTGTTCTGGAAATAAAGTCTTGTGTAGGGACAGCTCAGGAAATTAATTATGTTGCTGCTAATGCATTTTTTTATGCATGTTAATGCAATGTTTGCAAAGTTGCAACGAAGCAGCTGTGCTGGGACGGGAAGTTTTTCTTATATGATCAGATGTGGGCCGTAAGATGACGAACGACGCTTCTCGTCGAAACTCGGCGAACCGGTAGAGAAGCCACTGACTTGCCCTTTCTAGCTTCTGTTACTTACGCCTGACGGAAATGAATGGCACCTGTTCAGAGTGTTGACACCAGTTCATGACTTCCTGTGTATGTTCAATGTTGAGAGCGCAATGAAATAGAGCAGCAAGCTGCAGAGCAGAGAACATTATCTATACGTAATTAGCATAGTACGATGACTCTCGAATGAGAGAGTATGACAAAAGATAAGCTTAGAATGCTTCCACAGGACATACATCCCATTCAAGTAGAACATTATCTTAAGGTTTCAGGCTCTCTGTGAGAGTAGCAGCTAGCTCCCTTAACAAGGCCCAACTGCCGAGCAACTATTTCTGAAAATCTTCGGATGAGTTGCTAGCAGAGCATTCTGCATTTGTACAGACTACAATATTAGCCGTACAGTGTTAAATCCAACTACCCTGCCTTACAAACAGCATCTATGTCTTGTAGCACAACAAGGCTACAAGGAAACATAGAACTGTGATCATAAACAGTGAATTAGAGTTTTAGAAAAGACAGAGTGAATAACATTTATCCGCAGCCTTTAAAAGCATTTGCTAGTTTTGTTTGGAGACTATCAGACTGAACAGGTGGGCTAGTAATAGTATTCAGCCTACCATTGTCATATACCAGTATACCAAGTCTTCAACATGCTATGATCATGTTTGTATACTAAGTTTCAGGAAGCTCTGCTAAGATTTTCTTTCCTGAAGTATTATTATTTGAAATTGCACAGAACATAATGTAGCAACAAATTAAAAATTATGTACATAGTATCCAATGGCAAGAACTCGCCTTTTGCGTGCTTTGTGAACTGGCATCGTTGAAGCAAATCTTTTGATCATCTGATGGCACTGTAGTATCACTATTACTCTTGATAAAAAAATGCAAGTGCTGTATTTCACAGGATCAATAAGGCGTCACCACTTCACCATGATCTTCCCTAACTCAGTCATCTTTCCATTGAGCATCAGAAATATAAGTCCAGAGAGGGTAAAACAGAGTTACCAGAAGGTTCCCAGTAGGGAACAAAAATATATATCCAAATCTTCAGAAGCTAGCAGAAATTTAGAGACAGTACCATTGGCTGTTTATAGCATTAAAGTACGTAATTTTCTCTTTGCCTGAATTTTCATTTGAATCACTTCCAAAGTTCTCAGGTATCATACAGCAGGTCAAATTCTATTGTAGATTGCTGGAAGAAAAAAACAATTGGCTATAGCTATTACTATATAGCTAATATCATCAACTAGGCGGATTTGAGATCAACTAGAGCAATATGTGGAAGCTATATTTATTCATTCAGCATAAATAACTTACATAAGTAATGTAAAGCAAGCCAACATCTATGTTTCATCTAACTTACAGCATTTTATTTCAAGAATACAACAGGCTTGAACAAATCATCATGGGACCAAAAGCAGAAAGGAATACAAGCACTGGCATATGTATGTTATAACTCGGGTGATTTAACCAGGTTGCTACCCGCTCCCAACCTGGAGATCAAATTCTTGTAAAGGACCTGTCGGATCACCAGGTAACACTGTCAACGCTTATTTGAAAGCACTGATGGTTCTGAGAAATAGGAGACGCAAGGAGTAATCACTTCATAGTCATGTCCAAGTGCACATAGAGCATGCACTTCCTTGCTAACCATGTTATAAGATATCAGTCTTTGGTCATGCTGAATAAAGTAAACCAAATTGCGATCCGGATGAATGGCGGCCACACTATAGTTAAACTGGACTAGCCATGTATGCCTTCCAAACAGCTGCAAAGTACTCAGTGTTCTTCATCATCCACTCTTCTTTATCATAATCCTCAAGAACCCAGATGGTGATATGTGTAGAATTGCCTTCTAAATCTTCATTGATGCAGTACAGGCGCCCTTGGGATTGACCAACATATGCAGGCTCCGACCAACGAAAACTGTGACTCTGTGGCCAGCTAATGACCCTGCGTGTCTTCCCTTGACAGTCAACCGCCACGATCAGCTCCTGTTCTTTCTGAATGTGGTAGGCGTCGACGATCAAATGCAGCATGCCGTTAACAAAGGCGCTGCCCAACGTAGACACTATGCTCCGAAAACTAGCCAATTGCTGGTTTTCATCCTCTTTCAATCTCCTCCGCTCACCTGATCTATCAGTCCTCACCCAGTTTCTGACGAGTAGGTGCGTAACCCCACCTCATTCTGAATACTAGCTGTATACTGGACAACTTTGAAGTGTGAGGAGACCGCAGAGTCAAAGATCAGAAATGTGTGCTCACCTATTTCCATATCGCCGTCCTCTTCATCTAAGTCTTCCGTGGGATCCACGTACCAGCCGGAGCTGGGCACGGCCACCCATTCCTCTGTGGCAGGGTTGCACACAACATAGCCCAACGTGTCACGGGCACGGCCAACGGTGTACGGATTCGTGTCACGCCTAAAGAGGAGCAGCCCGTTGCAGGAATGCAGGATCCTGATGTGCCCCATGCCCGGCAGCTCCTTCAGGAAGGAGAAGGAAGGGTCCACGAGAGGCACAGATCACCCTACCAGATCTATGAAATGGCCGTTGTTGCTGCCGCCGTCTCCATCCCCACCATCTGCAGCAGCAGCACTGCCGTCTCCATCCGTTGTTGCAATATGCTTAGTTATTCTCTGAAGAAGAGTGTTGACCAAAAATTTGTAGTCTATTCGAAGCCTTTAGCGAGCAAATGACAGTTATTGACACTAAACATTTTCAAAAATACTTGAATAGAGATCTGAATCTGAATCCCACTTAGGCCACTCCCAATGCTAGAAACTACATGTAGTTTCTATACCTATTAATTTCTATAGACACTATGTATAGAAATTATGCTTCCAATGGATAGTTTCTATACAATAATTTGTTATCCAATCATATTCATTCTCTCTCCATTCTCAACCAATCATATCACTTTATGTCTTGGATTTCGCGTAGACATGGTTTCTAAGTTAGACCCAGTTTCTATGATTTTTGCTCTCTCTTCAATAACTAGCTTGCCACATCAGTAAAATGCTTAGGTGGCACCATAATTAATGTCTATAGAAACTATCGTGGTTTCTGCATTGGGAGTGCCCTTAGTAAAATAGTCCATTAATTGTCGTGAAAGCAAAAGCTCAGTTATTGATTGTACCAAGAAAAACAATTGGCTATAGCTAACTATTAATATAGTTGTTCGTTGGAGTTTATGGAAATGTAAAAATAGTTCTCTCTCAGCATCCAGGCTAGTCCAACATCAAAGAAACTAAATTTCATAGTAATAATTGCTCATTAGTACGGTCACAAAAAAATGTATGTAATCATAAAAGTTCTTGCCAAAAGACCAAATTGTTCAACCTAGGCAACAATATTCATTACTACAACTAGTAGCACAAATAAAGGTACACATCATAAATGTCTCAACAGGCTTGCAATACTGATAAGGCCAGTCTCAATGCATAGTTTTATGGCACAATTATCAAGACTATAAACTAGGTAATCGAGCCATATGAGTTTCATGGGGATGAAACTCCTCTCTTATCTGATGAAACTCCTTCATTTAATGACTCTGCCAAGTCAGCAATTTTATTTATGTGACACCCTATTTAATGTTCATGACACTCTCATAAAACATGCATTGAGACTGACCTAATTAAATAAAAAACATGATAAGGAATACATTCCAGCGAGGACTGAACATTTTATCTGAGTCTACTAGCATTTAAACAAGCTGCTAGCAACTCATACTACTTAGCATACTCTTAGTGCTAACTTGTGAGAGCCGGGGATCCTGAGAAACAGGGAACATAACGAGCAAAACCGAACGGTGTTCTCCATTTTTCGAAAGCGGCAATAACACTCACTTCCTTATGGTCCATGTCGTATGCTACCAGTTTACCGCTGTCGTAATGAAAAAGAAAAACGACATTACGATCTTGATGGATGTCAACCACACTGAAGTTGAAGTCCAAAATGTGGCCACCAGTCAATTTTCCAAATACCTCCAGAGAGCTCACAGTGTTCTTCAACACCCATTCTTGTGTATCATAATCCTGAAGAACCCATATGGACAGTTTGTAGTTCTCTTCAGGAGTATCTAATATTTCCGTTGTCATAAAATGCAGACACCCTTGGGACTGCTCTAAATAACAAGACAAGAGCCCCCTGTCAGCCATACTTGGCACTTCGATCATCCTTCTTGCCTTTCCTTGTACGTCTAGAACAATTATCCGCTTTTGATCCAAGTCCCAAACTAACAAATACAGGAAGCCATTAACAAAGGCACACCGAGGGTCCGTATAAGATATTGTGACATGACGATGCCACCCTGCTGCCAATAGCCCTTGCTCTTCTTGACACTCAATTTGGTTGTGACTCCAGGTCCCAGTTTCAGATGAGTAAGCATGCAGCCCCAGCAACATCTGGTCCTCCCAGGATATCTGGAACTGGACCAAGTGGAAGTGAGAAGATACGGCCGGATCAAACGCCAAAAAGGTATGGTTGAATCGATCAGGAGAGCCAAAAATGGGCACGCACGCCCATTGCTTTGTGGTCGGGTTGCACACGACGATGTCGCCCAATTCGACGCACTGGTGCCCAAAGAGGATAAGACCGTTACAGGAATCCTTGAAGACGAGGTTATGCATCCCAGGCCGTTCTGTCAGGAAGGAGAAGCCAGGGTCGTCAGCGTCATCTAGAGGCACGGACGACGATCCTGCGGTCAGATCTATCAAACCGAAAGTGTAGAGGCCTGTCTCTGGAGTCATTGTCTCTGGAGTCATGATGAAGAGTCCTTGCATGGCGTGGTGGAGCTTCTTACGATGGTTGGGATCAGCTATGAGGTCGCGCCAGGTCCTGGACACGCACTTGAACCGGCAGGCGGACTTGGCAGGGACGCGGGAGAGGATCTCCACCAGGAGGTCGTCGGGGAGGCCGGCCACCGCGCCCGCGGAGCAGTCGTCCATGTCCACGCCACCGACGGCTAGCGAACCATCTGCGAAGTGGAGGATCGAGATGGAAGAAACGTCAGTGATTGCGCCCGCGCGAGACAGGAAATAAACAGCGGCAACTGGGACGCGAAGGGAGCTTACCACAGCCCGCCGGAGATGTCCGGGATCGACGGCGCCCACGCGAGGCGGCGGTGCGGAGGAATCGAAACCGAAGTGGAGGAATTTCTGAACCCTAGAACAGGTCAACAAGACTCTGTGTGTTTTTAGGATCTTCATTCACGGTGTGCGTTCGTGAATATCGGTTTTATTTATGCTGGGCCTTGCGTGTGTGCAAATAAATGGGCCTTGCTTCCTCCTTCAACTTTTACAAAATATCCATTTTTCCACCCTCAATTTTTCAAACCATGTATTTTAAATCTCTCGAGCGGTTTCGAAGCGGTTTTGCTACAGGATGGTTTTGTCTTTTCTTTTTAAATTATTTTGATTGAATCTTTAAAAAATCATAAATCACAAAAAAATCGTAAAATAAAAAAAATCCTATTTTTCAGACTCCACAAGATTATATATACATGGTGAACATATAATATGATATGTTTTAGTGCAACATAATAATTATAGAAGCTGCAAATAATGTATTCTCAAGCATAGTATCTAAATGTGTAGCAAAAGCTATGCACCAAATAATAGACTATTTTTTTTGTCTAAATACATTTTGTTACTTTTATCTAGATATAGTGTATATCTAGTGCATATCAAACATTATGTACATAGAAAAAACAAAAAGACCTATAATTTGGGACCGAGGCAGAGCTATACATAATTATCTAAGAGAACATCTTGCTGAAATCATTGTTTAGTTGTTATCAAGGAAAAAAACAATGGCTCGTTCAATTACCTAGGGCTAGCTCTTGCTGGAATGTGGTGATATAGCAGTGTGTGCCACTGTTGCCAGCGTGTCTCGATCACATAGGCATGAGCAAATTAGGCCAGGTCGGCGCAACCCATTAACCTTACTACTCCATCTGTTCTAAATTTAAAAGTGATACTAACGTTCGCGAAGAGTCAAAGCATATTAAGTTTAACTAAAATCATAGAGAGAATTTTAAAGATTCATGACATTAAATAGATATACAAAAATAAATTTAATAAAGATCTAATAATACTTATTTAGTATATTATTTTATTATATGAATTTGGTCAAACTTGATATATTTTGACTTTCTAAAAAATTTAGAATCAAATACAATTTGGGGTGGAGGGAGTATCCTCAATTTTTGGTCACCGGAGGTGCAGTTCCGATGCGCAGGGGCGTAGATTCGGTGGACGTGCATGTGGATCTGGTGCCTGAGGGTGGGGTCTCATCACCCCACGGTCGGAGAGCTTGCATGGTGCGGCTACGGTGATAGCGCGGTCTCAGGCACAGGCGCGGCAATGGCGCCTAGCAGCAATGGGCATTGCTGCGGGGGTTTGGTGCTAGCATGACGACACATAGTGGGGCGTGTGGCTAGAGGACTATGACCTACAGGTGGTAGGCTGTGATGGAGTAGTGCCACTATTGATGTGTGCGGCAGAGCCAAATCCGTTTTTGTGGGATGCGCAGTCGGAGGGGGTAGCAGCCGATGCAACTGTGCGGCTATCATGGGAAGCTGACGTGTTGATACCCCTCTGGAGGGCCTTCCATGGGGGCGGCTGGACATCGACGATGACATTGGTGGTAGGCAGACGGTGATTTGCATCTTGGCATGACGGTTGTGCTAGGGGGGAACCTTGCATTGGGCGAAAGCTTTGGTGATGGTGATGCCTGTGGGTGTTGCTTCCCCTGTTGGGGGCGTCGTGTTGTTCCCCTCTAGCATTGTATTCCATTGGTGAAAACCATGTCAATCCTTTGGACAAGCGCCGGCGGCGCTTTCGACATCATGCCCTTCCTGAAGGCGTCACGGTTGGGAAGTCATCTTGGCTTTGATGGTCACCCTTGGTGGTTGCCCCTCACTTCTTTTTTTCGCGATCGGGCCAGACCCGTTTTTCATTAAGAGGAAAGCAAAAGAGGTACAAACCCGACGACGAAAACGGGTGAAGGCGAGCGGCCTTAACCCCAACAAGAGAGACCTAAACTACTGGGTTCAAAACCAGAGATTACAAAATAGCAAAATGTTGCGACCTAAGCGCCAAGAGTACCAACAACGGAGCGAACCCCGCCTCAGCCCAAACCGCGCCTTCACGGAAGATCGCGTCCACAACAGCGCTGGCCACGGACAGCGGACGCCCGAACACCCTGGCATTGCGCTCCTTCCATAGCGTCCAAGAAATCAGCAGGAACAAGCTGTCGAAGACCGGCTGGGAACCAGTGTCGATGCGTTTCCGTTGCTGTATCCACCAGTTGCCCAGATCGCAGTCACCTGTCGGCGTAAGGTCGCCCAACTGCAGCCGTTGAAGAACACCGAACCAAACCTGTCGGGCAAAGGCGCAGCCCAGAAACAGGTGGCTTGCTGTCTCCGCGTGCTGATCGCAGAGTGCGCATGCATCGTCGTCTTGAAGCCCATGTCTTTTACGGCGCTCCGCGGTCCACAACCTCCGGTGCAAAGCGAGCCAGAAAAACAATTTTACTTTCGGCGGCGCCTTGGTCCGCCAAAGTTCCTTGGCTCCGAGTAGTTTGGTGGAACCGACGAAGAACGCACGATAGGCCGAGGAGACCGAGAATGATCCATCGGCTGTCCACTTCCAAACAAAGCGGTCCGGTTGAAGAGGATGGAGCTGTACTGACCGCAGCAGCTCCCAGACCTTCAGGTAGTCTCTCACAACCTGCACGGTGAGAGCCCCAGTGACATCGCGCGCCCACTGATTGTCAGCCAAGGCGTCCCTTAGAACGCGCTTCCTGCCTGCGCGCGAAGTTGCTGCATAGAGGGACGGCGCGAACTTACAAAGCTGCCCGATCGGCGCCCAATTGTCAGTCCAAAGCATCAGCGCCGCCCCATCACCCACCACTACTGAGAGACTCGCGGCGCACATTGCAGCAACACTTTGCTCTGCACGCGAAGGCAACGACACCCAGCAGCGCTGAGGGTCTGATCGTGAAAGCCATTCCCATCTCAGCCTGAGTGCAAAGCCGAACACACGCAGGTCTAGCAATCCCAGGCCACCGAGCTCTGTCGGTCGACATACCAGAGGCCAGGCGACGCGACATTTCCCCCCACTGCAGGATTCCTCACCGGTCCAAATGAACGCCCTCCTCCTCTTGTCGATCTGCGCGATGGCCCAAGACGATAGGCAACAGGCAATGCTGAGGTGAACAGGTATTGCTGATAGAGTTGCTTTGGTGAGGGTAACCCTCCCGGCACTCATCAAGAGACCCGCCTTCCAAGTCGGGATTCTCGCCGCAACGGCGTCGATTAGGGGGAGTTCAACAGCACGACTGAGACGTTTGAGCGACAGAGGGATACCAAGGTATCTGCATGGAAAGTTGACAACCGAGCACGGAAAGGCTTCCTGGACCGCGGCCAAAGTCTCTTCATCACATGAAATTGGAGTAGCGATGCACTTCGCCGGGTTGCTGGCGAGGCCCGACTGTGGGTTTAGGGTTTCCAGCAGACAGCGCAGGTCTTCGACTGTGGGAGCAATGAGAATGACCAGATCATCTGCATAAAGCGAGGCACGGAGACCACGGACACGGCCAGGGAGTGGCGACAGAGCTGCTCGACGATCAGCCTCTCTGATGAGGGAGTTCAGCACTTCCATGACGAGCACTAAGAGCATGGGCGAGAGAGGGTCGCCCTGGCGCAGTCCTCGAGCATGAGCGATGCGACACCCAGGTCTTCCGTTCATCAGCACGCGCGTGCTGGCAGTGGACAGCAAGAGCGACATCCAGTCTCTCCAGCGACGGGAGAAACCTAAGTGCTGTAGGGTCTCAAGTAGGCCACCCCGCCGAATCGAACGCTTTCGCAATGTCAACTTTAAGCAGAAGTGATGGGTATTTTTTTGAATTTAGCCATCTGCAAGCTAGCTGGATTGTCCTGAAATTATCGTGTATGGCCCTCCCTTTGATGAAGGCACTCCGATTGCGCGCCACCATCTCATTCAGCCTGGGACCAAGACGCCTAGCTAAGCACTTGGCAAATAACTTCCCAAAGCTGTGAATTAGAGCGATCAGACGGAAGTCCTTGAGTTCGGTGGGTGAATTATTCTTCCGCAGCAGCACCATGAAGGAGTCATTCAGTAGACTGAAACTCCGACCATCAAGTGACCAAAGCGCGTTCAGCGCGTTCATGACATCTTGTTTGATGGTTGGCCAAGCGACCTTGTAAAACAACCAGGTGAATCCATCAGGCCCTGGTGCGCGGTCAGACGGCATGTCGCAGATCGTCTCCCAGACCTCCTGCTCAGAGAAACACACATCCAAGTCTGCCAGGTCTAGTTGAGGCAGCAGATCATCAAGCCGGATGGAATGCGCATAGTTGAACAGTGTTCCGAGGATGGAGTTGAAGTAACCGAAGATGGCCTCAGATTTGTCACGATCAGCGGATAACCAAGAACCCTCATGCTGAATTGGAGGGATTAAGTTTTTGCGGTTCCGATGGCATGCTTGAAGGTGAAAGAACTTCGTGTTGGCGTCGCCCTCGCGAAGGAATATGAGCCTAGAACGTTGTCTTGCGATTGTGCGTGCCAAGGAAGCTAACCCGAGACTCATCAACTTGAAGTGGTTGTGCAGCACAACTTCGTCATCAGTGAGAGTCCTAGTCTCCTGCTCTTTGTCGAAGTGGGCAATGAGCTCTCTTGCCATGAATAGCTGGGATCGCACGCTGCCGATGCATTTCATGCTCCAGCTTTGCAACGCTCTAGCAGTCTTTCTGAGCTTGAAGTCTAGCACCCTGCAAGGATCGACCTCCGGCATAGAGCAGTCCCAGGCCTCTGCGACCGCTTCAAGGAACCCTTCGAGACGTACCCAGAAAGTCTCGAAACGGAAACGTGGCTTAGCCCAAGGCTGAGTGCATAATTGCAGCAGAAGTGGCGAGTGATCAGAGCAGTCGGAGGATAAGCATCGCAGATGATGAAACGGAAAAGCCTCAAGCCACTGGACAGATGCAAAAGCACGGTCGATGCGTTCAAGCGTCGGGTTGTTTCTTCGATTGGACCATGTGTATAAGCGACCATGGAGGTAGACCTCTTGTAGGTGGGAGTCATCTAGCATGCGACGAAAACGGCGCATGGAGCGCAGGTTTAGCTGAGCATTATTTTTGTCCTCAGCTCGGTAAATTTGGTTGAAATCACCACACACAAATAGCGATCCGCTGTGCTGCGCACAAATGTCACGTAGCTCATCGAGGAAAGCTGGCTTGAGCTCGTCGAGGACAGGACCATACACATAAGATAGGGTCCAAGTACTTGCTGGTGATGCACTGTGCGCCAAGGTTAGGGTCATCGAGCAACTGCGTAGGTCGTGTGCGGTGACCACCCAGTCTGTGCGATCCCAAGCGACAATAATACCCCCAGACGCCCCATCTGAAGGCAAGCACACATAATCAAAAGCTGCGCCCATTAATTCAGAAGCCATAATGTTGTTGAGTACATTCAGCTTGGTCTCGACCAAGCAAAGCAGAGAAACGAGTTCCTGTAACAGGAACTCACGGACGACCGACCTGCGTGCTCGCATGTTTAGCCCCCTAGCATTCCAGATTAAGAAGTTGGCACTTGTCATGGGAAACAACTAGTTACGACAGACGATGGAAGGAGCCCAGAAACATCAGGCGGTGCAAACGGCACCGCGTGCCAGCTGCTTCCTGCCATGGAACAGAACTTGCATAGCCTCCTTCGTCGAAGCATCGAGCGGGAACTTGAGGGCTGCATGGAACTCTTCAAAGGATGCCTCGTCCGGGACCTCGGTCGCTGCATGAAGGCCAAGCTTCTTTAGCATGACATGCCTGGCCTGCGCTTCTGGGTCCCTGTACGGAGCTGGCTTTTAGCCGCAATACGTGCACTTCGCTTGGGTATCCAATCTTCCTCATCAGGATTGTGAAGTGGTCTGGTGACGCGCTGCTTAGGGGTGGAAAGCAGCACTGGTTGCTGCAGAGGCACCAGGAAAGAGTCAGCGAAGTTCGCCCCGTGCGCCGCGATGACAGCATCGCTGGACGTAGTCGCAGAGGGGTGGATCTCAGCGGGAGGTCCGTCAAGGGGGACCTGTAGTGGCGCCGGGTGCAGACTGGGCTCCAGGAGGAACGTGTCTGTATAGAGCTCCGATGCAGCCAACACATTCCGATCGCCAGTTTCAAGCCGCATACTGGGCTGGAAGAGGAACGCAGGCCCATCTTCATGAGAACCGGAGCAGAGCTGGCGGCCCAGCCAAGATGCAAGCTCATCCTCAGGGGCCCACGAGCAAGACTCGCCAGGAGGTAAGCCTCTAGTGCGCCGATGCCTCGGGTCCCGGTCGGCAGAGTGGACCAGGACAGGCGCTGCGACGTGCTTTGGTGCAGCCTTGGGCGACGCGATCAGGCACGCTTCTGAGCACATCGGGTCTGCAGCCATTAACCTGACAAGAGAGGGTGAGCGATGGAGGTCAACTTCGTCACCGAAGGACCCCGCGACACATGTCTTTTGCCGTACTGGCGCCATGCCGCTGTCAGGGGAGCGGTGCGCGACACAGCGCGGCGAAGCGACAGGGCAGTAAACCTGGCCCACCAAGAAACCGGTCCTCTGCTGACGTGGCAGGAAACCCGGCCACAGCCGCGTCCAAGCGTGGGGTCATCGTTCGAGCCATACCGCGTCGTACGTGGCCGGGACCCGCCGTCGCCGGAGTCGGAGAGGACAGGCCAGAAGTCGTTGTTGCTGCGGCCACCGCTGTCCGAGTCGCTACCGCCACCGTTGCCAGAGTCGTCGTCGCCGTCACCGGCGTCAGAAGGCGTCGACGTATGCTAGTCTTGGAACTCCACCAGGCGCATGCGCACACAGTACCTTAGCACAGGCACCTTGGAGCGGATGACCTCCCAAGGCCGAAGAAACAATGGCGGCCCACCATCGTGCGGCTCCTCTGGCTCCGGGATCGCCAGAATCTTCTCATCGGGGATGAGGTCCGGGTGGGCGCACCAAGTCGCGACGAAGAGCTCACGCTCGTCATCGGGGTCGGCAACAGCGTCAGGGTTGGCGATCTCCACCTTGACGCCCGCGGAGCCGAGGAGTGCCTGCGCAACTTCCTCAGAGCGCGCATGCGATGGAATGCCTTTCATGCCGACAAGGGCACGGTAGCGAAACGCCCCCGCAGATGCCGAGATCAGACGAGACCACCGCCTCCATCGCAGGGAGAAAGCGGCGGCCGGCGGCGCCGGAGAGCTGAGGACCCGTTCGAGGTCAGCCCTGGAGGAGAAGCGAATGATGAAGTCGTCAGGCCGTGTCCTCCGCACGGAGACGGCGTCCTCCGGGATGTCAAAATGCACTTGCAGATATTCCAATAGCATGGCCGGAGAGACTGCAGGCCGCGTCCCGAGCACCATTGCGAGCAGCGCACGAGAGAGGGCGTCCTCTGCAGCTTGAATGGCCGGCGATCGCGGCACGACGACTAGCTCAAGGAGCGGGCTCCGAGCTCTGGAACGTGGAGAGACCGGAGGCGGGTTGTCCAGGCGCAGAGGGGGACGCGGGCGTCCGGATTGACGACCGGCAGCTCCCGACGGCCCGGCAACGTCTGCAGGGCCCCTGTCACTGGCAGCGGCAGCATGGCTACCCCTGCGAAGCTCCGCGAGGCGACAGAATGCTCCCTAGCCGAAGCCGCGGCAGCTGCCTCCACGGCTATCGTACCGGCAGTGACAGGCCCCGGCGACGGCGCTCGACAGATCGGCGGCACGGAAGTCGAGCAGCCAGTGGACACGGACCACGCAGAGACGGTGTCCGCCGACGAGGGACGCGCGGAGGCGCGCCTGGACCCAGAGTGCCGCCTGCGCGGCCGGCCGCGCCGGAAAGGTCGGAGAAATGGCGAACGACTACGTTTCCCAACGCAGCGCTCAGGCCTAGGCGGCAACGGGCAGTCCCGCGCCTAGTGCCCAGCCTGGAGGCAGTTGAAGCAGCGCGCCGGACCTGCACAGTTAGCCCAGACGTGGTTTTCCGACAGGCAGTTGAAGCACTTACCCACCAGAAGTGCCGGCACCGGACGGGGCGGGGTCGGGGCACGACGCCAGCGGCGGCGACTCTGCACCGCCCGAAAACCCTCAGCATCCGGGATGACAGACATGCGCGGCGGGTGCACGACGATGGAGGCCAGGTGAGGTGCCGGAGTCGACCCTGGCACCCGGAGGGGGCGGCCCGGCTAGGCACCTTTGTGCGGAGGACGACGACGCCGCCGACGCTGTGCCCTCGGGCGCGAGGGACCCCCGTCCGCACGAAGGGCGGGGGAGTCCTCAGGAGCGGACAGGGAGGCCTCCGAGTCGGTGAGGCAGACTTTCCCCCCGGAGCAGCAGGGAGAACCAACGAAAGGCGCGGCGTCGGGGTCGAGGGAGCTCGCCCGAAGCACAAGGGAGGCGTGAGCAGCAGCGGCCAGCGGCGGCAGCGGAGAAGCCACGGCAGCGGCGTAGGAGTCCGAACCTTCGGCCTCGGCGGCCTAGGAAGAGCGGTGGCGTGCCATGGGAAGCGGGCGGCGGTGCCGGGGTGGCAGCAGACGCGAGGGTTTCAGTGGGCGGCGGTGCCGGGGTGGCAGCCGACGCGGAGCCAGCAGACGGCGCACTGGCGCGAGGTGGGCGGCGGGGCCGGGGTGGCCACCGGCGCGCGGGGTGGCGGCGGCGCTCAGCTCAGTGCATTTGAGTAACTTTCAAAACACACGCAGTGTATGTTCGATGTTCCCACAGTACTGCAGTGATCTCTTTTTTCCCCTTACAGACAGTGGATACCTACTACCGCCAGTGCAGCAGTGCTAGTTCTGCCCCTCACTTCTCGACGCCTGCTTGATGTGTGGACTTTGGTCTTGCAGAGTGAAGTCATAGTTGCTGCGTCAGGGGATGCGGAGCAACGGTAACACGAGGCAGTCTTTCCTCGTTAATTCTTGGGGTTTTCTATGTGCAAAGTTTGGTGGCAAGGGAACGGGCTTTGGTTCAAGATAGGAAGCCGATGCTGCTCTTGCGCCTGAGTGTTGGGCTGTATATGATTTGTAAGTTATTGGATTAGGCCCAAGAGGCCCATATATGTATATGTATATGTATATGTATATGTATATGTACTCAGACTCAAGAGATAGAGGGTGACTCCAGAAAATTCCCCAAACATCTACATGGTGTCAGAGCCGACTGTGGCGATGGCGGCGGCGACCTGTGGCAGCTGCCGGTGGTGAGGCCATCTCGAGAGCTGCAGGAGGAGAGGTTCGCTCTGGAGGCATCTAGCTGCAACGGAAAGGACAACGGAGGCACCCAGTTCGTAGGAGAGGATTTGTGGCTGGGTGTGCAGAGGAAGCAACTTAGGAGCTTGTGGTGGTGCGTGGATTGGAGAATAGAGCTCCTGAAGCCGCATCAGAGGAGCTTGTGGTGGCAGGTAGAAGCAGGTCAACATCGTGTGGTTGCTGGCCTGCAACGCAGTGGCAGCACAAAGGCTGGCAGGACCTCTGACGGGAACTGCAGACGTCAAGGAAAAGGTGAGGAGCTGATCTACAATCAGAAGCTGCAAAATAGGGAGGATTTGGTGCTGCTTGCTGCTGGAGGCTTGTACGTGTTAGTGAAAGGGAGCTAAGAGGTGCTGGTTATTTGGGTTGTTTAGACTACTAGTTGGTACACAACAGTATTTGTGGAAGTATCTACGGCAGGCTGTAGATTTCAGCAGAAATGGGAGATAATCAGGGGATTGAGCAGATATTGGGCAAGCTAGTCGATTTGCTTACTGAGAAGAAGAATGAGGCTCCATCTTCGAGCAAAGTGGGTGTGCCATTATATACAGATGCAGTTCAGAAATTGGAACTCACACCGAATGATATCAAACTGGAAGGCGTAAAGAATTATTTAGCTTGGTCCAGGAGGGCATTATTGTTGTTAAAGGCAAAGAAACTTGAAAGTTTCGTTAATGGAAAGGTAACTGAACCCAAGGATAAATCAAGTGATGAATGGAAAGCCTGGGATGCTACTAACTCTTTGATAGTTGCCTGGTTGTTGAGCTCAATGGTGCCACCTATTGCTGGATCAGTAGATACAATTATGACTGCATATGGTATTTGGGAATCACTATCGAAGACATACTCTGGTGTAGGGAATGTGATGTTGTTTGTTGATACAGATGATAGGCTCTATCATCTGAAACAGGGGGAGCTATCTCTGATGGAGTATGTTGCAGAGCTAAAGCGGTTATGGGCTGATTTGGACCACTATGATCCAATTGAGTTGCCACACCCTGATTGTGTGGCGTGGGTGAAGAAATGGGTTGAGAAAAAACGAGTTCTCCAATTCTTGAGAGGCCTCAATTCAGAATTTGAGGGAAGGCGTGCCTCTCTGTTTCATCAATCCAGCCTGCCTAGTATAGAAGAAGCTATTGCTGCTATGGCACAAGAGGAAACTAGGCTAAAGGTAATGAAAGGAAATGTTCCAGCCCCATCCCGTCCAGCATATGTTGTAACAAGATCTCAAGAGACTAGAATATGCTATAATTGTGGTGATAAGGGTCATCTGAGTCGGGACTGCAGTCAACCACAAAAGACTTATCGCGGAAGAGGAAGAGGCAATGATAGGGGTGCACCGAGAGGAGGTAGAGGTCATGGTGGAAGAAGAGACCTTAGAGCCAATTTTGCTATGTCTGAGGAAGGTGCTTCAGACTTAGTCACAATTTCAGCTACAGAATTAGAAGAGTTGAGAAAGCTGAAGGAAAATAAGAACAACTCAAAATCAGATGATCAGGGAGTAGTGTCAACTTCAACAGATAATGTTGCCAATTTTATCCATTGTGACGCAGGTATGAAAAAACAAGCTTTATTGTCCATAGAAAATTCTAATTCAAGTTGGATATTAGATTCGGGTGCATCCAGACATGTCACAGGCATGTCAAGTGAGTTTACATCATATACGCCATATTCATACTCTCATAAAGACACAATCCAGACTGCTGATGGAACATCTCGACCAATTAGAGGTGTTGGTACAGTGCAATGCACTCCATCTATAACATTGTCATCAGTATTATATGTTCCATCATTTCTAGTTAATTTGGTTTCAATAAGCTCGTTGGTTGATCAGATGGACTGTCAAGTTTTCCTTGATCGTGAAAATTGTTTAATTCAGGAAAGGAAGACTGGAAAGCGTCTTGGGACTGGGGTTCGTCATAATGGGCTATGGTATCTTGACAGAAGGAAGACAAATAAAGCGATATGTCTTGCTTTATCAGCCATTGCAAATGAAGATGAGGCTAAGGTAATGCTTTTGCATTGTCGGTTGGGACATATATCTTTTGATATTATGAGTAGGATATTTCCTGAACAAATGTGTAAGGTAGACAAAAGTAAGTTACTATGTGATGCATGTGAGTTTGGGAAACACACAAGAACTTCATATGTGAGTAGGGGATTGCGAAGTGTGTCACCTTTTATATTAATTCACTCTGATGTGTGGACTTCTCCAGTTGTTTCTCTGAGTGGAATGAAATATTATGTGACCTTCATTGATTGTTACTCTCGAATGACATGGTTATATCTCATGAAACATAAAAGTGAGGTGCTTAACTGCTTTAAGGACTTTTGTGCATGCATAAGAAACCAATTCAATGCTCATGTTCATATTATTAGAACTGATAATGGGTCAGAGTATGTGAACAATGAATTTAGAAGTTATCTATCTACTGAGGGAATATTACATCAAACCTCTTGTCCTGATACACCTGCACAAAATGGAGTGGCAGAAAGGAAGAATAGACATCTCTTGGAGGTGGCTCGTTCACTCATGTATACTATGAACGTGCCTAAGTTCTTTTGGAGTGAGGCAGTTATGACCGCTACTCATCTTATTAATCGTATGCCATCGAGAGTGCTTGGTATGAAAACTCCATGTGAAATGTTTTTTGGAAAAAATGAGTTTATTGTTCCACCAAAGGTGTTTGGATGCACATGCTTTGTTAGGGATCATAGACCATCTGTTGGGAAATTAGATCCTCAAGCTGTTAAGTGCATTTTTATTGGCTACTCATCTGGGCAAAAGGGGTACAAATGTTGGAGCCCATCAGAACATCGTACATTTGTGAGTATGGATGTTACTTTTAGGGAAACTATTCCTTTCTATGGGGAGAAAACAGATTTGAGTGATCTTTTTCTTGATCTTGATTCTTCTAATACGTGTGAGGTTGGTGATGAGGAGAATGGACCATTAGTGACTAAGGATGTTGAGGAATCGAGGAGGAGTAAAGTGATTACTGGTCTAATCCCATGTCCAGTGGTTGTAAGTGAAGCAACAAATGTGGAGACGGAGAGAACATCACACACTGAAAGAAATCTGCAGGTGTACACGAGGAGGAGGAGAAATCCTTCTGTACAACCTTCACCTGTTAATGATGAAGATGGTACCCAGGTGGAGCAACCACAGTTGGTGCAGCAAGAACAACTTCCAATTGATAATGAGGTTGATAATCCATCAGCACCTTCAAGTGAAAATATCAACTCTTCTATCGATCTCCCTATTGCTACAAGAAAAGGAATGAGAAGTACAGCAGGAAAACCTCCAGAGAGATATGGCTTTGAAGATGGCATTGAGGACAAGAATGATATAGCTAATTATGTCTCATATGAATCCCTATCTTCTACCTACAAAGCTTTTGTAGCATCATTGCAATCTGTGGCAATTCCAAGAGACTGGAAAGAGGCAAAGCGAGATCCTAAGTGGAAGGAAGCCATGCTAGAGGAGCTAGCAGCACTTGAAAAGAACAAAACTTGGGATCTTGTACCTTTTCCGGTGGGAAAGAAGGTGGTTAGTTGCAAATGGGTATATACAGTAAAGCAAAATCCCAATGGTAAGATAGAGAGATACAAAGCAAGATTGGTAGCAAAAGGATATAGTCAAACATATGGCATTGATTATGATGAGACATTTGCCCCTGTTGCAAAGATGAGCACTGTTAGAACATTGATCTCCTGTGCTGCTAACTTTGAATGGCCACTATATCAGTTGGATGTTAAGAATGCATTCTTGCATGGAGATCTTCAGGAAGAAGTTTATATGGAAATTCCACCTGGATTTGATACCGCTCAAACTAAGGGAAAGGCATTGAAACTAAAGAAATCTTTGTATGGTCTAAAGCAATCGCCAAGGGCATGGTTTGATCGCTTTAGGCGGGCGATGTGTAAGATGGGATACAGGCAATGCAATGGGGACCACACTGTATTTTATCATCACTCTAATAATCGAGTAACTATTCTTGCAGTCTATGTGGACGATATAATTATTACTGGAGATGACACTTTAGAAATAGCTCGGCTGAAAAAGAATCTAAGCAAAGAGTTTGAAGTCAAGGATCTTGGACAACTTAGATATTTTTTGGGTATCGAAATAGCAAGATCTCCTAAAGGGATTGTTCTTTCACAACGGAAGTATGTATTGGATTTGCTAAATGAGACAGGTATGCTTGGATGTCGCACAGCTTCTACACCTATCGAGCAGAACCACAAATTATGTGCTCAGTCTGGAGATCCAGTGGATAAAGAGAAATATCAAAGACTTGTAGGACATTTGATTTATTTATGTCATACAAGGCCTGATATAACATATGCCGTAAGTGTGGTGAGTCGATACATGCATGATCCTAGGAGTGGGCATATGGATGCAGTCTGCAGAATCTTGCGATATCTGAAGAGTAATCCTGGAAAAGGACTATGGTTCAAGAGAAATGATCACCTAAATATTGAAGGTTACTGTGATGCGGATTGGGCAAGCTGTTTGGATGATAGAAGGTCAACATCTGGCTATTGTGCATTTGTTGGAGGAAATTTAGTATCATGGAGGAGCAAAAAACAACCAGTAGTGTCTCGCTCAACTGCGGAGGCAGAATATAGAGCCATGTCCGTGTGTTTAAGTGAGATGTTATGGTTAAAGAATTTATTATCTGAGTTGAAACTAGGGGGAGTTTATCTAAAGCTCTGGTGTGATAACAAGGCAGCGATCAACATTGCTAATAACCCAGTTCAGCATGATAGAACTAAGCATGTGGAGATTGATCGCTTCTTTATCAAGGAGCGGCTAGATGATGGAACACTTAAACTGAGTCATGTAGCTTCAAGTGAGCAAGTAGCTGATTGTTTAACAAAAGGTTTAGGAGTTAATGAATGTATGTTAGCATGTAACAAGATGGGGATGATTGATATCTATCGCCCATCTTGAGGGGGAGTGTTGGGCTGTATATGATTTGTAAGTTATTGGATTAGGCCCAAGAGGCCCATATATGTATATGTATATGTATATGTACTCAGACTCAAGAGATAGAGGGTGACTCCAGAAAATTCCCCAAACATCTACACTGAGCTTGGCAAATGATGACCTGTAGTGGCCTCGTGCTTCTGGCATGTCCGCCTAGCATTGTTAGTGTGGGTCATTTGGGTCTACCATGGGAAGTCGGAGCTGCTGGCTGCTCTACAGTCATGCTTGGTAACCATGACTCATGGTTGTGCTTCACCGCATTGTGTGTCATGTGTTTGGCTAGCCCTTCTTGTACATGAAACTACTCTATCTTTTTTCCTAATTGAAAGGTAGAGCTCCTACCATTAGTTTAAAAAATTACAAAGAAGCCACGCTACCAATTTTCTTAAAGATAAAATGATAATGTCATGCAAATTCCTTTTTTTGTGTAGACCTTATTTACATGCTAATACTATTAATAATTGGACATTAGTTTTGGAATCTCCTGATTTTTTTGGGAGCTATGAAATCTCTTGATATTTAATTATCTGGTTTAGGTTCCACTAAAAGACAGGTTTAATAGCTGATGCAGTGCTCCCTTCGACAGATAGAGGTCGGCAAATTGGCTTGCAATTGGTGAAAATTACCAAGCATGAATTGCGTTACATTCACTTGCCACTAGGCGTTTACCAAAGCCGCTACTATATTGTACTCCACTAGATGTTTGGGTGACGAGCAAGCTGCATGCTGTAAACTGTGTGCTTTTTTTTCATATCACCATTATGAACTGTGCTAGTGTATCGGATGGAAATTTAGACCAATATTGTAAACTACAAATGGTCTTGCATGTAGTCTATGAATAATAGATCACCATGGGCTGCTGCCCTCAATTATCGATACTAATGTGTCTGTCAAATACTCCTTTATACTATTTCTTCACCATCTGAATTGAAAAGCGATGGTAGGCGCCACCTGAAGCGCGCCACCTTTTCTAATACTTTTCTGCATATAGCAATATCTGGAACTGTTTTTTTTTAAAAAAAACTTGAGATTGAAGCACACCGTTTTTTGTACAGCAGCAAAAAAAAGTTTTTTTTGTAGTCCTGGTTTTTTTATGCTATACTGCAAGATTTCAATTTGAAACCGGTCCCTCAACACACACAATTTGCGAGATACGGAAGATAATTTTACCTGCTCAACGTAAATAAACACAAGACCAAATAAACAAAATTCACTAAAAACAGCTGCTCGTTAGTACGGCCAAGAAAAAGGAAGCATATGAATCATATATAACTTATAGCCAAAAATCCAAATTATGCAACTATAATCTAAGCACGGCCAGAATACTTCACCTGAGCTTACTATAATCTAACCAAGTTGGTAGCAGCACTACTTATATTAGAGCATGAACTTTCAGTGCTTGATTATTTTGCAGACACCGGTGTTTCGGAGAAACAGCGAACATAGCGACCAACCTTGAGCCTGGTTATACATTTGGAAGTGCCAAAAACACTCACTTTCTTGCGGTCCATGTCATATATGCTATGAATTTATGTTCACAGGGTGAAAAAAGGAAAACCACATTGTAATCCAGATGCATATCAACCACCTCGCTGAGTCGCTGTCCAACATGTCACTTCTTTTGTGATACTTTTCTCCAAAGAGCTGGACAGAGCTCACAGTGTCCTTTAACACCCATTCTTCTGCATATATCATAATCCTGAAGAACCCAAATGGACAGTTTGTATCTCTCTTCATTACAATAAAACAATTCTTCTTTAGTAATGCAATGCAGATACCCTTGGGATTGACCAAAATAAATACACCAGCATCTCCCATGGTTTGCAATCACATTTGGCAATCTGATCATCCTTCTTGTCCTTCCGTGTACATCTACAACAACTACCTGTTGTTGTTCATACGAGTCCCGAACTATGAAATGCAGGAATTAAGCCATTAACAAAGGCGCACCGATTGATAGACAGGTGGACATGATTCTGCCATACTTCTGATTGTCCTTGCTCTTCTTCTTCTTCTTCCTCAGTTTGGTTGCAGCTCCAAGTCCCCGTTTTGGATGAGTAAGTGTGCACCGACATCGACTCCAAGTACACGCTAGCCTTTTGGAACTGGACCAAGTGAAAGTGGGAGGATACTACCGGATTGAAAGCCAAATAGGTGTGGATTAATCCTTGAGGAGAGCCGCAAGGGGGCACGGCTTCCCATTGCTTTGTGGTCGGGTTGCAAACAATATAGCCCGATGCTTGTTCATGGTACCACAGCTTCCTCTGGTGTCCAAAGAGCAAAAGACCATTGCAGGAATCCAATAAGATCAGGTTATGATTCCCATTCTGTTCCGTCAGGAAGGAGAAGGCAGAGTCAATGTCCAAAGGCATGGATCTTGCTCCCAGATCCATCAAACTGAAACTGAAGTGGCCGTCCTTCTCTGGAGTCATGAAGAAGAGTCCTTGCATGGCACCGGTCGAGAACGATCAGTGAAAGCAGGATTGATCGAGATGGAGATGTGAGGGGATGCACACATGAGCGCGCAAGAGAAAGCTGCAGCAATGAGGAGGAAGCAAAAGGGGCTTGGCTGCAGGCTTACCTGCAGCCGTGTACCGGCTGCAAATGGCCTGGATCGACCATCGACGTACGCCTCGACGGGCGTTATTTCTAAACCCTAGCAACGCCCAGGCTTGAGAGAGCAAATCAGCGGTGGACTTCGCGGTATCTGTTTTGTGTCATATATAATGTATATAGATATATATGACTCTGGTTGGGTCTGGTGCCTGAGAGTCTGTTCAACATTCATTGTCCATCATCCACAATCGACGTCTGCCTAAACAGCGTGCATGCAAACTTATTTGACCCCATTGACTATGCTCGAAGTTTGATCTCCTCCCTAGTAAAACCAAACTTCATCTTAACATTTAAATCACTAGGTTTTCCTAGTAAACCCAAATGAGCTTCAATTTTTTCGCCTAGCCTTAAATAGGAACAATAAAAAAATCACAAGATAATTGTTATTGTCTAGGGATATAATAAGGCAAAATCAATATATGGAGGTAATGTCCATGTGTTGCACTATTGCTAGATCCAAGGGTGAATCTACTTCAAATCGTTGGAGCCGACTCACTTTGGTGACTTCCCGAGAATCTCTTAAACCCTATGTTTTCTAACCAGCTAGGACCAAGGACTCAAGGAGGCTAGCAGATCTCCACCGATCGGAGCGCCAGTTTGAGCTTCATGCACTACTGGAAACTCAAATTTCCCTGCCATATGACTAGGTTTACCTCAAGTTGCCGTTCTCGTCACAAGCTAGCGTTTCTTTGGGCCATACCACATCATCGCCAAGGTTGGCTCAGTGGCGTATCAATTTTGGAGCTCCCGCCTTCATCGACTATACATCTTGTGTTCCATGTCTCCCAACTGAAAAAAGCGGTGGGTGCTCATCATACTTTCACAACAATACCTCCTTCTGAATCATCAATGTGGAGTGTGCCAGAGCGCATTCTACAACCTCATCTTCTACGCTGAGGTACTTCATCTATTATGTAGGGATTGATCAAATGGTCTCATCTTCTTGAGTCCTTTGCAACCTAGGAGGAGCTCGATGGTCTTCGTTGACCCTTTCCATATGCTTTGATCTAGGGACATCTAGGCGTGCAAGGGGGTTTAGGGGAGAGAGGTGTGAGCACCGGCCCTACTCTCTGTCCAACAATGGCGATTGACAAGGAAGGCGTTCAAGAGGCAAGTGGAGCTGATGCAAAGGTATGCTAGGAGCTAGGCCCAAGACCAAGAGTGTGCACTACTTCGGCCCACAATGGGACTGTGTGTGAGTGCGACAGCTTGTAGCCCTACATGGCACATAAGTAGGTGTAGGTGAGAAACAGATAAGGCTATGGACACTATAAAGAACCCTTTTCCAAGTAATCGAGATTCCTCTATTTGTCGTCTCTGTGCTCTGCTTCCTTCCCCAACTCTGATTCTTCCCTTTTCCTTGCTACGATGCTGCTAACAAGTGGTACTCAGAGCCTTCTATCCTCAGCTGATCTATTTGCACCTTCACCTTGATCTAAGATCATAATCCTTAATGGTAGGTTGATCGCCGCTTTCTGCCCCGGCATTGAGCATATAAACCCGTAGGTCCGTGTCGAGGTTGGTTTGGTCGGTGAAGTGATGTTCACTAGTGCAATATGTCTAGAGCCTCTGTATTGAGCGTATAAACCCGGCAGCCTAGCCCAAATTAACTGAGGCAGGCTGCCATCCCGCCCGTCTCTATGGTCCAAACCAAAATGTCTCCCCAAATTTTTTTTGTAGTAGTGAATTCCACTCTAGAGCCTCACCAAATCAACAACAGTCCACTGTAGAGCCTCACCAAATCAACAACAGTCACTTCACCCATTTCTGCTGAGAACTCAGAGCCGTAGAGCCCTACTTCAAGTTGCTCCTCGATGATATGAAATCCATGAAGACCTCCCAAAGGCAGCATCGGTGTGGTCGAGTCTTGGATTAGCGTCATCGCACTCTCGCCAATTGATTAGGTCATCTTGAGGATGTAGCCAAGGTGTTTGACGCCTGGAAGCCTACCATGGACATGTTCATGAGGGAGCTACATGTTGAGATGGACAAGATCCACAAAAAAGAGGATGCCATTGAGAAGATTCGTGAGGAGATGACAACATTGTGCAAGATAGTGAGCCACATGATGCTCAAATCCGTCTTGTATGTGGCGTCTAGCATCTTGCCACAACCAGTGGTGACTACGACGACTACATCCACCAGGCACCCATTCATTGCCCCATGTGTTGCCCACAAGATTGCTCAACCTCATCGGGGGCCTGAGTCCTGGACTCTGCTCCTGGTCAAGGGTACGCTACAACAAGCCTATCCCCCTTCCTTCACCTTGAGCAAGTAATTTTTGAGTTCTATGTTGAACACAGGTGTCCTGACATGCCATAGGGTGTGTAGGATCCACTGTGGGATCCCCATGTCTCAAACGGTAAGTTGCCTAAGCTGATGTTCCCTTGTTTTGATGATGAAAGTCCACGTCTCTAGATCCACCAATGCAATGACTATTTGATATGTATGATATCGCCCCGCGTTGTTGGATCAAAGTTTCCACGATGCATCTGTCTGGGGCTGTCGCACATTGGTTCCCCGTAGTAGAGTAGCAAGTCATCGCGATGTTGTGGCCAACATTATGTGCACTCATGTTAGAGCGCTTCGGCAAAGCACGTATTAATCATTCGCTAGTTATTTCATATCAGGCAGACTGGTTTGGTGTAGGAGTATGTTGATAAATTCACGGCTATCATTGATGGATTGTTAGCTTATGGCAAAATACTAATCCTATCTATTATGCCATGGTATTTGTTGATGGGTTGTGTGATGGTATCCATAGTGTAGTCCATATGCAACGCCCCTTCTACACTAGATAGAGTCACGCTGACCGGAGTCATTCATATGGACCAAGCCACTCTATGGGGTCTACTACCACTTCTAGCTTCACCTGCTCGTCCTGATAAGGTGGAGCGGCCTGGGCCAGCTGGTACTAGTGATGATTGGCATGTGCATGGCATGGAGGACAAGTTAGACACACTACGCAACTACTCCCATGTTCGAGGGCTCTACGTCCGCTGCGGTGAGAAATGGTCTCGCAATCATTGTTGTCCAAAGCAAATTCAACTGCATGTCCTTCAATGCAAGAGGTTGGGGATCTCTACCACTAGCTGTGATGAAAGTGATGAGTAGGAGTGTTCTGCGGAGGAGGATACTGAATCTCACAGCTGTTCTTGACTCTCTCTTCAACAACATTGCCTTGTAGGACTACATAGTCCTATGTAGTTTGTGGGGCAATTTCAGGGTAATTTCTGGTGGATTCTGGAAGCTCTAACACCTTTGTCAGTGAGTCTGTGGCTTCTCAACTTCAAGGCAGTTTAAATTGTAGCTAACCGATCAAAGTGGTAAATAGGAGTTAGATGCTGTGTTAGTTAGAGTTCAAGCAATTAAAGTGGTCCATCAGCACCTCACTAGGAGAAGTAGAAAATTCTGGTTATGATCAAGGTCTCTCAAACGTGGCACGTTCCACGAAAAAACTAGTAGAAGCAACAGGGGATAGTGGCTAGTGGGGCATAAACACAAATACCTAATGTGCAGGCAAGGCATGGTGGATCATCTTGCACCTTGGCCTAGAGGCAGTTGCTCGCCTGCTCTCCTAGTTCGTGACCATGTGCTGGTCATCAGGCATAGCCACAGTTGGCAGCCTACCGCATGCAGGGGCAGCGTGCAAGGTGCAGGCCATGTCCCGCAGCTGGCTGTGCACAGGGGCCATCCACAGCCATAGAAGCATGTGTGCGGCAACGCGCAAGGTGCAGCCATGGCCCAAAGGTAGACGTGTGTAGGGGCCGCCCATAGCTGCGGAGGTGCGCAACCACCTGTTTGCACAACAAAAGCGTAGGGCTGCCCTGCCAGGTGGATAGGGGTGGACGGCCAGGGCACTATGAAGCCAGGATGGCGAACGTCGTGGCCACAGTGGTGTATGTCGCACATGTGGTGGTGGGCATTGGGGCTGCGGCAGCCGCCATAGGTGCCAGCACGGCCACCGCTGTGTTGTGGGCTGCGACCACACCCTGGAGCTCCCGCATCCGCCACGTGCCACCGCGAGGAACTCGGAGCCGTCTCCACCGGATGCAACAAACATGAGGGACCACAGCCTGAGAGGCCACAGCTGCCGCCACCCGCATGACTACAACGACCATCAGCGGGCGGAGAAGGGCAAGCAAGCGGCCAGTCATGTAGCCTTGCCTAGCGGCAGCGCGCCTCATCAGCCTTGTCGCATCCCCGCCATACGACGCCTTGTGGCCTCACCTTCCTCGGTGGCGGCGACCTTGCTCAGAGCTCAGAGACAAAGCACGTCTGCCATGTCCCCACCGTGGTGCCATCGTGCCCCCGCGTCCACACCATGCCGCCGGCGGTTGGATCAGCGAGGGCCACAGATCGCACGAGCAAGGGAGCAGGCGTCGCGCGGTGTTGTTTCCTTCTAGGAGGATCCGTGATCAATGCCATTGGGATAAGGGCCCACCTGGCGGCGTGACTTATCGCAGCTTCCACTCGTGGGATTGCACGTTGTAGACACAAAGACGACCCAATCAAATGTCGCACGAAACTTTCTTTCTTTTTGGTTGCAGGTCTGAAATTGTTTGTTTTCTGAGAGTTCACCTCAAGTACATCGTTTTTTTGTGATCTACGCAAGTTTTTTTTTTTGATCCTAACTCTTCAATGTTATTATTATCGGAGGTTCTAGCGCCCGAACGTCCGGCGCGCGAGTGTTTCCGGACGCTGGTGCTTTACCTAACCCCGCCCGTCCCAGCCAAAAAAAGAAAGGGAGTTCGCCCGCCCCTGACAACCTCGTCGCGCCCTACACTCATGGAACCCTGCACTGTCTTCTGCTCCTCAATGTGCTCCTATCCCCCGTTCCCCAACGCACCTAGTCCCCCCACCGTACCTGTATCCCAAAAAAACATGTAACACTTCAACTGCAATATTGCAAAAAAAACATATGAAAAAACTATGGAGTACAACAATGGGTTGTAAATACTGCAATATTGAAAAAAAATATAGTGCAATAATGAAACACATGCACTGCAACATTCAAAAATTATCTACGACAACACTAAAAAAATATGTAGTGCAACATTAAAAAACACGCACTGCAACATTCAAAAGATATATACTGCAACAAACTAAAATAAGTACAACAACAGAAAACATAACTTGCTACAATAACAAACCAAAGCTACTGCAACAACAGAAATAAAAGAAAAAAACTAATGCAACAACAGAAATAAAATACTTGTGCAACAACAAGACGATGCTACTACTACAACAACAAAAAGCCTACTGCAAACGGAGTTCACTGGAACCCTAGCCACCGCTACATCCCTCAAATCTAGATCTAGATCCAGAGGAGAAGGAGGAGCACGAGGAGAGCTCAGACCAGAGGAGGAGGAGGAGGAGGAGGAGGAGAGCTCAGATCCAAACAGGGATCCACCTACCTCGTCGGAAGAACTCGGAACCCACCGTCGTCGCCCTCCTGTCCATTGGGAGGGCACGGGAGTTGGGTTGCGGGGCTGGCATGGAGTCCCATGGAGCTCGTAGAGGGAGAGGGAGGTCCATGGAGCTCGCAGAGGGGGAGGGAGGGAGGAAGGGAGGGAGTGCTAGCGGGTGCGACGAGGTGGCACGCGGCGTTTCCCTGCGAGCACGCGGCATGCTGCAACAGAATGGAGAGAGCGACGTGAGCGTTGCGGGACTCTGGAGTGAGCGGTTGAGAGGATAAGGACCGGGAGTGGTGGGTTTAGGTGTGTCGGTTGGTTTGGCGCGGGTGCGTTCGTTCCGTCCAGACGCCCGTTGTACATCAATAATTCCCTATTATTATTCTACAAGATTTTTGAAAACAATCCCTCCATAACACGAACAATTTGTAAGATACGGAAGATAATTTTACCCATTCAACATAAATAAATACACAAGACCAATAAACAAAATTCACCCTAAATAGCTGCTCTTTAGTACGGACAAGAAAAAAGGAAGCATATGAATCATATACTTATATATAGACAAAGATCCAAATTACGCAACTTGGGCAACTGCATCCATTAATTTAACTAGCATCTATAAAGGTACACAATATAAACGTCTCAACAGGCTTCATGAGAATAATGTGTCCAAGCACCGGTAGAACACTTCACCTGAGGTTACTACGATTTAACCAAGTCGCAAGCAGCTCATACTTAGAGCAGGCACTTTCAAAGCTTACTTGAGAGGCGCCGGTGATTCAGAGAAATGGGGAACATAGCGACCAACCTTGAGCCTACTTATACATTTGGAAGTGGCAAAAACACTCACTTTCTTGCTGTCCATGTCATATGCTATGAATTTATGTTCACAGGGTGAAAAAAAGAAAATCACATTGCAATCCAGATGAATGTCAGCCACCTCGCTGTTCACCAGGATGTTTCTGTGACACTTTTCTCCAAAGAGCTGGAGAGAGCTAACAGTGTCCTTGAGCACCCATTCTTGTGCTTCATAATCCAGAAGAACCCAGATGGAGAGTTTGTGTCCCTTTTCATGAGAATTAAATACTTTTTCTTTAGTAATGCAATGCAGATACCCTTGGGATTGACCAAAATAAATACATTTCCGTCTCCACCAATAACCAACAACCACATGTGGCAGTCTGATCATCCTTCTTGCCCTTCCTTGTACATCTACAACAGCTATTTGTCGTGTATTCAAGCCGCAAAACTATCAAATGCAGGAAGCCATTAACAAAGGCGCGCCGATTGTTCATAGATAGTTGGACATGATTCCACCATCCTTCCAATTGTCCTTGCTCTTTTTCTTCCTCAGTTTGGCTGTGATGACTCCAGCTCCCAGTTTCAGATGAGTAAGCCTGCACCGATGTTAACTTCAAGTCCATGCTGCCAGTCTCTTGGAATTGGACCAAGTGGAAGTGTGAGGATACTGCCGGATCGAAAGCCAAATAGGTGTGGTTTACTCCTCGAGGAGAGCCGCAAGAGGGCACGGCTTCCCATTGCTTTGTGGTTGGATTGCACACAATATAGCCCGATGCTTCTTTACTGTACGGCGGCTCCCTGGTGCCCAAAGAGCAAAAGGCCGTTGCAAGAATCCAGTAAGATGAGGTTATGGTTCCCAGGCCGTTCCGTCAAGAAGGAGAAGGCAGAGTCAACGTCCAAAGGCATGGATCTTGCTGTCAGATCCATCAAACTGAAACTGAAGCGGCCCTTCCTCTATAGTCATGAAGAAGAGTCCTTTCATGGCTTGGCGGAGCTTCTTGCGGTGGCCGGGATCAGCAATGAGGTCGCGCCATGCCTTGGACACGCACTTGAACCGGCAGACGGACATGGCAGGGACGCGGGAGAGGATCTCGACGAGGAGATCGATCGTCGGGGAGGGCGGCCACCGCGCCCGCGCTCCTCTTGGAGCAGTCCTCCATGGCACCGATCCAGAACGATCTGTGAAAGCAGGGGATCGATCGAGATGGAGATCGATGTGAGGGGATGCGCACGCGAGAGAAAGCTGCAGCAATGGTGAGGCGAAAGGAGGGGGCGCTTACCAGCCACACGCACATACCGGAGCTGGCCGGCTCGGATCGATGGCGCCCGCGGCCGTGATTTCTAAACCCTAGCAACGCCTTCGCTTGATGAGCGAGAGATCGAGCCAATCAGCGGTGGACTTCACGGTGTGCGTCCTGCGTCGTACAGTATATTGTAGATTTATTTTAATTTTGGGCTGGGTGGGCCTGGCGAGAGTCCGATCATCGTCCGTCATCCATACAACAGCTGAGTCATGGAGCAATGCAAGGTCCAAATTTAACACCAATTAATATGCTCGAAATGTTTCAAAAAAAATGCTCCAAATCCGATCTCCTTCATAGTAAAACTGAACTTCGGTCCCCTGCTTAATATTAAAATCACTAGGTCATTCTCCATGGGTTGTAATGGGAACAATAAAAAACATCATGACATAATTAATTGTTCTTGTCCGAGGATATAAGGCAAAATCAGGATATGGAGGATATGTCCATGTCTTGCTAGGTATATTCATTGTGTTGATTTGCAATAAAAATAAAAATAAAAATCATGTCACCCTATATGAAATCCATATTACCCTACCATACCTATATATCTCTATATTTTTTTGTAGAAAGGGCCGCAAAAGCTTTGTGGCTATTTTTATTAAAGGATGAAAAAGAAAAACAAGTGTTGGCCTAGTTTTTTAGTGGAAACCGAGCCTGAAAACCACACAAGTGAGGACATGATGTCACTCCTCCCATACAACTTGGTACTCCAACCGGACCACTAATAACTTCACATCACGGTATGCTCCGAGCCAAGTTGATCAAAGACGACTCAACTAGCAACTCCATACTAAAGCAACTTAGGATGCCACTATAAGCTAAAAACAACTAGCATAAACGCAACAAACCCAAAGCATTGATGCCGAGCACCACCAGCGAGACAGCTTGAAGCACCACCATGGCCAGGTAGTAGGAAAGGAGCAGCGAAGTGGAGCTAAAAAGCCTCGCAACGCTTTCAAGAAGGAAACGACACCAAGGTAACAACATCAAAAGCCCACCATGGGAGGGTTTTCACCCGTAAATCACAACTAGGTAGGAGGAGAGGTACCAGAAGGATGCCTCCAAGGAGGACACGACATTCGCGAATGTCGTTGTCCAGGCTTTCACCAAGACCTCTTACACCCACCCACCGCATCCTACCAAAGCCCACCCCAAAGTGGGACAATCATGAAGGAAAGCGCTAGTGACGAACACAAGTGTCCCTATTGACACTCGATGCCACCATGCGGACCGCGAGCATCCTCGTAGCAAGAGCAGCCGCATGACGATGTCCTCGAACCATCAAGGAGATGGGACACAGAGAGCCAAAGGGGCTACCCGCCGCTGCAAGAAGGCACGACTACCGCCCTGAGGAAGGATGACAGGTAGCAGCAGCCACCAGCCAGCCAAGAGAAGCACCACGCCAAGCTGCCAAAGAGAATGCCCACTGCTAGGACTAGCCAAAGCCAGCCAATAGCAAGCCAGACTACCCAACATCAGGGAAGAAGGGGGATGATGGGGAGGAGGAGGGAACTAGGAAGGGGAGGTAGAAGCCCTGGCTACTCAGCCTGCCAACACCCACCGGCCTGCCACCCTCCACATGGCCTGGAAACTGAAAAAATATCTCTAACGCCCTATTACTTATCTCGGACATGTTATCTCTGGTGCCGGACTATCTACAGATCCTGTACTAAAGTTCAGCCAATGGTTGATTTGGCCAGTTCCTTCCAATACGAAAGGCTCTCCGTGGCCTCTAATACTGCTATGCGCTTTGGTTTGAGACAAAGCATCACCTGAAAAATTGCTAACCTCTACTCAGCTGATTAATGTGTTCCTTTTTCTTCACATTGTGTATATGCTATTAGATCAAAATTAAATGTGACCCTCCCCCCAACAGACGAAAAATAAAAAGAGCCTTGATACAAAGATCCTTGATACAATCAAGCAAGACACATGCATGTAACTGTAGGCTGACAGTCGATATGCGATTCTTCAAGCAAACCCAGTTTGTGCAGGGGCGGAATCAGGATTTAGATATAATTAGATATAAGGGGGACTAGTTCACCAAGTATTGACAATTTTTTATAAGATTTCAGTGTCAGACATTAATATCAGCTTAAAAAATAATGAACTTAATGTTGGCTTACTATAAATTATCTCTAATCATTTTCTTTTTTTCTTCATCAAACAAGTTTTAATTGTCTAAATTAAAGATAAAAGGGACATTGTTAATAAAACCAACAGTCTACATCATATTTATTTTTATCTAGCCATGAAGAATTATACAATCAAGAGATATACCTTGAGAAAAACATACTATGAAGATGTATTTTATTTCTAATATTGGTCTTGGGAACACTTCTTATTTTTACCTATAATCTTCTAAATTAAAACAACTAATAAGAAATCATATTATATAGGAGTACTAAGCAACCTTACCCTTGTCTCTGCCCCTGCAGCTGGGTCATCATGATACTATATATCCCTTGAGAAAATACTCGAAGAACTACAGGGAAGTACCCTCTCCATACTGAAGTTAAAGCTACAATATCTTGACATAGATAGAGCCACTAGAGCCGGATGCTTGATGATTAGGCTCTGGAGCTTGAAGAACTGGGGCAGAAAGACCTATGCAAACATATATAACAAAAAAAGACACAAAGGAGCGTTGCATCATGAAGATAGATAGACACAAAAGACGTGTTTTAACAAGATTCAAGACAGATAGGTTTGGCGTCAGATGCTCAGAACAGTAGACTTGAGCATTATTTTTTTTGAACATACTTGAGCGTTATTTATACTAGCAAATATGCACGTGTGACACGCACGTATTTATATTGTTGGATGTTCTTTGATTTTATTTCCACTTTACATTACAGTTGTTGTTCATTTAAAATATGGTACTATAAGTAATGTAAGATATTTGCTAGTTTTTTTGTTCGTTGTCTGTCATAATAAATAAAATCATGTTTGTTTAAATTTTATTATTTTCTTTTTAATTGCTAATACATACACTTGCATGCATTTATATTGATGTGCCTTCATATTATTCTACTTTTCTCAAATAGTTTATTTATTATAGTTGCATGCATGCATTCATATTTTTCTTTTTCTAATTAATCTATTTATTAGTTGCATGCATGCATCTTGATGTTTATTTTTTACGAACAATCCGCGACAAGCGTGGGTGCATCCATATTTTCTTTCTTTTTCAATTAATTTATTTATTATTACTATTCTCGTACAGGGCGTGTTGTAGTGCTAACGAATTGGACCTAAAAAAATCAAAAAGCTATACATGTGAGTTGGGGTTGAACTCTGATACGCAAGTATGGACCAAATGGAGTCTAAGAGGAATCTTAATTTAGTAGGAGTCTTACATCTTACATCATATAAGATCATGGGTGACGGATGGCTCATATAGGCCAACGTTTAGATCGAACGGTTACTAGAGAGAGAGCGCTCCCTCAAAAAACTCGCTCTTTTATAGTGTGATGATGACTAGTACCACACCCTAGAACTTTAGACTGGTGTACGTGTTAACAATCGCTTTGTACCTTTTGATATGGCATTGGTGTTAGTGAAAAAAATGTAGTCATCTTCTACAGCTCTGCTAGGCTAGACCCAAACAATAAGTATCATAATATAAAGTAAGCTCTGCTTTATTCAAATCCTCTTATTACATGGCTCTAGTTTTTTTTTTGTAAGCAGCATATGCATGAGAAAATTAAAATTGGTGTAGAAACTAATAAATATATCATATAATAAACATCATCTAGGAACCTATTACCCTTCTGAAGAGATCACTAAGCAACCTTTGATGTTAAAGCCTTCAGTTTTTAACATTTCCATCACATACACCATTTGCTATAAGGCAATATATAAAAGATACATAATACATTTGTCCATACACAATATACAAACATACACAGGACTAACGTCTCCTCAAAACATGCACATCTGATGAAACAAAAAGTCAGTCGATCAGTAACTTCTCACTAACAAGGCCATAAAAAGCAAGGCAGTTTGTAACATAATTATCATTCTTGACACAGAACACAACATTTGAAGCATTAAACACTTGAACATTGAAACTGCAATCCAAGTTCTGCAACAGTAATAGTCAATCATATCTAGCATAAAAAAGCAACCTTACATGAATGTGTGAGCTGCCTTAGTATCACTTAGACCATTTGGGGAAGAATATCTCCAAGCATGCATGGGAAGAATTCATCATCTATTTGTACTAGATGTCTCCATAGAGAGGTCCAGTACATTCAGTGCTTATTTGTGAGTGCAGGTGACTCCAAGAAACATGGAACATAAGGTACAACATGCATAGTTGAAGTATCATTTTCTAAAGTCCTGATAACACTCACTAGCTTGTGGTCCATGTCGTATGATATCAGTTTTTGGTTCCAGTCTTGAACAATAAAAATCACATTTGCATCTGGATGCATGGCCACCACACTGTAGTCCTTTTTGCGGCCTCTGTGGCTCTGCTGATGACTCAATTTTGCGAACAGCTCCATAAAGCTCACACTGTGCTTCAAGACCCATTTTTGTGTATCATAGTCCTCAAGAACCCAGATGGACAGTTGAGCATCAGCTGCTTTATTGATGTAATGAAGGCACCCTTGGGATTGAGCAACACAACCACGCTTTGGCCAACGCTTCGTCCCAGCCATAATAGGCACTGGGATGATCTTTCGTGTCACTTCTTGTACATCAACAGCAGCAATCTGATCAGCTTTGTAATTGCCATAGACTATGAAATACAGCATGCCATTGAGAACAGCACAACAGGAGCCCAGGTGATGCCATTTTTGCAAACCATGTGTGAACCAGCCACTTTCGATGTGAATCCACTGACCACTTTCAGATGAGTAGACATTCACTGATGTAGACAACTCCTCATCCACCACAAACCGCTCCTCGAGCTCCTCCCATCCCCACACAAACTGGACCAGGTGGAAGTGAGATGAGACAGCTAGATCAAATACCAAATACATAGGTGTATCATACATCAAAGAAGAAGAAGAACAAGGTGGAGGGGCATATCTGGGAACCGCCCCCCATTGCTTTGTGGTGGGATTGCACACGACGTAGCCCAATGACTTCTCCATGTGCTCGAAGATGAGGAGCCCGTTGCAGGAATCCAAGAAGGTGAGGCTCTCAAACCCGGGCAATTTCGTCAGGAAGGAGAGGCTAGGGTCGATTTGGCGACGCGCAGGTCTCGCAAGCAGGCTGGCGTAACCGATATGCGGCCCGCAGGTGTCCCGTGTAATGAGGAAGTACCCTTGTAGGGTTTGGGGGAGCTTCTTGCGGTGGAAGGGATCTTCGATGAGGTCGCGCCAGGTCTTCGCAACGCACTTGGAGCGGCAGAGGGACCTGATGGGAACGCGCGCGAGGATCTCCGCCAAGGGGTCTTCGGGGAGGTCGCCGGCCACCGCGCTCCGCTTGAGGTTGGGGTAGTCCATGCCGCCGCCCGCCGCCGCAGCCCGCCGGTGGGAAAGGAGGGGGAGCAAGCTGCGAAGCGCAGCGCCGCAGCGATGTCAGTGGATGCGATGCCGGAGAGGAATGTGAGGAGAAGAGGGCAGCGAATCTGCACTTGGGATGGACGGACGATGGCGGCGCCGGCCGGGGTGGTTCGTTCCTCCGTGGCTCGTGCCTCGCGGAAGCAAACGGGGAATGGGGATTACAGGAGGGAACTTTGATAGAAATTACAGGGTAGCCCTTTCCGTGTATTCCGAATCTTCGTCTCTACTATAATTAAACACTTCAAATTATACTAGGTCCACCTAATAAAACTTTTTCTGCAAAATGTGCACCTAGAAAAATATACACACGAAATCATCTTCATTAAAATCAAGGGTTTTTTTAATTGAGGCCATTACAATTTTTCGAGTTTGGAAAAACGCCATTACAATTCGTCAATTTGGATATCTGCCATTAATTTCCATTCTACCCCATATCTATACCATTCTCTACACCTGCAGCGTACAAGGGGCCACTGTCAGTCACGTATTCTACAGGAATGTATACGAACATCAAGTCCGTGTCTCCTTCGCGAGACCGAGCCCGCCCGCGGACCCGTCGCCTCGCCGTGCCCACGTTGACATGCCTCGGACCTCCGCTCTTGGCGCTGCTCCGACTACCGTGGCCGCGGACGCCGTGCTGCTCCGACCTGATGGCTGCCGCCGTGGGGTTGGCCAGCTCGTACGGCACGCCGCTGGAGGACTCGATGTGATTGTGAGGCGTTCCTGGCAGCCCACGCAGAGGATCTGCAGCGCCACCAGGCCGTGGTCACCGGACCGCACCCGCCGACGCCCTGCACAGAGGAGCTGCAGCGGCACCTGGCCATGGTCACCACGTTTAAGGACCAGGCCCGCGGCGCCCCGCACAGAGGAGCTGCAACGCCACTCGTGCTCGCGGATGATGCGACGGACGCGGCTTCGCTCAAATGTGCCAGCAAACCGCGGCGCGGGGGGAAGCGGCATGGCTATACCTGCAAGGGGGGCGGTTCGGTGCGCTCCAATCCCTGAACCTCTGCTCCATCTGCTGCAGGACAGGTTCACGGATCGAACCTGATCCATGCCATGCCTGACCCGCATGAACCACGGTTACCCAGGGATCGAACCGTGACTAGCCTACGTACGTATATGTTGCTCCAGCAGTCCAGCTATACCTGCAAGGGGGGTATAGCGTCCTGACATACCCCCCTTGCAGGTATAGCTGGACTGCTGGAGCAACATATACGTACGTAGGCTAGTCACGGTTCGATCCCTGGGTAACCGTGGTTCATGCGGGTCAGGCATGGCATGGATCAGGTTCGATCCGTGAACCTGTCCTGCAGCAGATGGAGCAGAGGTTCAGGGATTGGAGCGCACCGAACCGCCCCCCTTGCAGGTATAACTCTACCGGCACCAGGAGTCCTTGTTGACAGCGTGCGTGTCCTGACCCTGCCTGGCTTCCCATCGGCGTCGTCTTGTCCATTGCCTACATCTTCCCTTCAACCATGAGTGTCCATGAGGTATTGATCCTTCCCTCAATTTGCATATGGATGATTCAATGGTTTTAATTAATAAGCCATAATTTTTACATGGTTGCCTGCAGGTGGCTGAAGATCCACTCGAGCATGGCAGCAAGTGTTTGAATGTACAGGTACGCCGAAGGACACAACACCAGTTCACCTCTGAACATATACAAGGTCACGTCTTGCCTCCCCTCCTCTTCTTGTTTTTCAAGATTGGTTAATGATCAATCACGTGCATACAAGTTCATAAAAATGATTTGAAATAGATCAATTATAATCCGCACTCCATGTGTGTTTGATAAAATGTTTCTTAGAGTTTGGGAAATTATTTTCCACGAATGCATATTTCTTAATCAAATGTATAGAATATATCATATATTTTCTTTTCCTGGTTTTTGTGGTTGCCTCCACAAGAATCGATTACATGAATTGTATAAATGAGAATTTCGTTGCTTTCAGACTTAATGTAGACTGCAACTAATTTTATTTGCAAATTTAACCAAGTGCATAGAAATGTTTTAGTTTGGTGATTCTTCAGGTTCTTGTAGACTGATTTTATGTGTTGGGTTATCTGTTAATCAATGACAAGGTTGGCTTGGTGGTCTTGGTGAATATTGGTGTCATATATGGACAACTTCTTTTCCTCTCTGCAAAACTGTAAGGCCTTTGCTTAAGTGGACTTCGAGATGGAACTTTTGGATGGCAGTTTTAATTTTCAAATCATGACAATATGCAGGTGGCATTTCGCATGTCAGATTATCTTATGCTAGGCCTTCCTTCTGCTGTTATTTTTGTAACATTTATTTTCCAGTTTTGGCACATTACTATGAAGCTTTCTAGGTTTCATGAAATGTTTTGTGTAGTCTTTTCATGATGTACTCTGCCTAGAAAAAATATGAAACCTAGAAAACGAATAATTTTTGCTTGTTTTAAAATTATCTCTTTTAATTAATAATGCAACTTTTATGATTTTTTGTAGGCCAAAATAAATATTGAAAAATTATGAAAATTGATTTATAGATGTTTTATGATGATATCAACCTGTACAAAATGTTTAAATAAAACTATCTCAAACAACAAAACGGAGTACACCATTAGAAAGAGCTCGACGAGGTGATTAAATTGATATATTTGGCGCTACGAAAAAAAATATATCAATTTCATAAATTTAAAAAGAAGTGCTGACATCATCACCATAAACGGTGCCATGCATGGCCTACCAGAGGCGGCCATGTGGCAGAACAGTGACATGCAGCCGGTGTTATTCTCGTATTTGCATGTTCATGGATCAAAGTGGCACGGATCGACAAGTTCAGTGGGCACTTTTTCGCATTTGCAAGTTCATGGACCAAAGTGGCACGGGGCGACAAGTTAAAGGGCCGCCAGTGTATTTTACTCTTTCATTTATGTATATCAAATAAACAATTGATCTTATCTAGAAAACTGGGAGGCTTTCTTGTATATAATTTCATGAAGTTGTGGGACGGCGAAAGATTACCATCGATTAACATTGTAAGCATATATAGTCTCTAGCTATATATTTGTATACTACATAGAAAAATAATAACTTATTATTATAATATTATCTATACCATGCGCAGCTCTCAACTTCACTCAGGATGAAATTTGTTTTGACGAGTCGTGCAAACGAATGTTTCGACAACCTCCCTGAAGATCTCTAATACATGATTAAGAAGTTAAATAGAATGTAACTTAGATGGTTATAATATTAGAAATAACTTTACTATGCATTCTTATATGCAAAACTATCTTTGAATTATATATACACTCAAACACAATTGTATAAAAATTAGACTATGCAAAAACAATTTTGTTGTTTTAAGAGACATTCTCAAATTAAAAAAAAAAACCATAGTGTTAGTAAGGGCATTACAATAGTGTCACATAATGTACTCAACTTTGGTTAAATATATACAGTGTATTAATAATATTTATGATACCTAATAAATATCATTATATTAATCATTGAATATATGTTTATAATATATTTATTTAGAGATATAAATATTTCTAATATTTTCACAAATTTAGTCAAATTTTAAAAGTTTAACTAGTCAGAAAATCTAGGTGACACTTAAAATGGAAGGAGGGAGTATCTTTTTATTGTACGTGGAGCCTATCGCTAGCAAGGTTTTATTTTTTCCATTTTGTTATGTATAGAGCTCAACAATGAAATTTAGAGCTTTTTCTTTTGAAAAAATGGCGCGTTATTGTTTTGAATTTTCTAAGAAATGTATTTTGGTATCTTAGTACAATATTTCTTGGAACCTGTTCACCTAAATTTGAGTCCTTGATTGGGTGCTCGTATTATTCTAAATTTATTAATGAAACTAATAGCATTGTTCTTCCAGTGGTAGACACGTAATGTTAAGAGTGAGATGTCTTGTGGTTACTTCATCAATTCTGAGATCTGTCAGCTCAGAGACAGTGGCGGAGGAAAAGGGGGGCTGAGAGGGGCCTGGCACCCCCCAACCTTCCCATAACTCTCTTAATACACCTCATAGATTAGATGTTTAATTATCTAATTAGCTAGTTAATGATATTATCTTTACTAAAATTTTTATTCTTATTTCATATTAATCTCTAATAGTTTCTTATAAAAATAGAATCTAGATCTTTCTAATATTTTCTTCATATCTTTTATTTTTATTATTGCCTATCAAATATCAGTTTGTCCCCTACCACACACTCTAATTAGCTAGTTAATTGAAAATCAGCGTTTTCCTTGTTTAATCCTTCTGAATGATCTCCAACAATGGGATCTATATTATTTAGCATTAGTCTTCCTATTATCTTTCTTATCTCCTATGCTTCTATCATTATTCGTCTAAACTCTAAACGGTCATTTAGCCCGTTGTACTCAACTTTTAAACACTAACAGTGGTATGGTGTTTCTGTTTAACCTTCTATTTAAATGACCATTTTACCTGTTTAAGTGATCATTTTGTCTAAAACTAAATGATATGTAACTGATTGTTTGTCATTTGATGTTAGGATCTAGTATTAATTAATTTTGCCCCCGTTTAACTACTTGTTTTTATTGTGATTCTTTTCCTAGGCAAAGAAATAGAATGATCAGGTGAAGGTTAGAGGCCTGAGACTAGTTAAATTTCTCTTTTATTTTTTTTATTTTTTCTGCTTTTTTTGCATTGCAATGCAAACGTTTATTTTGGTGCTATGTACAACTTTGTCATGTAATATTTTGACACACATGATTGTTCTTGGTTTGTACGGCCCCCCCTATGTTCAAATCCTGGCTCCGCCCCTGCTCAGAGATGTTCATGCATGTACTGCATCTAACCGTGGCAAAAAGTTAAAACAATATTTTAAAAACAAAACTTGATCCAAGGGGGTTATGGCAGCCCTAGAGAAATTATACTTAAGAAGAAGACCTTCTTACACAAGTCGAGAAAACTTCTTACCCTCTATCCCACCTATACACAGTGGCACTGTAACTCCCGTGAGACTAGGCTAAATTTAGACCTATGCTTTGGTGTGGAGTAGACGAGGAGATTTTTTTATGCCTCTGCTAAGTGAAATGTGCCACATGCGGCTCGAACCCAGGTCGCTAGGGTGCGATGCAGGGTGGCTAGCTAGTCTAGCATCCGCTCGCAAAACAAACATTTTTTATGTTTTTAGTGTAACTTAATTTGTTTAGAATTGTCGTTGTTTTGAGAACCGATGAGTAACTTTAGCACATCGCTGCCTAAGAGAGAATTGATGGCTAGCACTAACGACACGAGAAATTTATATTGGTTCGAGATGAAGCCTAACATCTAGTGCCGGAGACTACGAGTACGTGTTCCTCAATGTTCAAGTGCTCCAAACGGTTTACAACAAGGGGTGTGCAAAAGGTTCTACAGGTAGAAGGGATTCGAGGTAGGAGAAATCGATTGTCTAGGAAAAAGGTCCGGCTCCCATGCAAAAGTGTAGGGTTCTTCTGCCCCGAGTGATCAGGAGCTGAGGGAGGGACTAGCTAGATGCTACGATGGAGCAACCTTTTTTTTGAAGAAAGTATACCACATTACAGAACGGAATAAATAAAAATGGCTGTGCATTTTAGGCAGTGGAGATCGCTTAGTTGGTGTCCTTCCATCCTTGATTGTCTTTAATCGAGTCCAGTTATTTTCACATGAAGAGTCTGCTTGTAACCTCAAATTAGAGTTTGTTTGATGAAAGGTTTCACCGTACGTAGTTCTTAATTAACATCTTCACATTTCAAAAAAAAAAGTGCTTAACATCTTCGGAGGACTGTAATTCAGTTGGTTCCCCACTGATAGCAACAGTTTATCAGCCTTTACTATCCGATCAACTGCATTTATCTACTATATCTACAATACCTTAAATATAAGCACCTTAATACAAGCATAATGATGCCAGAATTCGATATATGTAAATAAAAAAAATTGATAAATGCAGTGACCTCAACGACAAATAGAAAGCTTGTCTCATTTAACAATGCTGTGAATCCCAGGATTCTGTTTCAATTTAGAACTTGATGCAAGAACCAAGAATCAGAATGCGGTTTTTTTACCCCTAAGGGCACATGCCTTCACTCTCCTACCCATTGGATTCGCTTTGAGAAATGTGCAAACACACATCTCAAAGTAGTTTTGCATTGAGATGTATATTTGCACACTTCTCAAAGCAAATTCAATGGGTGGGGGAGTGAGGGCATATGCCCTCAAGGGCAAAATAAACTTTACCCCAAGAATCACATTGAAACTCCAATGCCATCTGTTACATGATTACATCTCGTTCAACACAAAAGCCCATCACTGTTGCATACTTGCAAGACATCACCATCTTCTGAAATCTGGATGCAGGGAACAGAAACACCATAGCCTTTCCTCTGCTATATTTCTGCAGAATTCAATGCTAAAAGTATTGTATAGCTTAAACATTTGTCTTGAAAGTTGAAAGTCATCGTTTAAACATCCAGGGAGAGTTTGCTAGTTTACCAGCAAGAATATCTCATCAAATGCATTATTAACAGGCCCTGATTTCATCACAAATTCACATGAAAATGCCTGGGGGCCGTTTCCTATAATTGCTTCCTGAACTTTGGCACTTCACCTCATCATCTAAGCTAACTCGTAAAACTTTGGCACACTATTTCCTGATACAACTTTTTTTAGAGGAAAAAGATATCACAAGGAGAACATCCACAGCTCAGAACTTTTAGCAATAAATTATGAGTTCTTTTGGCATTTGACTTTCAGTTGAAAAGTGTCTTGGAATTTCTCAAGTATTATACTTACACAAAGCTAACTTGTACAGTTAAATTAAGTGCTTGCAAAGGTACCATAACAACTATTAGCTGCAGCAATATAGAACAGGCTTATAGCTAAGCAAGCTCTGACATAATCGACACAGTCAAGCAGCATATATAAAAAAAATATGTGCTCAGTTATGTACTTTTCAGTTTTCGTGACTAGAAAGTTTTGAGGTTAATGAGACAGAGCTTTCGTCTTAAATTTCCTGTTACCATGTGTTGTTTGCAATGCCTCGAAAGATTCAGTATAAACACCAGATAGTACTCACTAGTAAAGCCACGGAAAAAAAGAACGCATCATATATAAGGAGATTTATAATTCTAGAAGCTCAAAGGTAGCATTTAGAACATTCATTGAGACAACCAGATGTAAGGCCAGCTTACATATACTCCCTCCATACCCATAAAGAAAGTCGTTTAGGACAACGATACGGTCTCCAAAGCCTAACTTTGACTCTTTATTTTTATATAAATATTTATCAAAATGCGGTATATGTATATTTTTATGAAAGTATTTTTCAAGACAAATCTACTCATATGGTTTTCACATTTTCAAAGTCAACAACTTAAAAGTTATTCATGATTTATATTCCTAATGTTTGACCCAAACCTTGTCCAAAATGACTTTCTTTATAGGTATGGAGGAAGTACGTCTGAACAGGTTGCAGTATTAACTGAACCACATACATAGCCAATGGAAGCACCAAAGGTATCACCCAATCCTACTACAATTACCCAAGCTGCCAGGTACACCATAACAGGAAGATCTGATTTCAGCTGAATGTCCCAATAAGTAGCCCACAAGCAACAATTTCAGTGCTTATTTTCAAGTGCTGGCAACTCTGAGAAGTAGGGCACATATGGAAAGATGGACATACCAGTTCCAAGAGTGCAGAGACGGCACACTTCCTTGCTGTCCATGTTATATGATACTAAAACCTCATCTTTATAGTGCTGATCAATAAGAAATACCAAACTGTAATCTGGATGAATTGTAACCACTTCGAAGTCATTGGTCATTCCAGGACTTATTGATCCAAACAGCTTCAAAGTGCTTACAGTGTCCTTCAGGACCCATTCTTCTCTATCATAATCCTCAAGAACACATATTAACAATTCATAACTCTGATTTTCTGGGGGGATTTCATCATAACCCAGGTCAAGGTCCACATGATGGCAAATCAAATGCAAACGCCCTTGGGATTGGCCGACATAATCATAACATAGCCTGAACCCATTGCCCTTCTGTAAGGGAGCACGGATGGTCTTCCTTGTGTTGCCTTCCACATCCATCACAAGTATCTGATTCATTCCATCATACGAGACCACATACACCATGCCATTAGCATACGCGCTCCTGTGCAAGTCATATCTGATGTGAAGGTCACCAAAGTCTGTTTTGACAGGACTCCACACCTCCGAGTTAGACGAGTAGATGCGCACTGTCTCAAACAAAACCATGTTTTCGATTTCGACCAAATGGAAGTGAGAAGAGGAAGCTGGATCAAAAACCAAATGCACGGACGAGTAAGGCCACTCCTTGTCAGGTTTGGGCACAGCGATCCATTGCTCAGTCGCAGGGTTGCAGACAATAAAGCTCATGTTAGATGGTTTGCCTGATCCATGCCTACATCCAAAGAGGAGGAGGCCATTGCAGCCATCCAAGAGCATGATTTCCTCAGTCCCAGGCAGCTCAGTCAGGAAGGGGAAGTAATGGTCCACAGGACGCGGGGGTCTCCCAAACACGTCGATGAAATGCACAGAGATCCGGCTGTCGCCTCCATCACTCCTGTTTTCACCATCCCCATCATCACTGCCGATGCCTTTGCCATCTCTATCGTCACTATCGGAGTTGTCGTCGCAGCCGTCGACAACGAAGAAGAACCCTTCTAGGGTCTGGGGTAGCTTCTTGCGGTTGAGGGGGTCAGCGATGAGGTCGCGCCAGGCCTTGGAGACGCACTTGCAGCAGCAGAGGGACTTGACGGGGACACGGGAGAGGATCTCCACGAGGGGGTCGTCGGGGAGCCCCGCGACCGCCTCCGCCTCGCGCGTCTTGGGGCAGTCCATTCCACCGAGAGCAAACTGCAAAGCGGGGGACCGAGCGAACGATGCGGGGGGAATCAGGCATGCGAGAGAGAGATGCAGCAGCAGCCAGCAGGGAAGCGTACCGGCGCCGGAGACGATCGGGGCCGACGGTGGCGGCGCTGGACGGTGCCGAGGAAGCGAAATCGGCTGAGGAATTGGGCAAAACAACTAGCTAAGAGCAGTGGGCTGGGCCTGTCGCCTGCGCTACTGGGCCAACACATGACTAGTGTCTGGTCTGTATGACCGTTCAACAAATGGCTAGTGTTAATGTTCCTAAAAAAAGATGAATAGTGTTAATAAAATAAATAAATAAAAACGAATGTCTAGTGTATGACGATCTTCTTCACTTTTCTCTACGAAGGTGAATCTTGAGAATGTTTTATCAGATTTCCCCAAACCTGTAAAAATGTGCTATCAACAAAATCAATTTTCAGAGGCACTCCCATTCTATAGATATTAATTTTTATAAACACTATGTATAGAAACTATGGTCTCAACGGATAGTTTCTATACAATAATTTTTTATCCAATCACATTCATTCTCTCTCAATTCTCAACCAACCATATCACTTCATGTCTTGGATTTCGTGTAGACATGGTTTCTAACTTAGACCCAGTTTCTATGATTTTTGCTCTCTCTCTTCAATAACTACTTTGCCACATCAGCAAAATGCTTAGGTGGCACCATAATTAATGTCTATAGAAACTACTGTGGTTTCTGCATTGGGAGTGCCATAAGGACACTCACAATGCAGACTCTATCATAGAGTCTAAAGTTATTTATTACCTCAAACAACGTGGACTTAGAGTCTAAATAAGACTTGAAGTCTTATTTTTTTCTACCTCTTTCTTCAATAAATATACTGCCACATCAGCAAAATACCATAAATAATATATAATTAATTATCTTGAATTCTGTGATAGAGTCTTGTATTATGAGTGTCCTAATAGATGGTTTTTTGCCCGAGAACACTACAATAATGGGCAAAAGAACACTACGTTATTTGCAATGTGTCAATTAAAATCATTGCTGCGGTACTTTTAGGAGTTACAACCGAGCAAGGGCCTATTTAGTTGCCTCCTAGCTGGGAAATGGTGTGGATTTCAACACAGAATCACATGGAAAATGCTGAGAGCCCTTTCCTCTAATTGCTTCTGGAACTTTGGCACTGTTTCCTGATACAACTTCGTCACAAGGACAGCATCCACCGGTCACAACTTTTAGCAAAAAAAAAAAAAGTTCGTTTGCCATTTAAGCTGCAGTACAGAAGCGTCATGGAATATTTCAAGTATCATGTACAGCTAACGTGTACAGTTAAATTAAAGTAGCTGCTAAAGAACCATAGCAACTATTAGGCCTTGTTTAGGTGGGAAAAAATTTTGGTTTTGGCTATTGTAGCACTTTAATTTGTATTTGACAATTATTGTCTAATTATGAACTATAGGCTCAAAAGATTGTCTCGCAAATTACAGGCAAATTGTGCAATTAATTATTTTTTTAATCTATATTTAATGCTCCATACATGTGTCTAAAGATTCGATGTAAAGGAGAATCTTGAAAAAAATTTGGGATTTTGGGGTGAACTAAACAAGGTCTTAGTTGCAGCAGTATAGAACAGGCCTAGAGGGAAGCAAGCTCTGATATCACAGGCACAATTTCTTTTGACAGAGGAAAATACCCAGCTTTTATAGAAAGCTCACAAGTTGCTGTTTGTCAGCGATACAAGAAAAAAACTAAAAACAAAAGGACGACACACACAGAATATAAAGACTGGGGATTCCAGTTTGCGAAAGAAGCCTAGAGGGAACTGAACCAGGCTATCCAAAGCCACGCATACAAAAGCCTGCATCAAACACCACACAACCAGAATTTTGAGAAAGAACTGGACATTCGAGTTCTTGACTAGGCTTCTCACACCTTACAACCACAGAACAACAGAAAATGCAAAGAACTTAACATGATATAATGATATTGTTTACTATTCAAAGGCAGCAAGTTATCAAAGAAATCTTGTAGGCTACAGGGTGCTCTGTCCCACCCCAAGGCTTCTTTAAAAGCAAGCCCAAATTGATCTAGCTAGAATACACCCAAAAAAATCCTTTGGAATGCAGATATTCTCCCATCTAACAATGTGGTACTTAAATTTATCATTGGCGCCATGCCAGAAGCATTTGGACCTAATAGAGTCTAATTGCTCATGTATTCCTTCTTTCAGGCTGTACGAGGAAGGCTGCTCAAACATGAAATGGTTAGGATCAGTCTACCCCAAGACATGGGCTTTCCTTTCCAGGGTCGAAGTCTTCTCCTGGTTTTGGCCACTATCCCACTTAGAGCCTTAATCCCCAGATGAGCATCATACATGGGAATACCAAGGTAAACCATAGGTAGATTTCCAATTGAGCAATTAAGCATGTTTGCAACTCACTCCTGTTCATTTCTTTCAGAACTTCTGATTTGTGATAATTAATCTTTAAACCAGTCGTCCACTCAAAGCAATACAATAAAAATTTTGAGGCACAATCAAGCAGACATATATATATAAAAAGCTATGCTCAGTCATGTACTTTTCATCACTATACAGTTTTGAGGTTAATGTGGCAGAGTTTTCGTTTTTAATGTTTTGTTACCATGTGTTGCTTTCAATGCCATGAAAGCTTCAGGATAAACGAACATGTACTGGGCTAAGGCAGAAATAAAAGAAAAACAGCAGACAGTAATCACCCACTAGTAAAGCCACAGAAAAAAAAAGAGAATGCGTCATATGTAAGGAGTTCTATAATTCTGGAAGCACAAAGCATAGAGACAGCTAGGTGTACAGTTAGCTTACATATACGTCTGAACAGGTTGCTGTATTAATTGGACCACATACATAACCAGCACCAGTAAAAGGCATCGTGCCCAATCCTACTACATAGCCAGCAACATTAAAAAGACATAACTGGAAACTCTGATTTCGGCTGGAATGTCCCAGTAAGTAGCCCACAAGCAAAAATTTCAGTCCTTATTTTCAAATGTTGACAACTCTTTTGAAGTGGAACATATGGAGTGATGGACTGATAGCCAGTGCAGAGACGAGACACTTCTTGTCCATGTTATATGATATCAGATCCCGGTTAAAGTGCTGAATAAGAAATACCAAACTGTGATCTGGATGAATTGCAACCACTTTGAAGCCATTGATCGTTTGGCCAGTCATCTTTCCAACCAACTTCAAAAAGCTTACAGTGTCCTTCAGGACCCATTCTTCTATATCAGTATATCATAGTCCTCAAGAACCCATATGAACAATTCATTACTCTGCTGTTCTGGGAGGATTTCACCATGACCCAGGTCAGCATGGTAAATCAAATGCAAATGCCCTTGGGAGTTGGGACTGGCCAACGAACATGGCTGGAACTCACCGCCCTCCTGAAAGGGCACAGGGATGATCTTCCTTGTGTTGCCTTCCACGTCCATCACAGCTATCTGATCCCCCTCGTACAAGACCACATACAGCATGCCATTAGCATATGCGCTGCCTAAGCCAGGTGCTATGCGAAGGTCACCCCAGTCACATCTGACAGGACTCCACACCCCAGATTTAGACGAGTAGATGTGCACTGGTATCATGTCCCTTTTCTTGATATGGACCAAATGGAAGTGGGAAGAGGCAGGCGGATTGAAAACCAAAGAGGTGCATTTCCTATGAGAGACTGGCACAGCAACCCATTGCTCAGTCACAGGGTTGGACTCGATATAGCTCCTGCTAAGTGATTTGCCGGATTCCTGGATATAGCCAAAGAGGAGACCATTGCAGTCATTCAAGAGCAAGATGTTCTCAATGCCTGGCAGTTCAGTCAGGAAGGGGAAGCAATGGTCCACAGGACGCAGGGGTCTCCCAAACATGTCGACGAAATGCACACGGATTTGGCATAGCAAGTTGTCACTGTTGCCTCCATCACTACTGCTGTCTTCACCATCTCCATCATCACTGTCACTGTTGTCGCCACCTCCATCACTGCTCCTGTCTTCACCATCTCCATCATCACTGTGGCTATCATCGCCGCTATCACTGCTGCTGCCTTCACCATCTTCACCATCTCCACCTCCATCGTCACTGTGAGTCATAGCCACCTCCATCACTGCCGCTATATTCACCATATTCGTTGTCCATGCCGTAGTTTTCGCTGCCTCCATCACTGCCGCTTTCTTCACCACCTTCGTCATCAATGTCGGAGTTTTCACCGCCTCCATCACTGCCACTATCTTCACCATCTCCCTCGTCCATGTCGGAGTTTCCGCCACCTCCATCACTGCTGCTGTATTCGCCATCTTCGTCATCCATGTCAGAGTTTTTGTCGTCTCCATCGCTGTCTTCGCCATCTCCATCATCCATGTCAGAGTTTTTGCTGCCTCCATCACTGCTAATGTCTTCGCCATCTCCATCGTCCATGTCGGAGTTTTCGCCGCCTCCATCACTGCTGCTGTCTTCGCCATCTCCATCATCACTCTCGGCGTCTTCACAATCTCCATCGTCACTGCCCAAGTCATAGCTGTCTCCATTACTGCCGCTGTCTTTATCATCTCCATCATCACCGTTAGTATCGTTGCTGCCTCTATCATTGCTGATGTCCTCGTCATCTCCATCGTCACTGTCGAAGTAATCGATCAAGTTGTCAGCGACGAAGAAGAACCCTTCTAGTGCCTGGGCCTGGGGTAGCCTCGTGCTGTTGAGGGGGTCAGTGATGAGGTCGCGCCAAGCCTTCGAGACGCACTTGAACCGGCAGAGGGACTTAAACGGGACGCGGGAGAGGATCTCCACCAGAATTTCGTCAGGTAGGCTGGCCATCGCGCTCGCGGTCCTCTTAGCAGTTCATGCCACCACCGCGAACAATCTGCGAACCAGCGGATCGAGACGGAAAATTTGAATGAAAATGCACTTACGACTCGCGAGAGAGAGAAAAAATGCAGCGTCGGGGAGGCAAGCGGAACTTACCAGCCACCGTAGATGGTCGGAATCGTCGACGGCGCAGCTGGCCGGTGCCGAAGAAGCAAAAGCGACCGAGGATTTGGGGAATTTCTAAACCCTAGCGTAGCGCTTCCCGTGGATTGGAAGGGACGCCGGACAGTGGAGGCCTCTCGAGGGACACCGAACAAGCAAGTGGGTAGCTTTCCTTTGGGAAATGAACTTTTGGGCTTGGGCCTAACGCCTTAACTGATGGGCCGCAGATCTTGCAATCCTCTCTCGTCACTCTAAATCTATACTAGAGCACACATTCTTTATTGTAAATATTTTGCATGAAGAAACCAAATATGTAACATATACAATTCTTCCATGTGACGTTTTCTCCTTGATACAAAATACTGTATCGAAACAGAAGTTAGAAGAGCAGCTTGAGGCACTGGAAATGGAATGATGGATTATGTTCCAGAGAGAAATGGAATGGATGGCAATTGCAGTTAGATTTGCTGTTTCCCTTCGTGAACATTCAGCACTATTTGCAGCACTGCACAAGGCCGTGCAATAGAAACAACAAGAGAGTGGAATGATATTTGAGCTACACAAAATCTGGATGCTTAAAATAGAATGACTTTTACATTTTTTCCTCATCTGCCGTATATTTCTACTAAACACAAAATACTAAATTTTGTGTAACTCAAATGTCAGCCTTATAAAGTCAGCATTTAAAAACGCAGGCAGATGAGTGGGAGAGTTTGCTAGTTTAAATACAACATCAATTTTTATTAATATTGTACCATGTGATGGACTCAATAATATTTAACCTTCATCACTGTCATAAGAAATTCACATGCAGAGTATTCACAATTCAGAATTTATGGCAGTACATTGAATTATTTTGGCATTTGCAATCAGTTTCAGCTGAAGTGCCTTGGAACATCTCAAGTATCACAATCCAGTACTTCACACAGAGTTCACTTTAAAGTTAAATTAAGTAGCTGTAGCAGTACCATATCAACTATCAGTAGGCTTATAGCTAAACATGACCATTTTCGACAGCCCTGATATCATGGAAACAATCAAGCAGCATCAATATAAACAAGTTAATGTGGTCGAGCTTCGATTTTATCACCATGAGTTGTTGGCAACACCTTGGAAGAATTAAACTTACAGTAACTCACTAGAGAAGCCAAGGGAGAAAATAACCATTCTATAAAGAAACTTATAATTCTGACACAAAGGTAACACGTGACACATTTGACTTTAATGAAAAGCATCATAGGTTGGGGAACTGCATTCATCGAGATTACTACATGTAAACCAAGCTTTAGCATGTCTCAACATACTTGTTAATTGGACCACAAACTTGACACATCCAAGCCCCAGAAAAATGTATCACCTAATTCTACTAGATGTACCCAGCTGCTAACTACTACATACTTGGAAAAGATCTAATTTCTGTTTAACATCCCAATAAGTAGCCCACAAGCAACAATTTCACTGCTTATTTTTCAAGCGCCAAACTCCGAGAAGTAGGGAACATATGGAGCAATGCACATATAGTCATGTCCAAGAGTGCAGAGATCACGCACTTCTTTACTATCCATGTTATACAATATCAGCTTTAGGTCCCAGTGCTGAACAAGAAAAACCAAACTGTGATCTGGATGAATTCCAACAACATTGTAGTTAGTGTCCATATGGTGATTCCTTTCCCCAAACAACTCTGATAATCTTACACTGTCCTTCAGGACCCATTGTTGTCTGTCATAGTCCTGGAGAACCCAGATTAATAATCTTTCCCATATCTCTGCTTTGTACAACCAAAACCATCACAAATAACTTTTTGTTCAGGGTACTGGCAGATTGTAGTACAAGCACCCTTGGGACTGTCCAATATAACCAGACAACGACCAGATTTTCCTGCCTACCTGACATGGTGCAGCGATGATCTTCTGTATGTTCCCTTCTACATCTACCACAGTTAGCTCACCCCTTCCCAAATATGAGAGCAGATGTAGCATGCCATTAAAATAGAGACCAGGAGAGTTAGGTGCTATGTGATAGCCACCCCAGTCACTTTTGTTGTGACTCCATGCCTGAGTTTTTGATGAGTAGACGTGCACTGATGTTTTGTATTCCTCCATAAAAAACTGGACCAAGTTGAAGTGGCAGCAGACACCTGGGTCGAAAAGCAAATAGGTGAACGCAAATCCACCGAACATCATGTGCTCCCTTGTCAAGCCAGAGTTGGGCACAGCCACACATTGCTTAGTGGCAGGGTTGCAAACGATATAGCTCTCTGAAATGTCACAGCTATTGTAGTGAACTGCAAAGAGGAGGAGGCCATTGCAGCAATGCAAGAGCCTTTGTTCCTCAAGAATGCCAGGCCCAGGCACCTCAAACAGATAGGAGAAGTCCACAGTACGCACATATCTCTGCAGCACATCAAAGAAACCATACAGATGGCTAAGCGATTCCTTGTCGTCGCTGTCATCAGTGTCACCGTGTACGCCATCCCCATAGTCACTATCACCCACGATGCCCTTTGTCCCGAAAGAAGAACCCTTCTAGGGTCTGGGGTAGCTTCTTGTGGTGGAGGGGATCGGCGATGAGGTGGCAAAAGGCCTTGGAGACGCACTTGAACCGGTAGACGGACTTGACGGGGACGCGGGAGAGGATCTCCACGAGGGGGTCGTCGGGGAGCACGGCGACCGCCGCCTCCGCGTCGCACATCCTCTTGGGGCAGTCCATTCCACCGAGAGCCAGCTGCAAAGCGGGGGGTCGAGGGAGAGAGAGATGTGACGGGGAAATCAGGTATGCCGCATGCGCATGCGCGACAGAGAGAGAGAGACGCAGCATCGGGGAAGCGTACCGACGCCGGACGTCGGAGATGGCCGCGGCTAAAGACGGCGGCGCTGGACGGTGTCGAGGAAGCGGAATCGACTGAGCAATTGAGGAATTTCTAAACCCTAGCACCTCCAGCAGTCGCCATTGCTCTCCGGCAGAGAGCTCAGGGGCTCAAAAACGAGCTCCTCCCCAAAAACGGGCAGGGGAGCAGACCAAGCAAGCGAGTATGAGTGTGTTTGGTTCCCTGCATAACCCCCTAGCCAGGCTTCCACAGTGCAGGTTGCGCCTTTGGTTCTCTAGTCGGCCTCCTAGCCAGGCTTACGGAAGCCCAGTTTATACGGTTTTCCTGGCTTCCTGGGAACGCCCGATTCGGCCGTCTCCGCAGAGCCAAGCTTGCGCTAGGCTCGAGCGTGAGTACGCTCACCCCCTCATTCGCGAATCTCCTCCTCCTCCGGTCGTCTCCTTCTTCCCTCGTCCGCGCGCACGCATTGCTCTGTCCGCCGCGCCATGGTTCCGTCGCCGCGCCATGGCTCTGTCTGCAGGTCGATCTCCTAGCTGCAGCGACGGTGGCTCCTCACCCGTGCGTGCCCTACTGGCCGGGGAGGGCGGCGCGAGGGAGGAGATCCCCCTACGGGCGCGCCAGCGAGCTCCATCCCAGGATGGCGCAGCCCTAGCCCCGACAAGCCCCGCTCCGATCCAGATCCACGCCACTCCATGGCAAGCAGCAGCAGCACACGTGACCAGATTGTTTCCGGATTGGTCTCTCGCTTCAGCGGCCTCACCAATCGTCCTTCGTCCAGACTGTAGGGTGAGCGTGTCCTACTCCCACTCCATCAGCTGGATGCTGAGCGGGGTGCGGTCGGCGGCGCGCAAGAAGCTCTTCTGGACCGACTAGGCGGCCGACCTGCTGGGTATCGCCAACTGGTCGGATGAGACGAGCGGCGGCGCCGAAGGCCACGGCCACTAGCAGCAGCCGCAGTAGCACTGGTGGACGGCACTGGAGCACAACTTCGTGCTGGAGGCCACCGACGACGAGTACGGCGGGGCGGAGGAGGAGCACTGCAAGGGCCATGGAGATGGAGATAAGCACTACGACCATGGGATGGAGGAGCTGCGAATGTAGCCATGGCGAGGGGCCAGAGGGCGAGCACCACAAGGCCGTGGATGGGGTGCTCGGCGAGGAGGACAGCAGTGAGGTTCATGCTCACCGACTGTTCGACACAATACCTCAAAAAGTGGTGAACTCACCCTCCCAAAGAAAAGGTGACTCTATACAAAGCAAGCCATCCAACCAAACAAACTTGTCTATAGCCAGGCTAACACAATGCAAACAACCAAACAACTGTGAATTGGCTTAGTTAGAGCAGGCTAAGGCTAGCTTGTCTTAATTTTGCTAGCTAGGCTTGTCTAGGAAACAAACCAAACACACCCTATTTGGTTTGGGCTTCAAGGGCTGTGTTTTGTGAAATGAGATTCTGGGCTGGGCCAACAGACGGCCAGCGTATGGTCTCTCCGCTTCTTCTTCTCTTTATCAAAGAAACTTCATAATGTTTTGTCAGGATTCCCAAAAATCTGTAAAAATGGACTTTGATGGAAAGATGGGCCTCCTGCATGGCTGCTTGTGTAGATTAAGAGTACAATGTATTTGATAGGCCCAACGTGCAGAGATTTTTTTATATCCAACTCGGCTCTACGGCCTTATATTAAGGGACTCTCGTTCAGCATAATCGCAAGCAGCCAAACCAAGTACAAAACTCTAGGAGGGGATCTGTCCACATATTGGATTGACCCGGGTCCCAACTCAGCTCTTTCCTAACGTCGGCTCGTGTGTAGACGAGTTACAAGACCTTGGAACATTACAAATTTTGAGACATCTAATAAAATGATTAAATAGGCGAATAGACCTATGGTCAATGGTAGGTCAGTCCAGTGAAACGCTACCCACTAGGATCTAAATCCTAGTGTGATGCGAATGTGGTGTGTGTGAGTTGTGTGCATCTAAATTGTATCTAATCAAAAAAAATGACTAAATAGATAAGCACAAAGGTCTCTGAAGATATTTTACCACCAAACGCTAAATCTCTGGCCTGCGACGCTGGGCTTCCTTCAAATGGCAGGAGTCGGTTTCCACCTCTATCTGAATAATGCCGAAACATTCAGCTGCCTCCAGCATGCGCCTGTTTGCAGGCTATTGTTTCTGCCATCAATGCATCATGTATCATGTCTAGGCGTCCAGCCCCAGCTAGGACCGGTTGGCCTTCATGGTTCGTCACGATGAAGCCCCAAGCCCCGTCCTTCGTGTCCTGTATGAATGAGCCGTCCACATTGATCTTCAGGTATCCCTAAGCAGGTGGTCTCCATCCCAGCAGTTGGACTGAAGGCAGCCTTTCATGGTGGGTGTTCTGTGTTCATGCTCTGAATATCCGCCACCACTGAGACTACAGCGCACGCCATCGCCTGGTATATCGGCATGAGTTCTCCAGCATTCACCTTGTTCACCATTTCCAAAGCAACACTGCCACCCGAAGGCAAATATCATGCCTCATATTCAGCACCCTGAAAACAAAATCTTTAGAAGAGACAGCCTGCAGCAAACTTGCTCGCTCGGCCTCCAGCTGGAGTTCCCGCCAACAGTGCCTAGTCGGCTTGCATTTAAGAAAGCAGTGGCCCCCATCCTCATCATATCTGAAGCACACCGGACATCTAGTATCCAACAGAATTCCCCTTCTTCTTTGAAAGCCAGACTGTTATGAGCCACTCGTCATAGGAAAATTGTTTGATTTTGGGAGTGGCCGGTAGTCTCCAGATATTGCTTCCTTCATTATTGTTTCGGGGTGCGGAGCTCTCTCCTGTTTGACGTGTCATCAGCATTTCTTCTCTATTTTCAAGAACGCGGTATGCCGATTTGACTGAGAACATGCCCTTTGGATCAAAGTGCCAAGCGACAAAATCATCAAGGTCGCATTGGACTGGTATTACCAGAATATTGGTCACATCTTCTTCCCAAAATAAATCCTTAATGAGCTACTCCCAGAGACCAGTGTGAGGATCAATCAATTCCGAAACTTTGGATAGTAGGATCGAACCTCGGGGGGTTCTTGGTCTTCTGGTGATGCCTGCTGGAATCCAAGGATCTTACCAAATTCTCACATTTTGCCCATTCCCTATCCTCCAAGCTTTCAATCCGCGGCATACTTCTCCACGTATATGAAATCCCAGGACCTTCTTTTGCCTCCATTATATTACCATCAGATCAATACTTGGCTCTCAATAGTCGAGCACATATTGAGTCAGGTGTTTGAATTAATCTCTCTAAATTTGTCATGAAAGCATGGCCAGGTTAAAAAGGTGGAGGTCCCTATACCCGAGTCCCCCTTTCTCCTTTCGACTAGTTAATTTCTGCCATGACACCCAATGTAGCTTCTTATCATTATCTTGTTGTGCCCACCAATACCTGCATATCATCGAGCTTATCTCATCACAGAGTTGGTGAGATCAAAACATGACATCGCATAGCTCGGTGTAGCCTATGCTGTTAATTAGAACCTCCTTTCCAGCTTTGGACAACAACTTCTCCTTCCACCCCTGAATGTGTATCCAAACCCTATCTTTCAAATAAGCAAACATCTTTGAGCATGATCTCCCCATGTGGACTGGTAATGTTATGTTCGGGAAAACATATAAGCGTCGGGATCGTGGCTGACCAGGGTTGGCGTGTGTGTGCACGGTCACCACGACGGGGTGTCCATGTCGTTTATGACAAGTGGATAGTTAGGGATATTTATCAGATTTGGTTAGTTATATTTATTAGGAGATCTAGTTTGTTAGGAAGTCCTCGTTATGGAGTCATGTAAGGACTATAAGAGTCCCCATTGGTTAACGAGAAGGGTTAAGCCCAGGATTGAGATTTATATCTCCCTAAGGGCGCCTGGCTGTGCTTTCCTGTCCGTCTGCCCTGCTGCTGCTCGTGATCGACCTTCGATCATGGCACCAACTCGCCGCCAGGTCTCTCGCGCTCACGCTCCAATCTCTCCGCCCTACTTTCTACGCTCCAAAGCCCGACGTTCTACCAGGTAACCCTAGGTACTTCTCACTTCTCGCCTCATGGGATAAATCCAGAATAGATAGGAAAGCTGATTTTGTAGACTGTCCAAAGTTCTTGCTAAAAAGCACTGATGATTTATCTTTATTGATTATCTGCCCTGATACACTTGCAGTACATGTTGCAGGTGACTTGCATTCTCTTCATTTGCTTTTAGAAGAAGCACAGAGTCATCCGCAAACAACAAATGAGTGATACTTGGAGCAGATTCACATATGGTCACTCCTTGTAATTTTCCATCATTTTCTGCTGCATTAAGAAGCGCCGAAAAACCTTCATCACAAATGAGGAATAAATATGGAGACAAAGGATCGCCTTGGTGTAACCCTTGCGAAAGGATGATTTCATTTGTCAGTTCACCATTCACCTTAATCTTATAGGAAACTGTGGTTACACACTTCATTATTAGAACAGTCCACCTATTATTGAAACCCAATTTTTTTCATCAACCTTTGAAGAAAGTGCCATTCAACACGATCATAAGCTTTGCTCATATCTAGCTTCAGAGCTGCATAATAATTAATCCCCACCACTCCGTTTATTTTGCAAGTAATGTGTCAGCTCATAAGCAATCAATACATTATTTGTAATCAACTGCCCAAGTACCCACTTCACCACTTGTCCAATAGAGCCTCATTCATAGTCCTGGTGTCTTATCACCCCTAAGCCCCCATAATCCTTTGGAACGCAGATATTCTCCCATCTAACCATGTGGTACTTAAATTTATCATTGGCGACCCGCCAGAAGAATTAAGGACCTAATAGAGTCTAATTGTTGATGTATTCCTGCTTTCAGGTTGTACATCCCCATAATGTAAAGAGGAAGGCTGCTCAAAGATGAATTGGTTAGGATCAGTCTACCCCCTGAAGACATGTGCTTTCCTTTCCAGGGTTAAAGTCTTTCCTGATTTTGGCCACTATCCCACTTAGAGCCTTAATCCCCAGATGAGCGTCAGATATGGGAATACCAAGGTACATCATAGTAGATTCCCAATTGAACAATTAAGCATGTTTGTAACTTTCTCCTGTTCATTTCTTTCAGCCTCTAGTACTAGAACTTCTGATTTGTGATAATTAATCTTTAAACCAGTCATCCACTCAAAGCAATACAACAAAATTTTGAGGCACATAGCTTTCATTTTTTGTTGCTTTCGTTGCCTTGAAAAATTCAGTATAAACGAACATGTACTGGGCTAAGGAAAAAAATAAAAGAAAAACAGCAGACAGTAATCACCCACTAGTAAAGCCACAGAAAAAAAAAGATAACGCGTCATATGTAAGGAGTTTCTGGGAGCACAAAACATAGAGACAACTAGGTGTACAGTTAGCTTACATATACGTCTGAACAGGTTGATGTATTAATTGGACCACATACATAACCAGCACTAGTAAAAGGCATCGCGCCCAATCCTACTACATAACCAGCATCAGTAAAAGACATAACTGGAAACTCTGATTTCGGCTGGAACGTCCCAGTAAGTAGCCCACAAGCAACAATTTCAGTGCTTATTTTCAAGTGTTGACAACTCTTTGAAGTAAGGAACATATGGAGTGATGGACCGATAACCAGTTCCAAGAGTACAAAGTTGACACACTTCCTTGCTGTCCATGTTATATGATATCAGCTCTAGGTTAAAGTGATGAATAAGAAATACCAAATTGTGATCCGGATGAATTGCAACCACTTCGAAGCCATTAATCGTTTGGCCAGTTATCTTTCCAAACAGCTTCAAAAAGCTTACAGTGTCCTTCAGGACCCATTCTTCTGTATCATAGTCCTCAAGAACCCATATGAACAATTCATTATTCTGCTGTTCTGGGGAGATGTCATCATGACCCAGGTCAGCATGGTAAATCAAATGCAAACGACCTTGGGACTGGCCAACATAATCAGAACACGTCCGGAACTCATTGCCCTCCTGAAAGGGCATAGGGATGACCTTCCTTGTGTTGCCTTCCACGTCCATCACAGCTATCTGATTCCCCTCATACAAGACCGCATACAGCATGCCATTAGCATATGCGATGCCTAAGCCAGGTGCTATGCGAAGCTCACCCCAGTCACTTCTGACAGGACTCCACACCCCAGATTTAGATGAGTAGATGTGCACTGGAATTTTGTCTGCCCTGATCTGGACCAAATGGAAGTGGGAAGAGGCAACCGGATCGAAAACCAAATAGGCTAACGACAGCCATTTCATGTCAGGGTCGGGCACAACGACCCATTGCTCAGTCGCAGGGTTAGACACAATATAGCTCTTGCTAAGTGATTCGCCTGATACCTGGAAAAAGTCAAAGAGGAGGAGGCCATTGCAGTCATCCAAGACACAGATGTTCACAATGCCCGGCAGCTCAGTCAGGAACGGGAAGCAATGATCCACAGGACGCGGGGGTCTCCCTAACATGTCGATGAAATGCACACAGACTTGGCGTCGGAAGTTGTTGCTGTCACCTCCATCACGGCTGCTATCTTCACTATCTCCATCATCACTGTCACTGTCGTCGCTACCTCCATCACCACTCCTGTCTTCACCATCTCCATTGGCACTGTGGCTATCGTCGCAGCCTCCATCACTGTTGCTGTCTTCACCATCTCCGTTATCACTGTCGGAATTTTTTCCGCTGCCACCACTACCGCTGTCTTCGCCGTCTCCATCATCACTGTCATCGCTGCTTCCATCACTGCCGATGTCTCCACCGTCACTATTGGAGTCATCAACGCAGCTGTTGACAATGAGGAAGAACCCTTCTAGGGTTTGGGGTAGCTTCTTGTGGTTGAGGGGGTCAGTGATGAGGTCGCGCCAAGCCTTGGAGACGCACTTGCAGCGGCAGAGGGACTTGATAGGGACACGGGAGAGGATCTCCACGAGGGGGTCGTCAGGAAGGCTGGCGCTGGCCGCCGCGGCCACGCTCCTATTGGAGCAGTCCATGCCGCCGCGAGCAATCTGCAAACCGGCAGATCAAGACAAGAAATTTGAATGAAGAGTATGCGCTTGCAAGAGAGAAAAAATGCAGCATCGGGGAGGCAAGCGGAACGTACCAGCCGCCGGAGATGGTCGGAATTGACGACGGCGCAGCTGGCCGGTGCCGAGGAAGCAAAAGCAACCGAGGATTTGGAGAATTTCTAAGAAGAGAGAATTCCTTATTTGGCCCTGTAAACATAAATAATTCCTTAGTTGGCCCTCTAAATTTGGAAATTTCCTATCTGACACTACTTGTATCTTTGGTGCTAAAATGAGATCACTGTTAGTTTGGAGGTCTAACGGTGTTAAACTAAAGGTAAAAAAGACTAAAATGCCCCTCAATATACTGAATGTATGTGTACTGTATAGGACTGGATGTATATGGACAATATATATGTAATGTATAATATGACCTTGGCAATACTTTTGACACACAACAACATTGTGGACAGCCATAATAAATATAAATTCAAGCATTAAGATAGCAATCTTAATGATATCTTAATGCGATCTTTTTTATACTTCTTAATCACTATCCTAATGCTTGAATTTGTATTCATTATGGCTGTCCATTGTGTTGTTGTGTGTCAAAAAATATTGCCAAGGTCATATTGTACATTACATATATATGTATTGTCCATATACATCCAATCATATATAGTACATATACATTTAGTCCATTGAGGGGCATTTTGGTCTTTTTACCTTTAGCTTAACACCGTTAGACCTCCAAACTAACGGCGGTGACATTTTAGGTACGAAAGATACAAGTAGTGTCAGATATGGAATTTCCATGTTTACAGGGCCAAATAAGGAATTTTGTATCTATACATGGCCAAATAAGGAATTCTCTCTTCTAAGAACCCTATCACCTCCCGCACTTGTGCTGCCCCGTTGTGAGGGGAATGGACGCTGGACAGTGGAGACAGTTTTCCTTTGCAAAATGAATTTCTGAGCTGGGCCTAACGCCTTAGCTGATGGCCCACAGATCTTCCAATCCTCTCATCACTCTGACCCTATTCTTTTTATTAAAATTGTTGTATATTAATAGGGCACATATTTTCCCCTCAAAAAAACAGAGGACATATTCTTTATTTTAAATATTTTGCATGAAGAAACCAAATATGTAACTTAGACAATTCTTCCATAGTTCCATGTGACGTTTTCTTCTTGATACAACAATACCATATCGAAACAGAAGTGAGAAGTGCAGCTTGAACATGTAAGCTGACCTGGCTTAATACACCGGAAATGGAATGATAGATTTAGCAAGGAAAAGAATGGATGGCAATTGCAGTTAAGCTTCGCTGTTTCCATTCGTACGTGAACATTATGCACTATCTACAACACTACACAAGTCTGTGCAACAGGAACAAGAAGAGAGATATGACAGTATTTGTGCTATACAAAATCTGGATGCATGAAATAGAATGGCTTTTACATTTTCTCCATCAGCCATATTCCTACTAAACTCAAAATATTAAAAATTTGTGTAGCTCAAATGTCAGCCTTAGAAAGTAAGCATTTAAAAACAAAGGCACATGAGTGGGAGAGTTTGCTAGTTTACATGCAAAATCTATTTTATTATATTCTAACATGTAATGGACTCAATATTCAGCCTTCATCATGTCATCAGAAACTAACATGGAGAGGATCCACAGTTCAAAACTTATAGCAGTAAATTGAGTTCTTTTGGCATTTGCATTGAGTTTCAGTTGAAGTGCCTTCGAACACCTCAAGTATCATACTTCACGCAGAGTTGACTTTAAAGTTAAGATAAGTAGCTGTAGAAGTAACATATCAACTATTCAACTATCAGTAGGCCTATAGCTAAACATGGCAATCATTTTCCATAGCCCTGGTATCATGGAAACAATCAAGCAGCATCTATATATACAAGTTAATGTGGAAGAGGTTTAATTTTATCACCATGGGTTGCTAGCAACACCTTGGAAGAATTAAAGTTACGGTATAAGTAAACATGTAATGGGCTGAGCAAACAAGAAAAATCTCAGGTAGTAATAACTCACTAGAGAAGCCAGGGGGGATCCCATTCATAAAGAGACTTATAATTCTGGAAATACAAAGGTAGCATTTGACACATTTGACTTTAATGCAAAGCATCATATGGTTGGGCAACTGCATTCATCAAGATAACTAGATCGAAACCAAGCTTACATAGCACGTCTCACCAGGCTTGCAGTGTTAATTGGACCACACACAAGACACATCCAAGGCCCAGAAAAATGTATCACCTAATTCTACTAGATGTACCCAGTTGTTAACTACTCCATACTTGGAGAAGATCTCATTTCTGTTTAACATCCCAATAAGTAGCCCACAAGCAACAATTTCACTGTTTATTTTTCAAGTGCCAAATTCCAAGAAGTGTGGAACATATGCAGTGATGAGCTTATAGCCATGTCCAAGAGTGCAGAGATGACACGCTTCCTTACTATCCATGTTATACGATATCAGCTTTTGGTCCCAGTGCTGAACAAGAAAAACCAAACTGTGATCTGGATAGATTCCAACAACATTGTAGTAGATATGGCAATTCTCTTTCGCAAACAACTTTTAAGTTTACACTGTCCTTCAGGACCCATTGTTTTCTGTCATAGTACTGGAGAACCCAGATTAATAATCTGTCCCAGATCCATCCTGTATGACCAAAACCATCACAAATAATTTCCTTTTCACTGCAGATGTAGTACAAGCACCCTTGGAACTGTCCAATATAACCAGACATTGGCTACATGTCCCTGCCTACCTGACATGGTGCAGGGAAGATCTTCTGTGTGTTCCCTTCCAAATCTACTGAAGTTAGCTTCTTTCCCCAATATGAGAGCAGATGTAGCATGCCATTAACATAGACACCAGGAGAATAAGGTGCTATGCAATTGGAACCCCTGTCAATTGTGTTGTGACTCCATGCCTGAGTTTCTGATGAGTAGACACACACTGATGTTTCAATTCCCTCCACAAAAACTTGGACCAAGTTGAAATGGCAACGGACGCCTGGGTTCAAAAGCAAAGAGGTGACCATAGATTCAGAGATCATCTGATGCCATGTCAAGCCAGAGCTGGCCACAGCCACACATTGCTTAGTGGCAGGGTTGCAAATGATATAGCTCCCTGAAATGTCACAACCATTGTAGTGAACCGGAAAGAGGAGGAGGCCATTGCAGCAATGCAAGAGCCTGGTTTCCTCAAGAATGCCAGGCCCAGGCAGCTCAGTCAGATAGGAGAAGTCCACAGGACGCACGGATCTCTGCAGCACATCGATGAAACCATAGAATTGACGAGGCGGTTCCCTGTCGTCACTGTCATCCGTGCCACCATGTTCGCCATCTCCGTTGCCGTTGTCGCAGTCATCGCCACAGCTATCGCTATCACGATGCTCTTCGTAAGAAGAACCCTTCTAGGGTCTGGGGTCGCTTCTTGCGGTGGAGAGGATCGGCGATGAGGTCGCGCCTATGCCTTGGAGACGCACTTGAACCGGCAGACGGACTTGACCGGGACGCGGGAGAGGATCTCCACGAGGGGGTCGTCAGGGAGCACGGCGACCGCCGCCTCCGTGTCGCACATCCTCTTGGTGCAGTACATTCCACCAAGACCAAGATGCAAAGCGGGGGATGGACAGAGAGATGTGACGGGAAATCAGGGGTATGCCGTATGCGCACGAGAGAGAGACGCAGCAGCGGGGAGGCGTACCGGCACCGGAGATGGTCGGGGGCCGACGACGGCGGCGACGCTGGACGGTGCCGAGCTCGAGGAAGCGGAGCAGAGACCAAGCGATCCAGTTGGTGGGCCGTGGGCCGTGGGGGGTCACTGGTGAGGACTTGAGTATGCTCGAGGCTGGGCCTTTCTAAAACGGTCTGGGCTTCAAGGGCTGCGTTTTGTAAAATGAACTTCTGGGCTCGGCCAACAGTGCCTAGCTTATGGTCTCTCTTCATGATGGCTAGTGTGTATCTTGTTCACTTCTCTCTTCAAATGAATCTTGACAATGTTTTGTTAAGATTAGGAAAAATCAGTAAAATATATTATTAATAAAAGGAACCGTCTAGCTAATAACAGGTTGTTTTAGCCTCTCGTAATAACTGTTTTATTTTAGCCTCTCGCAATATCTATCTTATATTATACTAGTAAATAACGGGTTGGCAGGATTGTGAAAAATAGGTAAAATCTTGACAATGTTTTGTTAGGATTCAGAAAGAATTTCCTATGCACTTACACTGTCTTATTATAACTATATTTAAACCGACTTATTATTATTATTATATTTACAATGATTTCTTTAGAGTGATGTAATTTGAGAATAACACAAATGCATGCCAATATATATATATATATATAATTATTCACAAATTTTAGAAAAAAATACAAATTATTCCAATCACTATGGCATCCACCCTCCCAACCTTATACCTTGCCCGCGCCGAGGATGCTGGCCGATGACGTTTGCGCCTGGATTGGGGCAGCGACCATGGCCCACCGGGGATGTCCATGTCCACCCATTCCAGGGCGGCGGTGGTGGCCTGAGGGTGGCGGGAGAGGGAGTGGAGAGTTAGAGCAACTCCAACACTATCCTAAACTTCACTTGGCAGATCTTAGATTTAGATTTTGCCAAGTGTAAAACTCAAATGCCAAGTAAAAAAAAGAGGCTTCTCCAACAGTTAGCTATTTTTTTGGCAAATTTGGACTATCTTTTGATTCGTGAAAAAATCAGAGGGACTTTTATGCAAAAGTTACAATCTATTTAAGGCATGCGTGAGCGAGCGTGGTGCTGGAGCGTGCATGCTGAATGTGTGGACCCCACCACGTAGGCAGGATGCCAAACGCTCCCAACGCTCCCAAATTTGAGCCAGTTGGCTCTCTTTTTGCCAAGCATCCTACTTTGCCAAGTGCATATAGGGTAGTGTTGGAGGAGCTTTTTCCATGTTTTGTCAAAAATTAGGATTTGCCAAGTGCATATAGGGTAGTCTTGGAGTTGCTCTAAGGAGCAGATTCTTGAAGGCTCTCAAAACACCCCGTTGTTGGGTAGCAATTCTATAATAAAATCAATTTGCAAGTAACTTACCAATAAGTGACAGGAAGATTGGCTCGAGAACAATATAATAAGTGTTTTAAGAATAAGATAATGAGCAAAGAAACACTAAAAAATTCCACAGAGAAAGATACTCTTTTCCTCTGCTATATTTCTACATGTATCAGTACTAAAAAGTTGTATAGCTCAAGTCACTTCTATAAATATCTTTTAAATTTTCCCACCTTGGTTAATCCATTAACAAAAAGTTGTCAACATATAGTGACCGCTTGGGTTAATGATTTTTTTGAAGTCCATGAGCCTACCGGTAAGCCCATTTCTATGCCCATTGGTGAGGTCAGTCCCATCCCAAGCCCGATCTGCCTTGACTTGAGGCCGTGTGCTGCTCGAGGGATAGAGAAGTCGTGCCACCACACCAAATCTACCACTTGGGGCTGGGGAAGGGGTGCCACCGCGCCAAATGCTACGCTTGGGTGTGGGGAAGGGGTTCCATCACCCTGGATTCACCCTCCAGAGTAGGGCTCGTCGGATCTACCGCTGCCTACTTGAGGGTGGGGTTTGTCGGATCCATCGTTGCCTGCTCGAGTGGGGGAGGAGCGGCACGTCGTGCTCGGGTGGAGGAGTGGCACCGCATGGATCCTAGTCGGGTAGGGGAGAGGCGCCGCCGCTGCAGTCTATTTGGACGGAGGAGGAGCTCAGGCCCCGCTGTTTGAAGGGTGGGAGAGGACAAGAGTGATTTGGGAGAGGATAAGAGTGACTCGAAACCCTAAGGCAATATATATATATATATATATATATATATATATATATATAAGAGAGAAAATGGGCCGCATGTTTAACGGGCATCTCTTGGCCTCGGTCATATTAACACAGGCAAGCCTCGTCAAGGGTCCGCATTCAGAAATGACCTCTAAGTAACCTATCTCCGTAAATCGATTTAAGGAGACGGTCTTTTTTTTACTACCTCAGTAAATCGATTTTACGAGACAAACATTTTTTACTGCCTCCGTGATGAGGCACCCATTTTTTACCGTGTTTGTAAATAAAATATTCGCCTCCATAAATCGATTTTACGAGGCAACCCATAAATGAACACGTCCGCCTCCGAAAATCCTTAGGTATTTTACGAGATGGTTGGATTTTGTGACCATCTTAGTTAATGTTTGTGCAATGTCTTGTAAAATCATTTTTCGTAGTAGTATCAGTCTTGGAAGTCAGAGATGAAACTATATTCTATAAATTCAGTGCTAACATATTGTATAGCTCAAATATCTGCTTTGAAAATCAGTGCTTAAAAAACAAGGGAGGTGACTGGGTGAGTTTTTTAGTTTACCTGCAAGAATATCATCCAGTTTATTAGGGTACTCCCAATACAGAAACCATCATGGTTAATATAGACATTAATTGTAATGCTACCTAAGCATTTTGCTGATGTGACAAGATAGTTATTGAAGCAGAGAATAAAAATCATAAAAACTGGATCTAAATTAGAAACCATGTCTACACAAAATCCAAGACATGAAGTGATATGATTGGCTGAGAATAGAAAGAGAATGAATGTGATTGGATTAAAAAATATTCTATAGAAACTATCCATTGGAACCATAGTTTCTATATATATAGTGTCTATAAAAATTAATATGTATAAAAACTATATGTAGTTTCTAGCATTGGAGTGCCCTTATTCTCTAACATGTAGTGGACTCAATATTCAGCTCTGGATGTCAGCACACATTCACATTGTTAGTGTCCACAATTGAGAACTCGACCAATAATAAATCACGGGTTCTCTTGTGTCACGGCTGTTGATAGGATAGGGCTTGCACCTCCTCAACTTGTCTAGATCTAGCCTAGCCCAGTCCGTCCCTAGGGCTACCCCTGGTGCAGCCTAACAACAGCCAGTAGGGCCTTGTTTAGTTCATACTAAAAACCAAAAACTTTTTAATATTTCTCGTCACATCGAATCTTACGGCACATATAAATAGAGCATTAAATATAGATAAAAATAAAAATTAATTATACAGTTTACCTGTAAATCATAAGATAAATCTTTTGAGCCTAATTAGTCCATAATTGTCAAATAAAAACAAAAGTGCTATAATACCGAAAACCAAAAAGTTTTCGAAACTAAACAAGGCCTAGGTTGTTTCAAAGAGTTAGTTCTAAAAAATTTCAAGATTCCTCATCACATCGAATCTTGCAGCACATGCATGGAGAATTAAATATAGATAATAAAATTAATTACACAGTTTATTTGTAATAATTAGATGAATCTTTTGAGCATATTAGTCCATAATTGGACATATTATCAAATACAAACGAAATTGATATAGTATCCAAAATCTAAAAATTTTGCCAACTGAACAAGGCCTTATCCCCGAGAAGAGGGCCAATTTGGTAGAACACTCATTCCTCGTTCTTGAGCTTTACCTTTTGATTCTCCGAATGTAAGGTGCAAATAAAAAACATTTTTAAAGTGATTCATGTGTCAAATAAATGGAGAGTAGTGGGAAGCGACGGAGAGTGGGGTTCTTTATCAGCTCGGAGCGTAAAATAGAGAAGCGATTCTCGTCACATCCCATCAGAATCCAGTTGCATTTAAACGTGAGGTGGCGCGTAATTAACTAATTCATGAAGCTGTCACTGTGACATATGGATATTTGACTATATTATTATTATATATATATATATCAGAGAATTGCTCTTTAACTAGTTTCAAATGATTTGGCAATTCCGTGTTTCAAAGGAACGGATCTTTTTGGACCTGTCATAGAATTATTCTCAAGATTCAGCTTTGGAGAGAGAATAACAGTCTTTTTTAGTGGAGAGAGAGAATAGCGGTCACAGGAGTGCAATTGTTGCCTTATTAAATCCAAAAAGGTTTTAAATTTTGACACTGTAGCATTTTCGTTTTTATTTGACAAACATTGTCCAATCAAAGAGTAACTAGGCTTAAAAGATTCGTCTCACTGTGTAATTAGTTTTTATTTTTATCTATATTTGATGTTTCATGCATGTGCTGTAAGATTCGATGTGACGAAAAATCTTAATTTTTTTTATTTTTGGATGAACTAACAAGGCCTGTGTGCAAAGCAGAGTATGTGGCCCAGGCCCAGGTGCAACTATGTGTATTTGTTTACCTAATCAGTGAGCAAAGTAATCATTATCTAAAAAAATAATAGAAAAGTAAAACTAATCAGTGAGCAAAGGGCTTCAATGTTCAGAATTCATTGCAATACACTCTATCCTTTTGGGCTTATATGTACATGAAAAAAGAGTATATTATTCCATTCTGATCCTATTGAAATGCTCAGAGAGGTTATATTCTTTTATATGTCTGTCTGTAATCATAGTTGCATCATATAGTACTTATTAAAGGCTGATATATGCATAGATAAATGGAAATATATTCAGCTGCGGTACGATATATATCCAAGCTTAAATCTGAATCAACGGGCTTTCTCGGCTGAAGAAATATTCTGCTACGATATGAGGCACATATCTTGAAATGAATTTCATATCTTTTATTTATTTGATTGACACTGTTTTCCATATGTATATTACCCAAAAAAGATCGTAGTATTCTCACAGTGCATTCATGGATCGGATATAAAATCTATCTTTATACCTCTTTTTTCATATAATAATATACCCCAAAAGCGCACTCGACATATTCAGGGGAATTTTTTTTGACCCCTATAATAAATATAATCGCAAAAATAAAAGACCCCTATATATAAATATGAGTCCCGGAAGAAGCAGCTCCCTGCATTCGCTTTCTTCCAATCTCTCTCTCTCCCAACATTTCTCGTTCAACATGATGAAGGGCAGCGGCGGCGTCCGGCCGTACCTGATGATGCCCATCCTATTCATCGTCATCATCTGGTGGACAACAATGCCTACCAAGTGTGCCTGTACGTATGTCATCATATCTTTCTTGTGTTTCCAACCTTCTTGTCATTATATATACGTGGGAATTTTTGAGACTTTGTTTAGATGAAGTCGGATTGGTAACAATTCATGTGCGTTGATGTGGATTAGTTCCGAGTCCACCTAATACATATGGATTGATATGAATCCAACTATCGCCCAGACAAAGCCTGATAAATTATTTTATATAAAATGTTGGAACGGAGCAGGTCGTCTTTTCGCAAACGGCACAATAACTTCAGACGACGCATCTAGAGATGACAGTAGTAATAAGGTCTACCTGAAATTTTGCACCGACAATTATTGTAATTACAAGGCATGCTACTGCTGCCTGACGGATTTACCGCATCCTCGTTGTTACTACACGCGGGAGGAGTGCAAGGCGGCATGCCCCGCGTGCAACCCTCAGTGTCCACCGGCGCCGGAGAACCAAGATCTGCCAATGAACGCTACCTTATTGTAATAATGGTAATAAGGTGTTATTAGATGATCTTCACAGAATCGTCACACTATTGCTGCTCATTTGAGCTTATAATAATAATAATATATTCCTTTGAAAAACCATATACTTTTTAGAAATTGAGATAATATATAACTTTATAAATATTGCTACTCAAAGTTTAAAAGATTTGACTTAAGACAAACCTAGATTTGCTTATATTTGTGACCCAAAGAGTATTTAGTTGCCCTTGGCTGGGAAGCAGTAGAGTGGATGCCAAACCAAAACAAACCCAATAACATATAGATTCAGACAAGAAGCAAATGCCACAACATGAGCATGTGAGCTGACCTGGCTAAGACGCCAGAAATGAACGGGTTTTATTCCAGCAAAAGAATGGAAGGCAATGCCAGTTAGCTTTGCTCTTTCGCTTCTTCAACATTCAACACTATTTACAACACTGCACAATGCTGTACAATAAGAGCAACAATGAGGGGCAGGAACGATGCACATTTCCGAGAGTGGTGATCGGAAGGTCAATCTGAATCTAGACGGGTCACTTTGGCAGAAAGGGCAGCCGAGAAAAACTTGAGCCGCCGCCATTCTCACTGACGATCAAATCTGATCCGGTTTGCTTAGTGGGCTTTGATACTCCATTGTCTTTACTAGAGCCCTTCTTGGTTATTTTCACGGGGAGAATCTGTAACCTCGGATTGGAGTCACTTCCAAAGGTTTCAGCAAGTAGCTGATAGCTCTCTACAAGCTCCAGCTGGCGAGCAACTATTTCTGAACATCTTGGGAGGAGCTCAACTGGCTCCCCGCCTGGAATAACAATGTACTCGATTGCAAGGCGAGCCTCCTGCATGTGTACAGAGTACAATGTAATTGTTATGTAACAACGCTAGTTTGGTGTTTAGAAACAGATATACACAGACATCAATATTACTGTATTGGCAGAATATCAGAAGTCATAGTATGATGATAGCGTAAAAACCCATTCTCATCGTGGACATCGAATCGATCCCATGTAGTCAACATTTTATAGTGATTGAAGGAAATGAAATGAGAAAATAATGTTCAATCAGGAAGAGAGATTATATTACTAACAAAAGACTATCAATTTTGCAATTAAAACATAAAATCATTTGAGTTATCTTTCAGAGGCAAGTATGTGGTAAAATGATTACCTCCAAAGCATCAATTTCCTCCAAAGATGGCTTACGTATCGGGGCATCATCCTCAATCTCTATCTCGCCCTCCATAACCTTAGGTTGCTTACTTGATGATCTGTTGTCTCTTCCAACAATCATTCTGATAGCCTTAACTATTTGAGCCATCGTATTAGTCTGTCATTTATTTACAATAAAAAAAGAAGTATGTTAATGCAAGCACAATCAGCACTTCAGCAGTAAATAGCACAAAATCAATGTATCGTGTGATGACCTTAACAACAAATATGGGAAGCTTGTGGTATTTGGCAACATTGTGAATCCAAGGATTCTGCTTCATTTCAGAACTTGATGCAAGAATCACGTCGGCTGCTCCGATGTCATCTGTTACATCTAGTTCATCATCAAATCCCATCACTGTTGCTACTTGCAATATATCAGCTTCTGAAATCTGGCAGCAGGAAATAGAAATGCCATGAGCATTTTATTTCTTCGTTACATTATATTAATGGCAGAAATAAAATACTGCATGACTTGTTTGAGAATAGAATCGTTAAATCAGTACTGAAAAAACAGTGTTCTCTGTTATTGAGAAATATATCATAGATAAAATACAAGGCAGCTTATGTGTTAGGTTACTAAACTGAGGACTAAACCAAAAGTAAAACCAAGACTCCAAGTTTTCCATCTCTTCATTTACCTGGTATGTGTATACACGGACTAGAGCCTTTCCAGGCACAGATTTCTTCCCTTTTGCTTTCCTTGTATAAACAAAATCATCACCAAAATTATCATCCGATGGCATACTCTTGATTTTTGTTTGCCTGGAGGCAGCAAAATCCTCGCTTAAGTTGCCTTCTAATGATATTGACTTGGTGACCATATCTTCCTGATATAGTGGCAGTGATTCTATTTCATACTCTCTATCAGGTATCACCAACGGCATTTCTGACTCTGTAGACTTATTATGCATCTTGCGAGCTTCAAACTTAGGAGGCTTCCCTGTAATAGAGAGTATCAATAAAGTGAGTTGAAGGAAACAGAAATAGAGTTCAGATCTTCAGAAGCCTGAAGATGTCAATGACTCCTAATAATTGAGGTGCTGACCCATGAGATTTATAATTGCTAAATAGTTGGGAAGTTACCTGCAAGAATAGCATCCACTGTGGCATCTAACTTGTGATGGACTCGACATTCAGTTTTGGATATCATCTCAACAGCGCATGAAAATGTAGGGGGTCCTTTTCTCTCAAGAATGGTTTTCTGGACTTTCCGTTTTTTTGCTTCCTCATCACCAAGAGTCACACTCTACATAAGAAACTTAAGATTGATATTTCCACAAACAAAATATTGAAGAGATCGTGTTGACATAAGGTAAAATGCTAATAGGGCTCCACAATTGAAATCCAATTTTAAAAAGAGAATATGATGAAGTAGGTAAACTGGGATCACCATTGCTTAGAATATAAACCAAACTAAAATCTGCCATGCAAAGCTTCAAAACAAAGTAATCGACCGTGGCACTTTAATGTCCCTTAAGAAGGTCACTACTCCCTCTGTTCCAAATTATAAGACATTAACTTATATCTAGGTGTGTAGCAAAAGCTATGAATCTAGAAAGCCAAAACGTCTTATAATTTGGAACGGAGGGAGTAATTTGCAGCAGCATGCAAATGCATTGGGTAAAGAGTAATAGAGGAAGTAAATGCACCTCAATCCCACCAACGAGCATTTGCAAACAAGGGTTTTTAATTATGCTCTCGATTGTCACCCCATGAGCAGTTCCAACTAGTTGAACACCTCTCTGAGCAATAGTGCTAGCTGCCATTGCCTCGAGTTCTGTACCAATCTCATCGATAACAATTACTTCCGGCATGTGATTTTCAACTGCTTCAATCATTACCTGCAGAAAACAAAGTTTCCTTTGTGTCACCACACTTGAGAGTGAAGTTTTAACAAAAGGCATGAGAATTCCTCAGCAAATAATTGAATTACATCAATGAACAACTCTGGGGACCTACGTTGTGCTGCATAGTAACTTTGGGAACTTGCATTCTCCTAGCACGTCCAATGCCAGAGTGAGGTACGTCCCCATCACCTCCTATTTCATTAGATGTGTCCACTATGATCACGCGTTTCTTACCTTCATCTGCCAAAATTCTAGCTATTTCCCTGTATTTTTTTTAAAAAGCATCATTATCCATTAGCATCACATTACAGTACTCATCAAACAATCTTTGATCTATACATTATCATACCAAATTATTGAATATGACTGCCATTACATGGAACCATCTTCTGATCTGGAGAAGCAACATGGATATTAGGTGCTGTACCTGATCAGAGTGGTTTTCCCAACTCCAGGAGGTCCAATCACCAGTATTGAACCACCGCCCACCACTAGGTCACGGATCATCTCAGCACTGCCAGATATAGCTCGACCAACACGGCAAGTGAGCCCTATGATTTGCGCTTTCCGGTTCCGGATAGCGCTGATCCGGTGCAATGAGTGATTGATTCCAGATCGGTTGTCCTCGGAGAAGTCACCTACCTGCAAAGCAACACCAATCTTCCGAATAAGCAAAACAGAGCCTCAACAAGGGCCACAAAAGTTGGCCTAAAGCTACTTGGAGCAGATACGTGCTAGTCATAGCAGTAGCATGCATCCTGATCTAGCATTCAGCCAATAAGAAATCAACTAGTCCATTCGAAGATGCCTGTGATCCATGCTCCAGAGGCACAGAACGCCGCCAAGCAGAGAAAATCTAGTAGTTTATTTGGGGGATCCGGGGTGGCGGCAAAAGCAGGAGTACCATGGTGTAACGCCGTTTGCAAGTAAATCAGCTCGTGCCTCGTGCAGCTACCTTGGCGACGGCCTGGAGGAGGTCGTCGGCGGTGACGACCTGGTCGGAGATGACCCAGTCCCCGGACGGGAACCGTGCGATGGGGCGGCGGCCGAGGTCCATGACGACCTCGACGAGGTGCCGCACCTCCTGGTGCAGCGCCAGCCCGCGCCGCATCCTAGCGGGCACCACCTCCAGGAACGCCTCCAGCTCGCCCCGCGCCCCGGGCGCCGCCGCGCTGACATCAGGCGCGGCCAGCTGGGCTGCGGCGCCCCGTGACGGCGCGCACAGCCGGTCCCCGGAAGGCCGGCGCACGGGCGGCTGCGCCGAGGCGCGGGGGCGCGCCCAGGCCCCACGCGGGCGCCGCCGTGGCGACGCGCGGCACGCCGGGCGCGCGCGCAGCGGGGTCGGGGACGGGGACGGGTTGAGCGCCCGGAGCATGGCGCCGGACCGCCGGCTGGCTAGTGACGGCGCAGGGGAAGGGGGGGAGGGAGGGAGCTGGGTAGCTTGGGGAGGCGGGAAATGGCGCGTGCGGGTTATATGTATGTACCGGGGTGGGATATTTCGTCGAACAGGTGGCGCGCACGGGCCGCGGGGGGAGGAGGTGTGGAAGACGAGAGGGAATCGGAGGAAGGAAGATTCGGTGGGGAGTGCTGCGGCCGCGAGCGGAGCTGAGAGAGAGAGAGAGGTTCCAATGGCGGGGACGTGAGGGACTCTTCTCGGCCGTTAACGACCGCGCACTCCGCCGTAGGCGCGGCCTATGATGGACCACCACCACACTACTTCTGTTCCTAGTCTCTTGGAGATTGGAGGCCTCTATTTTGCTCACATGATTTTTGTTTCTCTTTTGTATGGGATTTGGCCAGTTCTGCAAATGCCGCCACTACCAGTTGTATGCCAAAGGATTGAGGTTTGGAACCTGGTTTTACAGGATCATGGTTATTATGCATCTAATGAGAAGATAAACAGGAAAAAATAATTTTAGTCCCTCCAACTACTGTATTTTGGTCCTTCAACTTCAAGACTAAGACAAAAGTTATCTAATTCGTTAATGTTATCCATTTTTTCACCCCTTGGTTTGTTTGATGGTGGTTTTGGCCATGTGGCCACATCATATGATATGTCAACCTTCTCAACAAAGAAAGAGTAGAAGTTAATTGAGCCTGTTTAAGGCCTTGTTTAGTTCCCAAAAAACTTTGCAAAATTTTTCAGATTCTCCATCACATCGAATCTTTAGCCGCATGCATGAAGTATTAAATATAGACGAAAATAAAAATTAATTACACAGTTTGGTCGGAATTTACAAGACGAATCTTTTAAGCCTAGTTAGTCTATGTTTGGACAATATTTGTCAAATACAAATGAAAGTGCTACAGTGTCGATTTTCCAAAAATTATTGGAACTAAACAAGGCCTAAATGCACCAGGTAAATTTTAGCTAGCTAAATTTAGTTGCTAGGCATCCAAATGGTCCAAGTTTAACTAGGTTTAACTATTTTAACCCAACTCCTGTCTGGTTTAAACCCGTTAAAGTTTAGTCAAGCCTTGTTTAGTTCACAAAAAAGTTTTTGGATACTGTAGCACATAACTATAACAATTAGTGTCTGATCATGAACTAATTAGGCTTAAAAGATTTATCTCGTAAAATATATGCAAACTGCAATTATTTGTTTTTTAATATATATTAAATGCTCTATGTATGTATCCAAACATTTGATGTGATGGGACAAAAAAATTTAGAGTGGGAACTAAACAAGGCCCGAGTAAATGGTTTAGTCCTATTTAGTCACTCCAAAGTGACTAGAGAGGTCTAAAGGTCATTTAGTTCCATTTAATCATAGTGTTTGAGAAAAAGTAACTAAATGAGACTAAAATTAGCCAATTAAGCTTTAGCAACTCAAGCTAAACACCCCCTAAAACCAGCTAAAATATAGCTGAGTCTATTAGCAGGAACATCCAAACACCCAGCTAAAGTTTTACTTTGCCCTAAAAATAAATGACAGAAGATGGGGAAAGAAGTGTCTAGTGTAGATTGTTGAGTGTAGTCACAACCTTTCTCTTTTCCTTTTATTTTTCAAATTATGTTGAGTAGACTACCAAAGCTGTTTTTAGAAAGTTTATTTTTTAGGAAAGAGTGTTTATTGTATTTCTTAAAAAATGAGCTCAAGGATGGAAAATGTAGGGCATTAGTATTGCAAATGGTCCCTTTTGTTTGGTTTTGGCCTTTTGTAGTTCAACGATCAAATGCGCCTCATGCTCTTTATTCTTTTACTGGCCGGTTTGTCTTGAGTCCGATCGAGCTATAAAAATGTTTCCATGGTATCATGCGTATTTTTTGCACTCATATTAGTCATGACATCCACGTTGAATAGCTCTTGATGGAGCAATTGGCGTGAAATCACACTATTTCTACTAACTAAGGAGTTCCGTCAGTTATTTTTTATTTAAAAGAAAAACAAGAACTCGTGGTCCATAGACCACGTCCAGGGAAGATATAAGTCATGAAGAGGGGTAGATGTGGAGGGCTCCAGGCATCAACGTTCTGTGGCTGAGAGGAGAGCTGGGGAGGAGTTGCTTTTGGGGGGATTAGTCTCTCTGCCAACCTCTCCCTTTGGCCTCTTTTTTTTTTTTTGTGACTTCCCTTTGGCCTCTTGTGTCGTCGTCTTCTCACTGCTTCTCATTTGGCACGCTTCGTTAATGAAAAATCAAAGGTTCCTCCTCTCTTGCTTGTTTACTGTTCCAACGCGACACCTTCATCTCCTCGATCTCCAGAGTCCACAACAGACTAGAGGCCCTCCTTGTTTTGACAAGTCATCGTCCTACACTCTCTGTACACGTTCTTGCGTGGAAATTGCATGGGCGCCAGCGTGGTGCTGTTTGTACAAACGGTTTTCTTCTCGTGTCTTGAATAAAAAGCAAGAGTTTGTGTGGTAAAACACGGTCGGTGTAGCACGTACGTGGGCCATTTTTTACTAGACACGTGTGCACTGTTTAGTTAAAACATAACATTTTCTCTTTTTTTTTAAGAATTTGTTTGGATACCTCTGGAACTTTTCATCTAAAAAACAGCTCAAGATTCTAAGTGATACGAACATGTCACTTATTAATAAGTGGATTGATTTTTAGTAAAAAGACATTACTTCCTCCATTCTCTTTTTTTAGGCGTAAGGGGGCAGCTTTACAGATAGTACCAATAAAACTAATGACACTAAGCAGTGACCATTTTAAGTTGAATTCATGCATGCATGCATGCAACAACGTTTAGTTGCCACGGTGAAGTAAAAACCAACCAGAAAAAGCCCTGCTCATCCACGACTCGAGCCTCGGAACCAATCCCACGCATATAACTATCAGCTATATATAGATTCAAACATTGCATATGGAGAGTACTTGCATGATGTATTGATGTTAATCTCGCGGGGCCATAGATCACTATAGCTATTTTACGAAAACTCTCCATATTTATGCATGAAATCGATCAGGATTTTTTTGTCCACGCATGCATGGAGAGCTGAGTCCGATGCGATCAGGGTTGCTGACCTGTTTTCCTTCTATTGGTTGCTCGCGGTGCCTTTCACATGCACGGTCACACTTCCACTCGGCGAGGCTGCGACTGAATGCGAAATTCATGACGTCGCTCCATGATGTGGAACTCCACTTGACAATGGTATATATGGGACTTGACATATTATTGGTATAGATAGATATATACAGTGGGAATTCTTGTGGGCTGAAATCCACTGCGAGAAATGGACGGGGACTACATATGGGACAATGGGAGATCGGAGTGCAACGAGTTTGAATTTCCCCCTTTTAATAAGCAAAGGCATGATGAGCCACGGTTCCATTAATATTGAGAAGAAAACAACAAAGTTGACAAAGAGAGTGTGTTGTGGAGACCGAATAGAGACATATACAAACCAATGGACCATCGAGTCTAGAAAAAGGTAGTTTTGCTCTCGTGGCTATAGATGGCTAAACTGGCAACACGACCTGACTTGCATTAGTCATCAAGTCTATTAAAGCATAGCCCGATTGGAGGTTAGGTCAGCAAAACCCTCTTAATAGTTGTTTTGTGTCGTGTTTGGCCATGGATTGATGGATTCATTCTAACACGGCCCTACACTAACTTAGCCATGCCAAGCGGTGGGCTCAATGGCTCGCTGAGCTCGTCACGCCCCTACCACTCGACCGAGGTCACACCACCGCCACATAAGCTGGATGAGACCATGCCTTTGTGTCGTCAGGTCGCCGCCTCCCGCTTTGGTGGAGAAGGAAAAGTAGGGGAAGATAGCTAGTGTTGAAGTAGAGAACAAATTGTTGGATATATAATGGGCTTGGCCCATATAATATTTAATAAATCAAATAAAACTCTATGGCATGTAACAAATGCATAATATATGGTTTAATACCATATGGGATTTTGATTGATTGTTGACTACATTTATATGGTTGGAAATTGGGTTGGAAATTGTCCGTCTATATTGAGAAGCTGAGAAAAGAACATAGGTGTGCCACATGCGCGCATGAGCTACTGCCGCTGCCGCCGGTTGAGGCTGTGGGCGAGCGGATGGACGAATGGCAGTGGTTTTGCTACTCATTCCACATAATCACGGGAGTTACTCTCTCTTTTATATGTTGGAGGCGGCTTCATTACGGGAGTTTCACCAATTATCGTCTCTTGATCTTCTCATGAGTCTCTCCGCTTCCTTCACCACATCAATATATCTCGTGATCCATGATCCTCCATTAGTTTTCTCCTTCCTTCACTCCCGAACAACCACATATTCATATTCTGCTGCTCGCTGGTTCTCCCCGTCCCGGTTCCCTCCTGCCATCTTTGAGTTCACTTGCTCGGGTGAAGGGCAACAATCATATTTTTTGGGAAGTGTCATTGCGGCACGACCACTCGCTTCATCCTCTTCTTCTTGGTGTGATAACACGGTGCTGATCGCCACTACTTCCTTCTCTGCACTACAACCGGCTCTACCGCTAGGTATGTCTCTGTTCTTTACTATGTCAACTAGTGTATCCGGCTCTGCCGCTGGATATGTCTCTGTTCTTCACTATGTCGACTAGTGTATCCGGCTCTGCCGCTGGTTATGTCTCGTTTCTTCATCATCATCCAGTAAGGTCATGTGTCAATATGATGTTTATGTGTAGTTTACACATATACATATATGATATACATTTTGATTATTATTTTCTAGATTAAATTGCTATTAAAAATGCCTAATTATCTAATACAAATAGTAGCCGATGGTGAAGGAGAAGAAAGCAACGATGGAAGAGAAGTAGGACCGAAAGGGGAACATGGTAGCACGCTATGCTGGGGCAGCGGTCTATACTCGTGGCCACACCAAAAGCAATTTATTTGCTCTCATCTATGAAGATTCTTCGGTTATTTTTTTTACTAGCAAATTTTTGTCATAATGAAGTTTAAAGGATAACTTTATCAAGTAGATCATATATATTAAAACATTAAAATTTGTGCATAAATTATAATATAAATATATTTTCATAAAGAATAGAAGATACTAAAGTATGTTATAGGTTTTTGTTGAACAAGTCAGATCGAGTGGTTCATGATCAAACCACTATTTGTAGCTAAAGTACTGTTCACATAGTAGCCAAGTTGTTCAATAATCTACGTACATACAAATCATATAATCTTCTATTCAGTAACCCAAACTAACAAAATGAAAAGGGACATGCTATATTATATATGTCTACATTCATGTCTTTATTTTTAAGCAACTAGGCATCGGATAAGATATTGTCTTGCTTGTCTTCAACTCTATAGGTATCTTCCTTTCGACATACAATTAACTATAACTCTTATGTGCTGTTTGTACTTTATCTTGATGGTCTCCTATCCACTATGTTTAACCCCACATCCCCACGGTATGAACCATACTTTGTTGGGGTTCGCTTGTGCCTACTCTGTCTTCGATATTGTCCACCGCCTATCCTTCATCCACACGGTCAACAATGACGATGGGTTCGTGCACTTCATCCATTTTGTTATCCTCTTTCATCCTAACTCTTTTTTAGCAACCCATACGATTGCACCTGAATTTAAATCTGAACACAAATCTAGAACAACAAAAATCTATCGTCAACATGTAGAGAATGCCACTTGAAATCTATCTCTATTTCATGATTGTATGATTGTCTAGTGCCTAGGAGATGATAATAAAGGAAAAAAGAACTCTCGAATATATTTCGTCCCGAACTTCATCCATTTCGTGCGAATGGAACTTGGGCCTTGTTTAGATGTGAAAACTTTTTAGATTTCGCTACCGTAGTACTTTCGTTTGTTTGTGACAAATATTGTCCAATCGTAGACTAACTAGGATCAAAAGATTCGTCTCGCGATTTATAACAAACTGTGTAATTAGTTTTTGTTTTCGTCTATATTTAGTGTTTTATGCATGTGCCAAAAGATTTGATGTGATGGAGAATCTTAAAAACTTTTTGATTTTGATGGGAACTAAACGAGGCCTTGTTTATCTCGATAGCAAAGTCAACCAATTAATAACCTATCATTACATGTTGCCACCGCGATGCCACCACGAACATGGATGTGAATTACCCCTGGACCACCCACCTTTTGCCTGCAAATCAAGTTGAGACAGACCCCCCAACCCCCCCCCCCCCCCAAAAAAAAAGGAATCCCCTCAGCTGGCGTTGACCGGAAGCAAGTCAGCGAATAACGAACGAATATGCGGTGGGGCCCACGCGCAATCCCCAACTGAACACTCCCCAAATGATTTGGTCGTCGTTTTCCGACGCCGTCTGATCCCCACCTCCCCTCTTCCCTCTCCTCAAACACCAGCGCTCGATTCGGCTCGCCTCGAACTCCACTCGCGGGCTCCCCCCCCTTGCAAAGCCCTCTGAAAATTCTCTAAACCCCGCCGCTCTAGGCAGCCACCACAGCCGCCACCCATGGCCGGCGGCGGCAGCGGCAGCGGCGAGGCTTCGGCGGCGGGAGGCGGGAAGGTGGCGTGCGCGGCGTGGATCCGGCGCCGGGAGGAGAAGGCGGCGGCGGCGGTGGCGCGGGTGTTCGCGGCGTACGGCCGGGCGGGGGCGGCCGGCTCCCCGCCCGCGCTCGAGGTGCTCGGCTTCGACGCCAAGGAGTGCTCCCTCTCCCCCGAGCCCCTGGTGCGGAAGCGGGGCCCATCCGGCTCCACCTCCTCCTCCTCGCCCTCGGTTTGTTTGCCTGGCTCCGTGTCGGCTGAGTTTGACCTCGGAATCGGTTTTGCGCTTGCAGGCGAGGGCCGTGCTCGGGGAGGGCGGCGCGGGCGACGCGCCGCGCAGCATCGCGGTGCACCCCGCCGGCGACGAGCTTGTCTGCGCCACCGCCACGGGCTGCAGGTGCGCCATTCTGCTCGTCCCTGGAAACTGCCTGCTTGTTCGTGTTGGTGTCTGTGGTGAAATTTTAGAGTGGTGCGTGGGGGCGAGGACGTTCTCTCGGCGGTGGATTGGGTGGGTCTGCCCCCCTGCCCGCGCAGCAGTTTCCGGTTTTTGTCCGTTTGGGTGGTTTAGAGGGCAGTGTTGGACCGTTGGTCTGTCCCGCCCATCAGTGGCACTAATTAGTTGTTGAGTGTGGGATTCAGCAGGGCGATGAACAGCTGAATTTCTCAAGTGACAGCTGACTTGCTATTTTAGGGAGGCTCAATCAGGGCGTTTTGGAAACCTGGAGCCTCCTCTCATTACTCATCACAAATCATGCTTTCTGTTTTTCCTCTTGGGATGAACCAGTGGTGCTGCCATGCTGCCCAACTACTAACATTGCTGAAATGTACTTGTACTTTACCATTATTATGGGCACTGGGTCAGATTGTGCTGATTACTAGCTATTGCCTTTGTAATCCCTCTGTAACTCCTCCCCTGCTTGTTTGTCCTTATTTTTTTTAATAAATTCCTGCAGGGGCTCTGGCCCCTCCAGTTCAGTAAAAAAAAATAGATATTGCACAGTTTTGCTGGTATAAGTCGGGAAATTTTGATCCACATGTTGGACAAAGGCGAGATGATATGGATACTAGTGGAAACACTGATTCAAGCACTCCTTGAAAGCGCTTTGACAAAATTAACATTTCCTTCTACTTATCGTTCTTCTTTGGCACCATAGTACCAAATGGTCACAGGTCTTAAATAGACTGAGCTATACAATTGAGTAATGGATTTTGTGGAATTACTTGTACTAGTTCTTTTGGGAATATAAGTTAGTAGATCTTCGTGACCTTTGAAATGTGCAGCAATTTTGTAATGACAATGATTTCTCCTCCTGGTAGTTTAGTTATGTAAGAAATGGATGACATGTAATTTGCAACATATTTGTAATGCTTGCACTCTGGATTTCTCAAGTTTTAGTAAGACTACTCTTATTAGTAACACCTATAGATTTATGAGATTATGAGATACAAAATTATAGACAAATGAAAAGTTACCATTGCAATTTATACTTACAGCTATACACAGTTTGTATATTTGTGGCATATAATTGCATTTTCATCAATTTCACAACAAATGATCATCTGGCCAATTTAAAGCAGACTTAGTTTTGCTCATGGATATCATAAATGCAATAGAAATAATCTTCCTAAGTTTCCTTGTTAATCTAACCGATTTACATTTTTAAATTTCCACATTAATTTTAATCCTTTTAGTTTTGATTGTATTATATTAATCCTGAAAGCTTCTCCCTTCCTTGTTCCATTTTATCTGTTTGTCCTTTTGATTATACTTTATCAAGTCCATGACTTAATTAGCATATCATCTTTCCAAACTATAGGTTATTCAAACTGATATTTGAAGAGTTCACAGTACGCATCATTCCAAGAGATGCTCCTCCACTAGAATCTGCTGGACCTCAAAAGTGTCTTGCTTTCAGCACAGATGGTGCCAAATTTGCCATTGGTGGAGAGGTATGGGTTTGTATTATATTAATTTCTGAATTCCGAGGGATCAAAGTTTTTTTCTTTTCATTTTTTTTTTGCATTCCTAATGTACATGCTATAAGAAGAAAGTTGTCAGCAGTATATTTAACTGTTTATACATTTAAAACCCTTCCTTTGTACATCCTATATTTTGAACCACTCTTTTGCATTCAAAAACCCTTGCTTACATGCTATGAAAACTATTTATTCTAAATGTTTCATTTGTTGTCTAGTCCTATTGTTCAATGCAGTGACTTGTCTGATATCAATGCTATTTTTAGCTGAACCTGATACCAGTTGACTTGTTCTTTTGTACCACTGCAGGATGGGCATCTCAGAATATTCCATTGGCCAAGCATGAATGTGCTTTTGGACGAACCCAAAGCTCATAAATCCTTCCGAGACATGGATATCAGGTCAGGACAAGCTTAAAGCTTTCTTTTCTTTTCTTATTGTTCACAGAGGAATGCCAGAAATATCATAATTAGATTAGCTTAATGCTTATGTAAAATGGACACACTTACTAAGGTTGTCTTTTGAACTGGAAAAGAAAACATTGATAGTATAGCATATAGTTAATTCCAAATCTACATCTCAACTTCTCTAGTGGTTTCTTTTTACTGGTCAGAGTGGTCACTTCAATCATCACCAAGTGATACAGCATTGGTCATTTCATTTTGTAGCTTAGACTCAGAGTTCTTAGTTTCAACATCCACTGATGGATCTGCAAGAATATGGAAGATAGATGAGGGTGCACCACTGGTCAATTTGACTCGATCCTCGGTATGCTATGATAAATTTCTTTAATTTATATTTACTTATTGAAGTGGTTGAAATTGACTTCTTTTCTCAACTCATTTCTTTGTATGCCTACAGGATGAGAAGATTGAGTGTTGCCGCTTTTCTAGGGATGGAATGAAACCATTCCTGTTTTGCACTGTTGCAAAAGGTGTGCTTTTAATTGATCTTGAGAATTATACATATGCGGAACTGAAGGTAGGCTGATTTTGACTAGATCTGTGTTCATCACTGGAGCAGGTTCCAAAGTTGTTACTGCTGTATGGAACATAAGCGATTGGAAGAGAATTGGGTACAAAAGACTTCTGGGAAAGCCTATCTCCACACTTTCAGTTAGCTTGGATGGGAAGTATCTGGCATTGTGAGTGGATAAAATACTTCTGCTAGTGTCATAGTACTGCTGTTGTATGAGCCCATTTAGCATTTCTAGGAACATCTACATCTGCTAATTTTGGAATTAACATGCTTCATACTTCAGCATCTCCTAGTTAATATTTTTTAATTCAAGAGTTTAGCCTATTTTTCGGTATGATTCTGCTTGCTTGTATATCTGATTATGTGTTCAACTCAAATATTACATATTGACTTGACAGTCGTTGTCTATTAAACAATTATTAGTTGTACAACTGATAACACTTTAATCTTGTTGGTAAGGGCATTATGTTGCAATTAACAATGGAGAGGAAGTCGTACTAGTTATGATTATCACTCTGACTATGCGCTGTACAATCTTTGGACTTCCTCGCTTTTAGCATGCTCACATGGATCTGTATTTCTTTCAGAGGAAGCCATGATGGTGACTTCTGTGCTGTTGATGTAAAGAAAATGGAAGTTTCTCACTGGAGCAAGAAAGTTCATCTTGGTTCCCCAGTCACCTCCATTGGATTTTGTCCTACTGAAAGGTAACTATAGCTTGGCACTGCATTAGTTTAATGGACACTTTTCTTTTTAGTTCTGCCTGACTGCTTATTGCAGAGGTTAAGTGAGGCGTGCTTGTTTAATATATCATATAGTTATTTATCACTAGGTAGATGGCATATTATAGTGTCACGATTTTAATCCTCTCTTAGTTATGCTTACTGTAATTATTCATCTGATGGAAACGCCCATGGATGCTTGAATCTGAAAGTCCTGTCTCAATATGTGGCATTCAAATATTGTGTAGTTCAGCTTAGGCCACCTTGAGTAGACTGAACTAACTATATGGATTTCTTCTGCTAGATTGGGCACGAATGCTAATATACCATGAATTTGCTTTTGGCATCCAAGTTTCAGTGTTTCTCCTAACACCGGTCAACTACTGATATTGCAGGGTTATAATCTCCACATCACATCAATGGGGAGCAGAGTTGACAAAACTGAATGTGCCGGCTGACTGGAAAGGTATGTTCAGGCAAATGCTGTTTCGCCCTCATGTCCCTGACACAGTTTCCTAACCAACTGCCTGTTCCTGTAATCCTGCCTCTCTTCTCTGGCAGAATGGCAGGTCTGGCTCGTACTCCTGGCGCTCTTCCTAGCGTCCGCCATCCTGTTCTATGTGTTCTATGAGCGCTCGGACACATTCTGGAACTTCCCCATGGGGCGACACCAGCCAGCGAAGCCATGGAACATGCTCAAGGAGTCTCCTCCGGTCCCCGAGGACCAGAATCCATGGTGATGTTATGCTTCATTGCGTCATTCGTGAAGAGTGATACTATCCCAATTCCCAAAGCCACAACCTAAAAAAAGGAAAAAGAAAAAGAAGCCGCCCCCGCGGGCTGTTTATCCCATTACAAATCGCCCATGCTTGTTCTGCCACTTGGGTTATTCACTGATCTGTGATCTGACCAGTGACCACGCAAGTTTGTAACTCTGGACTGCGATAACCGAGAACCAAGTAATACTAATTGAACATTCCGTCTTCATGCGAGGGTCTGAGTGTATCTAGGTATTACCAAGCAGGCCAGAGTGTCGTTATTGTTTTGTTTTCTGTTGTTTGCTTGAACTTATCTGTCGAATCTACCAGCCATTTAACAATGTTTTTCTATCACAATAAATCAGCGAACAGTACTTTCAGTCATGGCTTATCAAAGTACTGGCTTATCAGACATGGGAATGTGTCTTCTCCTTTTACTCTAAAAAGAACCCTCTCAGCTCATCCATTTACGACGGGGTGACTGTAATGCTGAACACCTGCGATAATATCATAAAGAGTTTGTGATACTGATCTTTCTTGACCGAACTCCTGTTTTTGAAAATGAGTATATTTAATCATAAGAAAATTTTTCTTTGCCTTTTATATGCAAATCCCCTCAGGAGGGAATTGATCCCATCAAGGCAAGGTGTGACCCGAAAGGGGGAGGATGTGAATTTGGTTGCTTAGTGCTTATTTGCTACTAGAGTAAAATTCACAACCAGTCTCTTAACTTGCGCGATGGTGTCCTCTGGATTCTTAACTCTTGGTTTTTGATATTTTAGTCCTTGAACTTGTGTTGTAGTGTCACTTGCCCCCAAACTTTTGAATTTTGATATTTGGTTCCCTAAACTTGTACAATATTGTCATCTAGGTTCTCAAACTTGTGAGTCAACACAAAATCAGCATACCCCATTAGTGCCATCGGTGTGAAGAGCAAGTTTGGGACTTATATGACACCGACATACAAGTTTGGGGATCTAAATATCGAAATTCGAGAGTTGGGGACCCAAGTGACATCATAATACAAGTTCAGGGACTTAAATAACAAAAATAGACTTAGGATCCTAGATGCCACTATCGTGCAAGTTTAGAGACAACTAGTGAATTTTACGCTTAAAGTGTTATGGCCTGTCAACCATGCTTCACAACTCTTCTTCCCAAACAACCTCAGATTACCCATCTAGTGCTTCAGAACCCATTTTCTTGAAGAATCCAGACCAATAGTCCTTAGCTGTCCCACTTCTTGCAATAACAAGAGGATAGCTCAGGTGTGACTTCTTCATGAGTCCTTCCTTAACTCAATGCAGAAGTATGGAAAACACAGTCATGCTAACAAAGTCATGTTTAAAAGTGTGGATATCACACATCCTAGTCATGTTGAAAAGTGTTGAGAGCACATACCGATTGATTCATGTTCAAGTGTGGAGACTACACACTAATGAAGTCATGTGATAATGTGTGGATAGTGCACACTTCCTAATGGTCAATATCATAGGACGCCAGTTGGAAATATGAGAAACTACATCCAATGAGAGAGCTAGCATATCAAAAGCTGTCTTACATGACTCCAAATAGATTTGCATTGAGCAATGCTAACTTTATATAGAAACTCATGTTTCTAGCAACTCCACATTTGGAAGATGATACTCTTCATGAACATATATATTATCACTTGTTAAGTGTCACTCATGGTACTCATTTGTGAGCACCAGTGAGTTAGATAAATAACTCCAATAAGTATAGAACATAAAGACTAATTTTCTCGTGCCATTTTGAAACATGTAGAGAGCACTCACTTCTAATATTTTCAAAATCTTGTGATATGATTTGAGCATCCCAGTGCTGAAAAATGCAATCTAGGTGCATGGTGGCCACATGGTAGTCAACCTTTCCTATGAAACTCCTCTTTCGAAACAACTATAGTGAGCTCATCTAGTGCTTCAGGACCCATTATTGCGTGCCCAAGTCTTGAAGAACCCCTAGACTGATATTCCATGGCACCTTCATTCTTTAGTATAATGATGATGTGCTACTATGGGAGTATGGCAACTTTTATCACAACACATCATCATCTTTGATGACACAATAAAGTTCCCTTAGGAGTTGCCAACAAAGAGCACATGGTTGATATGTGCCCATAGTGTGAGTGATGAGTGATTATCAAGATGATAATTATCAGAGCTTTGGTGAAGTGTGTTGGACTAACTGATGCAAGAGTTCGTGTGTGCAACATGTCTCTTAATTAGCTATGGATGGATAGGTGTTGAGCATGAGACCACGACGACAATGGAGAAGGTCAAGGGAGGAGTTTGTGCATGACAGATTGGGAGTGGTGAAATGGGGACACGAAGGCTTGGATTGAGGGACCAAGAGTCGAAGGATTAACCATAGGTGTCTAGCACTTGGGCACATCAATAAGCAAGTGTACATGTGAGGATGATGCTGAATACGGTGACATAGGGATTGGACCAAGTCTAGTGCATTTATTCAATATGTGACACTTGAAAAAGACACATAAATATGACATATGTTTGATTTTCTTCCATTCAACATTTCATCAGGGGTCTTGAGTAGCTGGTGACAATAGAGTTGGTTAGACACATGACAAGCCATGTTGATGGCCTTAGGCTAACATCAGCCACAAGGTGCTCTTTATCAGCTCATTGCAAGGGTGTCTGCATTGCATTGTCAAAGAAGGTCATTGACAATGCCCATGTCACTGGTTGAATCGTTATCAAAATAAATGGAGGATCCATGGACAGTTGATCTAGGTTCTTAGGGACATGGATACACAAGAATGTGTGTTCAAGCATAAGGTGAGCCGTGGGTAGCTATTTTGGAACATGCATCCAGACTGCAACATGGTTTTCTTTCATCTGCGGCACCAAGATGCTCATCCAGTGATATTGTATGACTTCGACTGTCAACAAGTTTGTGTGTTCACGGCTTCAAGCACAAGGTGAGCCGTGAGCAGCTATTTTGGAAAAGGATTAGGAACTAAGATGGATTTGTTGACTATCGTGTGGTCACCACACATCTAGATTGTAGCATGGTTTTCTTTCATCTACGACACCAAGATGGTCATCCAATGATATCATATGACTTTGACCATAAGCAAGTTTGTATGTGTTCACCTATAAACATCACACTACCGATATGATTATACTTTTTGTTCTATACTTGTTTGAGTTATTTCTCGGAGTCCTTAGTGCTCACAAATGAACACTACTACAAGGAGTGTTTGACCCACTACTTGGGGAGTATATACTTGTCCAGACATGCAGTAACAATTTCATCTTCCAATTATGGACTTTGGAGCATCAACCTAGTAAGAGTTTACCTTTGCTTAAAGCGAAGCATATTTATAAAATCATGTAAGCCAGCATTTCAATGAGTGTAGCTCCCCGGGTTATTGCTCAAAATGTTACATTTTAGTTTTAAGCCATTCACATGTACCAAACAATGCTAAAATATATGGCCATTAACTAGATTAAAAATTTACATCCATCATATTTACATTTGGAATTTATTTCTTAGCTTGTATATCATTTATTTAATGTTTTAAATTGTGTGGTTTACTCTTTTCTTTCCTTTGTGTGTTGACAAGCCGTGTTGATGGCCTCAGGCTAACATCGGCAACAAGATGCTCTTTATTGGCTGGTCACATCATTGAAGAAGGCATTGACAATGCCCATGTCACTCACTGAATATTATCGAAATAAATGGAGGAGCCATGGGCTGATGATCTAGGTTCATCATGACATGGATACACAAGAATGTGTCTTCAAGCACAAGGTGAGCCATGAGCAGCTATTTGGGAACATGATTAGGAACTGAGATGGCTTTGTTGACTACCGTGTGGTCATCACACATCCAGATAGCGACATAGTTTTCTTTTGTCATAGGCACTGAGATGGTCATCCAATGATATCATATGACTTTGACTGTCAACAAGTTTGTGTGTGGACACCTATAAACATCACACTACTGATAAGATTATTCTTTGGTTCCATACTTGTTTGAGTTATTCTCTGTTTCCTTGGTGCTCACAAATGAGGACTACTACTAGGAGTGTTGCACCCACTACTTGGGGAATGTATACTTGTCTAGATGTTCAATAACAGTTTTATCTTCGAATTAAGTATGGACTTTGGAGCATCAACCTAGTAAGAGTTTGACTTTGCTTAAAGCAAATCCTATTTAGAAATTCAGGTAACACAATGTTTCAATGAATGTAGATCCTTAGGTTATTGCTCAAACTGTTACGTTTTAGTTTTAAGAGATTCACATGTACCAAACAATGATAAAATATGTGCCTATTTCCTGGATTACAAATTTACAACCATCATATTTACATTTTGAGTTTCTTTCTTAGCTTCATTACTGTTTATTTAATTTTTTAACTATGTGGTTTACTCTATTCTTTCCTTTGTGTGTTGACAAGCCGTGTTGATGGCCTCAGGCTTACATCAGCGACAAGGTGCTCTTTGTCGGCTGGTCACAAGGCGCCTCCATTGCATCGTAGAAGAAGGTCATCGACAATACCCATGTCACTGTTTGAATGTGTGTTCAAGCACAAGGTGAGCCATGAGCCATGCATAATTATATTGAAAGAAAACCATGTTGCAATCTAGATGTGTGGTGACCACATGGTAGTCAACCAATCCATGTCAGTTCATGATCTGTTCCAAATAGATGCTTATGGCTCACCTTGTGCCTGACAAACATTCTTGTGTATCCATGTCCCTAAGAACCCAGATTAGTAGTCCATGGCTCATCCATTTCTCTCGATAGTGATTCAACCTGTGACACAAGCATATATTGTTGATGACCTCCAACAATGCAATGCAGGTGCCCTTGCGACCAACCAATAAAGGGCACCTTGTTGCCGATGTTAGCCTAAGGCCATCAACTCGTCTTGTTAACACAGAGGAAAGAGAGAGTAAATCACACAATCAAAACATTTAATGAATGCTATACTTCAAGCTAAGAAAGAAATTCCAAATGTAAATATGATGGTTGTAAATTTGTAATCCAGGAGATAGGCACAAATTTTAGCATTATTTGGTACATGTGAATGGCATAAAACTCAAATGTAATAGTTTCAGCAATAACCTAGGGAGATACATTTGTTGAAACGTTGCCATACATGACTTTCTAAATAGCCTTTGCTTTTAAGCAAAGCTAAACTCTTAACTTACTAGGTTGATGCTCCAAAGTCCATACTTAATTGGAAGATGAAACTCTTACTGAACATCTAGACAAGTATGAATTTCCCAAGTAGTGGATGTAACATTCCTAGTAGTAGTGCTCATTTGTGAGCACCGAGGACTTTGACAAATAACTCAGACAAGTATGGAACAAAAAGAATAATCTTATCAGTATTGTGATGTTTAGAGGTGTCCACACACAAACTTGCAAACGGTCAAAGTCATAAGATATCATTGGATCACCATCTCGGTGCCATAGATGAAAAAACCATGTTGCAATCTGGATGTGTGGTGACCACACATGTGTGTGCCAAGCCATCTCAGTTCCTAATCCTGTTCCCAAATAGCTTTCCTTATCTAGATGTTCAATAAGAGTTTCATCTTGCAATTAATTATGACTTTAGAGCATCGACCTAGTCAGAGTTTAGCTTTGCTTAAAGCAAAGCCTATCTAGAGATTCATGTAAGGCAATGTTTCAATGATTGTAGTTCCTCGAGTTATTTCTCAAATGGTTACATTTGAGTTTTAAGCCATTCACATGTACCAAACAATTGTAAAATATGTGCATGTTTCTTGGATTACATATTTATAACCATCATATTTACATTTGGAATTTCTTTCTTAGCTTCAAGTCAAGTATAGCATTTATTTAACGTTTTTAACTATGTGGTTTACTCTCTTCTTTCCTCTTTGTGTTGACAAGCTATGTTGATGGCCTTAGGCTAATACTGGCAACAAGGTGCTCTTTATCAGCTAGTCGCCTGCTGCTTGCACTGCATCATTGAAGAAGTTTATCGACAATACCGATGTCACCGGTTGAATCATTATAGAAAAAAATGGAGGAGCCATGTACTATCGATCTGCGTTCTTAGGGACATGGATACACAAGAATGTGTGTTCAAGCGCAAGATGAGCCATAGGTAGCTATTTGGGAAAAGGATCAAGAACCAAGATGGCTTTGTTAACTACCCTGTGGTCACCACACATCTAGATTGCAACATGGTTTTCTTTCATCCGTGACACCGAGATGGTGATCCAATGATATTGTATGACTTCGACTCTCAGCAAGTTTGTATGTGGACACCTATAAACATCACATTACTGAGAAGATTATACTTTTTGTTCTATACTTGTTGGAGTTATTTCTCAGAATCCTTGGTGCTTACAAATGAGCACTATTACATGGAGTACTGCACCCACTACTTGGGGAGTATATACTTGTCTAGATGTTTAGTAAGAGTTTCCTCTTCCAATTAAGTATGGACTTTGGAGCATTGACCTAATAAGAGTTTAGCTTTACTTAAAGCAAGAAATTCATTTAAGGAAACATTTCAACGAATGTAGCTCTCCGGCTTCTTGCTCAAACTATTACATTTGAGTTTTAAGTCATTCATGTGTACCAAACAACACTAAAATATGTGTCTATTTCCTAGATTACAAATTTACAACCATCATATTTACATTTGGAATTTCTTTCTTAGCTTCAAGTATAATGTTTATTTAATGTTTTACCTATGTGGTTTACTCTCTTCTTTCCTTTATGTGTTGACAAGCCATGTTGATGGCCTGAGTCTAGCATCAGCAATAAGGTCCTCTTTATTGGCTAGTCACAAGGGTGCCTGCATTGCGTCATCAAAGAAGGTCATCGACAATGCCCATGTGATCGGTTGAATCATTATCGAAAGAAATGGAGGAGCCATGGACTGTCTATCTAGGTTCTAGGGACATGGATACACAAGAACGTGTGTTCTAGCGCAAGGTCATCCATGGGAATCTATTTGGGAACATGATCAACGCTTGGTTGCCTGCCATGTGGTCACCACACATCCAGATTGCAACATTGTTTTCTTTCATCTGCGACACCGAGATGGTCATACAATGATATCAAATGGCTTCAACCCTCAGCAAGTTTGTGTGTGAACACCTATAACATCACACTACTAAAAAGATTATTCTTTTTGTTTCATACTTGTCTGAGTTATTTCTTAGAGTCCTTGGTGCTTACAAATGAGCACTACTACTAGGAGTGTTGCACCCACTACTTGGGGAATATATACTTGTCTAGATGTTTAGTAATAGTTTCATCTTCCAATTAAGTATGGACTTTGGAGCATCGACCTAGTAAGAGTTTGTCTTTGCTTAAAGCAAAGCTTATTTAAAAATTCATGTAAGGCAATGTTTCAACGAATGTAGCTCCTTGGGTTATTGCTGAAACTGTTACATTTCAGTTTTAAGCGATTCACATGTACCAAACAATGCTAAAATATGTGCTGTTACATTTCTTCTGAGGTTCACGTGCTTGCCGACATGCTGGTCCTCGTTGTGTCAACCAACACTTAGTGGTTCAGTGGCTAAGAGGTGTTGCACAAACCTTGTCCACACGTTGAACACCGTAAGATCCTATCCTCAAGTGAGTAGCTAGATGACATGAGCAATTTACTACAGTGGCTTTTGGTGCTCCGTCAATGAATGAGCCCAAGAACCTCTCACAAATATATCCTTGGTTGAGGGTGGATACAATCACCATATCCTCTCACCAATCAACAAATCACCAATCGTCTAGGTGACGACAATCACCAAGAGTAATAAGATCCACAATCACATGAATCACATAGTGCCACTAAATATGCAACCTCAAATGCACACACTATGGTTTCCCTCAAATCCTCTCAAGAATAAGCACCACACTTGGAGAAGGAGAGAAGAGGGAGGCGATGCTCTTCAAGCGATCAACACTAGAGCTCAATCTCTCACTTGAATGGAGCACAAACCTTTGGAAGTGAGAGAGCAGAAGAGAGAGCTTGTTCTCTGTTTATTGGATCTCAGATGTAAGATTAAGGTTTCTGAGAGCTAGGGAAGGGAAGGAAGGACTCTGTATCTTATCCCTTTGGTGCTCCTATCGCAGCCCCAAAGGGTCACACCAACAACGGGAGTAAAGGAGCAGCGCTCCTTGCGGGCCTTACGTGCACCCACGCTTTGTAGTCTATAATTTTTTTGGTCTAAGCCTGGCCCAAAATCTTTATTTTAGCTATTAATTTACACTGTAAAAATGCACAGATCCAGTCTTTGATCCGATTTGAAAAATCAGACTATGGCCCATCCAGCCTCGACCCGATCCAAAAAATTAGAGTAAGCTTGTTCAATGAGACGGTCATAGATGATAGAATTTTTTCGATCTAAAACATTCAGGCCTTTTTCCGGCCTGGCTTAGCCCACAAAATGCTCATGGGCTGTATAGGGCCCACTAAAAAGTAGAGCAGGGAAGCATGGACTCCGCGTTCTCACAGGTACAACTGTTGTTTGTGTTACTGTTTTCTTCACTATTGGCAAGCTTTGACTACTCCTGCGTGTCCTGTGCCAGCCAGCCTGCACCTGTCTCGATCTCCAGTAGGGTTTTTAGTAACTGATGATGAACTGCTAACCTGGCATGTGCTCGGCAATTTTCTTTCTGGCCTCTTCAAATCACACTAGCCGTTGGGATCGTAGGAGCGGCTGCTGAAAAATTTCATCTATAAATGCTCCAGATCATCGATCTCCTTCCCACATCTCCCCCATTCGCACCGACGCCAGGCACCAGGGCAGCCAGCCAAACGAGCGAGCGAGCGATCTCCGTCGTCTCCGGCAGCGGCAGGTACGCGCTCCACCCGTCCACCGTATCATACTTATTCTACGCTCATCATCGTCCCCCGACGAAGCCCTAACCGCCGCTTCTCCGGAATCCGAATCCTTCTTCCATTCTCGCAGCGAGCGTCATGGAGAACAACGGCGGCCGGCTCCTCCCCAACGACTCTCTCGTGGAGGAGGTCGTCCCCCCCGCCAAGAGGCCCCTGTGTGGCCGCTCCAAGTTCGTCGTCTCCACAGCCCGGCGCGAGATCCACGGCGGCCGCCGCCCTTCCCACTGCACGGAGCTGCCGCTGCCCCCGACCCTACAGGGTTTCTTCTACGGCGACGGCGTCCGCGACGAGGAAGACCAGTACCTGCCTTGCAAGAACTACGGGCGTTTCGCCAGGCTACCAGGGACGACGACGACGTCCGTCGCCGTCGACCCTTCCTTGTCGTTCCTGCGCAAGAGCAAGACGAAGCTGCATCGGCACATCTTCCTCGTGGACGCCTGCAACGGCCTCCTCCTCCTGGGCCACGTGCCGGAGAGTTACTTCTGGCCGGAGTTCGCCGTGTGTAACCCGGCGACGCAGCAGTGGGCGGCCGTGCCGTCCTGCGTCGACTGGGTCGACGACGATGTCCACACCGACCCGAGGAACTTCACCTCGCAGACCCACATCTCCCTGCTCTTCGATCCGGCCATCTCCTCCCATTTCCAGGTGCTCATCTTCTGGAACTGCCACCTCTTCGACGACGACCGCGAGGGGACGGCGACGGTGCACGCCTACTCGTCGGAGACTGGGGTGTGGAGGAACAGCGAGAGTGACTGGAGCTTCGTGGAAAGGCGAGAGCCATTGGAGCTGTGGCGCCGTCAGATCAGCTTGCACAGGTTCATCCTTCATGGATCCCCTGGCGCCTTCGTCGATGGCATGGTCTACCTGAACCTAGCGTGGTGCCAGCGGATACTGCAGGTGGACACGGAAGGGAAGACACGAGGTATGTTCCCTGTGCCGGCCGACAAGGCATACACCAGCAAGAAGCTGCTCTTTGTCGGCCAGTCGCAAGGGCGACTGCACTGCGTCGTGGAAGAAGGTCGCCATGGACACCTCCTAGGTCATCGGATGAATCGTCGTTATCGCAAGAAATGGAGGAGCCATGGACTGTTCATCTGGGTTCTTATTGGGGATATTGATAGGCAAGAATGGGTGTTGAAGCACAAGGTGAGCCGTCGGAAGCTGTTTTGGAACTGGATTGTTAGGAACCGTGATAATGGCTTGGATGACGACTACCGTGTGGTCACCATGCATCCGGATTGCAACATGCTTTTCTTTGATCTTCAGCGTGGGGATGATCGCTCAATAATATCGTATGATCTTGACCGTAAGGAAGTTGGTCTTGTGGAGACCTATAAACAGGACACTACGGATAAGATTATTCCTTTTGTTCCATACTTGTCCGAGTTATTTCTCGGAGTGCTTGGTGGTCACAAGTGAGTACTACTGCTGCTAGAAGGTGATGCACTGCTTGGGGAATATATATATATATATATATATATATATATATACACTAGGAGTTTCATCTTCCAATTAAGTATATGGACTTTGGAGCACCTACCTAGCTAGTAAGGGTTTAGCTTTGCTTAAAGCAAAAGCTTATTTAGAAATTCATGTAAGGTAGCGTCTCAATGAATGTAGCTCCCCAGATTATTGCTCCAATTATTATATTTTAGTTTTATGTCATTCCCATATGTACCAAACAACGCTACAATCTGTGGCCGTTTCCTGGATTACAATCAACAAATATATATTTGGACTTGGATTGTCTTTCATAGCCTTAATAGCGTTTATTTAGTGGTTTTAACTTTGGTTTACTATCTTCTTTCCACTCTGTGTTTATATCTGTGATGAGGTAACATATGCAAAGTTTCACATAGTTTTCAACTTTTGCCTACAATATATTACAATGGCATGGGAAAGTTTCACAGCAGAATATTTTGTGGCATTGGCATCTACCTAAAATGATGCCTTCAAGCATATGCTTAATTATGAAATAGCTGTAACATGTTGAATATTGTTGCTGGTTCTTACAATAGCTTTGTCCAGTGCACTTGTACCATATTATCAGCTACAGGCTATATATTGGTTCTTTTTGTTACAGGGCGCAACAACCATTGGTTAACCTAGTACTTGGAAGTACTTAGAGCAGCTCCGGCGTATGTATCAAACCGAGAGACAGAGTTAGCTTCTGTGTTTGATGGTCTGCTACCTCTATTGTGAGTGGGTCCTAGCTCCAGTTAAAAATATTTTTTTCTCCCGTTAAATATCCCTTCCTTTCTCTTATTCTCTCGTCTCCCAACTAGTATTATTTTATTCCCACGTGTCGAACCAAGTTTGGAATTCGCTTTTGTTTCTGACACTGTCGACGGTTGACTGTTCTAGTGTGCTGTGTTCGATTTCTTCACCCCCCATATGGTTCGATATTGGCATACACTAGCTACTGGAGCTGCTCTAATTGTATACAAGCTAAGTCACCAAAGTCAATACTGTAGTAGTTCAATATGTGTTACTTATGAGAAGTTCGAACAGAAACTTGAGAAACTCAAGAATTCATGATTGAAATTGAAATGGTGCATATCCTTCATTAAAGGCAATGTTGGCATTTTTTGTGAAGGAAATAACAAATAACAATTCATGTGAATAATAATATTCGTTTTTTGATGTCAGTATCCATTATATAACCTTTAACTGAACAAAACATGAAATAATTTTAGGTTCCCAGATCTCTTCTATTGAACTTCTTTGTTCTATATATATATAAAGGTAATAATAACCTGTTGATATACCCTATGGTGGATCGCCATTAGTGCTTGGTATATCTTCTATCTGTTTTCTCTGACTTTGTATTTGACTGGGTAATTAATTAACTATACTCTGCACCATTTATTATTGAACATGTTTTGATTCTAAACCTAGCCATATATGACATGAATATTAGAAAAAGCATGCCTAAGAATATTAATTATTATTTCATTTGTTGCTTATTTCTCTCAGAGTCACACAGCATGTCGCAGGCACAAAAAAAAATGCATTGACAGTGTGTGTGGTCCAAATATATGGATCAGCTAACAACTTGGTTACTCCATTAGATTTCTGATTGTTGCATTTGTGCTTGGATTTATTCCTCATGATTTTGTGTCTTAAAAGTAATACACCATACCAGCTCGGTTGACAAATGCATTTTTTTTTGACGAAACGGTTGACAAATGCATTAACAAATAATTTTGTGAATGCAGTTGCCTAAGTTGCAAAAAATGATATTTTTTGGCTCTCAAATTATTATATGCTTTAAATACTAAATTTGTGTATCAGGGAATGATAGTAATACTTTTCTCCCGGTCCCAGCATATATGCATTAGTGAGTAATTAGTCTCCTGAGTTTTTTGTTGCCTCAATCATACATATGTTTACTTATTGGTCCTTGTGAGTTTTCGTCTATATAGTATGTCATACATAATGCATGCGTGCAGTGATAATTAGGTTCGAACTGAAGACTTAATTACATTAACATCAAAAGTAGCATAGTTTATTTATTGCTTTTGCATTTTGTCTACTTTTTCTAGCAGCCCTGCAAAAGGCGACTATACTTATTTTTTCACTAATATGTTACTACACAGAAGCCTTGATTCCATATTAAAATAAACTTTTGTTTATTTTTCCTTTTTTATAATGAATCTTAGTGCAACATACGTACTCTGATGGAACTGTACAATTCCATCATTCAATCAGGACGATCTCTGTCCGTCGCGAAATGGCTTGAAGAATTATGTCAAAGCTTCCCTCTACCTCAAGTTCAGCTAGAGAAACCTGATGCAGTAGTAGTTTATACTAGATTTACATTAAGACAATTTTCCCTCTCCTCCAAATTAGTTCCCTATACACCCGAAGAACAACCTACACTGTATACTTAGCAAAAGCGAATTGTATTTTTGTTAGAGTAAACAATAGTTAGGCTTGTGCTACTCTGCACGACGACTTATGTTTTGTTTTGCAGAAATCATCATTACTACAGCTAGCTTGCACAATTTGATTCGTCATGAGGTAACATGATCTGCAAACCCAAAGCTAATAAAAAATTCTTAAGTTTGGTCTATCTTTGTTCATTTTGTAACACAATATACATATAGAGATTTAGTACTATCTATCCATTTTGATAAACTTTGGTAGCCAATTAGTCTATATAATTTTTATCAATCTATATATTAATAATATTCCTCCATCTGTATTGCACCGAAAAACAATAATGTGTCTTCTCGGTATAGACCTAGAGCTAGCTACGAGGTCCATGCCCAACTTAGCAACCCAATATTCCTCCATCTGCATTGCACCAAAAAATAATGTGTCTTCACTATGTGTTTAGTATATATAGACCTAGAGCTACGAGGTCCATGACCGACTTAGCAACCATTGTATCCTCTCCTCCTAACTATCTTTTGTAGATCAATGTCAGTGGCTACATGGATCACTATTCTTCTCATTTTTTGTGCATATGTTTTTTTGTTATGTTTCTGTTTTTATTCTTCTATTATGTGTTTACATCAAAAAAGCATTTGAACTGCAAGTTCGGACTCTTCAATGCACATAGGGTATTAATAATGTTGCATTTTTCTTTTAGGACCACTTGGTATTAATGATGAAAGAGATTGGTATGTAATAGAGAAGCCACTATAGTGGTATATTGGGTTTAGTTTCATCTATGTTGTAACAATGGGTAATTTAGAAACATACTCCCTCCGTCCCAAAAAGAGTGTCATTTTAGGTTTTCATGCCACAAGTTTGACTCGATTTGTAGAAAATATGTGCAATATTTGTGCCTCTAAATAAATTTGATAAAAAACTAGACTTAAAGATCTTTTCAATGATACTAATTGTGTACTATAAATATTAATATTTTTTACTATATATTTAGTTAAAGTTATTTCTTGGAAAGCGCAAACGACACTTATTTTGGGACGGAGGGAGTATTTAGGGACACTTTCCATTTATTTCCTTTTATTTACATGGTAATTTCTAGGCCTCAACAACATAGGAGAAGAGACTCATCTTGGGCACTTGGCTTAACTTTTTAATAGTGGTAGCACTAAATAGTACAAATTTTGTTAATTGCATGGTGTTTCGTGTTAACTTCATTTTTTCTAATATAATGATCATGGTGGTTAATATATAAACATGTATAGAAACACTTTGGTATTGGTACTATAATTACTAGATTGGTGTTGGACCACCTTATAGTAGACCAATACTACCCTTTTTACATAATGGAATAAGGTTATGGCTTGAACCTCTTGGGAGAAAAGGCATCCATCTACAGAACAAAAAAGTAGCCAGCCCTGTCATGACCAAAACCACTTGTCAAAACTGAAAACAAAGCCACCACACAATAGTAGATGTTAGAAATAAAAAAAAGTCATCCATTGGAGGAAAAAACACAACATATAGAGCTGTGGTGTTTACTCGTTTCCATATTGTTACATAGATTATATTTACTGTATGCATTATGTGCCTGGCGGATCATATGATGCAGTACAATGAAGAACACAGTGAAGGTAGAAGACAAGTGATATGCTGAGGTGAAGATGTGGTCACCAGATCATATAATGACGATTAGTGAAGGTGGCAAAGTTGAGAAAGGCATGCACAATGCCAACGGATGATACGCTAATGAAGATTGAAGGCCACCGTATCCCAGCGTATCATAAGGTGATGATTAGTAACAGAATTGGTATATCATGTGGTGATGGTCAGTTGCCTGGTACTCAGTGGCGGAGCCACAAGCTTATAGGAGCCCAGGCGATTCTCACTATGCAAAATATTTAGCTATAAATTTACTGAATTCTACATGAATATTAAGAAATTTGCTTTTAAACTTTGACGAGGAGCCCGGCTGGCCACCCGGGTGGTTAGACGGTGGTTCTGCCAGTGCTGTGGTACTAGTGTTAGTGGTAGAAAACCAACAGTGAGATGTTCAATCGGATGACTTGGTGAGGGGTCTCAAGGGCCACAATATTATTTGATGTGTGACACACAAAATGTTGGAAAATATTTCCAATGGCTAGCTGTAGTGAATGTGTGACATAAATGCATGGATTCCTACTCACTTGCCTGAGGCTCTGCTGGAAGCAAAAGAGCAAGTGATCCTAGGCTCATCCACCCTCTTGCATATTGATCACATCCAAAGCATAAAATAGGATATAATGTTCATCTTTGTAAGAGAGACTTTCTAGCTAGAGAGTTTGAGTGACTAATCTTGTGCCCTAGTAACCTTTCTGAGCCAAAACACTTAAGGTCTTGGTGATCTTCCAGCAAAGACTCTGAGTTTGGTGTGGGGGCAAAGGCGACTTGGTTTGTAGGGAATGAAAATATCCCTTTCCTTTGGTGGAACATCTTCGTAGTGTGCAGCACCAAGATGACCGAAACAGGCGGCAGCGGTCAGCCTTTGTAGCTTTGCAGCAATTGCATTGGTTTTGCAAGCCTTTATATGGCAAGTTTAACAGTGATACTAAGTGAAAAATCACCTTGTCTCCGGGAGCTTATCATCTTTTGACTTGCTCTGCTTGACTTGTGTGGCCTTTTTTATTACCTTTTCTAGATTGGCACATAGTCTAGTTGTAGGGATATGCTCAATGTTGCAAAAATATTTGTCTGTTAAGTAGAACATACTAGGAAAACCTAAGGTGCACATCATGTTAGTTGTGTTTTTTCTATGGAGACAATTCACCGTCTCATGGGTCTCTTGGATCCACAGGACTTGTGGTTCCGTACATTGAATAACCCTCATCTAAAACCTAAACAGTTACGACATCGTTGATATTTCTCAATTTAAGGAGTTAATATAGAACTTACTAACAGGATCAAGATAGGTTGAATGCACTAAAGGGATTTTATATGGTTTTAAATAATGTTCATAATATATATGCAAGTAGAATGTCTCACACAAGATTAGAAGCTCAACAATCCTTGGTCAGTGATCACGGTTTTTGGAGGTGGATATTTTGGATTTAACGATGCGGGTGTCCTGGTCATTTGTATCAAAAAGTCTCTAGTAACGAGTCATTATAAGCAGTGAGGACAGTCCTACCACCCTTCTATACTTAAATTAATGTTACTTACAGAACCGGGTGGATTAAGATACCCGTATCTATTAATGATTTTGGAAAGCAAAAAAATTTGCCAAAATAAATGGCAAAACATTTTTCTTAAAAAAAATCTCATGGCATACCCCATATCTAGGCACCTCGCTAGCCATCACTCATCAGTCTAATTTTTTCATGTAAAATATATGGGCACGCGCACTTCCCCAGACCTTGAACCCTCCTGCGAAATATGGATGTGTTTTCTCTAGGACTCAGAACCCATGACTACTTGCCTTGGGCGTCCTCTCCTTTTTTTTTTTTTTTGCGGGGAGGGTCCTCTCCTTTTCAATATACTACACGCTAACTTATAGCAAGAAATGGGATATTGTTCTTTTTTATTACTTTTTAGAAATCTTATATATAATATTTGGTCTGATTTCAATGAAACATTTTTTTTTGAAGAGACTTATAGATCTTGTCAAGCACTATAACTTTATTGTATGTATACAGCATGTCTCTATCCAAGATCGTCTGATAAATTTTTTTGAAAAATAAATATAAGAATATGAGAACTAAAAAAATGTAGGACTAAATGTTTTTAAATTGAAACTTGTCCACTAAGAAACTGTAGATGATCACAATCACAACAACTTTGGCATATATCTTGTCAATTTCTAAAGTCGTTTCAAAATTAAAATTTTTTGAAATATGAGATATTTAGCTAGGACTCTCTTTTTTGCGAGGGTTTAGCTAGGACTCCAAATGACTTTAAATAAAAAATCATAACCATAGGAATCTATTTTCTTAGACAGGCCAAAATTGATTGCTAGAGGCAGGTACCACAGGCTAAACCTTGTTGTTAATCTAGTTTCTAGAGGTAGTGTTTTGCCCACCTATGAAAGTAGATTTAAAAAAATATGAACCCATCGTTGAGCCCTTATCAAGCCTGTCATGATACCCACTCCAAAGCCCACCTAACTAGATCTGACGACGCCTACATCACCATGTTCTCGAGCCCACTGTGGATTCGCAATGGCCGTTGTGGAGTCCACGGACCCCACCATGGACGTTGTGGACGCTGCCAACACGTTGTGGATGCCATGGACGCTGGACTTGGAGGAGACCCACCACCACCACATCCATACCTCATCAAATATAGGGGAGAAAGGAGCACAACCCTAGGGGGCAGGTCTCGTGCAAAAGCACTGATGGCAGCCATATGAGGGGCGAGCCACCGTACGATAGCACTTCCACGACTGCTAGATGGGGTAGCCCCCATGCCAGCACCACCGAAGCTGCCGTAGGGGCAGGCCACCCTGCAAAACCGTGCTGCCTAGCTCAGCGGTCGTATAGGCTGGCCCGTACGTTGGAGCACCAACGTGGCCACAAGAGAGTGGTCACGGAGGAGTGTTGAAGCCAGAAAGCAAGATCGCGAGGGAGAAGTGTGACTATATATGTGTGTTTTTTAGAGAGAAGTGAGGGATGATGAAGGAAATCTAAGTGATGATACATGTTCCGGGGAACAATTATGGGCAGTGTTGGGCTCGACATTTTTTTAGATGAATCTCTTAAGAGGTCCGCCTCCAAAAATATCTCTTATTTTAGAGATCCATGTTAATCGATTTTAACTCACAAACAATTTTTGGCCACCTCCTTAAAACCATTTTGGAGACCGGCAATTCTTGGCGGTGCCCGTAAATAAAACGACCACCTTTAAAAATGCTCACGTGTTTAATGAGATAGGTAAATTTTGACCGCCTCTGGCAATAAAACTAGTTGGTCTCTCATAATATGTTTAGTAGTAGTGAATATCACATATAAAGTTATAAATGGCATTGATAACTACAACAACTTTTGTATAAACCCGTCAACATCCATGGTTGTTTGATTTTTTTTTAATTCTAAAATCTAAGAACATAAAATGAATTGTTGATATATACTCCAAAAAATCAATTACAAAGTTGTGGATCTTGTTAAGCACTATATATAAAGTTTATCTTCATCTCACTTCATAGGTAAAAATATGACTTCTTAAGACCACTACTTATAGAGACAAGCCATTTAAGGGGTGCCACTTTTGTAAATCGGTTTATATATGTGGAAATATTAAGAGGACTACCTCTATTGATTCCCCTTGTTAGAGGTGATTTTCATAATATTCCCACCTCACTACAATACAAACCCCCCTCTCCCAACAGATCCTTGCGATGCCGCTTTAGGCAACACATATTAAATACGTTGGTATATAGACCTTGCCAACATATATATGGACTTTTATCAATGCATATTTGTGTTGCAAAAGAGGGTGTCATGTTATAGTGCCTCTGAATTCTGTCGGCATATGAGATAGTTGTCTTTCGGATTACCATATAAACAGACCGACCGCCTCTAAAATTTATGGTTATATTGAAACTAACATGCTAATTCTGATTTTTGTATGTGTTTTCATGTCACCAACGGAGAACGGGGCATAAGGAAATTTTGGTTTCATTGTGCAAAAAGCTTATTTGTGACTAAGTGCACCTACAAACGATGTGACACGCTGCTGCCCAAGCGCTTGCACTCAGCCTCACCTACGCCAGTGGCTAGGGTTCCGACGGACGCCTTTTGGCGTTGGAGGCAGTGAGCTCGCTGAACTTGGAGGCCGGAGTTAGGGTTTCGAGGTAAGTTCATCTCCTCACCGTCGCTGCCTCTGTCTCCGGTCTCTCCCCCTCTTCTTCCCAACTCTAACAGGCATATAGAAGGGCGGTGGGAAAGGTGGTCGCCAGTTAGGGGCCGTGGCAGTGGTGAAGGCGACGAAGGGCGGTGGCTCCATGACCGTGGAGCTCGCCATGGCGGGAGGGGGAGGGGAAGAAGGTGACACCGCAGCTGCGCTAGTGTTTCACTGGAGCTCCACGACCGCGGTGGGGCGGTGGCTGGCGACAGGGGTGGACAATGAGGAGGGTACGGTCGAGGACAATGGTGAGGGAGACGCCAATGGAGGAGGGGCACGGGACGCAGGAAGGACCGGGGGATGATGTGGACATGAGTTAGGCAATGAGAGCGCACAACCTGCGATAACGTTGTCTATTTCAGTAATGTGTTTATAGTAATTTTGGTTTTGTTTTTCTTCAATTAACGTAGTAATTTCTATGCCTTGGGAATTAACATAACAAGTAAGTTTTGTTGGTGGCCAAATACTAATATAATAGATATTGAATCGTGATAAAACAATATCAAATGATTTTATATGCAAATCCCTTTAATCATAGATTTTACAAATTATTGGTGTTGGATTTCTTTTGTCCCTTTCGCACTGGAATAATAATATACTACATCAAATCCTGTGGTTACATGCAGACCAATTTCTGACTTATACATATAGTTTGTGGGCACAACCATATGTATTAATTGATGCAGAAGCTGAGATATTAATTTATTCTCTTCTCAAAAAATATATATAGTTTGCCGGCGATGACCTGGTTCTCTATCTAGTATATCTACTGGCTAGCGGCTCCTATCTCTATCTGCAGCCCCCTAGTAGGCTAGTATACTTGACAGAAACTAGGTGCGCGCTCAAGCTGGCTGGTTTGCATGTCGTTGTGGGCTGCACAAAGAACTTCTAAAATTTATATATCCTCCACTCCCAAATCTCTAGCATCTCGTACCAACAATCGCTCACGGCGCTCCAATAATCTCCGGCAATCTCCGGCAGGTAAGCACGCTCCGATCTGCCCCGGCACTTCGTTCTTAAGGAGCCCGTCCTACTACTCTGAATCTGATCACCTCTGCATCTCCTTCCATTGTTGCAGCGAAGAACAGCCAAGCATGGTGAACGAGCGCAGCAGTCTCCCTAATGGCGCCCTCGTGAAGTTCCTCGCCAAACCTCTCAGCCGCCGCTCCAACAAGGCGTTGTTCACCGCGACAGCTCACCGGGAGATCCACGGCGACCGCCTCCACGTCCGCACCAAGCTGCCCCCGTCCCTGCAAGGCTTCTTCTTTGGCCATGGCAGTAGACAAGCCTGTAACGCTCAGGATGTGGACCTGATGCGACCACAAGAATTCCACCAGTCCGCCACTGATGGTGGCGGCGAAGAAGTCCATGAATTGATGATTGGTCGGTTTGCCAGCATAGTGGGGAGGACATTGGCGCCGCCCACCATGGACACCTCGTTTGCGTTCCTTTCCAAGGTGGTGCAGCACAGGACGGAGCGCATCTTCCTCCTCAACTCCTGCAATGGCCTCTTCCTCTTCGGCCTCTTCGGCGTTGTCATGGATGCCTACTACACCACGCAGGAGGTCGGGTACATCGTGTGCAACCCGGCCACGAAGCAGTGGGTGCGCGTGCCGGGCTGCCCCTGGATCGACGACGACCCAAGTATCATCACTTTAACTGAGCACACATCTCTTCTATTTGACCCTGCTGTGTCCTCCCACTTTCATCTTGTGCTCTTTTGGGACCATCTTGGTGCTGGAAACATGACAAGGACAACCATTCACTCATACTCGTCAGAAACTGGGCTTTGGAGCCACAATGCAGCTCACTCGATTGAGGAGAGGCAAGGGTCATTGGAAAACTGGCGGTTTCACGAGATAAGTGAAGATTCCTTGCTTAGTGGATTCCCGACTGCCTTTGTCAATGGCTTTGTTTACTTGATCCTAGAGAGGGAGTTGATACTCAAGGTGGATCCACAAGGGAAGACGCAATGCATCATCCCGGCACCGCCGATGGGTCATGTAGGGGCAGATAATAATTATGTGCTCTTCGTTGGACAGTCCCAGGGGATTCTGCATTGCATTGTGGAAGAAGGCCTTGTAGAGTATGTCCCACCTAGGGTGCCCTCTTGTTGCCATAGGAGATGGAAGAGCTGTGGACTATCAGTATGGGTTCTTCAGGACTCAAATACACCAAAATGGGACCTAAAGCATAAGATGAGCAATATGGAGGTGTTTGGGAAGAAGAGCTGTGAAGGCATGGTTGACTACCATGTGGTCACCGTGCATCCAGATTGTAACGTTATATTCTTTCTCCAGCATTCGGATGCGCTAATGGTATCATATGACATGGACTATAAGGAAGCGCGTGCTCTGCAGTCCTTTAAAAATGAGTATGGGCCAATTACGCCTTATACTCCATACTTATCAGACCTATTTGTTGGAGTCGCTGGTGCTCACAAAGAGGCAATTGAAGTGGTGTCTTGATCTGTTTAGACATTTATGTGTAATGTTAGGTGCTATGTGAATTGCAATGTCAAGTAGCATCTTCATCGTCTCAACAAAACATGAAAATAATGTTGAAATTGCCATATTTGCTTATTTACTGAACATTGTTATATGTTGTATGGTTATAAGAAAATCTTGTCATCCTATATATTATTGTTATTTCGCTTTGTTTACCTCTATTTTGTATGGTAGCATGTTTCATCACAATGTAACATCATAGGTGGCCTACATATGTGAAATTGTAATGATTACATCTACCCATATGAAATGCATGGATCTTATTAGGGAAGTGAATGTTATTGTTGTATTCATATTGGTGTGTTGGAATATGATCTTAAGTTAATCCCATAACCTACTTGGAGTACAAATTGTGATCCACATCTGTAAATAAGCTCCAAGCCAATATATAAGTTTTGTCATGTCAACGCAACTCTAATTCTAATAGGGTTTGTCATGAGTTCATAGTGCTATATAAATAAGGTGTGACACCCCTAGCATTCCAAGTTTTCAACCTATGAAACAAACCACTAAGGGCTACTTTGGAAACAGGGGCTGATTTGCTCAGGGCAGGGAACCCCCTATATGGGGAATTAATAGGATAATCACTATTCCCTGTGGGAGCCATTCTCCCATTCTTCCTCCAAATCATGTCGCTGTTTGGAAGCACAGTCCGGGGTGCAGAACTGCATGTTTGACAAGGCAGCTCGCAGTTGGGGCGGCCCACATGTTGTAATGTCAACCTATAGAACTTGCTTATTCTAAACCTGTAATGTAAATTGCACAATATTTTGAACTCCCAATAAGCACCTTCAAACACAGTTCACGGAAATTTTCTGAAAATAAAAAAACAAAGAAATAACTCCTTAATCAAACTTCATACATACTGTAAGGCACAATCATGCATAGCTATTAATGACGTGTTTGGTTTGCATTGTGACTCGGTCCGGAATTATCCGAGCCTGCCTACGTCATTTGGTTCACGGTATGAAACAGACTCATTTGTCACCAGCCAATCCCATGGAAGAGCAAATATGTCAGATGGAGTGATTCCTCGTGAAACCACCGAACGACGATCTCGTGTGGCATCAATTGATTCCAGATGGTATCACTCTCCAAACCAAACACATTGTAAATAGCTATCCCCTATGAACTGATGAGCAGCATCTCAGCTGAATTTATGCACCTTAGGTCCTAATTCAGTACTAATGAACTTAAGAATGAATCACAATTTTTTGTAATTTCTAAAAAAAATTACAAGTTATTTTTCAACAATTCAATGTGTCTTTAGCTTTCATGACCCCCAGTTTCAACTAATACCAAGTTGCTGGCCTTCAGGTACGCCATCTATTGCAAACTAAGAAATTGTTAGTAAAAGGCAGACAAATTGACAGGCTAACATTCTGGACATCTTGTGCCACCTCAAAACTTAATTAGCCTATATCAGCAACAAACTCACCTGCACTGGATCATCGTGACCACATCTTATATTACAGTTTCCAATCGCACGAGGCTTTAGATCTGGTATATGAGAGCAATCAAATAAGGGAGAGAAGCAAGAACAAGAAATGTGCACCAGCATTTACACTTTCAATTCCAGATAAGCTGGTAACTCAATTTCAATTCCTGGTAAGTTTGTAACACAAGTATGTTTTACTGAATGATCGATCAACTGCCAATTCATTGTAAACATTCAGGAAGGAGATAAATTTTAGCAACACCTAACAACATGTTGAACTTATATTTTGTGGATACATCACCAATAAAGTTTACTGACCACGGTTTCAAGGACAATAAAATATGCAGCTGACAGTTCAAAACATATGCATAATATCAACCAAGCAACAACTAACTACTCGGCCAAGTTGCCATATATACCAAGAGCATTATTGAAGTCTAAAACATTTAGAAACTTCTTGAAATTCTGAAACCTTTTCAAATTCATAACGTAAAAAAAACTACTCTTAGGTCATAATAACAGTGCATTCAATAGTACATACTACACCTTAGGAAATGAAGCAACAAAACAAATAAGAGGGTATATGCTTGTAAACTCATTCCATGCTTGCAATCGAAGGAAGTTCTGAGATAAGACAAGCATCACACATGTGTGTTGCCTCTGGGTCACTATCCCTCCTCTCAAGATTGGCTGCATAAAACCAGGAGTTTAGTCGTTTCTTGTCAGATGTTGTACTGCATGAACAAAGGAGTAAGTGATGAATGAATACAGTTCTGTTTTTGGTTCTAAAAGAAAAGCCATATCTGTGTCCAGATCCATTGATGTAAGCCATATAGGGCGTTCCTGAAGAACTACATATTCCTAAACTTCTTCAGAACGCAAATTTCTTGCAGCCTAATTAAATAGACGCGAAAATTCAGGTTCTTGTCATAAACAACTATTTTCCAGAATCATTGACCATGATATGCAACTAATCTGTTAGCTATTACTGAAATTTCGTCGCCTCATTGCAATGGCCAGCCTAATTTCATGCTACTACTGACCATGAAATGGTTAGACAAGAACCACAAATTTTGCAATACCCAGCCTGCATTCTTATGAGCATGAATCAAACTCACTAGGCAAATAGTTCTGATCAGGTAGACATATGAATCACGAGTCTCACAAAAATCACCGCACAATATCACAAGAAAAATAAGCAAGCATAAAAAGGCATCAGATACCAGATATCCCCCCATCCTTTCCACAGCTTACCAAACAAGAACGATAGGGTGCCCTGCATACTCACCACGCTTCAGTTGAACTAGGCATGGAAATAGGTCGATGGCGCAGTGCTTAGCCAGACACAGGAATAGGGAGGAGGACGTGGCAGCTCAGCAGCCCCAAGATCTACAATATTTTGCCATGCTGGAAGGACGAGGCTGAAGTGGAGATGCTGCTCCGAGAGGTGGATCTTGCAGCGGCAGCGACTCGGTCGCGATTCGCGAGAGATGAATCGCCGGCCACCGGTAGAAGCACGCCACTTGCCAACCACTAGGAGATGCACGCCAGCAGCGATGCGCCGTCCATCAGCTGCCGGGGGTGGTGGCGGTGGCAGCGGCGGCCTCGCGAGTCACGATCACGACTTGGATGCACGAGCGATGGGATGGGGGAAGGGGAAATGCTCCTGGTCTCATGACTCGCGGAATTCTCCCGCATGGAAAACGAAGGGAAGCGGGCAGCGATTCCAGGTTTGGTGTGCTTTCCAAACAGTATGGCAGATTACCCGGGGGGTGATTGTCATGTGGTTTTGTGCCCCAGGGGAAACACAGCACACAGGAACCCCACGGGATTTTTGGTTCCCAAAGTCGCCCTAAGTGATCGATAAGGATGGAGAGCTCAGGAAGGTCAAGTTCCTGTCTAGGCTAGTGTCGTTGTTTTAATCTATCTTGATCGTGTTAGCAAGCTCTATTTAAATTCTTAAATTGAAAAATCAACGAAGCCACCGGCTGTTTAGGTTTTAGATGATGGTTCTTAAATACACTAAATTTAACTGCTGCAATATTGAAAGGTTATCTCAACAAATATGCTCCATGCAATAGCCACACATAATTTTACTACAATACATCTACGCCAAAAAATTCATATCATTGCCACAATCCTTTATCTTGTCGATATCTAAAGGTTCCCTTGCGAACAGCCGATACTGCAACAAACAAACAAAAATGTGTTGTATCAACTTATCGCCGCAATATTTCAAAATTCTGATAGAAGAAAACTTGCCACAAAAGTTACTTGTGACTTGTGGCTATTTGTAGGACTATTGCTGTCATACGCTTGGCGAGGGCTCAACTGCTCAAGGCCCACATGGCCCAGGCGCCAACAGCAGTAGTGGCACCAAGGGGGCTGCCGCCAACAGCAGGAGCAGCAGTGCCGCCTAGGGGCGGCGCACACAAGCAAGGGCGGCCCACGCCGCTCTACTATCCATATCTAGAGGATCCCTAATAGCAATAGCAATAGCTAAGATAGGAAGGAGTCCATGTCTATAAGGACATGTCTACCTAGGACTATAAGTAGATGGGCTATGTATGCGTAATCATTCGAATCAAGAAAGAACACCCTCAAGGCTTATCCTTCCCTTCTCCTCGTCTCACTATGCTAACTATCCTTCTCTCTCTCCCCAACGCTGCTACCTCCTCCCTATGCCAACACCCCTATTCCTCCCCTAAACCCTAGCCACTACCCCCATAGCCGCCACCACCCCAGTCCTAGGGGCCCCTCCTGCTGGGCTCTTACACTGGTATCGGGAGACCACACGATCCATGGACTCCACCATGACCACCATGCAGCAGATGGTTGAGGACCTCACTATCGATCTCCGCAAGAACTTTGGAGAGTTGCATCGCCAACTTGTCAACCTCGACAAATACATGTGCAATATCAAGCGTGTAAGCATCCATGGTGACGCCGCCATCACCGGTGTCTAGGCTAGACTCGACTGTGACCTCATTGTGAAACCAAGTGTGTCATGATCACCACTGGAAAATCATACCTCCAGCTCAAGATGGACACGCCCCGGTCCTCTAGCACACTAAAAATCATCCCGGCAGTCTCTGACAGCCTGCTATTAGCAGCACCTCCATCATCGCTGCCACTAATGTCATCGCTATTCCCACCTCTAAAGGAAGCTCTAGCCATCAGCACAACTATCCCTCATGCACCAGATGCTCGCTAGTAGGAACCGGTGCCAAAGACACCACCAACCGTGACTCCATCGGCAACTCTGCGTCAACTCCCAGGTATCCAGCAAATGATACATTGCCGAGAACGCCACCTGTGGCTACCTCACTAGCACCTCGGCACCAACCGTCATAGGACAACATGCATGGATAGCCCCTAGCTAGCCTAATGACCACCTAGAAGTTCCAAATGCCACCACCACAACAATAGCAACCGCCCATATATCTAGCCGCTGGCACCAACACCCTTCACGCCTAGGACACCTTCGCCACTGACCTTGTCGACAACACCGACACCACCGCATCATCAGCAAATGTTCAAGAATCAGCTCACCACCCCAACATACAATGGCTCGACGGACCAAGGCCATGGCTTTCACACATACAACAAATCTCCAACTTATACCGCCTATCAGAGGCACAACAAACCTGGTACATGGCCTTTCATCTGATAGGTGATGCACACCATGGTACATGCATGCAACAAAGAAACCCATGATTGAGTGGGCATAGTTCACCGAGAGCATCATTCGCAACCTCACACCACCTTGTCACATTGGCCTCATTAATGACTACATCAACAACTTCATCACCTATGGGGCTCTGCCTTGGCATCACCAGTGAACAACATCATGTCATCCTCTTTGTCAATGGCCTTCAGCATGCACTTTAAGAGGCGGTTGTACGTCACCACCCCCCTGTCGATGGAGATGGCCATAACCTCACCCATACCCTAGAGAGCCCAGCACATACGCCTGTCAAGACGGGTGAGACACCCCCATAGATGGCAAATGCCCTGACATCACACCAAGCAACACTGCTGGTAGCTCCAACACTAAGTCAGCTAAGGAACCCCCACACCAGCGTATCCCCTCAACCGTGACACCACCAGACTCCTTAGTGAAAGGTCCTAATATGGCTAGAGGGGGGGTGAATAGCCTATTTAAAAATTCTACAAACTCACTAGAGCAAGGAGTTAGTAAATAACAAAGCGAAGCTTTTTGCTCTAGCTCTAAAGGGGTGTTTGCAAGCCACCTACCAACAATTCTAGTTGATATAATCACTAGGCACACAAGAGCTATGTCACTACTTACACTAGAAAGCTACCTAAAGTTTCTATACAAGTAAGTAAGCTACTTTAGTTTGCGGGAATGTAAAAGAGATGGTTTTAACTTTATATCGCTGCGTAGAGGGGATGAACCAATCACTAATATGAAGTCCAATCACCGGGAGAAATCCAATGAACAATCACAATGGATACACACAATTTTTCTCCCGAGGTTCACGTGCTTGCCGGCATGCTACGTCCCCGTTGTGTCGACCAACACTTGGTGGTTCGGTGGCTAAGAGGTGTAGCACGAACCTCGTCCTCACTAGGACACCACAAGAACCTACCCACAAGTGAGGTAGCTCAATGACACGAGCAATCCACTAATGTTGCCTTTGGCACTCCGCCGAGGTAGGCACAAACCTCTCACAATCACCGGGAGATGGCCACGAACAATCACCAACTCATGCCAAAGCTCCTCTGCTGCTCCAAGCCATCTAGGTGGCGGCAACCACCAAGAGTAACAAGAAAACCGCAGCTAGAACGATCTCCAAGTGCCACTAGATGCAATCACTCAAGCAAATGCACTTGGAATCACTCCCAATCTCACAAAGATGTATAATCTATGAAGGAGATGAGTGGGAGGTGTTTGCTTAGGCTCACAAGGATGTTATGTATGCTAGAATGCCAAGAGAGTGAGCCCTAAGCCGGCCAAACACGTATATATAGCCCCTCAAACAAATAGAGCCGTTGGCTCTTTCACTGGGCGAAAAACGGGGTCACCGGACGCTCAACACCAGCGTCCGGTGCTCCAACGTCAGCCGCGTGTCAGAGTCTAATGGTAACCTGCAGAGCACCGGACGCTGAGCAGGTTGGCACCGAACGCGTCCGGTGCACACCGGACTCATGCGCAGAGAGCTCCGCAAACTCGCAGGGTCACCGGACGCGAGCCACCGGACGCACCTTGAGCGTCCGGTGCTCACCGGACTCAAGCGCAGAGAGGTTTGCAAAACCTCCTCACATTGGACGCACACCACCGGACGCTCCAAGCTGCGTCCGGTGCCTATCGTTCGGTGCCTAACCCTAACCGAGTCAGGCTGCCTGCTCACCGGACGCACAGGAACAGCGTCCGGTGCTTCTGAGTCAGCGTCCGGTGAGTGTTCCTCAGCGAGAAACACTCCCGCGACTTCTCCAAATTTCCCACCGGCGCAATAGAAAATATGCACTTCATTTTCTCGAAAACCCATCCTCTCTCTACCCTTCAAACTTCAACTCCCTTCTCAAAGTGTGCCAACACCATAACGTGTGTACCAACAAGTGCACGTGTGTTAGCATTTTCACAAACATTTTCTTCGAAGGAGTTAAGTTAGCTCACTAGGTTCTAAATGCATGCACATGAACAATGACACCTAGTGGCACTTGATAACCGCTTAGCCAAAGAATTCCCCTCTTTATAGTACGGCTATCTATCCTAAATGTGATCACACCCACTATGGTGCCTTGATCACCAAAACCAAAACCCTAAGCAATACCTTTGCCTTGATCTCCATAGGGTTTTGTTTTTCTCTTTCTTCTTTTCCAAGTTGAGCACTTGATCATCTTGTGGTCATGACCATCATCACCATGATCATCACTTGCTCCAACACTTGGCATGTACCAACCTCATTAAGTCTAAACACACTTAGCATAGAGGTTAGTACTAGGGTTTCATCAATTATCCAAAACCAAACTAGGGCTTTCACTTAGCACACCTTCTATCAGTAGGCACCAACACTAGAGCAGCTGCCCACATTGAGCCAGATGCAGGGATCCTTGCTCAACTCCGCATTACTACCTCAAACGAGCATGAACTCTAGATCATCTTTGTGACCATTGAGATCTAGGTTGCAGCACTAGCCTAGTCACTCCAAGACGGCATCATCCGCTACAATGAATGATACTACATCCCAGTAACTTCATCTCTATTATAGGATATGCTCAAGTTGCTTGGCACTTTAGCTCCACACCTCCTGGCCATCGACGTCCACATAGCGACATCTTCACCAACAATGCAAGCGTTCTCCTTAAGCATTCTACACCTCGAGGCATGTCCACAATGCATACATCCATCAGTAACAATTGTCTTCTTTGACAATAGTGACCAATAGTTCCTCTCTGTCAAGGACATCGACATCAGTAGGTAGCACACCAATGGTGCTCTGTTAGTCTCTTCGGTGAACGACAATATCGGTGACCTCCTCTTCGGCATGCTACAACACTTCACATTGACACCACCAACCATCATCACTATAGCATTATGCCAACGCATAAGGGCACACGTAGATGTTGGTCAGGTGCACTCGTTCCCATGACCTCCACGGGTGATGTAGACTCTACACTTTCCAAGAACGCTTCCTAGCGCTACCATCTATGCACCCTGTTGCATCCATGAACCAATGGGAGGCTTGAACCAACAACTACTACATCTTAGGTTACTTCAGCTCATGTGCCTACTACCTCTAGTTCTCTGACTACCACATCAACACCAATGACTTCAACGACACCATGGGCCACCTCACCATCCAAATCGCAGAGATACCCTAGGGAATCAGCCCCCCATCAGAGGGCACCAAAGATTGAACGATGATTCAGCATGAGGACATGCTGATCAGAGAAGGGGGAGTGATGTCATACACCTAATGTGGGCTCAAGGCCCACATGGCCTACGTGGTGATGATTAGTAATGGAATTGGTATAACATCTGGTGATGTTGGTCCTAGTGTTAGTGGCAAAAAGTCAATGATTCCAATTGGATGATTTAGTGAGAGGTCCAAGGGTCACAATATCACTCGGTGAGATACACAAAATTTTGGAAAATATAAGTGGCTAGCTATAGTGTTGATTTGTGACATATGTGGGTTCCTACTCACCTGCCTGAGGCAGTAGGAGTGCCCTAAGGCTGCTAGAAGCAAGAGCAGGTGATCCTATGTGCCGTCCATCTGCCCTCTCAATTGCATAGTGTTCATCTTTGTAAGAGAGACCTTTTAGTAGAGAGTTTGAGTGACTGGCCTTGTGTGTCCTTATAGCCTTTCTAGGCCAAAACACTTGAGGTCTTGGTGACCTTGCAGCAACATCAACACTCTGGTTTTGGATGGGGCAAAAGTGATTTAGTGTGGGGCGTGAAGCTTTGTAGTGGACCACACCAAGTGTTTAAAATGGGTGGCAATTGTATGGTGAGCCTTTGTAGCTTCTAGCAATTACGATGGTTGTGCAAGCCTTTATGGCAAGCTCAACACTAATAATAAGTGAAAAATCACCTTGTCTCCAAGTGTTTATCCTCTTTTGACTTGATCTTTACTTACAATATTTAAGCTTTTGCTTTTGTGCTTGACTTGTGTGTCCTTTATTACCTTTTCTAGATTGACATAGTCTAGCTGTTAAGATTAGCTCAATGTTGCAAAACTATTTGTGTGTTGAGTAAGTAGAACACACTAGGAAAACCTAAGGTGCACATCATGTTAGTTAGTTTATGTACATATTGTAATCGGACTCTGTATTCATCATTGCTAGAAATGAGTTGTTCTAACTTGTATGAGTATGGATCAAGAGTCTGGGTCACGTATGGGACATAGGGGAGATGGACGAAAAAATGGATGAAGAGAAATTTTGCCTCTTTAATATAGATGTAGATATAGATATAGATATAGATATAGATATAGATATAGATATAGATATAGATATAGATATAGATATAGATATAGGGATGTCCATTTACAAAGGACACTGTCCTTTGTGGTTTTGTTTTTTCTCTTATCCAATCATTAGCAAGATTCTGGGGTTTCGAGGTGGACTAAAAATTGCCAAAATTCATAATGAAATACTATTGGCAACCAACCATCAAGTGAACCTTCCATGGTGGTTCCAGGATAAAGGTCAAGGTGCTCGCGAGCAAATAGATCGATGTCCAAGTTGTGCATCTAAGGTGCAGGAGGGCATCTGCCTGCACATCAACAGCCATCCCAGCGGGAAATAGCTCATTGACGGCAAGACCTTCTAGGAGAGCAACATCTAGCTGGTTGTGTTCTCCGCCTCGTGCTCTAGGAGGATGTGTTTGTAATAAATGTTAGATTTAATATAGGTTTGGCCTATATTTTATTTAATTAAATCAAATAAATCCTTGGTCCATGTTTAATGTTATGTTGCAATATAGTTTTAGTCATGTATGGAATTTTGACTACATATATGTTCACCCAATTTATATAGGTGGACTTGGCCTGCGACGCTCCACGACATGATGTGGTGCAAGATGGACTTGATTTTGCCACTAGGGATGATTATGGACGATTGGCACCAGTGTCATCAGTAACATGCATGTGTGAGCATGACAGGCATGGGCCACGCCATTCCAGAACATGATGTGCTGTATAGGCTAGGATTTGGTGTTGCCACTCGGGATGATTGATGAAGGATTGACACTGGTGTTAGTTTCCCGGAATAATGGAGGAGACTGGAGAGTTATGTGGTGATGTAGATGTTGTTACTCTTCTCATATAAAGTTGGCCAAACTCAAGGTAGTTTGACATAGGCGACTCCAGGAGTTGATTTACTATGGGATATAGGGAGTATACTACATTGTTATGATAACAGAACATGACAAACAACAATAACAACAAAAAATATCATGAGAGCTATCTGCAACTTATCCATATTTTGTGCTTTGTGCAATAGGACTAAGAAATTTGTCGTATCCAACAGGAAGCTGATTCTACTGTAGTTCAAGGAAACAACAAATTTAGAATGCCTTTGATCAAAAGTTGATTTCAAAACTCATAATGAAATATTAAGCCCTTCACTTAGTAAAAAGTTTTCAAAGAATAATGTGCACCTACTTCAATTTGTAAAATCAAACTTTTGGTAGTCATCCTGGCCTCTATGCTTTCTATAACTTTAGACTAGCACATATGTGTGTGCTTTACAACAGAACGTACAGCTTGCATGATCACCTGAATGACTTGCGGCATGTCTTGCAATCAAACTCTGCAATGTGGCTAGACATATGTTGTTCGAAACATGGACTCTTTTGTATTATGTTGGATTTGTATTGGAAACGTGATCCGATCCCATGATGGATTTGGATTGAAAATGAATGGATGATATCATAGAGATGCAGATGGGGAAGAGTAAGATGTGATGAGATGGACTAATCTGTATCTATACCTAATATTATCTATCTAAATCTAAACCTAATATTAAAGAACCAAAATTTCATCTTATTTTTTCATCCATCTCATGTCTCCTCTGTGTCTCTTAATGTAACCTTCTTGTATGTAACCTGGACTCAAGATCCATGCTTATACAAGTTGAAACAACTTGTGTCTGGCGATGATCGACACAGGGTCCCGATTTTATGATGTACTTGGCCATGCCCTCCGTGACTCACATGTAACCTATACTCATGACCGGGGATCATAGGATAGAACAACTCGCTTTTAGTGATGAACGATATGGAGTCCAATTTTAGCAACACATAGGCACGTTCGCTAATATAGATGAAAAAGTAGAGGAGAGAAATTTTCTCATTTTAATATTTTATATACATATTTGTATCAGGTATATATAGATTAATCATGCTAAGTAGGATAGGACTATGTGAACCTCGAATAGATTAGTCCTAGAATCTAATTCTAATTCGACTGTGGATGTTTTATTAGAGTTTTATGGCTTTCGTCAATCTCAAAATTTACCGGTCGAACTTAGTTCTTCGGAGGTCCTTATAGAGGTAGGGTGTGCGTGTGTGTATTCATAGGAGTATGTGCGCTTGTGTATGTGAGCGTCTGCATCTGTAAGTGTGTCCCGCAAAAAAAAGTTGATGTGGCATAGTATAAATAAAGAGAGGGGAGATGAGACTTGTCTATATTGTTTCTAATATATATATATATATATATATATATATATATATATATATATATATATATAGTCTTGAATATATAAACATGGAACCCCATTGAGACTCATATGGAACCAATCAGGCCGTGAGTTGAACTGAAGTTGTACCATATATACACTACGGGACACAGGGGCTTTGCTGAGTGTCTCTGGCACTCAGCAAAGGCCCAAATACACTTGGCAAAGCCTTTGCCGAGTGCCACACTCGGCAAAGAGCACACGAAAAATTTCTGATCAGTAAAGGGGTCTTTATCAAGTACCTGACACTCGGCAAAGATGAAAATGAAAAAATCCAAAAAATAGAGAAAAAGGCTTTGTCGAGTGTTTTTTGCGGGGAGGTCTGCCATCGGCCAGTGCCCACTAACTTTTTTTCGGCATTTTCCCATGGTGGGATTCTTACCTCCCTCACACGCACCTCTCTCCTTAACCAGTGCACTACACCATCGTTTATGTCTATATTGTGTTTCAGTTCCTCCTATATTTTACCAAATCACATATAAATTGATTATTTGATCCCTTAAACGATATCAAATAAAAAAGTTGTAAAAACTTTTTGAGATCTATAATTTTCATTTAGGGAGTTTCTCCTTGTGAGGTCGTTTACAAAATTTGAATTTCAAATTTAAGAAATTTAAACATAGTTTTTGCATGACAAGATGATTTTAAATCAAAAAGTTATCAACTACAAAGTTTCATAACTTTTCAAGACCTATAAAGTTTATTCAGGGAGTTTTTTCATCCGAGTAATTTCAGAAAATCAAATTTAAAAATTTTCAAATAAAGATGTAGTTTTTCATGGCAAGATGATTTTAAATCAAAAGTTGTCAACTAAAAAGTTTTATAACTTTTTGAGATTTACAAAGTTTATTTAGGAAGTTTTTCCATCCAAGGTCATTTCAAAAAATCGAATTTAAATTTTTTTAAATAAAGATACAGTTTTGAATGACAAGATAAACTCAAGTGAAAAAATTGTCAACTATAAAATTTCATAACTTGTCCAGATCTACAAAGTTTATTTTTATTGTTTGGTCATTTGTTCATCTATCATGATAATTCTAATATTTTTTACAAATCTTATATATCTCTCTTATAGGAGAGAGATGTAAAATTTGTGAACAAATTTATTTTTACTTTTTCAAATGAAGAAATGATCAAAATAAAGACTGTAGATCTTGAGAAGTTATACAACTTTGTAGTTCAAAACTTTTTTATTTAAATTTGTTTAGGACTTTAAAATTGGATTTGAAATTTCTTTGCTGAGTGTTTTTTTTGTCACGCGGTAAAGAAGGTCTTTGCCGAGTATAAAAAAAACACTCGGCAAAGCGGGCTCTTTGCTAAGTGTAAAAAAAAATACTCGGCAAAGACCTTCTTTGCCGAGTGTTTTTTTTACACTCGGCAAAGAACCCTCTTTGCCGAGAGTTTCTTTTTTTGCCGATGGTTTTTTTTGACACTCGTTAAAGAGCTTCTTTGTTGAGTGCCATGGAAGTATGGAACCCTATTTTGACACTCGGTAATGAGCCGGATTCTGGTAGTGATAAGAGTCTTGAAAATAGAGACACGGGACTCCATTAAGACTCATACGGAACCAATCAGGCCGTGAGTTGAATTGGAGTTGTACCGTGTATATATGTAATCTCTCACGTAACAAACAGAGCAATATACATATATATTTATATCATATATAAAATGAAAAGTTGAAGGCAAGCCATCGTCCTTCAATCCCAAACTGTTTACCGGCCTGCGGCATGGATTGCCCCAACCCTAGGAGGAGCAGCGCGGCGGCGGTGGCGGCCTGCCTCCCCGACGATGCCCTCGTGGACGTGTTCTCGCGTCTCCCCGTCAAGTCCCTCCACCTATCCAAGTGCGTCTGCAAGCGCTGGCGCGACATCATCGCCGATCCCCTCCACGGCAAGATCCTGCCCCAAACTCTGGTAGGGTTCTTCAGTACCGTCTTCCCTGACGATGGTACACTGTCGTTCCACGAATTCGTCGACCTGTTGGGGACATCCGCCGCGCCCCCTCCCCTGCTGGACCCTTCCTTTCCCTTCCTCGATGAGCTGCCCGCCGGAATCGATTGCAGGCTACGCGTAATCTCTGATTCCTGCAATGGTCTCCTGCTCTTCGAGTACGGCCAGGAGCCGCCTGAATCGATGGGGTACATCGTCTTCAACCCCGCGACGGAGCAGTGCGTGGTGGTGCCTGGCATCTGGACTGCAGACGCGAGGCGTTGCCTTTGCACCAGGGCCTATCTGCTCTACGATCCGGCAGTCTCCTCCCACTTCCACATCGTCATGTTCTGGGAGGAGCAGGAAGGCCTGGTCACAGTGCTCGCCTACTCGTCGGAAACTAGGGCTTGGAGCCACAGCGAGAAAGATTGGAGCCCAGAAGAACAGGGTAGGCCGACGGAAGCATGGCGGCGACGCTATGTCGGCGTCAACAAAGGTATATTTACGAGCAGAGGTGCTTTCGTCAATGGTGCCCTGTATTTGTTGGTCATGGTGGATGATGATTATGTGATGCTTGAGGTGGATGTGGAAGGCAAGACACGGAGCATCATCCCGGTGCCGATCGATGTGCACAGCGTGGATCATCCTTGCGGCCGCCGCGTGCTCTTCTTTGGCCAGTCTCAAGGGCGCCTGCATTGCGTCAGCCATGGATCTGCCGGCTGTGACCTGTCCATCTGGGTTATTGAGGATCACCATGGTACTACAAAACAATGGGTCCTCAAGCACACCGTGAGCTGCGTGCGGCTGTCTGGAAGAGAGCGTTGCCGCGACGCTAGAGCTGACTACACCGTGGTTGCCATTCATCCGGATGGCAACACGCTGTTCGTTTTGAATTCCTACACCCGGAAGCTGATCTCATATGATGTGGATCGCAACAGAGTGCGTGACCTCTGCACCCTTGACCATTATATTATGTCTGGCTGATTCCTTATGTTCCCTGTTTTATGGACTTATATTGTCCAATTAGCTATTACGCTGTAAATCCACCTCTATTCCTGCAACAGAAGCATTGCCACATGTGCTAGTTCAGACTTCAGACATATGCATGTTTTTGCCAGCTTCATACATTCGTAATGCAGTTTCCCAACTTATGATGTTTTGAGTTCAAGTTATATGCCATATGCATGTTTGAAATAGCAATCATATTATATTACCAGGATCCATTTCTTAGCCTTTTTAACTTACTCCCTCTAGTCATCAAAAGATTGGTACAGAGTTATTTTGAGTCAATCATTATGTACTTTGGCTTTGATTTTTTTTGTTTTTTGGATTTGAAAATGATAGGAATAGATTTGCATCAAATTGCAGTTTGCATGTCATCTTTATTCCTTCCGTTCAAAATTATAAGTCATTCTAACTTTCTTGGAGAGTCAAAGTATCACGAGTTTGACCAAAATTATAGAGAGAATTACAAATATTACTGACATAATAGATATATTGTATGAAAATATCATTAATGAAGAGTCTAATAATACTTATTTTGTATCATAAATATTATTTTGTTATATAAAGTTTGTTCAAACTTAGAATGATTTGACTCTCAAAAAAATTGGAGGGAGTAGCTTAGACGTATAATTTGTGTCCTCTTAGATCTTGTTTGGGTCCTTGGCATAGCAATGTAGCATGACAAATTTATGCAAGTTATATATATGCCTTACATGTTGCATTGAGATTACAATTTTGACTCTAGTTTTTCTTCTTTAAGATTTATGATTCTAACTTTATTACTAGAAATATAAAAGAATAGAGTGCAGGCGTTTTTCTAGGGATGGCGTGAGATTATTTCTGTTTCACGTGGTTGTAGCTTTTATTTGAAGTTGAGTAGCTCATGTATGGAAATAAGAGGCCTTGGACTGGAGTTTCCAAATTTAAATTGTGGCTATTGTCTGGAAAGTTACATGACTAGAGTTGGACGCGCAAGGTTTCTGGGAGACACACCTTGTCCTGTAAATGGATGAAATATATGCTACTTATCTTTCTGATTCTTAATTCTGTGTTTATATGCCTTTATCTCTGTAGTGTCAGAGCAACTCTCAGCCTATTACCTGGAACATAATAGAACCTAATATCTTTGCTACAATAATCTAATAATAGAGCTCCATATGATGGAATTACTTCCTATAGAAGATGCGAAGGTAGCCAATTAATCTTATTCACACAAACACTTCTACCGCCAAATTGTCAGTGAGAGCTTTTTGTAGCTTCCTCTACATCCTCAGGGAGGAGAGTAAATAAAATAATATAAGTAAAGGCATCCTGTATATTTGTTCAGAACTTGTGTTCTATAAGAAAACATATAGATCACAAGTAAAAGAAAACACCTATTCTAGGCCTTGTTTTTTCAGCCATAACCATTAATATACTGCCGACAATAGAATGTCTTTGCCTTTCAAATTAACATGTAAATTAAAGCTTTTCTTGAAAGCAACACATCCATGCCAATCAATTTGCAGAAACGGGCAATCAAGTAAAAGAAAAAAGTGAACACATGTATGGAGTTGTGGATCAATGGATTGAATAGCACATATGAACACACCAAGGAGTTCATGAGGTAATGTACAGAACACCCCAATCAGTTTAGTTAAATAGTTGCAAAGGAACAAAAGGGTGCAATCCATGCCAGCTGGTTTAATCGACAACCATAAAAGTAGCAACAGAATATCGCACCATTCATCAATGCATAAATAACTGCTCACCAAAGGAAGAGGTATAGATAAACTCCCTAGGGTGACTGTTTGTTATTACGTACCAATTACCAACATGAGAATTTTTTAGTGAAGGGAAAGGGTGTTTGTGTATCATCCGTTCATAACAAGCATAACCAGAAAGGAAGGCAAAGCAACATTGGTTGGCACACAAAAAAAAAATGAACAGCCAACCCATTTGACTCCATATATATCCGCTCATAACAAGCATAACCATAAGGAAGGCAAGACAGCATTAGTTTGCACACACAAAAAAATAAACAGCCAAACCACATCATCTCCAATTGAATCCTAGATAAAACACAAATCAAGGTCTAGCCAAAACAAAAATCAGATCAAAACAAAAGGTCCTGAACATCCTGAATCCTAACCCATAGGAGGATGCATGCACACACCTGACCGACTTTGGTCCAACAAAGATGATGATGCGGGATGAGAAGACAGCAATGATACGTGATGAACCTTATATTAACTGGTCATAACAAATAAGCCATTTCTAGGGCACGTCGCGCGGCAGCAAACTAGGCCATTCAACAACTCACAATGGGAACATAGGTGAGGAAAGCCAACCTTAGGGCACGTCGTAGCGGTAACAACAACGTGGGTGATGCCAGTCAGCACCTCGTTGTGGTGGCATATATATAGGTGAGAGTGGCCAACCATATAGGCATGTTTGGTGGTGGCAACACAGATGAGGCTACCCAGTGCCTCATAGCAATGGCATGGGTGACGCTAGCCATTTCTAGGGCATGTCGTGGCCTAAGTGTAGGTAAGGCCAGTTAGCTCTAGGTGAGAAGTGGTCGTTGGTCCGAGCTCCACTAGGCACCATGATAAGTTTGTGGGACAGAGAGACAGGGGAGACCAAGAAGGGCACCATTGAAGGGACGAATGACAGATGACGGGAAGAGTCATGGGAACACTCGGGGCAGCAGTATTTTTCTCTGGAACCATCTACATGGTGGCATGTACGTGGGCCATGAACAATAGTTGGATGAACATCGACGTAGGGTGAAATCCACCGTTGATAGTAGAATGGATGTTGTAAATATTTTTTGCTGCCTTCACTGCCCACGGAGTCCCGATGAAAGCCCAAGTTTGGTTTTGGTAATTAATGACACCAAGTTGCTAATGTCTTATGTTTAAGTGATTTGAGTTAGGCATAGCAACACATGTGATGAAGGTGCATGGTGGCATGGAAAGGTGGCCACATGATCACAAAGGGATGAAGATGAAGTAGAGATCATGATGATAGACGAGGAGCAAAGTTATCAAGGCAAAGGTATAAACATAGGGTTTTACTTTTGCCGGTCTAAGATGAGTAGAGAAGTGATTGACCGGGTTTAGGATAGATAGCCGACTATCAAGAGGGGAAATCACGGTCATCTCTCGAATCAAGTGCTACTAGATCTACATCTTGAGCATATGCATTAGGATCTAGTAAAGTGCTAACTTAACTCCTTTGGTAAAAATGTTTGTGAAAAGCTAACACACATGCACTTTGGTGGTGGACACTTGTTGGTGTTAGCACATTTACAAAGGAGGTGGAGTTCCTAGGGTTGAGAGGGGTGTGGGTTCCTCTCTCCCTCCCGCTGAGCTTGCGAGGCGGGATTCGGCGCTTTTGAGAAAAATAAGTGTATATTTTCTATTGCGCCGGTGGGAATTTTGGAGAAGTCGCGGGAGTGTTTTCTCACTGAGAAACACTCACCGGACGCTGAGTGCGGAGGCACCGGACGCTGGCCTCAGCGTCCGGTGTGCTTGACCCTGCTAGGGTTAAGCACCGGACGCACTCTGAGAGCGTCCGGTGGTTAGCGTCCGGTGTGAGGGGTTTTTGCAACCCTCTCTGCGCACGAGTCCGGTGAGCACCGGACCGTCCGGTGCCTAGCGTCCGGTGAGGTCGCGAGTTTGACAAACTCTCTGCGCATGAGTCCGGTGTGCACCGGACATGTCCGGTGTGGACTTGCAGAGCGTCCGGTGTGTTGCAGGTAGCCGTTAGGATCTGATACGCGAGATTCAAAGAGGACATGTGGCCAACTCCAGTGCACCGGACGCAGTGAGTCGAGCGTTCGGTGCTCACTTAGTAGCGTCCGGTGCCCCCGTTTTCAGCCCAGTGAAAACAGCCAATGGCTAGTTTCTTTGAGGGGCTTATAAATAGAAGGTGGCCGGCTTTGGGAGGTTGTCTCTTGCACATTTGATTACTTGAGACATACATTGAGCTAGAGAACACTCCCTCCACCCATCTCCTTGCTTGATTGCTCATCCTAGTAAGATTGAGTGAGATTCAAGTGCATTGCATTGAGAGTTGCATCTAGTGGCACTTGATTCTTGAGTTTGCTACGGATTTCTTGTTACTCTTGGGTGTTTCCCGACGCCCTAGATGGCTTGGAGCAGCGGTGGTGTTGAGCTCGTGACTGGAGATTGTTTCGAGCCTCACCAAGTGATTTGTGAGGGGTTCTTGAGCCTTCCCCGCGGGAGATCACAATTGGCTACTCTAGTGGATTGCTCGTGGCTTGGAGGATCCCCATCTTAGGAGTGGATGTGCGGCACCCGCTGAGGGTTTGGCTTTGGATTGCCAATTAGCTCGTGATCCATCAAGTGGGTGCATCGCCACAACGAGGAATAGCTTGCCGGGAAGCAAGTGAACCTCGGTAAAAAATCTTGTGTCATCTCTTGCCGAGGTCTCTCTTGTGATTGTGTACGTGATTGATTGGATATATCTCTTCTCTACAACGTCGGTATAACAATCACCCTCCTCTCTTTACATTCTTGCCTACCTTGCTAGTTTAGCTTGTGTAGCTTAGTTCTTGTTAGTATAGTGTTGTTGTGCTTTAGTGTTTAGCCTTGTACTAGACTTGTATAGGTGGCTTGCATAAGTTGTGCTAGTGCTAGTATAGCTTTGCCTTTTGTTTTACTAATCAACTTGCCTAGTTGAAGTTTGTAGAAAAATTTAAATAGGCTATTCACCCTCCCTCTAGCCTTTTGGACCTTTCACCCGGTCCTTTGTTAAGAAGAAATTTCTCTAGTGGTATTTTTGTACAACTAGATTTATGTCGTCCACACATGAGAAACTTAAATGTTTGCTCTCATGGCAATTGGGCTTCGCCGGACACCACTGCAAAAAGAACTTAACCTTGATCTTTTCAAAACCCCCTCGAGGCGGATAGCAATTCCAACCACCTCGGTAAATGTCTCAAATTAACTGAGGCGGTTACATGCAACTGCCTTGGAAAATTGATTTACAGCTAAAATCTATTAATCGAAGCGGGCCTTATAAGTGGCCCGCCTCCAAAAATACCCCCATTTTCAGAAGCGGGTCACTTATAAGGCCCGTCTCGATTAATTTTCCCAAGGCCCAACAAAAAGCCCATATCCAATCCATATTGGGTATATATATATATGGAGTTAGGGTCTCACATCTCTCTGTCATCTCTCGCTCTCTCACTTCTCCCACATGGCACACACCACACCCGACGTTGCAGCGGCCCTTCCTCTCTTCTCTCCCCCTCCCTTAGGGCGATGGTGGAAGGCCGTCCTAGCCTGGCGGCGCGGCCTCATGGCATGGCAGTGACGTGGCCTCACAGTGACCCGACCTCATGGTGCAGCAACACGGCAGCCTAGCTCCTCCTCCTTGGCGGTGGCGACAATGAGATGGGTCTGCCCCTTCCTCCAACACCAGTGGCCTTCCCCTTCTTCCCCAAGGACGGCGCACCTCCACCACCCCGAATCTGGCGCCACCACCACAGATTCATGACCCTTCGCCTCTTACCCTACCACCGAGCGTAGATTCGGTGGTTGGTGATGGTGTGGAAGAGGTAGCAGTCGAAGCCATCACGGGAGAGTCCAACCAAGGGTGGCGACCAGCACGGGCGTGGGCCCTCCGCGATGACGTCCTCCATCTTTAGATCCGACCCAGAGGCCTTCTCTTCCTACTGCCCACTATCCCACCACATTGCAGTAGAGTCTTGCTAGACTTACCGCACCCACGATTGCCTCCCTCTTCCCCTCCTCCTCCCACTACCTTCTCTCTAACTTCTGCTAGCTTGGCCACTGCCATCTTCTACAACTCTGATTAGACTCCCTTGCCCCAACCTGGCCAATGACTGCTACCACCTCTAGGCCCCCTAACTCACCAGGTCACCATCCTCACCGTCCGGCCTGCCTACCTTCCTCGGCCGTCCCTTCTATAGCCACCAGACTTGAAGAAAGAGCCGGATAGGCTTGCCAGAATCCTAGCCATTGTCGTTGTTGTCTTCGTCTCAAGTGGGCTCAGATCCACTGCCGGCGGTCCAAATCGGATGGCCTCCTTCCCCGTGCGAATTAGACAGTCGTCATGCGTGTCGCACCAAGTAAAACTCGGTTGCTAATTAGTATTTCTGCGGTTTAATTGGGTTCTTCATGAGGATTTATGGTTACCATTCCTAACCAGAAGTTCAAGGATCAAATGAGATGAGCCTGTCAAGAAGTTTTAAGAGTGGCAAATTGTTGAAGACATGAGATTCGGTTGAAGGGGCACAACGCCGATCCTAAGACTTTGAAGACCCTCTGGCAAGCTCGTCGCAATGGACCCTCTAATCCATGTATAAAATCTTATATAATATAGGTGCTAATTTTGCTTGTAAAGGGAAAGCAAATCCAATACCATATTTTTAATTTAACATGACTAAATTAGTAGAAAAACATGACTATATGAGTATAAAATACCATAAGTCTAGAATACTATAAAAATAATTAATTTGAGTTAAAAATAAACAAGAAAAAATACCTAGGGCCTATACATGAATTGAAACAAGTAATCACAATTCACAAGAAGGCAAGAACCAAGGACATAAACTAAAACAACTAATCGTAGTTCATGAGAAGGCAAGAACCAAGATGCCGCTGTTGTGGAGCCCAATATGGTCCCGGTCGCCATCGTCGTACGTTGTTCTCAGACTCGGTGACATGGCTCGTCACCTCGTCCGACTCCACTTGTGTGCATCAGGACTCGGCCGCCGGCGCGTGTTTGAGCGTGTCGCGAACTTGCAAGTCATAATGTGTAACCAACACTACGGCGCAGCTCCTCACCTCCAATATGCCCAAGGCGGGCAATGGTGAAAACCGGGAAACAAAACTAGAAAGGTCATCAATCTTCTTTGGCTAGTTAGCTACTTTTTTTGTCTCTCTTTTCGTTAGTTTGCTAATATCTAATGGACTATAGGACATAAAGGTTTATATACCTAGGCTAGGCTTCCTTGCCTGAGCTCTGGGCCATTGTATATCATGCCCTCACCCTAGGTCTGACAATGGAAGGTCTTAGTGCAATTTCAGTTTAACCACTCTTTTCTATGTAACTCTAAATTATTGAAAAAAATAGAATTTTGCTCTTACAGCATGTGGGTTTCACCTAAATACTATTAAAATTTGTGAGCTTCGTTAAAAGATTTTAATGAAATGAGTCCATCTCACTATAATGTCATTTCTAGATTTAAACCAAGTTGTCACCTTCATCATCTTCTCACACTATAATACCATTTCTAGAAGCCCAATTGTGGCCTTCATTCATCCTCTCTCGCTCACACAGTCACATTTGGAGTAGGCAACTCTCTTTTTTTTGAGAAAGCCATTTGGCGCACTTTATTGATTTTGCAAGACAGTTACATCGTTCACCAAAGCTCCTAGCAGAAACCTAGGGGGTTCATCGACCCAATTACATGTAAGCTTCTCCTGAAGCGCAACTCTAGCTAATTCATGGGCTACACCATTTGCTTCACGATTACAATGTTCTAATGAGATAGAAACAAAATCAAGCCACATCAGTTCACACTGCTCATAAATTGGACCACTGATTGTAGCTGTGAAACCCCCTTGTCTCATTGTTTGCACTACCTCCAAGCAGTCCGATTGAATTCTTATTCTATTGCATCCCATTGTCTGAGCTAAAGCTAGACCTTCTCTAAGTGCAGTCACTTCAGCAGTAATAGCATCAGACATGAATTCAAGGTAGCTTACCCTAGCCCCCAGGAATGAACCCGTTGAGTCCCTTATAATCACACCTGTTCCTCCCGATCCGAGTTCGGGTGTATAACTTGCATCTACATTCAGTAGTAATTCCCCTTCAGGTGGTCTTCTCCAGCCTTCTTCTTTCTTGCCAGTTCTCCCCACCTTCTTCAATGATCTCTAATAGTTCGTTGTTAAAGTTGCAATGGACAGTGCTGCTCTTGTTGGATTTTGAAAAGTTTCCCCATGAGTTAACTGCCGACGTTGCCACCAGATATACCAACCTCCCGTGAGTATTAATTCAGCAAGCCCAATGTGATTCAGTTCATCAATCTGCTTTGGCCTCGTAATCATCTCAGCAACAACAACTGACCCCGAAGGGTGAAGAGATAGCGTCGAGTTGATATTGTCAGCTACTCCCAGAATTCTCCAAATCTCTTTAGCTTGGTTGCACTCGAACAGAGCATGTTTAATGTCCTCACAATGAGATTGACAAGCAGGACAACTGCTTGAATTTTCTATATGTCGATTTGCCAGAATACCTTTACATGGAATGAGACCATGTAACACCCTCCAACCAAAGATTTTTATTTTTGCTGGCACCTCCAGTTTCCATAGCTGAGACCACACCTTATCATCACCTATTCCACTTGCTTGTTCATTAATTCTATTTTCTCCAAACTTATGTAGCCATTGTAGATGATAGGCCTATCCAACTGAAAAGAAGTTATTCTTTGTGTAGTGCCACGCCACAATATCTTCTCTTCCATCTCATAGAGGAATCTGTAATATTCTGTTAACATCAATTTCTCAAAACATAGACCTGATTAGTTGGATGTCCCAGGCACCCGTGATTGGGTTAATGAGTTCCTCTACTCTTGTAATCAGACTATTTCCTCTCGGTGTTACAATCTTCAAATTATGACTTGATGGGATCCAATTGTCCTCCCAGATTTTTATTTGGGACCCATCTCCAACTCTCCAGATACACCCTTTCTTGAAACACTCCAAACTAGCAATAATACTTTGCCAAGTAAATGAACATCCCTTTTTCAGCTTTGCATCCAGTAATCTTCCATCTGGGTAATACTTCGATCTTAATACTCTGGCACAGAGTGAGTCCGGTTCCACCAGCAACCTCCAGATTTGTTTAGCCAACAGTGCTTTGTTAAAAGCTTCTAGATCTCTAAAACCCATACCTCCTTTACTCTTTGGAATACATAGTTTCCACCAAGCTTTCCAATGTATCCTTTTGTGATCACCGTCATCACCCCACCAGAATTGGGATATGGCGTCGGTTATCCCTTTGCATATGTTTTTTGGGATTTTGAACACCATCATCGCAAACACTGGCACGGCTTGAGCCACTGATTTTATAAGGACTTCTTTTCCTCCCATGCTTAGTAGTTTTTCCCTCCAATCTTTTGTTTTTCCCCTCACCCTATCCACCAAGTACTGGAAGCAATCACTTCTGTCTACACCAACCAAAGCTGGTAGCCCCAGATACTTATCAGTTAAGGACTCCGTCAAAATATTCAGTGTTTCACAGACTTCAGCTTTTGTATCTACATCAGTATTCGGGCTAAAAAAGATACTTGATTTAGCATCACTGATCTTTTGCCCCGAGTTTGCACAATATCTAGCGAGCAAATTCTTTAGTACTTCAGCATTATTGTTATCAGCTTGCATCAATATCAATGAGTCATCAGCAAACAATAAATGAGATACAGCAGGAGCATCTCTACAGACTTTTACTCTCTGCAGCTCACATCTATTTTCAGCACCTTTCAACAGACTTGATAGACCTTGTGCAACAAATAGGAACAAGTAGGGTGATAGAGGATCACCCTGTCTTAACCCTCTAGTGGGTGTGAACATACCTGCCTTGTTTAGTTCAACCCAAAAAGCAAAAAGTTTTTAAGATTCCCTGTCACATCGAATCTTGCGGCACATACATGAAGCATTAAATATAGACAAAAGCAAAAACTAATTACACAGTTTAGCTGTAAATCGCGAGACAAATCTTTTGATTCTAGTTAGTCCATAATTAGATAATATTTATCATAAACAAACGAAAGTGCTACAGTACCGAAATCCGAAATCTTTTCGGAACTAAACAAGGCCTCACCTTATATCTTACAGATTTCTTCTATCAAAACTCTCTGCTGGGCTGCTGGCCGCTCTCGTCTCCGACATCGGGCCGCGCGCTCCTCCTCGGCTCGACGCCGAGCCGCGCCTTGCCCGCACCGTTGCTGGAGAAGAGGAGGCGGGCGGAGAAGGAGAAGAGGAGGGGCCGTCGGCGGGGACTGGTGACGGGGCCCGCGGAGGGCACCGGCGTGGGCCTTCTCCGCCTTCCCGCTGGGGAGGACGGGCGCTGGCGTGGGGTCAGCGACGAGGCGCCGGCAGGATAAGGGGACAGCAGCTTCTTGGGTCGCGGCGGATCTCGCGGGGTGGCCGTGCGACGTCGCCCTGGGGTGCCTCTGCCTCGACGCCGGTCCAACCGAGGCGGAGCTCATGCGAAGAAGCCGCTAGATCTGCCGGCCTCTCCACACCTGCCTCGACGCAAGTCCGGGAGGGTAGCGAGCGGATCGATGCTCGCGGAGAGAGCAGGGGCGAGGATATAAGGCTGAGCGGTGCAGAGTAGGTACGTTTGCCTTCGACGACTCCCCCACCTTCTCCGGCGCCTGGCGCCGGTACGCTCCGCTCCGCTCCACCTCCATTCCAGCGGCCCTCACCACCCTCACACCCCCTGTTTGCTTCTCCATTCGCAGCGGCATGGAGCGCCCGAAGAAGACCGCGGTGGCTGGCCTACCCGACGACCTCCTGGTGGAGATCCTCTCCTGCCTCCCCATCAACGAGATCCACCGATGCAAGTGCGTCTCCAAAGGCTGGCGCGACCTCATCGCGGATCCCCTCCACCACAAGAAGCTCCCCCAAACCCTCCATGGTTTTTTCCCTTCCTACGTGGGGGAGTTGGGATCTTTCATCAATCTGTCTGGGGGATCCGCGTCAACCTTCGACCCTTCCTTCGCCTTCCTCAAGAAGCTGCCTGGCATTCACAACATCTGGCTCAGGGCGTCCTGCAACGGGCTCCTCCTCTTTAGGCACAGCACCAGGCTTCGCGAGCTTGGCTATATTGTGTTCAACCCCGCCACTGAGCAGTGGGCGGCCGTGCCCAGCGAGCATACTCTGGCTGATAGGCCTATTCGCTTCAGCCACACCTGTTTCGTGTTCAATCCGGCTGTCTCCCCCTACTTCCATTTGGTCATCATCAGCGCGCGGGGGGTGAGCCTGGCAACAGTGCAATTCTACTCCTCAGAAACAGGGGTGTGGAGGCACACCCAGATTGACTGGGCTGAAGAAGTAGAGCTGCGAAGACAATGGAATAAGCGGGATCCTCAGATCAGGGGGTGCACCCCTTGTGCTGCCATTTTCAACAGCATGCTGTATTTGATCTTGACTGATAATCAGATATTTGAGGTGGATGTGGAAGGGAACACAAAAAGGATAATCCGAGCGCCATCTTCTGTGGGTGGGCGGGTTCATGGCTGCGTTCCGCTTTTCATTGGTCAATCCCAAGGGCGCCTATATTGCATCAATGAAGAACATTGGGCAGATGGTATCCCATCTGAACTGTCCAGTCGTGTTTTTAGAAGAGACTCCGATGATAATTCTAATCTACTGTCAATCTGGGTTCTTGAGGACTATGATACACAAAAGTGGGCCCTTAAGCACAGTGTGAGCTGTTCACGTCTGTTTGGAAGGACAGGTTTTCTTGGTTACAATGTTGTTGCCATTCATCCAGACAACAACAATTTCATGTTCATTGTATATCGGAAACACCAGCTGATATCATATGGCTTGAATAGCAAGGAAGTGCGGACTGTCGGCACATTTCAGGAATCCTTGCAGCTTCCTCCTTATGTTCCTTGCTTCTCGGACTTCTTATCAGTGGCACGGCATGAAGAGATACTAGGGGTTGGCGTGTGAGATAAGCGTGAAGGACGTTGCCAGGGCAGGCGACCGTGCAGTGGCCATTGATCACTCAGGACAGATAGCACGGAGGTGGGCAAGACGAACCCTGTAGCATCCGCTGTGTTTCTGCATTCGCTCTAGCATGCACAAGCTTTTGTATTTGCTTATGAAATAGGCTATCTGCCTGTGACTTATTTGTTTCATTTCTTATCCTCTTTCTTGAGACGTCTTATCTAATTAATACTGCAACCACTTCTACTACTGCAAGAAAAAACACACAAGGTTGCAAATTAAAAGTTGAGACATGTTTGTATGCTTCTTTTAGATCTGTGACCTGTCTCAGTAAGTGCTGGAATCACCAAAAAAGAAAAAAAAGGTTTGTCTGTGTTTGGGGTGGGGGGGGGGGGGGGGGGGGAGGCACAAAAATCTAATGACTTATGCTGTTTTGTTTCAAATCATATGTTTCAAATGCTGTATGTGATGTTTCCAGAATTCCAAACATCTTATACACTGATCTACTTCTTCTTACTTCTGTTGAGTTACTAGTGAGTGATTGGCTGTCTGTGAACTATATATTTTTTAATCTTCTCTGGGGCCTATGTTTATGGTGTAGTAATGAACTAAATGCAGCTTTTAAATAGTTTGCCAACGATGCATGCTATTGAAAGTTCAGTACCCTCGAAAGCCACCTACTCCCTTTGTCCCTAAATATTTGTCGTTTGCGCTTTTCGGGAAACAACTTTGACTAAATATATGTTAAAAAATATTAATATTTATGATACATAATTAATATCATTGGAAAGTTCTTTGAATCTAGTTTTTTAATAAATTTATTTGGAGATACAAATGTTACACGTATTTTCAACAAATCGAGTCAAATTTATGGCATGCACACCAACGGGGACAGTTATTTAGGGATGAAGTACCTGATAACATGTCATGTATAGTTTGCTGAAAATTTTTCTATTTTGTGCAGCTGAACAATAGCTGCCACCTGCCCATGTTGTAATGAGGATAGTTTGGACAGATTATTACTTGGTTGTTGATGCTGGTTCTAGATGTGTTGCTTATAACGATGTATTATATTTATATGTCGCCATTTTTTATAACAGCAATCAGCAGTTTAAACTTGTATTTGTAACCTGTATAAGTTAGTTTTGTCCACAGTATGCCACTTGAGAGTTTTTAAGGTGACTGATAGTTTGTTTTTATAAGCTCCAAATCATGCATCTTGTTTATATAAAGTTAAATTAGACCTAAGCTAGGTAATTAGGACTTTTGAAGGTAAAAACCTGAAAAGTTCAGGAAACAAATTTGAGAAAGGAGCCACTGCATTTTTCATGTGTTGTTGAAATGAGCGTGATGCTATCAGTTATCAAATTTACAGTTGCTGAGTCCATCTCAGGTTCAAAGCTACATGTGATACTATGCTAGCATGAACTCCTTAGCAATTGAATCTGTGAAGTCGACACCTAGCTTACGAATTGATAAAGCCTTATAAGAATCAAATTGTTTACTCTGTATCCTTCAATTTGCTTCCTTTCCCTCTGACATAGGTGAGCTCCTGTGTGGAAGGTTACATGATAGGTGAGCTACTGAGTCAGGAAGGTCTTGCTCGTATTGATTACTGGCTGCCATTTCTATAAGCATCATCTGAAAGCATTACTGCCTGTACCTTCGGATAGGAAATTTTTATAACATCTACTGAATTCTGATGCGTCTGCAAGAATGTGGAGGATATATGATGATCGAGTCCAAGTTAACTACTAGTAAATCCCAGCATCTATATTTTTATTTGCCCTCATCAATCTTCTTGATTCGATCTTCCATATGCTGCATGTCATGATAAATTTCTGCAGTTTACCTCTGTTTGCTGAGATGGTTGAATTTTTGTCTCTGATTTCTCTTTAAGCGTGTCATTCTGTGTATACTTGGTATGAGATTGGACCTGTTTGGTTGGCCTGCAACCCCAGGCATCTGATTTCGACTGCCTGGGGCCACGACCGCTTCCTAGACAGCAGGTTCACTGGAAGGCTCCCAAACAAACACATCCCTCGGTGCTATCTCTTTTATAGGGATGTCATAAACCCATAAACGTTCCTGTTCATCGTTGGGACAGGTTCGGAAGGTTGCTTGGAACAAAATCTGGAATGTCAGTGATTGGAACAGAATATGGAATGTCAGTGATTGGAACAGAATCTGTGCGCAGGATTTTTTGAGAAATCCCCATCACCATGCTTCCAGTTAGCGTGGATCGTGGATGAGCAGCACCTGGCTTTGTAAGTGGATAGAAGTATTTCTTATCCTTCTTTGTTTTACTACTACAGCTGTGTGGCTCAGTTTGACATTTCTAGGACATCAGCACAACTGCACCTGCCCATTTTTGGGATTGAATACAGAAATTTAGTATGTCCTACATGCTGACTGTTTTTATTACACAAGCTTCCTTCATTATCTAAAAAGAATCATCATGCCCTAGTTGTCTGTCCTTTTTCAAGAATTTGACCCCTTTTTCAGTAGGACTCTGCTCGCATGTATAGTTGCATATCTGAATATCTGATTGTGTGTGCACCTTGAATCTAAAAAATATTGACTGGGCCGTCATTTTCTATTGAAGCATTAGCTGAGCGCCCACTCAAGGGTACATACTGAAGAATTTCGTGACTTGGGGACCTGCGCTGTGATTCTGGATTGTGATGTTCCCAAGCTGAGCTGTGCATTCTGCAGTTTTGGTTTCTGAAACCGTATTGGTCGTATGTGCAGTTTCACTATGGAAGATTGCATGTAGACTGCAGAATAAAACTGGTATAATTCAGTCTAATTGTGTTCTGCATGAGGATTTGCGGTCACCATTCACCAACCAGAAGTTCAAGGACCAGATGAGATGACACGTCGAGAATGTAGCATTTCTTACATATAGCGTCAAATTATAAAGGGCTGTCTGGATGTTGCTAAAATATATACAACTGGACCGAAGAAGAAAGGGAAAGATGGCACCATGACCTCTTTTGCCTTCAGGATTCTGAATTCTGATGTGGCTTTTCTAGCGATGCCGTTGGGGAATTACTGGGTTACCCGTTACCTATACCCAAAAAATCATCCACCCCAATCCATCCCCAAAACTAGTGGTCTGACATAATGATCGTGGTGCCTTTCGAATAGAAGGTCACTGCTAGTGCTCTGACAAGAACCATTGGAAACCCCAAAACGTTTGAGGCATGCAAATGCAACTAAGCAATTGTGAGAAGGTTTCTGCACCAAATTAGATGGTAAACACTACCATGACTGAAACACCATATTTTAAAGAGGTTAATGGTAGAATTATATATATTCCAATTCCAATGAGATGTTAGAGAAGTAAGTTGCGAGTTGTGATATACTAACATGAGAAATGGAATTATTATCACAAGGTGAAAACCAAGTGAACTGAAAGACTCCGGCATGACTTATGTAAAATGGGAATCATCATGGAACTCAATTCAGATAATGAAGGCGCGGCGACAAGGGGCACAGCTGGGGCGCCAGGCTCTTCAGGAGCCTGTCTCGCGCTCCGACAGGGGAACGCGAGCGGGAGCACTCGCGGTCAAGGCACGGGCGCCATCAAGAGGGACGCCCGACCCGCGACGACCGCAGGCGCCAGCTGACTCGCGTGGCCAAGGCCACTGCGGCTGAGGAGACCACGGAGCCACGGGGACGCACCCGGCACAGGTCCACCCACCACCGCAGGAACAGGGTGCGACGCTCCCCTGCACGCCACCAGCCCAGAGAGACCTCCACCGAGCCGCGACGACGCTGCAACCAAAGGTTCTACGCTGCGAACTCAGATCGACACGACGACGGCTCCGCAGGGATGTCTACTTCAGCAACTCGCGACTCACCTGCCCTGAAACGTCTCCTGTGCGCAGGGACATCGAGACGCACAGGGAGGAGGCCTCGGCGCCGGCGCCACTTCCTCTCGCCCCGGCCCAGCATGCCGCAACCATGGGACGCTCCCCTACCCGGCTTGTTCATCGGTTCAGGCCGGGTGTCGTCTACACCAGGCGCCGGCGCGGCGTGAACACGCAACAGCAAGCGACTGCAACGCAGCAACCAGCCAACAACGACGCGATGCATACATTCGCACAAGCAATGTCGCGCCCCGTCCAGGCTCCGATACTCCGAGCGCCGCCACAGTCCACCAGCAGGGCGCGCTGCACAAGAAAGCCAACGACATCCACTCGTAGAAGCCTTCGCATTGCGGCGAAGGACTGACCAAGAGGAGATGCACAGGCCAAGGCCAGACAAGTGCTGATGAAGAAACTGGGGGTCCCTGAAGACGATTCACCAGATGACCGCTTCCTGCACTACCTCAACATGTACCAAGGCCCCCTCTCCGACGACGCGATCAAGGCGATGACAGCGCTATGTGGCCTCGACGAAGCGCCTATCATCGACAGCGCCCAGCTCTAGGCGCCTGCTGCTCCACATCGAGTCCCTGCAGTCTACTCATGTCATTTAGAACTACTTGTATCAGTCTGCTCGTCGCTTGTAACGCCCGCTCGCCACCCCCCTGGGTGCTGATGGTAGAAGCCAGGGGCCATACACCGCCACTGCATCCAAGGGATATGCGAGCCGTTTTAGTCTGTCGTCCTCAAGGTCCAGGGAACTGCACCACATTGTACCTTCACTTCCATCAGGCAGCCAGCGGCCTTCAATCTTGCCTGCCTAGGAGGTGCCTCTGTATGCTAAATGCTCCAACTCCTCATTCTCTGCAATATGAATCGAACCAGGGCTACTGTCTGTTTCCTTATGGCACAAAATAATTGTCATCTTCTCAACTGGAATGTAAGGGGATTAAATAATAATGCCAGGAAGGATGCTGTTAATGAACTGGTGAGAGACTCCAATGCCACAATAATTTGCCTCCAAGAAACCAAACTGCAGGTTATTGATCAGGCCACAGTGCTGCGCATTCTAGGAGCAAACTTCGTTAACTCCTTTGCAGTATCACCGGCCGATAACACTAGGGGAGGAATCTTGCTGGCGGTTAACGAAAACCTCTTCGACCTCTCCGATGTGGTGCTCTCCCCGCATACCATCACAGCAGCAATCAAAATGAGAGCTGATGGCGTACAGTGGCAAATCACCACAGTCTACGGCCCTCAAGGAGACGACCAAAAACTGCAGTTCCTCCAAGAGCTCCAGAACATCCAACCGCCCAGCCATGGCCGATGGCTGGTGCTAGGAGATTTTAACCTCATCTACCAAGCCCAAGACAAAAACAACACGAATCTAAACCGTCGGCTCATGGGCTCCTTCAGATCAGCGCTAGACAACATGAACCTAAAGGAAATTCGACTTAATGGGCGCCGATTCACGTGGACGAACGAGCAGGACAGTCCCACCATGTCTCGCATTGACAGAGTTTTCTGCACCCCGGACTGGGAATTTCTTTTCCCGTCTTGCTTCCTCCACTCCCTGCCTTCACTTATGTCAGATCACACGCCCCTACTCCTGCACGGCGAAATGGAGCACAAAAACAACCATCCTTTCGCTTCGAGAATTTCTGGACATCCATGCAAGGATTCCAGGAGACCGTTCAAGAGGCTTGGAACAAGCCGATCAGCTCCTCAAATCACCTAAGACGACTGCATACTAAACTGTCCAGAGTAGCCAAGGCCCTAAAAAGATGGCGAAAAGAGAAAGTGGGGGACACTAAGTTGCAGCTAGCCATTACTAAAGAGATCCTGCTGCAGCTAGAATTGGCACAGGAAAACAGAACGCTACTGCCACAAGAGCTCGACCTAAGACGACGCCTTAAAATTCGTAGCACGGGGCTTGCTGCCATCGAAAAGGCTAGAATTCGCCAAAGGTCGAGGCTCACACACATCCGCACCGGTGATGCAAACACAAAATTTTTCCACATGAAAGCCAATGCGCGGAGGAGAAAGAACTACATCCATGGTCTGCGCACAAATGACGGCATGGCTTTTGCACATAACGACAAAGAAAAAATAGTTATGGAATATTTCTCAAACCACATCGGCTCAACGCCTTCGAGGCAACAAACCTTACCATGGCAAGCCCTCGGCTATACGCCACAAGACCTATCTGAGCTAGAACTGCCATTCTCCCATGACGAGCTCAAGGAGGTGATCCACTCCATGCCCATTGACAAAGCACCGGGGCCGGACGGTTTTACTGGAAAATTCTATAAGTCCTGTTGGAAAATCATCAAGGATGACATCTTATTGGCCCTCAATAGCCTGTACACAATGAACGCCAATGGGCTGCAGCTCCTTAACACCGCCAGCATAGTCCTACTCCCCAAAAAAGGAGACGCCATGGACATCACAGACTACAGGCCTATCAGTCTAATCCATAGCATCGCCAAAATTTTCACCAAAATTCTCGCCAACAGGCTAGCACCAAGACTGGGCTCCATGATATCCAATTGCCAAAGTGCTTTCATCAAGAAAAGGAGTATCCATGACAATTTTATGTATGTCCAGAACACGGTCCGTAGACTTCATAAGCTCAAAGTGCCCACCCTGTTCCTCAAATTGGACATCCACAAGGCGTTCGACGCGGTAAATTGGTCCTACCTCCTAGAAATCATGCAAGCGCTAGGTTTTGGACCAAGATGGAGAGAGTGGATTTCTATCCTATTCCGCACATCCACTTCGACGCCGCTTCTCAACGGACAAAGATGCCCGAGCTTTGGACACCGCAGAGGAGTACGCCAGGGGGACCCCCTATCCCCCATGCTCTTCATACTTGCCATGGACCCCCTGCAACGGCTCCTGGACCTTGCCACAGAACAAGGTATCCTATCCGCACTACCACCATCTGCTGCCAAATGGAGAATTTCTATGTATGCAAACGACGCTGCAGTCTTCACGAACCCCATCAAGAGGGACCTCGACGCCATAAAAATGATCCTACACTTATTTGGAAACGCATCGGGCCTGCACATAAACATACAAAAAAGCTCGATTCATCCGATAAGATGTCAAGAACTCGACTTGGATCAAGTCCTGGCCGACTTCCAAGGGGTAAGAGACTCTTTCCCATGCCACTACCTAGGCCTGCAACTACACATCAGGAAGCTGCAGAAGGTCCACATTCAGCCACTCATCGAGCGCATAGGCCAAAGGCTACCGAGTTGGAAAGGAAAATGGCTAAACCGAGCAGGCAGGCTTACTCTGATCACTTCCGTGCTCTCTGCAATGCCCACCTACCATCTCACTGTCTTCCCACTAGCGGCGTGGACAAGGAAAAAAATCGACAAAATTCGAAGATCCTTCCTGTGGAAGGGGGAAGAAAACGCCAATGGTGGACACTGTCTTGTAAATTGGCCCACGGTAGCAAGACCAAAAGATTTGGGAGGCCTAGGAATACCAGATTTAGACAAATTTAGTAGAGCTCTGCGGCTACGGTGGCTTTGGCTTGAATGGACAGACAATTCCAGGCCATGGTCAGGCACGGAAATTCCCTGCAATAGGGAGGACCGGCTGCTGTTTCAGGCATCCACAGTGATCACAATTGGTGATGGCAACAAGGCCAGATTTTGGACTGACGCCTGGCTAGATGGAGAAGCCCCCATGAACCTTGCCCCCAACCTATTTCAAATGGTTGCAAGGAAAAGAAGATCAGTGAGACAAGAGCTGCAGAACAACAATTGGATGAGAACATTCATAAACCAAATCAGCACGGCCCAACATATGGAAGAATTCATATCCATGTGGATTAGAATCCAATCAATACAGCTCCAAGAAGGCAGCACTGATTCGATCACTTGGAGATGGACGGCAGATGGCTCCTACACTACCCGCTCAGCATACAGAATACAATTCAAGGGCGCCTACAGCATATTCAGCCCAAAACTGATCTGGAAAGCAGACACGGAAAATAAATGTAAGGTCTTCATGTGGATTTTTATCCAGGAAAAGATCCTAACAGCAGACAATTTACAGAAACGACATTGGCCCTACCATGAACACTGTGCACTTTGCAATGGCCCCCTTGAGACAGTCGTGCATCTTTGCTTCAACTGTGGTTTCGCCAAAGCTGTTTGGAACCAAATCTTCACTTGGGAAGGAGTCGACATAGAGCTCCTGCAAATACAGGATGAGCCCATTCACTTCCGCACTTGGTGGGAGCAAACTGCACCACAAGTCAGCAAAGACCAAAGAAGAAAATTCAATGGCATGGTCATCTATACCTGCTGGAACTTGTGGAAAGAACGTAACCGACGTATCTTCGACAATGCATTTCAATCAGCAAGGGAGGTGGCGATGAGAATCAAGGAGGACATCGACCAAAGGAGGAGGGCCCTGAGGATAATTGGCTAGAGCTCTGCCCACCCTTTTTATTTTGGTGTCTCCTCCCCTCCTCCTCTCTTCCCTTTCTGTTGCCTCTGAACTTTTTTTGCCTCCTTAAGAGGTTTGCTTGTATATACTTTCTTTCATCTAATATGAAAGGCAGAGCTCCTGCCAGTTTCTTCAAAAAAAAGTGAGTTTTGAGGTTTTAGCTAGTTATATTAGCCGATAAACCAATGAAGAGCTCACCTGAACCCAAAAAGCCCAGTAGCAATGCTCCAGGCTGCCAGCCCACCAAGCAGTGCGCAGCGCCTCCCTAACAGCCCAACCCAATTCTCAAAAAAAAAAACAGCCCAACCCACTTGTAACAGCGCCCATCCCGTCCCGTGTCTGCCCGACTGCGCGTCTCGCCTCCCTCTCTGTGGCGAGCGGCATGGACCGCGCCAAGAGGGGCGCCGTCGCCGGCCTCCCCGACGACATCCTCGTGCAGATCCTCTCGCGCGTTTCCGTCAAGGACCTCCACAGATCCAAGTGCGTCTCCAAAGCGTGGTGTGGCCTCATCGCCGACCCGCTCCACCGCAAGGAGCTCCCGCAAACCCTACATGGGTTCTTCTACGGCGGCGGGGGATACGAAGGTGAACACAGCGACAGCGGCGAGGACAGTGAAGAAGACGTCGACGACAGCGCCAGCGACAGCGACACAACAGAAGACGACGTCAACGGCGACGATGACGAAGAAGACGACGGCAAGAACCAGATCTTCACAGGGTACGGTCACTTCATCAACCTGCTCGGGAGATCCGCGCATCTCGTCGACCCTTCCTTCTCCTTCCTCAGGAGACTACAGCTACCCGGCATTGGCAAACTCAGGCTCTTAGGCTCCTGCAATGGGCTTCTCCTCTTTGGGCACGACATCGATTTGGATAGCATGGGGTTTATCGTCTGCAACCCCGCCACCGAGCAATGGGCTGCTGTGCCCTGCAGCCAGAGCCGGCCTCCGACGGATTGGCATCTTCGAGCAAGCCAAACCTATTTGGTCTTCGACCCGGCTATCTCTTCCCATTTCCATCTGGTCATGTTCTTGCAGGAGGATCGGAGACCAACTGTGCACGCCTACCACTCTAAAACTGGAGCATGGAGTCACAGCGACATTGACTGGACTGAAGAAGAAAAGAAAAGATTGCACCTTGACCTCTGTTACCTTGAGGCTTACGGTGCGGCCGTAGTTAATGGCATGCTCTATTTGGTCGAGGAAGATCAGATTTTTCAGGTGGATTTCGAAGGGAAGACACGTGGGGTCATCCCAGCTCCATCGTCAATTGTTGAGCGGAATCCTGATTACAATGCAATTTTCCTTGGTCAGTCCCAAGGGCGCCTGCATTGCGTCAATGAAGAGTGGGGTGCTGAGGATTTCCCCTCTGAACTGTCCAGTCGTGTTCATATAGGAGGTGCTGATGATAACGCTCTACTGTCCATCTGGGTTCTTGATGACAATGGTACACAGCAATGGGTCCTTAAGCATAGTGTCAGCCTTTTGCATTTGTTTGGGAAGCTTGGCGAATCTGGCTTTGAATACGGTGTGGTTGCCATTCACCCAGACAGAAATTTAGTGTTTATTATTCAATATTGGAACTGGCAACTAATCTCATACGACATGGACAGTAAAGAGGTGTGTGCGCTCGGCACTCTTGAGCATGAGTGTACAAGTGTTACTCCTTTCGTTCCCTGCTTCTTAAACTTCTTGTCCAATTAATACTGCAAGGAAGCTGAGACATGCATGTACTAGGTTACATATATGCCAGCAGCCAGTTATCCTAATTAATATAGTTTTCTAAGTTTCCCAGACTATGTTGGTTTGCATTCAAGTCAGTATGAAATGCTACCTATGGTGTTCCCAGAATTGCAATGAACTCTGTTTTTGTAGTCTGACTCTGCTACCAATGTCGGTTTGTATTCAGCTCATATGTTTCAGGTTATAATAGCGAGTGAGTGCTTAGTGTATATTTATTGTTTGTTCTTTCCTGCATTAGTTGTTTTTTCGCTGAATGCTAAAGTAATAAGGTAAATGTACCTTCCAGATAGTAAACCAACAATGCATGGCTGAAAGCTCGGAACTGAAACCTGTGCTGTGTTAGCCTCAAAAGCTTTCAACCGGATTGCATGACATGTCTAGTTTTCGGATAAATATTCCAATATATGCAGCTGAATAGTAGTTGCCATATTGTAAAGAGGATGCTTTGGACTGATCATAGCTTGCTTGTCAATACCAGTTACTAGAAGTGTTATGGAAGAACCATCTCATTCTATTTATGTGTAGACAGTTGTTTGTTATACAGCAATCAATTTGAGCTTGTATTTGTGTATGATATATACAAGTTAGCTCTGTCTGCAATATGGTACTTGAAAACTTGGATGGCCTTTCACCTGAAATCCCCAGTGTCCAATGCACCCACACCACGTTGTTATATGCTTGGAAATTATAGTGATCAGGAGGCAAAAAAAACTTGGAATGTCAATGAAACAATTTGAGAAAAGGAACCCTCACCATTTTTGCTTGTTGATGAGATGAATGTCTTGATTTCACCTGATCTTAAAACTACATTTGGTGCAATTTATGCAGGTACAATAAAACACATACTTCCTTTGTTTCATATTATAGACCACTTTAGGTTTGTCCTAAATTAAACTTCTTTATATTTAACTATGTTTATTGAAAAAAAAATACACTAGCATCTATAATATAGAGACGCCGATGGTTAAGCTCTACTGTCCATCTGGGTTCTTGATGACAATGGTACACATCAATGGGTCTTTAAGCATAGTGTCAGTCTTTTGCATTTGTTCAAGGGGAAACGTAGCGAATCTGGCACTGAATACAGTGTAGTTGCCATTCATCCAGACAGAAATATGGTGTTCATTGTTCAATATTGGAATCTTTACTTGACGAATCCTGTACCATAGGATCTAGCAGCTCATTTGGCCACGTGTAAGCAAGAAATCTCCAGTATCTTCTCCACCGTTGGATCTAAATCGGATGTTGAAACGCAGGTACGGCTAATGCTTTCCAGAGCCTTCGTCTCGAGCGCCATAAAATGCTGGGTTCGAGGTCCCCATCTTCACGCTACCTTCCAAGGCGTTTGTTTAGTTGCCACAAAACTTTTTAGATTTCTCATCACATAGAATCTTTAGACATATGCATAGAGCATTAAATATAGATAAAAATAAAATATAATTAAACAGTTTACCTATAATTTGCGAGACGAGTCTTTTAAACCTAGTTAGTCTATGATTGAATAATATTTGTCAAATACAAACAAAATTTCTACAATATTTATTTTGCAAAAAAAATTAGAACTAAATAAGGCCCAAGTTTGCCACCAGCCTCATTACTCCGTGGCGCTGCCTCATTGCCCGCCTCTACCTGCTCGGGCAGCCGACAAGCAGCCTCAATGCATCTCTCTTATGTTCACGATGATATGTTGCCTTATACAGTCGCACTCGGAAGTAATCGGAAGCCATAGATGTAACTATAACAATTATTGTCCAATCATAAATTATTTGAATTTAAAAAATTGTCTCATAAATTATTCTCTACTTGTATTTTAGTGATGGGATAAGTGTTAAAAAAACAGCCCAAACCAAATAGGATCTTACTTAACATATGTATAGTATAGCTAACAATACTCCATGCTATATCAACATCAAGTAGATTGATTAGGAGCTCAATCAAAAACTTAAATGAATAGAGATCCTCAACAATTTACATTCACTTCACTAAAAGAAAAAAATCGCTTCTATCAAAGCGGGATATATGAAAGCCATAAAGCAGCTTTAATTGTTTTTTATTTTTATTTTCACTCCCTATTGTCACTGGCCCAGTCACAACGGAGGCACGGCAAAGCCGTGCCCCTGTTTCTAGTTGGCATCTAATCCCATACGACATGGACAGTAAAGAAGTGCGTGCTGTTGGCATTCTTGAGCAGTAGTGTAGACGTGTTACTCCTTTCGTTCTCTGCTTCTTAGACTTCTCCAATTACTTTGCAAGCAAGTTGAGACATGCAGGTACTAGATCACATAGTATGCCAGTAGGCAATTATCCTTATAAATGTAGGTTTTCGTTCAAGTTATATGTTCCAAAAAAAATGCTACCTATGGTGTTCCCAGAATTGCAATGACTCTGTTTTCATAGTCTGACTCTGCTGCCATTGTTGGTTTGCATTCAGGTCATATGTTTCAGGTTATAATAGTGAGTGCTTACTGTATATTTATATTTTGTTCTTTCCTGTATTAGTTGTTTTTTGCTGAATGCTAAAGTAATAAACTAAATATAGCTTCCAGATAGATAACCAAGAAACTTGTGTTGTGTTGGCCTCAAAAGCTGGCAACTTGATTGCATGACACGTCTAGTTTTTGGATAAATATTCCAATATATGCTGCTGAAAAGTAGCTGACATATTGTAACGAGGATGCTTTGGACTGATCATAGCTTGTCAATACCAGTTAGTAGAAGTGTTATGAAAGAATCATCGATTGTTTGCTTGGACTTATCAGCCGAATCTGCTAGCTATTCAGCAGTGTTTTTCTCTCACAACAAATCAGCCAACGGTACTTTCTGCTATAGCTTATCAGCCAATCGTTACTTTCTGTCATAGCTTATCAGCCAACCGTTACTTTGAGCACTGTATCCTATATATACAAGTTAGCTCGGCCTGCATGCAAATGATACTTAAAAACTTGGAAGGCCTTTCACCTGAAATCCGAGTGACCAGTGTACTGATAGCGCTTGCTGTTATAAGCTTGGAAATCTGGAGGCAAAAACATATGAAAAGTCAAGGAAATAATTTGAGAAAAGAAACCCCGCCATATTTGTTTGTTGATGATATGATTGTCCATTTCACCTGGTGTTGAAACTACATTTGGTGCAATTCCTGCAGGTATCGTTTCATATTGTAGGCCACTTTAACTTTATCCTAGATAAAACTTCTCTATATTAACTAAGTTTATTGAAAAACACACTAGCATCCATGATGTTGATATCCCCATTCAGTCTGTTTTGGTGTTGCATTTATTTGGTATTTTAGATGTTAATGTATTCCCTAAGAACTTAGCTAGACAAACTTGACCTAGCTAGATTGCCCTATAATTTAGAAAAGAGGGGTAGCGAATAAGCCCCCAAAGCTAACACCGGTAATCTTCAGAGTGACCTATGTTCTGAATTAGAATGATCTGAAGATTATTGTCTGATTTGTGCAATGTTTACTTCCCTTTTACTCTCGCTGGCACCGGTGTGCTGGTGCTAAGTTGGAAGCGTAATTAGCAGATCGGTTGCCAAGTCAGCAAGATTTATTGATTAGAGCAACTCCAGCCCAAGTCCCTAAATTAAGCCCTTAAACTTTTATTTTACGATTCCTGGTTATGATTTTCTTAATAAGAACCTACTGGTGCAGCGTTTCTGCTTTTCTGATGAAGCTAGGCTCAATGGCTCATCGAACTTTTCAATTTTCAGCGTCCCCTCATCAACTTGACTCGATCTTCACTAAACTCTAGTCGATGTGCCATGGTAAATTCTGCTATTCCCATGGTCTTGACACTCTTGAGATGGTTGAGTATTTGGCTTCGACTCATTATGTATGGCTCCTCTCAATTTTGCTTGTTTGCTGGACGTGGCGCAATTTTCTCTAGGGATGGATGGAAACCAGTCCTGTCCTCATCTCAATTAGAGTGGAATTAAACTAATAAATTTCATTTCAATCCACTTTTAACGTATGTGGATTGAAACGAGTACATGCGCATCTAAACAAGGCCTGAGATGGAAAAGGAGCTCAGCGCGTCCTAGCTGCCATTTGTTTTCGAAGGGTTTTAGGTAGTTTCAATATGACTGCTTCCTTGTTTTTTGCTGACTGCTAAAGTAATAAACTAAATATAGCTTCCAGATAGATAACCAAGAAACTTGTGTTGTGTTGGCCTCAAAAGCTGGCAACTTGATTGCATGACATGTCTAGTTTTTGGATAAATATTCCAATATATGCTGCTGAAAAGTAGTTGACATATTGTAACGAGGATGCTTTGGACTGATCATAGCTTGTCAATACCAGTTAGTAGAAGTGTTATGAAAGAACCATCTCATTCTATTTGTCTGTAGACAATTGTTTGTTGTACAGCAATCAATACTTTGAGCTCTGTATCCTATATATACAAGTTAGCTCGGCTTGCATGCAAATGGTACTTAAGAACTTGGAAGGCCTTTCACCTGAAATCCAAGTGACCAATGTACTGATAGCGCTTGCTGTTATAAGCTTGGAAATCTGGAGGCGAAAACATATGAAAAGTCAAGGAAATAATTTGAGAAAAGAAACCCAGCCATATTCGTTTGTTGATGATATGATTGTCCAGGTAATTCCACCTGGTGTTGAAACTACATTTGGTGCAAGCCGAGAAATATACCGCCCTTCATTTCATATTGTAGGCCACTTTAACTTTATCCTAGATTAAACTTCTCTATGTTAACTAAGTTTATCGAAAAATACACTAGCATCCATGATATTGATTTCACCATTCAGTCTGTTTTGGTGTTGCATTTATTTGGTATTTTAGATGTTAATGTATTTCCCTAAGAACATAGCTAGACAAACTTGACCTAGCTAGATTGACCTATAATTTGGAAAAGAGGGCTTAGCGAATAAGCCCCCAAAGCCAACACCGGTAATCTTCAGTGACCTATGTTCTGAATTAGAATGATCTGAAGATTATTGTCTGATTTGTGCCATGTTTACTTCCCTTTTACTCTCGCTGGCACCGGTGTGCTGGTGCTAAGTTGGAAGCGTAATTAGCAGATCGGTTCCCAAGTCAACAAGATTTATTGATTACGATTCCTGGTTATGATTTTCTGAATAAGCACCTACTGGTGCAGCGTTTCTGCTTTTCTGATGAAGCTAGGATCAATGGCTCATCGAACTTTTCAAGTTTCAGCATCCCCTCGTCAACTTGACTCGATCTTCGCTAAAGTCTAGTCGATGTGCCATGGTAAAATCTGCTATTCCCATGGTCTTGACACTCTTGAGATGGTTGAGTACTTTGGCTTCGACTCATTATGTATGGCTCCTCTCAATTTGCTTGTTTGCTGGACGTGGCGCAATTTTCTCTAGGGATATGGATGGAAACCATTCCTGTCCTCATCTCAATTAGAGTGGAATTAAACTAAATTTCGTTTCAATGCACTTTAACGTATGTGGATTGAAACGAGTACATGCGCATCTAAACAAGGCCTGAGATGGAAAAGGAGCTCAGCGCGTCCTAGCTGCCATTTGTTTTCGAAGGGTTTTAGGTAGTTTCAGTATGACTGCTTCCTTGTTCACGTGAGCTTTGGATCTGCCTGGCAACAATTTCTTAGAAAAACATTAGCTGACCTGATTTTTCTTTTCTTTAAAGAAAAATTTGCGGACTCCAGAAGCAAGATGCAAAAGCTAGCAACTGAATATTTTTGTGTCCTAATCCAAAAAAATTATATGTGATAAAACATCAAGTATACTAGGAGTATAATATATGCTGGGCCTTAATCCTCTGTGGTAGGTTTTGAGTGAGAAGTCAGCCCACAAGGGTCTGATGTTGCCAAGCACAAAAGCAGAGGCGCAGGAGGAGGCTAACAGGTTGCCGTTCCGTTTGGCTTGAAACCCCGTATCCGTAACGAGGCCGACAGACAGACAGGCACAGCGTGCCGTGCGTACGGCGGCGTGTGCTGTAGTAACTGTGGTCAGGTCACTACTCGACTCGGGCCTTGTTTGGCCTTGTTTAGTTCGCAAAAAATTTCAAGATTTTCCGTCACATCGAATTTTGGTCGCATGCATGAAATATTAAATATAAACAAAAATAAAAATTAAGGTCTTGTTTAGTTTCAAAAAATTTTGCAAAACAGGTACTGTAGCACTTTTGTTTGTATTTGACAAATATTGTCTAATCATGCACTAACTAGACTCAAAAGATTCGTCTCGTCAATTTCGACCAAACTATGCAATTAGTTTTTATTTTCGTCTATATTTAATACTCAATGCACACGTCTAAAGATTCGATGTGACGGGGAATCTGAAAAATTTTGCAAAATTTTTGGGGAAGTAAACAAGGCCTAACTACACAGTTTACCTGTAATTTGTGAGATGAATCTTTTGAGCCTAGTTACTCTGTGATTGGACTCAAATAAAAACGAAATGCTACAGTACCCAAAAACAAAAAAATTTCCCAAAAAATATTTGCAAAATTTTTCAGATTTCGCGTCACATCGAATCTTTAGACTCATGTATGGAGTATTAAATATAGACAAAAATAAAAATTAATTACACAGTTTGGTTGGAATTGACGAGACGAATCTTTTAAGACTAGTTAGTCTATGATTGGATAATATTTGTCAAATACAAACGAAAGTGCTACGGTATCGATTTTCCAAAAAATTTGGAACTAAAGAAAGCCTCGATCATCACCACCAACTAGATAAGCGGCCCATGCGTGAAAATGAAAATGTTGGAGCAGCAGGCTTGTGGTTGTGGAATAGTACAGGTACTCCTCCTATATGTGTCGATCCGGTGCGATGCACATGGCGTATTCAAAGCCGCTGGGGCCGGACTGGGACTGGGACGTGTGCGCAAGCGAGTTGGCTGGCTAACTTTGGTCCCCCATGGAATGGAAATATGGAATCTGTAGCGCTTCACGAATCGAAGCTTTGCGTTTGTCTTCGTCTTCGTATGGGGTGTCTTGGCATGGCGTCTACAGTACACGCAGGTTGGGCGCCGTCTATGTAAACCTGGTAGTGATGATTAGTACTTACTAAGTAAAATTAGGGTTAAAATAAAGACTTGGAAGACATCCGTCCGCGGTGGCGGTGGCGTGGCGTGTGCATACCGTACTAGAGTGGTCCAGCACTCCGGCCGGGCCAGTCAGGCGAAGAGAGATCTGGAGGTGGATCAGGCTCCCCCACCGTATCCGGCCCGCACGGTACGCGTGACGCACAGCACGGTCCGTGCGGGTGCGGCGTGCTACGTGGTGCTGAGCACCAAAGACCCGGGGCAAAGACCAGTACTACGCGACAAAGACCCGGGGCCTCCTGTGGTTGCTGTCGACAGGACACGGGCCATCACTTGCCCGACCTGCGCACAGCACGCAAGGAGTTGGTTGCACGGCGCCATCCGTTCCCACCGACCTGGACGGCTGGAGCACGCAGGGCACCATGACCATGGATTTCGACTGGACCGACGGTGTTAATCCCTCCGTCCCGTCCTAGTATATAAGGCGTAACCAATTTTTGCTCATGTCCTATAATATAAGGCGTGCTCTCTCACAAACATAAATACAGTACTACTAGTGCTTGCTGTGAGAGAGAATTAAATGTATTCTTGGTCTTTGAACCCGAAGTAGTTATGCCTTATATACTAGGACAGAGGAGTATACTAGTACCTGTTGTGTTCCCATCATCAGTCATCACGGGTGAATGCAACACTAGTAGACCCCACTCGTCATTCTTCCAAGAGTGGCCTTCCACGCCGTATACGTGCTTTTCTAGTAGTATATTTTAGCTTTTGTACTTTTGTACAGCACGACAGTAGTAGGAGTACTGTGCGTTTCACCAAGGAGGACGTGTATGTACTACTACTACTAGGCTCCCGCTTCACTGCTTCAGCATCTACCTAGCCGTGGCCCCTGGGAAACGGAGCCCCGAGTCAAACCCGCCAGTGGAATCAAGCCACCGCATCTGCGTCGACCAAGTCAACACACCCGAGCTGTGGGCCTTCCTTCCCCTCCCGCTCCGCCACCTCACCGGCTCACCCCTTCCTGCCATTGGCCGCCTTCTCCCTCTCCTCCTCCTCCTCCTCCTCCTCCTCTCCCACCCCCCGCCGGTCCACCGGCAGCCGCCCGTCCTTTCCCGTGCCCTCGCCCTCGCCGCCGTCGCCGTCCCGGAACCTCGCGTAGATGTCGCCCCTGTAGAACCTCCACGTCCGCCACACCAGCACCAGCGACACGGCCGCGCCGGCCACCGTCGCCGCCGTGATGATCAAGAAGGACCTCTTATAGCACTCCACCCCGAGGCACAGCTTGTCGTGCTTCCCTCCTCCACCGGCGCCGTTACGCTGCCGCGCGGCGGCGGCGTCGTAGAGCCTCCCGGCGACGCGCACGTTGAGGATGTACGACCCGACGGGGCTGGCCATGCCGCCGAAGTTGTAGAGCGTGGAGTAGTACTTGAGCCCGAACACCTCGGAGATGATGGCGAACACGAGCGGCCACTGCGCGCCGAAGCAGAACCCGATGACCACCGACGCCGCGTACAGCCCGTTGCCGACGCCCAGGGCGATCACCACGTGCCCCGCGCACGCCAGCAGGAGCACCGCCGTCAGGAGCACCGGGCGTGGCACGCGGTACCGGACCAGCACGGCCTCCGAGGCGTAGCCGGCGGTCACGCGGCCGGCGTAGTTCCAGATGCTGATGAGGGAGACGAAGGTGTTGATGCTCTTGGATGGGTAGCCCAGCGACTCCCCGATCTGCCCCATGTTGTCGATCGCCGTTAGTGTGCCGCCCACGCCGCAGATGGTCGCCACGAACAGGACGAGCATGTCTACGCTCACTAGTGCTTGTAGGATCGTGTAGTCCTCGCCGCGAGGTGGTGGACGGAACATGGTCCGCACGCACTTGCCCAACGACCCCAGGCAAGACGACGACGAGGACGGCTGCTCTGTTTTCTTGGTGGTGGTGGTGGTGGTGTCGTCCGTTGCTGCTGCTGACATCTGGAGGACGCTGGATGATGATGATGGTGGTGGTGGAGGAGGAGCAGTACCGGCACCACCGTCGTCGACGGTGATGGTGGGCGGCGTGGGGTCGGCGGCGTCGAGCTGGCGCTCGCGGTAGATCTTGTACTCCTGCTTGACGACGACGCAGAGGGGCATGAGGAGGAGGATGAGCAGCGGCGTGGCGGCGACGCCGAACGCGTCGCGGGAGAAGGGGACCTGATGCTGCACCACGATCATGACGAGGAGGAAGCACGCCAGCGCGATGGACAGGTAGAGGAAGCAGAAGAACGGGTCGGAGCTCGTCTCCTGCCCTCCTCCGCCGCCGCCGCCGCGCCGCCGCCGCCGCCGCGGAGGGTACGGCATGTACCGGATGGTGTGGACGAACACGACGGAGACCGCGGCGGGGAGCCACGCGATGAGGAGGATCAGCGACTCGGCGTCGTCGCCGCCGTAGAGCGCCTGGTACAGCTGCGTGTACACGGCGCCGCTGAGGCCGACGAAGCCCTTGAGGATGCCCAGCACCACGCCGCGGCTCTCCGGGAAGTTCTTGACGCAGGTGACCAGCGCGCCCGTGTTGGCGAACGACTGCGAGTTGGAGCCGACGAAGAAGTAGAGGCACACCAGCCACAGCGGCGGGCGCGACGTGCGGCCCGACACGGCGAGGTACACCATGAGGTAGCCGAAGAGGTTCATGCCGGCGCCCATGGCCAGCACCACCCACGGCGGCGTCACCTCGTTGATGAGGCCCGAGAAGACGCCCAGGTTGGCGCCGAGGTCCTTGAAGAAGGAGACCGTGTTGAGCGTGCGCTGGTCGTACCCGAGCGACGACTTGAGCGTGCCGGAGTAGCTCCCGAAGATGTACGTCGCGCCGGAGGCCGCCATGATGAGCAGGCTCGCGAACACCGTGAACCACCGGCCCAGGAGCACCTGCCGCGCGAACCGCCGCGTCAGGATCACGCCCAGAGGGTTCCCCGACGGCGGCGGCGCCGTCGCTGGCGAGCTGCTGCCGCTCGCGTCGAACACCATGGTGGCGCGCGACGACTGCTGGCAGCTAGCGCTCGCCCGTGCGCGCCCGGGGGAGCAGGATGTCCGGCGCGGGTGATGGGCGTTGGTTGGTGTCTGTTGGATGTGTGTTTATGTCTGAATTATTATGAGCTTGTTTACACACACACTTGCTGTTGTATTTAAGGAGCTGATTGAGGGAGAAAGGAGTGTGGATCGAGTGACGGGCTTGAGGCGTGCTGTGTTAGTGTGTTATGTCTCTTTCACACTGTTATTATCTTGAGGTAGGAGGTTAGGATGAACTGCCAAATTGAAAATTTGGATCTTGAGAAAGGTGCAATGTTTTATATCTAGAACTACGCTAACGTCTGAAAGAATTTTTGGGCGCCGTAGACCATGGAGTAAGGAATACAGCTAGGGGATTTCCTTACACCTGTAGCAGAGATTTTTTTTTTAAAAAAAAAACAGGTTTAACTGTTTAAGAATCTATTCCGTTTAGTCCTTTGGTGCCCTAGTGATGTTTTTGTACGTGTCGGTGTTGAAAATTAACTGAACAATTCAAAGACAGCACAAAAAAAAAACTCTAGGACAATTACTAGCCTACTTTTTTTTTTAATAAGGGCCTGTTTAGATTGGAAACGAAAATTTTTTGGGTGTCACATCGGATATGTCGGAAGGATGTCGGGAGGGGTTTTTAGAAACTAATAAAAAAACAAATTACATAGCTCGTCAGGAAACTGCAAGACAAATTTATTAAGCATAATTAATCTGTCATTAGCATATGTGGGTTACTGTAGCACTTAAGGCTAATCATGGAGTAACTAGGCTTAAAAGATTCGTCTCGCGATTCTTAACTAAACTGTGTAATTAGTTTATTTTTTTATCTACATTTAATGTTCCATGCAAGTGTCCAAAGATTCGATGGGATGGATGAAAAAATTTTTGGTAGGGAACTAAACAGGGCCTAAGTGAATTTATAGGAAGGATGTCTACCTATTGATTGCGACATTCTCAGTATATATATTTTTTAAAGTACAATGTCGTATTTTTAGATTCTTGATTGGAATCCAATTATCTCCGTTCACCCCTCTTTCTACACCTCTGTCTTTCCTTCCCTAGTCCTATCCCTTCTTTTATGTCTTGAACAAGGTGCCCTCAGTCTACCCATTCCACCATTTGTAGTGGCATAGGAGCCGTTAGATCCGTATCTGCGACCATTACGCCTCTTTGGCTAGTCATGATAAACTATATATCCCGAACAATCTGATGGCCTCCTTGTCCATTCCTCTATAGCCGAGGAACGAGAAACCCTAAGTCCCAAATCCCTTACCCTTACCATAATTGAGGTTACTAGAGTTTAATGTGAACCCTAACTCACATAATCTCTTACCCTTACCATAATTGAGGTTATTAGAGTTTATAATGACTTTGCCTAATAAGACCATGATGTGGCTGAGGATGTTAAAGACCATAGGCACAAATCTTTTTGCAAAACCATTTTTGATAGATTTTAGATGGAGTAAAGAAAAAAAGGCCAAAAATGACAATTGCCCAATTTACTAGAGGGAAATTGGAGAAACATGAAACTAGGGGGAGTGCAACAACAGTTAAGGACCAGTACCAAGACTCACTTAGGAAAGAATATTTGAGCAACTGACAAGAGCATCCAAAAACTTAGTCATAATCGTGGACCTTCTCATATATATAGACCATGGTCAAACAACTTTGACTTCCAAGCATTCAAGAAGGGAAGACTATATGTCATCTTTGTTGAGCGCGTTGGATGACCAAATGCACTACTCTGAAACCATTATAGCTCATCTTCCCATAAAAAAGATAGGTTGATAACGCTACCAATGGACTTTTGGGCGGGCGAATGATTCCATCAACAACCATCACCACACAAAAGAACATGAAAGACATAATGTAGAAACTATGGGCCATTGTGGAACAAGGGGGCTAGGTCGCTAGGAAAAATTCGAGGGGAGACAAATGTAGAAACACAACTAACTAGCTAGCAACGTGCCATCCAGACTGCAGCAAGCAAAGCCACATGACCCCGTTATGTGTTCATCCGCCTGCAGTTGAGATCTAGAGTTCCACGGGGCTGAAAGCGTTATTACTGGCGAACTTTGTCGAATTTGGTCTATGTAGCCAATTAATTGGCAACTAGTTGTAGTTGCAATGATAAACTAGGATTTACCCGGACGTACATGCATGCCATGAAGCCAAACCGCTTCCCACAAGATATCAGGTTGTTGCCTTCCTCGCTCCTAGTTGTATAGGCTTTTGGCGAAGCGCTAGGCTCTGGTAGTGGTGGCAAGGAGAGGGTTTCAACAAGGGTCTATAGACCTAAGAGTCGAGGTGAGTCAGTCCGAGCTCGATCACGCAACAAGGACTTGCATGGCGGCGGATCTGCAACTTGTTTTGTGTCAACATTTAGGAAATAGTGTACGGTGTTTGGTTGTTGTGTTGTGGCCTTTTAGGTTGTTATGGGGGCGTTTAAGACTGCTCAGCTATACGTTTTTGTATCCAAACAATTTTAGCTCCATGCACTATGTTTGAGAAGAAAAATGAATGGAGTCACAAGAGCAACTAAAGAAGTGCTCCACAACTGTACAGGCAAGAATCAATGCAGTCAGGTTAAGGTATTCGCAGTTGGTTTTGATAATATTACGAGAGAGAAAAAAAAAAAACGCATGGGAAGTGAGTGACCGTGGAGTCGCGCGCGCGACGTTGGCTTTTATTCGTTTTTTGTTTTCAAAAATTTCAAAGAGATGGCGACGCCCGCGTGCGGACTGCGGACCCTTTGTTGACTGCTCTGCGCTGCGCTGCGATTCCTCGTCGGCTCCAGCCGTGCAAAAGAAAGGAAAAGCGTCGTGCACCCGCCACCGGCCGCGGAGCGCGACGTGCGGGCGCGGTCCGTGAGGACATGGACATGGACATGGATCGGCATCCGGGCAGGTGTGGACGCTGGACCGGGAGACGCGCGTGGTTAATTAGGGCGTTAGGCCGGACGATTTGCGCCTTGCTTATAAATTAACTTATTATAGGGGCAGGTCACGCTGTCGATTGTCCTGTGTGTTGTTAAATTCATGTTGGCGCAGAGGTAGGTGCGCGGTTCGTGGCGTCTCCAATCTAGCGATGCCAGCCCAGCTTGTTAATGTGATCGGGGGTCGGAGTAGCTTAACTGATTGACGCGCGGAGTGACCCTTTACCCGTGCCTCCGGCGACTTGCAATCAGATCAGTGTGGCCACGCTGCCGTCCTCCTCGCTGCTATAATAATTAGTGTCTGATCATAAACTAACTAGACTAAAAATTCATGTAAATTGTATAATTAATTTTTTTAATCAATATTACATATGTCCAAACATTTAATGAGATGAGGTGAAAAGTTTTTTTCAGTGCAAATTAAATAAGGCCTTAGTACTGTATTTGCTACTGGCCCTCTACTGCTATTAGTCTTCAAGGGTGTTGTTTCCACAAATATTTTACCCTAGCCCATTTGACCGCGGCGTCCAAATTAATGCCGTGTGAATTACGCACTCATCAGCAAATTACTCTACTTTGCAGACCTATACTACCACATTCATCCCGCGCTTTTACCTACTCCGTTTTCTCAAGAAATGGCAGGCGCATTCTTTCCAAGCAGGAAATGGTTTGCATGCGACGTGTGCGCGCGCGGCATGCACGCACGCACGCATGATGCACTTTGATTTGATTATCCTGTTTTTGTGGTGGTTAGGCTGTTCCAGCTGCACAGTTTGGTTCTACGGTTTCTGCTGGGCAACCCGATGCAAACCTGGCTCATCTCATCAACAACATCTAGCGAGCAACAGTACGGATGGAATATATAGTTGGAGAGATGTTGTTTATATTATATTAATAAAAAAAATTCTGGTATTAGAGCAAGACTAATAATATAGACAACTGTTGGCTGTAAGGTTTTTTTTACAACCTATTCATATAGTGGTTAGTTCATCACTATTAATACATGACCCACTTGCCTCTCTCACAAACTTCATTGGTTCTTGTGCCTGAGCTGGTCCTAAGCATTTAGCCGGCTTACAACTTGTTATTATACTTGCTCTTATTAGACCGTGCTTTAAAATATGTAAATAGTTGGACAGTTGATTTTATATGTTGTCTCTATTTCTAACGTGTTTTCAAAACTAGTGTGTGTGGGCTTATCAGCCAAATCTGTCAGCTATTCAACAATATTTTTCTCGTACAATAAATCAGCCAATAGTACTTTCTGCCATGACTGCCATAGGTAGGATAGACAAAAGAGAAATGAATGAATGAATGGTTAGAATTAAATGAGACACGAAGAATGGATGGTTAGGATACATCTCTATACCAATCCCTATCTCCGTCGAGCCGGCACGGTCATCGTGCCGTGCGGTGCCGTGCCGTAGGCCGTCGGGAAGCTATGGGCCGTCGTTTCTAGCGGACTGTGGCTCTACAGGCTTCGTGCATGGCCTTCAACCCAAGACACGGTCCGTGGATCAGTTTTCGTGCCATGCCGGCTCATCAAGCACGATGTTTTTCCCGTGCCGTGCTGGCCCACGGCCCGTCAAGCTAAAAACAGTTTATTTTTATCAATATTTTCATAAGTGTTGTAACACTTTATTTTTTTATCAGTATATCAATTAACAACACATGTACAAGTTACAACTACGTAACAGTTTATATTTACTGGGTCGACCGTTGAAACAGGCCATGCCATGTGTCTGAGTGGCAACCTGGACATGGCCTGATCCTTCGGGCCGGGCTATGCTCAGGCTGGACCAAATCGCCAGGCCATAGGCCGGGCCATCCGAACACGGACTGCATGGCCATATATATATATAAGAGACTGGCTGGGGCGTGGCTCTATTACATTGCAGCTGCAGCATCTATTCTTTTGACTTGGCAGCGAGCGAGGCAGCCAGCCAGCCATCTCCTAGCACTGCTATCAATAATATCTTTTTCGTTTAGCACTGCTATACGAGCCGTTGTCGAAGATCACAAGTTTCTCTGTTCTCTCTGCAGTTGGTTGGACTCATACCGACTACTGCACTCGCATCGCCTTTGTTGACTGGTGAGGGAAAAACGCCACGACGTTTTTGATACAGTCCACACTTTCCCTTTTTCTTGGAGTACAAACAATATAATAGGCGTGTGCCGTTTCAAAAAATATATAATAGGCGTGTGTTTGTCTGTGTCCTTGTGTGTGTGTGTGAGCATGACACATTCACATGTATAGTTGTGACTACGCTGTCACAACTACACTCATGGGAATTCTACCTTGAACTTTATCAATGAGTTGTGACTATATTCTTTTTTGACTTTGGGGGCAACAGAGCACCATATGTCTATGCTTCCTACGTGGGCTGCTATGGTTTTACATTCTTTTTCTTCAAAATTTTCAGTAAAGTCATTCGGATATATATACCCTAAGCCTTTTCATATTATAGAAATATTTTTTTCCAAAACTACTTGAAACTTTTTCCCCTATTGCAAAACTGTGCAGAAAACTTTTGGCGAGAATTTTCTAAAACTAGGTTAAGGAGAAAATGCAATGCTGCGCTTCACATATCTCCCATTTATGTGAAAGCAAAAGGGGGTGTGCATTTGTGTGTGTGAGAGAATCGCCACATACCATGTCATGGATACATAAGTATTAGGTCGACGGTAAGCGCTCCACTGCGCCTTTTTTTTTTGAATAGGTGCAACCTCATATCATGCCGATTTACAAAGGAGAAATTTATTTTTCTAAAACAAAGTGCCACGAATAAACGACCAAAACAAAAATTATAGTACTCAGAAATATACAACTTTGCTCGCAAAATAATAATGCAACTTTATAGCTAATGATGTTTTCGTTTGGAATCATTTAAGGCCTAGAAATATGGTCCTAGCTTTTGTCCTTATTGAAAGGGGAAAAAAACTAAGGTTAAGCATGAATAGTGTTGAAGCTTCTTCTTCTTCTTCTTTTTTTGATAGAAAGGTCGTGACATCTTCATTAAATTTCTGATTAGATGGCCCATATGCAGTGAACAACGACATCCTCTGCAATTTGCACACGTTCAGTTAAGGCCTTCCCCAGATTAACGAATTCCTCTCGTGCCAGTATAGAAGAATTGTTTGCCATATGAGCTTAAAGACATTGGTCACAGTGCACTATACATGGACGTTTTTTTTTTTTTGACGGTCAACGGGGGGGAGTCGCTCCCCACCTGAAATTTGTATTACTCACGGGCCAAAATGCCTCTAAATTACTTTACATAGATCTTTTGTACAAGGTGCACCTGGACAGGCGTACACTAGGGTCACTTAGCACAGAGGAAGAAGAAACATCGTTTAGACTAGTGAAGACAGTTAACCTTCACCCTGCCTCGCCCGCTGGAAGGCGAGTGCCCAAGCCTGTGCGATATGCCTCTTGGATGCCGGAAGTCTGAAGGCCCACTGGTTGGCGGCATTTTTGCACTGCAGTAGTAGTGCTTGAACGCTGGTAGTATCCGTTCTGAAGATGAAAGCGTTTCTTGCTTTCCACAGTTGCCAGCAGCAAATTGCCAGGAAGGAGGAGAAAGCCTCTCGTGGGAAGGTTGGTGGGGGAGACCATGAGTGAATGAAGTCCAGGTCCCCGGGGTTTACTTGTATCTGCAGCCTCTGCCACAGCTGACCAGCGAGGTTGCACCCACAAACGATGTGATCTGCAGATTCTTCAGAAGCCCGACAAATTTCGCAAGTCGGGTCGTCAACCACGGTTTTGGAGAAGAGAACCGTTCTGCATTGGATCCTGCCCCTAGTTAACAGCCACATGAAGAGTTGGACGCGTGGAGGAGCGTATGATTCCCAGATGAATTTGGCCTTGGGGCTAGAGGGTTGGGTTTTTGCTTTGATCATCTTGTAAATGGCACCGCTGTCCAGGCTGCATTCTTGTCTTTCGAACACCGAATTCCTGGCATCACTTTGGTCTGATAGGTGCAGACTGCTTATCGCTTCCTGGGCATCCCGCAGTTCTTGTTGAGCAGCTGTTGTTAGCCTAGGAACCATAGTGTTCTGAATGCCAACATCAATGATTTCTTTGACGGAGGCCGACTGAAGTTTGCAGTGACTGAAGAGGGCCGGGTATACATCAGCAAGTGCATCATCTTCCAGCCAGACATCATTCCAGAAGGAAGTCGACTCACCGTTCCCCACGCTCGCCGTGGTGATAGCTTGGTAGAGAGGCAGAAGCTGCCTAAGTGTAGTCCAGTGGTCACCATGAACGTCTCCTTGCAAGTTTGCTAAGGAGATCTTATTCTTGACCCAAGATGACCAGGCTGACGACTGGGGACAGTGAAGCCTATGGAGGAGTTTGAGCAGCAAACAAATGTTTTGGATGCCAATGTCTCTGATCCCGAGACCACCTTGCTCTTTCGGGTTGCACACATTAGTCCAGGCGACAAGGCAGGAGGCAGGAGGCACCTTCCCCGATTTGTCTCCGGCCCAGAGAAAAGCTTTCCTGGTTTTATCCATTAGAGAAACTACCCCAGGAGGGATTTGTAGCGAGCCCATGATATATACCAGCTGTGAATCGAGTACAGAGTTAATTAGCACGGCTCTGCCCATCTTGTTTAGAAGGAATGCCTGCCATGAGCTTAGCCTTCTATCAGTTTTTTGGATGTAGGGGGTGAAGGCGGTAAGTGGTAATTTGTTCACTGACAGCGGCAATCCAAGGTACGTTTGGGGGAAACCCCCCCTCGAGCATCCGATCGCTTGAACACAGACACTAGCTTCCTGTTCCGCCATGTGAATCGGCACTAGAGTGCTCTTGCTGTAGTTGATGTGCAGACCAGTGGCAGCAGCGAAAGAGTCCAGAATTTCCCTGACAGCAGAGGCACCTTCCACGTCTCCTTTGAACACGAGAAGTGTGTCATCAGCGTACTGGAGCACTGCACAAGGGAGATCAGGCTCAGTTGGATGCTTGATCCTCTGCGAGCGTCTGATGAGGCATTGCAGGGTTTCAGCAACGATTAAGAACAGGTATGGGGATAAAGGGTCCCCTTGTCGTAGCCCACGCTTGCAGGTGATCCAGGGGCCAGCTGACCCGTTGACAAGAACAGCAGATAACGCTGAAGACAACAGGCACCTGATCCACCGGATCCAAGTGTCAGGGAAGTTCCTTGCCCTCAAGACCTGAAAAAGACCCTCCCAATTAACTGTGTCAAAGGCCTTTGCAAAGTCCAGCTTTAGAACAATTGCCGGCATTTTCCTTTTATGGCAAACTTGAACTAATTCCATTGCATAGACAAAAGTGTCCGTGATGGATCTTCCCTTGATGAAGCCAGTTTGATTTAGGTCAATGAGCTTAGGGATTTCAAGTTGCAGCCTTGTTGTCAGAACCTTGGAAATGATTTTCAGGCAGCAGTTTTGAAGAGCAATCGGTCTGAACGCATTGACCTCGACAGCCCCAGGTTTCTTAGGGATCAAAACCATGTGAGATCTATTCAGTCGCTGAAGTTCGATGTCACCCTGGTGGAATGCACACAGCAGACTGTGGATGTCTGTTTGAACCGTTTCCCAGGCCGCTTTGAAGAACATCGGCCCGAAACCATCCGGGCCAGGAGCACTATTCATGTTCATGGACAACAGAGCTTGCTTCGCTTCATTGGCAGAGAAAGCTTCAGTTAAGGTTGCGCTTGGGCAGTAAGACCCCGCGTATAGCTCGTTGAGGTCAAACGGCTGGCAGCTTCCTTGGACCCCAATGATGGATGAGAAGTAATCCGTCAGAGCAGCCACCTTTCCAGTGTGGTTCACAATTTGTTGCCCGTCAACCTGAACCTCTCTGATGTAGTTGGTTCTGAGTTTTTGGGTTGCATTGGCATGATGGAATCTCGTGTTGGAGTCGCCTTCTCTGATAACTTTCTGTTTGCTTCGCTGCTTCCAGTAGGCTGCCTTCATTCTGATATGTTGCTGCAGCATATGCCTGGCTTGGCTGCGAACCTGAAATTCTTGTGTCGACAGGTTCCGAAATTCTTCAAAGAAGTCGAATAATTGGGTGATAAAACGGCAGTTATTAAGGATAGAAGGGGGTGCCCTGTTACACCGAGCCCAAACCTTTGCCTTAGCCCTGGCCGACTTGATACGGGCGACAATCTGTCCGGCCGCATCGCCGACGTCGGCCACCGAACGCCAGCTCTCAAGGATGGAAGGAAGGAAGGTGTGGTGGTGAAGCCAATGTTTTTCAAATCTGAAGAATTGAGCTTTAGGAATTTCTGTATTTAGGGTTAGCAGCAGCGGATTATGATCCGAGGTGGGTCTTGGTAGAGAGGAAAGAGTGGCAATAGGGAAAAGGAAGTTTAGATGGTTGTTGGCGAATGCCCTGTCCAGGCGAGCTAGGATGGGAAAGGGTTGAAGGTTGGTCCAGGTGTAGAGCCTGTCCGAAAGTTCGATCTCGTTGATACAAAGGTCATTTATCGTGGAGTTGAAAGCACTGGTGAGGGAGGAGTTAATCTGGCCGTTGTTTTTGTCACTAGGCTGTCTAACAAGGTTGAAGTCACCGATTAGAATCCAAGCACCATGAATTAGGCTCGGCAGTTCCAGCAAGCATTGAAGGTAGTGGGGAGAAAAGGTGTGGTCCGAAGGACCATACGTGTTTGTCACAGTGAAATCGGTGTTGGAGAGGTTGCAAGCAAACTCACAGGTGATAGTGTAGGGTTTACAAAAATGGTTTTGCAGGGAAAAAACGTTTGGGTCCCAAGCAGTGAGAAGCCCACCGCGTGAGCCGTCGCTGGGCTGGAGAACAAATTTGAAACCGGGAGGCAGAAAAGTTTTAGCTTTGAAGAAATCAACTTCTCTTAGCTTAGTCTCTTGAATGCACAGAATAACAGGATTAGCATTGATGAAAGCGTTGCGCACAATGTTGCATTTGTCCGGGTCGCCTAACCCACGCACATTCCAGGAAATGATAGAAAACGAGCGGAACGAAGACGACGTTGGTTCGGTGTCGGAGTTCATGTCGTTACAGTCCCGCACCCGACAACAAGTTTCAAAAGCGAAGTACAAAGACTAGAAAACGAAAGATACACGGGCTTGCAGTCCCCTTTGGGACAGCCGGTAGAACTACCCTGAGAAAAGCTAGGCATTGTCGCTGGAATCCACCGCCGTGGCGCCCCCGGCGCCGAGGTCTAGCTCGGCCGCAGAGACGAGCTTCCTCAGCTCGGTCGCACTTAGGGGCAGGTTGTTCCTTGAGAGGATGTCCCGTTTTTTGATGTGCTTCTTGAGCTCCTTGGAACATCCTGACAGAGAGTTGAGCAGGGCCTTACGCTGCACAGCCTGCGTCGTCATGTCGATGAAGTTCGACGGTGCTTTGGCCGCCAGCCGCGAGCTTGCGCGCCGGGGAGGCACCGCCTGATGCGTGGAGCGCCCACGGCTCGCCGGGGCAGAAGCTTTGTCCCTGGGACGTCGTTGGTAGGTGATGATGGCCTTGGTAGATGTGCCCCGCAACTCAGCTGGAGCAGCAGTGTCGTTGGGGTCGTCTTGAATGGCGCTTATTGAGCCATTTAGCATTGGCGCCTGGAGAGCTTGGACATGGCGAAGCAGGACCTGCACCCGGCCGCCGAAGAGGAGGGCAGCAGCCATCACAGCTGCTGCGTGGCGACGTGCTGCGCCGTAACCACCTCTGACCCCCGACGACAGGGGGTCAAAAGGGAGGCTGCCATGGGCCTCGGAACGTGGCAGCCGTGGGTACATGGCGCTGAAGAAGTTCGGCTGCGGTCGGCTCTGCTGAATCGAGCTGAAAGGGCCTGGGGGTCCTAGGCTGGGCCCAGGTGATGGAGGTGACGGCGGTCCGAAGAAGGGCGAGAGCTCCCCCCTGCTGTTCAGTTGGAACTCACGTGGCCACACTCTGATGGGCATGATCCTGGCGACCGCCCCGTCACGGCCAGCACCGTTCCTTGCGGAAATCCGCAGCTCGAGGGGCAGGTCGAGGCGGTCATTGAGCTCCAGGAGCAGCCTCAGGGGACCGAAGTGCTCGCCCGAGAGGCATAGGGGGTCAATTTCCGCGACAGCAGCGAAGGCACGGAAACATTCCCGGATCTTGTCCTCGTACCAGTGTTCCAGGGGGAAGTCCACGACGGCCACAAAGGCAAGCCAGGTGGGCACCCTGAAGAACCTGTTGGCCATCTCGTGCGGCTTCTGCAGGAAAACGGTGAAACCGTCCCCAGCAATTGGGCTGAGCAGACGCAGCGAGTCTCGCGAGGCAGCAGAGGTGGTGCGTAGGAGCATTGCTCCATGCGAGGAGGGAAGCAGGTCAACGGGGACCAAAGGGGCGGCACCAAGGAGGGCCGCGCGGATGGAAGCACTGACCTCATCAGGGTGCACCGGCGGCTCTATGAACGCGTAAAGCATGCGCTCACAGAGGTCCGGCCTCCCTGGAGAGACCCAAGCGTCCGCGTGCGAAGCCCTCCCCTCTTGCCAGGAGAAGCCGTCAGAGCTGGAGTCGTCGTAGGCAGGATCACCGCTCGCAAACTCCTCCTCGGAAGAGGATGAGGGACCGGCTCCGATTCCCCGCGAAGGCCAGGATGCTGCGGACGTAGGCGGCAGGGGCAGCGGGCTAGGCGCTGAGGCGTCAGAGACCGCAGCAGGCAGCGAAGCCGGCGCACCCGCCGGGAGCTGATCCCCGACTCTGGCCACCTGGTCGACCAGGCGGACGGAAGCCGGGAGAACATGCTTGTCCTGACAAGGCGGCGACCCCGCTTTCCCAACGTCGGCCGAGGTGGACGGCACGCAGTTCACAGGCGCCATAGCAGACGCAGCGGCCTCCAGCAGCAGCGTGTCAAGCTCATCATCCGAGCTCGGAAAAAACGTTTCGGGAGAGGTGGGCAGGGGGGAGGACGTAGGCGGCAAGGGCAGGGCAAGGGGGGACGGTGAAAGGCGTGCGGAGGGTGAAGCATGGATGGTGCGCACGGCGGGTGGGAGACGTCGGGAGGCCACGCGCAGGAGACGTCGAAACGGCATTTTGCACTGGGGGCTGCGGTGGCCGGAGGAAAGGCAGGAGCGGCACCGAATGGGGTCACGGCAGTCCTGCACCTGGTGGTCTTTGGCTAAGCAGCGGAAGCAGCCTGAGAGGGAAGCAGGGCGAGTGACTGTAATAACTTGTGCCTGTTTTGGGGGAGCGGCGGAGGTGACTGCCTGAAGGTACGAGCGCGTGAGCGAGACTTTAGCAGCATTCAAAGCCGGGGCAACGTTAGCTACTGCCGCGGAACCGGGGACAAGACCGGTCGCAGCGGCCACAGCAAGGGGCAGAGGGCGCGAGTGGGGCAGAGTGAGGGCGGGAGAAGAGAGAAGATCTTGGGGGACCTTCCCAAAGCGGATTTTGGGCATGGCAGGGGGCGACGGCAGAGCTCTCTCACCTAGGTCAACTGTAATAACTTCGCTCGTACCTGGGCAGTTGGCCGGTTGAGTCCCATCAGGAGTTATCAGCGTAGAGGGTGGGTGGGGGAGACGTTCGAACGCGAGCCTCGCAGCGGCCATTGTCGGGTGCAGGAAGAGCTCAATGGAGCCAATGCGCAGAACACCCCGGACAACCAAAACGTTAGCAATGTTTCTACTCGCTACTGTCACCTGGAAGACGCCGACATCGATGCAGCGCGCACGCAGGCGACCCGGACGAGGAGCAAGCAAGAAACACAGCGAATTCTCAATGAAAAACCTGTTAAACTTGGCATCGCGAGAGGGAGGAGTTACCCAGATGGAGGCCGGGGCCGGAGACTTGGTTAGCAGGTCGGGGACGGCAGTGGAGAAGCACTCACGGAGGAGGAGGTTCTGGAGTTCGAACCGGGCAGGCGACGGTGGCACGACGAGGAGTCGCGGACGGACGAGTGTCGCAGCCGCAGCAAGTCGACTGGGGGCATCCGGCGACAGGGAGGAGCCAGTGGCAGGTTGGGCGAGGTGAGAGGGTGGAGGTGGAGGTGGAGGCGGCGGTGGTGGTGGAGGCGGGGGCGGTGCAGGGTGGCGCGACGGGCGCGGTGGCTGCGGGGGCGGAAGGGGGGGCGGAGGGGGCACGGAGTCGCCCGGGGTGGGAGCCTCCATCGTGTCTCTTCTTTATCATATCTATACATGGACGTCACGGTCGTCTTCGTCATCGTCCTTGTTTGCTGAAAGTTCCTTACACTACGACCACTTCGTTGTTGATCGGTGGTCACCTCTTTCGCCTGCTTGTTCTTCAGAGTGATGACAACGCACATGGCGATGCCAATACAAGACTGCTGTTCGCAGGAATTATTTGCATTTGCCAAGCGCTGCAAAAGGCAAAACAAGAATTGACGCGTGATGCCGAGGGAAGCAGACATCCACAGTGCTTCGTGGAACCTTTTTTCTAGACGCCTAAACACGTGTGTGGATCTAAAAATGCATTTACCATCTTATGGTATCTGTATATATAAGAAGTGTTACATAAAGCTTTTTGCTCTTATAATTTGTCTGCATGCAAGTGAATCTATATCTTTTATATAGATAAACCCCACTAGCTAATTCTCTTGACATACAAAGCATCCACATCATGATTCACTAGAGCATCCCACTAATTATTTCTCTTGCCATGCAAAGCGTCCACATCAACATCCACTAAATCATCCCACTAATACATTACCCCACCATGCAAAGTGTTCACATCATTATCCACTAATAAATCGAGCTAACACATATCATTATCCTGTATCTATATTATTCACATTAGCAAACCACATCATTTTCTAACATATATTTAGTTGTCCATGCTAAAATACTAAAAATCATCCACTAACATATACTATGATAGTATAATTTTACCGGTAATTCCCGCAGCAAAGCGCGGGGCATTCCCCTAGTTATGTATAAAAAAGTACATGGTTGAACAAATATCGAACAAAAAAGAAAATACATTGATCTTTCTAAAACGAAAATAGATCTTTCGGAAAAAGAAAAGAAAATACATTTTCTGTCGCTTGAGTATTGGCATAGTTATTCAGACAAAAAGAAGAAGAAGGATGACCCAAGTTCAGAATAACAGTCACCAAGACGTGCACTCAAGAGCTAGCAACATCATCTCTATCTGTTACATATACAACAATGCTGACCGGCGCATGTAATTAGATCGCTTATTCATCAACAACGAGATCCGTCTCCAGTCATATCATATCAATGCCTTCCACTCAGAAGATTGGGTATTTCAGCTCAGATTCTCCTCTCTGTTTGACTGAAACGTATGTCTGGATCGCGTTTCTGCATCGGAGTGATACAGACCAAAGAGCGATCGAAGGCGACCACCACTAACCATATGCATATGGCTCGTATCATCTCTCGTGCTGATTGCTGACACCACTAGATTCACATCCATTTAACACGCGAGCTGGCTGATAATCAGCCTCCATTTTTTTTTCAAGATATCATCAGGAAGTCATCATGCACCGGAACTGAATACATATATCTCCATTTATCTATTGTCAGTGATGTATACTGAAAAATCGGCAGTCAGTTCCGTGCTCACAAGTGATTCCAAGGATATCGATCTTAGCCAAGAAGATAGCAGATTCCAGGGATATGCTGCTTTCTCTCTAACTGAGAAGGATTTCCAGATAACCAAAATCAGAAGAGAGAAGAAACAATCACACATACATGCAATGCAGCGGCAACCACAAGAACACACACTGATCCAGATTATATTCCCGACAGTGCACGCGTGCAGCAGATTCTGCAATCTGCAACGCTATTTTTTTGAATGCATTAGCACTTCATTAACAGCCACGAATCGTCCTCAAGAGGAGATACATTTCCTTTTTGATACTTAAAGAAGATACATTAACCACATGGTTTGCTTTGAGAAAAGGAATTAAAAGAGAGAAAAAAGCATGCCTGCCTGCATGGACATCGCAACAGAAGAGAGATGTATGGACTGAATCGATCGATGAGCGATCGATAAAAGCTTTCATCAGCTTTATCTTGCCACAGGTACGGTGGTGCTAGTGGAGCCAGGATACAAACGAGTGTTCCATGACAAAACCACTTTTGTGAGACGGCGAGAGCAATGCAATGCACAACAAAGGAATTGAAGATGACAGCAATGATTTGGGGACCTGTCTAGAATTTAAGAGTAGTAGTTGTTAAGGTATCTATTCCATGGGGAGAAAGTTTGCATTAAATCGGTTCGATTTGGTGGTGGTAACGAGAGAGAAGCGAAGAACAACACTGCATTCCGGTAAGAGGGGAGATTTCTCGTTTCTGGCTTGCTCATCACAGAAAAACCCTTTTGGTATCTTCCATTTTGGTAGCTCTAGAGAGAAAAACTAACTGGCGCCGACTACATGGCCATCATTGAACTTCTCTTTTTTTTAATCTATTAGAAATCTAATATAATGTTGTAATACTAGCCTATATATTTTTTTTGAGAAAAAAATACTAGCCTATATATATCGGTAACGCTCCTTCTCGAGCGTCCGTCCGTCCGGACAGACCGAAGCTATCGCTTCCGACTCCACCAACCAAATTCAATTGAAGCGACCGCTCCCACATCTTTATCTGTTCGTTCGCTATTTCAACCCTGTGAATCCCGCATCCACTTTCTACTGCTCGCTCGTTCCCCCTCTCCGCTCCTCCACGCCGCTGTGCTCGCCGCTGCTTTCACTGCCGCTCTTCGAGACGGTTGCCACACTCATATCTAGCTCGCTGCCGCCTTGTCTGTTCGCGCTCTCTTCCTCCTTCCATCCCTCTCTCCCTTCTGTGACCTCCATGCCACTGGAGAGGAGGTCGACGACGACGGGTTCCGGCGAGTCACTGCTACCTCATTCCCTACCTCCGTGACCTCCATGCAGCCAGAGAGGAGGATGGCGGTGGCAGCTTCCGGCGAGGTAGATCTAGATCTGAGCCGTCCCTCTCCCCCTCTTTCACTCCCTCATCTAGATCTAAAGTCTCCTCCTCCTTCTCATTCTCCTCCTCCTCCTCCTCTTTTGGATCTAGATCTGAGGGACGCCGCGGTGGCTAGAGTTTCATCGAGCTCTGTTTGCAGTAGGCTTGTTTTTCTGTTTCAACAAGCAATATTTTTTGTTGCACTAGTTTTTTTTGTGATGTTGCATCTAGCATTTCTTTTTTGTTTATGTTGTTGCAGTAGTGTTGTTTTGCTATTGCAACAAGTAATTTTCTTTGTTTCGTTACTCTATTTTTTGATGTTGCATCTCGCATTTGTCCTTTTGTTGTTGCAGTTTTGTTTTTTTTGCTGTTGCAATAAGTAATTTTTTTTGTTGCATTAATCTTTTTTTCTTTATGTTGTTTTCATTTTGCATTTCCTTTTTTTGTTCTATTTTGTGTTGCACTAGTCTTTGTTACAGTGTTGCAACAAGCAATGTTCCTTTGTTGCATTAGTTTTTTTTGTTCTTGCATCTTGTGTTGCAGTAGCTTTTGTTCCGTTGTTATAGTCGTTTTTTCTGATATTGCAGTAGAATTTGTTCCATTATAAGGATGCAACGCACCTAATGGGGCACGGTGGGGGAATGGAGCAACGCGATGGAATGGCGTTTGATGGACGGCAGGGTGTGATGACGGGATGGACGTGTGCTTGCCTTATTCTTCGATGCGGCTTGACTCCCTCCTATCCTGCTTTGCTCTACTTCACCCTCCCTCCCAACCCGCTCTGTTTTGCTCTGCTCCGCGGCTCCCTCTAATCCCGCTCTGCTTTGCTCCGCTCTATTTGGGGGGGGGGGGGGGGGGAAGGGGGCCCGAGGAGGGGGAGGGGGCGGGGGCAGGGGCGTGCGTTCCGTGCGAGAGGCGGACGGATTTTAGGTGCGTCCGGACGGGCCCCTAGATCCGGACATCCGGGCGCTATATATATTCAACAAATTTCAAAGATGTTTCTCTTTCTGTCATGCCCAGCCCACGGCCCTTATGCAACTAAATGGGCTGTTATGCGTGGCTTTGCCAGGCCATTTAATCGCGCACTAGGCTTAGACGTGACTGAAAATTCTTGGAACGATGAGTCCATGACCCATTTAGTCACACCAAGAACCATGGCATGAAAAACAAGGCTAGAGGCTGTCAATTCTATTCTTTGCGTGTGTATAGACGTGCACGCGTGTGTGCATGTGTGGTGATGTGCACGCGTGTGTGCATGTGTGGTGATAGTTTAGAATATGTGAGTTATGTGTGTCCAAATTATATCTGATCGAAAAAAGATCATGGCATGAAAAACAAGGCTAGAGGATGTCAATTTCTTTTAGTAAAAAAAGACTTTGGTAGAAACATGGCCACAAAAAAAAATAGAAAATAAACTATAAAAATGCTTTAATTGACTCTCTAGATAATTGTTTATGTTTTTCGCTCTTTAAATTCACCCTTCTCGCTCTCCACTAGAGGATACATGACTCTCTAAATACAATATATGATGCTTTCTCATGATTTTTTTACACATGAAAATATGATAAATTGTTACGAGTATAGAGAACAAAACTGGAGAATTTATTGGAGCCACAAGGAACATACAAACAAAACATTCATTGGGTACTGATGATAGGACTAAAGATTTTGTTAAAAAATCTCCACAATAATTTTAATTAGATATTTAAATATTCTCATCTTCTATTCTTGCTTTCTCGCTTGCAAAAGATAGAAAGCGAAGCTGGCTCTCCAAACTGCCAGAAATTGTCGGAGAATAAAGAAAATATAGAGATTGATTTTATTAGACTTAAAAAGCAGGTCTAAGATCGAGCAACTATTTGAGATGCTCTTACTTAAATAATAGATTTATAAAGTGGCTACGTCTTCGACTTCGGTTGAAACCCTATCAAACAACCATAAAAAAAATGGCTTCGGTGAAGAAGCCTAGAGGAGTAAAAGTTTTTTTTTCTACTAGGTGGGTAGAGGCGCAAAAATTAACTTGGTGCAAGCTCTATTAGAATGAACAAACACCGCCACATAAAAGAGCACCTGTTGGATCTTTCTGGTGGAAGGATATTCTCAAACTCTTTGAGAAATTTAGGGAGATAAGTATTTGCCAACCCAACAGAGGTAATACGGTTTCACTCTGGTCAGACATATGGTTTGATGAGCCCCTGAAAAGAAAATACCCACAACTCTTTTCTTTCACCAGAAAACCAAATTGCTCCATCAATTACTTCCTAAACCATCCCATAGACAGAGTTATCTACACAACAGTCTCGACTATAGCAGCAGTACAGCTAGTGGAAGTGATCAATATCATGCAAGATAGATCTTGGGACACAAACTCTAATGATGTATGGAGCTACAGATGGGGTTTAGAAACTTTCAGCAGCAAAAAAGCATACAAATCTATCAGCACAAGTAGCTCTGCCCCTCCAATCTTCAAATGGCTTTGGGCATCAAGCAACATGGGTAACCATAAATTCTTCTTTTGGCTGTTGGTCAGAGACAGACTTAACACCAGAAACATCTTGAGAAGAAAGAACATGCATCTAGATGATTACAATTGTGTTCTATGTAATCAAGGTAGCGAAGAGACTTGCTTCCATCTGTTCTTTGAGTGTCCTTTCAGCAGGGATTGTTGGGCTACCATCCCAATCATATGGGACCTGAACCTCAGTCCTTTGGATATGGTTCTCCAAGCTAGAGAGGCTTTCCACAGCACTATTTTTAGAGAGATCATGATCACAGCTTGCTGGATTATCTGGAAAACTCGGAATAAAATCATCTTTGACAATGGACAGAAATGTATCACCCAATGGAAGAGACACTTCAAAGATAAACTTAGCCTGGTTTGCACCAAAGCCAAAGAAAACAAGAGTAGATTGATTAGTTTATGGAGAGATAGTTATACTTAGACTAGCCCCTCTTTTTTTTCTTTTGGGCCTGTCTGCCTTGTAACCCTTGTTTGTATCAATTCTTTTATTCAATTACAATGAAAAAAAGGGCGAGGGGCTCCCTCACCGGTTCATCAAAAAATATAACTCTCCTAGCTCTTCAGTTCACAAACTCGACATAGATTGTAAAATATACCTAAGCCATTTTTGCTAAATATTTTCAGAGTTGAGCTCTACCAAAAAAGCTGCTTTACAACAAGAGCCAGCGTTAGAGCCTTGCCAAACTAGCACTTAAATATGTTTTTCACTGGAGGCTACATTGTCCTTTCTGGGTTCTTGATTGTTTTTCAGTGGGCCACATGCAGGCTAGTGTTTCCTCTCCGGGCTCTTGATTGTGATTTGGCAGGCCTTCAGCAAAGTGATTTCAAGCAGTTTCGGCAAAAAACCTGTACGAACAGTGCATATGAATTTTTTTTGGTGTTGCTTCTCGTCATCAACTAAACAAAATCTACCATTCGCAAAACAAAAAAGCGTAACATTTTTTCAAACTTATATTGCAAATGACATATTCCAATGGTAATCGCATCAGTAGTACCTTCCACAAAGATGAAAGATAGACCCACAAAATGATCCTCAGTGGCTTAACTTAATTACCTGCTCCCCATATATGGTATTTTTTATTTCTTTTATTATGTTATTTATTTCAATATACAAATATATATCGTGAATGAAAGAATTTAATGAAACAAGAAATCATTCAACAAAAGACGACATTTTTAAATCGTTTTGTGGTAAAAATGATTTCTATTTTCGGCGATAGAAATCCATAAAACAAATGTTATTTTCAGCCATAGAAATCTGTAAAACAATTTTTATTTTCAGCCGACGTCGAACGATACTTGCATGCGTTGGATTCGTTGAGGACGTGTTCTCACCACAGTACGCTACTACGCTGACGGATCATGTCCTACGAGGTGATGACCAATAATGCAAGCTCGCTGTTGTGCTGCCATGGCGCGCGTGCGCAGAGCGCCACCGGCTGGAGGCCATGGTTCTGATTTCCCCGTCGCTCCCTGCTAGCCTGCTACTAGCATCGCCGTGGCTTACCTCTCCTTCATTTTCTGCAATCATAGGAGCCACAACCTCGACCCCTCCTTTGGACAAAGCAGCATGCACTACAGCACTACCTAAACATTAATGAAGACAGTCACAAAATCAAACCGTCTCATAAAAATGGCTGAATTTTTAGAGGTAGATGTTTTTATTTAAGGAGTGGGCACTATTCATAATCTCGCAAAATGCATTTATGGAGATGGTCAAAATTGTCCATCATGTAAAATTAGTTTACGGAGACGGTCAAATTGTCCGTCTCGTAAAATCGATTTACAGAGAGGTTAAAAATACCCGTCTTAGTTAAATGGTCCAAGGCCGATCAACAACCCACTCCAAACCCTAACTATAAAAGGCAATCCTCTCTCCACTTCTCCACCTCTCAGCCGCCACATAGACGCTCGGCTCTCTCTTACGCTCATGACTCCTTCCAATTCTTCCCTGCATTCGTGACTCGTTCCCCTTCTCCCCTGCGCTTGCGACTCACATAGCACAGTAGCAGCCGGTGCTCCCTCTCCACGCCTCTCTGAGCTCTGCCTCTCGCTACGCCTCTCCACACCACTCAGAGCAGCTGCCGCTCCCTCTCCACTCCTCTCCGGGCCCCCTCTCTATGCAGGATGTGTAGGCCCCTCCTCTGGCATGGATGGTGATGCCGAGCCCTCCTCCAGAGCGTGTGGCATGGCACCAGGTGGCCATGGTGGGGCCTACCGTCCTGTGGGCTCGCTTCTCTAATGATCAGTGTCCTACGAGCTCGACCCAATGGAATCCGACGAAGGGTGGTCAGATCAGGTGGATGGGGTACATATCTGGTGGAAGGCGGTGGTGGAGGGGCAGGTACAACTCTCTCCTTCTCCATCTCTCTCACTCTTTCCTATCTCTGGTAGTAGATCCATGGGCGGTGGGCCTCTAGAGTAGGTAGATCTGAGGGATGCCATGATGGGTGCATGGAGGGCAGTGGGTGGTATGGTGTGCATGGAGGATCCTGACCTCGGTGGCTCCGGAAGTTGGAGCTAGATCTAGAACCTCGAGTTTTATTTTTTTCATAGGCGGGCTTTGTAAATTGTAATATGTCCGCATCCAAAAATACCCTTTTTGTAGGTGGGCTTTTGTAACCCGTCTGCCTCTGAAAAGGTATTTTTGAAGGAGATCCTCTTGACTGTCTTGGTTAAAAGCAATAACGGAGACTTTTGATTGCAGGTGGACTGCTTGCTTGCTTGGGTAAAGTGATTTTGACCGCTTGTTAGAAACACACACTATAGTAGTGGCGTGCCATGTGGCAAGTCATGGAACAAGGCAACACGATGTGGCGCACGAGAATGGACTGGTCCTTCAATCATCCATAGAGCTTAAGTTTTGGTTCTTGAGTTCGTCATTGCCTAGAATGTAGGAAACGCTGAAATGCACTTGTCATTGTGTGAAACCTAATCACTTATGTATATGGTTTGTTTTGTGTTGCCAGTCGTAGAATAACGGTGCAGACGAAGGTACGTATCAGCTAGTCAGGCTGGCAATAGAAGCAATTAGGTGCAAGCAAGAGACAATTCAGTACTCTAGCAAAGACAATTTAATTTTAATGCATAGAAGAATCACTGCAGTACCAAGGTATTTTGATTTCCCTTTTTTTCTTTGGTCCCATGCTCCCTTTAGTTTTATTGGAGGATTGTTGTGGCCTAGCTGATGTTTGCTGCCTCTTCATCATCCAGAACTTGTTGATTGGATCAAAGTTAGGGTATGAATGAAGACAGTTCATGTTCCCTTGGAGCATGTTTTATTTAGGTGCGTATACTATTTCGAGTTCATATATAATCAGCTTTCTTCTCAGCTAGCAGCAATGAATTGGTTTACTACAAAATCTTTCATTTCACAGCGCTAGCAATGGATTGGTTTACTACTCTTTCAAGGGATACAAATCTACCATAATCCTTATTCCTATCCTATATACCACATCTTTGGCACTAGCAATAAAAAGGTAGCTAGCGGCCTTGGGCCCACTACAAGGAAACAAGGACCCTGATATTGCGCGACCAGTCATGTGCGACCCGGCTCTGCATCTTATTCCTCCTTGTCTTCTCCTCGTGACACACCTCCCCCGTCCTCTTCTCCTCCCCGCACCCCTCCTCCTCCGCCTGCTCCCCTGCCCTACCACCTGCAGCAGGCCGCTCTCACCGCCTCACCGTGCGCCTACCTCCTGCCACCGCTCATCAACCGTGCCCTCGTCTAACCTCCATAACATTGCGCCTTTGTGGTCCTCATCCTTGCCCCACCCCTGCCCCTACCACTGGCAGCTAGTGGCTCCCGCCGCCTCACCGTGCCACCCACCTCCTGCCCCCACCCCTTGACCTTGCCCACCTTAATCTCAAGGCAGGGCACCGATGGGCTCCACCATGACACCCTCGCCACCAGCTCTGCCCAACCACCTTCTCCTGCAGCCTCAGTGGGCGGAGCCCCCGCCGCTGTCTCGCCTGCCTCCACAACGTGTCGTGGCCACCACCCCAAAAATCCCCCTTCTAAGCCCATAGGTGAGGAGATGGAAACTCTAACGCCTATGAGCTCCTCGCCAGAACCCTAGCTGCCTTCTTCCTCTCCAGCGCCGGCGCGTGTTGCGCGCTTGGCTCATCGCACGATGGGTCACATAACTGAATTTCCAGAAAACGAATGCGGCCTTCCTCAAACCATACGATGGCCGCCTCCCACTCCTATTTTACCACCCAATACTGAGATGGATACGACGGATGCCTGCCCGCAGCTCCGCATGTGGATTAGCCACAGGTGGACCCAGGCACCTTCCGGCGGCAATGCGCGCTGATGTGGATGTGGCAGACGCCCCTGCCGGTGGCTCTGTGCGTGGATCTACCATAGGCGGGGCTGGGCCGGAAGCGCTGGCTGGAGGCTGCCCATCCTTAGCGCCACCACTAAACGTATAACTCACATCATTGTCGTCCTAGAGTACTTCAACACTGTCCTCACACCGAGGTTCCTAGCCCCTCATACTTCTCGATCTTGATCTAATCTCAAGTGCGTGTTCCTTTTGTTCTTTGTTTACATTTATAGCATTCTTTGTAACAACAAATCTGATGAATACTTGTTTCTTCGTAGATCAGACTTGATCTTTCCTTTTGGTTCTGCATAGGTCCAAGAAACGATGGAAAGAGACAGCTAAAATTTTCTCATCTAATGAGGCAGATAGTAAGTTATATTTTTGTGGAAAATGTATAATATCCTTCTATACCATGTCAATATTAGGATCTCCTCTGTGATTTCCTTCGCAACTGGTGTATGTTTCCCAACTTATTACTTTATTAATCTGCATCCCAACTTAGTTTATTTAATCTGCATTCCATCTTAGTTTATTTAATCTGCATTGAAGGACCTTCTGTGATTATATGGATGTATATACACACTTCAAGTGTTATACTAATTGCATGATGGTGCATGACAAAGATGCAGTTATGGCCCTTATTTCCCTCTCCTGTTTCCCTTATATATATCACAGCATAGTTATGCAGTGCACTGTCATTTGATGACCATTATTTTTTATGACTAATTTTGACCAACAGTTGCATGTTCTTATTATAGTGCGACATCATAGCTTTGGGTGGCAGGCTCAACCCTGCAGAGCATACCATGTCCTCAGTCGTGCGTCCTGCTCCGAGTCTTCCCCTTTGCCATTGCCATTGCTCTTGCATGGACCACATGTGGCCACAGCCTATCATATTTTGGCAAATGGTTTCTTAAATGCACATAGAGTAGTTATTCATGAATGAAATTTAGGAATAGAACGATGTAATAGAACAGAAGTATTGTTGCAATTTGATAGTACTAGCCTTACGCTCTTACTGAATACTCATCTCTGCGCACTCTTGCTGTAGTTTTTTTTCTTTTTTCAAATCTGTCAATTAATAGATTGGTCTTTCCTATGAGCAGACCATGTCAGGCTTCATCGAGAGCTGTTGCCAACTTATCAAAGGCTTATAGTGCTCATAGCTAGCTCCAGTCTCTCTTGGCATCATCGTCAGGAAATTCTTCTACCATGTACGCTTCACGCTTCTGATTTCACAAGGTAGGAAATATTCAGCAGCTTATTAGCGTATTTTGGTTATATTATTTATATCTAACAGCACTATGTTTGGCCAAGAATCTAATCATACTTATTTGGTATCATAAATATTATTATGTTATATATAAATTTGGTCAAACTTGAGATGTTTTAACTCTTTAAGAAAGTTGAAATGACTTATTCGGAAGGAATATTAGGCAATAAAGGGAATACTTATTTATTCTGCATTTCTAGCCCGTGCAACATGCTGGAGTTCCTACTAGTTTGTAATGGATTATGGAACCATATTTGCAGTTTTGCTGAAGATTGGTCCTTCCTTGGAAATACAGACGAAGCTATTGGCATTACTTAAGAGTCTGATCCGGAGAGGACCAGGTAATCTCTAGATTCATAAAAAAAATTGTTTATCGATGTGATCTTGCTTCTTTATGATTGTATAAATATAAAAAGTGGTGGCAAGCACATGACTTCCTATCATGGAATTTCGAGAAGACTAAGACAAATAATTAAGATTAGTGTGTTCAAGCGATATTATTTTTACTCAAGTGATTCTCCATTGTTGATGTATTTGTTGCTTATTCATAGCTTGTTTGTTTTGTTCTTCTATACTTTGGGTTCACCTGTGTGTAACATGCTAGAAAGGCAATGTTTTGTGCACATGTTAGTTTCTCTATGTCAAAAGCACAGTCTAGGCATACACATACAATGGAAAACTGGCACACAATGTATTTTCATTTGAGATAACTAAATCTTCTCTTAGCCCCTTTCTTTCTTCTTAATATAATGATGCACAACTCTTTTATGTTTTTGAGAAAAAAGTAATTAAATCTTTGAATTATAGCGATTGTACCTAGTTTAATTGCCAAGTTAATATATCGGATGCTGTTATATGTAAAAAAATAGTTTTGTTTTTTCTTCATGCTGACTCTTGCTGTTAGTGTGTATCTATTATTGTATCCTTTTTCAATCTTTTTTAATATATTTACACAATGAAGGTTGTTCTTGTGTTGGGTCAATTGTTACATTATGAGTTGTTGTCAAATTATTTGAATGCCCTCATGATTTGAAACTACCAGTGCACTATATATTATAAATTATCATCACATTATCTTATGTTGGGTCAATTATTTTTACATAGAAATATAAAAAGTGGCTCTAGTCCGGGTTGGTGAATAAATTTATTCCTGACTTTCCAACCGGGACTAGGGATCTGGGACTATGCCCTTTAGTCCCTATGAGGCTAAAAAAATAGTTGGTGTGACACACAGGACTCAAACCCAAGACTTCATGCATTGTCTCATTTGTAGCTTTTCACCCCACCTACACAGCACGTCAGCACATCTCACTTTGGATGAGATGCTTTCCTTTTTGAACTAACCAATGGATGACCCTTTAGTCTGGGTTGGTGTTACCAACCAGGACTAATGAGTCTACCTACCAATCGGGACTAATGCCAGGCTCTTTCGTCCAGGTTGGTAACACCAACCAGGACAAATGTAGACCCTTTAGTCTGAATTGGTATTACCAACTGAGACTAAAGGTCTTTGACGCCCATGAAACTTGGACCTAGGTAATATGAGCCCAACTCTAGATGGGATTAATGTGTTGAACCGAAGGTTTGTTCTCTACTAGTGTAAGACTCTACGTGCATAGGCGTGTGAAAATCACTATTAGTCTGTGAGAACTGAACCATCATGTCTCCAAAGCTAGATCATATGGTTTTGGAGATGAACTCCAATGGAAAAAATGAATTTCACCATCACATAGGTCTCAAGATGATGGAACACACAATTTGGACACCAAATGAGAGAGTTATATGACCATCGGAAGCTTCCATTCTAGTGAAAACAATGGCATCTTGTTTTATAAACTAGGAGGTAGTAGTTGTGTCCACCCCAAGGGAGAATCAGATTTTTGTTGGACAAATCAGATTTGGAGTCAGTTTTAAGTACAAAATCATGCTACATTGGTCTCTACCAAGGGGAAGATTAGAAATATAAAGAGAACGACCCATTAAGGACTCACCAATAAATCAAATACACCTATGTTTTTATCTTTTTACTATTTTTTGATTTCCTTCTTAAACCCTAGTTTTTTGGGGCTCATGTATGGTTCTTCTCTCATCTCCACGGCATGAGAAGGCTCCCCTGCTAGCTTGTGTGCTAGGGAAACTCAAGGTGCACTTGCCCTGACTTGGTCCCTCATGAGCAATTGTGAGGATCATGTTGCCTAGGGAGGGTTTAATTAGGCAACTTAAAAACTACTTGGTGTCTATTTTCTACTTAGCAAAACTAATGCAAGATATCCAAATGCGCACTATAGTTTTACTAAGTGTTGTTATCTCTACTACAAAAGAGTTGTCCACCCCCGTTTCGAAGCACTAAAATGGCCACCGGGTTAGGGGGTTAAGGGAGTCAATCAAAATTCTTTTCAATAATTTACCTATAACCCAAAATCTTCTACAATCCTAGATCATTTAGATCAACACATGACAAAATGATCTAAGAGAGGATGATAAAAGGAGTGGCAAACACCATGGAACCACAATAGAAGAAAATCTAGAAATTGTCAAGGAGAACTCTAGACTATGGAAGTTACCTGTATTTATGCATAGGTTCTAGGTCATGGAGGTTCCACATGACAACCCAGAAGTTCCATGGTGTCTGTGAAACAACAAGATGAAGCAATGAGAAAAATTCCAAATCTCAATTAAATGAAGTCCAATCGACACCAAAATTTTGTAATACTTCTTACCTAGAACATAGTAAAGATACTACCAAAAGATCTTTCTCAAAAGCTCAAATATTGTATGACAATACCTTGAATTTCATCTCTTAAATTGGGGGTTTCACAAGTTTCTTTTGAAGGAGGTTTCAAGGGTGCTCATGAAAATTGAGATGAAAGAAAAGCTTAAGCATGTTTCCTAGAACCTCATAGCACCTAAGAAGCAAGGAACATCATAAAAACTTAGCTCCAATGATTCTCAAGGAATTCACCAAATGATCTAGGAAAAAAGAGGTACTTTAGTATTTGGAACAAAAGAGATAGAAGCTGCCATCAAGACATGTTTTGGAGGTGTTCTAGGGAACCAAAACACTTAAAAATCATGCCAAATGATCAACCAAAATAGCAGGAATAAATTCTCTAAACATTACTACAAAAATCACTGCAAAGGAGAAATTTTAGATTGAGGGAGAAGATCGACTAAGCACAAATTTAATCTCTTGATGACTTCACCATGTGTGATTATAAGCCACTCCTAGCAACTTAAAGCTTTGATGGCAAAAGTCTCAACCAAAGAGCCACTAATTTCTCCCTCTCTTTCTAGCCCTAACCAAAAGCTCTCAACCTAACAAATGAGAGTCTAATCCCAAGGGCATCCAAAGGCTTTGCTTCCAAACTAGCCATCTCCCATGTATATAGGCAATTTGGCTTTTCCGAAGGTGCCCTTACATGAAGCACTCATTTGAATACTCCTTAGAGGAAAATCCATCCAAGTTTTCATTCAATGATCCGATGGACCCGGTGCCTTAGATTTGCTTGCCCTAAAAGCAAGCTCTGAGATTCCACCATATGTCTACCAATCCACTCCTTTATTTCAAGGCCCACACCAGCCAAACCTGTAGCCAAAGATCTTGAGGCCCAAAACACCAAGCCATTCATGCTTGGTTTTGAGACCTAATCTAGCAAATCCCACTCTGATGGTTTTTGGTCCCAAAGCACAAAATTTCCCATCATCGATTTTGAGGATGAAACCTAAAAACCCTCATGCACACCTTTCTAGGCATGATTAACCTAGGTCGACGTGCATTTGACCTCCATGTCCTTGTCCTAGTGGTCCACCAAGTGCTTGTGACACCTCGCCGTGACTTGGTCCAACACCATCCCTGACACGGTCAATGTCGTCTCCATCAACCTAGTACTGATGCTCTTCCTATGCCAAACATGAGCCACACATGGTCCATCTCTGGCCCTTGATCCCTCTGCCCATACATTTCACCACTCCTAGTCCATAATGCATGGACTCCATACTTGGCCTTCTTTATCACCGTCGACTGTCTTGGCGCACCCAACATCTGCACATTCACAAACAAACATACATGTTGCACAACACACTCAACACAACACAACTCAACACCTTTTGGTTAGTCATTAGCATAATCAAACACATATGAGTATTAGTGGTTTATTCTTGTAGTAGAGACCATCAATCGTATATTCACCCATTTGACACTAAGAACATTAGTGACCAAGCCAAATTCAGTAGTATGTCATGTCCACTCTTAGGGGGAATTTGAAACATCGATGTTTTCACACATCTAGAACCATCATCCAACAACTGAGAAAAATTTACAACATTCTGAAACATCATTCATACATCAAAGTTCTCACAATAAGGTTATTGCAAAACATGGTCATAGAGGAAGTTAAATAGTTTTCACAAAATAGTATAGAATTTGGTTGGCAAAACACATGTTTGCCTTAGTGCCCCCACAAGTTCATATCCTAGGTGTGATTACATTAAAATATTGAAAAAAACTATGAACCAAGTAATAAAAAGGTCTAAAGGGGTCCTCATGGAGCTTGACTCAACTTCAACATCCAGCTAAAGGGAAGTTCATGTCTATGACACAAACAAGTAGCCCATTTGTTCTTGTGAAGTCTACTAAATCCATATTAATTTGTGTTTATAACACACAAGCATATGCGTGGTAGGAAGCACAACGGTAATATGCCGGCAGCGGCAACCATACCAGCTGTAATATGCCGACACACGAACAAAGAGAATCACACTTAAAGCAGGACGTGAATGAGATGGAACTTGACCAACCATCAATTCATCAAATGTATAGCTATTAGCTGATTGGAGAATGAAGACTACACATAGGGCCCCACCAATAGTATGTTTAGCTCTCAGCTAACATCTATGAAAAGAGAAAGGAAAAAATGTAACTGTAAGTGTCGCACCGATTGCGATTGGCATGCAGCTTGAATTTGAGCTACAGAAAAGTTTCCAAGAAATAGCTCAAAAAATCCAGAAGCTTTGGCTCATGTTCCAAAAGCTCTGAATGATGAGATCTCATTAATCAAGTTGTACACAAAAGAGTAGGCCACAAAAGGGAGGATCGATGCTAGAACGACCGGCCTATTTTAGTTTCCATTTGTTGACATACTCGAGGAATGACATATTCTCTTTTTGTTCGGCATGTAGACGACTAGAACGCCACACTTCCACGTCTTCAAGCAACATATTCTTGTGAAGTCTAATAAATGCATATTAATTTGTGTTTGCAACACTCAAGCATATGTGTGATAGGAAGCACAACAGTAATATGCCGACAGCGGCAACCATACCTGTTGTAATATGCCGGCGCACGAACAAAGATGATCACATATACAACAGGACGTGAATGAGATTGAACTTGCCCAACTATTAATTCATCAAATATATAGCTCTTAGCTGATTAGAGAATGGAGACTACACATAGAGCCCCACCAAGTATGTTTAGCTCTCAGCTAACATATCTGAGAAAAGAAAGGATAAAAATGTAACTGTAAGAGTGGCAACGACTGCGATTGGCATGCAACTTGAATTTGAGCTGCAAAAATATTTTCAAGAACTAGCTCAAAAAGCGAGAATCTTTGGCTGATCTCCCAAAAGCTCTGAATGATGAGATCTCATTTATCAAGCTGTACCACAAAAAGAGTTGGCCATGAAGGGAAGACCGATGCTAGAATGAGTGACTCTTTTTAGTTTCCATTTGTTGACATACTCGGGGAATGACATATCCTCTTTTTGTTGGTATGTAGACGACTGGAACGCCGCACTTCCACGTCTTGAAGCAGCATATTCTTGTGAAGCCTAATAAATCCATGTTAAGGCCTTGTCTAGTTCCTAAAGTATTTTTGCAAAAAAACCAAAAACCAAAAACCTTGAGCAGCCCACCAAAATTCTAACACCAATTTTTTTAGTTTTGGTGTTTACTTCCCAAAAAGTTTTGCAAAATTTTTCAGATTACCTGTCACATCGAATCTTACGGCACATGTATAGAGCATTAAATATAAATAAAAAATAACTAATTACACAGTTTATATGTAGTGTGGCACCGATTGCGATTAGCATGCAGCTTGAATTTGAGCTACAGAAAAGTTTCCAAGAAATATCTCAAAAAATCCAGAAGCTTTGGCTCGTGTTCCAAAAGCTCTAAATGATGAGATCTTATTAATCAAGTTGTACCACAAAAGAGTAGGCCACAAAAGGGAGGATCGATGCTAGAACGACCGGCCTATTTTAGTTTCCATTTGTTGACATACTCGAGGAATGACATATTCTCTTTTTGTTAGGCATGTAGACGACTAGAACGCCACACTTCCACGTCTTCAAGCAACACATTCTTGTGAGGTCTAATAAATGCATATTAATTTGTGTTTGCAACACTCAAGCATATGTGTGATAGGAAGCACAACAGTAATATGCCGACAGCGGCAACCATACCTGTTGTAATATGCCGGCACATGAACAAAGATGATCACATATACAACAGGACGTGAATGAGATTGAACTTGCCCAACTATTAATTCATCAAATATATAGCTCTTAGCTGATTAGAGAATGGAGACTACACATAGAGCCCCACCAATAGCATGTTTAGCTCTCAGCTAACATCTCTGAGAAAAGAAAGGATAAAAATTTAACCGTAAGAGTGGCAATGACTGCGATTGGCATGCAACTTGAATTTGAGCTGCAAAAATATTTTCAAGAACTAGCTCAAAAAGCAACTGTGGCTGATCTCCCAAAAGCTCTGAATGATGAGATCTCATTTATCAAGTTGTACCACAAAAAGAGTTGGCCATGAAGGGAAGACCGATGCTAGAATGAGTGACTCTTTTTAGTTTCCATTTGTTGACATACTCGAGGAATGACATATCCTCTTTTTGTTGGTATGTAGACGACTGGAACGCCGCACTTCCACGTCTTGAAGCAGCATATTCTTGTGAAGCCTAATAAATCCATGTTAAGGCCTTGGTTAGTTTCTGAAGTATTTTGCAAAAAACCCAAAACCTTGAGCAGCCCACCAAAATTCTAACACTAATTTTTTTTAGTTTTGTTGTTTACTTCCCAAAAAATTTACAAATTTTTTCAGATTTCCTGTCACATCGAATCTTGCAGCACATGTATAGAGCGTTAAATATAGATAAAATATAACTAATTACACAGTTTATATATAATTTGCGAGATGAATCTTTTGACCCTAATTATTCTAGTATTAGACAATATTTGTCAAATACAAACGAAAGTGCTACAGTGTCCATTTTGCAAAAAAATTTGGAACTAAACAAGGCCTTAATGTCCCTATTTAATTTTGTAAAAAGTTTAGGGCAAAATATTTTTGACATGTTTACTTCCAAAATGCAAAATAGCAAAAAAATTTGCATTTGGCTCAAAATATTTTGGAACTAAACAATGCCTAATTTGTGTTTGCAACACATAAGCATATGCACGGTAGTAAGCACAGTGGTAATATACCGACAACGGCAACCATACTAGCTATAATATGCCAGCACATGAACAAAGAGAATAACACATACAGCAGGATGCGAATGATATGGAACTTTGCTAACTATTATTTCATCAAATGTATAGCTATTAGCTGATTGGAGAACGGAGACTACACATAGGGCCCTACTAATAGTATGTTTAGCTCTTAGCTAACATCTCTGAGAAGACAAAGGACTAGAACGCCAACTTCTATGTCTTGAAACAACATATTGTAGCACCCGGTTTTAAGAACAAAACCAGATACACACCATATGTGAGCTCAGGATGTCAAATCTCACATATAGCTACAAATAAGGGTAATATCAATAGACAATGCTTATATATAACGAACTTAGTATAAAAGATATAACCTTAGATAGCAAACAGCGGAAAGACACTCCGTTCTTTAGGCGAAAGCTCCAAATCCACAGGGACAACTGACTGGTTGAGCACAAGCCTAAACTCTTTTCCAAGCTTGCAATCTGGTACCCATCTAGGATTTTTATCCAAATAAAATGTAAAGGCAAGCGTAAGTACATCTCGTACTCAGCAAGAATAACATAGGGTTCATGAGGCTCAAAGGATAGACACTGGTTTAACTGCAGGTAGCTTTTAGTTGTCAGAATTTTAGCATATGAGTAGCATCAAGTTGTCAAGTCCCATAGTAAACTCATGATTAGGTAAAATGAATAAAGAATAGCGTAAACAACATATTAACAACAATAACTTTAATAATTTTCCATTAGTGATCATTTATTCTGTATTGGTCCAAGGCCGCTCGTGACCGTGAGCACGGCTGATATATAAGTTTTACAATCTGCAGAGGTTGTACACTTTCACTGTGAGTCGTGATTTACCCTTTCGCCCGAGGTCGCGAGTCTCTTAACCCCCTTCCTAGGGAGGTCGGCAGGGTTCACTATGAAGCCTTTCAAAGGTTCGTCTAACAAGTTAGGGCCGCTTGGTTTCATTAGTCAGTCCATGTGATTCACCCGCAGAAATCCACGGTCTGCTATTCCCCATTTGCGCCACAAGGGTAACCACTAACAAGCTAAAAAAGGTCCTCATACTGAGCTAAAGCCAGGGCCATGTAGCCCTCACAGTTGTACTGTATGTCTCGGATGGTCATATACAGATAAGTCCTTAGGGAGAGAAACTAGAGCACCATAGGATAGCCCAATGCTCCAGCCCTCTTTACCAAAGTTGCTAAAAAATCCTCTTTTAATGTTTATTGCATATTCCATTAATCAAATTACAAGATCACGGTTTAGTGGAGCACTAGCATAAGCTACCCAATGCAAAACCATAGGTGACAAGGTATGAGATCAATACTAGGAAATCCTTAGCAAAAAGACGCATGCAATATGAATTGTGTGATTAATGTTAATAGGAAACAAGGATGATCCCATGCTATACTTGCCTTGAAACACAGATCCTTCTTTTTGTTCCAAACCTTCCACAAACTGCTTCTTGATCACCACGTAAAAGCTCACCGTCTAAACTCAGTCATCACATCAACAACAATCATCCAGAGGCAATCATACAAAGCAAAACAAACCTATAATTAGAACAATACACCAACAGTAGAAAATAAAGATGAAAAGTTTATAAAACAAATCTACATCGCTCTACGATCACACAGACGTAAAGATCACGAAAATAGGAGCTATAACGAAGAAGTTATGATTTAAATAAGATTTCCTTTAATAAAATAATAGTTTAAATCTAAGTTCAGATTTATGAAGTTGGAAGCACATATAACAGAGCTACTAATCTATAGATTATGCAAAAACGAATCTAACGCAATTTGAACGGATCAAATCGGAGTTAAAACGAAGAATATATGAATTTGCTAAGATTTTCTTTAGAAAAACAATTAATTAATTTGGGTCACGGAATTAAAAAGTTTCAACTGAGAAAATAGTGTTACTAACACGTAGATCTTTTGAATACAAAACCAACGCAATTTGAACGAGTCAAAACGGAATTGAGATGAATATTTTATGAGTAAAACAAATCCAGAAGCAATTTGGTAATTTGTTGAAAACGTATTTTTGAATAAAACCAGCACGGAGTACGTTTTTAAGCTATGAAAGCGTATTTTGAATCTGAGCGGACGGGAATACGCTTTCAGAGTTAGGAAGCGTATTCTGGAAATCCGCAAAGGACTGCGGGTTGACTCTTTAAAAAGCACGGGGGGTTTTCTGCAAAATTATCGACCGAAGGGGTATCTTCTGATTTGGGCCGTCGGATTTCAAATGGACGGCCGAGATTAGATCGGGGGTGGCAGAGAGTGTTCGCCGGTCGGAGTTGGGGGAGATCACGGCGGCGCCATGGCCGGTGATGGCCGGTGCTCGCTGACTTGGCGATTTAGGGCACTAGAAAGCGAACCGAAAGCACCGGAGCGTAGAGAAGCTCGAATCGAACTTACCTAGGACCAAAACGAAGTCGAGGAGCGGCTCGGACGTGCCCGCGACGGATGAAAGCGGACGGCCGTGCACTGCAAGGTTCGGCGAGGTCAAGCACAACATAGAAGGCACAAAAAAGAGAAAGAAAAGGCCTGGGGACTTCGCAAAGCTGATGCGAAGCTCGGCAAGGAACTCACGTGGGCGAAGATGCGTCGCAGCGGCGGTTTGCTTTCGGGGTGGATCTCGGCGATGTTTTTCTCGGCGAGAACTTATACGACCGGCTCTGGGGTTGGAGTAGGGGGTTTAGACGAGGCCGAGGGCGCTATTTAAGAGGGTCAAGACTTGCGGGGCAAGCCAGCCGGGGAAACCGCGCGGTCGGTGCACGATCTCGTGGTAGAGTCCGGCTTGGACACGGGTGGAAGAAGAATCTGACCGGTGGGCCCCACCCGTCGGTGACTCAGGGACGCGGGACCTGCTTGTCGGTGGAAGAAGAGAGGGGGAGGGTTGCTGGGCGCGGGGGGGGGGGGAAGCTGGGCCGCGGCTCCTGCGCGCCTTGGGCCGAGAAGAAGAAGAAAAAGGGGGGGGAGGATCTGGGGCTTCGGGCCGAATTCCATGAGAGGGAGGAGGAGAAAATAAATCTCTTTTTTTTCTTTTAAACGTATTTCAAATTTAATTTTGAAATCTGTTTGAAACATATTTTTGAACCTTAGTCAAAACCACTCATTACAATAAATCAAATGCAAAGACATGAATGCTCAATCAAGTTACTAGCTCCTATGGTAAATTTTAATTTAAAGAAAAATATTATTTTTCCTATATTTTATGAGCACAAAAATACACAATTAAAACCATTTCTCCTATTTTGGAAACTTGCAAATTTTAGGGTGTTACACATATTCTTGTGAAGTCTAATAAATCCATATTAATTCTGTGTTTGCAACAAACAACCATATGCGTGTAGAAAGCACAACGGTAATTTCCCGACAGCGGCAACCATACTAGCTGTAATATGCCGACACATGAACAAAGAGAATCACACATACAGCATGATGTGAATGAGATGGAACTTGCCTAACTATCAATTCATCAAATGTATAGCTATTAGCTGATTGGAGAATGGAGACTGTATGTAGGGCCCCACCAATAGTTTATTTAGCTCTCAACTAACATCTTTGAGAAGAGAATAGAAAAAAATGTAACTGTAAGAGCGGCACCGATTGGGATTGGCATGCATGCAGCTGACTTCAGCTGCTGAAATGTTTCCAAGAACTAGCTCAAAAAATCGAGAACCTTTGGCTCATCTTCCAAAAGCTCTGAATGATGAGATCTCATTTATCAAGCTCTCCCACAAAAGAGTAGGCCATGAAGGGAACACTGATGATGCTAGAACGACTGGCTCATTTTTGTTTCCATTTGTTGAGATACTCGGGGAATGACATCCTCTTTTTCTTGGGCATGTAGACGACTGGAACGCCACACTTTCATGTTTTGATGCAACATATTCTTGTGAAGTCTAATAAATCCATATTAATTTGTGTTTGCAACACACAAGCATCTGCTTGGTAGGAACACAACTATAATGTTAGCCTACCCAGTAACCAAGGATTATTTAACTAAATTACCTATTTCTAATAGCAATGACTGGTAAGCATGGTAGTAGGTGACACTATCTGCTATTTGTTGAAAGAGTGGGAACCAAGGGTGGGCAAGGGGAACAACCATCACTCACATAGACTCTAGCATGGGAGATGGGGCCTTCTTTGTCTTGTCCTTCTCCATCTTACTTGGTCGTCGTCGTCTTTGCAGCGAGCAGGCCTTTGCACCTTGCATGCAATATCCTCCATGGGAAACTTTAGAGTTTGCACCTACGACAATGCAAATATGACAGTAGAAAGTTAGTATTCATGCCTAAATGGACCATGATTTTATTGAGTTGTGCCACCATTTGCCCACTTGTGAGTTTGAGAAACCAATAAGAGTGGCATGCACACATATATACACTGCACCACCAACACCAAGGGATTTATAACTTGCTGGGCGCGGGGGAAAAAGCTGGGCCGCGGCTCCTGCGCGCCTTGGGCCGAGAAGAAGAAGAAAAAAAGGGGGGAGGATCTGGGCCTTCGGGCCGAATTCCATGAGAGGGAGGAGGAGAAAATAAATCTCTTTTTTTTCTTTTAAACCTATTTCAAATTTAATTTTGAAATCTGTTTGAAACATATTTTTGAACCTTAGTCAAAACCACTCATTACAATAAATCAAATGCAAAGACATGAATGCTCAAACAAGTTACTAGCTCCTATGGTAAATTTTAATTTAAAGAAAAATATTATTTTTCCTATATTTTATGAGCACAAAAATACACAATTAAAACGATTTCTCCTATTTTGGAAACTTACAAATTTTAGGGTGTTACAATTCTACCCCCCTTAAAATGAATCTCGTCCTCGAGATTCGGTTGGTGCTTATTCCAACAACTGCGGGTAGGTTTTTCTTAGATCCTCTTCTTTAATACAAACAGCCTCCTCTTCGGTGCACTGACTCCACTGGACTTTGTACATCCTAACAATCTAGCTTCCGGTAACCCTTTCTGTTGTTTCCAACATTTCTTACCAGGTACTCTTGTATGTGAAATCCGATTTAACAGTTAATTCTTCTAACGACATCTGCTCTTGCGGTACACGCAAGTACTTTTTAAGTTGAGACACATGAAAGACATCATACATTCCTCCTCTTTCAGGCAGCTCCATTTGGTAAGCCACTTCATTCCATATTTCTTACATCTTGAAAGGCCCGACATAACTTGGTGCTAACTTTCCTTTCTTATTGAACCTCCACACACTTCTCTTAGGTGACACCTCCAAATACACATAGTTTCCCACTTCAAACTAATTCTCTTCTGAGGTGTCAGCATAACTCTTATGTAGAGACTGTGCTACCCTTAGATTATCTCTGACCACTCTCAATTGTTGTTCTGCATCACTTAGAACTTCTAGCCCAAACACTGGTGTTCTCCCGTTTGATTCCAAATCAACAGGGTTCTACACTTACATCCATACCAGCTTTCAAAAGGCTCCCACTGAAGGCCCTTCTACTCACTGTTGTTCTAAGAAAACTTCGCACACGGTAAACTTTTTGCACCATACCGTAATACACAAGCTCACAACATATCTTCTAAGTAATCTTTGTAGTTCCTGTGGTTCCCAAATGAGTAATTAGTAGAGCTCATTTGGCAGTACCAGTGACATCACTCTAGTTCAACACTCAACTCCTCAAACCCTCGAAAGGTCCTAATATGGCTAGAGGGGGGGTGAAAAGCCTATTTACAAATTCTACAAACTCACTAGAGCAAGAGGTTAGTAAATAACAAAGCGAAGCTTTTTGCTCTAGCTCTAATGGGGTGTTTGCAAGCCACCTATCCAACAATTCTAGTTGATATAATCACTAGGCACACAAGAGCTATGTCACTACTTACACTAGAAAGCTACCTAAAGTTTCTATACAAGTAAGTAAGCTACTCTAGTTTGCGGGAATGTAAAAGAGTGGATGAGATAATTATACCACCGAGTAGGGGATGAACCAATCACCAATGTAAACAACCAAGCACCGGGAGAATGCCAATCAAACACAATTGAGACACCGATTTTTCTCCCGAGGTTCACATGCTTGCCGGCACGCTACGTCCCCGTTGTGTCGACCAACACTTGGTGGTTCGGTGGCTAAGAGGTGTAGCACGAACCTCGTCCTCACTAGGACACCACAAGACCCACAAGTGAGGTAGCTCAATGACACGAGCAATCCACTAATGTTGCCTTTGGCTCTCCGCCGAGGTAGGCACAAACCTCTCACAATCACCGGGAGATGGCCACGAACAATCACCAACTCGTGCCAATCCTCCTCCGCTGCTCCAAGCCGTCTAGGTGGCGGCAACCACCAAGAGTAACAAGAAAACCGCAGCCAAATCGATCCCCAAGTGCCACTAGATGCAATCACTCAAGCAAATGCACTTGGAATCACTCCCAATCTCACAAAGATGTTTAATCTATGAAGGAGATGAGTGGGAGGAGTTTGCTTAGGCTCACAAGGATGTCAAGTATGTTAGAATGCCAAGAGTATGAGCCCCAAGCCGGCCAAACACGTATATATAGCCCCTCAAACAAATAGAGCCGTTGGCTCTTTCACTGGGCAAAACTCGGGGTCACCGGACGCTCTTAAAGGGGCACCGGACGCTCAACACCAGCGTCCGGTGCTCCAACATCAGCCGCGTGTTAGAGCCTAACGGTAACCTACAGAGCACCGGACGCTGAGCAAGTTAGCACCGGACGCGGACTCATGCGCAGAGAGTTCCGCAAACTCGCAGGTTCACCGGACGCAAGCCACCGGACGCACCCTCAGCGTCCGGTGCTCACCGGACCCATGCGCAGAGACGGTCGCAAAACGCCCGCACACCGGACGCGCACCACCGGACGCTCAAGCCAGCGTCCGGTGCCTATCGTCCGGTGCCTTACCCTAGCTGGGCCAGGCACTGTCTGCACACCGGACGCTCAGACACAGCGTCCGGTGCCTCTAAGCCAGCGTCCGGTGAGTGTTTTCTCAGCGAGAAACACTCCCGCGACTTCACCAAATTTCCCTCCGGCGCAATAGAAAATATGCACTTCATTTTCTCGAAAAGCGCCGAATCCCGCCTCGCAAGCTCGGCGGGAGGGAGAGAGGAACCCATCCTCTCTCAACCCTTCAAACTTCAACTCCCTTCTCAAAGTGTGCCAACACCACAATGTGTAAACCAACATGTGCACGTGTGTTAGCATTTTCACAATCATTTTCTTCGAAGGAGTTAAGTTAGCTCACTAGGTTCTAAATGCATGCACATGAACAATGACACCTAGTGGCACTTGATATCCGCTTAGCCAAAGAATTCCCCTCTTTATAGTACGGCTATCTATCCTAAATGTGATCACACCCTCTATGGTGTCTTGATCACTAAAACCAAAACCCTAAGCAATACCTTTGCCTTGATCTCCATAGGGTTTGTTTTTCTCTTTCTTCTTTTCCAAGTTGAGCACTTGATCATCTTGTGGTCATCACCATCATCACCATGATCATCACTTGCTCCATCACTTGGCATGTACCAACCTTATTAAGTCTACACACACTTAGTATAGAGGTTAGTACTTAGGGTTTCATCAATTATCCAAAACCAAACTAGGGCTTTCAACCTTGGTGTTATTTGAACTCCTCTAGCACACTTTTTATGCTTTGAGCATTCTCAAAGGCTTTTTCTCATTCTAGTGATATCACTTTTCCCAGTCATAACTCTTGACTCACTCAAATCCATCAATGATGTGACCAGCCCAAATCCATCTTCCTAAAGATGCCCTTTAGATTCCTACATTCTACATAGATATCACTCTTATATCCAAGAAGATAGTATCTCCATGATGCACTATGGATACCTCCCCATCATGTGTTGGGCGGTCCAACTTACTTAGTCAACTTATGCATAGGCCACTAATTTTCTTGTATGGGGCACATCTAAGGTCTTGATGGAATAGACAAACTCTATTTGCCAATCCTTGCTACACCTTCAGTGAACCACTGATAGAATCTTATCATTCCAAGTCAATCTGTTATTTACTCTTATGTCAAGATCACATTGGCCCCAGCAAACCTATGATAGCCTCTTGCCATATTTATAAAAATCTAAGTCTCATTCACTTTCCTTTGGTGGTTTCCGACTCTTGTATCTTTAACTTTCTTAAGTCCATCATTAAAGACGACATCTCCTAGACGAGAACTTCCATCAACTAGAACATACTGGTCATGCTCTCTTTAGCAGTGAAGTCTTTTGAGTCTCCGTAGAGTCAACAGTACATGTAGCATATCCACTTCCTAAGTTGTCAAGTGACCAATTTCACTAACTTGAGCTAGGATAGATGATTATATTCATGGGATATCTCCAGAGACAACTTCTCACTTCATGATAAATTGAAAGGGCCTTAACCAATAATGTCAAGGTACTACCCCCCTTAAAAGGAGATAGGTAGGGGGACAGTATGGACTAGCTCTTCATATACTGTCTAGATGATTCACATCATATGGTCTTTTAAAATCACTGTACCAAGTCTCATGATCTAGAGTTGGTTTCATCACTACGTTCCAACTATTGGTACCTCTAACAGAGTTGAATTGCTTTGCTCTCACATCCCATGTATAACTTTGTAGACTTTGGTGTCACCTGATTCTCATAAGCACCACTTCCAAGCTATGAGTACCAATGATGACCTATATCTCCATCCATATTAGCACACTTCAATGGAACTATTTCTTGCACCAAAACCCAAATTTACCAACCACTTGAGGTCCTTATCGATGATCCACTGTTAACCAATTCTTCTCCTTGTAACTCCTTTGATAAGACTGCCCCCTTAGAAAAGGTAAACTAGGGCTTAAATGGGTAGTTTGGTCCACCTCTCAAGTGTGTTTCTTATCATCGGATCTTCTAATACCGAAGAGAAACTCATGTGCACTGAGATACACCAGAAATCTGAAATTCCTCACAACACGAGAAACACCAGCGCGGTAAAATAGACATAACTCTTTTTTTTGTTAATCCAATAAGGTCTTAGCTTATACCGTTAGAAACCTTATCAAAATCCCTACAACTTTCATATAGAAGGCTTCCTTAGTTTCTGTCCTTAAACCCAGGTAAAACACACATACATGATATCCATCTCGACAACGTCTCAGCACCGATGCCACAAATTGAAGAACTCATATCTCGAGTTACTTAGATCATATGGGGACGAGTCTTACATGGTTGAAAACCTTATGAAGTCCTCCACAACTTCTGTATATCCCACTTTTCCAGATTCTGATGTTAAGTTGGCTGAAAATAGGAACTAACTAGAACTGTCCAGATTTTGAACTGTGCAGCAACAGCAAATTGTAGATGTCATAACTCAAGTTCTATTAATCCGATAAAGTTGCAGCTTGCATCGTTGGAAAGCTTATCAAATGACCTAAAACTTTATTATAGAACCCTTTTCCAAATTACGGAGTTACATTTGTCTAAAACAGTAGGCAACTGAGACCGGTCCTGATTCCTGACAGCTCAACTGTACCATCTTGTGATTTTCATGATTCCCAAACCAAAAAAGCTATGGGGGTGATTCTTGCGGTCAGAGAAGGATCTTGAAGTCTACTATCACCCAGAATCTTCGCATGATTTTATGGTCCTCCAAGAATAGGGATTTGAACTGAAGAAGATAAGTTGCTCCCAAAAGACAAGGACAAAGAAACAAGAGAAACTAAAACCCAACTATTTATTTCATTAATCCTTATACCTTAGGCCTGTAAACTAAATGAAGTTGTGGAGAAACCCACAAGATCATTGCACTCATTACAAAAATCCAACTCAAACATAAGCACCAAGACAAACCAACCAAACATTAAAGGTTCACAAAGCACACATATATGACTAAACTCAACTTTTGCCACTAACGTTTATTACAAAGGGGGACTTCCTACTTCTTAAACACGGTGTGACTACAACGGCATCCAGGGTAGCATCTCTTGCATGGAGTTAGGCGAGGTATGTCCTCCACCTCATTGATCTTAGGTAATCCACCACGACTTCTCCACTCATCAATCTCATCAAGGGCTTCCTCATAGTGTTGCCTTACTTCTGCCAACTCCAGTTGACTATCTTTTAGCTTTTGATGCATGACTTGGATAGTCAAAGCCATCTCCTTTAGTTGTTCATTCGGCTCCAAGTAGGGGTCAGCCATCACACATTGCAAGGTGTCTGGTGGACGATGAGGAAGATAGTTCTGTTTGTCATTCTTCCTCCCTTCGTAGTGCTTTCCATGATATGCCAGAAGAGCTTGATGGGCAGCATCAGATATGCTAGCATGCTTACTGAAACGGTCACTGAGAGACGAATGAATGGATTCCACCACGCGTGAACCAGTAAACTCATTCCACCTGGTGATGTGTGCTTCTGTGCTCCACTGGCTCTCATACTTAGGATGAGTCCACTTAGTGCACTGATATTCCACCTTGGCTTGCTGTTCAGGATAGTGGTCTTGTAGTATACGCACAAGCCGAGGGTGAAAGAAATCTTCGCCACTAAAGGATGTGGTAAAGTACTCCTTCCACCAACAAGTATGTCTTGATGGGACAGGGCGAGCTTCTTCATACTCTGGTTCCGTTAAGCCATAGATACCCCGAGTTAAGCATGGTCTTCCAGAGTTGCTGCGAGCAATCTTCTCGTTACGAACCATCTATAGAATTAGAACGAGAGAAATTTAGATTAGAAGCAATAATTTTACAACAGAATTAGATGGTAGGAGCATAAGAATTTTAGCAAATAGCAAGGGTGAGATAGTAAGCATGAATGTAGTGAAGCAAAGATGACTAAAACGACCATTACTAACTAGGCTTGCGTCCTACAGTCAGCATTGATTTGATACCACTTTGTAGCACCCGGTTTTAAGAACAAAACTAGATACACACCATATGTGAGCCCAGGAAGTAAAATCTCATATATAGCTACAAATAAGGGTAATATCAATAGACAATGCTTATATATAACGAACTTAGTATAGAAGATATAACTTTAGATAGCAAACAGCGGAAAGACACTCCGTTCTTCAGGCGAAAGCTCCAAATCCACAAGGACAACTGACTGGTTGAGCACAAGCCTAAACTCTTTTCCAAGCTTGCAATCTGGTACCCATCCAGGATTTTTATCCAAATAAAATATAAAGGAAAGCGTAAGTACATCTCGTACTCAGCAAGAATAACATAGGGTTCATGAGGCTCAAAGGATAGACACTGGTTTAACTGCAGGTAGCTTTTAGTTGTCACAATTTTAGCATATGAGTAGCATCAAGTTGTCAAGTCCCATAGTAAACTCATGATCAGGTAAAATGAATAAAGAATAGCGTAAACAACATATTAACAACAATAACTTTAATAATTTTCCATTAGTGATCATTTAGTCTGTATTGGTCCAAGGCCGCTCGTGACCGTGAGCACGGCTGATATATAAGTTTTACACTCTGCAGAGGTTGTACACTTTCACTGTGAGTCGTGATTTACCCTTTCGCCCGAGGTCGCGAGTCTCTTAACCCCCTTCCTAGGGAGGTCGGCAGGGTTCACTATGAAGCCTTTCAAAGGTTCGTCTAACAAGTTAGGGCCGCTTGGTTTTATTAGTCAGTCCATGTGATTCACCCGCAGGAATCCACGGTCTGCTATTCCCCATTTGCGCCACAAGGGTAACCACTAACAAGCTAAAAAAGGTCCTCATACTGAGCTAAAGCCAGGGCCATGTAGCCCTCACAGTTGTACTGTATGTCCCGGATGGTCATATACAGATAAGTCCTTAGGGAGAGAAACTAGAGCACCATAAGATAGCCCAATGCTCCAGCCCTCTTTACCAAAGTTGCTAAAAAATCCTCTTTTAATGTTTATTGCATATTCCATTAATCAAATTACAAGATCATAGTTTAGTGGAGCACTAGCATAAGCTACCCAATGCAAAACCATAGGTGACAAGATATAAGATCAATACTAGGAAATCCTTAGCAAGAAGACGCATGCAATAAGAATTGTGTGATTAATGTTAATAGGGAACAAGGATGATCCCATGCTATACTTGCCTTGAAACTCAGATCCTTTTTTTAGTTCCAAACCTTCCACAAACTGCTTCTTGATCACCACGTAAAAGCTCACCGTCTAAACTCAGTCATCACATCAACAACAATCATCCAGAGGCAATCATACAAAGCAAAACAAACCTATAATTAGAACAATACACCAACAATAAAAAATAAAGATGAAAAGTTTATAAAACAAATCTACATCGCTCTACGATCACACAGACGTAAAGATCACGAAAATCGGAGCTATAACGAAGAAGTTATGATTTAAATAAGATTTCCTTTAATAAAATAATAGATTAAATCTAAGTTCAGATTTATAAAGTTGGAAGCACGTATAACAGAGCTACTAAGCTATAGATTATGCAAAAACGAATCTAACGCAATTTGAACGGATCAAATCGGAGTTAAAACGAAGAATATATGATTTTTCTAAGAGTTTCTTTAGAAAAACAATTAATTAATTTGGGTCACGGAATTAAAAAGTTTCAACTGAGAAAACAGTGTTACTAACACGTAGATCTTTTGAATACAAAACCAACGCAATTTGAACGAGTCAAAACAGAATTGAGATGAATATTTTATGAGTAAAATAAATCCAGTGGCAATTTGGTAATTTGCTGAAAACGTATTTTTGAATAAAACCAGCACGAAGTATGTTTTTAAGCTATGAAAGCGTATTTTGAATCTAAGTGGACAGGAATACGCTTTCAGAGTTAGTAAGCGTATTCTGGAAATCCGCAAAGGACTGCGGGCTGACTCTTTAAAAAGCACGGGGGGTTTTCTGCAAAATTATCGGCCGAAGGGGTATCTTGTGATTTGGGCCGTCGGATTTCAAACGGACGGCCGAGATTAGATCGGGGGTGGGAGAGAGTTCGCCGGCCGGAGTTGAGGGAGATCATGGCGGCGCCATGGCCGATGATGGCCGGTGCTCGCTGACTTGGCGATTTAGGGCACTAGAAAGCGAACCGAAAGCACCGGAGCGTAGAGAAGCTCGACTCGAACTTACCTAGGACCAAAACGAAGTCGAGGAGCGGCTCGGACGTGCCCGCGACGGATGAAAGCGGACGGCCGAGCGCTGCAAGGTTCGGCGAGGTCAAGCACAGCATAGAAGGCACGAAAAAGAGAAAGAAAAGGCCTGGGGACTTCGCAAAGCTGATGCGAAGCTCGGCAAGGAACTCACGTGGGCGAAGATGTGTCGCAGCGGCGGTTTGCTTTCGGGGTGGATCTCGGCGATGTTTTTCTCGGCGAGAACTTATACGACCGGCTCTGGGGTTGGAGTAGGGGGTTTAGACGAGGCCGAGGGCGCTATTTAAGAGGGTCAAGACTTGCGGGGCAAGCCAGCCGGGGAAACCGCGCGGTCGGTGCACGATCTCGTGGTAGAGTCCGGCTTGGACACGGGTGGAAGAAGAATCTGACCGGTGGGCCCCACCCGTCGGTGACTCAGGGACGCGGGACCCGCTTGTCGGTGGAAGAAGAGAGGGGGAGGGTTACTGGGCGCGGGGGGGGGGGGGGGAAGCTAGGCCGCGCCTCCTGCGCGCCTTGGGCCGAGAAGAAGAAGAAAAAGGGGGGGAAGGATCTGGGGCTTCGGGCCGAATTCCATGAGAGGGAGGAGGAGAAAATAAATCTCTTTTTTTTCTTTTAAACGTATTTCAAATTTAATTTTGAAATCTGTTTGAAACATATTTTTGAACCTTAGTCAAAACCACTCATTACAATAAATCAAATGCAAAGACATGAATGCTCAATCAAGTTACTAGCTCCTATGGTAAATTTTAATTTAAAGAAAAATATTATTTTTCCTATATTTTATGAGCACAAAAATACACAATTAAAACCATTTCTCCTATTTTGGAAACTTGCAAATTTTAGGGTGTTACACATATTCTTGTGAAGTCTAATAAATCCATATTAATCTGTGTTTGCAACAAACAACCATATGCGTGTAGAAAGCACAACGGTAATTTCCCGACAGCGGCAACCATACTAGCTGTAATATGCCGACACATGAACAAAGAGAATCACACATACAGCATGATGTGAATGAGATGGAACTTGCCTAACTATCAGTTCATCAAATGTATAGCTATTAGCTGATTGGAGAATGGAGACTGTATGTAGGGCCCCACCAATAGTTTATTTAGCTCTCAACTAACATCTTTGAGAAGAGAATAGAAAAAAATGCAACTGTAAGAGCGGCACCGATTGGGATTGGCATGCATGCAGCTGACTTCAGCTGCTGAAATGTTTCCAAGAACTAGCTCAAAAAATCGAGAACCTTTGGCTCATCTTCCAAAAGCTCTGAATGATGAGATCTCATTTATCAAGCTCTCCCACAAAAGAGTAGGCCATGAAGGGAACACTGATGATGCTAGAACGACTGGCTCATTTTTGTTTCCATTTGTTGACATACTCGAGGAATGACATCCTCTTTTTCTTGGGCATGTAGAAGACTGGAACGCCACACTTTCATGTTTTGATGCAACATATTCTTGTGAAGTCTAATAAATCCATATTAATTTGTGTTTGCAACACACAAGCATCTGCTTGGTAGGAACACAACTATAATGTTAGCCTACCCAGTAACCAAGGATTATTTAACTAAATTACCTATTTCTAATAGCAATGACTGGTAAGCATGGTGGTAGGTGACACTATCTGCTATTTGTTGAAAGAGTGGGAACCAAGGGTGGGCAAGGGGAACAACCATCACTCACATAGACTCTAGCATGGGAGATGGGGCCTTCTTTGTCTTGTCCTTCTCCATCTTACTTGGTCGTCGTCGTCTTTGCAGCGAGCAGGCCTTTGCACCTTGCATGCAATATCCTCCATGGGAAACTTTAGAGTTTGCACCTACGACAATGCAAATATGACAGTAGAAAGTTAGTATTCATGCCTAAATGGACCATGATTTTATTGAGCTGTGCCACCATTTGCCCACTTGTGAGTTTGAGAAACCAATAAGAGTGGCATGCACACATATATACACTGCACCACCAACACCAAGGGATTTATAACTTGCAATCCCCATGGCAAAAAAAAGGTGTAGAAAAATTATTGTAATTTTGCCTACAAAGGTATGTAGAGTAGATATAGTTTAGCAGAAAGGAGAAAGAAAGCAACTTAAATATTGAGAGAGAATAATGGAGGTTATGTTGTGTAAAAAAGAAAGAAAATAGAGTGTGAAATTAATTGTTGGCCAATAATAGGAAACAGTTCTATAGAAGTTATACATGAGCAACATTTGAGATCTCAAAACATGAAACGAAAGTTCTAGTAAGGTGTGCAAGTAGCTGATGGTGCTTAGCATCGGGCCGATGGCCTTGGCCTCCCGTGCCTTGAGATAAGGGGTCATGAGAGAGAGAGAGAGAGAGAGAGAGAGAGAGGGAGAGGGAGGGAGAGGGACGCAAATGTAAAGCAAATAGCCTACCAAATGACAAGCTGTTATAAATAAATTAGCGACCAAATAACAAGCTGTTATAAATAAATTAGCGAAGTATGACAACTGAGAGGTAAGCCTTTGTTGACTTGTGGGAAAAATGCCACAGCGTCTTTGATGCAGTCCACTTCCCCTTTTTCTTGGAGTATAAACTATATAATATAGGGGTGTGCTTGTGTGTGTACTTTTGTGTGTGAGCATGACACATTCACACAGATAGTGCTACGCTTCCATACTTGTTAGGACTTGGATAATTATGGGGGTTCTTCCTTGAACTTCAGCAATGAGTTATGACTTTTCTTTTTGACTTTGGAGCAACAGAGCACCACCATATGTCTATGCTGCCTGCATGGGCTGCTAGTGTTTTACATTTTTTTTCTTGAAAAATTTCAGTGAAGTCATTTAGATATCAGCTTGTATTTTGTTAAAGACACTCGTCACAATGCACTATACATGGACGTCATGGTCGTCTTTGTCATCGTCCTTGTTTTCTGAAAGTTCCTTGCACTAAGAGTTCGGTGATCGGTGATCAGCTCTTTTGCCTGCTTGTTTGTTTTCAGAGCGATGACAACGCGCATGGCGATGCCAATACATACAAGACTGCTGTTCGCAGGAATTATCTCCATTTGCCAAGTGCTGCAAAAGGCAAAACAAGAATTGGCGTGTGATGCAGAGGGAGACAGACATCCACAGTTGGACGCGCATGTAATTATTGCCTTCAAACAAGAATAATGAAATCCCTTATTCACCAGCGAGATCCGTCTCTGTTTGACTGAAATGTCTGGATCGCGTTTCAGGATCGAAGTGATGCAGACCAAAGAGCGAAGGCGACCAGCACTAGTTAACCATGCATGTGGCTCATGATCTCTCTTGTGGCGTGCTGATTGCTAACATCACTACGAGATGATAATCACCCTTCAGTTTTTCAAGAAATCCATCAGTCAGCCATGACTGGAAGTCTGGAATACATACATGTACATTTATCTATGTCAGTAATGTATACTGAAAAATCGGCAGTCAGCCGTGCTCGCAAGTGATTCCTAGCTCCCTTCGTGATAACCAAAATCAATGAGAGAAGAAATAACCGCACACTCATGCAATGCAGCGGTAACCACAAGAACACACTGATGCAGATTAGAACACAGTGCAGGCGTGCAGCAGATTCTGCAATCTGCAACGCTATTTGTTGAACACATTAGCACTTTAACAGCCATGACGAATTGGCCTCTAGAGGAGATACATTAACCACATGGTTTGCTTTCAGAAAAGAAACTAAAAGGAAAAAAAAAGCATGGCTGCCTGCCTGCATGGACATGGCAACAGGAGAGAGATGTATGGTCCGAATCGATTGATGAGCGATAAAAGAAAAGCTTTCATCAGCTTTATTTTGCCACAGGTACAGTGGTGCTAGTGGAAGATGCAAATGAGTGTTCCATGACAAACCTTTTGTGAGACGGCGAGAGCAATGCACAACAAAGGAATTGAAGATGACAACAATGATTTCGGGACGTAGCTGTCTAGAATTTAGGAGTACTTGTTGTTAATGTTTCTTTTCCTTGGGAAAAAAGTTTGCATTAAATCGCTTCAAATTGGTGGCAAAGAGAGAGAAGCGAAGAACAACACTGCATTGTGGCAAACTGGCAAGAGGTGATGTTTCTTGTTTCTCACCGGTTCATCTCAGAAATACCCTTGGTATGTTCCAATTCGGAAGCTCCGGAAATACATACTAAATGGCGCCGACTATATGGCCATGGTTGAATTTGTCTTTTTTTATCTATTATAAATCTCATAATATTTAATACTAGCCTATATATATTCCACAAATTCAAAGATGTTTCTCTTTCGGTCATGCCCGGCCCATGGCACTTATGCCACTAAATGGGCTGCTATGGATGGCTTTGGTAGGAGTGTGTTTGGTTTCATGACCAACTTTTAGCCTAGCTAGAAAATAAGCCAGGCTAGTCTAAGCCTGTCTCCAACAAGCCAAGATAAACTTGTTTGGTTGCCTACACTACCTAAGCCTGGCTAACAACTAGTTTATAGAGTCACCTCTTCTTTGTGCAGGTAACTTCACCCCTTTGAAGCAATTCATCAAACACCTTTAAGGCGAGCAGAGAGAGCAAAGGGAACAAGCCATGGTCGACGCCGCAGTTTGTCATGTCGTTGCTCGTAGGCCTCGATGACGTCGCAGTCCTCCCTACCACCATCAACGATGCCGCGACGTCGGTCCTGTGGCTGGTTTCTCAAGCGAAGTAGGCCAGAGGGGACCCGTGGGTCGCCGAGGCCATGGATCTTGGTCTGGTCTTTATGTCGGGTGACTTGGCCGGTGGCACCATCGCGCACCACTTCGCCGGTGGCACCATGCCAGGTCCAGGAGGAGCTAGAGAAGGACCACATCACAAAGGAGGACGGGGGCGACACAGAACACATCTTCGTCTTGGCCGTGGTCGACCATGCCACACGCGCCTTCGCTGTGATGGCGGCGGTGGGAGGAGGAGCATTGACGGGAGAAGGAGGAGGAGCGCCAACGGGGGAGGAGGAGGAACGTCGGTGGGAGAGAAGGAGGAGGAGCGTCGGCGGGGGAGAAGGAGGAGCATCGCCGCTAGTAAAGGAGCAATGGCGTGAGAGAAGGAAGAACACCGGACAGTGAGAGAAATTCAGCTGAGCCAGTTGGAGCCTGGCTCCAGAAGAAACACCAACTTGGTGTTTCTAGTTGGGCCTAGATAAAGCTGTATGGAAGGCTAGATGGAGCCTGGCTCCAGAGGCTGGCTAGGCAACCAAACAGGCCAAACCTCGTCCATCCAAGCAAAATGCTAGGTTTGGAGGCCAACCAAACATGCTCTTAGTCGCGCTTGCGCACTAGGCTTAGGCGTGACCAAATTCATAGAACGATGAAGCTTTGCCAAGCAACCATCTAGGAAATGGCTTCGGTGAAAAAGCCAAGAAGCCAGAATATTTTTTCTACTGTGTGGAGCCACAAAAACGTAACTCTCCTGGCTCTTCAGTTGACACAAGTTGTAAAATATACCTGAGCCATTTGTGCCAAATAATTTCCGAGTTTAGCTACAACAGAGCCAGCCATGCCAAACTAGCACTTAAATAGGTTAAGAAAAACATTTCGCTACCATTGTAGTTTGACTATCATGGTGTGCCTGCCTGCCACCATGGTTACTGCACACCACTGTTTTGTTTGTCATCGGGCCACTTTTTTTTGAGCAACTTTGATTGGGCCACATGGAGGCTAGAGTTTCTTTTCTGGGCTCTTGATTGCTTTCATTGGACCACACAGAGGCTAGAGTTTCTTTTTTGGGCTCCTGATTGTTTTTCACTAGGCCAAATGGAGGCTATAGTTTTTTTCCATGGGCTCTTGATTGTGCTTTGACAGGCTTCAGCAAAGTGATCTCAAACAGTTTCGGCAAAAAACTAGTGGTACGGAGGCCTAGATACTTACATGGCACCTACTTACCATGAGCTCCGTGCGAATAGCGCATATGAATTTTCTTTTGGCATTGCTTCTCATCATCAACTAAACAAAATCTACCATTCACAGAAAAAGAACTAATTAACCTGTTCGCTTGAGCTTATCTACCGAATCTACCAGCCATTTAATAGTATTTTTCTCTCACAACAAATCAGCAAACAGTAGTTTCTCTAATATTTTTTCAACCTTATACTGCAAGTGACATATTCCAAGGTATTCTCAGTAGTACCTTCCACCAAGACGAAGATTCACCCACAAAATGATCCTCGGCGGCTTAACTTAATTACCTCCTCCCCATATATGGAATTTTTTAGTATGTTATTTATTCAAATTTACAAACATATATCGCAAATGAAAAAATTAATGAAACAAGAAATCATTCAACGAAAGAACGACATTTTAAAATCATTATGTGTTAAAAACGATTTCTATTTTTGGCAATAGAAATCCATGAAACAACTTTTTTTCGGCCATATCTGTGTAAAACAATTTTTATTTTCAGACGATGTCGAACCAATTTTTATTTTCAGACGATGTCGAATGATACTTTCATGCGTTACCTCCATTGGAAGTGTGTTGCCGCCAATGTGGAGCCAATCGTTGAGCACGTGCGTTCTCACCAAGAGTTCACCAATGCCCATGGTGGCTTTACATCTCCTTGATTTCCTCCTATCATAGGCGCCACAGCCTCCACCTCTCCTTTGGATGGAGCAGCGCGCGCTATGGCATTACCTAAACATTAATGGAGGTGGTCACAAAAACGAATCGTCTTGTTTGATAATTTTCGAAGGCGGCGGAGGTGGTCATTATTAACCATCTCGCAAAATGCATTTATGGAGGCCATCAAGATTGTGTGTCTTGTAAAATGGATTTACGGAGACGGTCAAAATTGCTCGTCTTGTAAAATTGATTTATGAAGACTGTTAAAAGTATACTTCTTGGTTAAAATGTCTATCTCGGTTAAAAGGTCCGAGGCCGATCAACAACCCACTCCAAACCCTAATCATAAAAGGCAACCCTCTCTCTCAACTTCTCCACCTCTCTCTCCACTTCTTCACCTCTCGGCCGCCGCACTGACGCTCGGCTCTCTTGCGCTCGCGACTCCTTCTCATTCTTCCCTGCACTCGTGACTCCTTCCCCTTCTCCCCTGCGCTCATGACTCATAGAGGAGAGTAGTAGCCACTACTCCCTCTCCATGCCTCTCTATGCGCTACACCTCTCTAGCGCATGTGGCCAGGCACCTAGGCAGAGTGTGGCCATGATGGGGGCCATGCGTCCTGTGGGCTCGCTTCTCCGATGGTCGGCGTCCTGCATCCTGCAAGCTTGATCCAATGGAATCCGGTGTAGGGCATCCAGATCCGGTGGTTGGTGTCTAGATTCGGTAGAAGGCGGTGGTGGCGGCGAGGAAGGTACAATTCTCCCCATCACCCTCTCTCTCTCTCTCTCCCTTAGCAGATTTGTAGGTGGTGGGACTCTAGAGCTAGTAGATGTGGGGGACGCTGTGATGTGTGCATGGAGGGCAGCAGGTGGCGTGCGTGGAGGATCTCGAAGACGGAGGCTCCAGAAGCTGAAGCTGGATCTAGAATCTTGAGCTTTATTTTTTTTTTGCAGGCGGGCGTTGTAATGTGTCTACCTTAAAAAACAACATTTTCGCAGGTGGGCCTTGTAATCCGTCTGCCTCTGAAAAGGTATAAAAGCAGTTAATGGTTGTTCGCCTGGGTAAAGTGATTTTGATTGCTTGCCAAAAAACGTTGTTGTAATGTCGTGTCGTGTGGCAAGTCATGGCACAAAGGCAGAACGATGTGGCGCATGAGAGTGGAGTACTCCTTCATTCCTCCATAGAGCTTAAGTTTTGTTTCTTGAGTTCGTCATTGTCGATAAAGTAGAAAACGCTGAAATGTACTCACCATTGTGTGAAATCTAATCACTTATATGGTTTTTTCTGTGTTGCCTGAGCCAAGTAGTTGAGCAGTCAGTCGCAGAACAGCAGTGCGGACGTAGGTACGAATCCACTAGGCTGGCAGGCAATAGCAGCAATTAGGTGCAAGCAAGAGACAGTTCAGTACTCTGGCAAAGGAAATATGCTGCACCAAGGTGTTTTGATTGCCCTTTTTTATTTGGTCCCATGCTCCCTTTAGTTTTATCGGAGGATTGTTGTGGCCACCTGCTGATTAGATCAAATAAATGATAGGGATGAAGCCTATTCTTATTCCCTTCGTGCACATTTCTTTGGCATATTTTTTGAAGGTGCGTATATTATTTCGAATTCATATATAATCAGCTTTCTTCTTAGCTAGCAATGAATTGTTTTACTACCAAATATTTTAATTCACAACTGGTAGTGGATTGGTCTACTACTCTTTCAAGGGATACAAATCCACCATAATCCTTATTCCTATATACCAAGTCTTCAGCCTCAGCCAGCCATGTCCTCCTCAATTCTCAGGGCGGCTAGCTAGGCTTGGTGACGACAGAGCCTTGTCACTTACAAGGGAGAATGCTTGGTGGGGAAGGTCAACAATGGTAGCAAGCAATTGCCTTGGTCAGTAGAGTGAGGTCACAAAAAGTAAAAGGAAGTTCATGTGTATCAATGTATGGCACACACAAGTAGCTCTTCTATTCTTGTGAAGGCTAAATCCATACTAATTCATCTATACAACACATATTAGTGCGGTAAGCACACAGATGTATAGCAATTAGCCTTGACAAGAAGTTACTATAAATAAACTAGTGATGTATGTGGCAAGTGGCATTTCCTGCTTGATGTTAAGAGAAAATCAAGGGATAGTAAGGGGAACTACCTGTTAAGGTATAATAGTCAAAGGGTACTAGTGTAATCTCCCTAAAACATATGTCACAATATACACATGACTAACTATAGATAGCTAAACACTGACTAAGAATCAATATTACTCACATGTCACTGGCACTGTTTACCACTCCAAATGCAGGACACTTTGTCTAGAATCTCCTTCATAACCAATGGACAACTTGCAATGAGATGATTGAATCCATCGGTTTCCATGATTGGGCCAAGCATGTCTGGCGAGGCCATGAACCTAATGCAAGCTCATCATAGCTACAAGTAGTTTGCTATTTTGCTAAAGCTAGTGTTGTCACCACTGTTTCCACATCAATGGCTTTGCTGAGCTTACTTCCACACAACAACCTTAGCCTCTCCACTACATCCACGATAACAAGCAAGTGTTGCATCGCTGCATTCTGACCATCACTACAGCTATCAGGCAGATGATCTATGTAGATGAAGTGAAGCAGAGCCTCGAAGATTACTAGCTCCATGTCATCAATTATAATGAGATCTTTGGCTTTTCTCTCATTGGACTAAAGAGTTCCGCTCTAAACACTGGAGAACAGAAAGACAGGGCACATCGGTGGGCATGGAACAACTGGCCATCCATAGTGAATGTGATGTCCACCCTTTTGACAATGCTCAGCATCTCCCTAAAGTCCTCGTGCAGGTTCGATGGTGGGACAATTACATAACTCATCTCATTCTCCGTGGTGTGAGAGTCAATCAGGACCACCTACACGCACCTGATCATGAGATAGTCCCTATCGAGGTACCTGCTGTAGCGTTGACTTCTCCATGAACTTGGTGAATCCCCAATTGTTGCTGGCCAAAGAGAAGGTGTGCTTCATGTATGGGTTGGTGACCGGGGGCATCTTCCCATGTGTGGTACGTACAAGTAGCACTTTTTGTTGTCCGAAGGCTAAATCCATATTAATTATGAGTACACCATAGGCATAAGTGTCATAGGCACACAAGTATAAATGTAGCATTATCACTAGAGATAGAGAGAGAGAGGCCATGAAACCTAAAGGGAAGTTCACATGTGAGGTACACACAAATAGCCCTTTTTGTCCATGAAAGGCTAAATCCATATTAGTTATGAGTACACCATAGGCATAGGCATCGTAGGCACACAAGTGACTAGGGGCATCTTCTCATCCCTCTCGAACAGGTTGAGGGTGAACCAAGACCTGACGTCCAGTGTGTCCCGGTCTCGAGTGTAGTTGTATACGAAGGCTGAGATGTTGCTAAGCAAGCTAGATGTGGTGGCATTCGAGTAGAACTAGATGGAAGAGTTGCTACCACAAATGGAGAAGGTGCTGGAACTGACATACTTACTGAACCCCATGCCCTAGCATTGGGAACCGAAGATGGGGCATCTTCGCCTTGTCCTTCTGTGCCTTCTTGGACTTCTTCACCTTGTCCTTATGTGCCTTCTTGGGCATCATTGTCTTTGTAGCGAGGATGCCTTTACCTTTCTTGCCTACCATGTCATTCACTCCAAGGAGAAGTCTAGACCTTGTTGCCATGTAAACATAATCACGTCACAAGATGTTCCCCATAGAACTATGGTCCTAGTGCCAAGCAATCCATATCGATAGCAAGAAAGACAAGAACAAGGCAATCCGATGCAAAGTCATGAAACTAGTGGTGCAACTGATGCACCATGAGCACCTAACAAAAACACACAAGGCGACTGCAAGGCTGGTGAAAGAGATCTCATGGTTGAACTCTGGATCCCATACCTTGATGCTAGCTGCTTAGATGTCGGTTTAGGGGACACCACGGATAGTGACACCTCCCTCTCCTTGTTTGACTACTACTACTGCTGCTGCTCGACAAACGCCACCAAAAATGATGCATCTATGTCAACCATATCATGTAGCGCATCATCAACAACCACGTGCTTTACGACAAAGCGCATGGAGAACCTGGTGGTGAGCAACACCTAGAATGCTCCCATGCCGATGCTATTAATTCAGCACACTTTCTTTCAGATCCAAACTCTTTCTCCTTTTAGATCTAGTGACAATAAGGTCAAGAAGATCAAGTAGCACCAACTTTGGTGGTAGTGGCTGCAAACTACAATAGATAGAGAGAGGGGTCATGAAAGCCAAAGGAAATTCATGTGTGTAGTACACACAAGTAGCCCTTTTTGTTCTCAGAATGCTAAATCCATATTAATTATGAGTACACCATAGGCATAAGTATTGTAGGCGCACAAGTGTAAATGTAGCATCATTGTCAAAGATAGAGGGAGAAGCCATGAAATCCAAAGGGAAGTTCATGTGTGTGGTACACACAAGTAGCCCTTTTTGTTCTCAAAAGGCTAAATCCATATTAATTATGTGTACACCATATGCATAAGTGTCTTCGGAACATAAGTGACCGAGGGCATCTTTCCATCCCTCTCGAGTAGGTTGAGGGTGAACCAGGCCCTGAACCTCGATGCATCACAGTCCTGGGTGTAGTAATACAACAAGCCTGAGATGTCACCGAGCAAGCCTGTTGTGGCGCCATCTAGGTAGAACTGGGCCCAGTCATGGCCGCTGACAGAGAAGGTGCTAGAGCTAACATATCTACCAAACCCCATACCCCAGCATAGGAGCCAAAGATGGGCCTTCTTTGCCTTGTCCTTCTCTGCCTTCTTGGTCGTTGTTGTCTCTAAAGCAAGCAGACCTTTGCCTTCCTTGCCTACCATGTCATTCAATCGAAGGAGAAGTCTAGACCTTACTGTCATGTAAACATAATCATGTCACATGAAGTTTCCCACAAAACTATGGTCCTAGTGTCAAGCAATCCATATCGATAGCAAGAAAGACAAGAATAAGACAATCCTTTACAAAACCATGAAACTAGTGGCACATCTAATGCACCATAAGCACCTAATAAAAACACACAAGGCAGCTCTAAGGGGGTTGAAAGAGATCAAACCATTGAACTCTAGCTCCTAGACCTCCAAGCGAGCTCCTCATACCTTGTTTTATGGGACACCATGGCCAGCGACACCTCCCTCTCCTCGTCCAATTGTTGCTACTACTGATTCACCATCGCCACTAGAAATGGTGCCTCTATGTCGACCATCCCACATGGCGTGTCATCGACAACCATGCGTCTCATGGAAAATCACATCTAGAACCTGGGTGGCAAGCGCAATCCTAGAGTGTTCCCACACTGATCCTATTACATTGGCACACTTCCTTTTAGATCCAAACTCTTTCTCCTTTTTAGACCCTATGATGGTAAGGTCAAGAAGATCAAGTAGCACCAACTTTGGTGGTAGTCGGTGCAGACTACAACAAATAGAGAGAGGCCATAAAATCCAAATGAAATTCATGTGTTTGATACACACAAGTAGCCTTTTTTGTTCTCGAAAGGCTAAATCCATATTAATTATGAGTACATAAGTGTCGTAGGTCAAGTGTAAATGTAGCATCATCGTCAAAGATAGAGTAGCTATGAAATCCAAAGGGAAGTGCATGTGTGTGGTACACACAAGTAGCTTTTTTGTTCTTGGATGGATAAATCCATGTTAATTATGAGTACACCATACACATGTGTCATAGCCACACAAGTGACTGGGGGCATCTTCCCGTCCCACTCAAGTAGGTTGAGGGTGAACCAGGCCCTGACACTTGGCGTGTCCCTGTCCCGAGTGTAGTAGTACAAGAAGCCCAAGACATCACCAAGCAAGCCTGTCGTGGCACTGTCCAGGTAGAACCAGATGGCCTAGTCACAACCGCAACAGAGAAGGTGCTAGAGCTGATGTACCTGCTGAACCCTATGCCCTAGCATGGGAGGAGCCAGAGATGGGCCCTCTTCGCCTTGTCCTTTTGCGCCTTCTTGGACTTCTTTGCCATGTCCTTCTCTGCCTTCTTGGTTGTTTTCATCTTCAAAGCATGGAGGCCTTTGCCTTCCTTGCATACCATGTCATTCACTCAAAGGAGAAGTCTAGACCTTGCTACAATGTAAACATAATCATGTCCTAAGAAGTTTCCCATAGAACTATGGTCCCACTGCCAAGCAATCTATATAGACAACAAGAAAGACAAGAACAAGGTAATCTATGCAAAATCATGAAACTAGTAGCACACCTGATGCACCATGAGCACCTAACAAAAACACAGGTGGCTGCGAGCGGGGCGAAAGATATCTCAATGTTGAACTCTAGCTCCTAGACCCCGACGCCAGCTGCTTGGACCTTGGTTCAAGGGACAATATGGCTAGTGACACCTCCCTCTCCTCATCTGACTGCTACTATTGATGCTCTGTCACCACCACTAGAAATGATGCCTCTATATCGACCATCGCACATGGCGTGTCATCGACAACAACATGCCTCGTTCCAAAGCGGATGCAGAACCTGGTTGCGAGTGCACACCTAGCATGTTTCCACACTGACGCTATTACACTGGCACACTTTCTTTCAGATGGAGTATCAACAAGGTTAAGAAGATTAAATCGCACAAACTTTGGTGGTAGTGGTTGTAGACTACAACAGATAGAGAGAGAGGACAATGTTGGTATTTCTTATGCATAATTAAAATATGAAGGATTCCGCAAGCGCACAGAAAACATTGTAGCATTTTACCGGGAGTATTCCAGGTATCGTTATTTATATTTTACCATTGGGAAACAATGGATAAAGATATTGATATTTCACCATCAGGTATCACTAACTAATACACCAACTAGACTAAAGTAGGGGTAAATAATAGATGATAAGAATTATGCATATATGACACACACCGGAGAATTCTATGATAAAAGAGTAAATAGCTAAAGTGAGAGGACAACGGGAGAGTGCAAGGTTCCTAAATACTTGTCTATTACTGGGGTTCTATAATAACTAATTTATGGAAGGTAAAGCAATCACACAATAACACTTTAGGACATTGGAACACTAGTCACGGAAATGGGTGAGAAAGGACTAGGAAGCTCCAACTATGGTCCTACAAACATCAACCCTAACATGGTGGAATACGTCGGCCATCAGGGCTGTCACAACCTGGGGCTACCACAACTATATGTTGGACTAGGTGCAACCTCAGGTAACCAATAGTCCAAACGCCATGTCTATACTATGAATTACTACTCTAGTCACACGTAATAACTAGAGCACTCGATATGAGCGGAGATCCTATGCTAAAGTATAAAAACTATACTAACTAATCAAATTTAATGCATAAAAGTAAATAAAGAAGATGAAATATATTAAAGCACAAGTCTTATAAGAATAGATACAAAGATATACTAGAACTCTGACAACTCCTTCGAAGACTCATCCAGAACCTAGGCGTAGCGCCGCTCTCCCTAACTCTCAACTACAACTAATCTACTACATTGAAATGTCTAGCCCTAATTCTCTAGAGGTGAGAGGTCATCCATTCGAGGGACGCCTCTACATCTCCATAATAATGTGGTGCCCCCAGGGAGGGGGTCTGCCTCTCTATTTATAGCCTAGAAAAGCCTCCCAGCTCTTCTGGACAGGCGATGTGGAACTAATTCTTCCACTGTTTGCTCTGTTGGGCTATTATACATCAACTTGGGCCTTCCAATCATCCCTCATGTGAGCCCACTCAAGGGAGCAGCTTGGGGTGCCTCTCTTGGGCCTCTATCATGCCCTATGAGTCTCTTCTCACGTCATTGGCCTTGCTTGGGCGTGGGCCCATTATTAGTGGTAATTCTCCTTTATTTGTAAAATTAATATCTTATCACTCCAGACTCCAAATATAGCAAATGATATATCCGTTTCGACCGTCTTAATGAGCCCGTCGCAATGGTGAAGTCCAACTCATCATTTGACATACTTTTATTTGATGGAAAAATGAATATTCCTACAAAACAAGTGAGAACACCAAAACTTGTGCAACTTGTTAGAATCAAACCCTACAACTATGCTTTATGGTTGATACCATGTTATATTGAGCAATAGTTGATGGTATAAAATAGGCATTAAGGACCGTAAACACACACGAAAGCAATAGGAAATTCACGTGTATGGTACACAGAAGTAGCACTTTTGTTCTTAGAAGGCTAAACCCATATTAATTATGAGTACACTATTGGCATAAGTGGCACAGGAACACAAGTGTAAATGTAGAATCATCGTCATGTGTGTGGTACACACAACTAGCCCTTTTGTTCTTGGAAGAATAAATCCATATTAATTATGAATATACCATAGGCATAAGTGTCATAAGCACACAACTGACTTGGGGAATCTTCTCGTCCCTCTCGAGCAGGTTGAGGGTGAATTAGGCCCTGACACCTAGCGGATGCCAGTCCTAGGTGTAATATTATAGGAAGCCCGAGACATCACCGAGCAAGCCTATCATTGTGTCGTTTGGGTAGAACTGGATGGCCCAGTAATGGTCGTTGACAAAGAAGGTGCTAGAGCAAACGTACCTACCAATACCCATGCCCTAGCATGGGAGGAGCTAGAGATGGCCTTCTTCACCTTGTCCTTCTGTGCCTTCTTCGACTTCTTTGCCTTGACCTTCTCTACCTTCTTGGTTGTTATCCTCTTCAAAAGGAGGCCTTTGCCTTCCTTGCCTACCATGTCATTCACTTGAGTGAGAAGTCTAGACCTTGCTGACACATAAACATAATCACGTCACAAAGAAGTTTCCCACAGAACTATGGTCTTAGTGCCAAGCAATCCATATCGACAATGAGAAAGACAAGAACAAGGCAATCCTATGCAAAAAATCATGAAACTAGTGGTGCATCTTATGCACCAGGAGCACCTAAAAACACACAAGTTGGCTACAAGGGGGCAAAAGAGATCCCACCGCTAAACTCCATCTCATAGACTCGATGCTAGATACTTAGACCTTTGTTCAGGGGATACCACGACTACCAACACCTCCCTGTCCTCGTCTGATTGCTGCTACTGCTGCTCCACCACCACCACTAGGAATGGTGCCTCTAGGTCGAGCATCCCACATGATGTGTCATCAGCAACCACGTGCCTTGCTGCAAAGCGCATGCAGAACCTAGTAGGGAGTGCATCCTAGTGTGCTCCCACACCAATGCTATTACACCGACACACTTCCTTTCAAATCAAAACTCTTTATCCCTTTCAGATCTAGTGACAATAAGGTCAAGAATATCAAGTAGCACAGTTGACGGTTGTTAACCATCAAAATTATATGTCAACCAAGGAGAAGAAAGGGGATAAAAACTGAACATCACCATAGACTTAGGGTTTTCACTGACAAATTTCCACGAGTATTGGTGAATGTCTGTTTCTACAGGGGGTTATCGGAATAAGAACAAAAGAAGGTCCACATGTCAGATTAACATAGAGAGAAGACCTGAACGTGAACTCCAGAAGACTCTAGAAGACTCGAGAAGGCGTGCCCTGAAAGCTAGGGCCCACCAGCCATAGGGCAGGGACGGGCACCCAGGGGGGACAGGGGTGGCCGCTCGAGGGCTGCAACCAATCAGGTGCAGTCTCGTGGATCCTGCCTCCACCGACTTTGAGGATTAATCTTAAGCGCAGCTGTGGTGCTTCCTAGGGGGCTATAAATACAAGCCCACCCTCCTGTAATCAAGCTCAGAATTAAGAGAGAGAAAAAATATATTTTTTTCTCATCTGAGAATTAGAGGGGGCCATTAGAGCTAGGGATTAGAGATAGATTAGCTACTCCTAATCTTCATCTTATACATAGGATTAGATTAGATAGAGGAAGAGTCGGGTGCCTGTGCTCGGAATTTTTAGATCTTCGTCATCAAAGATTGGTATTATCTTTTATCTATCTTTTGACTTTATTCTAAATATCATTATGTTTATATTTATTATGTTCTTAGTTTATTCTAGTTCTACATTTGATATGATTATGATTGATAATGAGTTTATGTATATGTTTGCAAAGTGCTTAGCCCTATTCGTGAGAGAGTTAGGTGATAGATGTCATGTAAGCATGGTGCTTAGATGTCATTTATCTGCAATTACACCCTATTGGCCGGGTTGCGTGGTAGATCGCAGAAGTGACAGTTCTGTTGAGTCCTTCGTATTCCATCCCCTGTTGGTAGGACAGGTAGAACCGCAGTTGCGTAAAAAGTCCAACTCTATCTTGGCTTTTTATAGCAATATTCCTTATACATAAATGAAGAGTCTTTTGTGCTATATATGATAGTGTAGCATTAGAGTAGATGAATGACTTGATAAATTAGAACTACATAGGATTTTCTATCTCGTGAACTAATCGGACGTCTGCCTAATATTAAGCTAAGTAGTCTATATCTAGTCTCTATATTCCCTGCGCTTCTATATTTTATATATCATATATCTATCATGGTTTACCCTCCTGCCAAGTATGTGACTATGCAATCCAATCACTCATAAGTAGTCATGTTTTGCAAGTTGATCTCATTGTTTAAGTCCTTAGTTCTTTCCCTTGAGCTAAATATAAATAATGATACCTGGAATACTTCCCGGTGAAGTGCTACAATGGTATTTAATATGTATGCTTGCGCATCTTATGTTTATTTTATTAGTCGACAGTTTTTATACCACACTTCTGGCACCATGCTAGGGATGACAACTTAGCTTAAGTGGTGTTAGAAGTGTCAACAAGCACCAACTTTGGTGGCAGTGGCTATAGACTACAACAAATAGAGATAGAGAGGACATGAAAGCAAAAGGAAATTCATGTGTGTGGTACACACAAGTAGCCCTTTTTGTTCTTTGTAGGCTAAATCCATATTAACTATGAGTACACCATAGAAATAGGTGTCATAGTCACACAACTGAAATGTAGCATCATCATTAGAGAAAGAGAGCAGCCACAAAATCTAAAGGAAGTCCATGTGTGTGGTACACACAAGTTGCCCTTTTTGTTCCTAAAAGGCTAAATCCATATTAATTATGAGTACATTGTACGCATAATTGTTGTAAGCACACAAGTGACTGGGGGCATCTTCCTGTCCCTCTTGAGTAGATTGAGGCTAAACTAAGCCTTGACACCTAGCATGTTCTAGTCTCAAGTGTAGTAGTACAGGAAGTCTGAGATATCACCGAGCAAGCGTGCAACAACATCATCTAGGTAGAACTAGATGAACCCATCGCGGCCGCTCATGGAGAAGGTGTTGGAGCTAACATACATGCCAAACCCCATGCCCTAGAATGGGAGGAGCCAGAGATGGGCCTTCTTCGCCTTGTCCTTCTGTGCCTTCGTGGACTTCTTCACCTTGTCCTTCTCTACCTTCTTGGTTGTCACCATCTTCAAAACAAGGATGCCTTTGCCTTCCTTGCCTACCATGTCATTCACTCAAAAGAGAACTCTAGACCTTGCTACCATGTAAACATAATCGTATCACAAGAAGTTTCCCACAAAACTATGGTCCCAGTGCCAAGAAATCCATATTGACAGCAAGAAAGACAAGAACAAGGCAATCCTTGCAAAATCATGAAACTAGTGGTGCATCTAATGCACCATGAGCACCTAACAAAAATACACAAGGCAACTACAAGGGTGGCAAAAGAGATCTCATCTTTGAATTCTGGCTTCGAGACCACGATGCTAGCTGCTCAGACATTGATTTAGGGGACACCATGCCTACTAACACCTCCCTCTCCTTTGTCCGACTACTGCTAGTGCTACTCTGCCACCGTCACCAAAAATGGCACCTCTATGTTGACCATCCCACATGGCACATCATGACAACCATGTGCCTCACAACAAAGCACATGGAGAACCTGGTGGTGAGCGCATGCCTGACACACTCCCATGTTGACGCTATTACACTGACATACCTCCTTTCATATCCAAACTTTTTCTCCCTTTCAGACCTAGTGATGATAAGGTCAAGAAGATCAAGAAGTACCATCTTTGGTGGCAATGGCTAAAGACTACAATAGATAGAGAGAGATTAAGGGCATCTTCCCATCCCTCTTGAGCAAGTTGAGGGTGAACCGAGCCCTGATGCCTGGTGTGTTCTGGTCCTGGGTGTAGTAGTACAGGAAGGCCTAGACGTCACCGAGCAAGCCCATTGTGGCACTATCTAGGTAGAATCGGATGGCCCAGTCATGGCCACGAGTGGAGAAGGTGCTAGAGCTGACGTACCTACCGAACCCCTTGCCCTATCATGAGAGGAGCCAGAGATGAGCCTTCTTCACCTTGTCCTTATGTGCCTTCTTCGACTTCTTCGCCTTGTCCTTCTCTGCCTTTTTGGCCATTGTCATCTTCACAGCAAGGAGGCCTTTGTCTTCCTTGCCTACCAGGTCATTCACTCCAAAGAGAAGTCTAGACCTTGCTCCCAAAGAAACATAATCAAAGATAGTTGTGGACAGTTAACATTTGTGCTTAAATGGACCATGATTTTAGTAGGTTGTGATGCAATTTGGCCACTTGAGAGTTTGAGAAACCAATATGAGTGGCATAGTCACAAACATTGAACAACCAATTGATCTTGGAGCTCCTAATCCCCATGGTGAAATGGGAGTTTTGTGCTGCCCTGCTTCACATGGACCACTTCGATCCAGCTACGCATCTCGCACCTACAATTCAAGCTGCCACCCACCAGCAGCTTCGCCTCGCTCGAGCAGCTAACCCTCTTTGGTATTAACTTCATCGTGTTCTCCTCCCCCGTTGCCTGTGACTGTGCTCGCTCAAGGCGACACTCATTATTGAGGCCAACTCGCTCGACCAGCTCATCTGGCACCTGCTCGACATCAAACAATCGGTGGATGCCCATGTTGTGGCCCCCCAATCTCAAGAATTTTGTGTTATCATCTTTCTTGAGGAAGTTCACCATGTCACTATCGGCACCCAAGCTGGATGAGTTGTACTTAGAGTGCTATCTTGAAGATTCTATAGTTGGGTGTGCCAAGAACGAGAGATGGCGCCTCTATGAGTTGAAGTTGGAGATGAGCAAAAGGCATAGGGATGGAGAACAAGAGACAGAGCCGGCAGCACATCCTATCGCTCTTCATAGACAATGTCATGGTTCTTTCCGTCAACGATCCCTTTGCTACAGAACTTCCTCCCTTCATTGATGATGGCTCGTTAACACCGCCCAAAATGGTACTTAAGTCTACATATGCTGCGATGCAAATAAAATCACTTTGCATGTTATTCCACCTGTCGAGCGGAGCTTCGAGCAGGAAGTAGCATGGCTTCAGGTGTCCCTCACACACTTCTTAGCCATGGAACTGCACCTCCAAACAGATGTGCATGTTTTTGGAGCGCTTGTGTTGCAATTGCTTTGAATTTGAACCACCATAGAAAGGCTTAAGGTTATACTGGCGGGAGTGCTAATGATTCTGTTCTCTTCACCTTTTTTTCACTTCACATCTCTTAGATCCTCAAATATATATGAAGCATCAATGATGTTACATGTTGCGTCCGTCCCACCGCCTCTCCCGAGCGCGGCCACGGAAGCGACGGTGGTGGATCTACTAGATCTAGAGGCAACGGTGGCGGATCTACTAGATCTGGCGGTGGCGGCAACGGATCGGGATCTGTCAGACCGTGCGGCGGTGGATTTATCGGATCTGGTGGCAGTTACTATGAATCTACCATCAGGTAGGCCCCTTGTCCTCCCCCTACTGGATCTAGTTTTTAGGATTCTGGCGAGCTCTATCTCTCTTCTTTCCAAACTTTGGCAGGCTTATATAAAAGAAAAGGGGATTTGGGTAGGTAGGCTAAATGGTGGGAATGGTCAATGGGCAGCTTAGAGGAGTTGGCGGCGGCAGGGTTGGTCAGACCAGGTCGGGACGGGCGAGGCTCGCCGGAGCTAGAGAACATGGCGGCGGTGTGGGAAGAGAAAGAGGGCGGCTATCGCAGGCGTTAGGGTCACCGGAGCTATGGCCGACGACGGGTCGATCTTTGTTTTTTTTCTTTTTTGGCAAATAAAATAATTTATTTCTTAAAATGGATTGTGCATCCGAAAATTTGATTTCCTGCACGCGCATGCTTTAGTGTTGCCCTTGTATAATTGATGCACTATGGGCTAGCCCTGTAGAAGAAATAGATACATTTAATTGATGCCTAAAAACTTCTACAGTGCAAAATAGCAAACTATCCAAATTTTAAATTTAACCGTTGCACTTTCTTGGAAAAAATATTCGAAGCACAAACAACACAATGCAAGGTGAGTTTCCGGTTCTTATTCTCAGGCCTAAGGTGTTTCTCCAGCAAAATAAGAGCTCATTCATATTTCTTTTTTAACTCTGTGCCATGTCATTTGGGTTCCGATTCCTCCTAGCTAGGTCTGGCCCTAGTTGGTTGTTACTTGGTAATGGTGGCATTTTTGTCTCTTTCCTTGTTAAAAGCGTTGTGTTTAGTTCGATGAATTGCTCTGCAGGGTGGGAAACCTACGCTACCAAGCAAAGTTATCTTGCACTGTCACGGCCCAGATCATGACTCTGCAGATCACTAGCCCTACCCAAATTCTATGAATATTTTAAAGAGGACAAAAAAAAACAAAACCACAACTAAAATTCATTAACAGCACTCATGCAAAATATAGTCAGAACAGCCATCAGTACCAACTCACCACAAATACTCAAAGTTGCATCAGCAGCTAAGTTTGTAAACTAACAACACCTCTTGCATACTGAGGAGCAAAGGCATGCGACACTAATAGAAGCAAACAGCAGCTCGCGCCGGTTCATCAGCAGAAGAACATCACTTCCTTCACATTCTCCTTTATCTGGGGGAGCCTGCGGAACGCAGGTGGGCCACCGCCGGCTGTGGCGGCGCTACCACTGACAACTGAGGTTCCATCGGTGCTCTCTTGTTCGTCATAGTACCTTGCGCGGAATGCTGCCAGGTGAGCGTAGTAGGCTGGTGGAACTGCATGAAGGAGGAACTCAAGGATCATCAATCTGGACACAAATACAGAGAGAAACAGGGAAAGAAAACTAATCTCCCCAAGTAATGAATTTGCAATACTGGGCTAATCACATGAACAGATTGGTCAGATTATTCGACTTACCAACAGAAACAGCGCGTGTGCAGCGTGCGTATCTGCATTTGCAAAACAAAAGTGCTCGAGTTCAGATGGCACCAAATATATTGGGGTTGGGGAACAAATATAGTAACACAAAAGTTGGAGCAGTGGTTAATGGGAGTCGGGTCAAGCTTACGTGTAGCAAAGGTTGTTTGTGAGAAACTGCAGAGCATCAGCCGAGAAACGGTTCTCATCATAGAGGACATGATAGTGTGTTGGCCTGCTTGTTCCCTGAAGAAATGAATTTACATTCAGAGTGACAAATATTACACAATCAAAAAACCTGATGCCTGAGTGACAGGTGTCTCAATCATACCTTAATTCCAGCATGGCTACAGAGGTAGAAATCAAACTCGCTGGGATGACAAATGCTAGTATCAACCACAGTTCCTGTGTATTTTAACAGTAAGAAGACACAAATCACAATCAGCATGTATGTGCTCAAAATAATATCATACTTATGTTAGAAGCGGAGATATCCCTAAGATATAGTATGGCTAGTCTGGCGGTTGTCTTTAACCCAACCAGGGTCCAATTCTCACTAATAATGCTCAATGCTTAAGGTGGACGTTTCTTCTCCCTGTTTACTATTTTACTTAAGTTATGAACAAGGATGAACATCATGGTACTAACCAGGAAGAATGTTTCCGCTTTTGTCAGTAAGATCTCTCCTTCCATGAACTTCAGGGAAGAGCCTTGTGTGGTGCCTTTTCTGTACCACCACGAATGTCACTGGTGGTAGATAACCATCTTCCATAGAGGCACAGGCCTTCCTGATTGCGTCCATTTCATGGAGCAAAACGTGGCTGAATTGTCCCTCACTTACACCATCCCTAAATAAACAAAACAAAAGTACTGGAAGTTATGAAGGCTTCATCAAAGAGTTATGTAATAAATCAAGCACATACCTGTAAAATATAATCCTTTTGGGCTTTCGTCCAGTCCTCTTAAAGAATGAAGTCAGCAACTCCCTGCAGAGCATAATTCAGCCGCACCTTAGTTTCAAACTGTCACCTCTTTCATTCAACAGTTCTCATGAACACAAAGGATACAAAGTTACCTTATCATTCCACCGTTCACTGGAGTGCCCTTCTCTGGATCTGTACCAGTCCAGAACAGATTTTGTATAATCTCTTCCCTATGTGCTTGCGCCGAGACTAGTGCTTTATATGTTGTGACTTGTGGCCAGTCCATGGATGCAACCACCTGCAAAAGGTTATATCATTCCATTACTTTGTGTCACAACATTTCCATTGGGAGTAAATGTTCAAATGCGAAGTGTAAAATTCGTTCAAGTTACTATAGCATTTGAACGAAACAAATGCAGAGAACAAGAAACAGACAGCTGCAATAGAAGCCGAGGAATCTTCTCCTGCTGTAGGATGGGTAACATCAGCACCAAAAATGATTGTTGGCACATCTGAGACAAAAGGTATTCCATTAGGCACAAAGGCTCTCTCAAGCACTGTATTGCGCCCTCCCACCTGATAAAAGGCAGAATAAATTTCAATTTCCATAACAGCTGAACCACACAAGAGAGAAGAAAGCAGTAAACTGCACTGACCTTCACATTGATTTTAAGGGCGACATTTTCAAAATACTGCTTGTTTTTATTCTTCTTTGGATTGATGCACTGAGATACTATACCAAGGTCAGTCTCGCATATCCTCTTAATTTTCCCTACAAATTTGCATACCAATGACTTTACCATAAAACCAAGCATAAGTGCTGCTGGAAAAAGTACACTGCACGTTTGCTACACATACAATGCGAATAACATGCCTTGTGTGTGCTGTGCATAATAATTCTTCATGTGTGCTACACAAAAGCAATATAACTTGCTACTGGTTAACTTTTCCCATAGAATTGTGTAAAGAAAGTCTCCCATATCAATATGCACGTAATTTTATTTTCACAAAATTTATAAGTTGCACAGTTTTTTCAAAGATGCACGTACCATAATGACCAGAAACATCTGGAAGAACGACAATAAGCAGCTGCAAATTTGGAGCCCTCATGTGCACATCCCTTAAAGCAGCTTCTATGTGGTTGGGTGAGGCTGACTGAACTTCTGTCACGGGCCTTGGATTAAAATCCTGAAATATCATTGACATCAAATTCAACATTACCTGGCTGCTGACTTTGTTAACTATAATAGTATCCAGAAGCATATGCACGAATTTACCATGCCAATGGAATTGCACATCTGAGCCAAGTCCTCGCATATTCTGTCTACTATATGAAGCTGAATCCGCGAAAAGCTCAAACAAGTCCAGCTGTGAACAGTTCCACCATTGACCATTTTCTGGAAACAAAAAGTGAACCTCAGTAGGAAGACTATTCCAAATCTAACAATAACCAACTCTTCGAAGAAGACTACTCCAAATCCAACAATAACCAACTCTACGAACCACCAAATGTACCTATTATATCAACTAAAATGAAAATGATCTTAATAGAAAAAAAATCAGATCAGGAAATTTAACTAGCCAGCATATAGAATCACCTTGTTAATCATATTCCATTGCCCCAAACTTGGTGCAACCGTTTTCTCCCTTCCAGATTCATGATATTTCAGCTGAAACAAGTTTACATATATAGGTCAGTCTTGGAATTAATCAAAAAAAATATAAATCATCAAATTGAGAATGCTGCACAATAGATACCATAGGTGCAGGCAGAACACGAGCTTGCACATTAGCCATCTGGTTGGCCACAGTGATCCCAAACACCTGTGCCATCTTATCAGCTGAATAGTTGTTGCGGTGAACCATCTATTTACAGGATAACCAAACAAAAGATCAGATGAAAGAGAAAACTATTAAATTTCAAAAGAAAAATATCAGTACAAGAAGTTACACATTTAAATGTCTAAGAAACTTGCCAATCGAAAAGACAGTGTCAAAGCCAAAGTTATATTGGCCTATACCTGAATAATGCTCCCCTCCCTCTCCTGAGGACGTTTACAGGTTGCCTTCAGTATATTGGTCACCTGTGTGTCGCTGAGCTTCCTAGGGTACCTCTGTCCTTCAATGATTTGGCACACCTGAAAATACATATTATGCATGTAACTATTGCATGGTGCACCAGGTGCTGTATAGGAATCACAAAGATGCAAATATTACCTCCATAGGTAAATATATCGGCTTAGAATCATTGCCGGACTGAAGGCAGGGCCAAGCAGTATAGCGCAACCGGTAGTTGTACCGTTCAGCAAAGTACTGGACAACAGTCAACTGAGGTCCTTCGTTACAAGAAAAGCTGAAGATAAGAAATGGAAATGGATAAGTTCGTCTTGGTACTAGAACAAACAGGCAAGGAGGGAAGAGATATGAACAGATGGGTACCTCAGCTGAGCCAATGGAACAGGAGTAATCCCAGTTATCTTGTAGGCGCTTTTTTTCCCCTGCTGGTGTGTAGTCTCAACACGAACTCCACGCAGGGCTTTCTTAAGCTGAAAATTTGTAGATAGAGACAGATCAGTCGGTTACTGTAGTTAAATTGCATGTGACAACTTTTGTTGACAAATGCTACCTTCAAACGATCCCTGTCCGAAAAAGGTTGGGCAGGGTTTGTCAGCCCAAGACAATCATCAACAAATTTTACCACAGGGATAGATTGGTAAAATGAAGTCGAGCATATATCTGAACAACATAAGTGAGTTCAAGAGGTTAAAAACAGAAAAATATACACATGGACATTCATCGCATAAAAAAAGAGGCCGTGTATTGGGCAGGTATATTGGGCAGCGCTAGTGGCGCGACCACAGCGGGCCCCCAAAAATCCGGAGGCCCTAATTAGTAATTTGTCATTATGCCTAATTAGTTTAAGCATAGTTAGCCTAATTGGCAGTTTCTTTTTTAAATTCTTGACGCAGCTCACAAGAATCATTGTGCAAGCGTTTACCGATAACCTATATGACTCTTTTGGTATGTCTCAAGTCTTGAGTCGCCTACCATGACTATATTGCCTTCCATGCGACAATTCAATGCACCTGATATTAGCATTGACTGTCTTTCAGCGGGCACTGCATACCACACCATGAAATTTAACAAGACAAGGCAGGTTGCCATGACAAGTTCCTTCTAGCTACCAGCCTACCACCAGTCAGCCATTAAGTCCTTCCTGCTTGTTAATTTTACTTTTCTTATCGAGCGACATGCCTTCTCAATTCTTATTTTCATCTAACTTCGTGCACTCTTACCCAGTGGTTTAATGAATGGTGGAGAAGGTTATTAAATACATATTATAATTCTTATTCTTATTACTGAAAACTGTAACCTATCATATAATGGAACCTAATTTTGGTATTTTGGCCTTGTTTAGTTTCAAAAAATTTTGGAAAACGACACTGTAGCACTTTCGTTTTTATTTGACAAACATTGTCCAATCATGGAGCAACTAGTCTTAAAAGATTCGTCTCGCGATTTACAGACAAACTATGTAATTAGTTTTTATTTTCATCTATATTTAATGCTCCATGCATGTGCCGCAAGATTCAATGTGACGGGAAATTTTGAAAAGTTTTGGGTTTTGGGGATGAACTAAACAAGGCCTTTATTGTCTAGATATAGGGGCCTCATTTTGTGTTTCGCTCCAGGGCCACAAAACTCCTTCCTACAATGCACCGAGGAGCCAAAACCAGTGAAGCTTAGTGGTTTCAACGGCTGTTCATGAAGGAGCGGGAGCCGTCCAGAGTTGTACCAAATGAGGCTTATGAGTTTTGGAACAAATCAGAAATGTATGCCAAACAAGTGGCTATTTCGATCAAGCCAAACAGCAAACAGCACAGTTCATATTTATGTTCCAACTGAACTTGAGATGCAAGTTCCAGTGGCATACACATAAATATCGAACCAACAATGGCACACCAGCAAAATAGCATACACACAAAATTCCCATACTGAAACTGTGGAGATTTGTTCAATCCATCCCCTCAATATTGAGACTCAATCAAAATCAAGTAATTATTTGGTGCAGTTTTGTACACATTGATTTTTTTGGATAAGATAACTTACCAATGTTCAATGAGAGGCCCATTTGAGTTGGGCGCAAGCTCTGGTAATATCCGCTCCAGCTCTCTAGCCCACCACCAATGTCCACCCCATTATCAAACTTCTTGGAGAAGAAGGATCGAGAAAGAGTGACATAACTGCAAAACAAAAGGAAATTAGTAAGCACGTGGTTAGCAGCTCAACAAAAAGGATACTGCAAAAAAAAGAAAGTGAAGAAATGACACTGATATCCTACTTGAGAGAAGGAGACTCTCTCAGGGCAACATCCAATGCTTGAATTGTGTCATATGGGGCGTCCCTCTGCTGACCCTTGAGGAATTGCTGAAGATGGTACAGGTTTGGCTGTGCCGCATATCGGATTGTCACCTTGTACTCACTGAATTTCAGCAATTAAAATAACAGGATGCAAATTTTATCAGTAAGCAGCTGCAAGTCACAAGAGAGTGTACTGCACATATGACACAGGAGTGGTACTTACATTTCTCGGCGCCCCAACTTGACAACAAACTCCATTGATTTGAATGGCAGCTCGCCTGCGGTGTATAGGCTCTTGCTTCCATCATAGGCAGGTATCTTATGGGCGAGGGATGTCGCACCATGCACCTTGAGAAGCTCTGACAGAATCACCCTGTTGGTTCTTCTTGCCTTTGGTTCAGGATTGATTAAAACCTGATAATGTGCATGTGTCGAGTCAAATATGTATGGAATACACACAAAAAAAACACCTTCCAATCAGACATTAAGAGAGAAATATCAAATATTTCTTGTATACATAAGAAACATAAATCACACAGAATTCAGCAAACAAAACCCAGGACAAAATCGAGCAAGATGGCAAACAAATGGATCTCTATATATCAACAACAAGCGCTAGAAGTGTAGTGCTACTGATCAGGTATGCAGGATTCGAACATGTTCAAGTTGTCTGGTAATTAAATAATTTTAGAATCACAAGCTGTCATCCACTAATCCCTATGTTTCCTTCTTTTTGTTTGATAAACACGCTGACATTCATCCATGGTTGCTGGACGCATGTGTCTCAAAAACAGTCACACACCACCACAAGTCCAATCCACATCAAAAAGGCTGTGGCGAAATCATTACGAATCCACCGTGCAACCACCAAGAGTACTAAAGACCTTGCCTAAACTGTCTGCAAAGCAGTAATGAACTGGCCATTGGTTACCTCATCAGGAAATGGTGAAAACAACAAAGCTTTATGAATGGATCATTGGCAAAGCAGCAATGAACTGGCCATTGGCCCTCGCATAGAAATAACTGTCTATCATTGGATAGAGAACAAGTAGACGTGTGACCGGTCACCCCTATCTCCTTACACCAACAAGGCAGCAAGTACGGCACGCGCAAGCTGTAGACATTTGCTCGATAGGAGCAACTGCAAAAGTACTACTACTTTAGATACCTAGAAAAAAAAATGAAAGGAAATCGGACAGCTAACACTTCCGCGAAGGAAAAAGCTGCACGACCATCATCCATCGGAATAAGCAGCTAGCTAGTAGTACGCGAGAATCGCACGGTACACTGCTAAAGCAGATCCACGCGAACAGATCCAGGAAATGGTAACTTTTTGCAAAATCACCGCGCAGCTAAAACCCTGAAAATAGAAGGCGAAAAAGAAAGGAAACCGCAGCTAATACGAGCAAGGTGATCCTCATACCGGCACATGATGGTAGTGGTAGGGAGAGAAATGAAAAGCACTGAGATGATGTACAGATCAAAAGAATATAACAGATCCCGAGCAATCGCGGACGCCGCAAAGTGCAAAAGTACGAGAAGAAGGAAGGAGAAGATGAAGAAGGGATGAAGCTCACGTCATAATGGCAGATGTCGTTGTCGGCAACCTGGACAGCGAAGTGGTTTGCGCGAACGATGAGCTTCCTCCCCAACGTGCCGAACCCGGGGCGCGCAGGCGGAGTGATCCCCTTGCTCGAGAGGGGCGGAGGCGGAGGCCGGTGCGCAGGACCTTGCGCCTCGGATCTACCTGCAGCAGGCGCGGGAGGAGCGGGGTTGTCGGCCACGGCCAACCTCCCCATGCCTGCCGCCAAGGCAGCTCCGCCTCCAGCCGCCCCGGCGGGGGCACGAGGCGCTTGCGCCGGCGGCGCAGAAGACGAGGCCGCTGCTGGAACTGCCGGGGCAGCGACGACCGGCGCAAGAGGACGAGGCGCCGCGGGGCGGGCTGGTACTGGTACAGCTACCGCCACGCCACCGCGGCCCCGGCCTCCGACCTCTACGTTCCCGAGCGGCGGCGGTGGCGGCTGCTGGTAGCCGACGCCACCTCGTCCGCCGGGTCCGCGGCCTCCCCCGTTGCCGCGACCGCCGACCCCGCGCCCTCGGCCCACGCCGCCTCGGCCTCCGGATTCACCGCCTCCATCACCGCCGCGACCGTAGGGTTGTTGGTAACCTCCGCCGCCACCGATCCCGCGCCCCCTGCCCTCGCTGCCGCGCCCACCACCAGGGCCTTGCCGCCCTCCGCCGAAACCGCGCCCACGGGAAGCCATGGGGTTTCGTTTCGTTGCGAGGTGGAAGGCGAAGTGGAAGGAGCAAGTAGTAACTGACTACCAAGACGACCAGGCGGCACGTTTTATAGCCAAAGGTGGGGGTGGGCAGGCACACGACCGGGCGGCTGCACGCAGCCCTCCCGACCTGATCCTTCGGGGAGCGGACCTACGGGTCCGGGCGGTGCCGAAGCTCGCTGAATGTGGGGCCAGAGTGCGGAAGGGTCCCACTTGTCAATGAGATTGAGTATACTTCTTCTATGTACAATTAGCCTAGGAAACGTGAGACCACCAACTAAGTTTCCATGTATAAATCCACGTAATTTGTGACCCTTGGATCCAAATCTAATTATAGATATTTCATATCTAAACCCTAATCCCTCAAGGACCCTCACCCCCCCCCACCCTACCTACCGCTGCCACCGCTATGTCATACCGGCCCAGTTTGGAGTTTGGCCCATATAGTAACTCATGTGCATGTTAACGAGATGTTGTAGAGGGTTTAGTCTTACCTTGGTTGGTTAGAATGGGTTAAAGCAACATATAAGGCTTAGTCCATCCTATCATCTCACGGTTAACTCTTTTATGCGAAAGGAGGACGAAAGTGTAAGTAGGATAATAATAGGTGTGGTCCACGCATATATAGATGCTATTCATCTCCATTGCAACATCCTTGACTCCTTGTTCCATAACCTTTATGTAATTTCTTCTATATATATACTATAACATATTAATCACCTATTGCTAAGGTTGATGTTTTCTCCTATACTCTTATCCTATATCATATTCATCTCTACCTTATTTTCTTCTATACTATATCCTATTTAAGCCTAGGCGTTCGGGTTATCCGATTTTTTCGGGTCGGGTAATTCGGTTAATTCAAAATTCGTGTAATGAAAATTGTTACCCGATATTAGTCTAAAAAAAACACTACCCGCAATTTCGGGTACCCGATAATTCGGGTTCGGGTATTCCCGATTTACCCGAATTTTCAGAAAACAACACACTACACAAAATTTCAGTAGAAATTTATATATAATTTCAGCAGTATTAGAATTTCAATAGCATTTTATAGAGAATAATATATTACGATCACTTGTTCAAACAAAGAGAATTATATTCTAATAAATTGATAAGTTCTAATGTTTAACTAACAACACATGATAAATACAAAGACATAGACAAATGTTTGGGTAATTCGGGTAGTTCGGGTACCGGGGGATATTACCCGAATTACCCAAGCTAATTTTAGGTAATCAAAATCGCTATCCGAATTTAGGATTGGGTACCTCGGGTTCAGGTAATTTGGGTCTGGGTCTGGGTATTTTGGGTATGGGTAATGGGTATCGGGTAATTTGCCCAGGCTTATATCCTATTCATTCTATAGTATATTCTATATTCTATTCATCTCCACATTGTTGCTTATTTTAAATCTTCATTTCGACCCTCACTCCTTAATATTTTCTTCTATAATACTATATCCTTATCCTTGCTATTCATCTCCACCTAGATATATCCTATATATCCTATTCATCTCCACCTTATTTTCTTCTATACTATATCCTATTTATTTAATACTATATATTATATCATATTTATCTTCATCTTGTTGCTTGTTTTAAATCTTAATTTTGGCCCTCATTCCTAGAATTTTTTTTCTTCTATAATACTATATCCTTATCCTTGCTATTCATCTCCACCTAGCTTATTGCTTTTCTATTCTAGATCTCTTCTGTATTATATCCTTATTATCTTTTGCTATTCATCTCCACCTTATTATCTGTTTTAAATCTTGTTCATTCTCACCCTCACTCTTTGATATTTTCTTCTAAACTATATCCTTATCATTGTTATTCATCTCCACCTTGTTGCTTTCTATACTATATATCTCTTCTATTCTATATCCCTATCCTTGTTATTCATCTCCACCTTGTTTCTTTTTTATACTATATCCTTATCATTGTTATTCATCTCCACCTTGTTGCTTGTTTTAAGTCTTGTTCATTTCCACCCTCACTCCTTAGAATCTTCTCTTACATCTTCTTGTGTCATCAAAAGAGGAGCTTCAAGATCTTTATCCTTAATATGAAGTGAATGTGTTCTATTGAAATCGTCATTATGCTTGTGTTTGTATTGCTAGTGCATAGGCCATCATCTTTCTGTACTATCAAATACATCTAACTAGGTGAATTTCTCGCGCGTTGCTACGGGATTCTCTTAAAAATAAAACATTGTATATATAGCATTACTACATTTGTATTCACTATATTTTGTATACATATATATGAATTTGACTTGCATGTTATTTTGTTATATTAGATCTGGTAAACAATCGCTAAGCTAATAGAACAAAAACAATAGAATATTTGATTACATTATAGAGACATAGGTGATCAAACAAATAGCATATGTAGATGACTTGTATGTTAATATATTAAATATTTAAAGTATTTCACATGATATAGATGACATGGATATTTTTTGTAATTAATATGGGATGACATAGACTTAGTGGAGAATGATGGGGAGACCTTGCATGAAGAGATAGAACATTTAGTGGATCACTTAGTGGAGAATGATGTGGACACCTTGCATGAAGAGAGAATTCATCTAATGGGGTTTAGCTTTATAAGAGTATATGATAAGTGGCATAAACATAAGATATATTTTATATAAATAACCAACGCACTTCAATTTCTAAATCTATAAGTATGAAGAACCATTCAAATTATTCTAACTATCAGATTATAATCCTCCATCAACCCAAGTTGAATAATAACAATGGTCCTCTATATGCATATTATACAAGACCAATGTCAACACATATATCAGTTGCACAAAATTGTAATCATCACATGGATGCATGATAAAAAAAAATTAGCCTTTAATTACAAGTCCCAAGCTAGAGCTACACAACATTAATTTAGACTCTTGTATTTGAATTTGATGGCTATTTTACCGTGCTTTACCTAAACCAAGAATCTTACAATATAGACTACATACCACAAGTTAACTAGTGGGTGCCAATGCTATGGATGAAAATAGATCGGATATGGACGGATATCACTAATATTATATTTTGTTTTTATATTTCTGCTCGGATTCAGATTCGAATACGGATAATTCAACCATGCCGAATAGGACACGATTAGATATTGACATCATAAATATGCTATTTGAGTATTCGAATATGGATACATTATCGGATGTTGTATATCTGAACTTAGATATGGATGGATCTAAACCCCTCTAAACGGATTCGGTCTCGAATACAGTCAAAAAAATTTGTACAGTTTTCATCCCTCGCCACTGCCCATGGGCGTCACCACCATAAGTTTGGGCAGGCTCTGACCATTTATCCACTTTGTTAACTTAACAACTTAACTATGTTTCATTAGTGTCATGGTACTGGCAGGGCATATCCAATGTTAAATTTAGTGAATGCAGAGCTATACATGGCATATGTTAGTAAGTTGCACAAACATATTCAAATCAAGTAATGATAAGAAAAACATAACATCTATTATTTTTTTGAAATCAGACACCAAGAATTTGTATAAGTAAAGTGGTTATGTTTATGAGCTTAATCTTCCATAATCTAGATTTGAAACTCAGCATTGAAGCCAACTAACATGAGTGTGCTCTTAACTAATCAAAAAGTTGAATTTAACTCAAAACCTACAAAAGAGTGCAAATTATTATACATGAAGCACAAGACCAAACCGCCTCCATACTATTGGGCATATGTGAGGGTTGATTATACCTTCTAACTTTCACATGCTTAGCCAAGATGTCAAACAGATGGTCTGACTAGACATGGGTACTAGGTAAGGCTGGATAATGAGCCAGCTCGGCTCATTCTGGCTCGTTAGGATAACGAGCTAGCTTGGCTTGGCTTGTTATCCTAATGAGCTAGAAAGCTAGCTCGACTCGACTTGTTACGAGCTTGAGTTGGCTTGTTAAGCTCACGAGCCAGGTATAAAAAGCACATTATCTAAAGCATAAAAGTAGTAATGATACAAAATAATATATCCAATAGTCTTAAATCGATCAAAAAATATTCATATGAGCTAACATATCAACCATTTGTGAAGTGTAAGACATGGAGTAATATAAAACTAATATAAGTTATGATGACTTTTTCCTAAAACTATAACTCATTTGACTCGCGACCGACTCGCGAACTAGCTCGAGTTGCCTTATTATAGCTAACGAGCTAAAATCTTGGTTCGGCTCGGCTCATTATAATACGAGTCGAGCCGATCTGAACCGAGCTAGCCATGAGCCAAATAAGCTAACGAGCTTCAAGTTTTTCGTCCAGCTTTAGTACTAGGATTCACCTCATGTGCACCTATTGTGATATGCATTGAAACCCCCATATGACACGGACAACACATTCTAACTAGGTGAAATACATGTTTGGATTTTGGTAATTGAGTGACAACATATGTGGATTGATGTATTCATTTGTGAGATGAAAGGTGATGTTTAATCCGCATGCTAGAGTTGATCGAGCTACATGAATGCCATGGAGTGATGGAAATGACCATAAGCTCAACAAAGTGTAGGTAATGAGTTGGAAGCAAGGATAAAGTGCAAAGAATATAAAGCAGTGCAAGGCAAAGGTATATGCATAGAGTTTTGTTTTGCGGGGGCATGTGGTGATTAGAGAAGATAAATGTTTGGGTTGTTAGAATAGATTATAGTTGTACTATAAAGAGAGGCAATACAAACATTCATCATATAAAATAAGTACCATTAAATTAGTTATAAAATATATTTTCATAATAAATTCATGTAGAGACATAATTGCTAACACATTTACTATAAACTTAGTCAAATTTGTATTCTTTTGTACACTAAGGCCCTGTTTAGATTGGAGATAAAAATTTTTTTAGATCGAAAAGATGTCGGGAGGGGGTTTTAAAAATTAATAAAAAAACAAATTACATAGCTTGTCTGGAAACTGCAAGATAAATCTATTAAGTATAATTAATATATCATTAGCACATGTGGATTACTGTAGCACTTAAGGCTAATCATAGATTAACTAGGCTTAAAAGATTTGTATCGTGATTTTCAACCAAACTGTGTAATTAGTTTATTTTTTTTATCTATATGTAATGTTACATGCATGTGTCCAAAGAATCGATGTGATAGATGAAAACTTTTTAGGCCTTGATTAGTTTTAAAAAATTTTGCAAAATAGGAATAGTAGCACTTTTGTTTGTATTTGACAAATATTGTTCAATCATGAACTAACTAGGCTCAAAAGATTCGTCTCGTCAATTCCGACCAAACTGTGCAATTAGTTTTTATTTTTGTCTATATTTAATACTCTATACATGTGTCTAAATATTTGATATGACGGAGAATCTGAAAAATTTTGCAAAATTTTTTGGAAACTAAACACGGCCGATCAGCAGCAGCAGTAGTAGGAGCAACATTTGCTGCACCTTCGGCCTTGTTTAGTTCCAAAAAATTTTGCAAAATATGAATAATAACGTTTTCGTTTGTATTTGACAAATATTGTCTAATTATAGACTAACTAGGTTCAAAGGATTCGTCTCGTCAATTCCGACCAAACTGTGCAATTAGTTTTTATTTTTATCTATATTTAGTACTTTATGTATACGTCTAAAGATTCGATGTGACAGATAATTTGAAAAAATTTGTAAAATTTTTGAGGAACTAAACAATCATTACGGGATGCATTGACGTCTGCTGGACAGGGACAGCTCCTAAGCCCTGCTTCGAAGAACCCACTGCAAAAGCCAGAAAGGCATGAAGAGGCAATCGCTGCACAACCGTGCAACGCAAGGGACCGAAGAGTCAAAGGGTGTCGTACGTCTCCTGATGTCAACGTCTGCGATCTTTTAAAGAATATTAGATATAGACTATTTACAAAACTAAAAAATATAACTAAAGATAATTTACGAGACAATTTTTGTAAGGCTTTATTTCTCGAAAAAATTTTGGGATATAATAGTATTTTTATTTGTATTTAACAAATATTATCCAATCATAGATTAACTAGGCTCAAAAGATTTATGTCGTAAATTACAGGCAAACTATGCAATTAGAGCAATTCTAACAGTTTTGCAAATTTTGTTATTTGCCAACTCCCGAAACGATACGAGGAAGGAATAAAAATGGCATTTCCAAGTGTTTAGCAATTTTGACTTGTCAAAAAAAATTCTACTGGTTCCGGAGATCGACGAAGAAGCATCAGGTTATCAGCTTACTATAAAAACACACGTATGCAGTATATCTATTTCAGGTGTATATAAATGCTAAAAAAGAAGGAGAATTTATCAACTTACATAAATGCCAAGCCTAATTACATAAATATCAAATCCAATTGCTAATGGGCAAACCGTGTCGCAGAATACCATCCCTGCAGCCTGCAGGCCTCTACAGTACTCGGCTGCGTCTCGTGGGCCTTGTATTCACCAAAGTTTTCAAGATTCCCTGTTATATCGCCATCTTACGGCACATGCATGAAGCATTGAATATAGACGAAAACAAAAACTAATCACACAGTTTGACCGTAAATTACGAGACAAATCTTTTAACTCTAGTTAGTCTATAATTGGACAATATTAACCACAAACAAACGAAAGTACTACAGTAGAAATCAAAAAAAATTTACATCTAAACGAGGCCCAATCCTCCATGGACCGCCATTGTTTTTCCTCCATCAGACATCTACGCCTACCCAAGACATCGATCCCTTCTGTACGAAAGATTTCTGACCGACCGGAGACCATTTCCGGATTAAAGGCACCATTACTGACTGACTTCTGTCATCCATAAATATAAAATTTGAAGCCTCCAGAAAGTGTCCCTAATTAATAACAGTACTAATATATAAGAAAAATGTTGAAATATAGTTTCTCCTATGTCAAATAACAGAAGCATGATATACTAGGCCTTGTTTAGTTCCAAAAGTTTTTGCAAAATAAACAATGTAGCACTTTCGTTTGTATTTAACAAATATTGTCCAATCATGGATTAACTATGCTTAAAAGATTTGTCTCGCAAATTATAGGTAAACTATGCAGTTAGTTATTATTTTTATTTTTTGTCTATATTTAATGCTCCATACAGTGCTGTAAGATTTGACGTAACGAAGAATCTAAAACATTTTGAAAATTTTTTTAACTAAACAATTATCCTACACTAATAGTACTAGTAGTAGTACTATCTCATAACATTGAGGGAAGAGAGCCCGTTACCTCAAATTAGTCCGGAAATGATCTCTGGTCGACCAGAAATCTTTGGTACCTTCTCCATCCAAAAAGAGATGTAATTCTTGTTCTTTTAAAAAGTCTAACCTTTTTCAAATTTAATCAAATGCATAAAAAAGTTGTAGCATTTATTATGATATTATTAAATAAGTATCATTAAATTAATCATTAAAATATTATGTAGCATATATTTTTGAAGTCGATATTAATTATTTTTACGTACGGACTTATAGAAGACTTTTGAATTAATTAAGCGTATAATTGTTTTTTTTGGACAGACATGACATTTCTCTGTTATTGGCGATCGAGTACGGTGATGAGTACGTTTTTTATATACAGTGACATAAGATATCTTGTTGCAGCACGCACTGCAACTCAGGACAGTGATGCTGCAATGCAGACACAACAGGCAGGACCGCAAAAGATCGATGGTCAGTCGTAGGAAGTAGCCAATGGGACACCACAGTAGCAGTTTTTTATGATGCTCCTACGACAGGGCAGAGGCCCACAGCGGTGGTGAGGACCGCGAGATGGATATGTGGCAAACGACGACAGCTCCACGCCGTGCTCAGCGAAACATGGTGTGCAGAGGGATATCTAGGTCTTGTTTAGTTTCAAAAAAAAATATAATTTTTTTTTCAGATTTCTCGTCACATTGAATCTTGCAGCACATGTATAAAAAATTAAATATAATAAAAAAATAACTAATTATATAGTTTGCCTATAATTTATAAGACGAATTTTTTAAGCCTACTTAGTCTATGATTGAACAATATTTGTCAAATACAAACGAAAGTGAAATACAAACGAAAGTGCTACAGTCTATTTTTACAAAAAAAAAAAACTAAACAAGGTCTTACCTGTATAGTCCCAGAAGAAATGTATCTTCTTTATATGGTTCTTTTTATTTTGAATTTACTCATATTATCCTAAAACGAATTTTCTTCCTTATATGATCTTTCGTCTGCTTTTGGCATTTTGACAATATTAAGTTAATGGTAAAATAACAATTTTACTCCTAGCGAAAAAATATAGAGTTTTATTTTCTGCCGTATATTTTAAAACTTATTTGTGTAATATTACTATAAATTTACATGTACATTTTAAAACATATTTGTGTAATATTACTCTAAACTTACCTGTACATTTTTAAATTTATTTGTGTAGTATTACTCCAAATGTATAATAGACAAATAAAACTCTGCATTTTTTGTCAAGGGCAAAATGATCATTTTATTCTTGACTTAACACCGTTAGATATAAAAAATAGACGAAAAACCATAGAAGAAAGATAATTTCATTTTGAGGCTATACAAGTAAGTTCAAAATAAAAAGAGTCATATAAAGAAAATGCATTTTTTTTCCAAGACCATAAAGCTAAATGGCTCTTCAACTTTGGCGTGGCGCAAGGACACCATCATTTGTGACCGCCTGCAGCAGCAGTATCCAAGTTAGCAAACAAACACGAGTTATATTCTTTCTATACCTATAATTCTTGACGTAACTAAAGAGTGATTAATTAGAGATTAGCTTTTTATGTGTGCCTCTAATAAATATGGTTATGGGTGCTCTCTATACAAGAAAGTAAATCAGCTCAATTAGTTGCGTCTCAGATTTAATCCCTAGCAGGCACTCTTTTTGCTTGTTGCTTCATTTTGCATGGTTTTTTTTTTGCATGCGAGCGGCTAGGTGTGGAATGCGTAAAATGACAGCCTCCTCAAGCGGAGAATCTAGAGCCACGCGTGGGTAACTCCGCGCGGCCAGAACGTTAAGCTTCACAAAAACGCTTGAGTCGCCCACGCCTACTACTTCGTTTCGTGATAAAGTCCCCACGATTTCACGTCCTTAATTCTTTTTAGCAAATAAAGGCCAACGGCCCAATAGATGAATCTTGGGAAAGGTCGGTGAAATTAGGCCACGGCCCAATTTCAGAGATCAAATGAGTTCAAATGCGTTGGTTCTGAACTCTCTTCACGGCCCGTTATCTGTTTTTTCCAGCCCAAAACATGCTGTTCTTTGGCTCTTGCCCCTGCCTCTCAAAACTTTTATTGATAAACCAAGTCATGATAAAATAGTCACAAATTTTAAAATAAGACGAGTGATTAAACTTGGTGTTAAAAAGTCAAATATCTTATAATTTAGAATAAATTGAGTAGTATTTAAGTAAATAAGAAATATGACATTATAGAGCTATGTATGCCTTCTAGCGTTCTACGTAAGTGTGATAATTTGGACGTCTGTATGAGTTAATGTCGTCTGCTCCCATTGGGGGACGCCGACACCCGACATGCCCGCAGGTAGCATGTGGGGCCGGACGAGCCCATGGCCCATGGTTTCTGCAAAATTTAGAGGGTGTTTAATTTCTCTCTTTTGTCAAAACTTTTGCGCTTTTAGCCCATCTTTTAGCAAAATGGATCTAAATAGCATGAGCAAAAAATATCATAAGAGCATGTGTTGTGTCTACATGTGTTAAAATTTTGTCATGTATCTAAACATCAAGATGTAAAGTTTGAATGAGCAAAAGTTTTGCCACAAAAGATTAGAAATAAAAAATTTTATCGTTTCAAAAGCATCTAAACACCCCCTTAGTTTGGATCGTCTAGTCTAATCTCTCTCCTCTCTTTCTCTGAATGTGTAGTCTAATCTCTAGTGGTTGGTTTTACCCTGTGTGTAGTAATAAGAGAGAGAAAACTTTTTTTGTCTAGGAAAGAATGGAAATACAAACCGACAGAGGATAGTGGTTAAAATATAACAAAAATGGCCCTTTTGAATTGAATGTCATTCCTTGGCGTGTTCATTAGACAAATCTTAATATGGTTTTCATGAGAGTTTTGTGTATGAATCTTAAGAACTTATAAACCTATAAGAACATTAACAATGTACTTAGACCACACACTCTAAATAACTAGCTAGGGCACAACAGTTTTAGACACAATTTGACTCATCCATTCCGACCGCTCATGTTTAGTTCACCACAAAAATCAAAAACTATTTTCTTAATAATGAAAATCCACTTAGGCTTGTTTAGTTTCAAGGTATAAAATTTTGGGGTGTCACATTGGGTATCACATAGGGGTGTCACACCAAGTGTTCGGATACTAATAAAATAAACATAATTTGTCACTAAACCGCAAGACGAAATTATTAAGTCTAATTAATCTATCATTAACACATGTGTGTTATAGCACTTTATTACCAAGTCATGGACTATTTAGATTTAAAAGATTCGCCTCGCAAAATAGTCGCAATCTATGCAATTAATTATTCATTTACTCTATATTTAATGCTCCATACATGTATTCAAATATTTGATAAGATATGGTTTAAATTTTTGGAGGAGCAACTAAACAAGGCCAGTTTCTGAGGTCACCTTTTTTTCAATAGGGTATTCGTATGGATTTCAATCATACATGAATCTTTCTCAAATCTTAACAAAGATATAGTTTAGTAGTGCTTGTATTTTCTATATCTATTTTGCTAGAAAAATCTTAGTCGTGGTCAAAAGTTGTCCTATATAGGGGTGTTTAGTTCCCATAAAATACAAAATATAAAATGCCAACTAATTTGGAATTATGTAATGCAAAATACCAAATTTTTTAGGATCAGTTCCATCTAAAATGTAGAATTTATTGTTCTTATGGGGCCTCTTTGAGGCCTTGTTTAGTTTGCAAAATTTTTGCTTTTTGGCTACAGTAGCATTTTCGTTTTTATTTGACAAACATTGTCCAATCACGGAGTAACTAGGCTCAAAAGATTCATCTCACAAATTACAGATAAACTGTGCAATTAGTTTTTATTTTCGTCTATATTTAATGCTCCATGCATACGACCAAAGATTCGATGTGACGGAGAATCTTGAAAATTTTTGCGAACTAAACAAGGCCTGAGGCTCTTTTGGGCTTTTTTTGGCCTCTTGAGCCTAAAATCTAAAATAGAGAATGACTACTTTTTTACCAAAAAAGTTTACATGATATTTAATTTCATTATGCAAAATGATAAACCAAAATTCAAAATTTTTTAAATAGAAGTGGAACTAAACACTCTCGTAAAACCTTGTCCCCGATATCATACTAGAAACACAGGCGCGGCTTTGCCGCGCCCTCCTTGGATTATACCAGTTCATAAGTACATGTTTGAAACAATGATGATCTGCTCTCATTTGAGCTGTGCAAGACCCTGTGCAGCTTAGCCCGTTGTTTAGTTTGTTTAATGAAGCAAGTAGTGTTTTGGGTATTATTGTGTCGTTGTTATTATCTCAGAAATGAAATGTAGCTATATGATCTTCTATATTTCGTAAGACTAACCAACTTAGTAAATCTGTATTACACATGTTTGCATGGGCATTAGAAATTGCGAGTTATCCAATTATCCTATTTCAAATAGGGTACTATAGCTAGTAATTAATATGCATTTAGCAAGGAAGCAAAAGCAAGTATCCTTGGGGAAGCTGTTTGTTTTTCAATGTCATCGACCGCGCTGAGCCCGTCTAAAAGGATCCTGGTGGACGACGAGTAAAACAACCTGTGTTCCTTGTTGATATGGGAAGAAGTTTAGAATAGATGTAATGAAGTTAGAAAATAAAGCTAAGTATCACGAAATTAAAATATGGATTTCTCGAGCTAAGGGCATATCACAAAAGATCAATCCAATAAAACTGGTGTTGAAATTTGTAGATCTCTCGGGAATTTATTTCACATTTATTTAAGTTCTGCGCATTACAGTAAAATTTTTTTGGTTAGGCCTTGTTTAGTTCACTCTAAAAACTAAAAGCTTTTCAAGATTCTCTGTCACATCGAAACTTGCGGTACATGCATAAAGTATTAAATGTAGACGAAAATAAAAATTAATTGCATAGTTCACCTGTAAATCACGAGATGAATCTTTTGAGTATAGTTAGTCTATGATTGGATAATATTTGTCAAATAAAAACAAAAATGTTACAGTATCGAAATCCAAAAAAATTTCGAAACTAAACAAGGCCTTAGAATAACATGTGCAAACTTATTTAAAAAAGGTAGAGGATTATGTTATGAATCTAAAAATAACGATTTTATATTGGCTCTATTGTTATTTTCCTGTGATTTTCACAAGTTAACAGCAAATGCATTCATAGAAGAAACGACCAAACCGCTACAGATCCACATCAAGTCAAATGGGATCCGCAACCAGTTGAGGGCTCCTCGATCGTTTAGGGCAGTAAGTATGACACCAGGATTCATTCCGGCCGATGAAATCTTATTATATATATATATATATATATATAAATAAACTAACAATTTCGGTCGGGAATTGTTTCTGGGTTGACTCAGGGGAAACGAACAGGGCCTGAAGAAGGAGCTCGAGTTTACCTCGTTGATGTTGAAGGACAGCAAAGCTAGCTCTGTGTGGGCGTGATCCCCGGCGAAAGTGACGATGGGATACTGGTGGAGCACTTCGTGCAATCGTGCTCTTTTGTTTCTCTTGTTGTGACTCGGAAGCGGCCTTACTCGTCTCCTCGTGCCGAGGAGCTTCCGCCACTCTGCCGCTGCGCTGTAGCGTGTGACTCGGAGATCTGACGGCCGGCGCCGCGTGGGCAATGGCGAGGGGGTGCGAGTCGCTGCCGCTGCAGCTAGGTGGGGGGCGGCGGGCCATTGCTTCTCCTCGCGAGTGTCGCGGCAGGCAGACGTCAAGCAGGAAACGATCGGGAGATGCAAAGCCTGGACAGGGGTGCTCCGCGTCTCCTCGCCGGTCGCCGCGCGCGCGCTCTCGCAGGGAGCACGATGGCCAAGGGCCGAGAAACTTCGCGACACATCGGATGTGGGAAGCGGACAGAGACCCGGATCGCTACCGCATCATCAGACGGACTGCCTTGCTTGCCTATCGGATCCAACGGGCGACGTGGCCAAATACGGTGCAAGATTCGTCTTTTCAAGATACTCTACGTCTCTACCATATATATGATTTATTTATATGAAGCTCTTTTTGGAATATTATATAGGGTATATAAAAACAAAAGGTATATCCATCCAATCCAGCATGTGCAAACTTTGCACGACCACACGACATTTATCCATGTGTCAAAAAGGATTCACTAATTTCCAGCAAAGTTTATCGATTCAAAGTTCTTTCTAGCAAATAAATTGCATATTATATATGAAATACTTTGGTTCTTAATAAAGCAACAAAACTTAAGATTGCTCTGAGAAATTGGAGCACGTTTAATAATCTCAAAAAAAAAAAAAAGAGGAGAGAAACAAACAACAAGAAGAAACTGGATCATGTTTGGACTTGTCTGCACTGCAGACAGACAGCCTGCAGTGTGGCTGAAATCGAAGATCCTGATTTCTGCCGGTGGGAGTGGGAGCGAGCGACGCACTACCGACAATCCCAGGATGGAAGGAAATGCAGAGGCCACGAGCACCAAATCCGCACGAGCGCAGCCGGAAAATATCGAAATTTCCGTAGTCCGGCGCCGCCGCCCGCCTGATCAATGGAGCTCTCCGTCGTGCCATCCCTCTCGCTGTCCCCGCGCCGCGCCCTTCCGCCGCTCCCGGCCAGGAGGGCGGCGCGGCGGCCGGCCTTCGCCTGCCGCTGCAGCTGCTCCGCGGACGCCGCGTCCGCGGTGGCCACCCGGCGGTGGTTCGCCTCCCTCCTCGCCGCCGCAGCAGGTTCTTGGTTGCTCTGCTCTTTGGTTGTCTGGGTTCTGTTCGCCGGGGGGACTGCGCGTTCTGATCGTTTCTTTGCGTTGTTTGGCGTAGCGGCGGGGGTTGGCGTGGCCGGAGGCCGAGGGGAAGCCGGCGCGGTGTCCACCAGCAGGAGGGCGGTAAGCACCTGACGACCTTGTACTCCTTTAGACCATCTATCAGGATTGCGTCAGGATCCATTGATCTTGTGAAGTTGGGTTGAGATGTCTGTGCTTTGTTTTCGTGTGGTTGCAGCTCAGGGCGTCCAAGATTCCTGACAGCGAATTCACCACCCTGCCCAATGGCCTCAAGTAAGCGCTTCATCTGATTTAGTTTGTGTTGCTGTCATTTTGGGGGAAATTTGGTTCTGTTTTTAGTGTCTCATGTATTAGCATGGGTATGAATCAGAGTTCAAAATAGGTCGTTTCACTGACATAAAATCTTTATTCAGAGATCAGGCATTTTGCTGATCCTTGTTTCACTGAAAAGATGAAGCATGCTTTTCTATTGCCTGAATCTGCAAAGTACTTACCAAATTTCTGACTAGGTACTATGACATCAAGGTAGGAAGCGGGGCTCAAGCTGTTAAGGGATCCCGTGTTGCGGTAAGTACCACCACAATTTGTGTATCTGGGATCTAGCATGACATAGCCTTAATGGACGAATCATTGGCATTTGCATTTGTCTGCAGTATGCAAATCATACATGACACTGTATCTCCCTAAAAAATATAGTTGACGCTGAATGCAATAATCCAAGGAATAGAGGAATGGTGACCATGAGGTCCCTTGACTCCTGAGACTGGGAAGTCTGAATTGTGTTCATTTGCTTACTGATTTGAAGACGGAATTAATCTCTTCTTGTTTTCTAATGTGCTCTTGTTTTTTTAATCATGTGAATAAATTAATGACTTGCTTGAAATTAGTTAGCATGCTATAACTAGTTGACCGCTGAAAAGTGTCCCCTAAAACTAAGAGATCCCTTTTGAACTTTGATTTTATCATATACCACATGCCAGTGTTGTCATACAAAAAATGATATTTTTTTAACTACTTACAAACGACCTGTATGAATGTTTACCAGCTGCATTGTTATTACAGATAACATAGCTGCATTTATCTTGTATAATGATCAATGCTTAAGTTAGTGTAGGTACATTATGTGGCCAAGTGGAAGGGCATCACATTCATGACAAGCAGGCAGGGTCTTGGTGTTGGTGGTGGAACGGTACTGCTATAACATATTCTGCCTCTTTCTCCATATAATTGCTACATGTCCTCACATCAGAATGTGCTTTTAACTTGTACCAGTCAGTGGTGGTATTGAGCTAAATTTTCCTGACATCTTTTTTTTTACTGTCATCCTGACATCTTATGAAATCTAATATTGGAGAAGTTCCTTGCTCCTAATTATATAAGTTTATCATTATTTTGGTGCTTCTTTATTTGCATGAGTAGAAGTTTCTGGACAGTTTCCATGTTACTTATATTTGATAATCTCAATGTGGTTGTTTAATATTTGCTGTTGTTTACAAGTCTTAAGATTATGTGCAGCCATATGGATTTGACGTAGGCAATTCTGAGAGAGGCAATGTTTTAAAAGGATTGGATCTTGGGGTTGAGGGAATGAAAGTGGGAGGCCAGGTCAGTAAATGCATCTTTTGATTTGGTTTCCATATTTGACTTTTCATTTCAAATAAAAGGAAATACATGGACTCTATCTAGAACTTATATGGGCACTGATATGGTTAGCTATGAACCTGAATGAGTATGACTAAGTTCTCCGTGTGTCCATCATTCAATTCTTTACGAAAGAACAATGTTAATGTAATTTGTTGTGCAAGTTCCTTGTGTGATGCCTTAAAAACAATATTGAATATCCATTTGTGTTTCAAACAAAAGAAAAGATGCATAACAAATGTTGGTCTACTCCATCCATTTCATTCTTTTCAACACATATATATGGGAGTTTTAACAGCATTGGAAAACTTTCAGAGGTTGATAATCGTTCCTCCTGAACTGGCATATGGAAAGAAGGGGGTCCAGGAAATTCCTCCAAATGCAACTATTGAGGTAAACTGACATTTGTTTCCACATCATTTACAAATTGTCATGTTCTTTATCAGTTGAAATCATCTCTTCAGTTTTGGTTTTTTCCATCTTATTTTTTTATGTTCCCATTTTTCAATAGCTGGATGTCGAGCTACTATCAATCAAACAAAGTCCATTCGGGTAAGTGTGGTTGACTGCTTGTAGTTGACATTAAATTTTTTTTCTCTCCAACCGCCATGACAATATAAATTTTCTTTTATGCAGGACTCCTGTGAAGATCATTGAAGGATAGTTGTGCATAGAGTTCTGAAGGAAATGGTACATAACTACATATTTGCATGGACAGTGGAGTGTTGCTATTGAAAAAGGCTAGTTTACCAAATATGCTGGTGCTATTGCATTGATAGTATTCTCTTGTAAGATTTCAAACTTTATTGAAATATAGATTTTTTTCCCCCCACTTATATTTGATTAAGATGGATCCTTACCGATTTCTCCATTACCTGTATTGTTAGAAGAATCCTTGCAGTAAACATTTAGTTGCAAAGAAAAGTATAAATGGTTGGCTACCTTGATAGTTATATAAATAAAAATAAATTGATGTTTGGGATTCCATGTGCAGTTTGTTATTTGAGTTAATGGAAGAAGTGCATACTCTCTGCGTCCCAAAAAAAATGTAATCCTCACTTTTCGGGGAATTAAACAATTTTAAGTTTGTATTTTCATAGCAAACCTATTTTTTGAAGACATAAGTTTAATACTATTCTTTTGTATAAACTTTAGAACATAAGAAAAGTTGGTCTGGTTCAAATCTAGAATTGTATTCTTTTTGGGACGGAGGGAATATACCATTGTGGAAAAACATAAATAATACAGTAATATGCAACTAGATGTATAAAGAAAAAGCCGTAAGATAAGAACCAAATGGACGACTGTCTTCATCTATCAGACGCAAGCAGAAAGGTTAGATTTTGCACGTCAAGCAATCCTGGCTTATCTGTGGTGATTTGGTCTACTTTCTGATAAGCATGTCCCTGTTGACCTATTTTATTACTATGCTTGTCTGTTATCAATCATGACCACAAGGAGGGAAGCCTTTGGCTGTTAGAAAAGGTTCCGTGGTGCCTAGCAGATGATCGTGGGCAATGTTTTAAACAAGGAGGTAACCCTTTGCATCTTCTGCATGCAAAGTTTATGCTTTCTTCTCATAATCAAGAAATGGAACAATACTAATCTTGCCTTGAAAGATAAAGATGATTTCTAGGTTGTTTAAAACTCAGAGCTGCTGGTCTTTATCTCTGAGGTATATTTATGTGAAATAAAATCAAATGGTATGGAATAACCCTAGCCTATACATTTTGCTTGTTCCGGAAAACCTTTGTTTTTTTTTTGTTCTTGACCAAGGATCAATGTTATCGCAACATCTATATGGATGGTTAAATACCTGAACAAACTTGGCATAGTTTAGCCCTGAAGGCAAAGCAATGTAGGAACAACTTTGGGTGGGCATACATATAGTAGTTAAAAGCTTATTCCACTGAGAGTGGAGGAATGATGAAATCTTTTCAATGGAAAGCAAGAATGCAGAGAGCATCAAGAATCTTCTTCTGAAGATAGTATTTCCCTTAGCTTTTCCCCTGGCTGGTGCTTTTATCTGTGACCTCATAACAAACAGCGCAAATAGGCACAGTAGTTCCACAGACTCATCTGGTAGTTCGTTCCAATTGGAACAATCATTCAGTTCAATCTGTGAAGAAGAGGAGGAAGAAATGGAATCAACTCGCCGCACACAGCAAAAGTTGGCGAGAACAGAGAGTGCCTGCAGCACTGCCGGCAGGCTTCTGATCAGTGAACTTGCAAGTGCAAGGCAGGCTTCGAATGCCGAAGAAGCCATGGTGGTAGAGGCCACCGAGGATCCATCAGAAGCTGCATCCAAGAACCAGATCCATGATGACCAGAGAACGAAGACAGACGAAATGGCGAGCCTGAAGCTCATGGTGTCAGCCCTTGAAGACAGAGCCTGCACCATCGAGGCACAGTTCCACGAGTACTGCGACATGAAGGAGCAAGAGTCAGCATACCAGAAGATGCAGATCATGTGCCTGGGCATGAAGCTGGAGCTGCTGGAGTCTCAGAACCAGCGGCTCGAAGCAGCCGCCGCAGAGATCCGCGCGGCCGCCGAAGAGTTTGCGGCCATGAGAGGCAAGCTTGAGAGGCTGCAAGGCAAGTTCAAGACAATGTCGAAGAGAAGCAAGCAAGATTCGGATGCTGTTGGTGAGAAGATCGTGGCTCTCAATGCGAAACAAGCCCAGATGGCGAGAAGGTGCGAGGAGTTTGAGCAGGCCATGGAAGAGATGAAGCAGCTGACTGTGCAGCTTCTGGAGCAGAAGGGAGCAAACAATGAGGTAATCCACTGACGATCAAACGATCTTGTTGGCTTCATCTTTGCTAGTATATTTGATTATTTTTTCGATCAGTGATTAGCTAGAACGGCAATCAGATGATGGATTTGATGGATCAAACTGCATGCTCTGTTTTCCTTTCCTGCATGCATCATTGCAGAACGTGGAGGTGGCGGTGGAGAGAAGCTTGCGGAACCTGTCGAGCGGGAGGGACCTGGTGGACGGGCTGGAGGCGCTGCGGGACCGATGGGCGGCCGGCATGGAGGAGATGATCTACCTGGGCTGGATCACGGCCTGGCTGCAGCACGACCTGATGCTGATCGACGACGACAACGACTACGGCGGCACCTACGGCGGCGACGACGACGAAGAAGATGAGCAAGACGGCGTGGCGCCACGGCATGCGCCGGAGGAGCTGGAGGAGGAGAAGAAGAAGAAAGGGGAGACGATGGTGGCGTCGGTGCCGCCGAGCAACCAGGTGGAGCTGTGCAAGGCCGCGTCCGTGTCGTCGACCGGGTCCGGGTCGGCCCCGCCGCGCCGCAGCGTGGAGACGGAGCCGTCGTGCATGGGGTTCGCTGCGGCGGCGTCCGGCGGGCGCGGAAGGGACGGCAGCGGCGGGTGGAGCATCGGGCGGCCGAGGCTGCTCCGGAAGCTCCGCGGGTGGGCCGCCGGAGGGAAGGCAGGAGGAGGCAAGAGCAAAACCACGCGGTGCAGGATCGTGGGACCGTGTTGTCAGAAATAATAAATTGAATTAGCCGATTTGTGCATATACTAGATTTGTGCGTCAAAATGGAGAATGTAAGTACTACTTTTTCCAAACGCGAGAATTGTACCCTTTTCTTTAAGGTCTCGTTTAGTTCTCAAATTTTTTAATATATGTACGGAGCATTAAATATATATTAAGAAATTTGTCTCATAAATTATAGATATAAATAATTTTATTTATATTTAACAAATATTATCTAATTATATACAGTATTAATTAGGTTTAATTTTTTTTTTTGTGTCGTAAATTATAAACAAACTATATAATTGGTTTGTATTTTTTTATCTATATTTACTGTTTCTAATAAAATCTGAATCTGAAATAGTTTTTTTGGAAGAATAATCAAAAGCCTCAGATCCCCGAGCGCCGCCGCGTGGCGTGTACTAGCTTCCTCGCTTGCCGCGGCCGCGGAAGCAAAATCTTCTCCCGTCGATATCCCCCGCATTGAACTCGTCGTGGCCGGCTCCGTTCCCGGGGAGAGAGAGAGAGAGAGAGAGAGAGAGTAGTCTATCCTGGCCGCACGCATTGAAGACGGGAACCCTCACGTGTCCGCTCCGCCGCGCGCCCTGCCTCCCACGTGTCCGTTCGCGCCCCTCGTGGATGGACACGGCGCCGCGCGAGGCGGCAAAGGGGGAGGGTCCGGATCCGGTTCTGCCTGGCTGGGGCAGCCCCTGATGTGGCACGTCGACGGGGAGCAGGCTGCATGCATGCAGAATTGCAGGTGCAGCAAAGGGAGGTCGTCTGCTGGCCGGCCGGCCTCAGGATTGATGCATCACATGGGGATCACACGTGGATTATCGCAAAGTCGCTACGACGCCGGACATGCTTTCGCGCAGCACCACACCACCTCGCATGGCTATATTGTTTTTTTTTGGGGGGGGGGGGGGGGGGGGGGGGTTGGGTCAAAACGCAACCGCATGTCATTGTTTACTTCACGAAAAATTTTGTATTTATCTATCTATTATAACACTTTCATTTACATTTGATAATTATATCAAACCATGAGTTAATTAGACTTAAAAAATCTAGTTAAACTTACAATATGAAACCCAAAACAACAGCTATTTTAGGATAAAAAAGAGTAGTGTTTAAAAACCAAGTCTGTGTCGGTCGCCTTGACGAGAAAGCAAGGTAATTGTCCGCGGCTGAGGGACTCGTTTCGAACTATTGGTCGTTTATTAGTTTGAAAGCAAGGTACTTCCTCCGTATTTTTACAAAAGTGTCATATTTAATTTATCTTAAGTTAAATATTATGATCTTTGACCAACTATTTTTTAAAATCTTTACAGTTTCGTAATATATAACTATTATGACCGTCTTTCTGATTTTCATTTTAAGAAAATGGTGTCATATCTTCAATCTGCGACTAACTTGTTAGTCTTATACCTTATTAAAATACTGTCCCCATCGATTCTGTGGGTCCACCTTCTCTTTGTTTCTCCACTCCATGGCCTTGTTTAGGCCCTGTTTAGTTCTCCACCCAAAAATTTTTCATCCATCCCATCAAATCTTTGGACACATGCATGGAACATTAAATGTAGATAAAAAAATAAACTAATTACACAGTTTAGTTGAGAATCGCGAGACGAATCTTTTAAGCCTAGTTACTCCATGATTAACCTTAAGTGCTACAGTAACCCCACATATGCTAATGGCAGATTAATTATGCTTAATAAATTTATCTTGCAGTTTCCTGACGAGCTATGTAATTTATTTTTTTATTAGTTTCTAAAAACCCTCCCGACATCCTTCCGACACATCCGATGTGACACCCAAAAAATTTTCATCCCCAATCTAAACAGGCCCTTAGTTTCAAAAAGATTTCGGATTTTAGTACTGTAGCATTTTCGTTTGTTTATAGTAAATATTGTCCAATCATAAACTAGCTAGGCTCAAAAGATTCGTCTCATAAATTATAGACAAACTGTGCAATTAGTTTTTATTTTTTTTATATTTAATGCTTTATGCATGTGCCATAAAATTTGATGTGACAAGAATCTTAAAAAGTTTTTGAATTTCGGGGTGAACTAAACAAGCCCATGTCTATCAAGTATCAACTTCCGGTCACCATCAGGCCATCTCGGCAAACGCAGCTCACACACACATGCTTTTCTTCCTCGCCATGGCAAGCATCATCACGGCTGCCCGCCCTCGCACAAGATAGAGCACACGCATGGCCTCCGCGGCGCCATGCATGTCATCCTCTTATGAACATGTCCTAAGCTTGCCGCCGCACGCATGCAACCGCACCTCGCAAGGCAAGACAATCGAAGCTCTAGCTCCGGTGTCAAAGCACTCAATTAGCAAGCAAGCTAGATTCCTTGTGATGGAGGCATCGTCGTCGTCCTTGCCTTGACACCTAGTCCACCAACCAAAACCAGCTAGCCACCATGCGCGCCACCACCTCCGCCGCGGCTCCTTGCTTGCCGTGGTTGCGTAGCCACGGCAGGGCCTCGTCGGCGGCCGCCTACACCGCCGTGGCCGCCTGCCTACTCGCGCTTGTGACCTTCTTGGTGGTGGCTGCCTTCTGGGACCCCAGGACACAAGCTTCCACCTGGTTCCTGTCGTCGTCGTCGTCGTCGTCTGCCTCGTCCTTGACGACTGCCGGTGGAGTTGGCGGTGAGCACCTCCTGGCCACCGCCAGTTCGTACTACTCCGACGGCGGCGGCGGCGGCGGCAGGAACAGCACTGGCAAGGAGGTGCACGAGGAGGTCCGCGGTCAGGGTGGTGATGACGATGGCTTCCTCTCCTTGGTCAACTCCAGCTCCGGCGGCTATGGAGCGCCGCCGCCTCATCAGATCTCCGTCACGCGGCAACCACCCGCATCGGCACCGGCGCCCGCCGCACTGGCTCCGGCGGCGTCTCCAGTGACGGTATGCAGCTCGTCTATCTAACAAATTAATTAATGGTGTCTCTATTTTCTTCTTTCTGGTTGATTATTAGTTCATTTGAGGTAGGGGCTTTGTTTAGTTCGCGAAAACAATTTTTTTTATGTTAGAAAGAAATTTTCGGATATTAATAAAAAATAAATTATATAGCTTGTCTAGAAACTATGGACGAATTTAGTAAGCCCTAAGTAATCCATCATTAAAACATTGGGTTAATTAAGGTTTAAAAGATTCGCCTCGTGATTTATAACTAAACTGTGTAATTAGTTTTCTTGATTTATATTTAATGTTTTATGCATATGTCAAGATTCGATGGGATAGGTGAAAAGTTTTTGAAAGAGTCCTCGTCTCTTTGATGATATTGGCACAAAACCCTATATGTAATCAATGACTTTTCATTCTTGAAATGCACTGTTTTTAGAGGAAATTCCATACTTGCATGGACACTACTCAGTACTTTTTGGAGGAATATCTTAACTGAACTTGCATGCCACACTTTCTGGAGCATATAAATGACGTCACTATTTTCTTCTGTTTTCTATTATCTGATTAGTTCGTTTAATCACTTAAGATATATTATTGTCTCTCTTCGATGATATTAGCACATCCTCTGTTCATTCTTGAAGCGCACTGTTTGTAGAGGAAATGACATACTAGCATGGACACTACTACGGTAGTAGTACTTAAGCTGATTAATTGTGCAAGTACTGGAGGAATGCCTTAAAAATCTCTGTTTGGGGTGCCCATTAATCACAACTGAACTTGTAACTAATTCTTATTATTTCTGACTTGACACGCATGCCGAATTCACTGGTTTTTTTACACACGACGAATTCATGACGTATCTAGTAGGAAGACTACTCTCATTTATCTCATCATGCCACCTTTTGGGCAGAGCATATCTTACTTCCTGTACTAACTTTTTCAGTTCAGTTCACCTTCGAATAATCGAATTCATGAGTAGGTTTGCTGACACCAGTTCAATCATGATTCATCAATCATGCACCAGCAATGAAAAAATAATAATCAAACATTTGTGCATCAAAATATATCATTCGTGAACATATTTAGTTAAATATTTACTAAAAAAAGCCAGAACACGTGTTCCCACCACAAGTGACGCGTAGTTGTCCTCCGTGTCCTACGAATTTTGGAGAAGGCAATATGTTATTGGCTTGCTTGCCAATTTGCCATTGCCAGTGACAGTGAGAACTGAGAAGTTTAAGGAGCAAGCCAAGACAGGTGCAGGTGCGTCCCTTTCGGGGACTTTGACCTCAGAGGGCTCTCTCGGCTCTTCTGCACTCTCAAGATCAATTGGGGACCCAGGAGAACAGTCCTGCTGACAGGGGGCTCAATTTGTGCTGTACTACACATTTTATTACAGTTGAAATGTTCATGAATTCGTAAAGAAAGGAAACTGGTTTGAATTGAGCATCCCTTATGATGATCCATGAGTTACTTATTAGACCCATTTTTGCTTTTGTTATTACAGGGGAACTCAGATGAGGTGATCCGAGCCACGCCGCAAGTTCAGAGGAGCAGCGACATCAAATTGGAGCGATTAGAATTAGGTCTCGCGAAAGCTCGGTCGGCGATAATGGAAGCCATCCGAAACAAGGACAAGAGATCTCCCTTGCCTGACAAGGATTACGTGCCAATGGGGCCAATCTACAGAAATGCCCATGCATTTCACAGGTAGGTAACGTAATTCTAATTCCTGTCGAAACATCAACAAACATGATACTCGTCTGAAAATGTCTGAACGTAATTGTTCTGAATGCCTGAACACCAAAACATTTTCATTCAGTCACACTGATTACTCTGAATGTCATCTGAAACCTCCTCTGCTGAGTGCTGACACTACTTGACATGTACTGCACACAGGAGCTACCTGGAAATGGAGAAGCAGCTGAAGGTGTACGTGTACGAGGAAGGCGAGCCGCCGGTGTTCCACGACGGTCCCTGCCGGAGCATCTACTCGACGGAGGGCAGGTTCATCCACGCCATGGAGACGGCGACCCGGCTGCGGACCAGTGACCCGAGCCAAGCCCACGTCTTCTTCCTCCCCTTCAGCGTCGTCAAGATGGTGAAGACCATCTACGAGCCGGGATCCCACGACATGGCCCCGCTGAAGCGCACCGTCGCCGACTACCTCCGCGTGATCTCCGACAAGTACCCCTTCTGGAACCGCAGCGCCGGCGCCGACCACTTCATGCTCTCCTGCCATGACTGGGGCCCGTACGTGTCGTCGGCGAACGCGGAGCTGTTCGGCAACTCCATCCGGGTGCTGTGCAACGCCAACACGTCGGAAGGGTTCGACCTGGCCAAGGACGTGTCGCTGCCGGAGATCAACCTGCGGAGCGACGCCGTGGAGAGGCAGGTAGGTGGCCCGTCGGCGTCGCGGCGCCCGTTCCTGGCCTTCTTCGCCGGCGGCAACCACGGTCCCGTCCGCCCCGCGCTGCTCGCGCACTGGGGACCCGGGAGCGGGCGAGAAGACGACCCGGACGTGCGGGTGAGCGAGTACCTGCCCACCCGCGGCGGCCGCGCCGGCGCGTCGGCGGCGGCGTACACGGACATGATGCGGCGGAGCAGGTTCTGCCTGTGCCCCGGCGGGTACGAGGTGGCGTCGCCGCGGCTGGCGGAGGCGGTGTACCTGGAGTGCGTCCCCGTCGTGGTGGACGACGGCGAGTACGCGCTGCCGTTCGCGGACGTGCTCAACTGGGACGCCTTCGCGGTGAGGGTGCGCGTCGCCGACGTCCCGAGGATCAAGGAGATCCTGTCGGCGGTGTCGCCGCGGCAGTACATCCGGATGCAGAGGCGGGTGAGGATGGTGCGCCGGCACTTCATGGTGCACGGCGGACCGCCGCGCCGGTACGACGCGTTCCACATGATCCTCCACTCCGTCTGGCTCCGGAGGCTCAACGTCCGGATCGATGCTCATGCACAAGGCTGAAGAATGTATAGCCGTATAGTACGTACGTCCGTACCGTACGTGTACGTACAGGTGACACGTCACACGTCTGATGTGAAGTCTAACTGGAGGGAGGGACATTTTGACAGGGTTAATATGGGATGAATCTTGGAACTACTGGGTCTTGTAAACATTTGTCAAAATTAAATTAGAATCCAATAGTCTGCTTGTTTGTTTGTTTCAGACTTGCAGTGCATGCATGTAGCTGAGTTATTCTGGATCGGTTACCATTGTTGGCAATGTGACAGCAAAGTGCTAGCTCTTGTTTTGTGTTGCTCTGTGTTCTGGTGCCAATGTGACAGCAAAGTTGACACGATGACGGAAAATAGATAGTACGGTCGGGGAGTACTTGGTATGCTGGCCAAGTCAAAAGGCCAAAGCAGTACTTGGCACGATCGCACGCCTCTCCAAGATACAAAGTCCGTGTGTACAATGGAAGTCCATGTAATAATAACTGTAACCCCCCAGCGAAGGCAAACAAAAGAAAAGAACTTACCTCTAACGATAATTTTGGTGTATCGTGCCTAGATTCATCTTACAATGTAACAGGGGTTTACATACTAGAGACCCTTTTGATTTTGCAATACTATTATCGAGTCATCTAGTCGATCCTATAGTCACCAATGGATTGATTGTGCGACTGGTTACCATCAGTCTGATGGTTTTCCTCGGTCTGTTAAATTAGAATTTTAGGATGCAGGGAGTACCTCCTTGTTGACAGCGAAAATATGTACACGTGTAATGGATTTCAACAATAAACTCTGCATCAAGACGATCAAGAAATATATTTGCAATATCATATTTGAGGTTCAAATGAAAAAGAAAAGAAGTTTTACACCACCACGAGCCGATACCTCTTCCACTGCCCCAAGGCCCAGTATGTGACAGACTAGTACTAGTAGGAATGCTCTACAGTGCAGTAAAGATTTGGGTTGGAGGAAGAGGATCTGTAAATTTCACTCACGATTCCTTCTCACAAAGTGCATGTCTTGCGTACTGACACTAGATCTCTTGAAACCTCTCCTAGTGATACAGTAGAGAGGCAAAAAGGGGTGACTCCGCGTTTGTGTGCTTCCGCCGACGAGAACGAAGATCGCCTCCGTCTCTGATGGCCATGTGGCCTTCGGACGTGAATCTATGCTTCTGGGCCTGGCGTTGTAGATTAGTTAGGTTTAGGTGTTTTGGCGGCGCTCGTTTGGTGGAGAGTAAAGTTTATTTTGCCTTTGAGGGTATGTGACCTTCACTCTCCCACCCATTGGATTCGCTTTGAGAAATATGCAAAAACACATCTTAGTGCGAAACTGTTTTGAGATGTGTGTTTGTACACTTCTCAGAGCGAATTCAATGGGTAGGAGAGTGAGGGCATATGCCCTTAAGGGCAAAAAAAAAAACTTTGGCGGAGGCAGTGTCGTCACTATGTAATAAGGTACTCTTGGCTTTCTTCCATCTCGTCGTCACTAGCTCTCGTGCCGATAGTAAGGCCCTGTTTGGTTCCACGGTATTTTCTTTTTATCATCCATCACATCAAATGTTTGGACACATGCATGAAGTACTAAATATATACTATTTGCAAAACTAAAACAACAGCTAGAGGATAATTTGCGAGACAATCTTTTGAGCCTAATTAGTCTATAATAATTGTCAAATAAAACGAAAATACTAAAGTGCATGTTAATTTTTATCACCCCAACCAAACACCTTCTAAGCCTAAGGTATGGGGTTTGGTCCGATTTAGAGACCTAGTGGGAGCTCTATTGCTTCCTCACTTGATCTGGCACTTCTTTTGAAGCTCTAGATCGTGAGTTCTTGTCCCTCCCTTGTTTTCTTTGGAGGTAGTTGATACCCTCTTCGGTGAGGCTCTAGGGAGGCAATGTCTACCACTAGGCTGAGGATTCAGGTTGGTCGTTTACTTGCAATTGCTTAGGTGGTCTTTTTCCGCTTTTCGGTTGCTTTGTTGTCCGTTGATTTAGGATTGCTTGCAATGCATGTGGCAACAAATCCCAAGTTTCTCGGTGACGAGATGGCCGATGGTCATCTTTTACTACTAGGGCATTCAACACATCAACGACATGTTGATGATTTCGACATGGTACTTATCGTGGGAATGGAAAACTTTGTTGTTTCTTCGTCGAGAAGGGCTTTGGCTTCAAGTTGCATGTGTTTCCTCTCCAATTTCTAGTGCGACAGGTGTTCGTTGAGGGGGCTGCTCCATTCACCAGTGACAAAGACGACTGGGAGACCTTTGTATAGACCAAAATGTAATTTTTCTTTTCTTCAAGAGTGCCTTTGTAGAGGTTGCAATGTAAACCATATCTTTATCTTTACCTAATATCTAAGCATGAAAATTTCAGTCTGCCTTCGTAATTCTGTCCGCCCTCCCTAGAAGTTAACGTACGCGACGACGCCGCGAAGCTAGTGTCAAGCCAGCCCACCTCTGGCATCGTCAAGACCTCCATCGCGCTGCCGACGGGCTCGCCCAAGGACCCCAAGGGCATGGCGCTCAAACTGCCTTGAGGCGCCGCTGGATGCGGACATCCCCCAGCGGTGGCCGTGTGGTGGTGCTCAACACTATGAACCTGCCACTGGTGAAGGACGTCGGGCTGGGCGCCGACCTCGTCCGCATCGATGCGCACTCCATGTGCTCGCGTGGGCTTCTCATGCGACTCGGCATACCAGGTGACGTACGTACATCGTGCGCGGCAACGGGAGGGTCTAGGTGGTCGGACGTTAACAACGACATTGCAGCCCGATCTTCAGCCACCTGGTGGAGTGGTGGGGAAGACGTCGGTGTGGAAGACGGTGTCGGCGGAGGTGCTGCAGGCGTCGTTCAACACGACGCCGGAGATGGAGCAGCTGTTCCGGTCCAAGGGGCTCGACTCGGAGAAGTTAACAGATAGGATGGTCTATTGCTTGTGCTAACTTTATGTTTTTTCCTAGCTGAGTTTTTTTGTTATTGTTGTCGAATCTACTACATGACTACTAATTTGGAACCATTGAGCAATTAATCTTACTAGGGGCTTCAACTGATGATTACAAGCTGTCACATCTCCAGTTGTGCATATTGTTTCAGCCATGACGTTGCAAACTAGAAGGAGGTGAGTTCCCTACTTTGTTGTTGGAAATAATTCAGTAATTCATTAGTTCAATTCATTAGTTCAATATTCTCATAAGCTAAGTATCTTGGATTATTTGAGTCCATACAAACTGGTAGCCTATGTTTGCTTTACCAATGAAGATGTGAGGTCTGATTTGTCGCTTATAGTATTGGTGATTTGGTGTATATACAAGGTACAAGTAAATTATTCAAATTACTGTTTGATTGTGAGGTTTAAGGAGCCTAGAAAATTCCTTGGAGAGGGCTCCAAGATATGTTTTATACAGGTTGTAAGTGTACATATTGGTCAAGTGGTCATGTGGGTCTGCAACTGTATGCTTGCCTATGTGAGTAGTTAAAGTGAAACCCTAAATAATATTGTTGTGCAAACTTGTGTTGTGGTAGACTGTCATGAGAAAGTTTCTGGATCTTAAAAAGTGCTTATAAATATCTGACTCGTGCCGTGTGTTTCTATCCCTAAACATGTATGGCTTCCACTATTGGTTAAGAAACCATTTAATTGTGGTTTTTCTCTATCTATTCTTGGTATTGGTCACCACTATTGAGGTCACGGCTGCACGCCACGTCAACTGACCGTGTTGATTAACAATGGCCGTTGCGATGATTCTTGCAACGCCCTTTCCCAACAACACTGATCCTCCTGGCTGCACCATCAACAGTATTCTCTATATCCCAAAATAAATGTTGTACTTGGTTTCCGTGACAAATGGTTGACTCGATTTGTTAAGAATATTCAAATATATATATCTAACGATATTAATTATGTACCATAAATATTAATAGTTTTATACATATATTTAGTTAATATTGTGTATCGGAAAGCGCAAACGACAGATATTTTGCAGCACATTTTGATTAGAAATCACGAGCATAAGACTATGATTAGGTCTAAGAAAGAAAGAATTTGGTATTTTGCACGGAGCAATTAACGGCGATGGTGGGCTACAAAATGAATACTCTCTCCGTACCCCCCCCAATTTATAACGTATGGTGGGCTGAGATCTTTATTTTTAGATATATTTTGTGAATTAATATAAGACTACTTTAAGTTAATATTTTTTTTCGTTGTGAAAGGTTATAATAAAGTTAAGTCGATGTAGCAATTTTGTTCAGCCCCTCCTAAAATATTTTCTAGCTTCGTCCCTGCCCAGATTAATAGACGTAATTTAGGACAGGATTGTGGTAATCAAAGAGTGATTAATTAGGGGGTAGTTTTCCTGTTTTGTCCCTATTAAATGTTAAATGTTGTTCGCATGATAGTGTTTCGTAGCTCAGTTGGTTGGCTTTTTGTGGGCTGAGGCAGCTGGTTGCGAGTTCGAGTCCTAGCTGCTGTTCTCGCGTGCGCTGGTTGAACGGGATGTGAATCAAGGAGATGCATTAATCGCGGCGCGCGCATGCAGCCATGCAGAGGGGCAATCACGTCCACACCTCCCGCCGCGCATAGGACGTCTATCTTTGTGAAAACGGCTCCAGAGCCTAAAACGACTATTAATCTAGGTATAGAGGGAGTATTACAAACATAATGCTCAAAATGATTTTTTTATAATAGAAACAAAACATGTCGAACTTTGAATTATCATGATATTAAGTTGTATCTATTGAGATTTTATTTCTTTTCATTTTTCTTGTGGTGATACCGTTCCTTTTCTTGCAAAGTTTCATGGTTCCATTAGCCATTATATTTTAAAATTTTAATGGACTAGGATCTATGGAAAACCCATTTCTATGAAGGAATTGGCAGATCATGTGGCAAGTTATGTTCACTGATATTGTGCGGGAGCAACCTCCAGATAGGGAGCGGAGTCACCTTGATCTCACGAACTGAAACAGGTGGGGCCACCATCGCTGGACACGGCAACGCGTTGTTGCCACTTGAAGCACTGTGACCACAATCACGGGTAGGACAAAGTTGGGTGGGCCCTCCGTTGTTGGTGGCGGCAAGGTGTCGTGTCCCCTTGAAGCACCACAACCTCGATTGCGTGCAGGTTGAAGCTGAATGGGCCGCCGTCGCTGGAGCGGCAGGACGTCGTGTCCTTTGAAGTATGAAGTCGGGCAGGGCTGCTATTGCTGGGGGTGGCAAGGCGTTGTTGAAGCACCACGTCCCTAGCACCAGGTACGTCCTTTCGTGCACCTGCCGCTTCTTTATTCTAGAAGTTGGGCATTAGGTTTAGGCTTTAGGTAGGTCATGTAGGTTTATATGTTTTCCTTATTGTCCAACGGTAGCCATTTTTTTAGACTGCACTATCCATGACTGTACATTTTACAAACTTTAATTTTTTATTAAATGTCAGTTTAATATTAATATTTAATTTAAATTATTGTTATTTTATCGTACGATCTGTATATTTTTAATATAAAATGTTAGATATCCCGTAGCAACGCACGAACACGCTACCTAGTATACATGTGAAATACAATCCCGGTTTTCTAAAAAAAACGCGTGTCTTCTGCTGACCCACCTGTCATCAACAACACAAAGCGCGAATAGGTAGCCTGTGGCAGGCGGCACTCTTCCCCTCCTCCCCCCTTCTCGGGCCTTGTTTAGTTCCAAAATATTTTGCAAAATCGACACTGTAGCTTTTTCGTTTGTATTTGACAAATATTGTCCAATCATAGACTAACTAGGCTCAAAAGATTTGTCTCTTCAATTTCGACCAAACTGTGTAATTAGTTTTTATTTTTTTTATATTTAACACTTCATGCATATGTCTAAAGATTCGATGTGACGGGAAATCTGAAAAATTTTGCAAAATCTTTTGGGAACTAAACAAGGCCTCGGATTCGCGCCGCCGGCCAGTGGCGGGAAGTCCAGGACTACTCTAGATTTTGGCTCAAAATTTTTTTAGTACTCTTTTCGGCCTATAGAAACTTGACCTATTCTCTTTCTCGGTTTCTCCCTTCTCTGAGGCCTTGTTTACTTCCAAAAAATTTTGCAAAATAGGAATAGTAGTACTTTCGTTTGTATTTGACAAATATTATCCAATTATAGACTAACTAGGCTCAAAAGATTCGTCTCGTCAATTCCAACCAAACTGTGCAATTAGTTTTTATTTTCATCTATATTTAATACTTCATGCATACGTCCAAAGATTCGATGTGACGGGAAATCTAAAAAATTTTGCAAAATTTTTGGAACTAAACAAGGCCTCAGAGTCATCCGACATTGGCGACATCCCCATCCCGCATCCGCCAGTGGCATCCGCATCTGAGTCGGGCGAGGACTCGAGACGGGGTCTGGCCACCCCCGTGTCGCAGTGCCGCACTGCCGCGCCGTCGCGCGCCCACCGCGGAGGCGGAGGCGGCGAGCCGCGGTGCCCCCGTGCCGCACGCCGTCACGCGCGGACGCGCAACGCGCCCACCACGCCGCACGCCGCCACGACCACGCCGGCCAGCCCCGCAGCGCGCCAGCGCCCCTGCGCTGTCGGCCTGCCGTTGACCCGCCGTGGCGCCGCCTTCCTCGACCCCTGCCGTGTGCCGTCAATCAGTTCAGTTCATGAGTTCCTGGTGAGTTGATTTTTTTTCTCCCACTGTGATTTTGTTTGACTTAGAGCCAATAATAATTAAATAAATTTGTTGATATATTTTTAGGAAGTTGAGGCTTGAAGAAATCAAATATAGCAGTTTTTTTCCAGAAACATGAGAAGAAAAAAATTACAACTCAGAAATTAAATTGTATTGTCGCAATTTGCTTATTTTATAGTCATTTTATCAAATTTTTTCTTTAAATTTTGTCGTGTTGCGCATGAAAAAATTTTTTAGGACTACCTTGAGTCCGCCACTGCCGCCGGCGGGCGAGCTCCGCGCGCAGCCCCGCCTCCACCGTCGCCTCGCAGCTCCGCCGCGGCCGGTCGATTCCGCTGCCGTATCTCCGCCGGCACCTGCACCAGCACCCGTAGACCCGCCATCCCCTGAGTCCGAACCCCAACCCTAACCCCATTCCATCCGTCGTCTCTGGCAGCGGCACCCGACAACGTCGCTTGCCAACGCTCGCGGCTGGCGCGCGATGGAGACTGAAGTAGGCGGAGATAAGCTGAAGGAGTCCACTATTCCCGGCCGCGGCAAGAAGAGGCCGCTATCCCCGACATCTTCGCCGAGCGACGATGGGGAGGACACGCCGATGTCCACCAGCGACGACGACGACGACCGCTGGGAGTTCAGCGACGAAGAGCAGGAGGAAGAAGGAGAAGAAAACGACGAGGACGATCAAGGTATAGCCAGAGCTCTGCTTTAATTTTGTTTTCTTTTTCAGCCGGATAGATCTACTTAAATGAATACAGCATCATTCTACTATCACTCAAGAACAAGAAATAGTAACATATTCTCTTAGTGCTTTGATTTGTTATTTTTTGACGTTCTCTGTGGGCTGGGATTTATCCATACTGAAATGCTGCACGAATAACATTCAAATATTTTTGGTTAGCCCTTTACTTTCTGTTTTTTTGGGTACTACCTGGATTATGAACTATGGTTGATGCTCCTTGATTGGGTGACACTGCGAGGAAAAACACCTAGAACGTGATACTTTCCGTGCTGGAAATAGTTCTTGTCTGTTTATCATACTAGCCATGAACATGTGATTTGATTTCAATCTATTGTCAATAAGAACACAAATGATAGTTTTCTGAGAAAAGGAGATAATGCATAATCTTCTGTGTTCGTCAGGTACCCATTATTTCTTTGCTAGCCTTTTTCTGTCATCACTTAGGAATCCAATTTTAGCTTCAGCATTAACGAGAGGTGGCTGGAGTTGAACTTAACATCCTGATTTGATTGTTTCAACAATTTTGGATGTAGGGATGGGCCCTTTTACAGTCGACAATTTTCCAAGGTTTAGCAGTGACCATTTTGAGCAGACTGATACAATATACAGATATCCAGGGATTCATCTTCGAGGCCCTCCACCACTCAGCCTTTTCTGTGCATTTAAAGATTATCCTGTTGGTGTCACAAAAGGCCGTCATTGGTTTGGTAGTTTGTATCAACTCTATGATGAATCTGAAAGTAGGTGTTTTCTTTTTATTAATTCCATTCCAATTGTTTTCATTTGTGACATCATTTTTTAATAAATTGCAAATCTCCAAAAAATTCTTACGCTCTATTTATTTGTATATATGTAGTCAGTTTGAACAATGCCCAGACCATTGATTGCTCAGAACATTGTCACTGCAAGGCAACAGACTTGCTGCAATTTATTGATATTAAAATCGCTGGCTATCGCCACACCCAGCCTGGACATGCCAAAATCTTTGGCTTCTTTGCAGCCCGGGATAAGATTGAACCTTTACGCAACTATGTCTACAGACGTGGGGTTGACAATTATGAAGCTGTTTCTGTGAACCAAAAGACGGTAATTTGTTTTTACCTAAATGCTTATTTATCACTTCAAAGTACTGCATAAAAGCTGCTTTTTGTTGGACATCTCCACATTCAGTCATTATTTGCATGTTGTGATGTCTGAATCCATGTTACAAGCCTAAAGCTGCGGTCGCATTGTCATAGTAGAGGAAACACTTGATTGTAGTGGTGGTATAGTGCATGCATGTCGTTGCCTAGGCGTCCAGGCACTAAAAAAGCCTGGGCGTCCCTGTCACCAAGACCGAAATCCAGCACAACAAGGGAGGGGGCGAGGGAGAAGAGGAAGAACTAGAGGAGGACTTGCAGGATTTGGGGAAGGCCCAGCTCCTATCTCCACCCCATCGCCATCGGCTCCCATGGCCATGGCAGCTTTGCTCACTGGCCAACTGCAGCATCAGGGATGTGAGAGGGGCAGCAACAGGCCAGCAGCTCTCGATCTGCAGAGTGGAGAGGGATCTGCAAGGGGGTGGCACCAGCATGTGAGGGGAAGCAGCAGAGAGGACCGGAGGAGAGGTGCCACGGCGGTAGCAACAGATGTGGGAGGGGGAAGGGGGAGAGAGAGAGAGAGAGAGAGGGTGGAGGGAGTAGAGAGGCAGCACCTGATGGAAGGGTCTCAGAAGGGGGAGTGTCAGCACTAGGTCATGCTTAGGGTAGGTTATATGGGCTGCTTGGTGGTCTATTGGGCCGGGCTTTCTTAGTTTCTTCCTCTTTCTTCTTCTTTTCTTTTTTGTTTTCCTTTCTCTACCTTCTCCACACTGCAGCACTGAAGTTCTTCATATTCATATGGCGTCGCCTTGCCTTGCCTTATGTTCACCTAGGCGTTGCCTAGTCGACTTAAAAGGGTGGCTTGCCGCATCCCGCCTTACCACCTTGATAACCCATGAGTGCATGTGTGACTGTTTATGTGTTTATTTTCTAGTTATCGATAAATAACTCAAAATATGATGTACTGTGCTTGTGGTTCCTGATTACAGGGTATGGCGCGCTTGTCATTGACTAGCCCTGCTCGAGGTATATGCATTACAAGCCATGCATTGTTTGAATTCGAGCTTTGTATCCGAACTGAAGATCCATCTGAAGATGAACCAAAAGGTGACGTTTTGATCAAAGGGTGTACTGAGATCAGCAACATGTTTGGAACAGAATCATTTGTCAAAACTGGCCGTCTGTATGGGGAGAAGTGTGCATTGGATGTGAAGTTTGCAGTTCTGAACATTGCTGTTCAAGCAATAGTTGACGTTGAGATCCTACGTGCTCCTGCCTGTGGCTTTGATCTGAAGTTATACGCCAGGACCAGTGGCTTTAGTGATGTGATCCGTCTTTTTGAGGGTGTTACAGAAGCTGGGCGCAGATTTAGTTCTGTTGTAGCGGTGGTGCTTCGTAGTCACCTGGATCTTCGTATTACAGGGTCATTAATAGATAACAGTCACCTGTCCAATGAAGGGTGGACATGCAGATTTAATTCTTGGTATCATGGAACAGTGGATAAAGAGGTTGAATCTTGATGATTTCACCACAATTTCAGTGAAGGTCACTTGGAAAGCTGTAGCAGACACACGAAGACTCTTGAAGGGCTAGTGGAGTTGCATTTACTTGTGTGGCCATTTATGTAGAGCCTTCTTCCATGTAGTACTACCGTGTTGTTTTAACTCTTGCCAAGATAGACTTGTAATAGCCCTAATGCCATGGCTATTCCAGCCAAACAATTTTATTTTGTCTTTTATTTATGTCTATGTTGTGTGGTTTATGAATCAAGTTGTTTACTTGTTTATTGCACTTTCTAAATATTTGTATGATGTTCGATGGTTTCTTTAAATCTATAGAAGTTAGTAGCATTTTGGTTACAACTTGTGCAGTGAATCTTAACCATATGCTTGTGTATTGTTTACATGTATTTTTGATATCCTAAAATATTATACTTTGGTGCTTTTTTTTCATGTATGAGCTTTTAGTTTTCGTGCCATAAGTTTGACTGGATATGTAGAAATAGCGTGTAATTATGAAATAGATTCAATAATTTATCTAATGATATTAATTTGGTATCATAAATATTAATATATTTTTATATATATTTAGTTAAAGTTATTTTTTGAGAAGTAAAAATAACAGTTATTTAGGGACGACATGCTATAACAATGTACCCATGTCCCTTGTATTCTAAAGCTCTGTTCGCTGGGAACACACAATAAGTTTGTAACAAGTTGAACCTGCTTTTGTGCACAAGAACCGCAATAAGTTTGTAACAAGTTGAACCTGCTTTTGTGCACAAGAACCGCGTATTTGATGTGGGTAGATATCTATTTGCATGCATGCTAATATTCTAACACAAAAGATTATTTCAGGAATTATACCACGCAAAATACATGCTATTAGAGAAATAAAGACATGCCTCATACTCGAATCCTCCCAAAATAAAAGATATTCTCGTCTATAGCTATATGATAGCACAGAAATAAATACATTATTCTTAATAACCACAAAAAAGACGTCATTTGCAAATGGGTCATGGCTAGTTTTACAAAGTATGTGACACACGTGCACAATAACCAATCATTGGGTAGCCATTTGCTCTAGAAGCTGGACAACATAGCATTAATTAGATTTGCTCTCACTTCTTGCTGCTACTCTCGCCTCTTATTGTCTTAGTCTTCTCTTTTGAATCACCTTGACCTTGGCCTTGTTTCTTCATAACTTGGTGTTCTTCGACCCACTCATTGAGATCGACACATGATGCGAAAAACTCCTGCAGCATTGCGGATCACATCAGAAGTATCGTCTGAGATAACCACCTTACTTGCACCTGCCACATCTTCATAGAACTTCAAGCTGTCATCACACCAATCACTGATCAACTTCTCAAATTTCTTACCAAGCTCTCTTGAGGAACACTGACGCAGCAAATCCTCGATCCACTCTTCCACGGGAAGAAGCCGTGGGCCTTCGAAGAACATGATAAGGAGAATGGCGATTGCCTCCTTCACTTTCTTGCTGTCTTTCGCATCCCCTCTATACCCAGCTAAGGTGTGAAATGCATTGAGAAATTGCTGATAGCCCACTTCTAAATCTGGTAGATCACAATTGATTAACTTGGGGTAAATTCCACTAGTATAAAGTGACATAGACTTCTTCATGATCTTAGGTAGCTTCTCATCTATCTCAAATCTTTGCCCACCACTAGTGACTATCCCTCTAAACCAACTCTGATACTTCTCAGCCACTAGATCAAGATTTTTAGTACCATCTGTAAGTCTAATGACATAAGTTCCCTGCCTTGTTTTATCATCAGGAGGAGTCACAGGGACAACAACTTCATTCCCTCCAGCCATGACAAAAGTCAATTTCACAGTGGTGTCTTTGTCCATAGCTGCTCGAATTTCTTCAACACACTTCTTATATCTTTTAGCAAACTTCTTTGGCTTTCTCATATCAAAAGTCGTGATTGGAGTAGGAATGTCCTGTGCAGAGCATTGAACGACATATGAGCAGACAACACTGAAAATGGATCAAACCAATGGCAAAAGCCTATAAATACAGAACCTTTTTTTGGGGGGTTTGAGGTTTACACTTACATCTAGGATCCCTGTGTCAACCTCTTCAACTTTCTGCTTTCCTTTGTTTGGTGCCATATCTCAGTATGTTGCTCGTCTTCCGTTGTGTAGCAGTATACTAGGCCTACGCTGCACACCTAACAAGAAAAAATGGGAATTTGTTGACACGAATAACGTTGGGTAAACAAGACTGATACTTTGATGTCCTCAGTTCCCCACCAAATCTAATTGAGCATTTGGCTTTGCATACATAGCAGTATACTACTCTGCACAGTTAACAAGAAAAATTGGGACTTTTTGTTGACACGAATAGCGTTGGGTAATTAAACAAGACTGGAACTTTGATATCATCCTCAGTTCCCCACCAAATCTAATTAAGCATTTGGCTTTGCATACAGAGAAACTAATATAAAGATCTGTATGCATGAAAAGAAAATACTACTACACTACATGCTTCAACAATTGCAACGCATTAATCAGATCTAGCCACAAAACCCCAACACAGTTCCATGCAGCAGAAGACAAATTGATATGGCTACATCACAACTATATATAGCGAGTGGTCGATGAAACTGCAGAGAGGGTGGCGGGGGAGCCTACAGAGCTAGAGAGAGCGAGACGAACCTGCACAGCACAGAGCGTGGGCGGCGACCGGCGAGAGAGGAGAGGGTTCGATCGAATCGAACAGAGCAACTAGATCAATCGTCGTAGTGTGGATGCTGCGGGAGGACGTGCAATGTCGTGGCCGGGAGAGAGGGAGAACTGGAGAGGAGAGTCGAAGCCTGCAGTCGATCGCCGTTCGTCCGGCCGGCCACTGGCTGGCCGTACGCCCTCGTTCTGCTCCTATGCCGACGAGCTGGTCGTAGTCGCGGGCGCCACCTCGCCGTCTCCGTCGCCGTCGGCGCCGGCGGCGGCGGTCACCATGGGCGAGCGCGCGTGAGCGACCTAGCTAAAACCCCCGCCTTTCCGACGCGAGCAAGATGCGGTGGACGGTGGCGGTGTCTCTGCGCTGCGGTCTAGTACACGCTTCTTGGCGTTGTACTCCACTACTCCTCCTGTCCTGTAGACTCACTCTACGGCGCGGCGCTTCCTCGAGTTCGCGGCCCTCTGTTGTATCGACCGACCGCTCGACAGGTCCCACTTACCGGAACGGGAATGCAGGATGCACAGGTTGGAGAGAGAGAGAGAGAGTAGAGGGTCAAGAGGGAGGGAGGGAGGGAGGGAGCGCGGCCGCCGCGGCGGAGCGCTTGCTTGCTGTGCATGGTGGTGGGAAAAGCTAAAAGGCAGGGGTACAATGGTAAACACAGTGGACCGTGCATTGGTTCGAGTTGGTCTTGCTTTTGGTCCGTTGCAGCACCGAGTGTCAGTGTACTACATCGTGTATATATATGTTGCGTCCGTATTTAGCCACGGTAGAAAAACAAAGCAGCACACTGATACTGAAAGAATGAGACGGTGATTCCACTCATCTTATTTCTCACGCCTCGTTTAGTTTCAAAAATTTTCAAGATTCTTGACCATGTTGAATCTTTGGACACATGTATGAATTATTAACTATAGATTAAAAAATAACTAATTATATAGTTTGTCTGTAATTTCCGAGATAAATCTTTTGAATCTAATTGGTTTATGGTTGGAAATAATTACTAACAAACAAAAGTGTTATAGTAGCCAAACCCAAAAAATCACGAACAAAACAAGGCCTTATTTTCTAGTTTGTCCCGGTTAGCAGTTTTATTAATCCTATATGGTGTTTAGGCTGAAATATAATGTTGAAAGTAGAATCGATGCAAAACGAAGGTAAAAATAGTTTAAATTTTGAACTTATTCAATACTAGGTAGCGTGCCCGTGCGTTGCTACGGGATAGCTAACATTTTTATTAAAAATACATGTATCGCACAATAAGATAATAATATTATAATAAAATTTAAATACCAGCTATAAAGTTACATTTAACTTAAAGAAACAAAGTTTCTGAAATCAAACATAGTCACGTAGAGCACGACGTTATAGCCTCACAATTTCTATCTACTTTATAGACCTTTCCGTGATACGATCAAGATAATGTTTAATATCGGCAGTTGTAGCCATAGTTTTTCCAAGCTCAACATTCTCTTGGTTACTCAACTGACATGTTTTTTTTGTTCTTTCACCTTCTTTTTCATGAAAAGTCATTGCATATCGTTCTCTCTCTGTCTCTTCTGATTTTTATAACCCCCATCTGGTGGCACCAACCCCGAATGGATACATGTAAGTAGTTGACAACACAAAAAACTTATAACTTATAGGGACGCAGTTGAAAGTTTATATACCTCGACCTGTTGTATTTGTAAGGTCCCCCAAAGGTACGCGATCACTGTTTGCCATTGGCGTGTCCATCCCAACTATGTGTCCCGCCGATTCAAAGGAAAATAGTGACCGCTAGGTGGCAGCATGTGAAATGAAGAATCAAAGAAAAAAACCATAAATTACAGGAATTAGCCTGTCTATTTTGGTCGCTAATTTATAGGGAACAAAACTATGTACCGATCCGAAAACAAAACAGTGAACATGTACTGAGCATTATTTTAGAAGTTTATTTGTAACTGACAATTTATTCTGTTGTCTACCAACCATTATTACGTCATATTTTTCTCTGCCTGCAAGCTGTCAAATAGAGAGCTGTTTTAAAATTTTTATTTTCAATAGCTGTACCCGCAATCTAAAATTTTACAAGATTTTGTTACCTTTGAAACAAAATGATGTGTATAATATAAATGCATAGTATTTATATTTTGTGTCACATAAATGATTTAGTACTTATAATATAACATGATTTCAGTTGTCTAACTCACCTTGTTTTAGGGTTGTGGACTGGCCAGGAAACACAAGAGCGAGGGCGACTCTAGGACCTGGCAAAACGCAGGATTGACGGCTTCAAGGACGCTCGCAGGGCTGAGGTGCGACGTCCTCGTCGGCTTCAAGGACAGGCGAGCGAGGGCGAGGAAAACTCCAGGACCTAGCAACGCAGGTCGGGCTCGGGCGTCGGGCGACGGCGTTGGGCGCGATGGCGAGGGCGACCTGGCAACGCAGGTCGGGCGACGGCGTCGGGCGTCGGCGTCGGGCGAGGGCGAGGGCAGGACCTGGCAAAACGTAGGATTGATAGCTTCAAGGACGCTCATAGGGCTGAGGTGCGACGTCCTCGTCGGCTTCAAGGACAGGCGAGCGAGGGCGAGGAAAACTCCAGGACCTGGCAACGTAGGTCGGGCTCGGGCGTCGGGCGATGGCGTTGGGCGCGAGGGCGAGGGCGACCTGGCAACGCAGGTCGGGCTACGGCGTCGGGCGTCGGCGTCGGGCGAGGGCGAGGGCAGGACCTGGCAAAACGTAGGATTGGCGCCTTCAAGGACGCTCACAGGGCTGAGGTGCGACGTCCTCGTCGGCTCCAAGGACAGGCGAGCGAGGGCGAGGAAAACTCCAGGACCTGGCAACGTAGGTCGGGCTCGGGCGTCGGGCGATGGCGTTGGGCAAGGGCGAGGGTGACCTGGCAACGCAGGTCGGGCGACGGCGTCGGTGTTGGGGGCGAGGGCGAGGGCAAGGGTGAGGGCGACTATCCAGACCAGGCAACGCAGGTCGGGCGTTGGGCGTCCGGGGCGAGGGCGAGGGCGACTCTCCAGACCTGGCAACGCAGGTTGGGCGTCGGGGGCGAGGGCGAGGACGAGGGCGAGGGCGACTCTCCAGACCTGGCAACGCAGGTCGGCGTCGGTGGTCGAGCGTCGGGCGAGGGTGACGGCATTGAGGGGGCTCCAGGATGTCGCTGATTGCGGTTTCTTTCCTTACCGAAGACTACGTAGGATCAGAAAGAGATGCAATTTCATATCAGGAATCCTGTATTTTCCTTATTTCATTTCGCACCATTCCACATCCCTGATTATATATTATTATGTATTGTAAATTTGCATCAGGAATCCTTTCCTATTTTCTTTTTCAATTTATACCCTTCCACCTCCTACTATACGTACGGGATCGATGATTCGCAAGTAGGGGAACGGGGGAGCGACCCCAAAAAAAGTCGCACCATTTAGTGGTCTTACTTTTGTTCTTTTTAGTTGTAGGAGATCAAGTGTCTTTTTATGTAAGAGCATGTATCAATAGAGGCGGCAAACCACCTTAGCTCTTGTTTAGATTTTATCGGACTTACCTCAATCCAAATGTGTTGGGGTGAAATTTAGTTGGTTACCTCAATCCAAAATAGTGTATCAATAGAGGCGGCAAACCAATCCAAATATTTATTGGTTATTTTGTCATCGACAATGTTAGGCTTTTGAAAATATTCCCAAATGTTCTAGAATATAACCATGCATTACATAAATTATTTATCATATGTTTGGTTCAAAGACAAGGTGGAATGAGATGATATTTCGATATTTTTTTATGAGATCGTTTTGACTCCTGTTTTGGTTAAAAGGTATAGATCCATCTCAATTTTTTGTTTGGTTTGAGGGAGGGATGGACTTGTCTAAAAAGGTATGGACCCATCTCATCCCTAGGACTTAACATAGTTCCTATGTGGGCGCCGAGCGCACCTGCTAAGTGTTGCCCTCGAGCCTCATCGATTGGTTGAATCGATCAAGGGGTTAATCTGGTTGTAAAGGTGTTTAGTAGAAGGGTCAATCAACCTTGGTCTTAGATACTCATTAGATAGTCTATTAAGTATTTAAGTTGGGCCTTAATGGTGAAGCATGGTCACTTGTAATTGATGAGAGAGAAGGTATGGTAGAAGGTATGAAACCATAAGTAGATATTGGCACCACCCTCTAGGTGTCGTACCATCTATCAAAGATGTAGATGATGATGGAGAAGCAAAGGATAGGGTGTAAGGCCTTGTTTAGTTCACCCCAAAAACTAAAAACTTTTCAAGATTTCCCGTCACATCGAATCTTGCGGCACATGTATGGAGCATTAAATATAGATGAAAATAAAAACTAATTACACAGTTTGCCTGTAAATCGCGAGACGAATCTTTTAAGTCTAGTTACTCCATAATTGGATAATGTTTGTCAAATAAAAACGAAAAGGCTATAGCGTCGTTTTTCTAAATTTTTTTGAAACTAAACAAGGCCTAAGCATAAAAATTCACATCTAGTCACAATCACCTGCTTGCTCCTGCTACGACTAAGGGAGAATGTACTCAAACAACACTTCAGCCCATATGCCTATTTGTCTGTCTACCTTCCTAAAGATTTGGCCCATTTTCTATTCTATTTGGGCTGCTTTTGATTCTCATGCCTGAGTTTTTTTTATTAAACCTAGATACAGTACATTTCTAGAGTTTTTTTACTTCTCCTTCGAGATCACCACTATGTGGGAGATAAAACGGAGGGGGAAATTTTTGCACATATATATGGATGTAGAAGCTGGTTTTGAAATTGTAACTACTCAACCAATATAAAGAACAAAACAAAACAAAGCCTAAAAATAAAAAAAACATGAAAACTATATTAGTCTTCTTTTAAGACTAAAAAAGAATAAGAATGCAACGTGTCCATAAAGTATAAAAATTCATAGCTTTACATCGGTACATGAAAATACCGCCAAGTGAAGATCAGAAATGGACATGTGTCTCAATTGCTCTTCAAAGGCCTGAAAAATAGAGAGAAACATGGAAAATTTACATACAGCACTACATAAAAAAATTTGGCTTACGGAATAAAAATATTTCTATATGATTAGTTGAAACTTTGTGAATCTAAACTCAAAACTTTGTAGTCATAGATTAATGCCTTCCAGCTGAGATGGTACATGCCTATGTATCAAACACCTACAAACTAAAAATCTTTCTATCATACATGAAAATTTTTATATGACATTACCAAAACTATATATTAAAAGGTTTAAAAACTTTGTAACAGAAAAGTTTTGCCCTTTTAAATGAATGAATTTCTACTAACATCTAAAAATTGAGTACACCCATAACCAAAACTTTAAGATCACAGAAACTTTGTACTCTGCATTTGGGAACTTCGAACTTTGTGAATGGAAAAAAACTTTCCATCATGGTCCTAAGATTTTGTAAAAAAAAAAGCTTCAGAACCTTTATAAATTTGGACTACACAAAAAATTGGACTTAAACATTAGAAACTTTGTAATACAAGCTTTAGAACCTTATAAAATACTAAAAGTTGTTGCGCTATGAATTCGCTAACTTTTATGTGCTAGCAGTATTTTGGTAAAACAAAAAGAAAATTTTGTACTTCTTACCACCCAAAAGAGTAGAATTCAACCCACAAACTTCATAATCCTAATAACTCCCCATAACATTATAAACTTTGCATTAAACATTAAAAATATTATAAACTTTGCATTAAATTTAGGAACTTTATACTAGCACATTTTAAACTTTGCAATTTCAAATTTCATGATCCAAATTTAGGATTAATAACTGGCAAGTCTGCAGTATATTATTCCTAAAACTTTGTTATCCGGGATCTTTTAAGTCACTTGTCAGGAATAATATACTGATGCCAATTGTTAGTTATCAGGGGAAAAAAATGTGGCTTTGCAGTAGGAAAGCGTGCGCCCGATTGGGGGTATATATCTGTGTCAAAATTTCTCTGCTTTTAATCCGGATTCTAGATTTATCGAGGTAAATCAAAAAGTTTATGGATTTTGACAGTGTAACATATTCATTTATATTTAGTAATTATTGTCCAACCATAGGCTAACTATTGTCTCGCAAATTACAGATAAACTATCAATTAGTTATTTTTTATATATGTCTAATGCTCCATGTGCCGTAAAATTTGATGTGATGAGAAATCTTGAAAAGTTTTTGGATTTTGGGGTGAATTGCCTAATTTAGTCCGCAAAAATTTTTAACTTTCACTACTGTAACATTTCGTTTGTATTTGACAATTATTATTCAATCATAGACTAACTAGGCTCAAAAGTTTCATTTAGCAAATTACAGACAAACTGTGCAATTAGTTTTTTATTTTTATTTAATATTTAATCTTGAATTTTTTTAGAACTAAACCAAGCCTAAAGAAGACCCTTGTTTAGTTCACCTAAAAATCTATTTTTTTTAAGATATGCCGACGACTTACTACTGGGAATCGTGGGTGCCGTATTTCTTCTCATAGAAATACAAAAACGTATCACCCACTTCCTACAATCTGGCCTGAACCTTTGGGTAGGCTCTGCAGGATCAACAACCATAGCTGCACGGAGTATGGTAGAATTCCCCGGTACGGTCATTCGGGAAGTCCCCCCGAGGACGACCCCCATACAATTTTTGCGAGAGCTGGAGAAGCGTCTACGGGTAAAGCACCGTATCTATATAACTGCCTGCCGCCTACGCTCCGCCATCCATTCCAAGTTAAGGGACCTAGGTTATAGTATCCCTATCAAAGAGCTGACGAAGGGGATGAGCGGAAGAGGTCGTCTACTGGACGCGGTTCAACTAGCGGAGACTCTTGGAAAAGATGGACTAAAAAGTGTTTAAACGTATACATGGAGTATTAAATATAAATGAAAACAAAAACTAATCGTATAATTATATATAAGTTGCGAGATAAATATTCTAAATCTAGTTATTTTAAAATTAAATAATAATTATCAAATATATACAGAAATAATACAATAGCCAAAGCTAAAAAAAAAAATATCGCGAAGTAAACAAAGCCTACCGCCCGTGTCCCGGGTTTCGTGATTTCCGAGAAAAATACTCGTGCCACTCCTAGGTCCGGCAACGTCAGGCGCTGCTCTTCGGCTGATCTCGATTCCGATAGGCACGACACCGACACACTCACTGCACACTCATCCCGTTAGCCGCCGTCCCGTCACCACCAATCTCTCACTGCTCGGTGGGTCCCACGGTCGGAGGCGGCGCCGTCTATACAAAAGTACAGCCACGACGACATCCATCGCACCCACCCACTCACGAGTCCATCAAACCACTCCACCCCGGTGCCGGTGGCTCGTCCTCCGACGCCAAGCCACGCCACCTCGCGCCCCAATCCGGAAAGCCCCGCCGCCGCCGCCGCTCGACCGGCCGTCGACCCATGCTTCGCGCGGCGCTCTTCCGCTCAGGTACGCGCCGCGGCCCAACCATACCCCGTCGCGCCGGGGCATTCCCTTCCCTGACTGATTTGACTGACCCTCCCGCACGCGCGCAGCCCCCGGGCTCCGCCGGTCTCCGGCGATGGCCGCGGCCGCGGCCCCCTTCTCCACCGCCGCCGCCGCCGCAGCGTGGCTCTCCAACGGCCCCGCCTCCACCCCGGTACGTGCCCGCCGCGGCTCCTGCTCCTCCCCGTCCCCCAATCGGTTCTCGGGTTCTGACGTTCTGTCTGATTACGCGTGGCTGCGCTCACCGCCTCGCCCGCCGGACTGACCGCGCATCCCGCTTCTCGCCTCTCGCCTCTCGCCTCCTCTCCGCAGCCTAGGGTGCGGCTCCTCATCGGCGGGGAGTTCGTCGAGTCGCGCGCCGACGAGCACGTCGACGTCACCAACCCAGTAAGCGCTGCTCCCCTCTGAAACGGATTTTTGATTCCGGGTTGAACGATCGAGTTCGGAACGGTCAACGGTGGATGTGTGACGCGTGCATTTGGGGTGGGGGGTGTCGCAGGCGACGCAGGAGGTGGTGTCCCGGATCCCGCTCACTACGGCCGATGAGTTCAGGGCCGCCGTCGATGCCGCCAGGACGGCTTTCCCCGGGTGGCGGAACACGCCCGTCACGACGCGGCAGCGCGTCATGTTCAAGTTCCAGGAGCTCATCCGGGCTAACATGGTGGTTCCTTGTTCTGTTAACGTCCTTATCGTGTCATCCTGATGTTATCTGGTCTTTGTTTTCGTGACTTTCAGTTGCCTCCTGGTTACAGGACAAGCTTGCAGAGAACATCACTACGGAGCAGGGGAAGACGCTGAAAGATGCTTGGGGTGATGTGTTCCGTGGCCTAGGTTAGTTCCCAGATTATTGGATTCATTGGAAGTGCGCATTTGGTCCTCTTATTTGGTTAGACAGTAGGAGTAATTATCTTGAAGTTTCTGTTTTGCCCAAAAGAAAATTCTATCATCACTTGATTCAGACCTTAGTTTTGCAACAACAGGCACATAAATCTTGCTTACTCATAGATGCTTGTCATTATTTGTGTAGTCTCACAAGTGGGCTCATGATTTTCACATCTAGATTGCATGAAAAGCCAATATTACTGCTGATTTTTTTTTATTGTAGTCCAAAATACTCTGCTCATATGCTTGAACTGTTGACCCTTTCTGTGATATAACTCTTTCTTATGTTGACCATTTTTTATACCATTTCGATTTTGAACTCCTAATCATATAGAGGTGGTGGAGCATGCTTGTGGAATGGGAACACTGCAAATGGGCGAATATGTATCAAATGTTTCTAATGGGATTGACACCTTCAGCATTCGGGAGCCACTTGGTGTTTGCGCTGGGATATGCCCATTTAATTTTCCTGCTATGATTCCCCTATGGGTATGCCTAACCTGACCTTTTCTTCCCTGTCAAATTGTTTCTAACAGAAGGCTGGCACCATTGATCACTTTGAATGTTTCTTCTCTCCAATGGCTGCAGATGTTTCCCATAGCAGTTACATGTGGCAATACTTTTGTCCTTAAGCCATCGGAAAAGGACCCAGGTTATTTTTTACTTTATCATCAAAAGTTATCAATTATTCCCCCCATTCCAAATTATAAGACGTTTTGGCTTTTCTAGATACGTAGCTTTTGGTATGCACTTCTAGATACATTGTAAAAGCAATGTATTTAGAAAAGCCAAAATGTCTTATAGTTTGGAATGGAGGGAGTAAATATATGACTTACATTCAACTAGTTCTGATCTTTATTTAAGACAAATAGCAAGCAGCATAAGCATTCCCTGCACCCCTCATTTCTGAGCCAACTAGTCACTGGGCAGATCCTTTTATTTTTATCCAGTTTCTTGACAAACTTTGTTATCGTCATGATATCTATGAACTAAAACTTGAAAATATACATGGCTGTATGCCTACTTGCTTAGCTACCATTGCAGGTTAGTAACTAAGTTGCATGTTTCTTTACATCTAATTAGGGAAAATGTAGTCATGCACATATTCTTTTTTAACTGTAAGGCCTATGATATAAGTACTGATTTTAATATGCGGTGTGTATGTGTTGCACCCAAATTGAATATTTGTACAAGTGTTATAAGATATGCAAGGAAATGATTTCTCTGGTAGCTGGGAGCTGCTTACCACACTGGCTCATGAAAGGGTTAAATGTAGATTATAGGTTGCACTGCGATTCTTTTGAACAATGGAAACTGAGTTACTCTCAGTGTGACACTTATTTAATTGATGTAATAGCATTGATACATTAATGAAATATGAAGAGCTGAATATGATGCCTTACAAAGTAGCAAATACTATACAAACTCCTTTAAATTGCTTTAAGTTCGACTAATTTGGATTGGAAATCTTACGGTATGCTCCGTTTTTTAATTGTTATACTACAGGGGCTGCTATGATGCTTGCGGAGCTAGCAATGGAAGCTGGTTTACCTAAGGGTGTTTTGAACATTGTTCATGGTACCAATGTATGGTATTCTTTGCTACCTTTCTATTTTTGATAATATGTTTCTCAGTTGTCATGTATTGCTGGTGTTGGTAGTGTACACGAGACATGACAACTGCCAGTTTTGGGATAATGCTGCCTAATGTACTCTGTAGAATTGTTTGATCTTATATTATTTCCTTTTTTAAAAAACATTAACTAATTTATTCTGTTGACCTTCATATCTTTTAGATTGTTTGGTTCTAATTGCACTTCACCAATGCAGGATGTTGTCAACAATATTTGTGATGATGAGGATATTAAGGCTGTATCTTTTGTTGGTTCCAATACAGTAAGTGAATCTGGTGAATTATCTATTTCTCTATTTGTTGTACAATTTTTGCATCAATAGTGTGTTGGATATTTTGTTCTGCATAATATGTACAAATGATCTGTGAACCTTTTCCTTTTTCATCTTTGTATGTCATTAAGTTACTAATCATCATCATTAAAAAAACAATTGGACTACTCACAAACATGTCTCACATGTCTAATCTTTTGAATCATCGTTATCATATTGCTTCAAAATCTAATTAATTTTATCTTTACATAATTTATCTATTTTGAATTTATCAAGAATCCAGTAAGAGCTATGCATTTACACAGTTATTTCTGTTATCGTATTTATGTTAACAACATGCTAATGTGTTGTCACAATATTATAAAGATGCATTTATAAACCCTAGTTGAACTTTTTACATTAGATTTACAAGCATATACTACATTGGAATAATGATGCTTCTAGTGCTGAAAGCTAGTCCCTTCCTTTTCTCATTGAGCAATTATGATTTCTGTGTCTCAGGCTGGTATGCATATATATTCTAGAGCATCAGCAGCAGGCAAGCGTGTTCAGGTTAGTTTGTATATCTGCTGACTCAGTCAAAACTATTTTTATTTTCTACCTTATTGTAAGTAGCATGATCCACAACATTCTGTTTCTTTATAGTGCAATATGGGAGCAAAGAATCATGCAATTATCCTTCCTGATGCTGATAGAGATGCTACATTGAATGCCCTTATTGCTGCTGGGTTTGGTGCAGCAGGGCAAAGGTGCATGGCATTGAGCACTGCTGTTTTTGTTGGCGGCTCAGAATCATGGTATACCCTATTAAGATGACTTTTTTTTCCTTGTATTGTCTTCTGAGGTAGCAGAACTAACAAAAAATTATCCTAGGGAGGATGAATTAGTCAATCGTGCAAGTGGTCTCATTGTTAATTCAGGAATGGTTAATGATGCAGACCTTGGTCCTGTGATCAGCAGACAGGTATGTTTTGGACTGCCTCACAATTTATGTTATTTGTATTATGCAACTTGTGGATACACAGTGTCAATAGCTTTGTGAATGTTAGTCACATAGAATTACCTGTTTTTCCGAAAATACAAGAGCTGTTTTCCCCCATATGATCTGACTATCGAAAGATTAGGAGGAGAATACATTGCATCCTCATCCCTCAAACTGAAAATGATTATCTGAACTTTGGACCTTGATGAGCATCTATTGGTAAAAAGGCAATCCACATAGCATGGTATTCATTGATTTACCTTTCTGAACGGGGATGGGACACAAAGACCTTTGTTTTGCCAGATAGTTCAGGGGCTGTTTTTTGTTATCAAAAAGTGTCTATAAAAGTGTAAATAGGGTTCTATACAAGAGGCCTTCACTTGTGCGACCTGAATATTGAATAGAATTCTACTGGTAGGTGGTAATCAGTGCTAACACTGAGATGGGCCTATTGTATTAAAATTAATTGGCTTGGAGATTAGTCAGTGACATTATTGTATCATAGTGTGGACTTTGCTTAGTACTTAAGCACCTAGTATCGAAGTTGATCTCTGGCCTCAACTTAGTTCAGGATTCAGGATCATAGAATGTTTTCTTGTCATATAATCATATGCGAGTTATCCAGTCTTGTTAGTATTTATGAATGACTGAAGTATACTAGCTTTTGTGTTTTGCTGTAAAACTATTATCTGCTTGGGACTCGTACCATTATGGCAGTTACTAGGTCGCTTATCAAAATGAATTTTATGTTTGTTGCGGGGATCTCTTATCTTGCAGTCTTACTTCACTACCCATGAAGTGTCTAGCTTCGGAATTGAGGGCTTCTGGTTTTCACTGTTTCTTTTCTGCTAACACTCACTAAAATCAGGCAAAGGATCGTATCTGTAAGTTAGTCCAAAGTGGTGTCGACAGCGGTGCTCGTATATTGCTTGATGGAAGAAAGATTGTGGTAATTTTCAATAATCCAGTTATTTATTAGCCTGCCTGCAGTTGTACTATATCTTGTTAACCTGAAATCTCTGTAATGTGCAGGTTCCTCAATATGAAGATGGAAATTTTGTTGGTCCAACCATTCTGGCTGATGTTAAAAGTGACATGGAGTGTTACAAGGTAGTTTTCACAAAGTGATTATGAAATTTAACTTTGCATCTCAGCTGTAGGATTTAGGGTCATGGAGAAGCAGAACTATTTGTAGGATCTGCTGTCCGTATCTTTCAAGAATTGAAATATGGAGTGCACTGTGTAGGTAAATTGGTTCCAAATTGAAGTGCAAACCTTGAATATGTTTGACAGTTGACACAACCGTTATTAGGAGCCATTATCCATTGTGAAAATGCATTCTGAATTGTATAATGCTGATGCGCCATTTAACGTAATCCCTTATTATGACTGGAGAACTAATGTTCCTCAGCACCCCATAATGGGTCACAAATCATGTACTTTGCATAATGTGTATTCAAACTGCAATTGTGTTTTCCCACCTTCAAGCCAGCACCTCCCAAGATCCCCATGAGCGGATTATCCTTTTGTGGTGGTGGAAGCACATATGCATGTTTTAATTAACAGTTCATCAGAAGATTTATACATATTTCTCAGTGTCAGTGGTAGCTGCTGCGTACTTCGTAAGCTGTGTGAAGAGCCTTACTCAAATTAAGTATTTTCTCAAATCTTAAAAACAATCTTGGAAAGATTGTACAAATTGGAGGTCAAATATTGCTGTTAGTTAGCAAGTCATTCCCAAAATAAATCAAGGAGACTTATCTTGATGAAGGTATATATTGATTGAACCTTACTAACTTATTGAAACAGGAGGAAATATTTGGTCCAGTGCTTCTCTTAATGAAGGTAGGCTGAATTTCTTTTTTCCTTTACTTTCAGCATCAATAGGATGCTGCGCTGCTACTACTGATCCTTTTCTTTTCTCAAAATTTCAGGCAGAGAGCCTAGATGATGCCATCCAAATTATAAACAGAAACAAGTAATTCTTTCTCCTCTATGTTTGTAGATCTGAAGCATTCCTTGCAATCTAGTATATATATTTATTCGTCCCTGTCTGCAGGTATGGCAATGGGGCTTCCATATTTACAACGTCTGGTGTCTACGCCAGGAAATTTCAAACAGACATTGAAGCTGGCCAGGTATAGTATGTGTCATTTTCAAAAGACTATTATGAGTGCTACATGAAAAAAAGAAAAGAAAAGAAAAAAAAGAAAAGAAAGAAATGGTTCCATTCTGAATTTGATAAAACTGGATACCAGAAGAAAATGAACTGACTCATGCAGCATGTATTGTTATTCATAATGTTTTTATGGTTTTATTTGCAGGTGGGCATCAACGTGCCGATTCCAGTTCCCCTGCCATTCTTCTCCTTCACGGGCAGCAAAGCTTCATTCGCAGGAGATTTGAATTTCTACGGTACATGATTCTCAGCTTAACAACACTCGATCCTTCCCCAATAGTCACAATGGCACTGACTTTTTCGCGAGTAACTAACACGATGGCATGGGATGTCAGGCAAGGCTGGCGTGCAGTTTTTCACCCAGATCAAGACGATCACGCAGCAGTGGAAGGAGTCGCCGGCACAGCGGGTCTCCCTCTCCATGCCCACCTCGCAGAAGTGAGACATCAAGCACCCCCACCCCACTCTCCGAAGCTTCACTCCTCTGGACATAGACATAGACCCAATGCATGGCACCAGTTGTCCAGGGGATTGGTAGGCACGGCAGCACTCCATGCATGGTGTGCTCGCTCTCTCTTTTGTCGGACACCATGCATGCTCATTCAAAACATCCAAGAGCGCTGCTCATTCTGCTCTGTAAAAGTTATAGAATACTGTAAAAGCCCCAGGTCTGTAGATCGAGTGTCATGTGTAAACCCACAATAAGAGGAGAAATAAAAATGCCGGCTGTGCTGGTCTGTGGTATTTGCCTGTGCGATTTTCCTTTCACAAATATGTCCTTGACACCCATTATTCCGTCAACCTACATCCCCGGTCGTGTTATGTACGTACGTATGTAGCATGTGTTCAAGAAGCGTAAAAGATAAACCAGTGATCTTCACTAATATTTGGATTATTAAACTGATAGGAATGCAATACTATTTTAAAAGCAAGTTTCCATTCAATTATGATCTGCATTATACATTCCCGACTGCGTATGAGGACTCCAGGCGTATGACATTCAATCATTCTGAGCACATCATTTGAAGGACTTGAAATGGCGTTGTTCCAAAATCACTCCAAGCGCAAACGAAATTCCCGAAGCAAAGATACCCAAGCCAACTCTGAATCCTTGGCAAGGTAGAAACTCAATGCAGCAGACGGAACGCGATTTGAAACTCAGACGAACAAACTGCGCGCAAAAACAGAACTCGCGGACTGTCTGATACAGTACCTGCGGACTGTTCGCTACAGTACCACGGAGGAACCATAAAGGTATTTCTCGACCCTGTGTTCACATCATTCCTTTTGCCAAGTCATAGATAAAAGGACCAGAAACAATGTAGCACAGCTATGCAAGATATATCAGAATATATGGCACGTGATGATAGATTCTGCTTCAGAGTTCATACAAATCTTTATTACAACAAGTTGATGACTCAGAACTGAGTGAACAACATAGGTTTAGCAAACCACTCCAATAAAACACACGCAATATGTTCCATTTTGTAGACAAGCAAGCAGACAATAAACTGGTTGTAATAAAATATTAGCACACGGCATAGAAAAGCTTAGGATACATCTTCCTGAATATGAAGAATGAGGTTCCCCATCATCTTGTTTTGTGAATAGTGATGATGTGGATGCATTTGGGATGGGAAATCTGCAGCAAGCAAGTTAACGTGGAAGTCTGAAACACCTGTCTGTATAGTCGAAGATTCAGCTTGTACTAATGATCAATGACCTGTCACAGTAAGAAAGGTAGGAAAAGAAGCGGCTATTAGTTGAGTGTTCTTTTAGCAAAATGGTACTGCTGCTTTACATTTGCCAGACATGTTACCTTGTATATTCGGGCAGTGCAATACTGAGGCAAGATGTGATGAATTAAGCTTGAATCTCCTCGATCTCATTCGCCCCACTGCTGCTAGCCTCATTGCTACCTTCAGAACTCTCTGCAGTTTCTGGCATCTCGAAAATCAGCGTCGCCTCCTCGCCCTCGACTAACAACAACACATCAAGACTAACCCTGTTGGGATGCTCCCTGGCTTCTTTTCTCACGACGTCGATGATGGCGCTGATGCACGGGCTGTCTCCTCGATACCATTCACTGCATTGGAACTGGACATGTCGAAGGCTCACGAGGTGCTTGATACCCATAGGTGGGTCTGTATTTGGTGGGCCACCGTAGAACTGGAACTCGAACCCAAGCCAGTCCAGGCTTGGCATAGCTCCTTCCTGGAAGGTAATCCGTGGCACTCGGCTGTCAATAGTGAGGAACTCGAGCTTTGCGAAGCCTCCACTGCTAATGACTGCAGGCTTTCTGAGGACACCTTCGAACCTTAGGTCCAGAAACACCAGGTAGGGCATCTCCCGCAGAATCTCTAGATCCTGCTCCTCTAGCTTGCAGATCCTGATGTCCAAGGTGACAATATTGTTGAAGTGCTCTTTGATCCACTGCGGAATGTGCATGTGCTTGGTGCTGACGATTAGTCCGCCATTGCCAATCCCATATGTTAAGTTGAACGATAGGATCTCCCCTGCCAGTGTTGACACCAGATCACTATTCTTCCAAGCTTGGCGGACGCAACTAGGCAATCTCTCCAATTTTGAAAGCTGACCAGCTTCAAAGGGTAGTGTGCCGACTCTTGTGTATAGAGTCTTCAGTTTCTTCAGTCCCCCAATTTCCCTTGGTATCTTCCTCACATTAGTATACTCCAAATCTAAAGCCTCTAAATGCTGCAGTTTCCCAATATCCCGAGGCAGCTTTGTGATTGTTTCAACTCGTCTCAAACGCAGAGCCTCCAACCGCTGGAGGTTCCCGATCTCACGGGGCACCTCTGTGATGCTTGTTCCACTCAGGTTAAGCTTCTCCAAGTGCTGCAGTTTCCCAATCTCCTTGGGCAGCTCTGTGATCCCTAAGTTCCAACTCACGTCCAGATTCTTCAACTGCTGCAGTTCACCAATGTCCCTAGGTATCCCTGAGAGCTCACGGTTATAACTCACGTCCAGAGTCTTGAGTTTCTTCAGTGTCCTGATGATCTCCCAGGCCTGCTCTCTGATGTTTGATCCACCGATGCACAGAGTCTCTAATATATGCTTCAGGTTCCCCATCTCCCTAGGCAGCTCTGTGAGCTCTTTGTTCCAACTCACGTCCACAGTCTTCAATTGCTTTAGGTCACCAATCTCAGCAGGTAATCTTATGATCTTTGTTCGAGACACTTCCAAAGTCTCCAAATACTGCAGCCTGGCTACCTCTGTTGGGATCTCAGTAATCCCCTCTCCACCAGACACTAGCAGGTGCCTGAGACGGTGCAGCCCACACATATCCTTCAGATGTTGATTCTCGAGAACCCCACTGTTGTTTCGAGCGTCCAACACTCGCAGCTGTTGCAAATGCTTGTAAGGGATCTTCTCAGCATCTTCTAAAACGACAAGGGACCGGACATGATGCCAATCATCAATTCCCGACAAGGGATCCACTGGATCACTGCTTGCTGGCGAGTGGTCAATACATAGCCGACTGACCGGAGAGCACGGAATGTCAGAAGTGCAAGTGATGAACTTGTGTTCACGCAACTTGCATCTAAGGTAATTTCGCATCATGGGGTGCAGGGAGAGGGAGCGACCTATAAAGAATCCCCTGCTGACAAGCTCATCAAAGTAGTCTTTTGCTACCTCTTCCTTGCAAACAAAACCTTGCTCGATCCATCGCCTTACCAAATCGTCCCTGATAAAACCATGATCCTCAGGGTATATTCTTTTTTTCGCGATCGGGTCCTCAGGGTATATACTGCAGTACAACAAGCAAGTCTTCAGCATATGATGAGGAAGATCCTTATAGCCAAGATCGAAACTCTCTACCAATGGTTCAAACCCTGGAGTGTTCTGAATCCCATTTCTCGTAACTTGTTCCTCAATCCTGCCTTGCAAATCACGTGTCTCTATACACAGCCTTTGTTGTTCTTGACGCTCTCGTTCCTTTGTCAATGCTGAAAACATACAAGCAAATGCTAATGGCATACCACGACACATGGTCACAATAGGGTGGTAACGGCCAAAATCTTCTCCAACCATGCCAGCGTACATATCAATCATTTGATAATGGAAGGGTGCTCTCCATAACCCATCAATTTGGTAGACCAAGGCATCAAAATCATCACGCCACTTGTCGGTTATAGCATTAACACGACTCGTCGTCACAATTCTACTGCCCAGATCGTTATCTGGAAGAGACTTCTTGATGGTTTCCCATTCTCCGCTATGCCAGATATCATCAATTATAACCAGGTACCTGTACAAGTTTAAAAAGAAAAATATTAATTAAATGCACTACCTGACAAAGACATTCCATCAGAGATCCTATGTGCATTGTTCACTGCCTCCATAGCCGAAGAGCACTTTCAAATACAGTATAGCGTCACAAACCATACCTACTATCATCACGGTGCTTAATGGAGTCTTAGATCAACTCAATCTCAGATCTCCTTTCCCCTATACCCTAAAACATGGCATAGGGGATTGAGAATACTATAGATAGTAGAAGATAGGGGAGATGGACTGCGACAGATGGAAAAAAATCGTGGTCTGACATACGTAGAATACTATTGTACTCCAAGTAGATTTTGATCATGTATTGAGCCCTACTAATCTTATAATTAATCCCCCTACTAGGGCACCGCATGAATTAGCTAGCCGATAAATCGTAGATTCGATTAGATTTTTTCCTCTCTGAGAAACCCTATTGGAGCCATACATCTAGGACATCAACCGCCTGCCTGTACGTGTGGACTTCATCGACGGATCGCATGACGTCTGCAAGTGCAAGATCGTCGGCTCACTGAGATTGGTGGCACTGGCACCCATTGCTGCCGTGGAGAAGACGACGGTGTTCTCTCGTCTCCATCATGCTGGCGCCTCTTCGGCCTTAAGATTGGTGTATCTCATGTCCTCTCACAGAAATTCTACAAGACACATCACTGATGACGGCAATAACGGCATCACATCTACTACGATAGCAATACCTGCAGCAACACATCATCCTGTGACATGTGTAAGACTCTACTCCATCCGTTCCAAATTATAAGTTATTTTGACTTTTTGGTACACCCATTTTGCTACGCATCCAGATAGATAATATGTCTAGATACATAACAAAATAGGATGAACTAAAAAAGTCAAAACGACTTATAATTTGGAACTGAGGGAGTATGCCCCACAACATCCTATGACATATGTAAGACTATCATGTCCTTGGCATAAGACTCGCCAATAACATCTTTTGACATGAAAGACTCCAGTGGCGGCATCCTCTGATATATATAAGATGCCCCCCATAATAATGTCCCCCTAACATACGCAAGACAAACCAACAAATCCTCTGACATAAGCAAGATGCTCTTCTACGACTGCAACTCTGTCTACAATATCGCATATTTTTTTGTGCCTTCGGCTATGTGCAGCTATGATATCGTCAACCTCAGCTACTACATGATTGTGTCCTAACTGAACTATGAATACACTCTGTATTCCAGTTTGTTTTGCAATCGGACTTTGCACCAAGCTAGGACACAATCACTCAAACTCATACCGGCACAGGAGTGACTGTGTCCATTAGATCCCCATCGGACTGTTGTGAGCAATGTTAGATCAACCAAATTCCTCCCGCTAATATTAGGCAGAGATAATAGTAGAGGTGTGTAACTGAAATTGAAGTGGTTAGATTATTATTATATTTTTTTAATCATAGAAGTTGGTAGAAGCAATTTCTAGGTTACTTGATCATCTTTTCTAATGATATAGGTGTCTAATTTATATGCAAATTTACAGATTTACCTTTTATAATGGTAGGGATACTTTATGTTATTTTTCAAAATGGTAAATTATGCAATATTTTTTTTACAGACATTAATAGATATAATGGATATAGGTGATCAAAGTCTACCAAATTAATTGCTTAATGCTTCTATTTTTTTTGTGATTCTATCTCTAGGATTTTTTTTTGTAGCACGTCTCGTAAAAATTGACATGGTGGCTCTGTTGTGGCCTTCAATTAGTTATAGCAAGATAGTACATAGGCCATATATGAAATGTAGATATTGGAGTGAAGATGTGAACACATGCTCACCTTTTATCCTTGAGGAAACTCGATATGATGTCGATGAGATGTTCATTCTTGGTCGCTGCTTTGGTGCCAGCAAGTAGCACATCAGTGCTTTCAGATGTCACTTGTTGTAGAATGCTGGCTAGAACCTCCATCATATTCTGACATGAAGTGATCGACACAAAAGCCCGGGCTTGGAACTTATCTTTAATCGCTTCATACACAAGGCGAGCAAGTGTTGTTTTACCCACTCCGGGAAATCCAAGGATGGATGCCATTTTGAGCTGCGGTGTGTTCTTCTCTTCTCCTACCAGGTGATCTATGAGCTTATCCCTCGGGTTTTCCATGTCCACGAGCTCTGAGATGTCCTTGTGGACATAGGGATCAACGACTCGAGCGTGCCGCTCGGCAGGACCAGAGTCGACGACGGTGGTTTTTCTTCTTGAAAATAAGCTCGGGATGGTGCTGGTCTGGGCGGAGTGCATCTTCCACTTGTTGCGGCACCGCTCGGACACATCATCGGCCCTTGTCTTGAGGTCCTGGAAAGGACTCGGCTGGATCTTGGCTTGCATAAAGCGCTTGCCGTCGTTGCTGCGCTTCAAACTGAGGATGAAGTCGTCGATGGCGTCGTTCATGTCGTCGGCGAGACGCCATGCTTCCTTCCTCAGCTCCTTGCCTTCCACATCGTGATCCACACTCTCCCATGTCACCCAAAGAATTGAGTGGATGGACTTGAGCTTGGATTTGATGACCCTCACGTCCTTCCGAGTTCGACGCCGAAGCCGGTACTCATGGTCACCACGCTGCTGCAGCAAAGCTCTCAGCTTGGCTACCACAGGCCCCAGGGCCCCCGTGGCTGCGGTCACGGGAGCGTCCTCCATGCCTCGGTCTCTCAGCGGTCAGAGCTTGGCTATTCTAGGTCGCTCGCACGGCCAGCAGGGCCGCCGGCGGCGATACGGTCCGGCAGCTGAGCTTGTGAGTTTGTAGTTATGTGTGTACAACTCTATGCAGTGAGTACGGCGGTTTTCCAAACTATCACTCCCGATGATGGTTATCATTGCACTAAGGCAACGTATCATATGCAATCTAGCTTCGTGTGTAAATTATACAACCACCAATTAAGACCACATGATCTAGATCCAACGTCTAAGATTTTTTTCACTGAAATCCCTTCACCTGTGGGTTTAAATCTAACCTGTGTGTATCTAGATAGGAAGGTTTAAGTGAAAAAACCTTAGACGTTGAATCTATATCCTTTTAATTGGTAGTTGCATAGGTTGCACATGAAGCTGAGTTGTACAGGATATATTTCCACACTAAGCACTTGCACTAAACCCAGATTGCAAGGCGCAGCGAAATCGAGATATTTGTTACTTTTTCTTTTGGACAAGCTTTTACTTTTACTTTATATATATATAGCACATGCCTTTTCTTTTGGATTATCAGGAACACCTATCTAGACATGTATACTATAATTCTGTTTGGTTTTCCTTACTAAATATTAGCCAGCTAAAATTATTTTAGCTATTTTTAGGTGACTAGTAGAACTAAACTGTTTTAGCTCTTTTTTTTAGTAAGTGTCTTTGAAAGTTTAGCTACTAAAGTAGCTAAAGTTTAACTAGCTAAAACTTAGCAAGAGGAACCAAATAAGCCCTTATTACGTTAATTTACATGACAACTTGGAATCTCAAGACAACTAGCATTGGCCACGGAGAGAAAAGCAAAAGCTACAACATCGATCACCTTGCAAAAGTACAGCACCTCCAATCCGATCTTGGTTGCCCAGTCGTAAGGGATTTTGCGATTCTTCTCTTTTGCTTTGAACAAATAAATGAACATGATGCCTTTCCTTTCCTTGAACAAAGGAAGACGAAGCCTGATTTTTAAGATATACCGCATCTCCTTTTATTTCACTGAATATGTAAATAAATAGCACTGGCGAAGCAACGGATTGGATGCTTTGGTTTCCTTGTGTCTGCCGCCGTGTCTTTAGTGGTGACGAGTACTGATATACTTCCTCCGCCCACGAAAGAGTCAATTTCTAGAGTTATCCTAAGTCAAATTTTTTAAACTTTGACCAATTTTCTAGAAAAAATGCTAAGATTTATGGTATCAAATTAGTATCATTAGATTCACTATAGAATATATTTTTATATGATGTGCATTTTATATCATAGATATTGTTACTCTTTTCTATAAAGTTAGTCAAACTTTAAAAAGTTTGACTGACACAGATTCTAAGAATTGACTCTTTCGTGGACGGAGGGAGTATATAGCATACGGAGAATATAATATAAATAAATAGAATCTGATATGCTTTCCTTCGCAGAACAGTAAAAGCTACTCTATATGCATGGTGTCATTCGGCAGTGCAAGCAACAAGCAAGCAGAAGACTTAGCTCGAAACCAATGCAAATCAAGAGAAGAGAGTCCATCATCTGGTTTACCAGTATCAAACACTAAAGATGCTTTTCCTAATAAAATAAACAAATCAAAAGATACTTGGGCACCCACAACGAGTATGCATTTCACACAGGCAAGACTGCATCAAGTCGGTAGATGTCAGTAAATAATAAGCACCACATTAAAATCGGAAACGGCTCGGACTCGGACATGATATAAGCATGCGGAACGCAAACTCCATTTACGGAAAGCATATATTACAAGTTAACCATTTCTATTTGTGGCAAATTTTCTTTTTCACTCGTTTTTTCTCCTTGCTTCCCGAACAGTCTCGCTGCTCTCCTTGATTTACCAGGCATCTTTCAGCCCACGCACATCCCACACATTACAAAAATGGATTCACTCAAGCAAGAAGCTATTCATCACATGTCAATCTGAGCTTTTTGAGATGTTTTATATAGCATCTCAGACATCTTAAAATACATAGGCGAAAAAATTGACATTATAAAGCATTTTAGAAGGCAAAAAAAACATACATCATTAGGCAACTTATATAACACGAAGTGACAAGCAGGAAAACAAAATATCATCAGCCTTAGAGCAAAACACACAAATACAGAAGCTAGTTATACAGAATTTCATCTTACCAAAAATTACACAATAATTAGAAATAGAACCGAACAGATTTTTTTTGAAAATAATGACAGGAGCTCTGCCTTTCAATTAAGATAGAGAAAAAGAGTTTATGTACAAGCAAGAGAACACTCCGAAAAGGGTATTAAGGACCCCGGGAGTAGGAGAATCCAAAGAAAACACTTTCTGCAGGGGCAAAAACAAAGGGTACTAAGCGAAAGTGAAGGCCCTCCTCCTTTGCTCTATGTCCTCTTTGATTCTTGTGGCCACCTATGACACCGTTTTTGAGGTATTATTAAAAATTCTTCTATTTCTCTCTTTTCAAATATTTCAAAATGTGTAGATCACTACCCTATTGAGCCATCTGCGTTCAGTGATTGGCACTTTTTACTGTCTCTTCCCACCATGCTTTGATCTGCACTGGGTCACCCTGAGGCTGTGCCAGCAGCACATTGAAGTTCTCTCAAGAGAGAATTGGGTCCCAAACTATCTTTGCAAAAGGGCAGCACAAGCAAAGATGTAGGACGATTTCTAAGGGCCCATTGCAAAGGACACAATGCTCTTCATGTGGCCATCCTCTCTTTTGTAGGTTTTGAGCTATGAGAATTTTGTCTTGTATTAGAACCTAGGTGAAGAACTTGCATTTGTTTTCCACCTATGCATTCCAAATCACACTACTAATTTTTGACCTTGTTGCATTAGTAAATTTTTGATATAATAGAGCCAAAATTGATGCGATAGCTTGGTGTCGCATTAGTTTTGCATTGATGCGAGCCGATGCAATAACTCTAGATGCAATAGCCTTGTCGCATCGGTTTAATTATCGAAATCACTAGAGAAATATTCTCCACCTCGATCAGACCTTAAACGTTTAATTTTTCTTTCAAGTTGGTTCTCAACCTCAGCTTTATAGGCCTTAAAATAATTAAATGTTTCATCTTTTGTTTTTAAGAGATACACATAGCAAAATCTTGTGGAGTCATCTATAAAAGTGAGAAAGTAACGTTTTCCATCTTTGGTTAAAATTCCATTCATCTCACATAGATCAGAATGAATAAGTTCTAGAGGTGCCAAATTTCTCAACTCAACAGCCTTACGAGGTTTGCGAGTTTGTTTTGATTCAACACACACATGGCACTTAGACTTTTTAAAATTCCATTCATCTCACATAGATCAGAATGAATAAGTTCTAGAGGTGCCAAATTCCTCAGCTCAGCAGCCTTATGAGGTTTGCGAGTTTGTTTTGATTCAACACACACATGACACTTAGACTTTTTAACCAAGTTAAATTTAGGAATTAAATTCAGATTTGCTAAGCACATAAGACAGCCATAACTTGCATGACAAAACCGTGAATGCCATAAATCTGACTCATCAGAAATATCAACAGAGTTCACAAGTTTATTACAAACATCATGCAACGATAAGCGGAACAAATCTCCGCAATCATATCCTTTACCCACAAACGAACCATGTCTCGACACAACACATTTATTTGATTCAAGAACAACTCTATAGCCATCTCGGCATAGCATAGATGCACTAACAAGATTTTTCTTCATGGAGGGAACATACTGTACGTTCTTTAATGGCACCGTCTTTCCCGAAGTAAACTTCAGAATGACCATACCAACACCAAGAACATGAGCACGTGACCCATTACCCATCAGCAAAGCACCGGACCTCCCGACCTGGTAAGTGGCAAACAAAGAGACATCAGCACATACATGAATATTTGCACCACTGTCCATCCACCACTCAGGTGAATTACAAACTGAAAGAACAAATGGTAAGGAATTACCATACCCAGATGTTCCATCTCCAGTTTCAGTAGTAACCATGTTTATAGCTTTCTTCTTCTGTTTGAACTTACGATCAGGGCACTCACTTGCCCAATGATCCTCACTGCCACACACAAAGCCGCCATCTTTCTTCTTCTTCTTATTGTTATTTTGTTTCTTGAACTGTGTGGTTTGGACGGGTTTAGGAGTGTTCTCCTTCTTTTTCTAGATCTTCTTCTTGTTCCACTTGTGAGTTTTCTTCTGCACCACATTGGCAGATGAGGTCTCAACACCTTTTCCATTGTCTTTTGCTCTAGCCCTCTCCTCAACATCTAGAGTGCCAATGAGTTCCTCAACATTGAACTCTTGCCTCTTGTGTTTGAGAGAGGTGTCAAAGTCCTTCCAAGAAGGTGGCAACTTGGCAATAATACTGCGGGGGTATAAACCCCTATACCCTCATAGATCGACATAGGCCGCACCATCAGAGGTGGCTCGGCCCACAAGATGAAGACGTGCGACGCACGACGCTGGTCGGCGTGCACCGCAAAGCTACAAGATATTGTACCGAATAGGATACTTTGCTTGTAACTCTGTCCCTTCACAGTATATAAGGAGGGACAGGGGTCCCCTAAAGGACAGGTCATACACAACTCAACACAATTCAATTCAACACACAGCAATACAATCAGATGCAGGACGTAGGTATTACGCCCACACGGCGGCCGAACCTAGATAAAACCTTGTCTGTGTCTTGTGTCACCATCGAGTTTGTAGTTTGCGCACCTGTCTGCCAATAAACTACTACCGTGGGTATACCCCAAGGTAGACTACCAACTAGCTTTCGTCGACAGTGGCACGCCAGGTAGGGGGTGTGCATACAACATCCCAGACGACCCAGATGGTTATCATCCCCGACTTCATGGCTGTGACAGACGACTTCACGTTCACCATCAGCTTCAACAGCTTCACCGCCACGACCACGGAGGAGGTGTAGATCCGATCTGTGCCATCGACGTCGGTCGTGGTTCCAACCACGCTAGCTATGACTCCGACTACTCCAGCAACGTCTCCGACCACGCCGACAACGCGTCACCCGCTTCGCTGCTACAAAGAGAGGCAGATCGACAACACGACCTGCTCGGGTTATCGACCAAGTTATTTGGCCTACTTGCTCTGACCACCAGTTGCAATAATAATCGCCGCGAAGAATGGTGCTACGACAACCGCGACCACCGTCATGACAACAAGTCAAAAAAACTCGAGGGCCAAACAATTTTGTCACCACCGACCAGACTTTCGTCAAAAGATAAGTACACTTCTAATATTTTATTTATTTTTGGCATAATATTTTTTATTATCCTTCAGAAACAACTTTTTGGTTAGCCGAATAGTTTTTATCTTATACGAGTTTTTCAGAGCCGGCACTGTCTCCGACTCCTCCCTACACGTGCATGAGATCCGCCCTCTGCGTTCTAACTCCTCCCTACACGTGCATGAGATCCGCCCTCTGCGTTCTAGGTGGTCGGCAATAGCTCTCTGGCGAGGCTGGCAATCCTATGCGTGTCTTGGTTCCGCACCTTATTCTGATTGTTGGCTAGACCAGAGCTGGTACAAGCACTAGAATGAATTAACTACTCATGCTAATTTTATAAAAAAAATCTAAAACTTATCTCAGTGCTGATTTTTTATCTAGAGTTTATTTATACATCATGTACTACCTATTCTCTATATTTATTTTTCAGGAGTTTGGCCCAGTCAACAAGCTACGCTCGGGGACTCGTCGACTATTCCCTATGCTGTGCTCGGGAACTGCTCCGACCACCGAGCATGTTTACGTTCCCAACCACGCTTGGGGACTTCTCGAGTAGTCTCTACGCTGTGCTTGAAGACTGTGCTGACCATCGAGCACGTTTACGTTTCCAACCATGCTCGGAGACTTATCTACCAGTCCCTACGCTATGCTCGGGGACTGTGCCGACCTTCGAGCACGTTTACGTTCCCAACCATGTTCGGGGACTGGTCGACCAGTCTCTATGCCGTTCTCGGGGACTGTGCTGACCACCGAGCACGATTACATTCCCAACCGTGCTCGGGGACTCATCAATCACTCCCTGCGCTGTGCTTGGAACTTGCTTCGATTACTCTCCGACCACATCTTGGGGACTGCTTTTCTCAGATACATATGTATTGGACTGGATAATTTGAAATTTTTAGACCTTGCTACAAGGCTCATACTTCGCTTTCCAGCAAGCTTGGGGACTACATCGGTATGATGCACCTAGCGATGCATCTCAGCATTAAAATTTCTATGTGGATTTTTCTTCTTAGACCCTGGCACCACGTGACTACGCCACCTACTACCAGGCTCGGGGACTAAGTGGGCACACTTCACCTTACAGTAAATATGCTTGCTTTTTTAAGGTCTGTACTTTTCAGAAAAGTAAAGTGGGCACACTTCACCGGGAAAGAAATCTTTTTTCTCAAAGGCACCATGCATTATTCGAACAACCTGCTTCTTCGGTGTTGACATTGATCAAGTATCAATTGTTCGGGCGTTTTCCTACTGGTCGGAGACGTCAAGCCTCACTAGCCGAAGAAGCTCAAGACAGCGTGATACATCATAATACATGGAGCTCGGGGACTAGCTGCGGGGGTATAAACCCCTATACCCTCATGGGTCGACATGGGCCGCACCATCAGAGGTGGCTCGGCCCACAAGATGAAGACGTGCGGCGCACGACGTTGGTCGGCGTGCACCTCAAAGCTACAAGATATTGTACCAAATAGGATACTTTGCTTGTAACTCTATCCCTTGACAGTATATAAGGAGGGGCAGGGGTCCCCTAAAGGACAGGTCATATACAACTCAACACAGTTCAATTCAACACACAGCAATACAATCAGACGCAAGACGTAGGTATTACGCCCACACGGCGGCCGAACCTGGATAAAACATTTTCTGTGTCTTGCGTTACCATCGAGTTCGTAGTTTGCGCACCTGTCTACCGATAAACTACTACCGTGGGTATACCCCAAGGTAGACTACCGACTAGCTTACGTCGACAAATACCGCCAGCCACAAACTTGTCGAGCAAAAGACAAGGGAACAATTCAAGTTCCTTAGCTATTGCCTGAATCTCATAAGCCTGTTCCACTACAGATCGGTTCTCAACCATCTGGTAGTCAAACAGCTGCTCCATAAGATACAACTCGCTACCAGCATCAGTAACTCCAAACTTTCCCACAAGTGCATCCCATAGTTCTTTCCCTGTAGGATGGATGATATAGCTTTTCTGGAACTTAGGATCAAGTGCGCTAATCACTGCACCATGAAAGAGGTTGTCATCAACCTTAAACTTTGCCTCATCCACAGGAGGTAAGTTAGCAGGTTTGCCCTCAGCGGCATGATAACATGTCATTGCAGTTAGCCACAGTTCCATTTTAGCTTTCAAAAGCAAGAAGTTTTTCTCATCAAAAGGATCAGGCTTCAAAGCAGCAGCAAAACCTCTGACGGAAAAATTCCTATTATAATTAGGTTTTTGGATTGTTAGAATTATAGGCAATTTCCATATCATTTTAATTCCGTAAATTAAAAATATGATGATGACATATAAAACATTATTAATAAATGATAGCATGGTATGACACATGTTCATAACAACAATAAACATGTGAACAGGTAACATGTGCAGCATATATATACAATAAATATTTAAACATGGGACATCAATAGTACTGCATATGCAACATTGTAACAGAACTAATGAAACACAAAAACAGTAACATGTGAAACAGAACGACTGTTTGACAGAAACAAATATGCAGAAGACATAACTAGCAGGAACAGACATAAGACATCTTACGAAACGATGCAACAGAGCAAATGAAACATGTTCATAGCAGTATATGAAACGATACAACTGAATCACAGACACATACAGACATGGCATATACTTCAGAATGATAACAGATAGCAACAGACTGACGAAACAGAACAGCAAACCATATGAAACATATTCATGACAGCATATGAAACAACAGATAGAAACTATTGAAACAAACACAATCTGGACGACGTAAAACAAGGAGAAGATGAACAGATCATACCCCGACGATCCCGACCCTTGTCCTGTCTCTAGTGTCATGTTTAGGAAGAGGGTGAAGACGGCAGCGGTGCTCCTCCCATTGTGACGAAGAAGCGATCCACAACAATACACCAGGAAGAAGAAGAACAAGACGTCGATCGGCGGAGGCGGTGTTGGGCAGTCGCGTAGACGCTCCCCAAAAACCTAATTGCCGTCCTCCCCGTGCAAGGATAACGAACGACAAGGGCTTCGGAGGCACCTGCCCTCTCCCTTCTCCGTGCGCGTGGATCGAGGAGATGGAGAAGCCTACGTTGCTGCGGAATTGTGTCTCTGGATTGTGTTCTTTTCTTATTGTACCAAAGAGATGAGTCTCCTATTTATCCTTATGGCTGGAGAGGAGAGGAGCAGAAGGGACTCCCCTGTTGGCGGCTGAGGAGAGGGTTTTCACGCGGAGTTGAAACTCCCTCAATTACTTATCGAAACACCCGCAGATAATGAGTTGAAACTCCCACATAATTGAGTTGAAACTCCCGTACCGTCATCCTACCACTCCAACCCTTGGACTTCTAATTTGGTACAATATATATTGTCCATAATTACACACCGTAGAGTTTATTGATTTATTGAATATATAAATGGGTCTAACCCATAATAAATCCAACACAAGCAATCAAGATCTATGGTGGTTAGTGCGTTCTCAGATGCAGATTGGGCAGGTTGTGTGGATGACCGTCAATCAAGAGGTGGTTTTGCTGTTTTCTTGGTGACAATTTAATCTCATGGACAACAAGAAAACAAGCAACTATTTCAAGGTCGAGCACAGAAGCTGAGTATAAGGCACTAGCTAATGCCACTGCTGAGATGATGTGGATCAAAAAGTTGCTGGCTGAACTTAAGATTCCACATTCTCCTATGGCGCGGCTGTGGTGTGATAACTTGGGAGCAAAATATTTGTCTGCTAATCCTGTCTTCCATGATAGAACAAAACATATCGAGATAGATTTTCACTTTGTTCGTGAACAAGTGGCTGCTAAATTGCTCGACATTCGCTTCATTGCTACTGGGGGTCAATTAGCAGATGGTTTTACCAAGGCAATTCCGGCTGTGAAGGTGCATCAATTTCGATACAATCTTAACCTTGTGAGTGGCTAAGATTGAGGGGGATGTTAAGATATTTGTTCATTAGTTAGTTGGGATTGTTTTCCTGGCGTGTGTTGGTTGTTAACCACCACGTATAACTTGTAACATAAGTAGATAGATATCTTTGAGGTTGTTGTATTTCATACTTGTGCTTGTGCACGTGTGTGTGTATATATATATATATATATATATATATATATATATATATATATATATATATATATATATATATATATATATATAGAAAGAGTATACTCTGTAGCTAGCTAGGCCAGTCATGCGCCCGGCCGCACGTCTGGTTTTGAAGCTGGCCAATGGAGCTGCATGCCTGCATGCACATCAACATTTACTATCGCTAATTATTATCCTGCCGGACACGCAATGTTCACGTGATTGTCAACATATGCATGTTCCCTGATTATAGTAACTGGGCTATTGCAGATCTCAATTACGTTTTATGATAAATTTTAAATGGTTTACTAGAATTATTTTTATAGAACAATGCTTCACTAAAATCTATGCTGCCTCTTTTACGGTAATCAATTTACTAGACTTACAAATAGTTATAGAATCTATACTATGCCTTAATTTCTACCCTTACTAATTAGAGGCATCATTATTACTTGATTTTTACAGTAAATTTTACTATATTTTACAGTAATCTTTACTAGATTTTTACATAATTATTTACTAGAAATATATGCCTGATCAGCGTCAACTTGTAGTTACGATAATATTTTTACTATTTTTTTTTTGAGAATTATTTACTAGTAACACATCGGAGGAATTACTAACCACCGCATGTGTGCTTGCGAGATATCATCTCAAGAAGATCCACATGTTTCTTTTTACGAGAAAGATGTTGACAATGAACTAGGAAATAATATGCTGAATTACGAGAATGGTGTTGGCAACTGACTATAATATCTTTCTGAAGAAATGCAAAATTTGGTACATATGTTTCTACTATGAAATGTCTGGCAACACGAAGTGAACCATGTATCTTTGCTGCTGCTGTGTGAATCACAAACTCATTTTGCCAACAGATCTGCAAGAATAAATGGATTATTATCAATCTAAATGAAGGATTGAAGGGTGAGAAATGGTAAAAAATGCGCAAGAAAGGGAATACTTTCCAAGAAGAATGCATGCAGACGGACTGACGGAGGGCGGCCGTGTCGGGGAAGGATGCAGAGAGGGAGGTCGTGCCATTGCTCAGCATCTCTGCAGCGGCCCTCGCCTGAGCAACGAGAGAAGGGCGTTGCGGATGCTGCTGGTCCCACGTGTCCTGTACTCCCGTCAGGATGGAGGAGGCGCGAACAATGGGTGGTTGGGAGGACCGGCCGCTGCCGTCGTCGGAGTGCAGGCCGTGATCCCAAAGGTGTCGCCGCAGGTTGCCGTCACTGCTGGTGTTGTTGTTGGCTCGTTGCTAACGCCGCCGGTACCGGAGCCGTCGTGGCTGGGACATCATTCCGGTAGTGCGGGAGCCATCGTGGATGGAGCGCTGCTCGCCGAGCGCGTGATGAAGGCGGTGGCCGCCATCACCAGTTGGTGACCCGCGCCGCGCCGGTGGTGGAGGACAGACCCAGTGACCCACGCCCCCATGGGGACACCGCCGCCACCGGAGGTGGGAAGGACGCCGCCACCTGTGATTGAATTGGAGAGGACTCGACGCTGCCGCCAGTGGGAGGAGCCGTCGTGCCGTGCACTTTTGTGGGAGGAGCCGCCATGCGGCAGAGTGATTTTTGTTCGTGACTACCCTCGGGAAGGAAGTGACGTGATTAGCGGGATCCTATATGCGGTCTAATTTAATCCCTTGATTTACGATCCAAAGCAAGCAACGGCTGAAGAATTTAGTAAAACAGACATAATTTGCGGGGTGTGGCTCCATTTGCATGGAGCACGCTAGGGGAATCAATCAATACATGCATGCATGCATTAGTCATGCATTCGTGAGAAGGGACCACAAAGCCAAAGCCACACGGCTGACCTACCGTGGATGAATGGACGCGCATGGTGCGCTGGTGACACGAGCCAGTTTTGATCTGGCCATTCTGTAGCCAGCCATAAGGTATTAGTTCTATATATATATATATATTACTCTATAACTGGCTACAAAATAATTTATTTTGTAGCCACTTTGAGTTACGATAATGACTATATAATTTACAAGATTATAGTAACTCCTTAAGTGGTTTACTATAACATTACGGTAAATATCCCCATGTGCTATAGTAACCCAATATACATATTACTGTAAATTAGTGTATAAAATTATCGTAAATGGAGGTGGCTACAGAATAACATATTTTGTAGCTAGCTACAGAGTATACTCTCCCTATATATAGATATATCATATATATCATATAGGGTTTTCCCAAATTCTTTCACTCCCATCTTATGAAGTGATGACGTGAATGCCTTTGGATTAAAAAAAATGCCAAGCAAATCATCGTGGATGTCTGAAACACTGCTCCGTGTTGCCAAAATGTTCAGGTCGTGATGATGGGTGAGCTGCCACTGCTACAGTACAAAGGAAGGAAGGGGTAGAATAAGTGCGTTATTATGTTAGCATTCTGTTAGTGAACTAAAATGGTACTGTATGTACTTTACGTGTGTCAGACAGACTGATCATTACCTTGTATATATCGAGGCAAAGATGATGAGAGTTAAGCTTGGATCTCCTCGACCTGGTTCACCTCACTGCTGCTAGCTTCATTGCTTCCGAGAGAACCCTGTTCAATTTCCAGGCTCTCAAAAACCCAGAAGTGCCCCCCGGCAAATAAGTTAAACTGAGCATTGTTGGGATGTTGCCGGGCTTCTTTTCTCACCACGTCAATGATCGCCCTGATGCAGGGGCTGTCTCCTTGATACCATTCATTGCATTGGAACTGGACATGTCGAAGGCTCCCGAGGTGCTTGATACCCATAGGGGGGACTGTATTTGATGGGCCACCGTAGAACTGGAACTCGAGCACAAGCAACTCCAGCCTTGGCATAGCTCCTTCCTGGAAGGCAACTCGTGGGACTCGGCTGTCAACAGTGAGGCTAGAGAGCACTAAGAACCCTTCACGGCCAATGACTATGGGCTTCCTGGGGACACCATCGAACCTTAGCTTTAGCCACTGCAGGTTGGGCATCTCCCGAAGAATCTTGAGATCCTGCTCCTCTAGTTTGCAGATCCTGATATCCAAGAAGCCAATATTGTTGAAGTGTTCTTTGATCCACTGAGGGATGTGCATGTGCTTGGTGTGGTTGATTAGTCCGCCATCAACGCCGGCCATGAAGGACAGGATCTCCCCGGCTAGCGATGACACCAGATTACTATTCTTGCAAGCTTGGCGGACGCACTTGGGCAACCCCTCCAGTTTTGGAAGCTGAGCAGCTTCTATGGGTTGCATGCCGACGTCATCCTTTAAATACTTGAGATTCTGCAGTCCCCCGATTTCCCTTGGAATCTTCCTCACCTTCGTGTTGCCCAAATCTAGATACTCCAAATGCTGCAGTTTTCCAATATCCCGAGGGACCTTTGTGATCGCTGTACCATACAAATTCAGGTAGACCAACCACTTGAGATTGCTGATCTCACGGGGCAGTTCTGTTAGATTTGTTGAAGTCAGGTTCAGCGTCTCCAAATGCTGCAGTTTTCCAATATCCCGAGGCATCTTTGTGATCTGTGTATAACTCAAATCCAGATACGCCAACCGCTGGAGATTGCTGATCTCAGGAGGCAGCTCTTTTATCCCTGTTGTTCCCTTAACGTCCAGAGTCACCAAGTGCTGCAGATTCCCAATCTCCTTGGGCAGCTCACTGATCCATGTGCCACTAATGTCCAGAGTCTCCAAGTGCTGTAGTTTCCCAATCTCCTTGGGCAGCTCTCTGATCCCTGTGCAACTCATATCCAGCGTCTTCAGATGCTGCAGTTTCCCAATCTCCTTGGGTAGCTCTGTGATCTCTCTGTTCTCACTCACATCCAGAGTCTTCAGTTGCTTGAGGTCACCAATCTCAGCAGGTAATCTTGTGATCTTTGTTGCAGTCACTTCCAAAGTGTCCAAGTACTTCAGCCTCCCTATGTCCGCTGGGATTTCAATGATCCCATCCCCACAAAGGAGCAGGTGCCTTAGATGGAGCAGTCCACACATATCCTTGAGATGTTGATTCTCAAGAACCTGATTGTATCGACATCGAACATCCAATACTCGCAGGTGTTGCAAACGCTCGTAGGGGACTCTCTTGGCACCTTCAAGAACTACAAGGGATCGAATATGATGCCAACCAATTCGTGACAAAGGCTGCACTGCATCACTGCTCGGCCAGTAGTCAATACATAGCCGGCCAACTGGAGAGGATGGAGCGCCATCAGAAGTGCAAGTGACGAAATTGTCTTGTCGCACCTTCCATCTAAGGTAATTCCGCATCATGGGGTGCAATTTGCAAAAACCATCACTCAGGAATTCACTAAACAATAATCCCCTTCTGACAAGCTCGTCAAAGTAATCTTTTGCTGCCTTCTCCGTGCAAACAAAACCTTCAGCGATCCATCGCCTGACCAAATCATCCCTATAAAAATGGTGACCTTCAGGGTATATGCTGCAGTACAACAAGCAGTTCTTCAACATATGATGAGGAAGATGGTTGTACCCAAGCTCCAAACTCTCTACTAATGGTTGATAACCTGGGGTCTTCTGAATTCCAATTCTCTTAACTTGTTTCAAAATCTCGTCTTGCAGAGCTGGTGTCCCTAGTAAACACAGCCCTTGTTGTTCTCGACGCTCTCGCTCCTTTGCCAATGCCGACACCAGACAAGCCACTGCTAATGGCGTACCACGACACATTTTCACAATATCGTGGCCAAGCTGAAAACCTTCTCCAAACATGTTACCATTCCTGTCAATCATTTTACTAGTGAACGCTGATCCATCCCAATCACCACTATTACCAATTTTGTGGGCCAAGGTATCAAAATCATCACGCCACTTGTCGGTTATAGCATTAACACGACTGGTCGTGAGAATTCTACTGCCCAGATTATTATCTGGAAGAGACTTCTTGATGGTTCCCCATTCCTCACAATTCCAGATATCGTCAATTATAACCAGGTACCTGCACAAGTTGAAAGAGAATTATTTTTTGAACAGAAACAGAGACAATTATAAACCAGCAGGAGGTACTTGTACAACGTGGCCTTCTTTTCAAAGATACCTTCATTATAAAAAAAACTTACCATACCTACTATTATTGCAGTACCTATATAGAATTCTATACTATATCATTAGGGTTCATAGCCATGTTCAGGCACAAACACAACAAAAATACGGTGGCCCGGTGCATATATGCAACTTGGATGCCAGGCAAATCAGTAAAAAGCAACCAAGAATGAGTACTTAGGGTGCTCTTGAATGCAACAAGTCCTATCAATTCAAGGGCTCGCTAGAATGCGATTGTTCGGGGATATATAGGGCCGCGTAGTGCTTAGGTTTATCAAAAAAACGGGTTCCTTTATACACTACTGGACCTGGTGCTTTGCCGAGTGGCACTCGGCAAAGCACACGACAAATCTTTCATCAACAAAGCGGTCTTTGCCGAGTGCGATTTTCGAGCACTCGGCAAAATCTTTGTCGAGTGAAAAATTGAAACGAAAAAATCTAAAAAAATAAGATTTTTTTGGGGGGAGGCCCCCACAAGCTAGCACCCGTCCGTCTCTGTCGAAGTCACAAGTCAGCCGGTGGGATTCGAATCATTGATCTCCCTCTCACGTGTCTACCGTGTCTATATTGCATTTCGGTACCTCATATATTATAACAAACCATGTATAAATTGATTATTTAAGGCCCTAAATGATTTCAAATCAACAAGTTGTCAACTATAAAATTTCATAACTTTTTAAGATCTACAATTTTTATTTAAAGAGTTTAAGAATTTCTCCACCATATCCGAGATCGTTTACAAAATTTGAATTTTAAATTTAAGAAATTCAAACATAGTTTTTGCATGAGAAGATTATTTCAAATAAAAAGTTGTCAACTACGAAGTTTTATAATTTTTTGAGATATATAAAGTTTATTTAGAAAGTTTTTCCATCCGAGGTTGTTTGAAAAATTCAAATTTTAAAATTTTCAAATAAAGATACAATTTTGCATGACAAAATGAACTCAAATGAAAAAGTTGCAAACTACAAAATTTTATAACTTCTCAAGATCTATAAAATTTATTTTGGTTGTTTGATCATTTGTCCATCCAACATGGTGATTCTAATATTTTTCACAAAACTTATATATTTCTCTTGTAGTTTCATAAACTATAAGAGAGATGTGCAAAATTTATGAACAAGTCTATTTTCACTTTGTCAAATGAGGAAATGACCAAAATAATGGTTGTAGATTTTGAGAAGTTATAAAAGGTTGAAAACTTTTTGATTTGAATTCATTTAGAGATTCAAAATTTGATTTGAAATTTTCTTTACCAAGGAAGGCCTTTGCTGAGTGTAAAAAAACACACGACAAAGAGGCTTCTTTGCTGAGTGTCAAAAAAACACTCGGCAAGACCTTTTTGTTGCGTATTTTTGCCGAGTATTTCTTTTAGCATTCGGCAATCAGCTTCTTTGTTGAGTGCTAAAAAAAAACACTTGGCAAAACCATTTGACACTCGGCAAAGCTGGATTCTGGTAGTGATATCTGGAACTAATTTCATGAGCACGGTTGGAACAAGGTTTATAACACTTGGTTAAAGATTAGTAATAAAGGCTTCAAGAACAACGAGACAACAGCTTCAAGGCAGCATTTCTAGAACCCCTGGGCACCACGCACAATACACACATGCACGTAGCAAGGAGAAGGCTCACACCACAAATGGTGAGCGATAGGACCTCATCATATGTAACCATTTCCTATTACAAATTGGGTGCTCTAAAGGTGTATCCACGTCAATACTCATGAGTCACTATATAAAGAAGTCACGTATCCACACCCTTATCATAAACGCGACCACGCACGTGCGTCTGCAGTGGTACTACTACAGACGTATTTTTCTAATGTGCATATGTAGTAAGCCGCCGGTGGAGGTCGCCAGCCCGGCAAGAACAACACGCATCAGTAATAAAGCCCTTATGGCAGACACGTGTTAGTAAAACACGTCTGAGCTAAAACTTCAGACACACTTTGATAAAAGGGAGAATTGGCTGTGGGACATGCAGAATGGTGGTCATTTGCCAGCGGACACTCGGAAAAATTAGATTGCTCAAAGACACTTCGTTTCTTGTCAAATTTGCTGGCGGACACTAATCAAACATTATTACAAAATAGATATAAAATCATATAAGTGCTAGATGATGAGAACTTAGTGAAAGCATTGTTTAGTAAAAGCATTGTATAAAAATCACATTGTATAAAAGCATGACTATTGTATCATGTTATGATTGCAGTAGCATTTGAATATAGACGTTGGAGTGAAGAATATGTAAACATGCGCACCTTTTGTCCTTTAGGAAATTCGATATGATGCCAATGAGATATTCCCCGGTCACTGCCTTAGTGCCACCAAGTAAAACAGCAGTACTATCATCATCAGCTGCTACTTGTCGGAGAATGCTTGCCAGAACCTCTGTCATGTTGTGACATGAAGTGATTGACACAAAAGCCCGGGCGTCGAACTTATCTTCAATCGCTTCATACACGAGGCGGGCAAGAGTTGTTTTGCCCATCCCGGCAGCTCCAAGGATGGCTGCCATTTTGAGCTCCGGTGTGTTCTCCTCTTCTCCTACCAGGTGTTTGATGAGCGTATCCCTCGGTTCTTCCATCTCCACAAGCTCTGAAATGTCCTTGTGGACATAGGGATCGACGACTCGATGATGCCGATTGCCAGGACCAGACTCGTGGACGGTGGTTTTCGTTGCTGAAAATAAGCTCGAGAATGTGGTCTTAGTGGTGGTCAGGGAAGTCTCCATCTTCCACTTCTTGCAGCACCGCTCACACACGTCGTCGGCTCTTCTCTTCAGATCCTGGAAAGGACTCGGCTGGGTCTTGTCCTCCTCCATGAAGCGCTTGCCATCGTTGCTGCGCTTCAAACTGAGGATGAAGTCGTCCATGGCGTCGTTGATGTCGTCGGCGAGATGCCACGCTTCCATCCTCAGCTCCTTGCCTGCCGCATCAAGATCTGTCTGCCTCTCCCATATCACCCAAAGGATTGAGTGGATGGACTTGAGCTTGGATCTGATGAGCTTCACGTCGTTCCGGGTCCGACGCCGAAGCTGGTACTCACTGCGCCGCCGACGCAGAGTGCCGAGCTTCTCCATGACGGGGCCTATAGCCCCCGTGGCTGCGGTCACGGGAGCCGCCTCCATGTCTGAGGGCGACTCGGAGCTTGAGTTACGATGCCGTGGAGGTGGATTTCCGAATATAATTATCACTTTACTATATGATACCGGCCGGTGACGCGTGCTGGGCGCTTCAGAGAGAGCTGTCCTTTCCTTGTGCAGTTCTGCTATGCTATGATATTGCACCAAACCGAGATTATTGTAACCTTGCTAGGAGCAGCAGAGGGAATCCAACGTCGCTAGCTTTAGACACGCGCTACAGCTATATATTATCGCAAGTATAAAGGGGTCAAAAGTTGTGGATTTGATCTCATGCTTTTACTTTTCGTTTTTCCTTTGGATAATGTTTTGCTTGACTTTATTTTCATTTTGCTAAAGCACATATGTAGTTATCATTTTTTCTAATAAAGCACTAACCTTTTTCTTTTGGATAAGCAACAAATCAACGAATCTTCATAGGGCCCAATCAAAAGATATAAACGTGTGCTTTATAAGATGATTTATTGAAATTCAAATTGACAGGTCTGCCGTCTCTTTTTCTTGTCCACTGGCCGGGATCATAATCCTAAGAACTGGTCCCGGCCTGCTGGTGTGTCGAAAATGAAGTGCTCGCTGAGAGCAAGTATAATAAAAAGCTATTAGTATGCTTTATGTTAAGGTAGAAATGAAAAACAACTGAGGCTTTGTTCAGTTTCAAAATTTTTTGGGTTCTGGGTACTGCAGCACTTTCGTTTTTATTTGATAATATTTATCCAATCATGGACTAACTATGCTCAAAAGATTCATCTCGCGATTTACAGGTAAACGGTGCAATTAGTTTTTATTTTTATCTATATTTAATGCTTCATGCATGTGCTACAAGATTCGATGTGACAGAAAATCTTCAAATTTTTTTGATTTTTGGGTGAACTAAACAAGGCCTGAAGCATATGAACTAAGAAACTTTGTCCGAGGAAGAAGTAGGCTATAAATGAGATAACAACTATATGGGTTGGCTAATAAGTGGACCATATACGTTCATACAGCCAGCTGAAGGCTAGATTATTACCCTTATTCTCACTCCGAGAGGAGTCTACTCTCCGACTCTGAGTGTGAATGCATTATGAGTGTCTGTCTTATACTATGTAATTTTTAAAAAATACTAGTCTGATCTATTAGGGCCTCTAATTAGTAATACTAGGATTCTAGGACTTTTCAAAATAGAGGACGTTCTAGCATTTGAAAAATGTTGCAGAAAGCTGTTTGGTTCCACATGCTAAAATTTATTTTTTATCACATCAAATATTTAGACACATGCATAAAGTATTAAATATAGACTATTTATGAAATTAAAAATACAGATAGAGAATAATTTGTGAGATGAATTTTTTGAGTCTAATTAGTCTATGATGAAACACTAATTGCCAACTAAAACAAAATTCTATATTACCTGCCTCCGACCAAACACGCCTTTAGCTTCTGGAGCCCTGCAGCACTTGTCATAGATCAGCTCCTGTCGTCCACTACGAATAAAAAATGAAAAGAAACAAATGGTGTGGGAGAAGAGGCTCTCAAACGGTGCTGTGTCAAAGATGCATGCTGCTGCTGCAGACGTCTGAGTTCTGTGACAACTTGCAAAACGTCCTTTAGTCTGGGATGGAGGTAGCATCGAGTATTCTAACATGGGCCGCAGCCGGAACTCTTCGAACACATCAAGCAAACGAACAAGAATACAATGCCACCAACACAAGCAACGGCGATTCTTCTTTTTTTTTTCAGTGAGTAAAAAACCAACATCACAAGCAACGAACTAGATGCTTTCATTTGCTGGTCGCTCTCTTTGGTGTCTCCAACAAGCAACACCAGCTGATGATTCTTTCCTTCCCAAAAGAACAAAGGCACTCCTCCAACTTTAGCCGACCAGTTTGGCTGGTGGAGATGCATGTGAAACCATATCTGTTTTTATGCGCGTGCATGGCATATTTTTCAGTTTTTTCGAAGTGTGAAATCATATCTTTATGCAAAATGGGTTTTGGAATAGTTGCACAAGCAGAACCAAAAGAGCAATGCGTTCCTGAAATTTCAGAAAAGAGAGCATGCAGTGTCCAATAGGTTCTTCGTCTGGCTCCTTCCCCTCCTGCTCCTACCAAGCAGTAACGCGTAGGACGGCGGCGCCCTGACCAGTGTCTGCTAAACCTTCTCGGTAGCCAACATAAGGTTGCCTTCATACGTGCACCCTCCTCTGTTCGTATCTCTGTTCTTCTTGATGCTGCTTCTCCTTCTTTCGTTTTCTGTAGTCTGTATTGCGTATTGTTTCCTTGCCGTGGCAGTTCGCGCGTCGCAATCGATGTTCCCAACCAGCGGTGATCATTGCAGCAGACAAGTAGAAGTCCAAGGTCATATATATTCCTCTCCAACTTGTTTTTCATTCGATTAATTTGCGTCATATGACTTTGAAAAAATGAGTAAATAGGAAAACGCCGTTCAATCAGGTTTATATGCTGTTGATGCTTGAGATTGTGTTGCTGTTGGTTTTCTTTTCACTTCGTGTGGTTAGAGTTAGAGCATTCTATTACTCGATTGGTAATACTGCGTGTACTAGATGCCTCAGAACTGTCTGTGCATTCTTTGATTAATATTCTCACCAATCGTCCCATGTTCTGACTAGTTTTCTGAGATAATGGATTTTCATAATCCGGCCTCTATATCCACACACGTTCTGACTATTGTGTAGTCATCCTGTTCTTTTATAGATTATTAACAACTGCTGGGCAAGAATTGAGCTGAACTTTGTCTGCCACCACTCCTACTTTACTCAGGAGAAGATGGAGTTTGTTGTGGGTGCTTCGGAGGCCACCATGCAATCTCTCTTAGGCAAGCTGGGTGGCCTCCTTGCCCAGGAGTACACTCTGATCCGTGGCGTCCGCGGCGACATTCAGTACATCACCGATGAGCTCGCCAGCATGCACGCCTTCCTAGGTGACCTCGGGTCCACCCAGGAGGACCATGATCGCCGGCGCAAGAACTGGATGAAGCAGATCCGGGACATGGCATATGACATGGAAGACTGTATCGACGACTTCGCCCACCGCCTCCCTCACGACTCCCTCAGTGATGCAAGATGCTCCTTCATAGTGACACTGTTCTACGACCTGTGGACATTTTGGCCTCGCCGTGAAATTGCTTCCAAGATTGCTGAGCTCAAGGTCAGGGCACAACAGATTTCTGAGCGGCGCAGCAGATATGGTGTGGACAATCCAGACCCAACAAGAAGTGGGAGCAGCTCTGGAGCAGGAGCAACACATGCACATGCTGTTACATATGGCATTGCTGAGCATCTGATGGCGAGCCGTCAGCTCATCCGCACTCAGAATCCTGTAGGAGTGGAGGAGGACATGAAGAAGCTTCAGCAGTGGCTAACAAAACATGATAAAGACTCTCATCGAGCTGTTCTGTCCATAGTCGGATTTGGCGGTGTGGGAAAGACCACCATTGCCACGGCATTGTACCGGAATTTCAGGAATGAATTTGAGTGCCGGGCGTCGGTCACGGTTTCTCAAAACTATGATGAAGATGAAGTTCTCAGGGATATTCTGGGGCAAATCAAGCCAAGGGACAGCGAGCGGGAGCAACAAGACCATGACACGGGGAAGCTGGAGAAGAACCTAGCTGCTGCAATGAAAGGTTTAGTAAAGCGAGTTGTGCCACTCTCTTGTGGTCACAAGAAGCACGGCAATGGTGGCAGCACCCAATGGACTCAGAACAAGATTGACACAATGACCCGTGATCAACTTATTGGAGAACTAAAATGGCGCCTGAATGGAAAAAGGTAACTCTAAACCGTACCATTGCTTTCCTTTTAGTAGACATTGAGCTTTTCCAACAATTTAGTTAGCTTTTCCACATTTGAACAAAGCATATTACTATTGCGCATGTCCTGACTTCCTATTATACCCACCTTAGGGCAAGGAATCATTGAAACCTATACCACATACAAAAACAAATAGCATTAATAATTGCAGTAAAGTTGTGACAATTAAATCACACTTTTTTTAGAGTATAATGAACTAGATGCCAGCATAAACAGTTTGTATTAAGATGTTAGCTTGCTACGCACATCTTCTATCCTACACTATCAAGGGTACTACTCCACAAATGAATTGTTGTTTTTCCCGGGGCCTTCCTATTTCTGTATCTCCGGAGAGACAAGTCCGATGTTATAGCACGTCTGGCAACTATATTGGCAGTAGGTCATCTTGGTGTTCTGGATTTTCTAGATCTTCTAAAATGAGTATCATAGATTGGATTCTCATAATAACTCATAAGAATGCCATCTTAAGTCCACAAAAGGCATACTAAGAGCAACTCCAAGAGAAGAGCTATCCATGTTATGTATTCTATATTTGGCTATTTTGGGAGTGAAAAGAGAGTCCAACAGCTATTGTATTTGGTTTGCTAAAATAGCAAGTGAAAGGATCTAATTGGCCTAGAGGGGGGGGGGGGGTGAATAGGCGTATCTGAAACTCAAAAGCTCAAGTTGCGGAAGTTAAAAGCCTGCCGGTACTACTGACAGTTTGGGTCGGTACTACCGGTGTAAGACAGCCAGTACTACCGACGCAACTGTTGGTACTAACGACGCCCTATGAGAGCTACGAAATCAGAGTAGATTGAGTTTTGATTTCAGATCTGAGAGTTACCCCACTCTCCTAGATGTAGTAGAGGATGATGTTGAAGTTCCCTTGGCTCGGTTCTTCTCCAAAACGTAGATCGGCCCTTGTTCACCTATGAAAAGGAAGTAGAGAGGAAGAACACGAAGAACACAAGAACAAAGGTAGTCGATGCTACCTCCACAGCAAGACAAGATATTTTTCCCGAGGTTCGGCAATCCCCACGAAGGAGTTCCTACGTCCCCGTTGTTGAGGTGACCACGAAGGTCCGACCACTTAGGTCTCCTCCCTCAAGCAACCACACAGGTTAGCTCAAGATTTCCACTAAGAATCAAAGGGTTATACAAACACTTCGGGATGCCCTCACAAATGAATCAACACGGGCAACCACGAAGAACGCCTAGCCGGCTAGGGTTCCAAGAACCCAAGAGTAACAAATGCAAACCAAACCGGCAAGATGAAGAATCCAAGTGCTCAAGTCACAAATCGAAGCTCCCAACTCTCTAATCTCACTTCTCTAGCTCGAATCTCTCAAGGAGTGAAGTCTAGGAGCAAAGAGGGAGAGAGAGTGGGTGAGACAAAGCTTGGAGACTGATTTCTCAGATGTAGAGTTGAAGGAATGGGAGAGCTAACGGTTAGAAATGAGGGAAGACCTATTTATACATAGGTCCTGAACAACTGCCGGTACTACCGGGGCAACCACCGATACCACCGGCTACCTCAGATCTAACGGTAAGAAGTCTCTAGGATTTGCGAGAAATAAGCCTACCGGTACCACCGGGCCTTTGTCGGTACTACCGACCATTGCCGGTACCACCGGCAGTTCAAATCTCCGCAACCAAAGTCAGCGCAGATTTGGCCTGCCGGTACTACCGGCGTTTCACACCGGTACTACTGGTGCTGGCCGGTACCACCGGCCCGAGCCCGGTACTATCGGTAGTTCATTTTCTCGCAAAACTCAGGAGAAAGGCTGGCACTGCCGGTACCACCGGCCCTGAGGGTTGGTACTACCGGGTCACCCTGGCAGAGAAGAAATTTCCTAGTGCTTCGTGCGTGCAAGTGTGTCTCTCAAGCGCAAGAGCTAAGTTGACCTGAGCACTCTTATCCTCATCTTACCAACTCAATTTGCATCCCTCTTGATAGTGCGGCGTTTCCTATAACTCAAGCAAAGAATAAAAACTTTGTAGCCACTTGAGTCGAAACACCCTTCATCCATTGGAAATTTAAGGGTGCTATAATTCACCGAATGTTTTCGTTCAATTCCATCAATGGACTAAGACCTGTAGATTATGCACGATAAACATGTTAGTCCCTAATTTGGTTGTCATTAATTATCAAAACCCACATCGGGGGCGAATGCACTTACAAACTCCCCCTTTTTGGTAATTGATGACAACCAACTTAGGCTTATAAAAATTGAAAGAATTGAAGCTTTTGAATTCCAAAATTCAAGTTGAGCTCCCCCTCAATGTATGCATTGGATTCGAAATTTCAAATCTTGATTAGAATCAAGATGACATACATTAAGAACAAGCTCCCCCTAAATTTGCAATCCGTGGGGTGCCTAAGTGTGTGTGAGATAAAAAAAAGTGTGATGCATATGACAAGATATATCACAAAGAATAAAAAGAAAGAACTTGAATGGTTATGCAAGAAAGAAAAGGACTTAAAGCTTATCATAACCATTCATAAACATCATTGCATCAACACAATCCCAAAACAGCTAACAAAAGCAGGATATAATAATGAAATAAAAGTGTTTAGCTTACAATCAACCATCACACACACAAAGTTTAAGTTTACCACATGGTTCACCACACGAGATAATCCTAATACCAAGCCTAATACCATATGAGATAAGCCTAACACTCCCCCTTTGGCATCAAATGCCAAAAAGGGTAGGCTTCATGAAGCTCCAAGGGGCAAAGGCAGTAGGAGAACTACTCAACATTATCATCATCATCACGCTGCTTCAATGAAATTAGCCCTACCTACACCATTTGGATAATGACCATATAAGCTAGGAGCATCACAGTCATGGTGATCAAACCCAAGAAGGTGGGAGAACTGGCGGTAATCATAGTGGCAGTGAAGGCCCTCAGTCATCTAGTGAAGTATCTTGTGCTCTACATCAATATAAACTGTGGCCCAAAACTGACAAATAACCTCTGTGTTCCAGTTATGCTTGAATGTCATAAGTTGCAGGAGGTCAAAAACTAGTGAGCATAAATTCTAAAGGAGGTGAACCACATAGTATACTCAAACCAACTCAAATTTGTCCAGATTTCATGAAGCCATTACATAACTATGGACACATTTGAGCTGTGAAAAATAGATTTTGAAAGATTTACACAATTTTTCACAAGAGTTTTTGCCTATTCGAATACACACATGCACACACTAAGCATAATATCAGGCCTAGATGCACAAAGGTAAAGCAGATATTCAATCATGGAATGATATACCTTTTGATCAATGGCCTTGTCGTCTCCATCAAGGTTAAGATGTCCGGTTGTTGGCATTGGTGTCTTTATGGGTTTGGCCTTGTCAATGTCAAACTTCTTTAGCATGTCGGTGGTGTACTTGGTTTGACTTATGAACGTGTCGTCTTTGAGTTACTTGATTTGAAATCCAAGAAAGTATGTCAACTCCCCCATCATGGACATCTCGAACCTCTTGGTCATGATCCTACTAAATTTCTCACTGAAGTCCGCATTAGTACTACCAAATATAATGTCATCGACATATATTTGGCATAAAAAAATATCATTATTGACTTTGCGAGTAAATAAAGTGGGATCGGCTTTTCCAATCTCAAACCCTTGTTTGAGTAGGAAATCCTTGAGACAATCATACCAAGCTCTAGGGGCTTGCTTAAGCCCGTAGAGTGCCTTGTCCAGCTTGTAGACATGATCGGGATGATGTGGATCTTCAAAACCCGGCGGTTGCTCCACATACACAGTTTTGGAGAGGGGGCCATTGAGGAATGCACTTTTCACGTTTATTTGAAACAACTTGAAATCATGGTGAGCAGCAAAGGCAAGTAATATGCGAATAGATTCAAGCCTAGCTACAGGTGCATAGGTCTCCCCAAAATCCAAACCTTTGATTTGAGTGAAACCTTTGGCTACCAACCGTGCCTTGTTCCTTGTGACCATGCCATACTCATCTTCTTTGTTGCGGAAGACCCATTTGGTACCTAACACATTTTGCTTGGATCTTTCCACCAAGGACTAGACTTTATTCTTGGTGAAATTGTTTAGCTCCTCTTGCATGGCAATCACCCCATTCGGGTCCTTCAAAGCATTCTTCACCCTGTTTGGCAACATCGAGGAGACAAAAGAGTAATATTCACAAAAACCAACTAAACGAGAGTGTGTTGTTACCCCTCGTTGTGTGTCTCCCAAAGTGCTGTCAACGGGATGATCTCGTTGGATGGAGTGATGAACTCTTGGGTGAGGCACTGCTGTTCTTGTTTGAATTGGACCATCATCTTCATCTTCATAGTCTTGGTTGATTGGAGAATCAAGATCTTGATTGTCTCGATCACCACCTTAGTTGGATCTTGAGCTTGTGGTGAATCTTGATTAGCTTGTTCCATTGAGTCATGACCCCTTCTTGAAGTGGAAGTATCATCATGGGCATTGGTTGACCCATGATGCAAGTTTGGATCATGAGGAATTTGCATATGTGCATCATCTTTTTATTCTTCAACGGGTTTCACTTCACCGGTAGCAAGCTTTTTGATCACTTGATGAGATGGTTCTTCTTCACCTAAAATTTCAGCATTGACTTGCTCCTTTTGAGAGCCGTCGCTTTCATCAAAAGTCACGTCTACCGCTATTTCAATTTTTCCGGTGGTCTCATTGAAGACACGGTAGCCATGTTCGTTAGTACCATAACCAATTAAGAAACCTTCATCAACCTTTGGTGAAAACTTAGAGCTTTTGGATTTCTTATTGAGTATGAAACACTTGCATCCAAAAACTCTAAAGTAGTCCACCTTAGGCTTTGTACTGGTTAGAAGCTCGTAGGTGGTTTTCTTCCTCAACTTGTGGAGTTACAAGTGGTTGATAGCATGACATGACGTGTTGATGGCTTCCGCCCAATAGTCTTTTTCTAAAATCTTGTATTCATCCAACATTGCTATTATGGCTTCAATGAGCGTCCGGTTCTTCCTCTCCACAACACCATTTTGTTGTGGAGTGTATGGAACCGAGAACTCATGTTTGATGCCTTCTTCATCAAGGAAAGCTTCAATGTTGGTGTTTCTAAACTCTATCCTGTAGTCACTTCTCACTTTCTTGATCTTCACTTCAAACTTATTTTGAGCTCTTCTTGAAACCTTCTTGAAGATCCCTTGGGTTTCACCTTTATCTCTCAAAAGAAACACCCAAGTGAAGCGAGAAAAATAATCAACAATTACAAAACTATATTTGTTACCTCCAATACTTATATAAGCATTGGGTCCGATTAAGTCCATGTGAAGTAACTCAAGTGGTCTTTGATGTAGTCATGATGTTCTTAGTGGGATGCTTGTCTCCAACTTGCTTTCCCGCTTGACATGCACTACAAATTCTATCTTTCTCAAAAGAAACATTTGTTAGTCCTAGGATGTATCCACCTCTTTGAAGATCGGCCAAGTTCCTCATCCCAACATGAGCTAGACAGCGATGCCATAACCAGCTCATGCTATATTTTGCCACTAAACAAGTCTTGGACCCCACTCTACTAGATGAGAAATCAACTAGATAGAGCTTGCCCTTAAGTTGACCCGTAAAAGCAATAGAGGCATCCGACCTTCTAGAGACTTCTACACCCTTATCCGTAAAGAGACAATTGTAACCCTTCTCACAAAGTTGTGAGATGGACAACAAATTGTATCCCAACGAATTCACAAGTAATACATTTGAAATTGAATTATCATTTAAGAAAGCAATTTTACCCAAACCAAGGATATCTCCTTTACTATTGTCACCAAAGACAATCCTTTCACATGCAACTTGATTTGGTTGAAAGGAGGTGAACATGTTCTTCTCTCCGGTCATATGATTGGTGCATCCATTATCAAGCACCTATTTTGGTCCACCGGAGAAGTATTCCTACAACACGAGATTAAGTTGTTGTTTTAGGTCCCGAGATGGGACCTAGGGGGTTAGAAATATAAGACTTGGGCACCCAAAGACTCCTTAAGATTTGTCTCTTCTTAAGGGCACCCACATACTTCACAACAATCTTGCCATCCTTGTCCCAACAACACATGTAATCACAAATGTGATTGCATGAAATAGGCACTTGTTGCTTGGGCACCTCCACTTGCTTCTTCTTGATGTTCTTGTTGTTTGTAAGTGGAATTATAGGAGTAGCAACATTGTTCACCTTGTCTATAAGGTCAACAAGAGGCACACTTTTGTTGAACTTCACACAAGCCACCCCATTTATCATGTTTCTTCCATTGGCCTTACCATTATACCTATTGTAATCGAGGCCATCCTTGATTATGGGGTGCCTTGATGCCTTGAACACATTTGCCGGTTGCTTGTCCTTGCACTTGCAACCAATCTTGACAATTGTGTTTAATCTTTGGATCTCCTTGTCCTTCTTTGCTAGCTCAACAAGGTTAGTAACACAAGCATTTATATCAATATTTAAGCATCTTTCACAGCTTTTACTTGTTGAAGCTTTGGAATCCTTGGAAATGGTAGAGGTGCTAGTCCAAAGCTTGTCATAGTTTAGTTCAAGCTCATGATATTTAGTTGTCAAGCTTGTAAGGCTCTCTTGAGCCAAACTATGATCATTCTTTAGGCTAGCCAAAGAGTCATTAAGTGAAGAATGTCCCTTAGACAAATGATCATTAGCATCTTTGGCTAATGACAATTCTACACTCAACTTATCAGCCCTCTCCTTTTCCTTGGATAGACATGCTTCAAGTCCATGGTTCTTCTCCCTTTCCTCTAGGAGCAATTCCCCTTGCGACTCAATGCATGACTCAAGCTTATCTTTAGCATATATTAGCTTTAGGATTTTAGTTGCAGCAGCTTTACCATATTTCTTAATGAGATTTGATGCATAGTTTTCATCATCTTCATCATCACTATCATATTTACTAGTGGTGTGAGTGGGAGAGTCAAATTGTACCTTATCTCATCTTGCCATGAGGCATGTAGGAGTGTCATGGTCATCGTCGGAGAGGTTGGCGAAGAGTCTAGGTGATGAAGAAGTGCGGGTGAAGAGAGAGGTCGATGAAGCATTGTTGGTGAAGATGTTTGTTGAGGAAGATGCCTCTTGTATGGCGAGGGCAACCATACTCTTCTTCTTATTGTCATTGTCATCATCACTGTCACTGTCAGATTGCCATTCTTGACCTAGATGTGCTTCACCTCTCTTCTTATCCTTGTACTTCTTGTCACCTTGCTTGTTGTATCTTGACCTCTCCTCTTTGTTAGGACAATCGGCTGCAAGATGGCCGGTGTCACCACACTCATAGCAAAACCTCTTCTTGTATGGCTTGTTTCCTCCATATCTCCTCATATTATCTTTCTTCATTCTCAAGTAATTCTTGTAGTTTCCCACTAGCATAGCTTGCTCTTTATCAAGATCATCGTCATCATTATGCTTATGCTCACAACACCCTTTGTTGCAATGACTTGACTCACTTCCATGTGATGTCGTGAGTGCAATGCTCTTTCTTTGATTGATTGTCTCCTTAGCTTCATCATCCAAGACTTCATGATGCATCAACTTTGCAAGCATCTCTTGAGGTGTGGTCGTGTGGTAATTGTCTTTCTCCATAATGACGGAGGCAAGCATGTTGTTCTTTTGTCTATACACCCGACATATCTTTCTTGCTGCAGAGTTGTCATCCCATGTTGTTGCTCCAAGTGCTCTAATTTGGTTGATCAAGGACATGAATCTATCAAACATGGCCTTTGTTGTTTCTCCCTCAATCATGCAAAAATTCTCAATCTTACTTTGTAAGAGTTCAATGTTTCCAACTCTTACACTTTTATCTCCTTCAAATGACACCTTCAAAGTGTCCCAGATTTGCTTTGCATTCACCATACCATTTACTTTGTTGTTGTCCTCCGGAGTGAGGCATTGCAAGATCAAGGTGGCTGCCATTGCATTTAGGTGAAAGTCTCTCTCATCTTCAAGTGTCCACTCATTTGGATCTTGCGGTGGATTTACTCCAATGTCCACCACTTCCCAACATCTTGCGGCTATGAGATGTAGCTTCATCCTATGAGCCCAATCGGTGTACCTTACACCATCAAATGGAGGTGGTTTTCCAGAATTGATCATTGACAAGGTTGGATTCTTGCTTGAACCACCACAGTCAAAGCTAGCTTTGTTGTAGTTCTTTGATGTTTTGCTACTATCTTCATTTTCATCTTTGCTACCCGATTCATGATTCTTTTTGCCTAGAAGCTCTGCTTGCATCTTCTGCATTTGCTCTTGTTGCTGCAGCTGCAAGGATGCAGTGATCTGTGCTGTGATTTGATCAACAATTTGCTTTTGTGCTATTGGATCCATCTTGGCCAATGTTGGTCCTCACGCGGTGAAGCGTTTGTACGAGGAACCTTGCTCTGATACCAATTGAAAGGATCTAATTGTCCTAGAGGGGGGGGGTGAATAGGCGTATCTTAAAAACCTAAAACTCAAAAGCTCAAGTTGCGGAAGTTAAAAGCCTGCCGGTACTACCGACAGTTTGGGCCGGTACTACCGGTGTAAGACAGCCAGTACTACTGACGCAACTGTTGGTACTACCGACGCCCTATGAGAGCTACGAAATCAGAGTAGATTGAGTTTTGATTTCAGATCTGAGAGTTACCCCCACTCTCCTAGATGTAGTAGAGGATGATGTTGAAGTTCCCTTGGCTCGGTTCTTCTCCAAAACGTAGATCGGCCCTTGTTCACCTATGAAAAGGAAGTAGAGAGGAAGAACACGAAGAACACAAGAACAAGGGTAGTCGATGCTACCTCCACAGCAAGACAAGATATTTTTCCCAAGGTTCGGCAATCCCCACGAAGGAGTTCCTACGTCCCCGTTGTTGAGGTGACCACGAAGGTCCGACCACTTAGGTCTCCTCCCTCAAGCAACCACACAGGTTAGCTCAAGATTTCCACTAAGAATCAAAGGGTTATACAAACACTTCGGGGTGCCCTCACAAATGAATCAACACGGGCAACCACGAAGAACGCCTAGCCGGCTAGGGTTCCAAGCACCCAAGAGTAACAAATGCAAACCAAACCGGCAAGACGAAGAATCCAAGTGCTCAAGTCACAAATCGAAGCTCCCAACTCTCTAATCTCACTTCTCTAGCTCGAATCTCTCAAGGAGTGAAGTCTAGGAGCAAAGAGGGAGAGAGAGTGGGTGAGACAAAGCTTGGAGACTGATTTCTCAGATGTAGAGTTGAAGGAATGGGAAAGCTAACGGTTAGAAACGAGGGAAGACCTATTTATACATAGGTCCTGAACAACTGCCGGTACTACCGGGGCAACCACCGGTACCACCAGCTACCTCAGATCTAACGGTAAGAAGTCTCTAGGATTTGCGAGAAATAAGCCTACCGGTACCACCGGGCCTTTGTCGGTACTACTGACCATTGCCGGTACCACCGGTGGAAGGCCGGTACCACCGGCAGTTCAAATCTCCGCAACCAAAGTCAGCGCAGATTTGGCCTGCCGGTACTACCGGCGTTTCACACCGGTACTACTGGTGCTGGCCGGTACCACCGGCCCGAGCCCGGTACTATCGGTAGTTCATTTTCTCACAAAACTTAGGAGAAAGGCTGGCACTGCCGGTACCACCGGCCCTGAGGATTGGTACTGCCGGGTCACCCTGGCAGAGAAGAAATTTCCTAGTGCTTCGTGCGTGCAAGTGTGTCTCTCAAGCGCAAGAGCTAAGTTGACCTGAGCACTCTTATCCTCATCTTACCAACTCAATTTGCATCCCTCTTGATAGTGCGGCGTTTCCTATAACTCAAGCAAAGAATAAAAACTTTGTAGCCACTTGAGTCGAAACACCGTTCATCCATTAGAAATTTAAGGGTGCTATAATTCACCGAATGTTTTCGTTCAATTCCATCAATGGACTAAGACCTGTAGATTATGCTCGATAAACATGTTAGTCCCTAATTTGGTTGTCATTAATTATCAAAACCCACATCGGGGGCGAATGCACTTACAGCAAGTCATCTATTCCAGAGTTCTCGCATGGTAAATATAGCATGCATGTCCCGCTAGCCATATGATTTGTTGTATAGAAAGACTGTTGGAGATTTTTGTTTTTTTACATGATTTTCTATTTTAGAGGTTGGCTAAATCTTGAATTTAGCCATCTATTTTTACCAACTCTCTTGGAGTTGCTCTAAGACTATCTCCAACAAATGTCACCCAAAATACAAGACTCATTCGTCCTATGGATAGTACTACAGGCAAAAGGTTCAATACCTATTTTTAGTCTTCTCCAACAACAAGACCTAAAAGACAACACTTTCTGCAGATGGGCCTCGAGGAGAGAGGATATCAAAATTTAGGTTATGCCTTTCCTGATACCTAAAATGAGTGTTCCATATAGGTACTTTGTTGGAGGCTATAAGTATTATGTTGGAGGCCCATTTTGGGTTTGGCTTCTGTAATGGGTCTCCTGTTGGAGAGAACCTAAGGGCTATCAACATTCAACAATGTGTCGGTGTAGGAAGGGTGCGTGCTCGTAGATGCTTATGGTGGACTAGCCATAGAAACTTTCTGCACCACGGCGTGGATAGACTTTGCTACATTTGTGGTGCAATGAGGTCAAGCACGAGCTTGTCCATATGCTATTGGTAGAACTTAAAAGGAAGCCAACATGAAGGAGCAAAGGCATTGCCTAGGTCCCTTGTGTCATGATTGTCCTGCTAGAGGTGTATATGTTTGAACACATAGAGTGGTACACAACAGAGGACACCTAGGCAAAGATGGTAGGTCCAATCTAGTGATCATGCCAGGACGTTGCGTATGCCCATTGCAAATTTGTATGGTGGTGCTATTGTGTAAACACAGGAGCCTAATCCATTTAGTAGTATTTGAGGTAGTCAATTCTCTCTATCTTCTCATAACAACGCCTTGTTAACAACCATTGAAATTCATTCAATAACAATCTCTTTTAATAACCGGATGTCCTTAGCTTTAACAATACCTACATCTCAGCTTGAATCATTTTCCAATGGCTTCCCTTTGACAACCTCAACATCGACGGTAAGTGAATGTGTCATGCTTTCCTTCTATAGATCGATGCCATGATATGACTACATTTGCCACAAACAATGGCATTGTATCAAAGCCCACCCTTATCACTAGCATTTGTAAACACAACATGATGCTTCATCAACACCAACAACACACATCTTACATATTGGGGTAATCAACTACTCACTTCCCCATAACATCAAAGATTTCTGATTAGACCAACCTTGTTGTCATCACAATAGCAAGTGCTCATCTCCATGCACTCATGCATGATGAGGTCAAAAAACATTCTAGATTATCGATAGTAGAATCATTACATCCAAGGAGAACATCTAAAACAAGTAGTTTGAGATAAAACGAATTTCCAAAGCTAATCTAACAATCTTACTGTTGGGAATTCTTAACGTCATTACCAAAAGTAGACTTAGTTTTCTATTTCTGATAACGGTGCCAAAAAAATGGCAAACCTATCCCTCATGCCACTTAAGCCAAGTTGTCATCCCCAGCATGACATGAGAGACATGGTATTGAAATATGCAATTGCTCTCCTGAATAAATAATAAATAAGATCTGCAAGCGCACAGATTAATACCGATATAGCATTTTAATCGGGAAGTATTCCAGGTATCGTTATTTATATTTTTACCACTGGGAAGGGATTACTAACATCAGTGTTGATTATGGAATGAAATATGGAACTGAGTATCTATCATTGCATGTGTAATAGAGAGCATTCATCTATCTCTTGCATACAGGGATAAATGTCACATAAATATAGATAAAGTATGAATGGTGACAAAGATAACTAATCTGATCAGCATGACTAGCCACATATAATAATAATAAGCACCTCAACAGATGTTCTAGCAAGTCATTAGCATGGGATTAGGATGAACTACAAGAATATTTCCTAAGTTATTCTTAACTATAAAGTCTAGCATATCATAGTTAGTGCAATTATACTTGACAATCATTGCGAGAAAGGACTATGCCCATGCATAGTGATATTATCAAGGAAGGTGAGAAACATAGCAATCACTCCCCTGTAATAATGTTGCTCTGCCTACCCTATACACGGGAGGGGGACTATATAAGAATCAATGGAGCTCTCACCACCACGAACTACCCCGCAATCCGGCATATAGGGTACAATCGCAGATAAATACGGTATAGGCACCACGCCTACACAATATCTATCATTTACCCATGGATCCGATGGATAAACGCTATATGATCCTAAACATGTATATAATTCCAATCTAACTAAGCCAAGCATATAACTATGATAAACTAAGAACAATATAATTGCAAATATAAACAAGTAGAGCAAAGTCATAATCAATATATTGAAATAGAACAAAGTTGTATTCATAATATTGAAGAACAATGATGAACAAATGAGGAACATTAGAGGAATTACCAAGAATCCTTTTGACAGATCCAGAAACCAATCAAAGATTGACTCCTTCTAGTTCTAATCCTATGTAGCTATGCTAAACTAGAGATCTAGTTGATGTGGTGGCTCTAGGGCTTGATCAGAGACTCTCCTCCTGATGAATGAATTAGGGTTTGAGGAATGAGAATGAGTCCTCCTCCAGGGGCCAGGGGGCCTGCTCTTATAGCCCCTCCAAATGAATATGGACCGTCGGATCAAACCGACCTTAATCGTACGGTTTTCCTTAATCCTTTAAGTCGGTGGAGCATTATCCGCGAGACGGGGCCTAATTGGCTGAGAGCCTTGGGCGGGCGCCCAAGGGGGGAGGGCGGGCGCCCAGCCCCCGGGTCCGCTCGGCCTTCCGCTCGTTCCCGCGGCTTCTGGACTCTTCTATATGTTGGATAATTATGGTACACGTTAATATCTCTATGTAAACCCGACGTGTGGACCTTTCCTCCATATTCTCTGATAACCCCTGTAGAAATAGACAAACACCAAAACTCGTGGAATTCTGTCAGATAAAACCCTAAGTCTGGGTGTTGGTCGCATTTCGATCCTTTTCTTTATTTATTTGATGATTATATTTGATACTTAAGGACCGTTAACACTTACTAAGGTGCCATCCATATCAAAGTCCATCACCATCACACAATAGACCACAGAGCTAGTCATCAGCAAAAGCTACCGTTGTTGAGCGCTCCCTCGCTCCCTCAACCCTAACGCTGCTAGAGCTCGACACCGGAGGACTGGCGTGTGGCAAAGATAGTGGTTACATGGATTTATCCTCTCCCTTGGTGAGGTCAACACAAGGGCGTTGCTGCTCTAATCTAGATCCGATGTGGCAGAGGTAGCGTGTGCTACGAAGGGAGGTGGTGGTATGCTCAAGTGGAGGAGGCCGGTAACGGTGGTCCACGGAGGGCTTAAGGCCTCATTCCTTGCGTGTTTCGTGAGGTGGCCGCACCAGCGTTCATGGTGGAAAGGCAACAGGGAGCGCCAATGAGAGACTACTCTCAATATGCTTTCGAATGCGCACACCTAGGCTAGGCTAGGCGATGACTGAGTAGTAGGCTACAACCCTAAGGGTTTGTGTCCATGACACAAAACCTCTCTACTCCATGCGGTTGTGTCCGACAATGAGCAGCATGGGATGGAGGTGGGGGAGCAGGGGAGGCCACTCCGCGTCGACCTATGTGGCCGCCCTCCGATGAGAGGGGCGTCTCCCTCAACTCTGCGCACTTGGTGCTAGATCACATCTAGATCCAAATGCTTCGACCCCTATGCATGCACATGCCCTCGTTTGCTCACTGGCTAGGCCAGGTGGTGGCTGGGTGGACAACGTTATTGTTGAAGCCACACACGCTCGTGTGTGCCTAGGTCTACGCTCGTGTGTGCTGATCGACGAGCGGTCTAAGCATCAATGGCTAGTCCTTGTCGGGTAGAAGGTAGATCTAGCAGAGGTGGTTTCATATGCAGCGGTGTCCTAGGTCCGATACGGTGGCGGAGTCTAGTGAAGCAAAAGCAATTCTTGTCAGCTCTCGTCCAATCTGCTAGTTACGATGGGACGACGATGATGGACGAAGGTGGGCTTACTGACAACACACTTGGCATCAAATTACTTGAAGCGGATGAAGATGGAACCTGTGGAGGTTCATAGTGATGGTGCACTAGGGGTAGCATTGTCTTGATGACTTCCACTAATCACCGAATCTTGCCTTTTCAGGAGAGGATGTCAAAAAACAAGGATGTGTCGAGGTCATAGTTTTTTCTCTTTTTTTGTTGTGTCTTCTCTGCTTTGTTGGGGTGTGAGCCTAAGTGATGTACCCTTTTGACTGTGTATATCTTTCGTGGATATAGAGGTCAGATTAATGAAAATCTATTATCTAAAAAATCATCAAAAAGTACGTCCTCACTAAAACAAAGTGGATCAATTTGATTTTGGCATTGATGCATTAGCTTTAGCTAGCCATAATACTTGTGTTAGTCAATCTTACAAACCAACAACCCTTCAACCATATGGCAAACAACATCAGTTCCAAGTTCCACCAATGTGTATGGACAGCGTCAGCACTTTGTGCGCCATATGTTGCCCACAACGCTAGCCATTGCTTTAAAAACAATGAATATGCTACTAACACAATCTATTGCATTATTGTCTTTCTACCAACATGCTCTGATTCTCCCATATCAAGACAATGAAGTTAGTGTACTGTACTACTAAAGCTTGATGCAAGTTATCAACTTTGCAACATCTTTTGTTGCTATTTCTCTATGCAAGTTATCACCCTAGCTATATCTCGTTCCCATCAGAACTTTGAGGAAATGCATTGTAGATGATCAGTTGTAGACTTCCATCCTCAAACCAAGAGAACAACATCCAATGGAGACCATGCTTCTATAACAAGCAACAAGGAACATGTCTACAACTAATAGCTTCCTCAATATATAGGCAACAACAATGACACCTAAGGATGTAACTACAAAGGAACATCACAGGCAAGATTGACAACATGCATGGAGGAACATGGAGAAATGGAACTTTACTGTATAAATGGAACACCATTTGTCTTAGGAAAACATTGATAAGGCCTTTTTTTCCAAGACAAAGGTCATGATTTTCTTTTGTTTAGTGGTACTCTCTAAGCTCGGATCATTTCCTTGAAGGTCCTAACTAGTTTTGTTCACACTAAAGGAATCACTGAAAGTTGAGTAATTCCCTTTACCTTCTTGTGATAAAGGCTATAAAAGTCAATAGACGTCCACGTTGTCATCCATTAGCGCATCAAAGATAGTGCAAGGCTGCTTTCATGCTTCCTTTCTTCCTCCTAGTTGCACCTAGTCCTAGGGCTGCTAAATCTCCCCCTCCACCTCCCCACATGTTCATCACACGTGGTATTGTTCCTGTGATCAATACCACATGAACAAACACACACCTCCAATCTACCTCTGTCCTTTAATACTCATTATCTATCCAAATTCTCCTTCAATCTACACTCATCTACCACCAAATTTCCAATTCCTATCATATTCTATACATTTAACCCCCTCAAAAGGATCAGATTCACAAGAGTCCATCTATACCATTATTAAGATATACAAGAAAAGGATGGAAACTCAAATTAATTAATGTATAAGTTCATCGCACAACATATGCATTTAAGACCAAAGTTATAATTCACATTACCATTTCATGTAAAAAATAATCAAGAATAGTAGTAACATAGCTAGAGGCATTTTACATAATCAAAGTTTTACACAACTTGATGTATATAGCTCAAGATTATGATGTTAGGAAGGCAACAAAGAAAGTTGCATCCACCCAATTCACAAAAAGTGATACTTTAGGTAAACCAAAATTGTTTAATGGGAGTACCTATAGGAAATAGAGCATAATAAAATTTCTTTATGATAATCCTAGCCCATTTAAGATTCAGTATAATATATAAAAGAAAATATTAATGGTAAGGTAAAATAAAACTTTTCAATAAAATCAAGTTGATCAATGAGATACACTAGTAGAAAAGAGTACAACACAGACGCCTCCTTTTTATACCACAGGCGGTTGTAGTTATCACGCGCCTATGGTATAAAAAGGGCGGTGGCAGAACTACCAACCATCTGTGAAGATGCATTTTCACAGGCGGTTTTCCTAACAAAACCGCCTGTAGAAATCATGCATTTCTATAGGCGGTTGTCCTAAGGAACCGCAACTAAAAATCAGATTTCTACAGGCGGTTTTCCTAACAAAACCGCTTGTAGAAATCATGTATTTCTATAGGCGGTTTTCTTAAGGAACCGCCACTAAAAATCATATTTCTACACGCTGTTGCTTAAGCTGTAAAAATACTTTGAAATTGAATTTTTTGAGCTTTTCAAATAACCTCGTTTGAAAAAACTGTCAAAATGAAAGTTGTAGATCTCGAAAAGTTATGAAATTTTGTAGTTGATAATTTTTTCATTTGAGATCATCTTGTCGTCGAAAACAACGTTTGAATTTCTCAAATTTGAAATTCAAATTTTGTAAATGACCTCGAATGGAGAAACTACCAATATAAAAGTTGTAGATCTTGAAAAGTTATGAAACTTTGTAGTTGACAACTTTTCTATTTGAATCCATTTAGGGCCTCAAATAATCAATGTATGCTCAGTATAGGATAATATGTGGGGAACTAAACTCTAATATAGACACATTTGAGTGATAGGTGGAGTGACAGAGGAGGTAACGCGCGAGAGTGAGGTCTCAGGTTCGAATCCCACGAGCTGTGCCAGTGGGCCTTCCCTGATATTGGCCCATTTCTAATGGCCTTCAGCACAGGCGGTACTGAAAAATACCAGTAGAAATAGGTTAACAGCCGCATGTACAGTATGCCTCTGTACTAGTGATAGGCACAATTAGATTATTGATAATAGCTATGCAATTATGGGGGCCATCACACAAGTTCAATAAATAAACTGATAAAAACATTAAAGTAGACAGACAAACTCAATGGCTAGGATGCTCATGAAAGGTACATACAACATACTTATTCCCTTGGTCCTAATATACGGTATCCAGGCATTCGAAATTTGTCCCAAATTACAAGGGTGAAGTAACCCCCAACTCAGTTTAAAAAGACAACATTCACTTGCATGCATAACATTATTGTCTATCACCAACCCAAATATGGTAATTAAAATATCCTTCCATGATTAAGGTATAACTACATCCATCATTTTGTTTACCTTACCCTATAATATGTCCTAAAATTCATAGGATATACTGTATTTTAGGATCGAGGAAATAAACAATAATCTGCACGTTTTTTTCTCACTTGTAGTTTATTTGGTTTTTCTTCGCAGGTATCTCCTCTTGATTGACGATGTATGGTCTGTAGAAACATGGGAGAACATTAGAAATTGGTTGCCATATACAAAAGGCAGTAAAATAATTGTGACTACCAGGTTTCAAGCTGTTGGTGCGGCCTGCTCAGAAAGAGATGGAACTGATTCTCTGCATACCATTAAAGTTCTTAGTGAAGCCAACTCCAAAAGTTTATTTAACCTTGGTGTTTCTGAGTCCCGAAGCAGCAAATATACAATTGATATGGAGAAAGAAGAGGTACACGAGGAGATATGGAAATATTGTGGGGGGTTGCCTTTGGCCATAGTAACCATGGCTGGCCATGTTGCCTGCAACCCAACAAAAAACAATGATGATTGGAATAAAATGTGCAGGACATTATTTCCAGAGCAGGTGGTTCCCCTTACCCTTGATGGAGTCACAAGGATACTCGATTATTGCTACAATGATTTGCCTCCAGATCTCAAGACCTGCTCATTGTACTTGAGCATATTTCCCAAAGGATTGACAATTAGTAAGAAGCGTCTGACCAGACGATGGATATCTGAATGTTTTGTTACAGAGAAGCAAGGGCTTAGTGCAGAGGAAGTTGCAGAAACATACTTTAATCAGCTCATAAGCAGGAAGATAATTCGACCTGAGGATCACAGTAGCAATGGGAAGGTAAAATCCTTTAAAGTCCATGACATGATTCTTGAGTATATTGTGTCCAAATCAAGTGAAGAAAATTTTATTACTGTTGTTGGTGGCCATTGGCTGATGCCTGCTCCTAGCAACAAAGTTCGTCGACTCTCCATGCAAAGCAGTGGTCCCAAGCATGTGAATTTAACAAAAGGCATGAACTTATCTCAAGTGCGATCACTGACAGTGTTTGGAAGCCAGAACCGACGACTGCCTTTCCATTCATTCAATAATGGAATAATTCAAGTTTTGGATCTTGAGGGTTGGAAGGGTATGACAGACAAACATCTGAATGACATATGTAAAATGCTTGTGCTCAAGTATTTGAGCCTCCGACGAACAGAGGTTCATGAGATTCCATCGAAGATTGAGAAGCTCCAGTACTTGGAAACTCTTGACATAAGGGAGACAGATGTTGAGGTCCTTCCCAAAGCTTTCGGCCAGCTCAAACGTCTTTGTAGCATGCTTGGAGGGAGTAAAACCCCAAAGAAGGCATTGAAGTTGCCACATGAGAAGAATAAGGAGCCGATGAAAGCACTTCGTATACTCTCAGGAATTGAGATCAATGAGGACTCAACAGCTGTAGCAAGCCTACATCAGTTGACTGGGCTAAGAAAGCTTGCCATTTATAAGCTCAATATACAGGAGGGTGGTCAGACTTTCAAACAATTACGCTCCTCCATTGAATATCTCTGTAGCTGTGGTCTGCAGACACTGGCAATCAATGATGAGGGCTGTGATTTTATTGACTCACTGGACACCATGTCTGCTCCTCCAAGGTACCTTGTTGGGCTGGAGCTGTCTGGCAAGATGGAAAGACCCCCAAAGTGGATCGAAGATCTCAACAATCTATATAAGCTGACCCTTTCTGTGACAGTTCTTCGGACTGAAACTTTTAAGCTCATTCAGAACCTGCCAAAATTATTCACTCTCACCTTTACACTCAGCGTACAGAAGGATGATCGGGACATAGTTGACATCCTTGAAGAAAATAAGCTGCTTACTGACAGGGAGATCGTTGTTCCACCTGGTGGGTTCAAGAGTCTAAAGTTGCTTCGCTTCTTTGCAACTCTCGTGCCAAGGCTGAGCTTTGCAGTTACAAAAGAAGAAGTAATGCCAGCACTTGAGAGGATTGATATGCGGTTTCAAGCTTTTGAAGGAATTTATGGCATTGAGACTCTTAAAAGTCTCCAAGAGGTGCATCTCAGTGTTGGTAATCAAGCAGACGAAATAACCAAATTCTTGGTAGATGAACTGAAGGACAGCCCCAATCATTTAGCCAAAGAATATGCTGAGAAGTGGCCACAAATTATCACTGACTGAAGTCTGAAGATATTAGAAAAGATGCCATTATTTTTCTGTTCAGCTACATCATGTGGTACTGTATTGTTACATGGAGGCCATTTCATCAAATCTGCATTATCTTCTTTTGTGGGCTAAACAAACAAACTGCATCCTATGCTACTGTCACAACCTTTATTTGTTACTGTACTTTGTACTTTTGTGGTACTGTTACTTCCATTATTGATTTATTTATGTCGTTTTTATTTGTGACATCTATTTCATTTTTACGTACTTGATTGCCATTTGTATACCCTTTATTTAAACATATTGCAGTCCCATGGTTCAGGCTGTTGTTATATGCTGCACCAAATATTATGGAGATTAGACAGGATATAGTGCAATTACTCTTGCCCAAGTTGCTAGAGATTTTAAAGGGTAGATTATCTTCAATTGCATTTTCCCCAATGCATTGTTATCTTACTTGACTAGCAAAGAGTATGGATTATCTAGTCTCTGTCTAGTTATTTTGAATAACATATTGTTCCTACTATCTAATCCTTTCTGTTTTATCAAAAATCATTGCCTGTCGAAGCAGTGATGAACCTAAAGTAAATGTGTTACAACCTACATATGCGTTATTTCAGAACCTTGATATTGACCACTGCTAGTAGCCACCATGAAACGAAGAGAACAGGATACCTTGTTAGAACTCAAATGGATGTTGAACTAAATTGCTAATGAGGGGATTGGGTGATATAACCTGATGAAGCAGCTCCGACCTCACGCAGCAAATCCCACCTCCTCACGTCAACCGGGTGCCGGGAAGCGAAGATCACCGAAGGTGACATCATGGCCGAGACAAATTAAAGGACCCAAAATGGCAACTAGAGGGGAGGGGTGGGGGGTTGAATGGGACCATTAAAGGTTCTCACAAAATATTTGGGCCCTGTCCCAATATCACCACCAAACACGCAAACCAAACACCATGATGTCCATGACCCAGAAGAGTGGGTGGGTGTTCCTACGAACGTAGTGGGACACCACAAAGTAGACGGACTGCAAAGCAAACACATTGAATTGAGGAATCAAAAATAGGATACTCAACATATATTAAGAAGAAGTAAGTTCCTGAATCTAAAATATCTAAGCCAACTGTGACTACAGTACCATAAGTACCTTTTATAAGTGGAAAGCCAAAGCAAAAGACGGAACACGAATTGGGGCTTAGAAGCACAAACCGCGAATAAAGAAACTCGGGCTAGAAATTCTGGTCTTGGACTAGAATATCCATTAGAGAGAGAAAAGGCCGGGACGGACCTCTAAGGAGAGCAATGAACTTGGGCAGCCTGGGTGAGATGCCTTCCTGCGCGACTATATGGATGGGTCACGGGGCCCATGGACAAGTGCCCTTCATGACTTAACTTCGCTTGACGCAAGCCTCATGATGATGCCACATGGCACTTCGATTCCCGCCAAAACCACACCAGGGTTTTGAGTCTCAAACTCAAAAACCGTCCACCGGTGGTTTTGAGGCTTAGCCCACCAAACTGTCCACGCCTAGTTTTGTGCCCCAAACCAGCAAACTGTCTTTCGATGGTTTTGAGGGCAAAACCACCAAATCCCTCTGATGGTTTTAAGGACAAAACCAGGCATGACTAACCGATGTCAGCGTGTCCGACCTCCGCCAAGCTTGACGCATTTGCCTTCCTTCCTAACTTGATCGACGCCATCTACATCACCCATGTAGATGCTTGTCTAGGCTCCACCAACTTCCACGATGCCATCGTCCTCCTCCTCGACTTGGTCGACGTCGTCATCATCACCCATGTACTCTTGCAATTGCTGATATCCCCAAGTGTTAGGCACAATGGCTGATCACCCCGCCTCCTAGTCCCTCGGTCCAAGCCTCACGTCCGTCCTTCACCTCTCCCAGTCCATCGACATAGCACATCCCTACTTGACCTTCACCTCACTATCAACCACCACCTTCGAGCTCTCGACACCTACACATGCCATGGTTAGTTCACTGACTCAATCCAAGATGCAAGTCACGTTGATAATCACTCATCACAACTGAACTCACTTATCAACCTTGTTCTTACAAATTCCAATAGTGATTCCTTCAGGAAGGGAACAATGTCAATCATGCTTCCGTTGCTCATCCAAGAAATGGATCGAGTTCTCACCCATAGAAGACATGCTGGGGGAACATGATGCCCTCAACAGGGAAAGCGGCGCCCATGTGCATCACCATCATCGAGGCTTTCACCCAAGCTGTCCCTAGCACAATCATCAGGCCAAGATGCTGAACCCCTAGCTTGCAACCACTGCCATCTTGTTACTGCCTTGATGTCCCACATAAGTTCCTCTAGAGGGGCACTAACGAGCCAGTTGCTATGCTCGGCCACCACCACCTTTGACCGGGCCACACACGGAGCTGACACGCAACGCTGCAGCTCGCCGAACCGCCCCTACCTACCAAAATCGGTGTTGGCACCCGATACCAATGCTATTGGCCTCCACCGTCCACTGTCAAGAGCGAGTGCTCCACCACCAAGGGCGCTGCCCCAAGCCCAGAGGACACCGAATGTGGCCGCTAGGGCCGAGCATCGTGGTTGCCATTGCAGTCGTTGTCACTCACACTGGGGACACTAGATCTGGCTACCTAGGCGCTGAATCCGGCGGCCCAGGCACTGAAATGGCCCATGTCAGCGTCATCGCCGCTGCAGTGCCATGGAGGAAGGGGAGAATGGGGGGGAGAGAAGAGTGCTGCCTCCATCTTGCACCGGATGGGCTCCGATTGGCGCCGCCACAGGCCCAGTGGGCAGCCCCGCCGAGACCCACATGGCTCATGCACTACAGGAAAGCCGAACTTTACCGGGTGTTAAATGCTTTGCCGAGTGCCAAAAGTCGGGCACTCGGCAAAGAGGCTCTTTGCCGAGTGCCGCACTCGGCAAAGCATGACACTCGGCAAAGAGGCTCTTTGCCGAGTGCCAAACACTCGGCAAAGTCCGGCCCTCGGCAAAGACCATCTTTGCCGAGTGTCCGACACTCGGCAAAGGGTGACGGTGGTACACACCGTTAGTCTTTGCCGAGTGCCAGAAGTTTGACACTCGGCACAGATGGTCTTTGCCGAGTGCTAAATTTGGCACTCGGCAAAGATTTTTTTAAAAAAAAGGTTTTTTGTCTTCAAATTTTTTCTACTAACTTTACACTTTATTTTGAAGCCTAAGTTAAAATTTGGCACAATTATCAATATATTTCATATATATATATTTAATTTATTTTGCTTAAACGTATTTCTTCCGAAAATACAATATTGAACTACAGGTGCATCAAATCATAGAATTAGTTGGTTTGAAAAATGATATTCACAATACTTACTATAGTTTGAGACCATTTCCAAGAGCACACCCGGAATTTCGAACGTCTTATACACGAAATATGGCGACAAAGTTGCGGGAGAAATGCATTTTAATTTTATAAATTGCAAATGAAGTCCGAAAATCTTAAAACTTGACGATATGTCTTTACATCTCATGTAGATGCTATGATAAAAATTAGGGAACGTTTCACAAAAGTTATCACGTACGTTAGTTATAAACCCACACCTCTCACATGTGATCACATGTGGAATGAGATGAGAGGAGTTGGTTTATAAGTGTCGTACATGACAACTTCTGCGAAATGTTCTCAAATTTTTATCATAATGTCCTCATGTGATGTTAAGACGTGTCGCCAGGTTTTAAGATTTTCGAAGGTTATTTGTAATTTATATAATTAAAATCATTTCTCTCGCAACTTTATCGCCATATTTTATGTATAAGACGTTTGAAATTTTGGACGTGCTTTAAGAAATAGTCTCAAACTATAATAAGTATTGTGAATATCATTTTTACAATCATCGTATTCTATGATTGGATGCACCTGTAGTCGCAACTTTATCGCCATATTTTATGTATAATACGTTTGAAATTTTGGACGTGCTTTAAGAAATAGTCTCAAAATATAATAAGTATTGTGAATACCATTTTTACAATCATCGTATTCTATGATTGGATGCACCTGTAGTTTAATATTATATTTTTAGAAGAAATACATTTAATCAAGATAAATTAAATATATATATATAATATATCGAGAATTGTGTCAAATTTTAACTTAGGCTTCAAAATATAGTGCAAAGTAAGTATAAAAAGTTTTAAGACAAAAAAAATCTTTGCCGAGTGCCAGAAGTTGGACACTCGGCATAGATTGTTTTTGCCGAGTGCTAAAAGGTTGGCCCTCGACACAGATTAACTTTGCCGAGTGCTGTAGTTTCTAGCGCTCGGCAAAGGGTAATTGTTTTTTTTTAAAAAAACAGAAAATACGAATTTTCCAAAAAAGAAAACAGAAAATAATTTTTTTTAAAAAAACCTTTGCCGAGAGCCCGGCGGCCCTCGGCAAAGGGAAAGTCAAATACGCCACTCAACAGCAAAAGGACGCAAACACATCCAACCCAGCCCCAACGGACCCGACGCCAGCCCCAACGCTCCCGGCGGCGCCGCCCGCCCACCGCGCCAGCCACGCCAGCCCACCGCGCCAGCACCACCGCGCCAGCCCCACCGCGCCCGGCCTGCCGCGCCGCTCGCCCGGCCGCTCCGCTCGCCCGGCCGCGCCGCTCGCCCACCGCACCCGGCCGCGCCCACAGCGCAGAGGACGACGTCCTCAACATCCTCGGTGAAAGCTTCAGCTGCGCCTTCTGCTTGGAGCTGCTGGATCGCCCTGTCACTGCTGGATGTGCTTTCGCGATTTGTTCCCAGTCCGATCCGTCTGCTTGGTCTGATCTCTTGCATCCCCACGGATCTGCGTTCCTCTTCACAAGGTTTCTTGTTTCTGTGCAAAATTTCCCTCCATTAGTGTAAAGTCAGAGATACTGTCAATGGTCATAAGCTGTCATAGATTCAATGGAATGCTATTTTGAGGTGCTACATACGTATTATGTAGTCATGCATTTCTTTGCCAGTTTTGACATCGTCAGTTTTGACATCGTCACCATGACTCAGGAACTATTACATAGTCTGTACAGTGATGACCTTGGCCCAACGTAATGAATGAGCTTTAGCGTGATCGATGCAGCCACAAATAAAACTGCTTTTCTTCTTTTATATTTCAACTTTGAGATCAACGATTGCACTTCACTGCTTGATGATAGCCACTGAACAAGTTTATATTGGCTGTTTATCAACCTTGCAGTCTTTTCCTATTTTGTTTTTACGTTTCTACTGTTGCGCAAACATATCTTTGCTTATAGTTCTACCAATTCTTGCTGTAATTCCATGCCAGGATTTCTAGTTGCTAATATATCTTTGCTATATGCTATATCATTTGCAATAGTGTCACCTTTGTGTTCTGGTGTTTGCTCCATGTTGCTTGGATTCTAGTACTGCTTCTTCCGGCAATGAGAAGTCCAAAATATGGATGTTGGCCTTCGTGTCGATGGTTTTTTTTTTGCAGGTTTTGAAAACCTACCTGTATAGGGGAGGTTCTGCCAAAATTTTTAACTAATAGTATTGTGTTTCTTCTTTTACAGAGTAGAGCTGTTGGAGGGTAGCCGGAGCACCTAGACGACCCTGTCGGCGCTGCGGTCTTACCTACACTGCGCTTCTCATTATTCAAATATTCAAATATTATTCGAATATTATGGTAATGTTGTAGGCCCAGGTCCAGGCTTTAGAGGCCCAGCGGGAGGCCGATCGACAGAGGATAGAGGCTATGGAGGTCCAGCGTATGGAGGAGCAGCATCGACAACAACAGCAGATGGCGGAGATTCTACGGTACATGCAATCTCTTGGGCAACATACGGGTTTAGCTGCGCCACCTTCGCTATTTGCTATTCCTCCACCTCCACCTCCACCTTCCGCGCGCGGTACTCCTGTAAGTATGAGTATGAGTGTCTAAGTTTGTTGCTAATTGCTTAGGATCAAACCATAATATTATATGTAGTCAAATGGATTTAGGATCAAACCATAATACTATATCTCTTTTGTGCAGCCTCCATCCGCCGGTTCGAATATTCCAGGTCATGGTACACCACAGTCGCAGTGGGGACCTTGGGGAGCCGGGTAGTTCTCTTTGCATGTGTTTGTTCGGTTGGTACACCACAGTCGCAGTGTCATGGTACAACACAGTCGCAGTTCTCTTACAATGCACTTGTGTTACTTATTTGGACTTGTGATGGACTTGTGGATTTATTTAGATGGACTTGTAATGAACTTGTGGATTTGTACTTATGGATTTGTTTAAATGTGACATTTATGTGATATGCATGATATTTATGTGATGGATGTGAGATTTATGTGACAAATATAAGATATCTTTGAAGAATGTGAAATATATGTGATATATTTTGTTTATCACGGGAAAATGTGAAAATTAAATAAATAGGTCGGTTCTGGTCACTTTGCCGAGTGCCGGGGAAATTACACTCGGCAAAGTGACCATTTGACCCAGTAGGATTCCCAGCTTTGCCGAGTGTCCCCCAACAGAACACTCGGCAAAGAATTTTTTAAATAAAAAAATTAATTTCTTTGCCGAGTGTCCTACCTGGAGACACTCAGCAAAGAATTTTTTAAAAAAATCCAGAATTTCTTTGCCGAGTGCCTCATGGCAGGACACTCGGCAAAGAATTTTTTAAATAAAAAAATTAATTTCTTTGCCGAGTGTCCTGACTGGGGATACTCGGCAAAGAATTTTTTTAAAAAAAATCCCGAATTTCTTTGCCGAGTGCCTCCTGGCTGGGCACTCGGCAAAGAATTTTTTAAATAAAAGAAATTAATTTCTTTGCCAAGTGTCCTGCCTGGAGACACTCGGCAAAGAATTTTTTTTAAAAAATCCCGAATTTCTTTGCCGAGTGCCTCCTTGCTGGGCACTCGGCAAAGAAATTCGGGATTTTTTTAAAAAAATTATTTGCCGAGTGCCTTTCTTGGAGACACTCGGCAAAACAACCGTTAGTTTATAACCCGTCATAACGGTAACTTTTCTTTGCCGAGTGCCTCCTAGAAGACACTCGGCAAAGCCTTTGCCGAGTGCCCGATAAAAGATACTCGGCAAAGAACCCTTTGCCGACTTAAAATTTGCCGAGGGTCCTTTGCCGAGTGCGGCACTCGCTCGGTAAAGCCTTTGCCGAGTGCCGCAGGCACTCGGCAAAGCAGCTGTCTCTTGTAGTGATGCATGGATGCATCCGATCAGTCCGGCGCCGGCCATGCTACCACACGCCAAAAAATGCCAGAGTCACCCACATGGGGAGTGACTCGGGGGGGGGGCACGGGAGGAAGTCGTTGTACTTCGCTGAAAATATTGTTAGCTGATTTGTTGTGAAAGAAAAACACCAGTGAAGCGACGATGACGCTGACATGGGCCATGATCACGTGTATTCCATGCCATGTCGTTGATTTCCGTGCCTCTTGCGAGCTCTTTCACCCCCACCAATCCTGTCCTAAACCCTCCTTTTCTTTTGTTATTATAAGGGCAAAACATATCTGCACCAAAAGATACCTCCGTATAATAGGAAAAAGTAAAAGGTAAACCTATGATCTCCAGTAATTTCTGGATTATTAAACTGTTAGCGCCGTAACATTTTAGAACCAAGTTTGTGTTAATCAGGATCTGCAAAAAAAGAATTGCTGACATGTATATTAGGAGGCGGTATGAACATTGGAGCATAGCATTGCACATCCTGCCTTCCTCTGCTTTGTATGACATCAAGTTTAACCTGCCAGGCTGCAAACTTTTCTCAGTTGGCCAATTCTTAGGTAAACAGGAACACGAAAACACACGTACAGGCATAAAAGATATATCATAATATTATGACATATATAGGACCGCAGATTCAACTTTAGAGTATAAGTCTTTACAATAATTTCAAGTTCAGAACTGAGTAAACATCATAGGTTAGGCAAATCACTGTATAATGCACACCACACAATATGTTCCACTATGCAGGCACTGCCTGATTATTTATTGAATATACAAATTAACTTGGAAACGTAACGTAGTCAAACAATAAATAGTACATATACAAGGCAAAGCTTAGCATGCATCTTCATGTACATGGATAATGATGTTCCCTTCTGTGCAGTGACGATGTCTGAAACACTGCTCCGTCTGATCGTAATGATCGTTGACCTGCCACAGCGCGCGAGGATGGAGTGGACGGATAAGAAGTGTGTTATTATTTTAGCCGTTCTGTTAGTAAAATGCTACTGTACATATTTTACATGTGCCATGCTCCTACAAATTAGTACAATACTCCTTCTGTTTTTATTTACATGCCGTATTAGGTTTATCGTAAGTTCAATATTTATAACTATAACTATTGATTGCAACAAAAATTATATAAGCTCACGACATAATTATGATTCATGTTTGTAGATTCACTATATGAAAAATATTTTCATAATATATAATCCATAAGTTGTAACACCGTAAGAATTTTTCTAAAAATAGATGATCAAAGACAATAATGTTCAACTTAGAAGTTAAAGACAAATCTAATGTGACATGTAAAAAGGGAACGTAGGGAGTACCTTGTATATTTTGGCAACATAATACTGAGGCAAGATAACAAATTATTCTTGGATCTCCTAGATCTCTTCCACCCCACTGCTTGTGCAAGCGTCATTGCCATCTTCAGAACTTTGGTTCTATATAGTTCCCTGAAAAACTCTCATCGTTCGTCCCACTGCTCCAAGCCTCACTGGTAATGGTACCTAGATAATGATAACTCTCTGCAATATCTAGGCTCTGGCAAAAACCACCCTCTCCTGGCCCCCGACTGATAGGGTAAATTTAAAATTTACATAGCGATACTCCCTGGCTTCCTCTCTCATGACGTCGATGGTGGCGTTGATGCACGGGCTGTCTTCTCGATACCATTCGTTGCAACGGAAGACGACATTATGGAGGAAGAAGAGGTGCTTAATACCCATAGGGAGCTCCATATTTGGTGGGCCACCGTAGAACTGGACTCCAGCCACGGCATAGCTCCTTCTTAGAAGGTAACCCTTGTTCTAAATAGCGCGCTATAGCGGACGCTATAGCGCTATTTAGCGTTTCTGGAAGAGAACTGCTAAGCTATGGAGATTTTAACGCTAAATGATTGTTTCCGCTATTAGCAGCTAATAGCGCGCTAATTTCGCTAAATTGGGTTAGTTTAGCGCCGCTATTTGGCCTTGGGATTCATTTTCATCGGACCAAATAACTTGGAGGCCCAAATAGCAGCGATATGCCCCTATGTGATGTATGTTATTATTGATGTATCATGAACTACGAACTTTAATGTAATATGTTAGTAACCCTTTGAAATATCTATCACTATTGGTATTTATAATGTTTTCATCTTTATTATGTGTAAAATTACATGATATTTGACATATTTTTTTGCTCAACCGCTAAATGGCTTAGCCCACTATTAGCGCGATATAGCTTTTCTTAGCTTTTTAGAGAGGCTGCCGCTAAAAGGCTTAGCACGCTATTTAAAACACTGAAGGTAACCCATGGTGCTCGGCTGTCAATAGTGAGGATAAGGAGCTTTGCGAACCCTTCGCCGCTAATGGCTATGGGCTTCCTGGGGATAGCTTCGAACCTTAGCTTGAGGTCCCGAAGGCTGGGCATCTCCCGCAGAATCTTGAGATCCTGCTCCTCTAGTTTGCAGATCCTGATGTCCAAGGTGCCAATGCTGTTGAAGTGCTCTTTGATCCACTGTGGAATGTGCATGTGCTTCGTGCCCACGATTAGTCCACCATCACCCATCAAATATGATACTTTTTCAAACGACAGCATCTCCCCTGCCAGCGATGACACTAGGTCACTATTCTTCCATGCTTTTTGGACACACTTGGACTTGGGCAATCCCTCCAGTTTTGATAGTTGGCCAGCTTCAAAGGGTAGTGTGCCGATCTCGGCATCAAGATCCTTCAGTTTCTTCAGTCCTCCGATTTCCCTTGGTATCTTCTTTATATTCGTGTCCTGTAAATGCAGTCTCTCCAAATGCTGCAGCCTCCCGATATCCCGAGGCAGCTTTGTGATTGTTTTAACATCATTCAAATAAAGAGCTTTCAAATGCCGGAGATTCCCGATTTCACGGGGTAGCTCTGTGATCCCTGTATGACTCAAACACAGAGTCTGCAACCGCTGGAGGTTGCCAATCTCGCGGGGCAGCTCTGTGATCCGTGAGCTCCCAGACATGTCCAGATTCTTCAGCTGCTGCAGTTCTCCAATGTCCCTAGGTATCCCTGAGAGCTCAGGGTTCTCACTCACGTCCAGAGTCTTCAGTTTCTTCAGTGCCCCAATGATCTCCCAGGCCTGTTCGCTGATCATTGCTCCACGGATGCGCAGAGTCTCTAAATTATGCTGCAGGTTTGCCATCTCCCTAGGCAGCTCTGTGAGCCCACTGTTCCAATTCACGTCTAGAGTCTTCAATTGCTTCAGGTCACCAATCTGAGCAGGTAATCTTGTGATCTTTGTTCCAGTCACTTTCAGAGTCTCCAAATACTGCAGCCTGGCTATCTCTGCTGGCATCTCAGTAATCCCCTCTCCACCGGACACTAGCAGGTGCCTCAGACGGAGCAGTCCACACATATCCTTGAGATGTTGATTCTCAAGACCCTTGTAGTTAACATCCAACACTCGCAGATTTTCCAAATGGTCGTAGGGGACTCTCTTGGCATTTTTAAAAATGATAAGGGACCGAATATGATGCCAATCAATTCCTGACAAGGGATCCACTGAATCACTGCTTGGCGAGTAGTCAATACATAGACGGCCAACTGGCGAGGATGGAGCACCATCAGAAGCAGTGTTTTAAATAGCGTGCTAAGCCTCTTAGCGGCAGCCTCTCTAAAAAGCTAAGAAAAGCTATATCGCGCTAATAGTGGGCTAAGCTATTTAGCGGTTGAGTAAAAAATATGTCAAATATCATGTAATTTTACACATAATAAAGATGAAAACATTATAAATACCAATAGTGATAGATATTTCAAAGGGTTACTAACATATTACATTAAAGTTCGTAGTTCATGATACATCAATAATAACATACATCACATAGGGGCATATCGCTGCTATTTGGGCCTCCAAGTTATTTGGTCCGATGAAAATGAATCCCAAGGCCAAATAGCGGCGCTAAACTAACCCAATTTAGCGAAATTAGCGCGCTATTAGCTGCTAATAGCGGAAACAATCATTTAGCGTTAAAATCTCCATAGCTTAGCAGTTCTCTTCCAGAAACGCTAAATAGCGCTATAGCATCCGCTATAGCGCGCTATTTAGAACAGGGATCAGAAGTGCAAATGATGAAATTGTCTTCTCGCAACTTCCATCTAAGGTAATCTCGCATCATGGGGTGTACTTTGTAGAAATAGCTGTCGCCACACCAGAATTCATGAATCAATCCCCTGCTGACAAGCTCACCAAAGTAAGGCCTTGTTTAGTTCCGAAAAGATTTCGGAATTCGGTACTGTAGCACTTTCGTTTGTTTGTGACAAATATTATTCAATTATGGACTAACTAGGATCAAAAGATTCGTCTCGCGATTTCCAGTTAAACTGTGTAATTAGTTTTTGTTTTCGTCTATATTTAATGCTTCATGCATGTGCCGTAAGATTCGATGTGACGGGGAATCTTGAAAACTTTTTGCTTTTTTGGGTGAACTAAACAAGGCCTAATCTTCTGCTGTCTCCTCCTTACAAATGAAACCTTCAGCGATCCATCCAATGACCAAATTGTCCCTTTTAAAACTGTGACCCTCAGGGTATATGCAGCAGTACAACAGGCAGGTCTTCAACATATGATGAGGAAGATCGTTGTAGCCAAGCTGCAAACTCTCTACCAACAGTTCGAACCCTGGAGTGTTCTGAATCCCATTTCTCATAACTTGTTCGTCAACCCTTTCTACCAGATCACGTGTCCTTACTACACACAAGCCTTGTTGTTCTTGACGCTCAAGCTCCTTTTCCAATGCTGAAACCATACAAGCCGCTGCTAACGGCATACCAGCACACATGTCCACAATACGGTGTCCTCCAGCCATGTCCAGACTAACTATCATTTCGTAAAAGTAATTACCATCATGATGATAATTAATTTTGTAGACCAAGGCATCAAAATCATCACGCCACTTTTCCGTTATAGTAGTATAACGACTCGTGGTGACAATTCTACTGCCCATATTATTATCTGGAAGAGACTTCCTGATGGTTTCCCATTCTCCATAACGCCATATGTCGTCAATTATAACCAGGTACCTGTAAAATGTTGAAAACGGACAACGACATTGTTAAATGCACCTATTAATTGACAAGGTACATAGAAATCTGTCACTTATTCACAGCACGTGTCTGCATGAATTTTTTTTTGTCGGACCCTTTTCCTAGAGATCCAATATGCAAGCGATCGCCTTTCATTTTCTATATTATGATACCATTTTCTATATTACGATACCGTTTCCAAAAATTGTCAAACATAAAAATTTATCAGTTTCAATTGGTTTCAAAACCATTTTCAATTTTCTTTTTACACTTTAATTGATAAAATGTAGAAATATCTCGAATCGACCATGTTCATTTTTTATATTATAATTCCATTTTTTATCGTATCCAACCGTTTTCATCCTTAATTACAATAGAGTGGTATCACAAACTAAACATCTATTATTATTGCAATACTTAATAAATAGTCTTATAAAATAGGATCCATGGAAACCGTGGCATAAAGGCACATCAGAAAGCAAAGTGTTGATGGCTAAAATTGACCCGGAGGCATGAGATAGTTTTTAGGCTGTATTTCTGGAATTAATATGGTCACAAAAACCTATATAAAATATTGCATAAGATTTTGGAAAAAAAAGGGGATCACCACCCAGCCGAACCGGCCTGGCTTGTCATTAATTCAGCCAGGCCGGGCCTCCCTTTCCCCTGTGCTGGCTGGGCTGCGACCTTGCTGAGCTGCCTGGCCGGCTAGGCACATAGGGTAAATTTGGCCTGTTTGGTTACCTGTTCGGCCCCCGAGGCTAAGCCTAACTTAGCCAGCCGTACGTTCAGAGCTTGGCTAAGGTCAAACACCTGATTCGGCCGTTCGAGTGAAGCCAGGCCTGAGCCAGCTCGCCGTGGCCATTCCGTCACCGTCTCGCCACCTACGAGTGACTTCTTCGGTGGCTTCATCTCCTTCTCCTTCCGTGTGCTCCCATGGTGTCGTGCATGTTCGATAGGGACGCAGCTCCGCCATATCCTTCTCTTTCTGCGTGCTCCCATGGCGTCGTGCCCGTCTGACAGGGACGCAGCTCCGCCATCTCCATCCGTAGGGCGAGCACGACACGACGATGGAGATTCGAGCCCTTCCCCACACGCAACCGCACCCACAATGGAGATTCCCTGGAGTAGCGCGGACCTCGTCTCCCTCCTCCCTGTCCTTGATTCGTGAGACCGGGCCACGAGCGCCACCGCCATGATTCACGCTCTTCTCACTTAGATCCACCCGCGGCAGATGTCTAGGAGCGTGAGGTGCTCAGCGAGCTGCTCGCCATCTCTGCCGGAGCCGGGGCCACGAAGCTCTCCACAGCCAGCGTCGCCTTCCCGAGTAAATCCTTCTTCAGCGTGCTACTGGCCACCACCGCGGCCTCTGTCACGTTGCCACCTCCACCTCGCTTAAGGTTGTCGTGGCGGGGAAGAAGGGGTACAAGTCGAAGGCACACAAGGTTCTTTCCTCCTAGCTCATCCTTGGTTGATTGGGTGCTCGTTGTGGTGCTAGTCGTGCTCATTGAGCTGCTCACCGGCGAGCCCCCACTCCCCTCCCCTCCCTCTCCCTCGACCAGCATGAAGCTCGTCCCATGCTCTGATTCACGCTGGGCATCTCCCCAGCTTGGATTTTGCAGAGATGTGACGCTCATCGTGTGCTGGACGAATTACCGCAAAAGATGGTGAAGTTACCGTGTAAAGAGGTGAGTCTACCCCAGCCAAACCAATCAACCAAACACTGCTACCTGGGGCAGATCCAAAGGGAGGGCTGGGTGGGCTGCAGTCCCCCTATGAACATGATTTGTCCATTAAATTAATACCGATTAACCTTAAATCACCAGTAATCTCTATCTTAAGCTCTAAATCTTTACTATTTAGCCCCCCTTTGATCTCATCCTAGATCCGCCCCTGGATGCTATCTAGGTTTAGATAGTGTAGACAACCCAATAACTCTATGTTGGCTTGCTGGAGTCAGGCTAAACACACCCATAGTGTGCCACCGAGCCAAGCCGATCCATCCCTTTATTTGGCCTTTGGTTCCATCCCTCTAGCTGCCCGCCGAGATAGCTTAACCTATATAACCTTTGGTTCCCCTCTTTATGTGATCTCCGTAAGTCTATACTCCCTGTGTCCCTGAAACCTTTTAACTCCGAGAATCCGTGCTAGTCAAACTTTTTTAACTTTGACCAACTTTATGAAAAAGAATATCAATATACCTATGGCATAAAATTATCTTATGAAAGAATATTCTATGATAAACCTATCGGTATTAATTTATTACTATAAATATTAGCGTTTTTTCTAGAAATTCGGTCAAAATTTAAAAACTTTGACTTAGGACAACTCTAGAAGTTGAAGGGACAGAGGGAGTAGTTTAACTTTTAACTTTTAATAGCTAGCAAATATGCTCATACATTGCAACGGGAGGAAAAAATATCAAACATTTAAGAATAACAAGGATCGAAATACATATCTCTTTACATTATTTACTCTTTGTAGTATAAAATTTCATCTAGAATTGTGCTTGAAAAGATATTTGTTAGGCTAAGCTGACTAACTAACTTCAGATTTCAGTGTATTGTTTGATTGATTGAACCATATAAGCTTAGCAAGGTTGTAACAATAAGATGCGTTTTATTTCTAATTCGAACTGTACCAACAGTTGGTGATGAAAAATATATTTCTTAAAGAAGTGACCAGAGCTTAAAGGCGCATAATAATTATATTTATTATATTCTTAATGGGGAATTACTAAATTAGAATAGAAAGTTGAAAACTGACGATTGAACTGGATGCTTTATAGATACATAATAACTGGATGTTTATTATCTATCTATCTATATCCCTAACACTAAAGAGGTAAAATTTCAGCCTCAAATTTCGTCAGGTGGTTTTTTCGTCTGCACCTTAAGTCCGACTCGTGTTCGTTCGTGACAGCTTGTAGGTACGTTGGTACCGGCCACCGCCTGCGGGCTGCCCGTCCGCTCGAGCAGGTTGCAGGAGTGCGGGCGGAACAGAAAACGCGCACCCACGGAGCGGACTGCGGCACCTGCGCGCGCAGATTCTGAGAGGCTCATGAGCGCGGGCGCGGCCGTGTCTCCGTTGACCCGGTGGATGGATGGCTACATAGTGCAGTTGCAGCTTGTACCCGAGCAAACTACTGGTCCTGTTAGGGTATATAGTTTAGGTGAAGCATCATACATGTCTAGCGATCGTATGTGTGTACTAACTGGTTTAGCTGTGTTTTGGAGTAGCTGTTTTATAGAAGACGTTCTCGTTTGTTAATTGAAATTGGATTGGAGTAGCAAAATAATTTAAAGACTTTCTAGCTAGGTTATATAAGTGCTATTCTACACCCTAGGTGCTGAGTAAAAAAAATACCGAGCAGTACTAAACAACGTTCAATTATCATTCATGACTACACCCACGACCGTGAAATACTGAAAAATACTGAAATAATAGTACGGGACGATACTAAAATTTGTTCAATACAATAGTTTGGTGTATTACTAAAGAGGCAAAATTTCAGCCCCAAAAAGTTTCGTCTGGCATCTCACTCCGTCTCCTTTTCGGTGTCGAGTTGCCATCGCCGAGGACTGGCAGTAGACGTATCCCAAGGTGGCCCGCAAGGCCACAAATCCCGGAAGCCACTGCCAGCGAGCAGGGAGAGAGGGGGCAAGGCAATGTGGCGGCCAGCGGTCGGCTGGTGGTGGAGGACGGGGTGAGCGGGGAGGTGGGGGAGGACCCCGCCCTGTGCCTCATAGCCATCGGTCGGCTCGGTCCGCCGGCGGCGGCGGCCACGGGCTGTTTGTTTGTCGGTCTTTACTACTACTCCGTAGATGAGAACATAGACGAGAGGAGGAGAGGGGCCTGCAATTTCTGGGAGAGGAGAACAGAGAGGATGCACTTGCACGGTGGACTGGGAAAAAGTACGAAGTGCTACAGGGTAAAAGTTCCTTGTGTCCAAATATACTCTTTAGGCGGAAATTTTTTTTGGTTTTGATCACTGTAGCACTTTTATTTGTATTTAATAAATATTATCTAATTATGGACTAACTAGGCTCAAAAGATTTGTCTCGTAAATTACAGACAAACTGTATAATTAGTTATTCTTTTATTTATATTTAATATTTCATACACCCGGAGAATCTTGAAAAAAAATAGGAACTAAACAAGGCTTATAGATATATATATTCTGTTCTTATAGATATATTTTATAACTACTACGTTCTTTTGTTTGTTAAATATTTATTGATATTTTTGTTTGGTTATTCATTTGAACAGAATAAATCTAAATGACTTCATTATTAGTGTTTAAAAACTAAACTAAGAATATATAATACATTTTTACAATAGAACAAAGACAATACAATTTTATATACCTATATATCATTTCAATCACTACAAGAAATGGTGCTTTACATGACGTTTAGTGGTGACATTCTCAGAAATCATCATAGAATTACACTGTCTGTGACGGTTCATTCCAGGGGTGATACAACTGTGACAGCTAGTTTAGTTTTCGTCATTGTTTTATGTCACAGAGTACTAGGACAACTTAGTTGTGAATCTGTGACGGATGACTTGGTTTGGTCACAGAATGATATCCATGTTCATGTACCAAAGTTATGTTTTTTAAAAAAAATAATGAGCTAGCAGGGAAAAAATTGCATAACTCATCGATATTTATGACTTTTTCTGTTTTTGTTGTCTATTCATTTGAGTTTGTTTGAATCATGCATTACTCACAAGTAAAAAATATTAGGAAAAACAAGAACTAAAATTATTATTATACTCTAAATCTAGTCTTGGGCTACAACTTCGGGCTATGATGCCCAATGGGCTACTAAAATTAATTCTGAATTAATGAAATCTATCTTAATTATTTCCAAAAAATAATATGTTTATCTTTTAGATCGCCATAGATAGTCTAAATCTGAAGATTTCAGAAGATATTGTATAAATAGAAATTTATAATAAGTTCGTGGATGATTCTGAATGATTGTAAGAAAGCATGAGTACAACAGTTACTCACTGAGATGACCAGGACTTAAGCATTGATACGGCCGAAGAAGAAAATGGCCTATCAACTTCTCTTGTAGATTCGACGTGAGAAAAATAACTTCTAGAAATCAAAATATTACAAAATAAACTCAAAAAATATGTGTCGTCATCGATTGGCCCACGAGGTATTAATATTTTCTTTAATGGATTAACTTAGAAAACTAACTATTGTTATATATTTTAATCTTATATATAGTATGTTGTATTTTTCAGATTATATTTGTACCGAAACCGATAGAGCCATAATTGAATCTGTCAAAAAAATTCCATCTTCACCTAGAAAGGAGGAGCTTGTGCTCACAGATGATGTTCCGGTGTCGAGAAACCACATGGAATGTTTTTTCAGCCACATGAATACTTGTCCGACGAGGTAACAGATGCAAGTCATAATACTCAATCAAACATTGGCGACTTCAATGTCCTTTTCTCTCTAATGGTTCAATGTATACAGATCATAGATGCCTATGTTAAGCTGCTGAAGGCCTAGCTAGGAGGGTTTGAAAAAGCGACAATGAGGTATGGTCTATTTGTAAATTTATTGACGCACGAAAGAAATGGATATCAGAGATTTCTTCATGCCGATATGCGACGTTGTGCTCTCCGTGACTGTGTTTGATTTCACAAATAATCCGTGTGTTTTAAATATAAAATGTTAGATATCCCGTAGCAACGCACGAGCACGCTTCCTAGTATTCTCCTATTTTCTATTTTTCTCAAGGCCTAATCCCAGAGTTCACAGGAGGTTCAATTTTAGGAGAAAAAAGTCAATGAAATCGGAAATCAAAGGCATCGATCATGTACGGGGTAACGAACAAGGACTCTAAAGACCACTACGCGTGCGTGACTCACGAGAATTTGGCGTCCAGCCAAGAAAAAACTTCGAAACGTTTTTTTAAATAGAAAAAACAGAAAACAAAGTTCAGTATTTGATGAGTAACTTGCCTAGCTAATTTCGACTTTTACCTTTTTCTATTTGGATAACAATTCTTGTTCAGATTACTCATGAACTGAGACATCTATTTGGGACTCGTAGCTATCTATCTATGTAGATATAGATGTCCAGAAATAAGACGACCAGCCGGGCGAAAATAATGGATGGACGAAAAAAGATGTCCAAAAATTATGCCTCTTTGTTAGTAAAAAATTATAGATATAGATTTAGTTGCCACAGTTGTTCTATACACATGTTAGGCTGAACTCTAGTGCTTAGTTTTTTTAAGATTACAGGTCCTTACCATTTTTATTATCACAATGGCATAAATAATAGTCATTTTAGATTGCACGGTGGCTCTCAACATGTTGCATTTGCTATGACATAATTATATCGTTAGTAGTATTGTTTTATAAAACATAAATAAACTGCTTAGAATTAAACTACCAGTATTGATTTGACATAATGTTTCAATCAAAATGCATAAAGTTATTGCGAATAACAACGTATAAGATTTATTATCGTAGTTTATATAACTTAAACTGGATGGTCAGTTTGAGCAAACATTTTTCTACGCTTGACAAGCTAGTAAAATAAATATTTATTTTAATGTATACATGTTTACTTGGTAGAACATAAGCATTGTGGTTGCTTTGGAAGACTGATATATATATTTCCAAAGTACACGCTTCTAATATAAATGTTATATTAGTGGTGGGTAATTAATTTAGATGCAAATTTATACTGTTATTTTCAATTATCTGAGGTGGATATTTTTTTAGAAAGTAAGAAAAAACTGTGCCGCAATTTATATTAGATGAAGAAAGGAAAAAGATAAATACCCATCCAGTTTTTTAATAGAAACTAGGCCCAAAAACAGTACAGCCGAGGAGAGTTTTCCTGTCATCCTACACCACTTTTGTACAGCCATCCGACAGCTATCACCACCCACAATGGAACGAAGGAGCAACTGCCGAACTAGAAAGCATAGCCATGCCTCCAAGGACGAAACGATGCTAAAAGCGCCAGCAAGGTAGCCCGCCATGGAAGGGTTTTCACATGCAACATTCCAGTATGGTAGGACGAGAGGTAGGAAAGGACGTCTCCAAGAAGGGAATGGCATCCGTGGACAGGGGCGAAGCTATATAGATGACAGTGGGTGCAGATGCACCACCCAAAATTCGTGAAAACAATAGATTTTTGTAAAATTTCATCATATATGCACCCCGTATAATATAAATCTATGCACCCACAAGGCAAGTGCACCACCCTCTAATTTGCTCTAACTTCGCCACTGTCCGTGGACGTCTTTGCCCAAGCTTTCACCCCAATCTGAAGGCAACCTCCAACATCATCGCTATCAGAGACTGAACCCTACCAAGGAGGTAGGGGGTGATGGATCAGTAGCCCTGCCCCGCCATCTCCTCTAGAGACATCATCAGCCAGGAGAAGCGCCGGAAGAAGCTGCCACTCAAATTGTCGAATCGCTGGAGGAGCAGGTCCTTGACAGTCATGGTTGAAGAAAGAAGAAAACTAGGAGAGCAGAGGGTGTAGAGCCCCGTTGCTGCCTTCATTGCCTTGCACAGCCACCTGCCGACAGGCTCGAGCAGCAGCAGGATGGAGGAGCTTGGGTGGGAGAGGACCGGCGGTGGGCTTGGTTGGGGGCACCGACGGACTGGGCTATGAGGGGGCTAGGTGGATAATTTATATACAAATTCGTTGTTTATTTTGAATTATCTTTTATGAAGGGCATCCTGGCAAAATGCATGAGAGGCCCTGTATGAAACAATAAGCGCAGGTCTAATGTCTGTCAAAACAAGAAAATAATGAGAGATATACCAATGTAATACTTATATTACAAAGTACAGTGGTATAGACCAAGGATTGTATGCTTTTGATTTCCCACAATTCATATTTTCTAAGAAGACACGGCTTGTAAGTTGGAACAATTAAACACTAGATCAATTTGTGTACGTAGATATAATGCACAAAATAGTAACGTGCGTGAAAAATAATTAATTGGAACCGCTGCGGCCACTTTGTCTCTCGAATCATAGCACATCAGCACATAATGATAAATACATAAAGTAACAGAATAGGTCCATGGTCATTATTAACAAACGATGGTTATAGTATTCTAAATTAATAAAGGTTAGATGTTTCTACTTATTATGAGTATTTTCAGATTTTTTTTCTAAATAACGCGTCTTAGGATAAATGATGTTGGAGCAAAGAAGATGTAAACATATGCTCACCTTTTGTCCTTGAGGAAGTTCGATATGGTGTCGGTGAGATGTTTCTCTGTCGTCGCTTCTTTGGTGCCAGCAAGTGGTACACCTGTATTGTCAGGTCGTAGGTCTGCTATTTGTAGGAGGATGCTGTCAAGAACCTCCGTCATGTTGCGAGTCGAAGAGACGGACACAAAAGCCCTGGCCTGGAACTTGTCTTGAATCCCTTCATAGACAAGGCGGGCAAGGGTTGTTTTACCCATCCCGGCAGCTCCAAGGATGGATGCCATTTTCAGCTGCGGTGAGCTCTCTGCCTCTTCTCCTACCAGGTGTTCGATGAGCTTCTCCCTCGAACTCATAATGTCATGCATTCCAATGAGATCCGAGATGTCCTCGCGGACATACGGATCAACGACACGAAACCACTTGCCAGGACCAGAATCAACGGTGGTTTTTGTTCTTGAAAATAAGCTCCAGTTGGTGGTCTGGGCAATGTCCATCTTCCACTTGTTGCGGCACCGCTCATACACATCAGATACCCTTCTCTTGAGATCCTGGAAAGGACTCGGCTGGATCTTGGCCTGCATGAAGCGCTTGCGGCCATTGTCGCTGCTGCGCTTGATCATACTGAGGATGATGAAGTCGTCGATGGCGTCGTTCATGTCGTCGGCGAGACGCCAAGCTTCCATCCTCAGCGCCTTGCCTGCCGCATCAAGATCCTGCCTCTCCCATATCACCCAGAGGATTGAGTGGATGGACTTGAGCTTGGATCTGATGAGCTTGATGTCCTTCCGAGTCTGACGCCGAAGCTGGTACTCACGGTCACCGTGCCGCCGCCGCAGCAAAGCGCCCAGCTTCGCTACCACGGGACCCAGGGCCCCCGTGGCTATGGTCACGGGAGCCTCTTCCATATCTCTGCTTCTGATCAGCTGGATGGCCTTGATTGTCAGGACGACGTTCAATTCGTAACTGCCGGCCGGATGGCCGGGCAAACGGCGAGAAGAAAAGAGCCTGCCGGCGGCCGGGACGACACGGTCCGGCGGCCGAGCTAGTGGATTTGCAAATGATCACTTATCTTACTGCCCGGTGACCCCTATGATAGAAAATCTCCATTGTAAGTAGTGCAAGGAGGCCGGAGATGAGACAATATAAACGTCGGTGCAAACTTAAGGTTAAGGATCTCTTCGTTAAACCGAACAAGTTATTTATTGCTTTGGTTGCAAGCTTTTCTTTCCTCTTTTCAAAAGATACCTACTTTTCCTTTCACTTTTTAGATGAGCCTTTACTTTTACTTTACTTCCTCAGCTGCTTTTTTTCCTGAAAAAAATTCCTTTTTTTAATATAAGCATGCAGTTGCCTTTAATTTCATTTTGGATACAATCTAGTATATACTATGTATCAGTATACTACTCCCTCCGTCCTATAATATATGACATAACTATTTTTTATTCATGTTGTATAATATATAGAAGACATATATGTTCTCTCACCAACATTAATACAATAGTACTAAGGCAACGGATCTAGTGCAAACTAATCTCCCATGCAAACTGTGCAAACTCTAATCTAGACCGCAGGATGTTGATCCAAGGGGCGCGGAGGGATTGAGCAATTTTGTACTTAACCGCTCGCTCTTAATCACACTTTTACGTACAAATCCCTCCTTCCACCTCTCTCATACACCTCCTTGGATCAACATCCTGCGGTCCAGATTAGAGTTTACACAGTTTGCATAGGAGATGAGTTTGCACTATATCCGTTGCTAATGCTAAGAGAGAGAATTAAATATATTTTTGGCCTTAGAATCAGAGGTGATATACTGGAACGGAGGGAGTACTAGTCTATCAATCCGTGCATTATGATGGGCTACAATCATTAAAAACGCATTATAAGTTTGGGTTTAACACCTACAAATAATTCAAAATATTTATAATCTTTGCAATAATATCTCTCTTTGTTTACTTTATTTATGACACAAACGACGAATCTTCCAGTTTAGCGGCCAATATAGACGACCATACCTATTTTAATTAGGAGTGCACAATTATGATAACAATATACCGGTTTAGCGTACTATGGTCCTGTTTGCCACAGCTCAACTTCACTAGTGAAGCTGTTCTTTACAAAATATCTTTATGAGCAACTTCCTAAATGAAGCTAAGCTATTTTGGAAAAAGTGTTTGGTAAAATAGCTTTACCAACTACTTCTTCCATAGATGGGAGAAAGAAATGAGGAAGAAAGTTACAATAAGCTACTTTTTTCAGCTTCATCCTACTCATGCTTTTGTGAGAGGAGAAGAAAAATAGCTTCATTCATAGAGCTGTTTTGGAAACAAGTGTTTGGCAAAAAAAACAGCTCACAACATTCCATTTTCATTTTTAGTGACAGTTGAGTGTATCCTATAGTGGTAGAGACGGAACAAGTCCTAGGAAGTGAAAATATACATATTTCACGCAAAAAAAAAACCTAGTGACCTGCATGCGTGACTTATACCTAGCTAGCAGGGTTTCTTGTCCTGTGATATTAAAAATGTTTTGCTATTTTTCTTCTATTTTATAATAATTATTAGCACGCCTCTAGAAATGATATTAAATCTATTAATAGACGTGACGTGTTCAGCCGTCTATATATACAAATGACCCGGCCATTAACAAATGTCACGGTGTTTCATGCAGGTAATTTTGAGGGCAACATATTGGATTTGTTAGTGGTCCATGCTACATGAGGAGGATCACCCGTTTTTCATGTAATGATGCAGAAGATGGGAGACATTGCACAATGTCAGTTTTTGTGAAGTTCGGCTGGAACTTTAGAAATCATATTGGTATTTAGTATTGTCCTTTTGGCTAAGCTCACTAGTTGAGTTGAACTCTGTTTTGTTTCCAGTGCAGGTGTTTGCTTGATAGCTTTTTTTTTATCATGATGCTCAGTTGTGTATCATTCCGGAATGGTAGAGGCTGAAACTTTGTCCCTTATCTATAAAAAAATGACAAATGTCATTTGGAGGAGTGAATTGGCGGCCATCCGACTCTAAAAATAAAAATAAATGACTACTCTGCTAAAAGATATTTTGTAGTAGTTTATTTTTACTAGCAAATATGCCCGTGCGTTGCAACGGAAGAAAAACATCAAATGACCCAAGAAAGTGATAACATAATGTTACATATCTATTTATATTTATCCTTTTTATATAATTTAAAGTCTATTAGATAGTTAATATTTACAATAATATGTAGCTTGAAGACATAATTATTTAATAATAAAAATATAAATTAGTTAAACCTTATCTCACTCTAATATTACCTCTTAATATACCTCTGTATTATATTAAAACATAAGAAGTTTGTTGCTAACATTATTTTTTATTTAGATTAGAATTGCTATGAAATATGAATCAAGCATCACATTAAATAGGTTACCATAAAAATTTTATAATACTTGGAGCAAGATAACTACAATTTTAATTTTACACTAAAAAGCATAGGCAAGCATCTCCAACAAAAAAAGTGTACTAAAATTTGTGATATTATTTGTTTATTATATGGATCTACATATGTGGAGCTGAACAAAATTTGTTTTATAATTTTTAGATTTTTTTTATGAATTACTACACATTTATGAATTTTCAGCCGATTTAAAGAATAAAAGAAAAATAAATTGGAGATTTTACATTGAAAACTCTAGAAATTTTTTTATTCTTTTTTCTCTCCACCGTATCCATTCTGGATGGGCTGATTGGGCCGACCGATGGCAGAGGCGATCCACAGGAGTGGACATAAACAGAATAGAAGATTTTGCATTAGGAACCCTAGAAAATTTTTTATTTTCTTTTTGTTCTATACAAACGTTGGACGGAGGGATTCGGCAAACCGGAGGCAGATAAACCGAAAGCAGCAGATAGGAGCAGAAAAAAATATTGGACAGACTGAAATTTTAGCTCTTTATAAATAGGTATAGATTTAGTATCATAAATATTGATAATACTCTTTATGAACTAGATTGGATCTTAAAAGTTTGAACTAGCAAGAAGAAACCTAAAATTATGTAATTTTTTGGAACGGAGTAGCAGTAAACTTACTAGGCGCCTTACATTTGCATCATTCAGTGACGGAGTGACCAGTGAACATTACACAGCGAAGGAATCCAAAGGCCGTGGGAACGAAGTAATCCTTATATGTATACGGCATCACCGAAAGTAATAAACAACAGGACAACCAAGGCACAATTACGGAAAGCTCCGTCTTATAAGTAACTTTGTTTTGCGATTCTTCGCCTGTTATTTCCTTTCCTTGAACAAATTAATACTCCATCCATCCTGTAGTAGAGTGCATTCTAGTATTCAAAATTTATCCTCAAATATAATGCATTCTAGAAGTAAAACTCAATTTTATATTAAATAGTTTTGTTCATCATTAAACACATTATCAGCTGGTTTTAGAGCTCCCTGTATGTCTTTGCTTATTTGCGAAAACCAACAATGAAGCTCCAGCTAGTCTCTCTTCTTTCAAGAGATTGTGGAGTTCAGCACGGCAATCATCAAGTCTGACCCAAACTAACCCATCAGTCTGCTCAAAGTAATTTCTCCAGTATAAGACCTGATCGTCTTCTGTCCTCCAACATCCCATATGTTCAAAGAGTATTTGTGGTACTTGATGGTCTTGATGTTGAATCCGAGGGTTGGGCTAATGACGCTGGTGTCCTCCCCGTGTTGATCTTGAAAACGATGGTTGTCTTCCCCGAGTTGTCCAGGGCCTACCATGAGGATGCGCATCTCCTTCTCCTTGCGCTTGATCTTCCGGATGATGCTGAGTAGCCCCATGATCAGATCAGTGGTGTGAGGGAAGGGGGCTGGGGCGGCCGGGACGCCGGACGCGGGACTGCGGTCTGCGGGAGCCGGTACGGCACAATCGCACAGGAGGAAGAGGACTAGAGGAGGGCCGACGGGCCAAGGGCAGGACCGCAGGAGGGCGCGGAGGCGGAGAGGTCGGCCGTCGCGGCTCGCGCGGTGGCGGTATCCGTCTCCCGTCTAACGGTTGTGGGGCTGGCTGATCTGCGCGGTCGCCCTCACCAGTCGCCGGTCGGGGCTTCTTCGGCCGGCCGGGCGGTAGTGGTGGCCTACTGGGGACGAGTCAAGCGAATTATTCGTTTCAAAAAAATCATTAAACACATTATTGATGATAAGGAAATAAAATGGAAGGAGGTACATACTTTTTTATGTTCTCTCTTAATCTATCTTAAAATTTGTAGAATACAGACACAGATCGGTGACACAAGCAACGAATAGGATGCATTCCTTTCCTTCAACGATACTTACTGTAAGATGCTTTCATTTCATTTCCTTGTTGCCACCTGATCTGATGCTTTTTCCTTGGCAAAAGAGAAAATTAAGCCAGAACGAGAATGATTTGCTGCCACCAAACAGTATAAAGATACTTATTACTTGCATTATTTCACAAGATATACTTCCCTCCCTCGCCACCCACGAGAGTAATAATATGCGTGGTAATTAATGCATTTTCACTGCAGGCCAATAATGCTTTGGAAGTTGGAACACTTGTCTGTGTGTAGTCGAAAATTCTGCTCGTATCAATGATCAGTGACCTGCCACAGTAGGAAATCTTGCCGGCTTTAAGGCCTTGTTTAGCGTATGCGTATGTTTGGGCTGAGTATTATGCGTACCTGGGAGGGGCCCATCAGCTGGCTAGACCTGGACGGCTGCCCCTCCCGCCCCACACCAGGGCCGGGCCTGCTTGGTACGTCAATCTCATATTCAGACACACACTCTCTCTCTCTCTCTATATATATATATAATTTCTTTGTACACGTACGTGTAGTTACTCTCATCTTCAATAAGTGTATGTATTCATACTTGTTTATCAGTTTGAGTATGTTTATATAAGATACTCTAGATCTTACCACGCGAAAATTTTTCAAAAAAAATTATATTTTAAATATATTACTAAAATGCCACTACTATATTATATACAATAAGTATAACCATATACTCTATGTATGTATGCATACTTAATATACATATCACTCTAGATGGTCTAGTATGATCATATACTTTGTCTATATACATTTCGACCGGTCATATACACCTTAAATCTAGAGATACATAGATGAGAGTAACTACACGCGCGTGTAAAAGAAACGCGCCCTATATAGGGAAACTCCTTTGTATATATATATATATATATATATATATATATATATATATATATATATATATATATATATATATATATATATACACTTGGTGAGATGATTGGAACAGATATATGGTTCGCTAGATTTAGAGTTCAAATAAAAATTATGAAAAATAATTCGGTTGGCTAGCTTACATATGGCTGAGTGTGTGTTTTAATACCAGACAGTTGGCTTATATATGGCTGTGTTGTTCGTTCTTTTTTGCGAGACATATAGGCTGTGTTCTGTGCTTTTTTTTTAATAATGGATAGTTCATATTCGGCTTCATCTATCCATAGATAGAATCAGGCCAATTATTACAAAGTTTCGCCTGAGGGCACAGGTTAACAACCAACCAAACGGATAACCGAAACAAAATAAGGTTTAGACTAAACATGACCAATATTTGAAACTAAAAAAATACAGAGCTGGTGTCTCTAGGTGTTGTCCTGCGGAAATCAGCTGATCCCAAAGATCATCAAGTCGCTGCAATCTTGCCCATTGTTGGAGCCAGTGTGTTTCATGAAAAGAACCTGCAAAAAAGATTTTGGTCTATATTTGTCAAAAACACATCGTTCCTTGTTATCCAAATTGCCCAACAAAGTGCAGATGCTGTAGTTAATAACAATGAGTTAAACTTTTTGGTTGCTACTTTTGACCACCTAATAAAAGGTCATTTATGTCCAGAGGGGGTGAAATTCCAAAAAGTATATGTATAGCACGCCATAGGAGTTTGGTGTAAGCGCAATCTAAAAAGAGGTGTTGTATGGATTCTGGAGAATGACAGAAACAACAATTCCTGTCACCATTCCAATTTCGTCTAAGTTATCCTTAGTTAAGATCACACCTTTCTTTAAATACCATAGGAAGACTTTTATTTTTATGGGTACTTTAATTTTCCATAAGTCTTGTGACACTCTGACTTCATTGTTAATTAACAAAGCATATATGGACTTGGCTGTAAAGCTTCCAGATGCATTCAAACCCCACACAAAGATATCCCTTTTCTCAAGTAAGTTAATATCCTGTAAAGAAGCAACTATTCTATGCCTATTTGTTAGGTTCGCGCCCACTAAGTTTTGTCAAAAATAAATATTTAGTGATGAAGAACTAAGCACTTATGCCATAAAATCTTGTTTTCTCCTTACTATATTAAATAATACAGGAAATTTATCTTTAAGGGGTTTATTTCCCAACTAGATGTCTATCCAGAATCTAGTTGCGACCCATCTTTCACTTTGGACGAGGCAAAGTCCATAAAAGACTTTTTGAAATTCATTAAACTTTTCAAAAAAATGAGAGTCTTTAGGTTTTTTAACACAGCTCCCTAAAGTCTTGTCTTTGATATATTTATTCCTTAAAAGTTCCTGTCACATGCCTTCTTTATTCAACAACTTGAAGACCCACTTACTTAGCAAGCATTTGTTTTGTATGCCTAAACCCCCTGCTCTTTGGATTGATATAATACTTCCCATTTGGCTAATCTATATTTCCATTTGTGTTGGTCACTTTGCTAATAAAAGCACCGAGTTTATCAAAAGAAGTCGGCCCCCCACCAAAAGCATTTTGTCTTTCCATCCACTAAGTCTCCTTTCGATGCTATCCTCAATTGCTTTCCAATCTTTGTTGTTTAGTTTCCTAGCATTCATGAGTAAACCAAGGTATGGAAAGGGGTATGTATTTACCAATCGCGCACCTGAATAGTTGCGAATAGGTTTTGCCACGCCTCGCACGATTTATCATGGGAGGCTGGGCCGGGCTGGGCTCCAAGAAGGCAGCGGGAGGGAGCCGACCGTATGCGTTCCTCGAGCTCCCCCCGTTAGGGGGCGCCGCCCCCCCCCCCTTCCTCTCGCCGCTGGTGCCGTTCCCGCGTGTAAGTGCCTCCTCCAACCCCCCCTCCTCCCCCATGGAGCTCCCTGGCCTCTCCTTCGCTCCAGGCCTTAGGTTTGAAGATGAGCTTCGGTCCGCCCACGGGCTCCCGATTTCCTCTTCTAATGATGACGCGTTTCTCCTTGTTGCCGCCTTTGGCCGCTGCAAGTTTATACTCACCCCTCTGTCGGTGGATCGCATCCTTCAAGCCTCCATTGGGGGAAATGCATCCTGTTTCAAGGTCTCTGCTCTTAGCGACCGGGTGTTTTGCTTCTCTGTTGCCTGCAAAGCCTCGGGTCTGCTCATTCGCAAGTTGTTGTGCTTTGAATGTGATCTCTACAAAGTCTTTTTCTTTCTTTGGGGTGGTGGAGGCCCCAATTGGCGTTTAGAATTTCGGAAGTTTCAGGCTGAGGAAGAACAAAAATGGAAGAAGGTTCCCTCCTACCATGTGGATCACAGGTCCTTTGCTGAGGTCGCCCGCCGTCATGGTCGGCCGGCGGCCCGTGCTCCGCTTCTGGGACTAATCGGGTCCCTCTTGGCCCTAAGGTTGCTGGCAGGGTATCTGTTTTTGATCGTCTTTCTCAAGATGTTAAAAGGGTCTCTGTTTTCGATCGCCTTTCTAAAGATGTTGAAAGGGTGCCCGTCTTCAGTCGGCTTCACCCTCCTCTGGTTTCTTCGTCGTCCGCTGAGCTTAGGGCTGTTCTTCCTCGTCTCCGGCGGCGGTCCTTTGCCGCAGTCTCGCCCACCCTTTGCTCCAGATGCCTTTTACCTTGGCATCTTAGGCGTGCTTGCCGTTGGCCTATCAGGTGCTCTGCATGTAGGATATCGGGCCATGTAGCTGCCTCGTGCCCCTCGTCTGCCGCCGCTTCTCGGGGACAATCCTTGGGACCGTTTAATGGCAAGGAGGCGTTGGTCGCTTGCGGTCATTGGTTCAAATCTCCCATGGCCGGCCCGTCTGCCCCCCTGTGTTTAAATCCTTCAAAGCGGCTTTTGATGCTCTGCATCCTTCTTGGGCTGGTTCCCCTCCTGGTTGGGCCGGTGCCAATTTGGCCCGTGACGTTCCGATTTCCTCCCCTCCTCTTAATGTGGAGCCGGCTGGCTGGACGCTTGCCACCTCTTCGTCTCCCTCGCCCCGGGTGGCTGCTCCTGTCCCCGAGGCAAAAAACCCCAACCTCGTGCTTCAGTACAGTTCGCCCTCGCTCAATTCTGAGGCCCCTCCTAGCTCTGTCATGGCGTTCCAGAGGATTGATCCCCGACCGTTCACCCCGCGGAACATGGTGTGGGAAGAAGTTCCCAATCGGCCGGCAATGGTTCGCGCGGTGGCGTCCAAGAAATCCGCTCCAAGCTCGGATGAGGTAGCCAAGAACGACGACCTCGCTATTGTCACCCTGGGTCCTCTGCCTGGGATCGAGCTCGACTTCGGCAATGTTGAGGAGGTGATTCGCCTTTTCTGTGCTTCTAGAAGGATTAGAATCTCTGAGGTGCAGCCTTGTTGTCTGGGTCAGGCTTATGTGCGTTTTGTTAGAGCCTTAGACAGGGATATCCTGACACAGCTTGGCCAGATTGCTTTCAATAACATCACGATTGAGTTTGTTAAGCATGATGAGGGCAGAAATGCTAGGAGGGTTCTTTTCAACTCTGAATGTTGGATCTAGTTGCTGGGGTTCCCTCCAAATTACCAAGAAGAGCAGTTTTTCCAGGACGCGATTGGGTCCTTTGGTAAGCTTCTTTTCTGGCAGCAAGAGAGGAGCAGTTTAACTCGGTCAGTTATCAGAGCTAGGGTTATTGACATCTTGTCCATCCCTCATTTTATTCTGTTCTCTGAGGCTCCTGGGTTTGAGGGGAAGTCCTGGACTGTTCAATGTGAGATCCTGCAAAATACCCTCTTAGGTGGTCAGCTGCAAGATGAGGATGATGCTCCTGATCATCCAATTGCCAATGCCCCTTTTGATTTCTTTGGGTTAGGGCAACCGGGGGCTGGACCATGGGATGATCCTAATGAACACGTGCATGAACAGCCTAATGAGGACATGCAGATTCAGCAGATTCAGGATAATGTTCAGGAAGGTGGTGAGGAGAACGACTGGGATCCATGGCCTGAACACCAGCAGCAGTTGCATCAAGTTGTTGCTCAGGACCTTAACCAGGCCCCCATCCAGCAGATGGAAATTGATCTGAACAACCCTGCCCAAGAGGGTGAAGACAACCCCCTAGAGGTGATCATCAACCCCCTCCACCCCCCTCCTGGTGTGTTTTTTGAGCTGGAGGACCTTCTGTTAGAAAATAATGTGGTTGAAGAAGCTATTGCTCAGCAGGAGCTCCCTGCTGCTGGTGTGGCAGAACAGGCTTTGCTACTTCTTGCAGATGCTGAGATGCAGTTACAGTCGCCTCTTCTGCCCGAAAATCCGATTAATGTCCTAGATGAAGAAATCCCCTTAGACCAGCTTATTGACTTCGATGCTCAGGGTGCCCCAATGAATATTGATGATGTCGTGGATGATCATTTGCTTGCTGAGGATGATCATATGCCCGCTGATAATGTTTTTTTGCAAGAACCTGAGTTTCCCATTCTTGAGGCTGAAGCTGACATTTTAGTGCTTGATGCTGTTGATCCTGAACCTGAAAATGTGCCTGCCCCCGCTGGGAATTTGATTGCCCATGCTGATCCTGCCCCTGCTGTTCCTGTGCCTGTGGAAGAGGGCAACATTAATGAAGTAGTGGGAGGAAATCAGATTCTAAATGTTGGGATGGTTCTGCTGCAGCAAGATATGGGTGACCCAGCTTGGGCAGAAAGGGAATGCATGCTGAGGAATTCTGGGGGCATAAATCTTTGGGCCAGCCCCTCCAACCCAGGTAGGCCGGGTTGCATAAACATCAACATCTCTTCTGAATGGGCTGCCTTTTTTACTCATATGTTACTTTCCCCAAGGGAATTTGACTGGGCTAGAGACTTTCTGAAATCAAAAGCAAGTAGCTGTCTGGAAAGTAGCTTGGGTAAGATTTCCCTCTCTCTTCCCGACTCTTGTCCTCTCAGCTCTGACTCTCAATGCTCAGCACCATCTGTGGCAGGCCCTTGCTTTGATGATGGGAAGCAGACCCCAAAAGGTGATGATCCTGACTCCCTTAGGAAAGTTAAAGGCAAGGGAAAGAGAACTCCAGTGCTAGAAGATGAGGTAAGAAGAAGCCCTAGGCTGAAAGCTGTTTACAATGGTTTCAAACCTGCTGTCTGCTCTGATAGAAGATGTTCCTCCTGTTCACCCCCAACATTGTCCCCTAAATCCATTCGTAACCTGGGTGTGCAGTTCTGCGGCATGGACCCCAAAGGACTTGATGAGAATGCCCTGAGAAGGGGGAAAAAGCTTCAACCTATTGCCAAGAAGAGGAAGTCTGCTGCGGAAAAAGAAAAGGAGGTCAAGGAAAAGGAAGATAAGGAAGGCAGGGAGACCAGGAAGGGCCAGGAGCCGGAAGGAGAATGCTGATTGCTCCCCTTCTGTCCCTTAGCTGCTAGGTGGTTTTGGGTGTATCTGTCTCTTTTGTTACCAACTGGGTTTGGGTAACTGGTTATCTTTCTGTTGCCCTGTGTATTTATGGATCAAAACAGTAAAAGATGCTGGAATGTCCTAACTTGGAATGTTAGGGGTATTAATGCTGCATGGAAATGGGATGCAGTTAAAAACAAAATTGTTCCATCCTGCTGTGATATCTTCTGTCTGCAGGAAACAAAAAGAGAGATCTTTGACTCTGTTTTTTTAAGAAATATTTGCCCGAGTAGCTTTGACAATTTTGAATTCATTCCCCCTCTGGGTGCCTCTGGTGGCATCCTGGTTGCCTGGAAAGGATCCTGTTTCAGTGGTACCAGAATTTTCAGTAATAATTTCTGTGTTTCAATAGAGTTTTGCTCTGTCCACAATAATGACAGCTGGGTTCTCACCTGTGTGTATGCCCCTTGCTCTCCTGATGGAAAGCTGGTGTTTCTAGAGTGGCTAAAAAATATTCAGATGCCAGACAATGTTGATTGGCTGCTACTGGGGGACTTTAACCTTATCAGAAAACCAGAGGACAGAAATAGGCCTGGGGGTAGTCTCTCTGAGATGGCTTTATTCAACGAAGCTATCAGCTCTCTTGGTATTAATGAGGTGCTTCTTCAAGGCAGGAAATTCACTTGGTCTAACATGCAGACCCCCCCTCTGATGGAGAAACTTGACTGGGTCTTCACCTCCAACAACAGATTCTTTCCTACCCCAGCACAGTCGCTAAGGCCCTGGATATGGTGCCCTCGGACCGTAATCCTTGTATTATCTCTATTTCCACTGTCATTCCAAGGAGCAGGGTCTTCAGGCTTGAAAATTTTTGGCTCTCTAGTGATGATTTCATGAATATTGTTTCCAATAATTGGACTGAATTTTCCTTGAGCTCTGACAGTGCCAGGAACATTACTGCCAAGTTTAAGCTGCTCAGGAAAAAGCTCAAAGAATGGCAAGCTGGCAAAGCTGGGCTCAAAACAGTTATTGCCAACACCAGGCTGGTCTTGCATTTTCTGGAAATTCTAAGTGAGTACAGAGACCTCAGCATTGAAGAATGGAACTTTAATGACCTTCTTAAGGCACATTTGCTAAATAAGCTTGAACAACAGAGGGTCTATTGGAAACAAAGGGGGAATATCAATTGGGTAAAGTTGGGGGATGCTGGCACTAGGTTCTTTCATGCCAATGCTACCTTGAGGCATAGAGGTAACTCTATCAGGGAGCTCCTGGACTCTAACGGAGCTGTTTTCTGTGACCATGCTGGTAAAGAAAGACTTCTCTGGGAAGACTTTAAAATCAGGCTGGGCTCTTCTGAATTCTATAGCTTCGCAGTTGATCCAAGCTTCTTCATCCAATGCAATGTTGACCTGTCTAGCCTCGAGGCTCCTTTCTCTCATGAGGAAATTGATGATGTTATCAGAAGACTTCCTAATGATAAGTCCCTGGGTCCAGACGGTTTCAATAATGAATTCTTAAAGAAGTGTTGGTCTTCTATTAGACATGACTTTTATAAACTTTGTAATGACTTTCATGAAGGCGTAATTTGCCTTAGGAGTATCAACTCCTCTTTCATTACCCTCATCCCAAAAGTGGATAATGCTATGTTGGTCAATGAGTTTAGACCAATCTCACTCCTCAACTCTTCCATGAAACTCATTACCAAGATTCTGGCAAACAGGCTTCAACAGCATATCATTGCTTTGGTCCACAGAAATCAGTATGGGTTCATTAAGACCAGGAGCATACAAGACTGTCTGGCCTGGGCATTTGAGTACTTGCACCTCTGCCACCACTCTAAAAAGGAGATTGTCATCATCAAGCTGGATTTTGAAAAAGCCTTCGATAAGATTGAGCACCAGGCTATGATCATCATCATGAGAGTCATGGGCTTTGGGCAGAAATGGTTAGACTAGATGAATGCTATTTTCTCTTCTGGTACCTCTGCTGTGTTGCTAAATGGTGTTCCTGGGAAAACCTTCCATTGCAAAAGAGGGGTCAGACAAGGGGATCCTCTTTCTCCTCTCTTGTTTGTTACTGCTGCTGATTTTCTCCAATCAATGATCAATAAGGCTCTTCAAATGGGATTACTCCGGCTGCCTATTCCTCTTATTTGTTCCAGTGATTTCCCTGTAATTCAATATGCAGATGATACTCTGATCATTATGGAGGGAGATGTGAATCAGTTGTTCTTTTTGAAATCTCTGCTTAACAGTTTCTCCATGTCAACTGGGCTCAGGGTTAACTTTAATAAGTCCATGATGGTCCCCATTAATGTGCCTGATGGAAAGCTTGATATTCTGGCTAGAACTTTTGGCTGCTCCAAAGGGAGTCTTCCTTTCACTTACCTGGGGCTTCCCCTTCACACTGAGAGGCCCAAAGCTCAGGATTATTTGCCTTTAATCAGTAAATGTGAAAGAAGACTTTCGGGCATTTCAAGTCTCCTCAGTTTGGGAAGACTGCAGATGACCAATGCAGTTTTTTCTACTCTTCCAACCTTCTTCATGTGCTCTTTAAAATTACCTAAAGGAGTCATTAAGCAGATTGATAAATTCAGGAAACATTGTCTCTGGAGAGGGTCTGCTATTAACCCTAAGAAGATGCCTAAAGCTGCTTGGAAAATGGTTTGTGCCCCAAAAATTGAAGGGGGTCTAGGTGTCATTGATATTGAGAAACAAAACAAGGCTCTTCTCCTAAAAAACCTGCACAAGTTCTTCAACAAAGCAGATGTCCCCTGGGTGGACTTGGTTTGGGAAAAACATTATAGAAACGGGAAACTGCCAAATCACAATAGGAAGGGATCCTTCTGGTGGAGAGATAACCTTAAGCTTCTTCAGGATTTCAAAAGCTTTGCCTCTCCACAGGTCCATTGTGGCGATTCTTCCCTTTTCTGGTCTGATGCTTGGCATGGGATGCCTTTTGCTTCCTCCTACCCTGAGTTTCTCTCCTTTGCTCTTGATCAGCAGATTTCAGTAAAAAAGGCCTTTAGCGTGGATGAATTCACCTCTCTGTTCCAGCTTCCCCTCTCTCAGGCTGCTTTTCTTCAGTTTCAGACGGTCCAGCAGATCCTGATTGATATTGATCTCGATGACACAAAGGATAAATGGATATATAGCTGGGGTTCTCATCTCTTTGCCTCTGCAAAAGTCTACAGAATATTCTTTGGCCACTCTGTGCTCCACCCAGTTTATGGATGGCTTTGGAAAAGTAATTGTCAGCCAAAGCATAAAGTCTTTTTTTGGCTCCTCATCAAGGATAGATTGAGCACCAGGAATATTCTTAGAAGGAGAGGAATGGATCTCGACTCCTACAGCTGTGTGTTTTGCAGCAGCCTTGCTGAGGAAACTCTAGAGCACTTATTTGTGAACTGCCCCTTTTCGATCATGTGTTGGAATATCATCAATGTGTCCATCCCAATTCAGAGTTCCTCCCCGGAGATTTTCTCCCAGATTAAGGATCAATTAGCCTCTCCTTTTGCTATGGACGCAATTATTCTTCTCTCATGGTCGATTTGGAATTTAAGGAATGAGTTGATTTTCAGCGGGACTCAGATCAGTCTTGCAAGTTGCCGCAGGTCTTTGCTAAAAGAGTTGTCTCTCTTGCAGCACAGAATGAAGCCTGCTCTTCGCCCCCAGTTTTCTCAATGGTTGAGCAGATTAGGCCTTTAGCCCGTACTGAATCTATTTTCTTTGTCTCCTTCTTTGTTTCCTGAAAAGGGAGCTTGGTGCTGTGCTGTGTCTCGCCCTCCTCCCTTTTCTTGCTTTGTACTCTTTTTTGCCTTCTTGTTTTTTATAATAAAATCCCTATAGGGGCTTCGGCCCCTCCAGTTTCGTCAAAAAAAAATAGTTGCGAATAGAACATCTCATGTTCTTTTGCTTTGCCAAAGCAAAAAATTTCACTTTTGTGAAAATTTATTTTAAGCTCCGATAGTTGTTCAAAGGTACTAAGAAATAGTTTCATACTCATAGCTTTTCAACATCGTGGCTCATCAAAATTACTATATCATCCGCGTACTGAAGGATAGACAAACCATCTCGAATTAGATTAGGAATAACTCCTTCGATCTGTCCCGCTTCCTTTGCTCTAGCAATCAGTATAGCTAACATGTCGACCACTATATTAAATAATATGGGTGACATTGGATCACCTTGTCATAATCCTTTTCTTGTCTGGAAGTAGGAACCTAATTGATCATTAACTTTAATATTAACATTATCCCCTTGTGTAATTTTTCCACCCATTCACACTATTTTTGTGAGAACCCTTTCATCCTTAGCGTTTGTTGTAGGAAAATCCATTTTACTTTGTCATATACCTTTTCAAAATCAATTTTAAAAATGACCCCATCCTTTTTGTTTGAGTGGAGTTCGTGTAATGTTTCATGAAGTATTACTGCGCCCTGCATGATGTTTCTTCCTGGCAGAAAGGTCGTCTGGGTTGGTCTAATTATCTTCTAAGCAATGGTAGATAATCTATTGGTTGCAACCTTAGTGAAGATTTTGAAAGACACATTCAACAAACAAATAGGCCTGTATTGCTGAATCACTTTCACATCCTTCTTTTTAGGTAAAACAATTATGGTTTCAAAATTAAGGCGATTCAGTGGTAGGATGCCTTGATGGAAGTCCGTGAACAGAGTCATCAGGTCATCTTTTATTGAAAACCATCCGGTCCAAGTGCCTTATTATTTTCCATTTAGAAGATCGCAGCCCTAACCTCCTTAAGAGAAGCTATATGTTAGGTACTCATTTTCCAGCTGAGAGACCTAAGGAATGTCATCAGTTTGTGTCTCGTCCAACATGATATTGGAGTCAGGTGATGGCCCAAACAGGTTTTTAATTCTGGGTTAGTACTGTCACCCATTAACTGGAATCAATCTGGAAGCTTGGAAGACTGGTTCCTTGATGTGGCGGTGGCTAGTGCAACACTGCAAGCAAGACCCTAGATAAAATCTGTGATCATGCTGATAATCTGGGAGATCTAGATCGAGAGAAAGAAACAATGGCGTGTTTAGAAAATAGTGCATGACTATCAAGCAAGTGGGAATACAAGATGATGCATGGTTGTGGAGCTCCACAGGCAACATGGGAAAGCTGAACCCCATGCAAAAATACGTGTTGCCGCAGCTTGCGCCACTTATAGGGCTTTGTAATTATGCTGTTCTCTTATAAATGAATGTTGATAACTTGGATCTTTCAAAAAAATAAAAAAACTTGTAATGTCATATTTGTGGTGATCAAAATGACAGCAAAGTGGTATCGGCTCCTCCACTTGTCACCGAGGCTACGTAGTGCAGAGACCACCTCCTCGTTGGCCTCATCGGCCCTCTTGTTTGTTGGATAGGAAGGCTGCTGCCGAGAGCCCGAGACCTCCTCGTTGGTTATCTCATTCTCCTCTCACAAGACCATGACGTTGATGGATGGAAGCGAACGCAAACGCAACGCAACACAGGCAGCAGCGGAGGGCGCTGATCGCCTAGCTTCCCCTCTCGGCTACCCCTACCTATGGTGCTAGGCTGGGAATCCTCGTAAGTCAATCTGCTCCCCTCCATGGCTCTCCTGGGCTTTCCTTTGCGGCTGGTCGCAGGATCGAGGATGAACTCCAGGCTTCCCAGGGCCTCCCAGGGCCTCCCAATGTCTCTCACTGCAAATTATCCTTTCCTCTTGGTAGTGGCATTTGGTCGCTGCAAATTCAAGCTCACTCTGACTTCGGTTGGACAGATTCTTCAGGCCACGATTGGTGGTTCTGCTCAGCTGTTCAATGTTTCCCAGCTTATTGACCGGGTTTTTAAATTTATGGTCGCCTCCAAGGAGGTTGGCCTTTTCATCCATAATCTTGATTCCTGTGAATGTTTGATCTTTATAAACTCTCCTTTCACCTCTGGGGAGGAGGTGGACCTAACTAGAAATTTGAGTTTAAAACTTTTTTGGAGGAGGAAAGAAACTCTTGGCAACCAGTATCTTCCTCCCATTCTTCAGCCTGTTCTTTTGCTGATGTGGTTAGACAATCCTCGCTTAATGCGGACTCTCGCGCTCGTGAATCTCTCACGGGAGCTAATGCTGTTCCTGTCAGGGGCGAATGCCACTCCGATCACCAGAGCGCCTACTAGAATTTCGGTCCACCAGCAGATCACCTTTCCAAAAATCGATACCTCCATCAGATTTGGAAAACATGGGCGTCCATCTCAGGAAGGGACTTGTAGAAAGGAGAATCAATTTTTTCCTAGACAGAATACAGAGAAGTCATTCCTTCGTCCTCAGAGCTGGCTCTGGTTCTGGTAGTAGTTTGGCGAGTGGAGCAGGCTCGTCTTCCCACGGTGATTTTTGTCGCCGCCGGTGAGCTCTGCTCCATGGTCATTGGAGCTTGGGGTGTGTCCCCGACCGATGTTTCCTCGGCGTTGCCTTCATCTCGTCCAAAGGCGAGTGTCTACTGCGGTTCTTCTCAAAGCCATGTGGCGATGGAGCTCCTTTCGACCTCGGGTTTGTGGCCATGGCTTCCGGTGGTCGTCGGCGGTGGCCGGTGGCTTCTTCCGGATGCTTCGAGGCGTGGAGGTCCTATGGGCTTATGTGTAATTTTCTTTTTTGTTAAGGTCCTCTATGCTGTTATGGTGGTAGAGCTGTACTCTGTATCCTGCTCCACCGTATTTGTACTTCTACATGTACGTGTACTGTTTCCTTAACTTAATACAGATATGGTTGATAAAAAAAAGTCCGGCACGGTGGTGCCATGGTTGCTCCTCAACTCCGGCGAGAAAATGTCACCAATCAATTTGCCCCCTGCCCGAGATGCCTCCACCCTAGACATGCAAGGCATGCGTGCTGTTGGCCTATCAGGTGTCACGCGTGCCACATCTCGAGGCATGTTTCCGCCTCGTGCCCTGAGGCCATCTTCAAAGCGCGCCAAGCTGCCGACAAGGCTAAAGACAGGCGGCGCCTGTCCCATTTGGCAATTGGTTTCGGGGTTCAAAGGAATTGGGTCCATCAATGCCACCGGTTTGTGGATCTTTTGGCGAAGCAACTCTGGCCCTATAACCTCCTTGGGCTGCTTTGAAAATTGGTCCACCATTAACTATTCCCTGGGCCATCCCTTTGGTTTCTAGGCCTGGACTAGATCTCAATAGTACACCACCTCCGGAGCCTTCGGCTTGAACGCTGGCTGTCACTTTGCCTTCCTCCGCCACCCACCCTCTTTACGAAACTGCACTAGAAAACCCCAGCTCTAAGCTACAGTGTAATCCCCGGTCACCCTCGGGAATTCCACCAGCACCTGCTCCTGAGATGGCATACCAGAGAGCTGATCCTAGGCCGTTCGTACCATTGACGATGGTCTGGCAAGATGTGGTAAACCTGCCAACAATGACGCGGGTGGTGGCCTCAAGAAGAAGAGCACCAAGAAATGAAGACCTTGCGATCGTCATCATCAATCCTATTCTAGGTAATGTTCTGGATTTTGTAGTTGACGAGATTCTCAGTATAGAAATCCTTCGCACAAAGGGAAACGAAGGTCTAGAGTGCTCCGCAGTGTGCCACTGTAGTTTACCGGTTGCACATTCACTGTCGGACCGACATTGGGTAAAACCGCGGGTTGGACCGTCGGTTGCGGTGGAGGTTGCATGCTTTGGATCTCTGCTTGCAAGATCGAAAGCTGCTGCCTGATCTCGCTCGCTTGCGCTGCTGCCAGCGCTGCCTCTTGGCTGGCCGCGTAAACTGCCGCGATCCGGTCTCGTTCTTGCTGAAGGTTCTATAGTTGTGCTTGCAGCAGTTGAAGCTCCTGAGCGGTCGTGGGTTCTGCTGGCTCCGCAACGGGAGGGCCTTGATCAGCCTCCAGCTGCACATCTTCAGGACCCTCCTGTTCCGCGGTTGCGTATGCGCTCCGCACGGCCCACCTCGGTCTTCCTCTCCTGGAGGACTCAGCTTATGGTCTTGTGGGACCAGATCTCTTTCCAGCCATCGTGGGTGATCCTTCGCGCCCCACAGTGAGCGCCAATGTTCGGACAATGCGCACTGCACTTTCCATCGACACGGTGTACTGAGAGCCTTCTCGCACGTTGCAGTGAGAGACTCAATCAATAATGAACAGTGAGCTGAACAGTAGGTGGAAACAGTAAATGCTCTCTCTTTTAGTGGTGGTTTCATTCCGTTTATATAGGGCTTGGGAACCAACCTAATTAGATTATTACAAAAATGCCCCGTGACGGTGGGGGAATATCCCGGCATATTCCTAAGTTACAGCCTACTGACCGTGAGCTATTTATGTAATTTCACACTACGAGCTCCTCGCGCGCTCCTGGTCAAGGGCTTCAGCTTGCTGAACGCTTGAATCCTTCGTTCGGCCGCCGAACCTTCGACGCTTCTACGACAAAGGTTCCTTGGCCTAGCAACGCCGGAGATTCCCTGGCGCAGGTGCACCGAAGGCCCGCTGCATCCTCTGCCCTTCCTCCGGCCATCCTTCGTCTTGGGAGGTTCGAAGGTTCCTTCCTTCTCCGCTCACGACCTCCGCTGTCGTCTTAGTCCCTGCATTTCCTCAATACCACAAGAGATGCGTTAACATTAGTTTCGCTCAGAACCTCCGCACAGCTTTGTACGAAGGATCCTCGGAGGAGATCCTTAGGAGCAACTAGGGGGAAGGAAGCACTCAGCCCCCAACAGGAATTATTACTTTATTACCAAAAATCAAGGAAGCATCTAGAATTCAACACTTCAGGCTTATCTGTTTATTGAATTGCTTATACAAAATGTTTCCAGCAGAATCAGTTGCTGATAGGTTGATTCACAAAACTCAAACATCCTTTATAGAAAATAGAAACATTATGACTGGAATCATGTGCATGCATGAAAACAAAGTTGGACTTCAAAAAAGCCTACGATAAAGTGAGTTCGAAATTATTATTTGAATGCGTGGAGAACAAGCCCGTACCTAGATTTTTGTGGCCCCAGAGCAAAACATAAAATAGGGCCTCTATATCTAGACAAAATAAAATAGGTGAATTAGGTTTCATTATCTAAGGTTATAATTTTCAATAATAAGAACTATAATAAGTATTTCAGGTTTTTATGTTTGTCAGCTTAGTTGATCATGTCTGTGTATGTGTCCGCACTTTTTTTATTGTCATAATCCACAGCTTCGCCACAATATTTGTATCACCTCGATCGATATTGTTTGTTAATCTCTACTATAATTGAAATCTTCTCCAGACAAATTCCACCTGCAAGATCAACGACTCACAGCACATGTCCTATAGATTTGACAGCCCAGATTAGAAGTATGATCACGACCTTACACACCCTCAGCCTCCTTCCCCCTCACGCCGCTCGTGGACGCCCCTCACGCGAAAATGATTTGTTTTCCCTGTTCTGTTTTGTGTGCGCTTCCTCTTCCTGTCGTGAGTGGCGAGGAAACTCCAGAGGTGCGCGACTAGGGTTTCATTGCTGGCGCAGATTCTCCAAGCCTTCCCTCTCTCTCTCCCTCACGAGCTTCTCCTAGGTTGGCCATCGCAGGCCCTAGGATGCCCGCTTGCCAGTCACGTTGTTGCGAGGAGCTCAGGCCACTAGACCATGAGACGTCGGGGCACGAGCAGGCGAGGACAGAGCCCAGCCACGCCATTGCGACAGAGCTCGGGCCTGGTTACACTGGGCAAGGATGCGGCAAGGCTAGCGCCGCTGCTAGGCGAGGATGCGGCAAGGCTGGCGCCGCTGCTAGGCGAGGCCGCGTGGGGCACCACCTGCTGGCCCTCCTCCGCACGCTAATGTCGCCATCTGCTGCAGTGGAAGCTGCTCTTGCCGCTTTTGATGACAGAATATGAGTCAATCGGTCATACGTGCTCTTATGCCATTTGCTGCACTTTTTTTTAGATTGATTTTGATATACTTGAGCTCGTTGGCTGTAGAAATTGGATCCTCCTGTTCAGACGACCTGATGGAACGACTGTGTACAAGAACATGGCTCTTAGGAAACTCATGTGAAACTTTTGAAGCTTATATTTGTATTCTTTTGAACCAAATTATGTTTTTCTTATGATTTTTGCTATTTTTGTGTGACAAACTTTGGTAGAAATTTTGACTGACGGAAAGGTTATGTCGAAATCAGGAAGTCTGTTTTGGCCTTAGATTGCAGACTTGCAGGAATAGCATGCCAAAATGGAATCCATAACAAATAGATGGTTTCATTGGTTCTATATTTTGATCATAAGAAACCAGATATGCAACTGAGATGGGATAAATTATGTTCTGCAAAAATTGTACTAAATAAGCATTTGCCAACTTATTACATAAGTAATTCTGCAATGGGTTATCACACAAGTTGTTACTGAAACATCTAAGGTAAAGTTGAAGCCTGTGTCTTTGGATAAAACATTCATAACAGAATACTCTGTTCTAATTTTGGGATATAAATTAGTGAACCTTTTCAAACACATGTGTTTCTCTATTCAAGAAATTGGACTTTAGAACCATATATAGCTTGGAGAATTTATAGTTTTCTATATTTTTAGATTAGTGAAGCAGAAAGGCTTAGCATTAATGAGAGGAGAGTCTTCAGGCATGCCTTTCATTGCTTCCCTGTCTTTCCTAGATTGGTCCGCTTGGGGTGTAGTTGATTTATCTATGGACATAAAATTAATCTAATCTGTCAGTTTTCTATTCATCCATTTTGATTCTGATTTCTTGACCTGGTGGCTATAGTTAATTAATTGCTGCTTTTGGAGAAAGAAAATGCTTGGATGGATGGAGCCTGATTGGAGAACCTGGAGTTCCAATAAAAGGTACGAGAGAAATTAATTTGTTAGAAACTGCGAGACGTAATATTACATGTGGGAGATATAACATTGCAGATTTAGTTTGTTAGAAACTGCAAGCACTATGCAAAGATGTATTTAAATAAAATGTATTTAACTTTGTTTTTTAACCATTCCTGTGTGAAAAGCATTCTGAAACTTCCTTGGAGCCTACAAACTTAGGAACGACCAATTAGTTCTAAGGGAAGGTCTAAACTATAAGAAGCACTTTGCATTTTTAATGTACCTTGATACAATTTGGGTAAAATATTGTGAGTCTAATAATTCATTTATGTTACTCAAATTTTAAAATTCCGGAGAACTAAGAAAGCAAGGGAAAATTATATATGATTCTAATTAAATGAATGTTTATGTAGACTTTTATGTAAGTTCTATCGAGCCATAATTTTTATTTTCATGTGCACAATCTTTTTTCATAGAGATTAATCAGACATAGATATCTTTGGTAGCATTTTTTTTAAAATAAATTCATTGTGATCTCAGCTTCTTAATTTCTTAATCTAACATAGTGTTGTTTTCCCTCTCTTTTTTTTGACTAATTCTTTTATCTGAAACATGCAGATACAAACCTTCAAGCGGCATCTCTAGGTGAGTTCTTCCTCCGCTCTGTGTGACACATTGTTTGCTTATGTGCCCGTCATTTCTTTAGATTAGAAAATTGCTATGAGCTACTCATCTGTGAGTAGTATTCACTTAGATGAGAAATTTTTTGTTTTCTTGTGTGCAGTCAGTCAAATGGGATAACAAGCAGAGGTTAGTCTGTTGGAGGATGATGTAAAACTGTTGATCCGCAAACCAGGGTCACATAGTAACAGTATGTTCTCTGCCTGCAATTGACTCATGTTCACTTTTTCTTTTTAACTCTGCGTAAGATGAGAATGCTTTCTGTAGTATATTACAGCTTGCATTCCTATAATTTTAAGAGATGTAATATTCTTCCAAACGGGAAGGCCTTCAATATTTAGAGGTCAGAGTTAAGACTATGTCTATGATAGTTTGCTAAGTATTTATTTGTTCAACTACTTTATGTAATATTCTTCCAAACTAGAAGACTTTCAGTATTGCGATGCAGGGATTTTTTGGTTTATTCAAAAACTGAGTTAGGGATATCTCGTGGTTGCAAGAACCTGCAAAGAGATATTATTCGTTATAAGTTTTTCTGCTAACAATATGAGAACAACAAGGCAAGATAAATAGATGTTCACAAACTAAGTTAGGCAAGATAAATATGTCATGTTTGTGGTGTTGACTGCGATGCAGGGAATTTTTGGTTTATTCAAAAACTGAGTTAGGGATATCTCGCCCGGTGAAATTCAGGTTAGTCAATTCGATTAGGTTATGCCTTGCAGGGAATTTGAGACTCTTCAGGGTGTTGATTGATGACGCCTATTGTGCTGCTCGGAGATTTGAAGATGGAACTGCATGCAGTGTTTAGGAAAATGTGGGAATCGCTGGGAGATTTGAATTAAGATGCAACTGCAGTGTTTAGAAAACTGGGGATTTGAAGATGAAATTGCACAGTTGACGTTTATATTTATCACATCAAAACGTAAATTATATTCTAATTGTTTATTCATTTAGTTTCCCTCCTAGACCAAGTAACATGTTCATGTTTCCACAATGCTAAGGCCAAAAGACTTCGTTTTCTACTTGACATTAAAATAATAATTTGTATTAAATTTAACGTTATGTTTTCTGCTAATGCCAAAAGGCTTGTCGTTTTATTCTCTGTATTAATTTGATATCTAAATGGAGCTAAGACAAACCGGTTACTTGCTATGCCGATTTTTCTGAGTTGATTAACTTGGTTCTTTCATGCTACTTCTTCTACTATTAATTAGTGCAATGTTGCCGAGTTAAAAGCTTACTGCCTTATCGTTTATTTTTTATCACAAGGAGGGTATTTTTCTTAATATAATTTTTAGTAATAATTAGTCCTTGTATGAAAGTATGTTTTGGTTGTTTTTATATACATCTCTGAAATGAAGCCGTAGCGTTAGCACGGGCACTATACTAGTATTAATAGGAACAATCAAATCTCTCTATAAGTAATGGGTAAATACTTACACAGATTCTTGTGAGCTGTGTCAAGAAACTAAATAAGCAACTAACACTTTGGCTAACTGAGCTTAAAGTAACTAGACTTAATGACTAAATGCTGATTAGGGGCTCTTAATTTTGGGGGCCTGGGTGTGGTTGTGCCACTTGCGCTGCTCAATATACAGGCCAGAAGAGAGGTGTTCATAGCAAATGGCCTGGAGAAGAGAGGTGTTCATAGCAAATGGTGTATCCGGATAAAGCAAGTGGTTTTGGGAGGCACGGTTAGAGTTGCCTGGAAATTTAAAACGAATCCTCTTGGGATGCTTCTTGGCTTCCTTTTCCATGACATCCATCGTGGCGCTGATACACGGGCTGTCTCCTCGATACCATCTGTTGCTGAGGAAGCTGACTTCTTCTAGGCGCACGAGGTGATTGATGCCCATAAAGTGGTCCGCATTTGGTGGACCACCATAGAACTGGAACTCGAACGTAAGGTTCTGCAGGCTCGGCATAGCTCCTTCCTTGAAGGTAATCCGTGGTACTCGGCTGTCTATAGTGAGGGAAGAGAGCTTTGCAAACCCTCGACCGCTAATGGCAACCGGCTTCTTCGGGACACCTTCGAACCTTAGCGTCAGTTTCCAAAGGTCCGGCATCTCCCGGAGAATCTTGAGATCCGGCTCCTCTAGTGTGCAGATCCTGATGTCCAAGGAAGTAATATTGTTGAAGTGCTCTTTGATCCAATGCGGGATGTGCATATGCTTCGTGCTGACGACTAATCCACCACCATAAAATAAATGTGTTGTTTGAAACGACAGGATCTCCCCTGCCAGCAATGACATCAGGACACTATTCTTCCATGCTCTGTGGACGCAATTGGGCAATCCCTCCAGTTTTGATAGCTGCCCAGCTTCAAAGGGTAGTGTGCCGAATACCCTATTTAGACTCTTCAGTTTCTTCAGTCCCCAGATTTCTCTTGGTATGTTCCTCACATCCACCTCGTGCAGATGTAGTCTCTCCAAATGCTGCAGCTTCGCGATGTCCCGAGGCAGCTTTGTGATTGTTCTAACAGAATTCAAATAAAGAGCCTGCAAATGCTGGAGATTCCCGATCTCACGGGGCACCTCTTTGATCCGTGTGCTACTCAGGTTCAGCGTCTCCAAATGCAGCAGTTTCCCAATCTCCTTGGGCAGCTCTGTGATCCCAAGGTTGTCACTCACGTCTAGATTCTTCAGCATCTGCAGTTTCCCAATCTCCTTGGGCAGCTCTGTGATCCGTGTCGAAGTCACGTTAAGATTCTTCAACTGCTGCAGTTCCCCAATGTCCCTAGGTATCCCTGAGAGCTCAGGATTCTGACTCGCATCTAGAGTCTTCAGTTTCTTCAGTGTCCCGATGATCTCCCAGGCCTGCTCTCTGATGTTTGACCCACGGATGAGCAGAGTCTCTAGATGCTGCAGGCTCCCCATCTCCCTAGGTAGCTCTGCTAGCCCTATGTTCGAACTCATGTTCAGAGTCTTCAATTGCTTGAGGCCAGCGATCTCAGCAGGTAATCTTTTGATCTTTGTTGAAGTCATTTCCAAAGTCTCCAAATACTGCAGCCTTGCTATCTCTGTTGGGATCTCAGTAATTCCCCCCCGACCATGAAAGTCTTCCATAACTGTAATCACCACCTCCGACCTGCCTAACACTAGCAGGTGCCTCAGACGGAGCAGTCCACACATATCCTTGAGATGTTGATTCTCAAGAGCATACTCATTAAAACCATGATACTGATTGCACTGAACATCCAACACTCGCAGGTTTTGCAATTGCTTGTAGGGGACCCTCTTGGCATCTTGAAGAACGACTAGGGACTGGATATGATGCCAATCAATTCCTGACAAGGGATCCTCCGCTGCATCACTTCTTGGCCAGTTGTCAATGCATAGCCGACCAATTGGAGACGATGGAATGCCATCAGAACTGCAGGTGATGAAATTGTCTTCTCGCAACCTCCGTCTAAGGTAATTTCGGATAATGCGGTGCATTTGGTACTGCTGGTCTCTAATCCATCCCCTGGAGATAAGGTCATCAAAGTAATCTTCTGCTGCCTCCTCCTTACAAACGAAACCTTGAACGATCCATCGCCTGACCAAGTCACCCCTTTTAAAAACGTGACCCTCAGGGTATATGCTGCAGTACAACAAGCAAGTCTTCAACATATGATGAGGAAGATGGTTGTAGCCAAGCTCCAAGCTGTCTACCAATGCCTCAAACCCTGGAGTATTGTGAATCCCATTTTGCTTGACTTGTTCCTTGATCCTGTCTTGCAGACCCAGTGTGCTTAGTACACACAGCCCTTCTTGTTCTTCCTGACGCTCTCGCTCCTTTGACAATGCTGAAATCATACAAGACACTGCTAACGGGATACCACGACACATGTTCACGATATCATGGTCACAGTCAAAACCTTCTCCAATCATGTCAGCATTCATGCGAATCAATTTATGAGTAGTAGGGTCTGCTGGTCCATACATCTGCCAAGAATGATGACGATCAAGTTCGTAGACCAAGGCACCAAAATCATCATGCCACTTCTCGGTTACAGACTTGACACGACTCGTCATGACAATTCTACTGCCCAGATTATTGTCTGGAAGAGATTTCTTGATGGTTTCCCATTCTCCATAATGCCAGATGTCATCAACTATAACCAGGTACCTGTACAAGTTGAAAACAATAGTATTAGTGTTAAATTCTCTACGTGCATGGCAGACCGTCCATCAGAGGTCCACTGTGTGCGTCTTGTATTGATCGCTGCCTCTACCTCAGTTCCCAATTAAGCACTTTGCAGTACACACTATATATATGGCGTCACTTATATGTAGTACTCCGTCCACGAAAGAATCAATTCCTAAAATCCATGTCAGTCAAGCTTTTTTAAGTTTGACTAATATTATAGAAAAAATTAACATCTATGATATAAAATGCGCATCATATGAAAATATATTCTATAATGAATCTACTGATATTAATTTGATATTATAAATCTTAGTATTTTTTCTAAAAATTTGGTCAAAGTTTAAAATGTTTGACTTAGGACAACTCTAGAAATTGATTCTTTCGTGTACGGAGGGAGTATGTAATAGGGTTCACAGAAACCAGCCACTGCTAAGGCCATCCTCAGCGAGAGTTTCATGACCCAGTTTCCAACACATCTATATTTTAGAAACAATGCATAGGAGTTTCATGGGGATAAAACTCTCTCTACTTCCACTAAACTCTTATCATTTCTTTCTTCATTAATATAGCGTCACATCAGCATACTTAATGTGCATGAAACTCTAATAAAACTTACAAACTGGCCTAATGCTCTGGCGGTACTCCATTACTATAATATGAATTCACGTACACAACAGAGGTGGGTGAGAAGAACATAATAGGGGTGGGTGGGCACGACATCTTAACATGTAATTTTACTTTCAGCTAGTTTCTTTTATATATTAATTGCCCTATAAATATAATTGGTTTTTGTAAACATATATAGACATACTACTCTATGTTTATTTTCTCATGATAGTAGATGTTGCTAATTTAGTAGTAAACACAATGGGATATTTTACTTTGTTCTTAATAGCAAACATACAAGTGTTGCAATGGGATACATAACTTGTTGTTGGTCACATGGACGATTGTGGTTTAAGATTTATCGATGATCATGCCACATGTTTCAATTCATCCTTTGATTCAAACTTTGTACTTTGTCTAGACATATATTGATCTAACTAGTATGGGTGCTAGAAGTTTAGAGATTATCAATGATTGTCTCATGCATTCCAAATCTTTTTGGGATTGGACTCCACATATGATCAAACACTAAGGTCTAACTTGTACAAGCATCGGAGCAACTGTCAGACCGCATGAAAACACTCTAAATTCTAATTCGTTTTGGAACTCGACATAGCACCGTGCTAGGACATGCCACTTGTATCGGCTCAGGAGGGACTAGCTAGGTTCATTAGATCCTCATTTGAACTTGTGTGCGATGTCAGATTTAAAAACCTTATCCCTTTAATATGAGGTACTAATAATATAATAGTAGAGTGTGTAATTAATTTAAATGCAAATTGAATTGATTACTTGGATTATTATTATGATTTACAGTGGCAGAGGTGGGTAATTTAGAAGCAAATTCTAGGTTACTTCATTAACTTTTATGATGGTATATAGGTTTGAAATTTATATGCAGCTTTACAGGTTTAGTTGATATTGTTTCATAATATATTACATATGTGAGTAGTTTAGATACATATTTATTTACGAGTTACTTATGTTATTTTTTCATAATGGAAAAATCTGGATTATTTTTAACCTTTCAAAAGAATTTGGATATATATTACATATGTGAATAATTTAGATACAGATTTATATTTAGTTTAGGAGTTACTTAATGTTATTTTTTCATCATAATGGAAAAACTTGATTATTTTTAGTTTAACCTTTCTAAAGAATTTGGATATGTAACGCCCTGCATCCAATTCCAATCCAAAATCCAGAAATTGCTTATATGGCTCAACTTCACATGTCCTGCACTTTCATCATCACTTCACTTCGTGTAAAAGGATTAACTAAGAGGTGCTACGTTTGGAATAACAAGGCTTATAAGGTGACCCTCACCCTCCTAAATTTTCAAGGTGGTACTAAATCCACCAACCACCACCACACGTGAGCTATTTGGGCCACATGGGCCAAGTTTATCACAACTACAGGCTACTAATGGGCTGGGGTGTTACAAGCTATTTTTTAGAAACCTTAAAAATATTTAGTGGCTATATTGATCAAAGTCTACTAAATTGATTACTGAATGCTTCTAATTTTGCTGATTGTTTATACTATTTCTTTCTTTTTTTCTACAGTGTCTTGTGAAATTGACACAGTGGCCGTGTTGGGCCTTCAATTAATTATAGCAACATATTATTACATAGCTAATATATGAAATGTAGATACTGGAGTGAAGATGCGAACATATATGCTCACCTTTTATCCTTAAGGAAACTCGATATGATGTCGATGGGATGTTTATTCTTGGTCGATGCTTTGGTGCCAGCAAGAAGTACAACATCGTCAGTACTATCAGCTGTCACCTGTTGCAGAATGGCAGCCAGAACCCCCATCATGCTATGACTTGAATTCACCGACACAAAAGCCCGAGCCTGGAACCGATGTTGAATGGCTTCATACACAAGACGGGCAAGGGTCGTTTTACCCATCCCGACACCTCCAACGATGCATGCCATCTTGAGCTGCCGTACTGTGCTCTCGTCTTCCCCTACCAGCAGGTGTTTGACGAGGGTATACCTCGGTTCTTCCATCTCCACAAGCTTTGAGATGTCGACCTTGTGGACGACATAGGGATCAACGACTCGAGCGGGCCACTTATTGGCAGGACCAGAGTCGACGGTGGATTTTGTTCTTGAAAATGAGCTGCAGAAGAAGGTGGTGGTGTGGGAAGAAGTCTCCGTCTTCCACTTGTTGCGGCACCGCTGGTACACATCAACTGCCTTCCTCTTGAGATCCTGGAAAGGACGGCTCGGATGGTTGTTCTTGGCCTCCATGAAACGCTTGCCGTCGTTGCTGCGACCCATAGTGAGGATGAAGTCGTCGATGGCGTCGTTCATGTCGTCGGCGAGACGCCACGCTTCCATCCTCAGCGCCTTGCCTGCCGCATCATGATCGGCCTGCCTCTCCCATACCACCCAAAGGATTGAGTGGACGGACTTGAGCTTGGATCCGATGAGCTTCACGTCCTTCCGAGTCCGCCGCCGAAGCTGGTACTCACCGCGGCGGCGAACCAAAGCGCTCAGCTTCGCTACGACGGGCCCCAGAGCCCCCGTGGCTGCGGTCACCGGAGCCTCCTCCATGCCTCCGGCGACCGGCGAAGAACACAAATCCCGCCGGGCGGCCGGGTTTTGTTAGGTGTGTCTGATGAGTGGGTGATAGTGGAGGTGGGGGTGGATTTCCAAATAAACACTTCCGGCCGGTGACGACGCCGTCTCGTCTCCTTCAATATATATAATGTTGCACAACTAATTAATCTGAGATTACAAAGGACGACGTGGGGGTTAAGTGGCTAACGTCGCTTCTTAAAACGCACATGATTTCTTTGTTCTGGTCAAACCGAACCGAACCCAAATGTTGTTGCTTTGATTCAAAAAAATGCACTTACGATTTATTTTTGACAGGGAAGATTTTACTTTACTTTCTTAAACCGTCTTAAGGAGGAGTTTAATAGCTTTATAAATCCCAAATGTATAGTTTTATTCTTTTTTATTATAAATATTTAATTTTATGGTTCATGTAGCATCGTCGAGAACCGACCCAAGAGAGTTTTATCCTCGTAAAACTCATTTATCTTATTAGAGACATTATCATGTCATTAAAAATACTTATGTGACAACTTATTAAATATAGATGAAACTCTTATTGAGACTGATCTTATGTCCTATATTCATATTTTTTTTCCTATTTGCTTCATGTGTGTTTGACATGTTTAGTTCAAACTATCTACTGCATTCGCATTCTAATTTCTAACACAATACTTATGTTGCCATCTTTTTTTTAATCTTTATTCAGTTGTAATAAGCTTTAGCTACAAATTATCCACATATTTTCTCAATCTCTCTATTCATAGTTTTCCGGATCGTATTGTATACTTTCACATGTGTTTTGGTGTTTTGATATACAACTTTTATTTTGGTCATTTCAAAAAATGATAGTAACATTACTCACAAAATCTACATCTCTCTCATAAGTTTCATAAAACTACAAGAGAGATGTATAATATATTATGAACAATGTTATAACCACCATATCGGATAAACAAATGACCAAACAACCAAAATAAACTTTGTAGATCTTGAGAAGTTATAGAATTATGTAGTTGGCAACTTTTTTATTTGAGTTCATCTTGTCATGCAAAACTAAGTTTGAATTTCAAAAATTCAAATTTCAAAATTTTCAAATAACCTTGATGGAAAAACCACCTAAATGAAAGTTGTAGATCTCAAAAAGTTATGAAACTTTGTAGTTGCTAACTTTTTTATTTGAGATCATCTTATTATACAAAACTACGTTTGAATTTTAAAAATTTAAAATTTGAATTTTTCAAACAGATAGAAAAACAACCTAAATAAAAACTGTAGATCTTACAAAGTTATGAAACTTTATAGTTGACAACGTTTTCATTTGAGTTCATCTTCTCATGCAAAACTACGTTTGAATTTCAAAATTTTAAATTTTGAATTTTTCAAACTATTCAGATAGAAAAACAACCTAAATAAAAGTTGTAGATCTTGAAAATTTATAAAACTTTGTATTTGATATCTTTTTGATTTGAAATTATCTTGTCAACAAAAAATTTGTTTGAATTTCTCAAATTTGAAATTTAAATTTTGTAAACAACCTCGGATGGAAAAACTACCAAAATAAAAGTTATAGATCTCTAAAAGTTATAAAATATTATAGTTGACAACTTTTTTATTTGAATTCATTTAGAGCTTCAAACAAACATTTTACACTCGATTTTAGTATAATATGCGGGGAACCAACACAGACTCTAGACACATATGAGTTGTGACGGTGTGGTGAATTAGGCCTTGTTTAGTTGGCAAAAACTTTGCTTTTTGGCTACTGTAGCACTTTCGTTTTTATTTGACAAACATTGTCCAATTATGGAGTAACTAGGCTCAAAAGATTCATCTCACAAATTACAGATAAACTGTGCAATTAGTTTTTATTTTTATCTATATTTAATGCTCCATGCATGCGACCAAAGATTCGATGTGACGGAGAATCTTGAAAATTTTTGCGAACTAAACAAGGCCGAGTGGGGGCCTCCCCTGATTTTATTTTTTGCTGTTTTTTGTGTATTTTTTCAGATTTTTATTTTGTCGAGTGTCTTTCAGATTTTTAGATCGAGATGATCCCAAAACATGCTATATTTGGCAGCCATTTGATTCCCATTTTCTCCACTGCAACCTGATAGTATTCAAGTCCAGCCTCACTTGCCGCTTGCTCTGTCGTCGGTGATCCTGTCCAACCTCCAACGTGCATTGTGGCTTCTTGGACCTGGAGCCTGGCGAGATTCGTTGAATACTTGGGAGATCTTAATTTGCTCTGTCGGTGATCCAATTCAACGTGCAGGAGGCCTGCTTGGGTTTTTTTTTTCTGAAAGCCTTGGGTTATGCGTTACTGGGTTTCACAAAAAAGAAAAGATTTTATTACAGTTTATAAATAACCTAAGATAAAGTAAACCCGAAGTCTGATTTCAGGCGATGTCTTTTGTGCCGAAATGGATCATCCAAACTGATTTAGATACTCTCGTATTCATTTTAATTTATATGTATTGAGGTGTAAATAGTTTAAGTTATATTCCAATTTACTTTTGAACGTATGGGTTGAAGTAGATATACGAGGGTATCCAAACTGATTTATCCCCCTACAGACTTGCTCCTTTGACTTTATTATCATTAATTGTCTGAGATACGATATCTCCCTTCCCAATTTAATAACATAATAGTGCCTTAAAATACTAATCGACGTTGTCCGAGGAGGAAACAAAGCCATTGTTCCGACGTCGTGGCATGCCATTTTCTAAAATTCACATCTAGAGAGCATCTCCAAAAGTTTTTTTATCTTATCTTCTAGTCTAGAGTGTTAAAATTAAGGTTTAAAAAAAGGGCACCCTCATATACATACAACGTCCTATATTTAATGGCATCATATAAATCACACGTGCTTTCTATTTCTTAAATTTAGGGTGATACATTGTCCACCCTATAGTAGAGAAATATTTAGGTGGTTTTTTTTGGGTCATCAGGATGCATTCTGTATCTAGGGATATAGGGGAATTTATACCTGAGAACTACCCGGCCGGTGCATCTCTTTTGAAATGTTAAATGAATCTTAAAGCAAAGTGTCAATTAATTAATTATTTGGATTGTTTTCTATGCAAAATAGAATGATGTTACCAGAAAGAAGAATGTGATCCATTGGTAAAGCAACTCGAGATTCGAGCTGCAAACGCATGAGATGAGATTCGAGCTGCATGACAAAGGACTAGGAAGCTATTCTGCTGCAAGTGTCATGCATGTGGCTATGATCCTAAGATCATTAGGGATCAAGGGTTAACCATTTACCGGAGGATGATCGGTGAAGGGGGTGAGATCGAGGGAGATTAAAATTAATTTGTTATTGCTTCCAAGATCAATTACACGATATAAATAGGCCACTAACCACCTGGAGATAATAATTCTCTTAATTTGTAGCCAATAATTGCTAGCCTGGCCAGTAATGCCCCTGATTGTTAGCCTAGCCACTAAGAGCAAGTATTATAGTGGGCTGTAAGCTCGCTAAATGCTGAGATGGAGGAGAGAAGGGAGGAGAGAGAGGAGAAGCAGCAGCCAGCTTAGGCACAGGAACCAAGAAACTTTGTGAGAGAGACAAGTGAGTCATATATTAATAGTGAATATCTCATTATTGTATGAGTGGGCTGTAAGAAGGCTGTAAAAAACCTTACAGCCAGCAAGTAGACTGTATTATTAAACTTGCTCTAAGGCCAGTCTCAGTGGGGGTTTTCACCAGGATGTCATGCACATTTATTATAGCGTCATGTCAGTAAAATTGTACTTTTTGCATGAAACGAAGAGGAGAGAGAAGGAAATAGTTTCACCATGGTGAAACCCTGCGGGCGTTGTTTTCCACGCGGTGAAACGGGATGAAATCCCCACTGAGGGCTAAATCGTTTCACCATGTTGCATGCGATCCAATCATTTTGCAATAATTAAATGCTTTGCCCAGCCCAGGAAATCTCAAGGTGAAACTCATGCATTGTGGAGGTTGTTTTATTATTCGTTTCATTGATGCCCGGATTGGTTTTGGAAACAGTGCATTAAAACGGGCCACTGAGACTGGCCTAATGCCCCTGATTGCTAGCCACATGACATCTGTCCCTGCTCGACGAGCAACTCATTCCCCAAGGTGCCGCATACCGGCCTGTTTGTTCCCCTGCTACTCCCTCCATTCTGGTTTGTTAGGGCACTCTCAATGCTAGAAACTACATGTAGTTTCTATACCTATTAATTTCTATAGACACTATGTTTAGAAACTATGCTTCTAATGGATAGTTTCTATGCGATAATTTGTTATCCAATCATATTCATTCTCTCTCCATTCTCAACCAAATCACTTTATGTCTTGGATTTCGCGTAGACATGGTTTTTAGACCCAGTTTCTATGGTTTCTGCATTGGAAGTTCCCTTAGGCATATCAACAAAATCTCAGATACCAAGGAGAGTAATAAACACACACGTTAATACATGCAGCATAGAGTACGGTGATTACGGGGATTAAACGCATGAAGCTGCCATGCAGCCGGAGAGCTGAACCGATCCATCTTCCTCGAGCGCGCGTGTATAGCCGGAGTAGTTTTGTATTTTTTCCGAATCGCGCGGCAAGAGTGACGCGTTTTTTTCAACGCTGTGGCAAAACATGCGAGCCATCCCTTTTAAAAATTTTGCATGGCGCCTTTCCAACCCAGTCGTTCGCGCCACTAAAACAAATTTGGGACAGTATCAACTACATTCTTATAAATTGCCCTCCGGAGCCCTGTCTTCTTCATCCCCATTCATCTTCCCATCATAAACTTTAGCCATGGCAAACCCACAACGAGATGTTGGCATTGATCTAAATGAACAGGTGCCAGTTCATGACATTGATCTCAATGATCTGTTGCCTGTACATGCTCATGTAGCAGTTGATGTGGTGGAGCGGCGCAATACCGTTGAGGTTTACCTGCCAAATCCTAGCGATTGGGATGACATACCGGAAGATTTGTTTCAGTTCAACAATACCGAGTTTTGGGAAGCGAATGAAGAAGGTAAGTTGTATCCCTGCACGTGGAGCTGTCATGGTGACAGATTCGCCGAGACAAAAACAATGAAAGAGAAAACACAAAGAAAAAAAAAGAGTGCAATACGTACAAATAGCACCACTGCACGTCTCTTGGAGTCGCCTGCATGCAAATGCTTCGTATTCTCACCCAGCGCTATGGAAGTCCATTTACTGCGTGAGTGTTCCAAAGCATTGATGCCTAACATAGCAGACTAACTCCAAAACGTAAGAACGCCTAACAAACCAGAATGGAGGGAGTACTAGCTAAAATTATTTTAGCTACTCTTGAGTGACTAATGGAACTAAACTATTTTAGCTTCTTTTAGTCAATGTGTTCGGAACTTTAGCTACTAAAGTGATTAAAGTTTAGCTAGCTAAAATTTAGCATGGGGAATCAAACAGGACCTTAATATAGCGTGGAATCAAGCCTTTTACATCTCAACTTATCTTTTTTATTTAAAACTAAAATATAAATAACTGCAACTATATCCTCTTAGAACCCATGAAAGGAACTCCAGTTACTAGTTTCATGTGGAATGAATAGTGGAGGATGTACCAGCCCACTAGTACGCTGGACCTGTCCAGCACCAAGGCGGGTGCCAGAACAAATGAGACGGTCACGGGCGTTGATGTTTGTTGCTAGCTAGGTTGTGCGCTGATTGTTCGTCCACGAGACTAGTTTCAATTGGATACCTGAATGTATAGGCGAGTCCGAGTGGTTGAATGTGCATGCTGCAATTTGCTGCTGCTGCGGGCTGTGCATCTTTCGCACCATTTGTTGGACAAGGTTTCCTTGTCTTGCTGTTTTGCTCCTCAGATGATGGCCACCAACAATTTGCGGGTTGGGGGATAACCATTGCCAGGAGGATGGTCGGTGAAGGGGGAGATTGAGAGGAGGGAGATTAGTAAATTAGTTTGTCATTGCTTGATTCATCCAAGTCTAACTACACGATATAAACAGGCCACTAACCACCTGGAGATAATAATTCTCCCAATAATTTGTAGCCCCTAATTGCCACCCTGGCCACTAATGCCCCTGATTGCTAGCCTGGTCACCAATGTCCCTGATTGCTAGCCTAGCCACATGACATCTTTCTCCCCTCAACGAGCAGCTCGCCCTCGAGGTGCCACAGACCTACTTGACATGATTTAGGATTAATAAGTCTTTTACTCAAATACAAAATAAATTTGAACTGCAACTATGACCTTCTGGATCCCATGGAAGGAGCTCAACCAAGGCGGGTGCCAAAAAATAATGAGACGGACCACGTTCTATTCTTGCTGTTGGGTTGTGCTGGTTGTTCATCGCACCAGGAGACCATATATCCAGATCTCTACTTTAGATAGAGCCGCCACATGTATACACAAGGCTTTAGTGGTTGAACGTGCAGGCTGTGATTTGCTACAGTAGTGGCCTAGACAGCACGAGCATCTTCCATATCATATGCTATAGTACCTATTAAACTTTAACATCCTCCAATGATGGCCACATAATGGCCGTGGAGATAGCAGGGACATGAGAGCAAGCATCTTGGACTCCTATTCTTCTTCTTTTTCGGATCTTGGGTCTTGAGCATTGTGTTTAGAATGATAGTACACCTTGTGATACTCTCATAGATCAGGATCTTGATCCACGTTTTAGGCCTTGTTTAGCTCCTAAAAACTTTTAAGATTCTCTATCATATCGAATCTTTATATATATGCATAGAGTATTAAATATAGATAAAAAATAATTAATTGTACAATTTGTATGTAATTTGCAAAATGAATCTTTTGAGCCGAGCATCTCTAACGTTTGGCAAAATTCGTTTTTCAAATATTTTTGTTTGTCAACTTCTAAAATAATATTAGGACAAAAAAAAGATATTATCTCCAACAGTTTGTCAAATCTCGGTTTCAAAAACCCGAGCCTCGCTGAGCGAGCAAAGAGCCCCGCTAAGCATGAGTAGAAATACCGATGCCAAGCATGGAGCCCGCGTGCATAGTTAGATGCTAGACAGAGAGATATGCGAAGTTAGAAAAGATAAGAATTGAGATATCAAACTGTTGGAGAGAGTTTTTTCTCGTTTGGCTAAAAAAGATATGGATGAAAAAGTCATTTGCCAATTGTTAGAGATGCTCTGATGTTTATGGTTAGACAATGCTATAATATTAAAAAAACGCCAACTAAACAACGTCTCACGCTGGTAAGGTTCTGACTTGTGACGCATCACGCATCTTCGAGGCTGCTGTCAAGCTAGCAGAATCCGCATTTCGTGGCCACATCCACAGTTCCACATCCTAGAACCGTGTGCTCCCACCTGCCAGCGCTGACCACAACAAATGGTGGGAACGGCCCGTTGGTGAATCTCTACAACTAAAAAGACTCGAATGGTATCGTCATACCTCCATCGGCCTGCCTCCCCCGCTCGCTGCGCCCTTCCTCACGACCAACCGCCGCAGCTCCCCCGCGCACCTCCCCCACGCACGTCCTTCCATAGCAAGTCCGTGCCATCAGCTCGCGGCTGCCTCTCTGCACGCGTCACGGCCGCCTCTCTGCGCTCGCTGCCGTCGTGACCGTCAGACGCACGCCAGGCTCGCCCATGCTCGGGTCAGTCCGTTCCATCGCCGCGCTCACCCACGCCTTCACGCCGCCGCACCATCTAGAGAGCGCCACCGGTTACCATCCACGCCTGCACAGGCACTCTGCTGCGAGGTAAAACCGCCCCGCCCCCTTTCCCGTGTCCTCGCCCGCCTGCGTCCCCACTCGACTCCTCGCCGCCCTAGCTCTGATGGTTGACGCGAGGCCACGGTGAGGCGCGTGGCCTCTGGGCGTCAGGAGGCCGCGACGAACGGGGCCGCCCTCGCTGCCGGCGCGGTGCGCAGGCTGCACAATCCCTTTCTTCCTCTAATCCCCAAGGCAATGAACGGAGCGGATAGGAAACAGGGTCTTGTTTCCCTGCTTTTTGAGATGTCGTCCTCGAGCATGCGTCACGAGATGGACCTCTTGAAGCTATGAGGATCTGTTTTCCAATTTTCCTTAACATGTCCTGGCTGTTTGATCTAGCCATTCTTGCAGGCTTTCTTGGTCTCTTGTGTAGCAGGATTATAGGTGGAGACAGTGAGTGACGGGATGAAGGAATTCTTTGCTTAATTCAAGGGGCTAGCGGAAAGTAATAACCCTCGCACTGAATCTTGATTTCTTCCCTCTCTACCTCCGAGCTGATGATCTACGCCCCTGTTTCTGATCTAGATGTGGGGGAAGTTTAGTTTCAGAAAAACTGCCAATCTAGATGGTTGTCGAGTCATAGTTTATCGTAGGATTTTGCCTAATGAATTTGTACTCAATCTGGTATGTATCTACCAAGGTGGTGTCTGAAAGGTTAGGGTAGAACCTCCTAATGCATAACCCTATAAATTCCAGTCCATTGGCTTCATAAATAAGATTTATCACCCAAATGTATATTGCCCCCACATTTGTGTTCATAGTTCTTGAGTCATGACTGTTACTATTTTCTGTATTTCACAAGACACTCATTGTCATAAAAGAGTAAACAATAAAGCATTTCATTCTGTAGACACCCAACTGTGGATGTAGGCACTCTTCACAGAAAGTTGGGGATCATGGACAAATAAATACCTAAATCTTAGCAATATTCCTTTCGCAGTAAGAATTATCCATAATTGTTATTGTTTTTGTGTTTCCAGTCTCGTTTAAGCTGGAAGAGGTCAGGTTTTCTGATAATTGTAGGATCCAGTAACCAATCTTTCTTTGTAGCATGTGCAAGAGGAGCCACCTTTATTACTGTAAGCATCATGCCTTTGATGATAAATATGTAGCCTATGCTTTATATGAGAATAATCAGGTTAATAAACCTTCATATTCTATATTCTGTGAGCTACTGCACTAACAACAAGAAAAATAAAATATAAAAAATAAAATATTCTAATGGATTGATGGTAACTAATTTGGTTGGCCACATTTACTACAACAGTAGTGTTCAATTTATGTTTAAATACGCACAAGGTAGTCACCAGATAAGTGACATTTTGGTTTGTAGTCCGGATTGCACAAGGAGTGGGTAGCTCAATGCTAGATAGAAAATCGCATGTTAGAGTTCTGAAGAATATTGCGTTCTGATTCAGTAATTTTTCTGTAATGGTTTTGCTATTAGCATGCTGTGATCCTGACCATTCTTTCTAAACCTAAATATCTGGAGACATGCTTTGTTGTTTTGTCGAACTAGCGTTTTCGGATACTGAATCCTATTATTCCAGCATAGCTGACATAATTCATATGCCTGAACTAGATGATGCCCAGCACAGAGAGCTGAGTTTAAGACCTCAGTTCAGGCAAGTACATCGGCACCAGTATTGCATCAGTTCAACATGTAAGTACCTAATCAGCTAGCCTATATCTTCTTTGTTCAAGTTGCAGCAAATAGATCAGTACTCGTTCTTCCTTGGTCTCAATTCACCACCTAGATAAAGGCACGAGTCCCTTGGTGTCAGTACGACATTACCTATGAGTTTATTCACCCATAGCTGTAGCAGTAATAGTTCTTGATGGGTTGGATTTTATCTCTAAAGAATATAAAAGATGTGTGTAGTTGCAGCATCACTTTGTGATGTACAAGGAAGGTCAGCTGTTGGCTTGTGTGAATTTATATCTTAGCAGTAATAGTTGCTGAGTTGTCATGTGACCTGAAAAATACCGGTCAATGATTTTCACTCTGGCTGGTTCAAATCTAAAAATATTTTACTCAATATCAAACATCACTGTAGACATTAGAAGTTCAGTGTGTCAGTAACATTGATATGGTATAAGCAACTAGCCAAAGAGTGATGACGTCTTCCATTTTTTATTATTATATTTTATGTCTTTAATAACTAAAGGAAGGACCAAAATAATTACTTAAATTTGTATGTTTGGTGTTTCCCTTAGATGCTACTGCAATTTCGGAACAGAGTCTTGTGGTCTGACATGAATATTTCTCCCTCAAATTATTCAATTTTGTAACTTTACTGGTAATAGAATGTCCTCTTTTTGCTTTTAGATTTAGATATAATTTTCTCTAACCCTCTCTCCACTTCATTCTATAAAATAGATAGCACTGCACCGAGGTCGCTAGGCTCAGGGTCAGGTTTCAGTTAGTCTGGATAGAGGCAAACAATTGCACGTCAAGAGGGAAAAACTCCTGTTATCTATCATGTTTTTCTTATTAAACTGAAATTATGGTCGCTACGAATTATGGATTTAGAATGAATTATAGTTTGTATATTTTTCTTAGTCAACAATTAGAAGACTCGCTACAAAATATTATGGTTGTCTTAACCTGCCAAAAGGCAGTGTACAACTGCAATGCTTGCTCTTTTAGATGGCAAATCAAAAGATAAGTGGTTAAACCCTGTATCGGCTATTTTCAGATTTCCTGGCACTGTGGGATCCATCGGCTACTTTCAGATTTTCTGGCACTCTGGGATCCATAGAGAAGCACAACTCATAGAAGGTAACCACAAATCAAATCTTGTTGCCATTTGTGTACATACACATGTCAATGTGGTTTTTCCTCGCCGTCCTATTCGTTTTGAACTCTTGATCTTTGTATTTTATCTTCTCTTGGCTGCTCTATCCTGAGCCATATCCGCTGGGGGCCGGCTGCCATGAGTAGCAGCCAGCAGCCAACAGCAGGGTCAGCACTTGGCAGACACCTTCAGCAGCCAGCGGATACGACCAGATGATGCTTGCAGTCCCATGCCTAGCCAGTGGCTTTATGTTTTTTTTTCATGTCTCTGTTTTTTTCAGCGTACTCAGCAGATTTGAGAAGATGCAAAAAAAAATCATGTGACTGCATCCTGCCACCGCTGCTTTGTCAGGTATTGCAAAGGCTATATGAAAAATTTCATGTGACTGCATCTTGCCACTGCTGATTTTTTTTCATGTCTCAAATATGATTGTTGCATATTTGAGAACATGCAATTTTGTTCAATCATGTTCAAATTATAAACTAGGTACTATCGGAACCTGCCTTATAATCAAATTTCATGTGACTGCACCCTGCCACTACTGCTTTGTTAGGTGTGACTACCTTACAATGCCAAATTTCCATGTGACTGCATCCTCCTTTTTGTTTCTGTCCAGCAGAGAAGGCTTCAGTTTGAAAAAAAAGAGGCAAACTAAGAGCTGCCCCTTCTTACTGCAATAGCAGGAGATCATCGTCAGCCTCCATGCCCATCCTCAGAAACAGGTACCGAGGTACGTACGTGCACATGTGTGGTATGGTGATTACTGATTACTCCTCCTGCAGCACAAGTGCAATTTGATAATCCTCTTCAGTACTACTAGACCTACGAACGAGTAGTATACCATGGTAACAACAAACTCCTCAATTAGTAGTATACTGCAAATATATGAATGAATGCCTGTCTTGGCACTCTCCTCTTTTTAATATAGCAGGCAGCTCTTCTGCCGGTTTGTTTCAAAAAAATATATAAATGAACTACTATATGATTTGATATGCCTCAAAGGCGAAGAGTGTTTAAATGTAATAACCCTGCAGAAATACTTCATTTTTTCTTATTTTTGATGAAGGAACATATGCCTCGTCGATAATGACGTGTGCAGATTGGAACTCAAGGTGGAGAGTTCTAATTGGTTGAATTTATATTAGATCATCTCTGAGATTTCGTAATAGAAAATACAAAGTTAGAGTATTTTCAATATGATGGTAGTAAATTATGAGTTTATTTACATGTGTATGTTTTATTATATATAACATATCTAGCACTAAGCTATAATAACTATTTTTCAGTTGGTCAAAATGCATTAGATTTGACGAATGAGGGTAGATAAAGACCCGAAGGAGTGCAAGGGGTAAGAGAAAGAGCAAGATTTGCATCAATGTATATTGTATAAAGAGAAAGGAAATAAAATGAACAAGAAGTGTCCTGAATTATACCAATGCATAAAGAGAAATGCAAGTTTGAATAAGTTATATGTAACAATGGCTATGGTTTCCCATTCTAATTAAGTTTTTTTACAGTAGGAAAAAACATGATTAGTTCATGTACAAAAGTCATTGACTCTATGAGCTTGTCGTGCGTCAATGCCTTCCAATACAAACATAAATCGTGCGTATGACAACCTAGATGACGAGATGAATTTTGATTTTATAGTATTCTTATTTTATCGTGTGATCTATATATTTTTAGTATAAAAATTTAGTTTTCCCGTAGCAACGCACGGGCATGCTACCTAGTCTACTATTAATGTTCGAGGCACGCGTAAAAAAAAACGTCCCGTGCTAGATAGTTCTGGCACGTTTGGGTTGGGAGTAATCGAATAGAGGAAATAAGACTGGAAACGTAATGAATAATGTTCATAGAAAAAAGTAGGAAGCAGAATTTTTTTTTCCATAATTCAAAGAAGGCAATTTAGAGGTAGGGATTTGGAAATATTTTATTTGTTTTGTGGGAGCGGGAATTTTAAGGCCTCTATTGGTTCACAGGAAAAATGGAGAAGAATTCTGTAGGAATTGCTACTGCTAATGTCTTTGCTTCAGCGAAATTTGTTTAGATAATGGATATATTAAAAATATCCGGCCTCTACATCGAAAGATGTACACAGCCCAAGTTTACAAAATCTTCGAATAAAAGGAAACGAGAAAGCCTAAGTCTCAAAACAAAGACCAGGACTCTAAAGCAGACAATATAAATGCTTCCACCCTTTATTGGAGATCTCTAAAGCAATCATTTCTAATTTCTTGCTTATGAATGAGAGGGCGTCCTTGGCTTGCTCATCACGCTGCAATGGGCCCCAGAAGCGTAACCAATATGCTCCCCTGAAAATAACATGCACGATAGAGTTAGTTCTCATTTTATTAAAGATAACATCATTCCGGCATGGCAGCCACACCCACCCAGATCAAACCCTTAGCCTTCTTATGCTGATTGTGAAGCCAATTATCAAACATATGGTTTATCGACCTCGGTTGGGTCAAATTTGTAGCAAAGAAGATAATCCTCCAAATTATTTTAGCAAAGGGGCACTCGAGGAAGAGACGTTGGATAGTTTCATTCTGTATATGGAATTTTCCTTGAAGAGCTGTTTTGGAGAAAAACTACAGGAAATTAATTTAGCATCCACTCAAACATTTTGATAAAAATCCTATGTTTTTCCTATGGTCCGTCCATATGATCGTTCCTTTCAAATTTCTATCTTTCTCAATCCTCTATTTTGCAACTACATTTCCATGCAATTCCTATGTTCACTATTTTCCTATGTTCCAAAGGGGACCTTAGCAGGAAACGGAACATATGTTTAAAGGGCTAACTCCCACTAACCAATTTCTAGAGTGAAAACTATACTCTTAATGAAAGATAAATACATCTCATAATCATAATCCATCATACACTAAGACAGGAAAATCACATTTTCGGAGATGGGCATCCAGCCCAACTCTGACTAAACGCCACCATTAGGCCTTGTTTACTTCCAAAAATTTTTGCAAAATGGATATTGTAGCACTTTTGTTTGTATTTGATAAATATTGTCCAATCATAGACTAATTAGGCTTAAAAGATTCGTCTCGCAAATTACAGGTAAACAGTGCAATTAGTTATTATTTTTATCTATATTTAGCGCTCCATGCATGCGCCGTAAGATTCGATGTGTCAGTGAATTTGAATTTTTTGCAAAAATTTTTAGGAACTAAACAAGGCCTTAATCACAAATAACAGAGGTAGGCAAAAATACCTTCCTTTGAATATCAATTACAAAAAACAAAAATGGGCTGCCGAGCCTAGTACTGAGTCCATCGACGAGCTCAATACCGAGGTAGCGCCAAGCCTCATACCGTACCCGGTGCCGAGATCGTGCTCCCTAGATCCGCAGTACCGCTGCCTCACCCTGAAACATATAGGACTAGTTGCAACTCCAAGTTTCGTGGTTGTGTTTTGGGAGATCGCTCTGGTTCTATGCGCGTTCCATAGGTGGTCAGTAGGTCTTTGGTGGTCGACCATCTCATCATCCATCATACACTAAGACACGAGAACATCACATTTTCGGAGATGGTCATCCAGCCCAACTCTGACTAAACACCACCGTTAATCGTGAATAACAGAGGTAAGCGAAAATACCTTTGAATATCAATTAAAAGAAAAAAAAAGGGTTGCCGAGACCAGTACTGAGCCCATTGACGAGCCCGATACTGAGCCCAGCGCCAAGCTCGGTACTGAGACCAACACCGAGACCGTGCTCCCTTCGCTGCTAGATCTGCAGTACCGCCGCCTCACCCTGAAACATAGGAACAAGGCAAATGCTGAGGATGTAGAAGATGATTTATATGGTACATTCTATGAAATATGTTGGTACTCTTCATACACAAGAGAGGCCAAATAAGAAGAAAAGCTAGTGGGATTTCTTTCTGGACTTCCCCAACAGCTGATGTCCTAATTCTTGAATCCTTTTGTCAGAACTGTACTCTGTTTATAAAACAAATTAATAAAACCACAGTAGAGAGTTTTTTACCCCTCCTGTTTACCCTAAAAAAACAGCTAATGTCCTAAAGAAGTAAAGATTAACATTGATGGTGCTTTTATACAAGAAGAAAAAAAAGGTGTTTGGTGGTTTTATTGTGAGGGATCACGAAGGTGCTAATGTGTTGGCTAGTGCAGGTAGAATCAAATGTGGTGCTTGATGCATTGAGTGCCGAGATCAAGCCAAATGTGGTGCTTGATACACAAGTCGGCCGCCCACCCCTTCGCCGCTCGGGTCTCTACAAGGCGGCGAGAGAGGCGGCCGACTTGTGTGTTGGGACTGGCAACTAGGGTTTGGGGCAACACTTTTATATGATTGCGGCATAACCAGCTCGCTATTGGGCTGGCTGAAAGGCCAACGCGGCCCAGGCCCAAGTTGGCTGCGTGTTTCGTTCTCCATCACGTGAAAATGATTTTTTCTGTCGGTATCAGCTAAGCACACATAATTTTTTTTGTATTTTTCTGTCAGTAACAGCATAACCAACAGGGAAAACATATTATTTCTGTCGGTTTCGATACTCTTCTGTCGGTAAGTATATGACCGATAGAAAATAAAATAATTTCCTTGTCTGTCTGTCTGTCTTGCACCGATAGAGATTTTTTCAGTTTCCAGTATTGAGAGATGTATAATAAAATAAGGACCGGCGAACGCAGATGCCAAGGAAGTGTATATAAAATAGAAAGTTCAGCATTCGGAGAATGATGAGGTTACTACCGTCATGTGGTGGATGACGTCGATCGAAGATGCCAGCAAAGTAAGGCCTAGTTCCGAAAAGTGAAAAGTTTTTGATACTGTAGCATTTTTGTTTGTTTGTGACAAATATTATCCAATTATGGACTAACTAGGACTAAAAGATTCGTCTCGTAATTTACAGCTAAACTGTGTAATTAGTTTTTGTTTTCGTCTATATTTCATGTTTCATGCATGTGCCAGAAGATTCGATGTGACGGAGAATCTTGAAAACTTTTTGGTTTTTAGGGTAAAGTAAACAAGACCTAAACATGGGTGGCCTCGAGGTCCGTCCGTGTAGTCTCGAGGTCCAAGTCGTAATGATGGGTGGCCTGCCACAGTGCGTTACTATATTATTATTCTCTGCAACTAAAAATTAATTATGAAGAGGATTCATCTACCACATTCATGGTAAAGTTACAACTCCCCTTTTTACTATACCCATGATAGGTTATCCCATCAACTTAGGCCCCACTCACCCATGCATACAAAATTGTTTTAGCGAATTAAAAAAAGTAATAACTCTTAAACCGAAGATATAAATTAAATTTCGATTACACCATTAAATTTCTTATAACAAATTCTTTAAAACAAGATCACACATGGATATATTTAGATAAAATTTTATTAATGAATATTTATCTTATAAAGATAAAATATTTTCTTTTGTTAAGTAGAGACAATATTCTAGGTTCAACAGACAATGTTCTGTCTTTGTAAAAAATATTATCGATTTAGAAGAATAGTATTTTGGTTTTAGGTTTATGAAACTGATATTACAATATACATAAAAATATATAAATACATGACATAGATAAAAAATAATAATAAAATCTAGAGTAAAAAGCATAAGAAAAAAATAAAAAACAAAATAGAGAAAAATATCAAATAATGTCAAAGGGTTGCTTTTTAAAATCATAAATACATTTATAGAACATTAACATCACTAAATACATCATAGAACAACATTAAATATACTATAGAACATCACATCTATTATAGATTACATGTATACTAAGTGAACACCATAAGAAACATCATACAACATCACATGTATACTACGTAAACATGACACTACATAAACATCGTATATATATAGAAAATAAAAATAAAAAATAAAATTACTAAGAAGAAAAATATAAAAACAAACATAATTAACAAATGATAAAAAGTGCATAGAGCAAATAAAATAAATAAATAATTTAAATAAGGATAAAAAGAAGATTAAAAGAAATTAAAATATAAAATAAGAACGAAGAAACATAGAAAACCTAAAAAGAAAAAAGAAAAACAAATAGAAGTAAGGAAGAACAATAATACTAAAAGCAAAAGAAAAAGAAAAAGAAAATAAAAGGTAAAATTAAAACATGAAAAAAAAAGAAAAGAACAGGAAATAAAACAAAATAGAAAAACAAAAACTAAAAAGAAATAAAAAAGGAAGAATATAGATAAAAAATAAAATAACAATGAAAAAACATAGAGTATGTGGATTTTAAACCCGTAACAACGTACGGGCATTAACCTAGTAGTAATAAAATTTGTAAAATTAATTCTAGTACAGTACGTACGTAGAAGTAGTAGTGTATAACCCCTCCGTCCCAAAATAAGTGTCGTTTTCGCTTTCCGAGAAATAATTTTAACTAAATATATAGTAAAAATTATTAATATTTCTAGTACATAATTAGTATCATTGGAAAGATCTTTAATTCTAGTTTTTTAACAAATTTATTTAGAGATATAAATATTACATATATTTTCTACAAATCAAGTCAAACTTGTGGCATAAAAATCTAAAACGATACTCTTTTGGGACGGAGGGAGTACATGTCTTGTGCAGAAGATGGATTAGTTAAGCTTGGAGCTCCTCGATTTCCTCTTAATGAAAACAGGTGAATGGGTGAACGACCCGATGGCGAAAAAAAGAGCTCCTCGATCTCTTCCGCCCGGCCCCACTGCTGCTGCAAGCTTCACTGCCACCTTCAGAAGTCTCCTCGATCTCTTCTTCCTAACTGCTAGCTGCTGCAAACTTCACTGCCTTCTTCAGAAATCTCCTTGATGTTTAGATGTAAAAAGTTTTTGGATTCTGCCTCTCTGCCGCTGCCAGGCTTTGCTTAGATGTGAAAAGTTTTTAGATTTCGCTACTGTAGCACTTTTGTTTGTTTGTGGTAAATATTGTTCAATCATGAACTAACTAAGATCAAAATATTCGTCTCGTGATTTACAGGTAAACTGTGTAATTAGTTTTTATTTTTTATTTATATTTAATTATTCATGCATGTGCCACAAGATTCGATGTGATGGAGAATCTTAAAAACTTTTTGGTTTTTGGGGTGAACTAAACAAGGCCTCAGAACTTTGTCTGTTCTGTGGAAAAATCTCATCATACATGCCTAAGGCCTTGTTTACTTCCTGAAGTATTTTGCCAAATTGCCAAAAAACAAAGAGAATGTGCAGCACATCAAAATCTGACACAAACTATTTTAGGTTTGGTGTTTACTTGTCCAAACTTTTTTGCAAAATGAGGCTGTAATAAATGTCCCCCATGCACCTCCATGCACATGCGTACCTTGCATGTTATTACAGGTGTTTTGCATGGTTTTGCATGCCCTGCATACCTGCATTGCATGCATATTCTCAACATGACAAGTTCTTTATTCATCATTTATTATAAATATTGAATCAACAGAATGTCAACAATTATTCAGTACAATTATCCAAGACTATTACAACCACAATGTGGCCTCAACAACATTACAAATACATCACAACTTGTATATGTCCTCACATTCACAGTACATGATGATGTGAAAACTATCATCAACCATTCACAGAATCCACAGTAAATGAACAAAACGAAACTTAAGTTTAACCACACAAAACTGTTAAGAACGACTTGCCAAAGCATAAGCAAGCGAATCACGGAATGTACCCATCGGGTTCGCTGCATCATCCACAACCTCTGGTGGTGGTTGATCCTCATATGCTTGTCTCGGCACATAGTTCTCATTACTGTCACACCTATGAAAGTGCTTATCTGCTATGCCACTGGTCCTCATAAAATTATGCAGGGCCATACATGCAACTATGATTCTGGATTGCTTATGAGGTGCATACGAAGGGATCTTTTGCAAGATCCGCCACTTCATTTTTAAAACTCCAAATGATCTCTCAATCACATTTCTAAGAGAAGAGTGAGCGTAATTGAAGATTTCTTCTTTACCTTCCGGCTCGGGGCCGTCCCGAAACTCCTGCAGATGGTACTTGGATCCCTTGTAAGGAGCAAGGTAACCCTGTTGGTTGACATACCCAGAGTCCACCAGGTAGTATTTCCCTGCATCAGCAAACACAAACTTAGGCGCACTTACTTTAATCATGAAAGACCAGTTGCACTAAAGAGTAAGTTACTACCTTGTGGTGGATGTGGAAACACGGCGCTGTATGTTGTTGTCGAATCATTGAACACTCTCATGTCATGAACAGATCCAGGCCAACCAGCATTCACAAATGTGAATCTCATGTCAAAGTCACAACAGGCCATCACATTTTGTGTAGTGATACCCTTGCGGCACATGTGCTGGACAAACATGTCATTTGGTACCACACATTGCACATGAGTCCCATCTATAGGCCCTATGCAATTGTTGAAGTACGGATAGAACCTAGAATTTCTTAGCCTTGGATGCAATGTTCTAAACTCTGGGTCCACTAGCTTAATGATGTCTGCAGCTAGTCTAACAACACTGTTTATAACTCTATTGAACATTTTTGAGATAGTCCCCAACGACCTCTCAAATCGGTCCTCAGCTTGCCTAACAGACTGTGGTGCTCCTACCATCCATAAGAACATCCTTAGAGCCTCAAAAAAACAAGACCTCGTAGTAGATTTGAGACCATACTTGTTTACTAACAGATCATGGAGGGTAAAGAACATCACAGGGTGCATTCTAAACATGGTTGTAACTACCCTTTTCACTTGCAAGCTTAGTGTGCACCCATTCCAATCCAGTCATCTTAGGTTGCCTGTACTCAGCCCTATTGAGGTACTTGTCAAAGTGAACAGCGAACTGGTACATATCAAGGATGAACTCATCCTCCTCTTTATCAGCCATCAGGTCAGTAGACAACTCCTCCTGTGCCCTCTCCAACCTCCTGACCATCTCCTCCCTTCTAGATGCATACGCATAATCTGTTGCCTATCATTAACAATGAACATTCTTGTTAGTTACGTGTACCGTAGTGCAAGATTACATATAGAGCATCAGGGTGATGATGATTAGCCCAACAATCTGCCAAGTTCCAATCAACAAGCACACATGTAGCACACAAATAGCACACAACTTCATACAAACCAGGTTCACAACTCATACAAATAACATAAATAGGTCCACAAATCATACAATCCGTTAAGACAACAACAAATACATACGGCGCAGCTAGTAGACACAGCTACCAAGTCACAGCAAAAGCCTCCAATCCTACCAAGGCGCTCCTACAAAGTCAGAGCTAGTGGTCACCACTCCTACAAGCAAAAGAAATAGCACGGTGTTCTAGTTGTCCACCGGTCCAGTCTTCAGGGCAAGGTTCTCCAGGATTCTCATGCGCACAGGCTCACTGGTGGTGGACAGGAACATGTCCATATCTGCTTCAGACTTGGCCATCTTGATGAGCCCATCCAGCAAGGTTGGCGTGGCCGCGGAGATGCCCATCTCCTTCTCAGCAATCCTGGTACACTCAGCTATCTTCCAGCTAACCCCTAGCCTTAAGTTCTCCAGCGCCAGCTTGTTCTCCTTGTGCATCTCCTTCTGGAATTCAAGCCTTTCCGTGGCCATCTGAAGGTGTGAGGTCATGTGCATGTTCATGGCCCTCACTACAGGACTCTTGGTCTTCTTGTTCGGGCTGGATGCAGTGGTGCTTGTGTTGCTAGGCCTTTTGGTGCCAAGGCTCATCGGGGTGAGAGTGTCCTCTTCTTGGGCTCCTTCCTCATCAGAACTGAGTACATTCAACTCAGTACGCTGTGTTGCAGCAGGGACAAATGATGTTGTGCCATCCACTGTATTGCCTTGAAACATGTCATCCATCTGAGGCAAGTACGGAGGCAGACCAGTCGTCCTCACTCTCGTGAACTCAGGTTCCTGCAACAAAACACTATATGTTCACCTTTTGGCAGCCAAGTAAATGGAGTTGTGAACAGGCACAATACATTTACTGTAGCATTTTCTTTCCACCATTTGTCTGATGCCTGGATGAAACCATCGTCATCAATGGCGAGGCCAGTGCTGGAGCGCGCTAGGTTGCAAAATTTCCACATTTTTTTCAGGTTCCTCTGTTTCCCCTAAAGCTACTCCTTATCATGCATCAAGCCTGTACCTGCATAGTACCTCTGAGCTAACCCCTTCCATCCGAATTTGTTCATGGCCCCTCCAGGACAGTTGCCATTGTGCATCTCTAACAAATAACAGTTGCAGTACTTCTCAACGTTCTCCACTGTCCAGTTGGCTTTGCTCTTCACAACCTAAATGGTGCAGACCCAAACCATGAATTATAGAATACACAATGACATAACTTGTGAGTCCGTTACCATTTACAGCACATCAAAGACACATATTAACCATAAACTGCACTTAATAGCACACAACTTGATAACCTAACACTTAATAGCACATAACAGAGGACATACAAGACATTAACAGTTGCCATTAACAGAACATAACTGAGCACATAAAACATGACATACAACACATTAACCATACACTGCACTTGATAACAGTAAACATAAACCCTAAAACCCTAAACCCTAAACTGCACCGATAGGAATAACCTCATAACAGTAAACAAAACAAACACATGATGAAAGTAAACGGATATACATCCATGAGAGTACCTTCCCGCCCGATGCGTTGGTGTGTTGTTCTTCATTCACGGCTCCGAGACAGCGCAGACGCGGGGCGCGGGCCGTCCGTCCTGTGGATCCGATTCCAGAGGCGCGGGAGGACGTGCGACCGGGGCGACGAATCCTTCGTCCCCAGATCCGGCCGAGTCACTGGCGTGACGAGGCGCGTGGAAGTTCATCCACCGATTTGACCCGCCCAAGGGCACGCGAACTTGAGGCGGCATCACCTCCTGCTCACCGTGAAGTTGGTCAGCGTACTGCTCGGAGTCGGCTCCTGTCCACGCTTCTCCGTCGTTCAGCGCAAGGTGATCAAACCCTAGCTGCGGGTTTGGATAGCTGTTCGACCCCGCACCGGACATGAAGGGGCTGCCACCGAAGGACACTGTTGGGTATTTTAAACGCAAACAGAAAAATCCGCAAGCGCACGGATACCGATGTAGCTTTCACCCGGGAGTATTCCAGAGTATCGATTTTCCACAGAGAACGTGAGTGTACTAATTAAGATCTAAGATTGCCCAAGGATAACTATATAATTATTTTTGGTGGGAAGAGAGGAAGTTTCCTGAGAGTTCTCTAGTTGATCTAAGAATCAAGAATTACTTTAAAGATTATTTATATCGGGACATCAGAGCACTAACCACAGAAAGAGATGAGAAGGGGGCTAGGAAGGTCTGACTACAGTCCTACAAACACCGATCCGAACGAGGTGGAATACGTCGACCGTTAGGGCTGTCACTACCTAAGGCTACCACAACAATCCGCAGGATTGGGTGCAATTCCAGGTAATTGCAAGACTAAACACCACGTCTAATCTATTAATTACTACTCTAATGTTTCAAAGACTAGAGCACTTGATGCAAGCGGGAATCCAATAAATAACTTGAATGTAAATAAAAGTAATTAAAGAACTCAGGAATTATGAATTGAAGAACTTGGAGAACGATGAAGAACAAACCAGTCGCAGCAAAAGTATAATGTTGAGGAAGATCCGACAGATCCGGCTCCTCCTCCGCTCTCCTCTTCTCTCTTCTTATTTTCTAGATTACAACTAGAACTAACTAGAACTAGAACTAGAGGAACTAGAACTAGAACTAGATGAACTAGAACTAGATCTAGATGAACTAGAGGTAGAACTAGAAGAACTAGAGGGATCCTCTCTACTTGGATGAAGAATTGAAACCCTAGCTTTGATTCTGTAGAAGAGGTATGATCTCTAGGGGCCAGGGAGCCTTGCTTATATAGTCTTTTCAGATGAATCTGGGCTGTCGGATCAAACCGACATTGATTGAACGGTTATCCTTGATCCTTTAGGTCGGTGGAACATCGTCCGCGAAAAGAGTCCTGATCCAACTCGAAGTCAGGGCGGGCGCCCAAGTCAACTCGGCGGGCGCCCAGTGCCTGGCCCCATTCGGCCTCCGCTTCCTTCGCGTGGCTTCTGGAGTCTTCTAGATGTAAGATAATTGCGCGGCACGTTAATATCTCTATGTAATCCCGACGTGTGGGCCTTTCCTCCTTATTTCCTGATAACCCCCTGCAGAAATAGACAAACACCAAAACTTGTGGAATTCTGTCAGATAAAACCCTAAGTCTAGGTGTTAGTTGCATTTAGATCCTTTTCCATGATTAGTTGATGGTTAAATGTGAGCATTAAGGACCGTCAACAGACACAAAGAAGTCTCGAGTGAGGCCTCAGTCGCAGATCCGGTGCGCGCCGAGGGGTTCAACGCGCCCTGCTCGCCATCGATGCCGCCGCCGAGCCCCGCCATGAAGGAAACGGCGATGCAACGGCCGGATCTGCGGAGCTAGGGCAGCGAGAACGACGTCGAGAAGACGGACGCGGCAGGGGGAGGCGGCGTCGGTCTTCTCGGGCGGAGGCGGAGGTCAGGATGGAAGGGAGGAGTGCGGCGGGAGGTGAATGAGGCGGAGGTGTGGCGGAGAAGAATGAGGGTTAGGGTTTCCACGGCTACGACACTCCTTTTATACGCGGCGGTGTAGTCGTGGGCCTCACGTGAAATTCGGCCTGTAGAAGGCCCGAAAGTTTTCAAGCCCGTTTACTTCCAAAAGGCCAAATGGCCAAATATTTCGCTTTTGGGCTGAATTTTTTTTGGAAGTAAACACGGCCTAACACTAGGGGATGTTTGGTTGCTAGCTATAATCTACCACAACTAACTTTAGGCAAGTGTGGCAAGCCACAAAAAGTGTGGCTAGCAAATTGGTTGCCACACTTTGCCATGCCTAAAGGAATCTTGCCATACTTTTTAACTCTATGACATGTGGAGCCAAAAAAATCATGCCTAAACTTAGTTGTCAACCAAACACTTGCCACTTGGTCAAACTTGCCTAAGGTAAAGTATGGCAAACTGTGGTTAGCAACCAAAGAGCCCCTAAACATATATATAAGACACTACAACAATGGCATAGCTCCTTGCTGGAAGTTTTTTTTACGAGAAACAAAATGCATTTATTAACAGCAGGACGCTGTGAGTAACCTTACAGAAGGTAGGGAAACAATGTTCACAGCCTGTAGAACAGGGCACTGGTCACCATGAGTCTGGAAAGAACATTCAGCATGGAGGGGCTGAGAGAGATCTAAATTACACAAAAGAGCCTGTCTGGCTAAAAGGTCTGCTTCATCGTTGATGTTCCTATCAATCTTGTAAATAGAAAACGAAGAGCTTTGAAAAGCTTCATCAAAATGTTGTATGTAAGTCTTCATTCTCCAATTAGGGGGGTGTATACGATCCTATTCACCGAGGTATTGAAGGAGTACAATATTGTCTGAAAGGATGTGGGCGTCATGAACCTACAGAGCAATAAGAATTTTGGCAGCCAGGGAAATCGCTGCTGCTTCAGCCATAATGACCGAGGACGTGTCATTTAAGACAGCTTTAATATGAATCTTCGATGCCGGCTGAACCTGTGTATGAACAATGACTATGCCAAGACAGGCTGGATGAATATTATGACTTAGAGAATCAGGTTTAGTGGAGGCATCCACATAGCATGTAATACCTTGTAAATCCTGCGGGCTTTGAATCTGTTGGACTTGGGTACCTGCATTGGAAGTATTACCGAGGTGGTTACCATGTAACTGTATTTGAGAGTGGGTTTGTAGATGCACATAAGCATGGGATTTCACCGCTTGATGGACACTCCAGGCAGTCCATGTTTTGTCATTGAATCTGTTGTCATTTCTGGCTTTCCAAATGTACCAAAGAAGAAGAATGATATGGGTTAACATTTCATCATCAGCATTATTAGGAATAATAAGAGGGAGCGTAAGCTGAATTCCATCTTCTTCTGGTTGGAACCCTTCGGTGTTGATGGATGGATTGGACATTCTCCAGACCTGTTTGACTAAGTTGCATTGGAAGAAAAGGTGAAAGTCGTTTTCAATAAAACCACAGTAGGAGTAGCACTGATCAATATGAATAGAGAATGTACCAGCACTTTCAGCAGTAGCCAAAGCCCTCCTAATGAGTCTCCAAGTAAAGGTTTTTAGGATTGGAGGAATAGTTTTGCATTTCTAGATTTTTTGAAGAATTCGGTTGGCATTGGGGTGGATACTACGAGAGCTAGTAGACAGCAAGGAAGCATTATTTTGGGTAAACAGGTAAGTGTAGATATTCTTAGAAGTGCATTGACCATTAGTGGCAGGATGCCATCTTAAAATGTCGTCAGAGTCACTCTGAATAATTTGGGTGGAGGTGACAGAGTTGGTGAATTCGGTAGAAAAGGTATTAGCAATAAGATGGTGGTTCCAGTCATGAGTACCTTGAATCCATAGTTCTAAAACCTTTGCTGGAAACGGATTGGTAGTGACCAGAATGTTGAGGTGGTCATGGATGTGATTTCAGAGGGGGGGGTCCAAGGTTCTGACCAGATGGGAGTGTTGCCACCATGAATCTGGACAATGCAGTTGGCAGAGAGTTCATCTTTAACCTGCAAAACAGATGACCAGAAGATGGATCTAGTACCTTTGGTGTTAGCTTTCCAGAAGGAGGTGTTGTGATAGTATTTAGCCTTTAAGATCTGCGTGAGAAAGGAATTCTTATTATTAGCAATATTCCACGCTGATTGTTGTTGATATTTGGGAACGCGATAAGGAATTGATCCGCAAGCGCACGGATATCGGTGAGCACTTCACCCGGGAGGTTATCCACAATATCATATTTATTTTTTACCACTAGGAGAAAGATGCATCTGACTAACCCGGTCTATTACTACTAACCCTTTAAGCTACAAAGAATGTTTCTCGATGTGAGTGATAAATAGAGAAGACTGCAACCGTAGTCTCTTTCTAACCTTGGTAAGGATGATCTACTGTTCTATCGGGGAGACTAACGGAATCTAGACACCACAGAGGATGTTCGACCCGCACATATAAACCCTATCCTTCCTGCTAACGAGATATGGTCTTCAAAGGTAACTCGGAAATGTCACGTTCCTCGCTACTACCACGGTCTAGCTAGTCAGGGAATATCTATGAGTATCCTAGCTCAAACATCACGTCTACGCTAGAGATGATTACTCTAAACTCTACGCGAAGAGATTAAAGTAAACTCATAAACCAAAAGAACAATAAAACAAGAACTTACTAGAATTTAGAAGTCGAAATACTCGGAGTAGGAGAACTTGATCCCGCAGGTACAAACTCGGAGTAGGCACCGACAGGCCGGGCTTCCTCCAATCTACACCTCCACTCTATCTCTCTCAATCTAGTAGAAACTAGAAGATCTATTTCTACTCACATTGGTTGCTAATCCTAAAAAGAAATTTTATTTAGAGGAGAGGTATTCCTTCGAGGGCTCCTCTCAACTCTATGATGAACTTGTCTCCTCCAGGGGCCAGGGGGTCTGGTTTTATAGTCCCCTCAAGTGAACGTGAGCCGTTGGATCAAACCGACATTGATTGGACGGTTATCCTTGATCCTTTAGGTCGGTGGAGATTAGTCCCAAAAGAGAGTCTTGATCCAACTCTGCAGGGGGGCGGGCGCCCAGGTCAACTGGGCGGGCGCCCAGTGCCTGGCCCCGTTCGGCCTCCGCTTCCTTCCCGTGGCTTCTGGAGTCTTCTAGATAGTAGAAAATTGCGTGGTGCGTTGATATCTCTATGTAATCCCGACATGTGGGTCTTTCTTCCTTATTTCCTGATAACCCCCTGCAGAAATAGATAAACAACAAAACTCGTGGAATTCTGTTAGATCAAACCCTAATTCTAGGTGTTGTTTTCATATTGGTCCTTTCTCTTGTTTATTTGATAATTAAAATTGATACTTAAGGACCGTCAACAAATACCCCCATACTTAGGCTTTTACTCGTCCTGAGAAAAGGATGGTTAAGAACAATATCTGTGGTAAAACATTTTAAAACATTCTCTTCATACCTGCAGGGTGTTGTAAAAATCCACTGTATACTGTAGTCAGGGAAATCTATGGTTAGGAGTAAAGATCCTTTCTTCCTATCAATCCTGTCACTTGGAGTTTTTGTATACTTTTGAAAAGAAAGTTAGCATACCTTTTCTCCTCATAGGTTCTCTCAGATCACTCATTATCTTTTATATATCTCACTAAGGCTGTTTTAATTTGCAAAAGTTCTCAAGCATACTTACATTGCATTTATTGCGTGATCAAAATGGGATCCGAGGAGGGAATGTCATACTCTTAGATCAAAGACTTTGAAAATTAAAAACTTGTCAACTCTTGTTGGCATATTGCTTATTAAAGGGACCATGGGCTATCATTTTTTTCTTTTCTTTTTTTTTTAAGTGGATACCGAGGTACCCCTAATTCTACTGCTGGACACTTGTCCATTTTTTTTCTATGAGGTTATCGAGCACTTGCTCCTTTTTATTTCCTCATAATATCTTTATTTTTGCATAGCCCATGCCTCTAATGCAATATTACTTCGGAAGAGTGAATCTTTCTGAATAAATGTCTTGATCTTAGGAGCATGATAAATCTCTCAACAAGGGTCTAACTCATTTTGAACAAACTCAATACAGAGTAGATAGCTTTTATAATCATAATTAGTATTTTCAGTTTTATCAGGCATATAAAACACTGAGGATGGTAGCTAGAACTTTAAAGATTTTGAAATAAATTCTCCAAGCAACAATGATATCAAGAATAAGAAACTCATACTCTTTCATTCCACAATGACTTAAGTAACACAGGGTTTTAAAATGTTTTTCAACAAATTTGTAGTTTCCAGGAAATATCAGAGAGTGAGATTAATCGTGATTAGAAACATTTTAATCTTTTTAGTTTATCATGTCGGGAACAATATTCTGCATAATCCAAGATATGTGTATGTGTAAAGTAAAGTGTGAAGAGTATGTTACCTGAATCGTAGAGTGGTGTAGTCAAGTGTGTTTGGCATGTCGAGGGATCTCCCCCATACTTGTTTTCTGCTTTCTTGCACAAAAATAAAGTAGAGACACACAAAACATAATAATAATAATAATAATAATAATAATAATAATAATAATAATAATAATAATAATAATAATAATAATACTCTTTATTAATCTTGAGGCATTTATTACAAATGACTAGTAGCAAACTGACGATAATAGTAAACCTAAACCGAATTTAAAGATGGATAACTAGGATGCATTGCCTCAAGGTCTAATCTAGATAACTTAGCGGCGCTCTAATTCCCTGATCTTCTTATTGGCACTAGCAAGATCCTGCCTAAGGCTTAGTATAACGGTGTTGTGGTTAGAGAGCTGCCTAGTAATGGAATTAACTGAGGACTGGAGGTCTATGATGACTCTGTCTAGCCTGCGAACGTCATCATCAATATCTACTATAGTCTTGCGACGCTTTGGAGGTGTCTCAAAAGCATTGAGAGCGTGCTTTGGGGCTGCCTTTGGAGGGATGAAACGGACTTTGGCTGCTCTAATCCCTTCAAAGTAAGGCCTCTCCTCCTCCGTAGTGTAGCGGATGCTGCTGATCTCGCCGCTCTGGTTGGTCTTGACTCCAACGACCCTCTCATTGGGTCTAGGTGGAAGGATTCTTGTGCCGGTGGCACCTTGATGGTGGTCTTCGTCTTGGATGATGATCCCTTGAGGAGCAGGGGTTGTGGCGGTGCGGTGAGAACTGGTTGAGCATGGTAGGATTGGGCGGAGCTGCGCTGGCGTAATGGCATGGCTTCTAGCTGTCGCTCTGTGTTGGTCGGGACCAGAGCACGGGCGTCGGGGTCTTCCTCGGGCTTCATGTTGAGGTTGAAGGGGACGACCTCCCAATCATCGTGGAACTTCTCGGCCATTGGAGCAGAGGGGCTGATCAAGCTCTAATTGAAGAAGAGAAGAAGGCTTGGGTGGATTGGTGTTTGAAAACTGATGTCGGGGGTCTGTTTATATAGGGGTCAAAAAGTCCCTCTAGGGGTTGTTCGGGTTGCTCCCGTCGATGTGCGTGAGAAACTTTCCATCTGAGGGATTATTCAGATTATCATAAGTGTATTTTCCATAACAGAGAAAATCGGGACCAAGGGGGAATAGGGGCTGGGTGCCCGCCCACTTGATCAGGGCGCCCGCCCTCTCTCTGTCTCCTTTGTGGGCCCGCTTCCTCGAGCGTGTTTCTAGATGCAAAACTTTTTAGGAAAATATATGTATGACCCAAAAACGTCAGATTAAAAGGTCAGGCTCTAGTTCTCCATGGGAAGGTAAAAATGGACTACGTCTATTTCTTCTAATTCTTTATTGGGCTCTAAAAATAATTTAAGACGTTGACCATTTACCTTGAATAACGTACCTTCGTCATTTTGAAGTGTGATAGCTTCGTGAGATGATGAATTGATTGCCTTGAATGGTCCTTCCCATTTACTCCAGAGTTTTCCATGCCCGAAAAGCTTCACCCTGGAATTAAAAAGTAATACCTTATCTCCGGGTGTGAACTCCTTCTTCTTGATTCTCTTGTCATGCCACCTTTTGACTCTTTCTTTGTAGATCTTCGAGTTGTGATATGCTTTCTCTCGCCATTCTTTGAATTCTGATAGTTGCATTCTTCTATGTTTTCCAGCGACATCTAGGTCCATATTCCATCTCTTTATGGCCCAGTGTGCTTTGAACTCTATTTCAACAGGTAGGTGGCAAGTCTTCCCGTACACCAATTGGTATGGAGACATTCCAATTGGGGTCTTGTATGCTGTCCGGTATGCCCAGAGTGCATCGGGTAACTTGTCTTTCCATGTCGTTCCCATTTCATTTACTGTCTTCTGAAGAATATTCTTGATTTGTTTGTTGGAAGTCTCTGCTTGGCCACTTATCAGAGGATGATAGGGGGTAGCGACGTTGTGACGGATTCCATGTTTTGATAGATATTGCTTGAAGCGTTTGTCGATGAAGTGTGCTCCTCCATCACTTATCACTACTCTGGGGACTCCAAATCTTGGAAATATAACTTCTTCAAACATCCTCTTTGAACTGATGTTGTCGGCATGCTTGCAAGGTAGTGCCTCTACCCACTTGGAGACATAATCAGCTGCCACCAAGATGTACTCACACTTCTTTGATGGGGGAAATGGACCCATGTAGTCTATTCCCCAGACATCAAAGAGCTCAATCTGAAGGTTGTTGGTGAGTGGCATGGCATCTCTTGTGTTTATGTTTCCGTGCCTTTGACATGGCCCACATCTTCTGATATATTGCTTTGTGTCTTCATACATTGTAGGCTAGTAGAATCCATACTGCCAGATCTTTGAATGTGTACGGAATGCTCCAAAATGACCTCCATATGGTGATGAATGACATGTGTCGATAATCTTCCATCCTTCCTCAGTGGTCACACATCTCCTGAGTAAGCCATCAGAGCATACCTGGAAGAGGTATGGCTCATCCCATATATGTGAACGACTCTCTTGAATAAGCTTCTTCTTGTTTGCTCCTGGTGGTACATACCCTGAAACCATAAAATTAACAATATCTGCATATGAGGGGTCAGACCTGTTAATCCCGTAGAGCATTTCGTCCCGGAGTGAATCATTGATGGGGGTTTCCTGTGGACTCTTAAAATACATTCTAGACAAGTGATCAGCAACAGAATTTTCTACTCCCTTTTTATCTTTTATTTCTAAGTCAAATTCTTGGAGTAATAAGATCCATCTAATCAGGCGAGGTTTAGCATCTTTTTTAGTGAGCAAATATTTTAGTGCAGCATGATCAGTGTAAACAATTGTTTTAGCTCCAACTAAATAAGATCTAAATTTATCAATAGCAAAGACAACAGCTAGAAGCTCTTTTTCAGTGGTTGCATAATTAAGTTGAGCTCCTGTCAAAGTTTTACTGGCATAAGCAATTGCATGATGCTTCTTATTTTTAGTTTGTCCCAAAACTGCCCCCGCAGCATAATCACTAGCATCACACATAATCTCAAAAGGCAACGACCAATCAAAGGGTTGAATGATTGGTGCAAAGATGAGTGCTTTCTTTAATAAATTGAAAGATGTTAGGCATGCATCATCAAATTCGAAAGGAGCATCCTTGGCTAGCAAAAGAGTAAGTAGTCTAGCAATGAATGAAAAATCTTTTATGAATCTGCGATAAAAACCAGCATGGCCAAGAAAGCTTCGAATTCCTTTTATATTCACAGGTGGAGGTAGTTGTTCAATTACTTCAATTTTAGCTTTGTCTACCTCAATACCTCTTTCAGACACTAAGTGTCCCAGCACTATTCCTTCCCTAACCATAAAATGACATTTTTCCCAATTAAGGACTAAGTGCTTTTCTTCACATCTTCGCAAAACCTTGTCTAAGTTTTCAAGACAACTATCAAAAGTTTTTCCATAAACAGAAAAATCATCCATGAAAACTTCCATAATCTCTTCAATCATATCAGAAAATATAGACATCATGCATCTCTGAAAAGAAGCTGGTGCATTACATAACCCAAAAGACATTCTACGGTAAGCATAAGTTCCGTATGGGCATGTAAAAGTGGTTTTGCTTTGATCATCAGGATGGATCGGGATTTGGTGATACCCTGAATATCCATCTAAGAAACAGAAGAACGAATGGTTTGCTAATCGCTCTAGCATCTCATCTATGAAAGGTAAAGGAAAATGATCCTTTCTCGTGGCTTTGTTTAGTTTTCTATAGTCTATGCACATCCGCCATCTTGTGACGGTGCGTTGCGGAATTAGCTCGTTCTTTTCATTCATAATGACAGTCATGCCTCCCTTTTTAGGCACAACTTGAACTGGGCTCACCCACTCACTGTGCGGCACAGGATATATAATCCCTGCATGCAGCAACTTTATAACTTCCTTCTTAACTACCTCTCTCATAGTGTTGTTAAGTCTACGTTGGGGTTCTCGAGAAGGTGAAACAGAAGGATCTGTTGGAATACGATGGGTACAAATCATAGGACTGATTCCTGTAAGATCTTGAAGTGAGTAGCCAAAAACTGAGTGATGTTTCTCAAGAATGGTCATTAATCGCAGAGTTTGATCCTGAGTGAGTTTATCACTAATGATCACAGGAAACTCTGGATTATTGTTTAGGAAAGCATAGATAAGACCGGGTGGTAAAGTTTTAAGCTCTATGGGAGGTCTAGGTGTTTCTGCAAACTCATCTAAGGGTTCAGGTTCAGAAGGTTCAGCTTCTTCTTCTATGAAGAAAGGAGTTTCGTCTTCTAAGTCTGGTTCATCTAAAAGCTCTAGAGATGCAGCCTTTACCTCCTCCATAGGATCAGGCAAAAGATATGACTCGGCCTTATTGTTTAAGGAGTGTGAAATTGTTATTGGAAATTTAAAGGTTTTTCCAAAAGAAATGTGTAGCTTTCCAGTATGACCTTCATAAAGGAGTCTTCTAAAAGGTTGTCCTATCAACAGGTCGAAGTCCCATGTATTAAAGATATAAAAGTTCAAATGAATCATGGAGCCTTCTACCGTAAGAGGTAGGACATTAATAATTCCAAGACTAGGGACTAATCGTCCTGAAGATTCCTTTATGACCTTTGTTGTGGGGGTTAAGATAAGATTTTTAAATAATTTAAGTGCAAAAGATTTAGACATGATGTTGATCCCCATAATAGGATTATAGAGAGCATCAAATCGATCAGAATTATAAGCACAGTGTATAGTTATAGAGGGTGTGCCCAAACGGATCACATCAGAGGAAAGCTCTGATTCCTCCAACCACTCGCTACTCATGACTGAGATAAGCTCTCTCAATTGATATTCAGTTGGCAAACAAATGCTAAGATGGCCTTTTTGGGGTCTGTTAATAGAATGGTAGTTTGAAATGTTTCCAAAATCGGCAAAAAGATCAGATTCTATATCCAGCATGAAGTCTAGTGGTGGAATCTCTTCCTTTTGTGGCTCAGAACTTGGGATAGCTAAAGTAGATGAAGAATTTGGCAGAGTGTCTACTTTGGCTTCATGGGTTTCATCATGAAGGGTATTATCCATCTCAGCTTCTAGGATTCTATCTAGGATTACTCTAGCTTCATCAGTAGGGATGCGAAAGAAAGAACCTCTAGACATTGTATGTAGCATTTTTTATGATCTTTCTGAAGACCTCGAAAAAAGTAAAATAAAAGAACAGGGTCTTCAAGATTAAGGTTTGGACCAGATTCTAAAAGATCAGAAAAATGTTTCTAGGATTTTCCCAAAGTTTCATTATCTTTTTGTTTAAAAGATAGGACTTCGAGTCTAAGGTCGCCGATACGGTCGAGGGAATAAAAATCTAGACAAAGTAAAACTCCCCATTCACCTCGTGGTTGACTTACCTTCTGACTGTACCATTGTCTAGCTTCTCCCCTTAAAGAAAAAGGAAAAAGCTTCCAACGTAAATTTTTATCAGAAATGCCTTCAATGCGAAGACAATCACATGTTTGCTCAAAATCTCTAATATGAAGGTAAGGGTTTTCGTCTTCCTTTCCCGAAAAAGATAGGTTTTGAATCATGGCAATCAACCTAGAACTTAACTTATACTGGGATGTTTGAATAGGCTTTGATGACTCCCATGGTAAAAGTTCAGTTACTGAAGGGATTGCAGATTCATGGATCGATTTAGAATTTTGGTTTTCCATAAGGTAAGAGTAAAGAGAATAAGTAAAGAATATAAAAGATAAGAAAAGATAAAAGTATAGATACAAGCTAGTAGTAAGACTCAAGGTTATCTCAACAAACCGTTTTTCTCCCTGGCAACGGTGCCAGAAATGCTTGTTGATATTTGGGAACGCAATAAGGAATTGATCCGCAAGCACTCAGATATCGATGAGCACTTCACCCGAGAGGTTATCGAGAGTATCGTATTTATTTTTTTTACCACTAGGAGAAAGAGTACATCTGACTAACCCGGTCTATTACTAGTAACCCTTTAGGCTACAAAGAATGTTTCTCGATGTGAGTGGTAAATAGAGAAGACTGCAACCGTAGTCTCTTTCTAACCTTGGTAAGGATGATCTACTGTTCTATTGGGGAGGCTAACGAAATCTAGACACCACAGAGGATGTTCGACCCGCACCTATAAACTCTATCCTTCCTCCTAACGAGATATGGTCTTCAAAGGTAACTCGGAAATGTCACGTTCCTCGCTACTACCACGGTCCAGCTAGTCAGGGAATATCTATGAGTATCCTAGCCCAAACACCACGTCTACGCTAGAGATGATTACTCTAAACTCTACGCGAAGAGATTAAAGTAAACTCATAAACCAAAAGAACAATAAAACAAGAACTTACTAGAATTTAGAAGTCGAAATACTGAAGAATCCTAGGAGCAAGCTTCGGGTTAGGAGAACTTGACCCCGCAGGTACAAACTCGGAGTAGACACCGACAGGCCGGGCTTCCTCCGATCTACACCTCCACTCTATCTCTCTCAATCTAGTAGAAACTAGAAGATCTATTTCTACTCACATTGGTTGCTAAGCCTAAAAAGAAATTTTATTTAGAGGAGAGGTATTCCTTCGAGGGCTCCTCTCAACTCTATGATGAACTTGTCTCCTCCAGGGGCCAGGGGGTCTGGTTTTATAGTCCTCTCAAGTGAACGTGAGCTGTTGGATCAAACCGACATTGATTGGACGGTTATCCTTGATCCTTTAGGTCGGTGGAGATTCGTCCCAAAAGAGAGTCTTGATCCAACTCTGTAGGGGGGCGGGCGCCCAGGTCAACTGGGCGGGCGCCCAGTGCCTGGCCCCGTTCGGCCTTCGCTTCCTTCCTGTGGCTTCTGGAGTCTTCTAGATAGTAGAAAATTACGCGGTGCGTTGATATCTCTATGTAATCCCGACATGTGGGCCTTTCTTCCTTATTTCCTGATAACCCCCTGCAGAAACAGGTAAACAACAAAACTCGTGGAATTCTGTCAGATCAAACCCTAATTCTAGGTGTTGTTTGCATATTGGTCCTTTCTCTTGTTTATTTGATAATTAAAATTGATACTTAAGAACCGTCAACAATTGCATGATGAGGCTTTTATTTATATGGTGGAGATCCCTAATTCCAAGTCCTCCTTGTTCTTTAGGTTTACAAATAATGTCCTGCCAAGACCTGTAAGCAATGGGACTAGTGATATTCTCCTCCTGAACACCTGCCCACCAGAATCTTTTTATAATAGAGTTAATCTTTTCGATAAAAGAGTTTGAGAAAAGGACAATAGACATGTAATAAACTGGAATTGAGGAAAGAACAGATTTGATGTATTGTAGCCTCCCTGCATGGTTGAGAGTGTTAGCCTTGAGAGTGCCAAATTTGGCCATGAATTTATTGTAAATGAACTCATAAGCTTTGTTCTTGTCCTTGTGGCTGAAAATGAGAGGGTGATCAAGATGCATAGTATGGGGTTGGAGGTCAGGAACAGGAAAGATAGATTTGATTTGTTGTTTGATATTACTAGGTACATTTTTGCTGAAAAGGATAGAAGATTTTCTGAGGTTTGGTAACTGACCTGATCTGTTGCAAAAGTCAATGAGAATGTCTTTCATGGCCTGTGCTTCATGAATAGTGGCCTTGCCACAAAGAATTAAGTCATCTGCAAAAAGAAGAGAGTGGATCTGTGGACAACCAGGTCCAAGGGTAATACCTTGAAGTCTAGAAGCACTTAAGGCCTCCTGCAATCTTATAGATAATTCATTAATGGATAAAACAAAGAGAGAGGGGGGGAGAGGACATCCTTCCCTAAGTCCTCTTTGAGAAGAGAACATGCTGGTAGGCTCATCGTTGACAAGAATTGAGAAACTAGGAGAGGAAATGCACACATGAATAAGGGATATGAAATCATCGTTAAAATTCTTGCGTCTGAGAGCCTGACAGATGAAGTTCTATTCAAGTCTATCAAAAGCTTTTGCAAGATCAATTTTAAGGATAAAAGCATGACTCTTCCAAGATTTAAGATTGAAGGAATGGATAATCTCTTGGGTGATAATAATATTAGCAGAAATATTACAGCCAGCAACAAAAGCAGATTGACCTTGATGGATGCAGTTGGGAAGGTGAGGTTTAATTCTATTCGCTAGAGATTTAGAAATGATCTTATAAATAACATTACAAAGGCTAATAGGTCTGAAAACTTGAGGGATAGTAGGCTGGGACTTTTTGGGGATCAAGGTGATATAAGTTTGGTTAATATCATGGTGCATGGTTTTGGATGAGTAGAATTCATTTATTAGCTTGAGGACATCCTCTTTGATCCATGGCCAAGCAGATTTGTAGAAGGCTGCATTAAGACGGTCCGGCCCCGGAGTCGAGTTACTTCTCATTTCCTTGATGATTGCATGGATTTCACTAGAGTCGGGCGTTGAATAGGTGAATTCCAAGTGATCATCGTCCACCATACCTTCTTGTTGCTACAAATTTCCTGGGACTAAAAAGTTGGAATATGTGTGAGGGTCATTAGTAGCATCATTGATGGTTTGAGAATGGAAGGATATCCGTGGCACTCGGCTGTCAGCAGTGAGCCACCCAAGCCTTGCGAATCCTGCACCGCTAATGGCTACCGGCTTCGTGGGACAGCTTCAAACATTTTTTTATGGTCACCGGTCCTACCTGCATTTTATTATATATGGCCCCTAAATGGCCATTAGAGAATTTACATTGAGGATAGCATCACCCAAATGGTGATTTTACAAGATGGTGATTTTATAAGGTTTAGGTGTAGATGGAGGAGAGCAAGCCAAAAAACAAAAAACACAAATGGTACTAATTAGCCAAATTCAAGAAAAGGCACCACTGATCCACGATTTCCCTCTTCTGGCGCGAGAACCTACAGCGCCATTGCCTTGCTGTTGCCTTGCAAGCTACTATTACTTGGTTGAGCCCCAAGAACTCATTTCGAAAGACCGCTGCATTCCTTGTTTTCCAGAGCTGCTAGCAGGCAAGCGCGATGAAAGCTGAGAAGCCTTGGATGGGTATCCCTAGCGGCGGGCTAAGGTTGTGGATAGCCTCCATCGATGCTGTTTTCATGGAGTCGAGACCAATCTTTTCCTAGAACTGCCTCGCAATGGTGCATCCTCCAATTATGTGTTCTGGGGTTTCATCCGCTTCATTGCAGACCTCACATGTCGCATCTAGAAGGACATGCCTTCTTAGCAGATTAGTTCTACATTGAATCTTCCTTTGAGTGAGTAACCAAATGAACATTTGAACACGCGGTGGTGCATGGTTTTGCCAGACGAAAATGGCTCTGTCATCCGGTTACTGCCCACGGGCTTTTAGCAGACGGCATAATAAGGTCCCAGTGTCCAAAGCATTACCCTCCTTGGTGAAGGGAGTCACCCTTTTATCTGGTTCAGCCGATAGTTGTATTGAGGATAGAATTTGGTCTATCTGTTGAAGCTCAGAGGCAGCTTGCAGTGATAGGCGTGGCACCAGAAACTGTTGTAGGCCTTGTTGGAGAACTTGTTTGACAGTGATGTCCTTGCTGCTGCAACGGCTGAAGGCAGCTTCGAACATTAGCGTTAGGTGATATAGCCTGGGCATCTCCCGCATAATCTTGAGATCCTGCTCCTCTAGTTTGTAGATCCTGACATCCAAGGTGCCAATGTTGTTGAAGTGCTCTTTGATCTACTGCGGAATGTGCATGTGCTTCGTGCCCACGATTAGTCCACCATCACCTGCGCGATGACACCAGGTCACTATTCTTCCATGCTTTTTGGACTCACTTGAGCAATTCCTCCAGTTTTGATAGCTGGCCAGCTACAAAGGGTAGTGTGCCAATCTCAGCATCTAGATCCTTCAGTTTCTTCAGTTCTCCGATTTCCCTTGGTATCTTCCTTACATTCATGTCACGCAAATGCAGTCTCTCCAAATGCTGCAGCCTCGCCATATCCTGAGGTAGCTTTGTGATTGTTTTAACATCATTCAAATATAGAGCTTGCAAATGCTGGAGATTCCCGATCTCACTAGGCAGCTCTGTGATCCCTGTATAACTCAGGTCCAGCCTCTTCAGATGTTGTAGGTTCCCAATCTCCTTGGGCAGCTCCGTGATCCCTGTTTGGCCAACGTCCAGCGTCTCCAAATGCTGCAGTTTCCCAATCTCCTTGGGCAGCTCTGTAATCTGTGAGTTACAACTTACAACACACACGTAAAGATTCTTCAACTGCTGCAATTCCCCAATGTACCTCGGTATCCCTGATAGCTCATTATTGTAACTTACGTGCAGATTCTTCAGTTTCTTCAGTGTCCCGATGATCTCCCAGGCTTGCTTTCTGATGCGTGATCCGCTGATGCACACTCTCTCTAATAGATTCTGCAGTTTCCACATCTCCCTAGGCAGCTCTACGAGCTCTTCGTTCCAACTCACGTCCAGAGTCCTCAATTGCTTGAGGTCACCCACCTCAGTAGGTAATCGTCTAATCCCATGTTTATTGACTATGCCTATCATGTGGGGAAACTTGTACACCTCTGTAGAGTTTATTTAATTTATTCGAATAGCCATGCCGTTAGAATAGGCAGTTGCTGTGATGAGATATTATGATTAGACTTCTCTTAAAACGGTGATAACTGGTAAGACGTATTTTACTAATTTGGTAAATTGTAGTTAACCTAGAAACTAGTGAGAATGGTAATACTCTGCTATCACGGCCAAATCTAAAATTATAATTACTTCACCCTAACACTTTTACCTCCACATAAACCACCTTAGCCACCTCCCAATATAGCCTTCCCCTTCCACTTTTCCTCCACCCAAAGTTAGGGCTTGCTGACTACTTTATGTACTCAACCCCCTCCATTCTATGCTTTTATGAGTAAAGCTACATGAGCAGATACCTGAATGGACTACGTGAGGATAATAGGAGAACATACAAGTATAGAGCTATTGAGCGCAAGGATAGGACAATCGGAGCATATCCGAAGACGGGGCCGTATGACTACACACGAATATAGGAGTACACTTAAGGAATAAGTCTAGAGTTACATCCGCACTCCAAGTTTCTAGTAGGAAATGGAGCCACGACGACAAAGGACTGCTATTTTAGAACCCTGATATATGACATAAGGCCAATGGCCCAAGCTATGTAAACATGAACCATGTAATGTGTTTCCTCATTAGCAATAAATATATGGTTTTTTAGATCAATCTTGTTCAAATTACATGTAGGACTGATATATGATGCATAAGGGACCCTAAATTAGGGGCCCGACACATGCGCCAGCTGGCCCACTACTCCCCCACGCGCCTAGCTAGGGGTGGACTTGAGAATGTTAGCAATGGCAGACTCTTCTGAAGATGGAGAATGAGATTCAGCAGTACTTTTTAGCAAAGGAACTATGTTTTTCTCTCGTAACAAATCAGTACAAGCAGCAGCATAAGCCAAATTTCAGTGAATGTGTTTTGTGAATAGTGATGATGTGGGTGCCTTTGGGTTGGAAAATCTGCAGCAAGCAAATTAACGTGGAAGTCTGAAACACTTGTCTATGGAGTCAAAGGTTCAGCTTGTACATACTAATGATAATTATCATTGGCCAGCCGCAGTAAGAAAGGAAGGAAAAGAAGGGGCTATTAGTTTAGGGTTGTATTAGTAAAATGTTACTGCTTTTACATGTGTCAGACAGATTATACAGTACCTTGTATACTTTGGCAATATACTGAAGGAAAAAAAGAGAATTGGGCTTAGATCTTCTCAATGTCGTAACCACGTCCTCATACTAACAACCCAAGTTCTGAGGCAACACTCCTACAGACCAGGTGTCGCTCTCCCTTCAAGGGTGACCAGGCAATTCCATCTCCACCGCCACCACAAAGCCCTCCCACATAACTTGTCGGTCTGACCGCCGCCAGAGCTCGATGCCGGGATCTGGCGGACGCCAAGGACCGCGGCGGCTTGGCTCTATGCATCCCTTCCCTATGGCCCTCTCGTGAAGCCTCTGCGGTTGTTCCGACACCGTCACAAGGGAGACGTTCGGCTGTGCTTTCCGGTGTGGGTATTGGCGGATCCGGTTCCCCCATGCCCGGATCTATCGTACCCATCGTGTGCAGGAAACCCCTCCATACCTCCTCATCCTCTGCCTCATCATGTTCCTCTCCTCTAGCTCCGGTGATGTTGGGGCGGCCGTCGAGCACATTAGGCCTAGATCTGTAGTTTTCGCACTTGACTATGCATATGCATCTCTTGCCTCTTCTTCCACTTCTCTGCCTTGCCTCTTCTTCCTCTTCTTTGCCGAATCCAGCGACCTTGGGCGCTCGGCAGCCATGGCGGTGTGCGGTAGCCACTACACACGATGGAGGGCTGATCTGGAGACGAGATGAGCTAGCGTTCTAGGACGAGGTGAGGGGCACAGTGTGGGTGTTGCTGCTAATGCTACACGAGCGGGTCGAGGGGTGGACTTGACGTCCCCGTGCGGTGGTGGCTGGCTCTTCTCCTTGGTCACGGTCCACCATCCCCATGTGGTCAGCATCACCCCATACATCATGTCCCCCAAGAGACCTCATAGTCAGTGTTGGTGTGCATCTCCCGTCATTGTGGGTGAGTCCGAACGGCTCTACGATATGTGGCAGCAACTGGTAGCGATATGTGTGCCCCCATCATCATGGATGAGTTTCAACGGCTCCACGACGTGTGGCGGTGACTAGCACTTCCGGTGCGTGCCTCCCATCATTGCGGGCAAGTCCGAACAACTCCCCAATGTGTGGTGGTGACTGGCAGTGCTGGTGTGCGCCTTCTGTCGTGGCAAACAAGTCTGAGCGGCTCCACAATGTGTGGCGGTGACTGGCACTGCCGGTGCACGACTCCTATCACCACGGGTGGGTCCAAATGACTCCGTTGTGTGTGGCGGTGACTGTCACTACCGATGTGTGCCTCCTGTCATCGCGAGGGAGTCTGAACGGCTCCGCGACATGTGGTGGTGACTGGCACTATCGGCGCATGCCTCTCGTCATCACGAGCGAGTCCGAACGGCTTTGTGACGTGTGGCGGCGACCGCTACCCTGTCCACTTGCTCTGTCGTGGGCGGGTAATCAACACTTACAAAGGTTCTGGGCGAAAGCTCAGCCCAGATCATGTTTAGGCCAGTGACGAGATTTTCTTTTTGAAGGCATAGCTGAAGAACATCTAGCAGCTGCTTCTCATGGATCGACCACTCTCTGTCGGCACAATGCCTTGCCAAGCTTCTGGTTGACTGACGATGATTACATTATGGCGTCCTTCACCTCCCTAGGGGCATCGTCAAAGAGCTCCCTTGCCTCGCGTGTGTTAGTCCTTGCTTTCCGTTTGTGTATTTGTGGTTCTGTCACTTTTCGTCTTGGTGCTAGGGTTGTTCGGTGTTTTTATTATTTCTTCCTAAATATTTATAAAATATATAACAAGCTATTTTGGGCTACATAATATATGTTCCAGTGGGGAGTAATCCACACGTTATCATTTGAAAATATTCTTGTTAGCACCGGAGCCCCGGTGTTGTAGCCTCATTGCTACCTTGAATCATTGTAACACTAGACAAATGTTTAAATATATTACAATGTAGTAACACTCTTTTAGATATAAAAGAACATATAGTTGGTGTTAGAGTATAGATCAGTCTACACTAACATGGCCAATTAGAACATACAAAAGATATATTACTAGAAGAGCTAGTAATACTTTTTTCAACTTGTAGTAACATAAGTTGGTGTTACTGTATCCGTGTGTTGATGTACTGTGAGAACACTGTGCAATTTCTGGCATCTTTATATGCCTTTCCAGGTCCCCCACTGATAGAGTTAATTCAATCGTTTTGTTGCGATGCTCCCGGGCTTCTTTTCTCACGAATTCGATCGTGGCGCTGATGCACGGGCTGTCTCCTGGATACCATTGGTTGTTGCATCGGAATCTGACCCGTTTGAGATACACGAGGTTCTTGATACCCATAGGATTTGGTGGTAGACCACCGTAGAACTGGAACTCGAACGTAAGCCAAAACAGCCTCGGCATAGCTCCTTCGTGGAAGGTGATCCGTGGCACTCGGCTATCAACAGTGAGGCCCACGAGCCGTGCGAACCCTCCACTGCTAATGTCTATCGGCTTCCTAGGGACAGCTTCGAACCTTAGCTTGAGCTCGTGAAGGTTAGGCATCTCCCGCAGAATCTTGAGGTCCTGCTCCTCTAGTTTGCAGATCCTGATATCCAAAGTACCAACATTGTTGAAGTGCTCTCTGATCCACTGCGGAATGTGCATGTGCTTAGTGCCGACGATTAATCCACCATCACCAATCCTATCTGTTTTTTCAAATGACAGGAACTCCCCTGCCAGCGATGACACCAGGTCAGTATTCTTCCATGCTTTTTGGACGCACTTGGGCAATCCCTCCAGTTTTGGTAGCTGGCCAGCTTCAAAGGGTAGTGTGCCGATTTTCTCATCTAGATCCTTCAGTTTTTTCAGTCCCCCAATTTCCCTCGGTATCTTCCTTACATTCGTGTTCCGCAAATGCAGTCTCTCTAAATGCTGCAGCCTCCCGATATCTCGAGGCAGCTTTGTGATTGTTTTAACATCATTCAAATATAGAGCTTGCAAATGCTGGAGATTCCCGATCTCACTAGGCAGCTCTGTGATCCCTGTATAACTCAGGTCCAGCGTCTTCAGATGCTGTAGGTTCCCAATCTCCTTGGGCAGCTCCGTGATCCCTGTTTGGCTAACGTCCAGCGTCTCCAAATGCTGCAGTTTCCCAATCTCCTTGGGCAGCTCTGTGATCCGTGAGTTACGACACACGTAAAGATCCGTCAACTGCTGCAGTTCCCCAATGTACCTCGGTATCCCTGATAGCTCATTGTTGTAACTCACGTCCAGAGTCTTCAGTTTCTTCAGTGTCCCGATGATCTCCCAGGCCTGCTCTCTGATGCGTGATCCACTGATGCGCAGTCTCTCTAATAGATGCTGCAGTTTCCTCATCTCCCTAGGCAGCTCCGCGAGCTCTTCGTTCCAACTCACGTCCAGAGACTTCAATTGCTTGAGGTCACCCACCTCAGCAGGTAATCGTCTGATCCCTGTTTTGCTCACCTCTAGTGTCTCCAAATACTGCAGCCTCGCTATCTCTGCTGGCATCTCGTTTATCCCCAACTGGCCGCCTGACACAAACAGGTGCCTGAGACAGAGCAGCCCACACATATCCTTCAGATCATGTTGCTGCTCAAGAACACGGTTGTATTGAACATCCAACACTCGCAGGTGTTGCAAATGCTTGTAGGGTACCCTCTCGGCATCTTTAAAAACGACAAGGGACCGGATATGATGCCAATCAATTCCTGACAAAGGATCCACTGCATCACTGCTTGGCCAACAGTCCATACATAGGCGGCCAACTGGAGAGGATGGAACGCCATCAGAAGTGCAAGTGATGAAATTGTCTTCTCGTAACTTCCGTCTAAGGTAATTTCGCATCATGGGGTGCAGGGAGCCATCTATAATCAATCTCCTGCTGACAAGCTCGTCAAAGTAATCTTTTGCTGCCTCTGCCGTACAAACGAAACCTTCAGCGATCCATCGCCTGACCAAGTCTGCTCTTCTAAGACCGTGATCCTCAGGGTATATGCTGCAGTACAACAAGCAAGTCTTCAACATATGATGAGGAAGATGGTTGTAACCAAGCTCCAAACTCTCTACCAATAGTTCAAACCCTGGAGTGTTCTGAATCCCATTTTGCTTAACTTGCTGCTCAATGCCGTCTTGCACATCACATGTCCTTACTACACACAGCCCTTGTTGTTCTTGACGTGCTCTCTCCTTTGCCAATGCCGAAATCATACAAACCACTGCTAACGGCATACCAACACACATGACCGCAATAGGGTGGTCATAGTCAATATTTTCTCCATCCATGTCAGCACTCATTTCAATCATTTCCCAAGCTAACGTTGATTCATCCAAAAAATGACCATTATAATCAATTTTGTGGACCAAGACATCAAAATCATCACGCCACTTGTTGGTTATAGCATTATAACGAGTTGTGGTGACAATTCTACTGCCCAAATTATTTTCTGGAAGAGACTTCTTGATGGTTTCCCATTCCCCACAATGCCACATATCGTCAATTATAACCAAGTACCTGTAAAAGTGGACGAGACAATATTGTCAATTATAGTCAGCTGGTACTACTTATACTACGTGGCGAACACGTCTGTATTGGCGATAAGCTCTTATTACCACACGCAGTATTATAAAAGCTTCTTTTATTAAATAAATTGCCGTATAGTATGGCGTCAGAAACCATACTTACTACTATTGCAGTACCATATATAGAATCTTACTCCCTCCGTTTCAAATTATAAGTCATTCCAAGAATCTTAGAGAGTCAAAGCATTTTCAAGTTTGACCAAAAATATAGAGAGAAATATAAAGATTTATGCCATAAAATAGGTACACTATGAAAATATAACTAACAAAAAATCTAATGATACTTGGTTGGTACCAAAAATATTATTATTTTGCTATATAAATTTGGTCAAACTTGAAAAACTTTGACTCTCCAAGATTCTTGGAATGACTTATAATTTGGGACGGAAGGCTATATAGGTCGCTTATGATACAACAACAGCTTCAAGGCAGCATTTCTAGAATCACTGGGCATCGCGCGCAAGTACGCAGCAAGGAGATTCAGGCCTTGTTTAGTTCCCAAAAAATTTCCATATTCCCCGTCACATCGAATCTTGCGGCACATGCATGAAGCACTAACTATAGACTAAAAACATAACTAATTACACAATTTGTCTGTAATTTGCGAGATGAATCTTTTGAGCCTAGTTAGTCCATGATTGAAAATAATTACCAAATACAAACGAAACAAAAGTGCTACAGTACCCAAAACTAAAAAATTTCTCCGAACCAGACCTCACACCACAAAAGGTGATCGATAGGACCTCGCCATATATAACCATTTTCTATTACAAATTGGGGGCTCTAAAGGTGTATCCACGTTAATACTCATGAGACAGTACTAGAACAATGATGAATCCTAAAAATTCCTATGATATTCAGAAGAGTAAAGTCGAATTCACCTCCCGAACTAGACATTGAATAATGTGAGGGCTGGTTTGGTAGGGATCCAGATTCTTGTACGAATATTTTAAATCCAAATTTTCTCAAGAAACATTTTAGGTGATAAATCAAAAACACTTTTATGGAACTGTTTGGCTAGATTTAGATTCTAAAAATACATAAAAAATATATAAATAAGAATAGACTTCAAAAAAATCTAGAACTTTTTGTGGATGAAGAATATTCTAAATGCAACCCATTTTAATTTGTTGCACTTAGAAAGGGTAAGTAGAAAAAATATTGTCATTGGTGTATACGAGAAACTAGAAATGGAATCAGGCGAAGCCAGTCGAGTCGTTTCTCTCAGCCAGGCCAAAAAAGAGTAACGATACAAAACCTTCGAGCTAGAATCAGTTGTTACGGCATGAAGCCAAAAGATGTTGGATGATTATAGAGCGAGCCTTCATACGCCAATAATGTATGAGCTTATTTCAAGATAACTAACCATAGGAGTTGAAGTCTATTGTGTAATAAAAACTTGCTAGTTGAGCAAGTCGAGTCAAATGGGTGCTTGTGAACTTGGTGTGTTAGTTGATTTGTACTTATGTTAATTTATGAGTGATTTAGAATTTTTGTAATGAATGTTGAGTCCATGGATTTGCTAGTTAGAGCTCTTGCTTCATCATGATGCTCTTGGCCCTCCCTTAAGGACTTATCTGTCGACAAAAGCTGAGACACATAGTACAACCAGGGGTGCCACATGACTCTGGCTCTAGCCTAGTAGCAAGACCTTTTCTAGCTTTTTCTAGCTTATTAGTAGCTACCTGAAAGGGCACAACAGGGGTGTGACCGAGTCGGGCATAGGATGCCCCTGATGTTATATGTACTTTTGCGTGAGTGTGCTCTAGTGTTAGGGGTCTATGTTTGCGGGCCACAGAAACCTAGCGGCTACTAATTTATTAGCGAAACCATTAAAAAGCTTCATAGTAAACCCTGTCGGTCTGCCTAGGAAGAAGGTTAAGAGATTAGCTACTTCGGGATGAAAGGGTAAATCACAGCTCTCGAGTAAAGATGTACAAACTCTATAGAGTATTAAAAACTAATATATCAACCGTGCTCATAGACACGAGTGGCTTGAAAAACTCACAAAATAGAGGAATTTTATTGTTGATGGTCAATGATGAGATAAAATGTTGCTTTATATGATCATGTGGTATAATTGGGGCTTAAGCACAACTAAATGCTAATATAGTGTTAAAATTGTGACTTAACAAAAATGCTAACTGTAGTACAAGCTGTGTTAGCCTTCTGAGCTTCATCAGCCATGTTATTCTTGTTAAGCATGAGATGTACTTATTACTTGTTTATTTTCATCATTTGGACAAAAATCTCAAATGAGTATATATGGCAATGGCCTTTAATGGTTATGAGGATTTCTAGTCTTGCGATCAACCAATTTGACCGTCCCTATGGCTATGGAGACGCCATGGAGTTACAATTATTTATTTCTGCTTGCTACACTTTGATCTATTTATGTAATGGACTAAATATTCACTAATACAGATTTGGTCTTCATTATCGGCTGCATCACTGTCGGATTTTAGAAAACCGACAGTGATAGTGCTTCCTGGCACATCACTATCGGTTTTTGTTTAAACCAGAAGTGATAAGGCCAACCAACAGTGAAAATCGGGTCTTCACTGTCGGTTCATATCACTATCGGTTTAAGCCACAAATGATATTGGATCATCACTGTCGGTTTTAGCCAAGAACCGAGACTGATTTTATCAATGTCGGTTTGTGGCTTGCACCGACAGTGATATGCAAGAAAACTTCATAACTTTGCCATATGATGTCCGTGAACGTGAACTTTATATCAAATATATAGTACCCAACAAAGATCTACAACTTTGTAGTTCAAAATTTTTAATTGGAGATTGTTTAGATGTCCAAATATTTAAAATTTAAAAATTGATTTTTTTCAAATGACCTCGAACAGAGAAACTACCAAAATAAAAGTTATAGATCTCAAAAAGTTATGCAACTTTATAGTTGATGTCTTTTTCATTTTAAATCATTTACTACTTTAAAATGCTATTTGAAATTAATTTTTGATGTTATTAAAGAACACTCATTTCTCTTTTTGACCTCCGATTAAAACTTGTAACAAGTTTTTCTCCCTCATACTAACTTCAAATTTGATGATATATTTTTTCCTAAAATTTTCTAAAATCATGCTCTATCAATTTATTGTGTTTTTAAAGCTATTATTATGTCCATCTTTTTTATGTGACCATGTTTTGTCTATTTGAATTTTGAAATTCAAAAAGGGAAAATTTCAATCGTGATTTTGAAATATTAAGTGACTTTTGCTAAAAAGATCATGAACATAAAAGTTGTAGAACTCATCATGATCTATAACTTTTATTTTAATCATTTGTTCATCCAAAATTGTGATAGTAACACTGTTTACAAAATTTATATCTCTCTTGTAGTTCATAAACTATAAGAGAAAGATATGTAAGATGTAAGATTTGTGAACAAATTACTACAACAGTCTTGGATGAAAAAACTCCTAAAATAAAAGTTGTAGATCTCAAAAAGTTATAAAATATTATAGTTCACAACTTTTTTCTTTGAAATCAACTTATCAACGTTAGCAACATTTGAATTTCTCAAATTTGAAATTCAAATTTTATAAACGACCTTGAATGAAGAAACTCTCAAAGTAAAAGTCGTAGATCTCAGAAAGTTATAAAACTTTACAGTTGATGACTTTTTAATTTGAAATCATCTTGTCAAGAAAAACTACAAACAGCAAAAATAAAAGTTGTAGATCTCAAAAAGTTATGAAACTTTGTAGTTAACAATGTTTTAATTTGAAATCATCTTGTCATGAAAAATTACGTTTGAATTTCTCAAATTTAAAATTTCAATTTTGTAAACAACCTCGGATTGAGAAACTACTAAAATTAAAGTTGTAGATCTCAAAATGTTATAAAATTTTTTAGTTGCCAACTTTATTATTTGGATTTGTTTAGACTCCAAAATACTTATTTTAAAATTAGATTAATATAAAATGGCTAGCACGACTATCCTAACTAGACACAAATAAGTGTTTAGGTGGACTAATTAGGGAACAAATGCATTGAGCCAAGGGTTCGAGCATCGATGGCTGTGAAAAAATAGAGAAATCATATGATTGTGTGGTTGACTAGTGGGGGCCTCTTCCGTCGGTTCATCAAAACCGACAGTGAGTTAACTCCACAACACTGCAGGTATGGTTCTACCGGTTCAAAATCTGGCAGTAAAAGATGATTCTGAACCGGCTGTATTGTACTGATCTGCGGTAGTGATCTGTAATGTAATAAAACACTGTGCTTGGTATTCTCTTTTAATTTGTCTTTGTATGTGTGTAACTCCTGGGCACATATATGATTTATATCCAAATTTGTCAAATTTGGATGTGACACCATGTAGTGTTACGGCAGAAGTTCAAGGGTGGTTGGCATCAATCAACTGACAAGAGATTTTGTTTTGACTTTTGTGCATCTCCCAAGGCAAAAAAATGGGGGTATGTGCAAAATACGTGGATCATAACCATGTCTTCCAATTTCATAGCATATTTTGTGCGGATCGATGTGAAGATGTGCTTGATCCTTGGTAATTGTTTGGAGGACCATCTTATTTTGTGATAAATATAATCGATTCAACCAGTGATCTTAGTTTATTTAATCTCTTTGTGTACTACTAATGGATCAGATGTTTATGGCAAAAAAGGTTCATTTTTATTTATCTATTGCATAGAAATGTTTTCGCATGTAACTTGTTTCGAGCTAGAAATATCTATGTTGAAATTGCCCTTCCAGGATAATTGTATGACATGTCAAGATTATTCAGGGAATCGTCTCTTTCCGTTGTATTTCTATCCACTTAATGAAATGACATGTAGTTCTGTGTAGTTTGACAAGGAATTCCAGGCTTGTGGTTGTGACTCAGCTCACTCCAGCTCCATTGAACTCTCGATGACTTCTTCAATTTTGTAGTCAGTTTGGTAGAGCTTTCCTCTTTAAATCTTAAGCTTTACTTATTGAAAATTCCTAAAAAATTTGCTGAAAAATCTTTAAATCTTAGATAGTTACAAAATATTCTTATAGCCACGTGTGTGCCGCACATGCATTTATACTAGTATTAATAAAATCTTATAAAAATTGCTAGTCATTGAGAAAATATTTCTCATGATTGGTAGAAAATGTAAATATAAACCTATCATATATATATATATATATATACTATTCTACACCCTAGGTGTAGAATACTATTCTACACCGAACTACTATACTGAACAGATTTCAGTATCCGTATTTCAGTATTTCGTGGTCCTGAGTGTAGTGTTGGATGATACTGAACGATGTTTAGTACTGCTCAGTATTTTTTCTACTCAAATTTGACTTGCGGTGTAGAATAATATTCTACACCTAGGGTGTAGAATAGCGCTGCCGTGTGTGTATATATATATATAAGTGCTATTCTACACCAAAGTGTTATACTGAATAAAAACCAGTATTGTTCAGTACTCGTGTTTCAGTATTATTCAGTATTTCGCGGTCCTCGGTGTACGACTGGATGATACTGAATGTTGTTCAGTATTGCTCAGTATTTCTTCTGTTCAGTTTTGACTTGCGGTGTAGAATAATATTCTACACCTATGGTGTAGAATAGCGCTGCCGTATATATATATATATATATATATATATATATATTGTGCTATTCCACACCCTAGGTGTAGAATACTATTCTACACCGAACTACTATACTGAACAGGTTTTAGTATCGTTCAGTATCCGTGTTTTAGTATTGTTCAGTATTTCGTGGTCCTAAGTGTAGTGTTGGATGATAATGAACGATGTTCACTACTGCTCAGTGCGTAGAATAATATTCTACACCTATATATATATATATATATATATATATATATATATATATATATATATATATATATATAATACTTTGGCAGATAAATCGAACATCTTAAGTGGCGTGGTGTAGACTCAAACAAATGTTTATATCATTTTAGTGACTAAGAGTAGGGTTTATGACCAAGAATATACTTTATATATACGGCAGCGCTACTCTACACCCTAGGTGTAGAATATTATTCTACACTGCAAGTCAAAACTGAGTAGAAAAAATCTGAGCAATACTGGAGAACCTTCAGTATCATCCCGTCGAACACCCATCAGGACCATGAAATACTGAACAATACTGAAATATGAATACTGAACGATACTAAATTTTGCTCAGTATAACAGTTCGTTATAGAATAGTATTCTAGACCTAGGGTGTAGAATAGCACTTGTATATATATATATATATATATATATATATATATATATATATATATATATATATATATATATATGACTGGCCTAATCAGCAAGGTTGGACCTCAACCACACCAATCCTTCTGGCATTACGGAACAAGCGAATCACCTCATCAACACCGTCGAAGTCCAGCGCAACACCCGGGAGCGGGTTCAAGCTGACGATGGCGAGGTTGTCATTCTTGGGGGCTTCGTCGTTGTTAGGAACGAGTCTTCTAGAGGCCACCGCACGCACCATGGCCGGTCTATTGGGGATCTCCTCCCACACCATGTTGCGGGGGACGAAAGGCCACGGGTCGATCCTTTGGTACACCATTGGATAGCACGGATGAGCAGCAGGGGGCTCACTGCTAGGCAATGGCGCGCTATACTGTAGCTCAAAGTTGGGGTTTTCTGCTTCGGGAGCTGAAGTGGACGAACGGGGTGAAGGGTGCGAGGAAAGACGAAGCGCCCAGGTAGCTGGCGCCACATTAAGAGGAGCCAAAATAACTTGCTAGATCCTAGACTGTGCAGTGTGAGATTCTTCCAAATAACTTGCTTGGTGCTAAACTTCCTGATGAGGAGCCAGTTCCTAATCAGCCAATTGCAGAGTTGTCGTTTGATTTCTTTGGCCTGGGACAGCCTAGTATTGGGCTAGATCTGAATGTAGCCCAGGATGATGAAGATGAACAGAACAATATGGATTTACAGGCCCAGCAAAACCAGGAAGAGGGACAAGAAGAGGAAGATGAAAATGATTGGGATCCTTGGGCTGCTGCTGTCTAGCAACAACAGATGAAACAACCCAGGTGTAGGACCTTAACATGGCTCCCCAGCAGGTCATGGAGATTGATCTCAATGCCCCTGTTATGGATGGAGAGGTTAATCCTCAAGAGTTAATCCTCTTCACCCTCTCCCTGGTGGTGATTTTTTGGAGCTAAATGATTTCCTGCAGGGCAATAACTTTGCTGAGGAACTCTTGATTCAGCATGAGCACTCTGTACCTGACCAGAATGAACTTAACTTACTTGCCTTAGCAGATGAAGAAATGCAAATACAGGTTCCTCACCTTCATGTTAACCGTGTTAACGTCCTTGATGAGGAAGTCCTCCCTGATGATGGATTTTGATGAAAATGGCCTCCCAATGAACATTGATGTTGAGGAGGTTCAGAACGAGGCAGCTGAGAATGCTTTTGGTAACAATGTGCTGAATGTTGGCATGGTTCTAATCAGACAGTATTGTTCTGACCCAGTTTTTTCTGCAACAGAGGAAAGGCTCAGAATTGCTGAATCCACTAGACTTTGGGCCAATTTCTTTAGCCTAGGTAAGCCCAACTCTATCACTGTCAGTATTCCTGCAGAATGGACCGAATTCTTTACCAACATGCTTCAGTCACCAGATCAATTTGGGTGGGCCAAAGAGTTCCTGCAAACAAAAGCCACAAGCTGTATGACACGTAGGAGTGGTATTATTGATTTCTCATTACCTAGTGTTTGCCCTGTCACCCCTGATTCCGATTGCTCTATATCAGCAGACCCTAAGCTTGGCTTAGAGGAGGATGATCCTGGACATACTGGTGTGCTAGCTACCCTAGATTCCTCCCCTACCAATCAAAAGAAGGGAAAAGGCAAAAGGGAGCCCCTGTTTGACTCTGAGGTAAGAAGGAGCCCCAGGATGAAACTAAATTATAATAAATTCAGACCCTCCATTTGTTCTGACAGAAGATGTTCCTCCTGCTCCCCACCCACTCTATCCACTAAAGTAATTAGAAATTTGGGTGTGCAGCTATGTGGAATTGACCTAGAAGAGCTGGATGATGGGACCCTAGTAAAGAACAAGAAACCGGCGCCCATCTCCAAGAGAAGGAAGTTCGAAGTGGCAGACTCAGAGGCCAGCCCAAAAGCAGAAACCAAGAAGAATGGAAATAAGGACAAGGAGGGAAAGAAGAAGGGTCAGAAGCCCGAGGACGACTGATGTGCAGCGCTATTCTTGTCTATAGTGCTCCTTGCTAGACTTGGGACACACTCTTTTGTTGTTTTCCTCCCCTTTGTTAATGGATCAGAACAGTTATAGGTCTTGGAAGGTCTTTTCATGGAATGTAAGGGGCATTAATGCTGAATGGAAATGGGATGTTGTTAGGAACAAGATTTTGCAGTCTAGTTGTGACATCTTTTGTTTGCAAGAAACAAAAAGGGATAACTTTGACATCAACTTTCTAAGAAAGTTGAGTCCTAACTGTTTTGATTGTTTTGATTTCCTTCCTTCTGTTGGTGCCTCTGGGGGCATCCTTGTAGCCTAGAAAAGTTCTTGCTTTAGGGGGAAAAGGTCTCCTTTAATGATTTCGGCATCTCTTTTGAATTCTCTTCTGCTCATAATAATGTTAGCTGGATTTTGACTTGTGTGTATGGCCCCTATACTCCTGAGGGAAAATTGTTGTTTCTAGACTGGATGAAAGGCATTCAGATGCCTGATGAGGTAGATTGGATGCTGCTTGGTGACTTTAATCTTTTAAGAAAGTGTCACACCCATATTTTAAGAACAAAATAGGATGCATAAAAGACTCATATGTGCCCCAGAAACAGTCGCACACATAAGTAGACAAATCTCAAATGTACCATTGCAGTGTTTATTACATAGCGGAATATATATTGAATCACATAGTCTCATACAAAAATGATAGCATAAAGTAAACAACGCTCTCGACGGAAGCTCCACACAGGGACACTGTTGACTGGTTGACTCCAAACCTAGTACTCATAACGGTAATCCTCATTCCAGTCATCTTCATTATCATATCCTGAGGTGTTGGGAAATTGCAAGAGTGAGCACATATCGTACTCAACAAGTATAACCAGAGGTTCATGAGGCTCAAACAGCTGACACTGGTTTGACTGCATTTAGCTTTTAATGGTGGATAGCATGTTCATAATTAATGAGCAATTGTCAAGGTAACATAAATATTCCTTTAATTCCATGATCAAGTGTAAGCATAATTAATTCATAGCATAAACGATAATCAAATGAACATAACAACTTAATAAGCTCATCGTCGGCGCAGCAAGAACCCCCAAGGCCGCTCATAACCGTGAGCACGGCTAGTATACTAGTTTTAACACTCTGCAGAGGTTGTACATCTTTACCCATGAGTCATGATTTACCCTTTCGCCCGAGGTAGCTAATCTCTTAACCCCCTTCCTAGGGAGGTCGGCAGGGATCACTATGAAGCCTTTCAAAAGTTCGTCTAACATGTTAGGGCCGCAAGGTTTCCTTTGCGAGCAGATATAGATACCCCCCTTCCGAATGGCACAATGACGCGCAGCCTATACACATAGGGACAGGGGCTCGCACTATACCCGTGTCGGTTCAGCCCCTCCGCCCTTTCGGGTAACCTCTAACAAGCTAGAAAAGGTCTTCATACTGAGCTAAAGCCAGAGCCATTATAGCCCTCATGGTTGCACTGTTGTCCCGATGATCACTTACAGACAAGATCTCATATAGTTATTTGTCATCTTTTAACGTTCATTGCATAGCTATTAATCACCTTACACGATCATGGATTATATCAAGCACTAGCACATCTACACCAAATGCATATCAAGTAGGTAACAAGGAATCCAGGTAACAATCATCTATGATTTTGCTAAGGTCGACAAGGTGATAGCATGCATATGATATATATGTGTAGTTATAAGTGAATAGGTAACAAGGATGATCCCAAGTTATACTTGCCTTGACTAAAGCTCTCCTGAGCCTGCTGGTCCTCAAAAGCCTGGTCTTGATCACCAACGTACGGCTCACCGTCTATTTCCCAAACATCAATCAACAACACGCAATCCAATGGAGACAATCATACACAAAGCAAACAAGGTATAATTAGAACATTACACCAAACAGTGGTAAAACAAATATAAAAGTTTATCAAAATATTCTACGCAGCGCTACGATCACACAAACGTAAAGTTCACGAAAATCGGAATTAAAACGTGAAAGATATGAATTTTCTAAGATTTCCTATAGAGAAATAATTAATTAAATAGTACCAGAAAATTAAAAAGTTTCAAAACAGTAAACTAATATTTCTAACATGTAGAGATCGTAAATACGAATCCAACGGAATTTGAATGAACAAAAACGGAGTTATAATGAATATTTTATGAGCAAAACAAAATCAGTGGCAATCTTGTAAATAGGCAGAAAGCGCATTTTGCTCGAACCGGCCAGGTTTACGTTTTCCAAATTGGAAAACGGGTTTCTGCACAGGGCGCCAGGGACCGCGGGTTAAATATAGAATCTGTCAGGGTCTCTTAAACAAAATGGCAGCGAAGTGGTAAGTTCTAATCTCGGCCGTAGATGATTGATCGGACGGCCCTTGTTCCACCAGGGGGGCCTGGCGGCAGTCCGGCCATCAGGCACGGTGGCTCCATTGCCGGCCGGAACAAGCTCGCCGGCGACGACAGGCTTCTCGATTCCGAGCACCGTTTCGCGAAAGGAAAACACCAGGACGCGGAGAAGCTTCACGCGAACTCACCCAGGGGCTCCGTTCGGCCAGAGAAGGAGTAGGGAGCCCGGCTCGCGACGGCGCAACACGGCGGGATCTCTGTTAGGCGGCTGCAGCGGCTAGGGCTGTTTTACTTCGCGTGGATGGGAAAAACAGGCGCGGGCGAGTCCTTGGGTCCTTTATAGGGGTTTGAATCCACGAATAAGGCAAAGAAATCGCGGATTTTCGGGTCGGATTCGGAGAGGAAACTTCCCAGCTCGCGTCTCTGCGGGGAAGAAGGAAAGGGGATTAGGACGCTGACGTGCGGGGGCGGAATGTCAGCGGGGACAGGAGCGGGCCCGACTGTCAGCCAACAGGAGGAGAGGAGGAGGGGATGCGGCGCGCGCGGCCTGTTCGGCTTGGGCCGCAGCTTGGGCCGGCTAGGTGAGCTGTGGAGGGAAAAAAAATGGAAAACCAGGGGGTGGGAGTCTGGGCCTCGGCCGGTTGTGTCCAGGCCGAGAGCAGGTGGCTCTCTTTCTCCTTTTTTTTTTTATTTCATTTTCCAAAAGAGTTTTGAGCAAAACAAATAAAGATATAACAGAAACAGCAAATCACAAAAAAAAAATACTATGCTCCAGCATGAATGCAAAACATGTTTCTAAACTTATGATAAATTTTATTTTTCCGAAAATTTATTTAAGTGCTAAGTTTAAATGCTCACCAAAAATACATAATTAACTCCAATTAAAATCCTATTAATTGAAATTCGAATTTTGGGTGTTACAGAAAGCCTGAAGATAGAAATCGAGATGGGGGCAATCTAAATGAAATGTTGTTGTTTAATGAAGCTATTAGTTCTTTAGGGTTGAATGAGATTGTTTTACAGGGCAGGAAGTTTACCTGCACTAATATGCAGACTCCTCCCCTGCTTGAGAAGCTTGACTGGGTTTTCACCTCTAGCAGCTGGAATATTTCATTTCCCACCACTTCTGCTAGGGCTCTCGATATGGTGCCCTCTGATCATACTCCCTATATTGTGTCTATTTCAACTGTGATTCCCAAAAGCAAGGTCTTTAGATTTGAAAATTATTGGATCTAGTGTGAGGAGTTTTATGGCTTAGTAGCGGATTGCTGGGGATCTGAACCTTTGAACTATTATAGTGCTAGGTCTCTAACTGCTAAGTTCAAATTACTCAGGAAAAGACTCAAAGATTGGCGGGCCAATAAAGTTGGGCTTAGGAAATTAATTGCCAGCTCTAGGCTTATCTTCATTTTCTGGAGGTTATCAGTGATTATAGAGACCTTAGCATTCAAGAATGGAATTTCAGAGAAGGCCTTAATACTCATCTGCTTAATCTTCTAGAAACAAAGGGGCAATGTTAAATGGGTGAAACTTGGAGATGCAGGAACTAAATTCTTCCATGCTAATGCCACTTTGAGACATAGACGCAACTTGATCAGTGAGCTCATGGGTCCTAATGATACCCTAGTCTCTCACCATCCTGGTAAAGCTGCTATTCTTTGGGAAGATTTCAAGGTGAGGCTTGGTACTTCTGATTTTGATCAATTTTGGGTAGATCCAAGTTTCTTTGTGCAGAGTGATGTTGATCTCAGCTCTCTTGAAATCCCCTTGTCTCCTCAAGAAATTGATGCAGTTGTGAAAAGCTTGCCTAATGATAAGTCTCCTGGTCCTAATGGTTTTAATAATGAATTCTTGAAAAAATGTTGGCCCATTGTTAAGCAAGATTTCTATAAGTTTTGTGGGGATTTCTTTGATGACAATTTGTGCTTGAAGAGCATCAACTCTTCTTTCATCACCCTCATCCCCAAAACTGATAATGCGAGGCAGTCAAGTGATTTCAGACCAATTTCACTCCTCAATTCTTCAATCAAAATCATCACCAAGATTCTTGCCAACAGACTCCAACAGCATATCATCTCCCTGGTTCACAGAAATCAGTATGGCTTCATCAAGTCTAGAACCATTCAAGACTGCTTGGCTTGGGCTTTTGAGTACCTACACCTCTGTCCTCATTCAAGGAAGGAGATTGTCATCATCAAATTAGACTTTGAAAAGGCCTTTGACAAGATTGAACATCAAGCTATGATCACCATAATGAGGGCTATGGGTTTTGGTCAGAGATGGCTAAAGTGGATGGAGGCCATCTTTGCCTCTGGTACATCAGCAATCATGCTTAATGGGGTACCTAGCAGGACAATTCACTGTAAAAGGGGGGTCAGGCAAGGTTATCCCCTTTCACCCCTTCTGTTTGTTATTGCTGCTGATTTTCTCCAGTCTATGATCAACAAGGCAATGGCTATGGGTCAACTCAGGCTCCCCATCCCAATGTCTTCTGAAAATGCATTCCCGATTATACAGTATGTTGATGACACATTAATTGTGTGTGAGGGTGATGCTAAGCAGTTGTTTTTCTTGAAATCCTTGCTCAATACATTTTCTATGTCAACTAGTCTCAAGGTTAACTTCTCCAAGTCTATGATGGTTCCAATTAATACTTCTGCTAAAAAATTAGATCTGCTTGCTGCTACTTTTGGATGCTCCAAGGGTGCTCTCCCTTTCACCTACGTGGGTCTTCCTCTATGCATTATATTGATAGACCCAAATTTCAGGATTTTTTGCCCCTTGTTGATAAATGTGAGAGAAGATTAGGAGGGATCTCCACTTTTTTAAGTTAGGCTGGTAGGCTTCAGATTACCAACTCAGTGCTCTCTGCTCTCCCCACCTTCTTCATGTGTACCCTGCAGCTTCCTAAAGGGGTCATCAAACAGATTGACAAGTTCAGAAAGCATTGTCTTTGGAGAGGCTCTGCTATCAATCCAAAATCCATGCCCAAGTCTACCTGGAAATTGGTTTGTGTTCCAAAAGATGAGGGGGTCTAGGTGTAATTGATCTGGAAAAACAGAATAGAGCCCTTCTTCTGAAAAACCTGCACAAGTTCGTCTTCAATAAGTTGGACATCCCTTGGGTCCAGCTGGTCTGGGAGAAGCATTATAAAAGTAGTAAGCTCCCCAATCATACTAGGAAGGGCTCTTTTTGTTGGTGGGACATTTTAAAACTTCTCCAAGACTTCAAGAGCATTGCCAGCCCTCATATCAGCAGTGGCACCTCAGTCCTTTTCTGGCATGACTCCTGACATCAAATTGGTTCTCTTGCATCTTCAAACCTAGAGTTATTTTCCTTTGCCCAAAACAAACAAATCACAGCCCAAAAAACTTTTGAGGCACATGACTTCACTGATTTGGTACACCTGCCTTTGTCCCTCACTGCTTTTCAACACCTCCAAGAAGTTCAACAGGCCGTCGATGAGATTGCAACATCTGATGCCAATGACAAGTGGCACTATTGTTGGGGCTCTAATCGATTTGCCTCTGCTAAGGTCTACAGAAGACTTTCAGCATCCTGTGTTCAGATGGCTCTGAAAGAATTGCTACCAACTGTGGCAGAACCTCCTAAGTGTTTGGGCCCACCGACACCTGTCATTGTCCCAAGGACCTCTGACGGTGATGCCGGGGATCCTCCCACTCTAGAAGTCCGATGGGCATCTCAGGACGCTCATTCCACCGCTACCTGGGGCGTATCAAACAAGCTCGTCTTGACCACCAGCAGTGGTCAATTAACGAAAATTTCTTCTCCTCGCCCTTACAGGATAGCAAGTGGCCACCTTAACACCAGGATCACTCGTTGCGAAGACATTGCAGTATCACAGACGACACAAGACCAAAATAATATTTTAGAGTAGAACAGCAGAAGTATTACATAACTTAATTTACAAAAGGAGTTCTTCCAAATAGTAGAGTGTTATTACAAGCCAGGTCCAGCGGAGCAACTTAAACTTTAGTACACAGATTACAAATTTACAGACCCTGCCCATGGGTCACGCTCACTCTTCCTCGTCGTCAACCTCGACGACGGTCACACAACAGGGTCCGAAACATGTCGGCTCCTGAGCTTCACCTGCAACAGGGGTTATAAAACCCTGAGTACGGGAGTACTCAACAAGACTTACCCGGTGGAAAAAGAGGAGAAAGTAGGAATGCAGGCTTAGGGTAGACAAGGGGTGGCTGAGCAAGGAGCCAAAGTGTTTTGCTAGAAAGCTTACTAATAGTGCATCCTTACTTTCAAGTTTTACCCGCGAATTCCTCTCCGCAAGAGGTCGAGGAGTTCGAGGACAGTCTATCTAGTTGCTTCTCACAGACAAGTCTATAAGTTCCTAGTCCTTAATCAAAGTATTATCTATCCAACGGCCATAGCTTCATGTCACTCTGAGTCCGGGAATTGGGATCCGAACCTCATGAGACATCTTCCCCTTTCTCATTTTATCACTTAGTTGCATATTTAACTACGATGAGGGTCGAAGGAATTGAGTCTCCCAATCGGGGAGCAACGACGATTCGAATCGCTTAGCAATCCAGCTGGAGTTCCTAACCACCCGACATATGTAGAACCAAATCTTGCATATGTCAACCCAAATCAAGCTCTCCCCAAATTTGACTAGGTTCGCGGCACCCGAGAGCACAGTACTCCACCATCCTACAGCCGATCTAGATGTTTTCCGGTCATCTCAGATCCGTAAGGTGGGTACACACTACTCTCGCCATCGCTCCACGCCCAGTGCGCGAGTAGCTGTTCGCATCGAGGGATCACAAGACCGGGCTTACCGAGGGCAAGTGGCTAGTACTATAAATTCTCAACCCAGCAGGCCATCAACGGACCGGTCCTTAACCGACACAGTTGGAGACACTACTTTAAGACTCCATTCTTAAAGCAAGTCCACCGACCGGTCTCAAATTGAAACATCATTGATCATAAGTGTATTCCACAACAACCCTTCAAACTTTCTTGTTTGAAAACCTATCTAGTAGGAGGGCTAAGCATCACTACGCGATTTTAAAATAAAACAAATGCCAAGGACAAGATAACAAATATCAAGGTAGTAAATGCAGCAAGTAGGTTAACCCAATTCTCAACTACCTAATGCAGCATTTTCAATTCATAAGTGATAAAAGATTTAAAACATTCAAGGAGGGGTTAATGCATCCCGGGCTTGTCTTGGTTGCAGAGCTGAGAGGGACCCTCGGAGACTTCCCAAGTCTCGGATCCTACTTCCTCGAACGGAGCACCGACCTCGAGGTTCGGTTCAACGGTCGCTCCTTCGATCACGGGCACTATACGCAAAATGATGTATGCTCATGATATGCGTATGATAAATATGCAAGAAGGACCAAGTTAAGTACTACTAGCCCTCCTCGGTGCAACACAGATTAAATAATAATTAAAGCTGTTTATCATCTTAGTGTCTTCACCCAAGAGGTTGCATCTGTAAATTAGGACTTCTCTCAATTCATAATTATCCTAAATTTACTAATTATTAATCCTTTTACCTTAATTAATTCTTAATTAAATATTAATGACAGCAATTAAGCATTAATGCCAAACAATAATTAAATGCCAAAGGTCATTAAGGTTAATGACCTCAGGTCATCATACAATCCCAAAATCACTCAAATCCTAATTTTGAGAATTTAACTAATTATTATTTAATTATTCTAGAATTATTATTCAATTATTAATTAAGGGTCTAATAATATTTTATTCAAACATTATCCAAATGCCACCAAATTTTGTGTGAAGCCAGGGAATAACATTCAGAGACTCCCCACAAATGTTGGTGATTTTTGGACATATTAATAAATTATTAAAATTCATAGAATTTTTATTTGCTAATTAAAAGAGGCAATTTTTATACACATGCAAACTACTAGAAAATAGAACCTAATATTTTTCCTATGCTCTATCCATTTTATGAAATCTATACAAAAATTTTCATGATTTTTGAATCAGTATACAATTTTCTACACAATTCTACAAATCAAGCATTTTTAAGCAAAAAGAAAAAAAGAAAAACACACTGTGCTACGCTGGTGGCCTGCTTGGACCCAGCCCAAGTCGGCCCGAGAGCCCTCCCGCGTCACGCGCATGCGCTGACTCTCTCTCGCGGCCACTGACGGGCGGGTCCCGCTCGCCAGACAATCCTTCCTCCTCTCTCTGCGTGACGCTGACGGGGGGTCCCACCCGTCAGCTCCTTCTCTGTCGCGCACGGCGGCTCGGCCACGACTCCGGCCGCCGTTAGCGAGGGTCTTGGCCCACGCGCGCGTGCGCACCAGCACCGCTTCACCTTCGCGAACCCATTGCTACCACTCATTCGTGCTCTACCTCCCTCTCTCTACCTCAACCGCACAAATGGCGGACGGCCGCGTCGGTCGCCCGAAGACCGGCCACGAGGGCTCGGTAGAGCGCAATTAAACGTGCGAGAGAGCTTCCACGAAGGTCAGAGAAGGTGGTGCTCATGTTGCGAGGCTCGAGGAGGTAGCCGAGGTCACTGGCGACGGAGACGGTGTCGTCGAGCGGGCGCTCTAGCTTTGGCGAGGTCGTTCCGGTGGACCTGTTCACGTCTAGGGAGAAAGAGCGAGCGCATGAGCATCAGGGAAACGAGAAGAACTTGAAACGACCGCTGGCAAGGCGTGATACCGACTGGAGTAGCGTGTCCACGTGAAGGGTTCCACGGCGGCGGTCCTGGCCGGAGTTGGGGACGACGGCTCGGCTGGAAGCCTTAGGGGGTTAAAGCGCACGGCGAAGAGTCCAAGAGGTAGCTAGGTTGCGGGCGAAGTGGATGTTGCACACTAGGGAGGTGAAGAGGGCGTGCTTGCGGCGAATTTCGCGGTGGCGCGGGCGTAGCTCGTCGGCGTTCTCGGAGGCAAACGGAGGCGCGTCGGCCGGTGGAGCGGCTTTATACCCGCGTAGAGCGAGCACGGAGCTTCCACGTCACCTGGCGGCACTGGCAGCAAGCAGCTGCGTGCCTGCACGCGCGCACGCGGCGCTGCGCGCGCGGCGGCCGTGCTGGACAGGGGGCTGGTGATCCTCATCGGATCACTGTAGCAACCCCTATCCTCTCCTTTCTGTCCCTTTGCAAATTTCGGCCAAAATTTGAACTGAAGCCAAATTTCCACCAAAAAGAGAGTTGTGCAAAATTTTATAAGCTACAAATCATATTTTGATGACCAAGGCTAAATCTGAGTGGAAATCGGTTAATTTGGCCAAACAGTTTGAAATTCAAAACTCAATTCAAGGAAATTCAAATTTTTGAATTGGGGCAGATCAGAATTTCCAAAATTACTTTTGATTTTCCATAACAACTTGAAAACTCCGAACATGAAAGTTGTTCAACTTTTTGAGCTCTACAACTTTCATGTTGGTCACTTTTCAAAATTCCAAATAGATTTTGAATTGGAGATTCAAATTGGAAAATGGGACACTTTCTGGAAATCTGTATTTTCAAAATTACTTTGAATTTTGTATTTAAACTTCAAAAACTCAAAACACCAAAGTTGTACATCCTGACAAGAGCTACAACTTTGCTTTTGAACTCAGCCTCAAATTTTGCTTGGTTTTTAAATTGTGCAAAAGGGGGCAATTCTAGGGTTTAAAAATCAGGGTTTCCCCCCTTAATCTCTCGGAAATCTTTTACCCTAGGGTTTTAGCAACCAACACAAGCATCCATACACAATATAAACACACTTTAATTCCCTAAGCACATTCAACCAAATTAAACTTGTTTTAAGTTAATGCATCAGGGTGTGCTTAACAAATATGCCATGCAATGCTTATGATGACATGATCCAATTTTAGTAACCGTAACATCGGGGATGTTACACCAACCAAAGCATAAGGTCTTTTTCTGGCTCCTCCTGAAGGACAGGCTGAGCACCATGAATATCTTGAGAAGGAGAAATATGCATCTTGACTCCTACACTTGTGCTCTTTGCAATAGCTTGGGTGAAGAGACTTTGGACCACTTGTTCTAAAACTGCCCCTTTGCTGCTCACTGTTGGAGCCTGATGCAGGTGGATATTCCCCTTAGTGCTCCTTCCCTGACATCATTGATCAAACCAAAGACCAGCTTAATTTTCCCTTCTTCATGGAAGCCATCATCTTACTGGCTTGGACCATCTGGTCTGCAAGAAATGATCTGATTTTCAAGGGCATTCAAATTTTGATCCCAAACTGCCGAAAAACTCTGATAAAAGAAGTGGGTCTTTTACTTCACAGGGTCAAGTCTAGCTCTCATGCTCAGCTAGTTCTTTGGGTGAAAGGCTTGTTTCTTAGTTTGTCTAGTTCTAAGCCGCATGCCTTACTTCTTAGTTTTTCTAAGTTCAGCTCTTCTTTCTCTTGTTCTTCTCCCCGTCCCCGTTACTTCTCTCTTGTAAAAATCCTCTTTTTTGAATCTTTAATAAAGTCGCTGTAGAGGCTTCGGCCTCTCCAGATTTTGTCAAAAAAAATCTACTAAAAACTCGGTCCGTACGGACCGTACGTGGTGGCTAGACAGCCTCCCCGGTATTCCGGCTTAAGATTTTTCAACTATAAAGTATAATATAAGGGTAACATGTTTCTCCATAATATGCAACGACCATGCATATATGCTAAGATGACTGTTTATCATTCAAATATATATAACGTATAATGAATTAAAAGGCACATTTATTAAAATAAAGCATGAGTGTCTATATTTTGTGTATAATGATGTTACGTACGATTCCAGTAGTGTTTGCATATAGACGTTGGAGTGAAGAAGATGTAAACATGCGCACCTTTTGTTCTTCAGGAAATCCGATATGATGACGTCGATGAGATGCTTCTCGACCATCGCTGCATTGGTGCCAGCAGCAAGTGGTACAACAGTACTATGAACTAGGCCTTGTACTTGCTGGTAAATGCTTACCAGAACCTCCGTCACGTTATGACATGAAGTGACTGAAACGAAAGCCCGGGCCTGGAATTTATCTTCAATCGCTTCATACACGAGGCGGGCAAGGGTTGTTTTGCCCATCCCGGCAGCTCCAAGGATGGTTGCCATTTTCAGCTGCGGTGAGCTCTCTACCTCTTCTCCTACCAGGTGTTTGATGATCGTGTCCCTTGGATATTCCATTCCGGGGAGCTCTGAGATGTCCTTGCGGATATAGGGATCAACGACCCGAGGCCGTTTGCCAGGATGTACCAGAGAAGATGGTGGACTGTGTTGGCAAGTCTCCATCTTCCTCCACTTCTTGCGGCACCGCTCCGACACATCGTCGGCTCTTGTCATGAGATCCTTGAAAGGACTTGGCTGGATCTTTGACTGGATGAAGCGCCTGTCATCGTTGCTGCGCTTCAAACTGAGGATGAATTCGTCGATGGCGTGGTTCATGTCGTCGGCGAGACGCCACGCTTCCATCCTCAGCTCCTTGCCTGCCGCATCAAGATCCTCCCTCTCCCATATCACCCAAAGGATTGAGTGGACGGACTCGAGCTTGGATCTGATGAGCTTGATGTCGTTACATGTCCCTCGCTGAAGCTTGTACTCACCGTCCCGCCGCAGCAAAGTGCTCAGCTTCGCAACGACGAGCCCTAGGGCACCCGTGGCTGCGGTCACGACCACAGGAGCCTCCTCCGCCATGATGCCTCCAGGCGATCGGCCAAGAACAGATCCCGGCCGCCGGCACTGTCAGGGCGGCCGAGTTTGTGAGTTAAAAGTTGTGTGTTTGAGTGGGTCGTCGCCGTCTCGTTTTCTGCAGCATGCAGTAATGCTATACCAAACCGATCGAGATGACAAAGGACATGTGAAGAGCGCGAGGGGGTTAACGTCGGTTAGATGCACTTGCTTTGATTCCAAGCATCTTTCTTCTCGTCAAACCGAACCAAGTTGTGTTTCTTTTTTTTTTTACGAGCAAGATCAGTTTACTAATGTTTTCTTTTTTTTCTCTTCAAAAACGCACACATGTGATCTAAAATTTTTGTTTCAGTTGCTTCTCCATTTGAGATCCCTCACTACCATTACACACTCACTTGTGACTATAGAGTATATGGACTCCTTTGGTACTAACTCTAAAATATTGTGAATCAAATATTTTGGCATCAAGACAACTTCAAATAAAATTATGTGAACTACAAAGTTGCATAGCTTTTCGAGATTTACAACTTTTGCTTTTATTATTTCTGCATCAAAGATCCTTCCCTACCACAACACGCTAACTTGTAGATTTTAATTCTACAAAATTTTACAAAGCCTGAGCTCATAGGTCGAGAGCCGCTGGAGAAACAAAATTTTTGTGATGCATATTTAGTTTGGACATCCAAATCAAAACAAAAATAGTTTGATCTACAAAGTTGTAGATCTCGTTGGTACTACAACTTTGGTGTAAAGTTTGTCATCTTTATTGGAAATCAGATGAGAAAGTTATAAAGTTTTTCGTGTCATCTATCATGGTCGGGTCATGTCCTGAACTAGCAGTTCAAGCCAAGAACTGGCAGTGATGACCCATATCACTGCTGGTTCATGGCTTCAACCGGCATTGATAGAAACCGGCCGTGATGAACCAGGTATCACTATCTATTGGTTCTATCATTGGCAGTTCAAGCCACGAACTGGCTGCAGTGATGGGCTTGCAGACACTATCACTGCTAGATCCATAGTGAAGGTCAGTTATGTAGTAGTGCCACGTATAATTAAAATGGTTTTTTATTGGTCTTTTCTATTTTCTTAGATTCTAATGGAATGCTTACATATAAACTTTTGTTTTTATCTGGTAGTAAACTACTAATAAGAGCTTTTGTACCAACACCCTATACATTTTCCATCGCAGTTCCCAAATTTCAAAATAAATGTGTTTACATGTGTTGAGTTGAAACTGTTCACAGTCTAGCACAATACCCATATATGCTTTCTTATCGTTATATCCTGTTATGAAAAACATCACGGTGGTTTAAAGTACTATACATATTTGTTTTTAGGACTTTACTAGAGCATGGGCGTACAGGCAAGCGCACTTCCACCCGCACACCTCCTCCCCGCATCGTCTTCCTCCTTCAGCACTCCTCTCCATCGCCTCCTCTCCCGTGTGGTTACAACCTTTTCACCATGCTCGGCTCCTGCTCCAGCCCTCAGCTCCAGTGGTGCCCGGCCTCCACCACCTCCCACCGCCACAGACACGGTAGGGCTGCGCAGGAGCTCCCTGCCCATGGAGCTCTGACGAAGCCCTACCATGCCTGTGGCGGCAACCTTCTTCCCCTCCCCCTCCCCCTCCCGCATGAGACCATGGAGAACTCCAATGAACTCCGCCGAAGTCAGGCCACGGCACCCCTGCCCCTACCGTTGCCAGCTCCACTGAACAGCTGCCCGTCAACCTCCCCCACCACTTGGCCTCTCTGCCTCCCTCCGACCGACCATTCTATACCCATCGAAGTTATTTCTTCTCCCTCTCCGAAGATCTCCTTCTCCTGCCAGAACCCTAGCCACCACTAGAGCTAAGGAAGAGAGAGGGCGAGCGTGGGCGAGAGAATCGGACATTAGGAATATAAATCATGAATAACTTTTAAATTGTTAAGTTAATTTTAAAATATGAAAACTATATAAATAGATTTGTCTTGAAAAATATTTTTATAAAAATATACACATATTACTTTTTGAAATAATTTAAAAATATACACATATCAAAATAAAAAATTAAAATTAAACTTTAAAAGCCGTATTGCTGTCCTAAATAATTTTTTTATAGGTACGGAGGAAGTAACTGGTCTGCCCGTTTCTACGACTAGGGCCTTGTTTAGTTCACCCGAAAAACTAAAAAGTTTTCAAGATTTCCCATCGCATCGAATCTTGCGGCACATGCGTGAAGCATTAATTTTAGACGAAATCAAAAACTAATTACACAGTTTACCTATAAATCACGAGACGAATCTTTTGATACTAATTAGTCTATAATTAGATAATATTTGCCACAAACAAACGAAAGTGCTACAGTAGCGAAATTCAAAAAGATTTTGCATCTTAACAAGGCCTACGAGAGAAGGTGCAACGCGCTACTAATTAATACACACATGTGGTCGACAATCGAGGTGCGCTGTGCAGGACAAGGACAACGAAGCTACGCGCTGCAGTCTTTGGACTCGTGGTTTGGTTCTTCGTCGTCTTCTCATTTCGATCTGGATTTCGATCTGGTTCCTTTTTTTTCTTTGGCTGGGCAACTAAACAAGGATGATACTCCATGTTGTCTACGTTCATATCGTCACGAAACGAAAGCTGCCGGGACGTTGACCACGACCTCTCGTCCCACGTTTGAGTCTGGCAATAGGTTCTGCCGCATCGCATCTTCGCCCTGTTTATTTATTTTACACCTCGCTCCACGTTAGACCACGTTCTGGTCCGCTAGCTGGGCTGCTGAGGACGGCCTAATAAGGGCGCCTTCAATAATTACACATGAAATCATATAGGTTGACTGAGTCACTAGACGATTTCAGTTAAAAAATGCACTCACATATCCGCGCGTTAGTGGCCAAATCCTAAAACTGCATGTGGCCACATCATAAAACTGTGTGCTGCCAGCATAGACCCACCCCCGAGCAGTAGGTTAACGGCACGACCATACATGATATTTCTCTTTTAAATTTCTCCTCCTTTGTTGGGATGCTAATTACATACACGTTCCTATTTTTTAAAGATTTATGTAAGATGCCAAACAGCTCACAACCTTTTGGCAAGCAAGGCTGGCGCGCCCGTCTTCTATCAAAAACTGAACGAAAAACTCTAAACTCATTAGCTCGTGACTGGCTCGGCTCGTAGCTAGACTTAGACTGGAGTTCCGTCCCCCCAACATATCCTCGAGCCTCTCGTACCGGTCTTTAGTTTGGATCTTCTAGCAGCCTTTCCATCGTCCTTGCTTCCGTTCGTCTGCGCACCGCTGACGCCTTGGAGCTTGGACGGTATGCAGCCGCCCTAACAACCAGTACGTGCCTGCCTCCTAAAGGTCCGCGTTCGTACTCGGAGATGCCTGCTCAGCCCTATCTGTTGCATACTCTTCTTCTTCCGTTTTGTTATCTGGTAGTACGTAGTAGCAGTACCTGCTGCTTAATTACTGTTTCTTTGCTTGCCGTGGCATGCAGTTGATGTTCCCGTCGTGTGCTGACGATTATTGTTGCAGAAGATCGGGAGAGGCCAAGGTCATATTTCTCTGATCTGGAGCTTGTTTTTCCTCATCCAGTAAATTAGCACCATGCATGCATGGCTCATACAGAATGTGTAAAATGGACTCGTCGAAGCATGGGCTATTGATGCCAGATGATTTTGTATTTTCTTTTCAGTTTAGGATATTTTTTTATTCCTTTTTTTTGGGCGAAATTATAGTTTGGGAGATGCAAAATGGTGTTCACATTTTGTAGTGTTAGAAAATTCTACTATATTAATGTTGCACTTGCACCTGCTAGGAGAGGGAGCGCTATTTTATTGGAGGTCTCACAGGCAGGAACGATATATAGTGCCTCTAAAGTTCATGCGTTCGTAAATCAAACTTAAGATGCTTTGACTCTCTGAGATTCTTAGAATGTTTTATAATTTGGTATGGAGGAAGTAGTAGTAAGACGAAGTCATCCATTTCTTTCATAGAAATAACCGCTGGTCGTTAAGGGTCGGTTTTCATTGTTGGCTTTCTATGTCATCGGGCTGAAACCTGTTGTCCAATTCGCTGGGAGTGGTGTAGTTAAGGATGAGGATGGTGCTTCAAACGGGTACCTACGGTTTTTCTCTAATGTAACTAAATGAACTAAATGACAAAAATAAGAAAAGAAATTGTCTATTTAGTTTATTAAATTACACTAGAGAAGAACCACGCGTATGCATTTGGAGAGCCATCCCCATCCATAGGCGGTATAGTTGCCATCGCTTTTTTGTATAGATGGCCAGCCGGGCCGCACGGCACGGCACTGGCACGGGCACGGCCAGGCACGGCACGGTTGGGCACGGCGGCACTGCCGTGCCGTGCCGTGCCTGATAGTGCCGCCGTGCCAAGACCTCGGCCCAAGCACGACCCTATGACCGGTTAGGCGTGCCGTGCCGTGCCGATGAGCACGGCAGCCCACCGTGCCATCCCGTGCTCGCTCGCTGTGCGCCACGCCGTCGAACAGCAGTCGCACGCCGTTGGCGCGCGCAACGGAGCACTAGCGTGGAGCAATAGTACGCGCCGCCACAACGCACAGTGGAGCACCACCGTCGCGCACCGATGCACCGCCGCCGTGGAGGAGCTGCAGCGCGCCGCCGCCGTGGAGCAGCAGCAGTTGTGTGGAGCAGCAGCCTGAGAGGAGTGGGCGAGCTAGGAGGAGGCGATGGCGGCCTGCCCCGGCGACCGGGCCTTCGGCGTGGCAAGAGACGGACGGCGGCTTGCTGGGAACGCTGAAGAGAAGCGGCATGGGGCTGCTGGCTGCCTTACGGGAGGGAGCAGGGGAGGAAGAAAGAGGCTGGCGGCTGGGAGAGGGAAATTGAGAGGGACTTGCTTTTATGGCTAGGTTAGAGGCCGGTGATGCAAGCCAATCCAATGGTCAGAAATAATGCAACTTGATCCAATGATTCACAATAATCGAGCCACTATCGTGCCAACTCATTAACCGTGCCGTGCCCGTGCCGGCACTACGGGCCAAACATGCGGCCCAGGCACGGCCCGGGATCGTGCCGGTGCCGGCACTGGCACTATGAGTCTCGTGCCCGTGTCGTGTTAGTGCCGTGCTTTTTCGGAGCGGGCCCGTGCCGGCCCATCGTGTTAGTGCTAAATGGAAAACTATACTTTTTTGATTGCTTCTTTGGCGAAGCCCTTTGTCCTTGGGCCGAATAGCAAGTAATTGTCGGGTCCTAAACTGTGTACCTGTTGACTTCAAACATATGATCGTGTGTATTTTTTAATAAATGAGATCCAGCCTAGGGAAAATTTGGTGGGGTTTTTCATATTAATCATGAATCATTAAGAGAAATAGGCACCCTCAAGAGACGACTAACCTGGGTGGTTCATGGTTGGGTGCATAACCACACCACTCGCCCAACAAGTTGAGTTAAGCTCAATTCCTGACCATTTAGTTACTATATCTATAATGAAATTAGGTTTGGATGGAACAAAAAAACAACCGCTGGCCAGATAGTGCCGCAGTGGACGTTAAATTAAATTTATCGGTCTGTGCTTGATCTGAGCTTTTTTCCACCACTCATACTTTGGTGCACTTCGCAACAACAGGAAGGGAGGTTGCAGTAGCGAAGATCTCAGAGCACGCAGGCGAAGATGGAGCTTGTGGTGGGTGCTTCGGAGGCCAGCATGAAATCTCTGCTGGGCAAGCTAGGCGGACTCCTTGCCCAGGAGTACACTCTGATCCGTGGCGTCCGCGGCGACATTCAGTACATCACCGACGAGCTCGCCAGCGTGCAGGCTTTCCTCGGTGACCTCGGCTTTTCTTCGGATGACCATGACCGCCGGCTCAAGAACTGGATGAAGCAGATCCGCGACATGGCATATGACATGGAAGACTGCATTGACGACTTCGCCCACCGCCTCCCTCACGACTCATCCCTCACTGACGCAAGATGTTCCTTCATACTGACAATATTCTATGAGCTCCGGACATTCCGGCCTCGCCGTGAAATTGCTTCCAAGATTGCTGAGCTCAAGGCCAGGGCGGAACAGATCGCTGAGCGGCGAGGCAGATATGGAGTGGACAACCCTGCAAAAAGTAGTCTTGAAGAGGGAGCGAAGACGACAGCAAACCATGCTGTTACCTTCTATGGCATTGCCGCTGAGCATCTGATGGCCAGCCGTCGTCAGCTCGTCCACACGCTGAATCCTATAGGAGTGGAGGAGGACATGAAGAAGCTTCGGCCTTGGCTAACAAAAGAATCTCATCGAGCTGTTATTTCCATAGTCGGGTTTGGTGGGGTGGGAAAGACCACCATTGCCACCAAACTGTACCAAGATTTCGGGAACGAATTCGACTGCCGAGCGTCAGTCACGGTGTCGCAAAACTATGATGAAGATCAAGTCCTCAGGGATATTCTGGGTCAAATCAAGCCACGGGACAAAGAGCAAGGCAATAATAATGATAGCAGCAGCACTATTCAGCAGGTAAATAACAGCAAAGATCAGGTAATAATGACCCGTGATGACCAAGCGCAACAAGACCGCAACACAGCAGGGACACCTCCTGCTGAGAAGAACCAATTATTAGCTTACGGCATGAAAGGCTTTGTGAAGCGGGTTATTATGCCACTCCGCGGCCACAGGAAGCAAGGCAATGATGGCAACGCTGGTTGCACACAGAGCAACATAGAAACAATGGCCCACGACAAACTTATTCAAGAACTGCGATCGCGCCTGAAAGGAAAGAGGTAACTCTAAACCATTGCTTAATTTGCTTTTATTAGCCACACATGAAGTGTTTGAATGTGGTGGCGTATATTTAGATTCTGTTTGCATCTCATTGTCTAAAATTTACTTTTATCCGTTTCAAATTATGTCATTTTGACTTTTGTTGTATATCGATTTTGTTATGCATCTAGATATAATTTGGAACAGAGGAAGGAGTAATTGATTACTAAACTTAAGACCATTTTAACACATTTGTATAGTAATAAACTAATGGTCCTTTAAGGTTGACTAATAAACTTTAGACAGTACTTAGGACTTTTAAAACACATATATAATGGTTTGTCGTTTTTGTTTAATCAGCCATTCAGCCCATTTAAATAACCATTTAGCTTGTTTAAGTGTCCATTAGACTGAATAATGACTAAATAGCGAGTAACCAACTATTTAGCGTTTACGATAACACTGCTTAAGTTAAGACTACCTATTTGGAACTATAATAGCTAAAGTTTGGCCAAAACCTAAATCGTGGGATCCAAAAATGACTTAAACTTTTGTACACTTAGACTAAGCTTGGATTACTATAGCGAGGCATATTCTGACTATCCACACACACGCAACTTAGAGCAAAGAGTTACCAAAACCGACACCAAATACAAAAACAAATAGCACCAATTGTAGTAAACAATGTCACGATTCTCATAACAATTAGAAATACCTATTCTTTAATTTGGAATACTTTAATCATTATTCAGCGATATCTAGTGGATCTGTTCTATTTTCTAAAAATTACCCATCTCTGTAATTATGAAAATACATATAGTAATAGTTCCTTAAATTTGTGTCTATATTATTTACATCCACCATTACAATTTATAATAAAACTACTACCACACATAATCCTTTGATATTGAAAACTTAACATCTTAAGTATTGTTGTGTATGTTGAAATGACTAACTTTATGCCATAGAGGACTAAGAGTGTAGCCTATGACCTAGAAACTGTATATTAATAAAATTCAAATGGAAAATTTTGACAAAAAAGCACTAGAGTGTTAATTTAACTCGCGTCCATGAATAAACATTGAAAGCAAAAATATATATTCACCTCTATCCTGCAATATAGTGCATTCTAAAAATTCTAAGACAACTTAAGAGATATGCAACTTTGTGGTTGACTATATAGTACTCGAAGAGATACGCAACTTTGTGGTTGACTATATTTTTATTTGAAATTATTTATGGCCCAGAAATTCTATTTTCAAACTAATAATTTTGAAATTCATTTTTTTTAAAATTTTAGTGACCTTGGATGGAGAAACGACTTTAAACCAAAGTTGTAGTACTAGAGAAACTAAACATTTCTATTTAAAACCTTTTCGTTTGAATTCGTTTAGGATCTCAATATGCATTATAATATTCACTAGAGTGAACACAAAAGGAATGTATCAATCACTTAGTCACAAGTAATTTTGAGGTGCAGTGATATTCTGAGATCTTGAGTGTTATTCCTTTGGTCGCACGCGTGCATAATTCGCTTGTCTTGAGTTTGATCCTGCCGGCCGCACTCATGTGTATTTCGAGCAAAAATTAAGTGATTGGAGACAAAGTTCTCTCCTAGGTTAAGATAATTTTTAGTATTTTTTACTCGATTTACAAATTCTGGAAATGACTTCTAGAGACAAAGTTTTGGCACGTCTCTAAAGATCAGTTTCTAGAGGTGGTCAGGTGGCTGGATACCGTCACTGATTTGTAGAAACGTATAAGTTGTAGAAGCGCCAAATAGCCGCCAATCTAGCTGGTCACGACGTCTCATGCAAATTAAAAGACAAATAAGGTAGCATGTTTTTTCTCACTTTGTATTTTATTTGGTTTTTCTTCACAGGTATATCCTCTTGATTGATGACGTATGGTCTGTAGAAACATGGGAGAACATTAGAAATTGGTTGCCACATGAAAACGGCAGTAAAGTAATTGTGACTAGCAGATTTCAAGCTGTTGGTGCGGCCTGCTCAGAAAGAGATGGAACTGATTATCTGCATACCGTGAATGTTCTTAGTAATCCCAAGTCCGAAAGTCTATTTAATCAGGGTGTTTCTGAATCCCAAAGCAACAGTAGCGAAAAAGAGAAGGTTCATGAGCAGATATGGAAATATTGTGGGGGCCTGCCTTTAGCCATAGTAACCATGGCTGGCCTTGTTGCCTGCAACCCAACAAAAAAGAATGACCATTGGAGTACAGTTTGCAAGTCATTATTTCCAGAGCAGGTTGCTCCCCTTACCCTCGATGGGGTCACAAGGATACTTGATTATTGCTACAATGATTTGCCTCCAGATCTCAAGACCTGCTCATTGTACTTGAGCATGTTTCCTAAGGGCTTGACAATTAGTAAGAAGCGTCTGACCAGACGATGGATATCTGAATGTTTTGTTACAGAGAAGCAAGGGCTAACTGCAGAGGAAGTTGCTGAAACATACTTTAATCAGCTCATAAGTAGGAAGATAATACGCCCTGAGGATCACAGCAGCAATGGGAAGATAAAATCCTTTAAAGTTCATGACATGATTCTTGAGTATATTGTGTCCAAATCAAGCGAAGAGAACTTTATTACTGTTGTTGGTGGCCACTGGCTGATGCCAACTCCGAGCAACAAAGTCCGTCGACTCTCCATGCAAAGTAGTGGTTCCAAGCATGGGAATTCAACAAAAGGCATGAACTTGTCCCAAGTGCGATCACTGACAGTGTTTGGAAGTCAGAACCGACGACTTCCTTTCCATTCATTCAATAATGGAATAATTCAAGTACTGGATCTTGAGGGTTGGAAGGGTATGACAGATAACTATCTGAATGACATATGTAAAATGCTTGTGCTCAAGTATTTAAGCCTCCGACGAACAGAGGTTGTTAATATCCCATCAAAGATAGGGAGGCTTGAGTATCTGGAAACTCTTGACATAAGGGAGACGAGAGTTGAGGTGCTTCCTAAAGCTTTTGGCCAGCTCAAACGTCTTCGTAGCATGCTTGGAGGGAGTAAAAACCCAAAGAAGAAGGCATTGAAGTTGCCAAATGAGAAGACTAAGGAGCCAATGAAAGCACTTCGTATACTGTCAGGGATTGAGATCAACGAGGACTCAACAGCTGTAGCAAGCCTTCATCAGCTGACAGGGCTAAGAAAGGTTGCCATTTACAAGCTCAACATACAGGAGGGTGGTCAGACCTTCAAACAATTACGCTCCGCCATTGAATATCTCTGCAGTTGTGGTCTGCAGATTCTGGCAATCAATGATGAGGGCTCTGACTTCATCAACACATTGGACTCCATGTCCAATCCTCCAAGGTACCTCATTGGGCTGGAGCTATCTGGCAAGATGGAAAGCCCCCCAAACTGGATCAAAGATCTCGGTAATCTCTACAAGTTGACACTTTCTGTGACAGTTCTTCGGACTGATACTTTCATGCTCATCAAGAACCTGCCCAAACTATTCAGTCTCACCTTTACACTCAGCACAAAGAAGGATGATCGGGACATAGTGGACATCCTTGAGGAAAATAAGCTGCTTACTGACAGGGAGATCATTGTTCCACCTGGAGGATTTGAGAGTCTAAAGCTGCTTCGCTTCTTTGCAACTCTCGTGCCAAGGCTGAGCTTTGCAGTTACAGGAGAAGACGTAATGCCAGCACTCGAGAGGATTGATATGCGGTTTCAAGCCTTCGAAGGAATTTATGGCATTGAGACTCTTAAAAGTCTCCAAGAGTTGCATCTCAGTGTTGGTAACCAAGCAGATGAAGTAACTAAGTTCTTGGTAGAAGAATTGAAGGACAGCGCCAACCGCAACTATTTAGATGAGAAATATGCAACGAAGTGGCCAAAAATAATCAGTGACTGAAGATATTCTATCGAGGATGACATTGTCTTTCCTTTCAGGTGCATCATCTGGTTCTGTATTCTTATGTGGAGGCTATTTCGGTTCATCTACTCCAGCTTTTCACCATCACTCTGTTTTTCGTTTTTCATTTCAGAGTTTCAGTCTGTCGGTCTGTCTTTCCCTCAGTTTCAAGAGTTTCAGTTTCATCAGTTTCGTCAGTCAAGTTCTTGTAAGCCTGACGCATGTCATTAGTTCATGCGGAGGCACGTCCAAGTGCTGCGCGGCTCTTGCGTGGTCGTGGGATGGCATGATCATAGTGACGCTCGTGCCGCGCAATCAGGAGAGTTGCTCCTTGTAAATTTCCTTTATATTGCAAGATATGCAAACCAGTTGACAGCACCAAAAACAACGAGTTCATCGAGCTTTTCCTGGGTGCGTCGTTTCCAATTCGCCGGGCGTGAGAAATCCCCAGCGAGCCCCAACAATTTCATCAAATCTATTGCTTTTCCTGAGTGCCGACCGCTTTCGTTTTCTACATTATGATATCGTTTTCTATATTATAAAACCGTTTTCGAATTTTGTTAAACATAAAACTTTGTCAGTTTCAGTTGGTTTCACAACCATTTTTATTTATTTTTTATACTCTTTAATTGCTAAAATATAGAAATATTTCATACCGACCGCATTCGTTTTCTACATTGTAATTCCGTTTTCGACCGTTTCCGACCGTTTTCATCCTTATCTGTTATTGTAATTTGTACTTTTGTAGTACTACTGCTTCCAGTATTGATGTACTTATGTCATTTCATTTCTGAGATATCTATTTGGATCGTGAGTCATTTCCTATATTTAAATAAATTGCAGTCCCATGTTTTCTTTTTTGAAACGAACAGTCACATGGTTGAACCTGTTGTTGTATGCCGAACCAATCATATTGGAGGATTGACATGATGCAATTACACTCGGCCAAGTTGCTGGCGATTTTAAAAGTGTAGGCTGCCTTCAAATGCACTTCTCCCCATGTATATTTTTCTTAATAACTAGGTATGAGATTAGCAAATAAAGAATACAAATTAGTTGGTCTCTGTCTATTTATTCTAACTAAGATCACTACTATTGAAATCATTTTCACGATAGGGTTCACCATGGGTTTGGCTAGAACCGGCGCTGATATTCTTCACCACCGGTTTAAAAGAAGGTGGCGTGTAGTGGAACCAACAACTAGTGGTGAAAATTGTTTTCAATGTGGTTGGTGGATGATTTGATTGGTGAAAATTGTGGTGGTTATCAGCAGCGGATCATACGACAAGTTAGGGGTGAAAACAATTTTTACTATGGGTGGGTAGAACACCGGATAATCAATCCTTGAATTATCCAAAAGTTAGCACGAAATACCCGATCATAATTTTGGATAGTAACAATAAAAACCTAAATTTAGGTTGGGTAATGTTCCCCAGTACCTGAACTACCAAAATTACAAAAAATATCTCAAAATTTTGCTCTTCTATTTCTAATATGAAGATATGAAGTGGTTTCGGTGCATTGTAAATCTTTTATTTGGTATGGCTCAATGTAAATATATGTGCTACCATGATTAATGATTTGTTGTTAATTGATATGAACATGAAGCGACTTGAAGGACCATTATTTTTTTTGTTTTAAAATGCTATTGAAATTTTGTCAAAATTAAAGGTTCTATCAATTTCGGGTATATCGGATAAAATCTGAACTTAAATTATTGGCCGGATAATTTAGGGTAATACTTTTTCAGGGCTAACTTATCCGGTAGAAATTCCTAATACCTTTTTTAGATAAAGGATAGTTTATATCCAGCTTCATCTACCAACAAGTAGAATTAGGTCAATTATTACAAAGTACGAACACACGTCTGGCACACCATTTCTAACGTTTACCCTGTTTACTTTGAACGAAATAGGAAGTAAAGTTGTGACTAAGAGAGACCAATAAACCTATTTGACAGCCAACCATTTGAACTAAAGAAATGCAAGGCTGACAACTCAAGATGACTTCCAATACGAATGAGCAAGTCCTATGGATCATCACGCCGCTGCAGTCTTGCCTATTGGCATAGCCAATGTGTTTTCCAGAAGAGTACCTGCAAAAAAGTTTTTGGTCCACTTTTGTCAAAAACCACTTCATTTCGTGTTATCTAGATTGTCCAACACCTAATACGTACCTAAACTTCCAATTATCTGATTTTTTGAATGCCCACCCCTAATTTTTACTGCTGATTTTTTGACTAGTATGACACCTGTCTGATGGAGAAAAGAAGTTTTACTGCCGGTTTGAAACCAGACGACACACACTAGGGCACAAAACCAACGGTGAAAACTATTTCCAACAACAGGTCACTGGATAATCTGGCGGTGAATATCGTGGTGGTTATCTCCGCTGCTTCATATGGCAAACCAGCAGAAAAACAGTTTTCAATATGGGTTTTCACCCACTATGCTACCTACTAACAAACAGGCAGCAAAAATTTCACTGCTGATTTAGGGATTGAATCCAAGGTGAAAAGGGGACGGAACAAAACCCTCCCGTTCTTCCTCGCTCCCTCCACTTTCTTACCACCGGCTGCCATCTTTCTTTCACCATTGTTGGGGCCATTTTGTACCAATTTCATCATAGAGAATCTTAACGATCGAAGATGAACATGACATGAGCACATCACTTTCTTTTTTTTAAGGTAGGTGACTATCCAGCCTTTAAATTCCTACCTTATGCCTTCAGAAAAATGTGTTGGAAAGCATCTTTCTTCCTTTTAGAGGGATTTTTGCCCCAAATCGACAGTGGAGGTTCCTGAATTTTGAAGTTCTTTGTTGACACCAACTTACTATAAGGCTTGTAGCATCTAGTTCAGTTGTTAGCTTGTTTGTTTTTACATTATTTCCAATATGGTTACTTTTTTGCTTATTTCACTCTGTGTTGCATGTGTACTTGTGTCACATGACTGCATGTGTTGATTGAAATCTACAAAAACACTGCATGTGTTTCGGCCAGCCTTGCACGTGCTGCCACACGCCATCTACAGTTCTAGACACTGCAGGTCATGTCTAGCGGGTTGTGTCTATACGGGCTTCGTGCCTGGTTTTCGGCCTAAGGCAGGGCCCATGGGTCTATTTTCATGTCGTGTCGGCCTACAGCCCGTTAAACCGAAAATAGCTCCTTTTTATCAATATTTTTATCAAGTACTAAATTACTTCATCATTTTGACCAACTATTTATTATTTTTACTATAACAATTAACAATATATATATACAAGTCACAAATCGTTGGTACGGGTCATGCTGCGTGCCTAGATGGCGGCCCAGGTACAACCTGATCCTTCGGATCCTACTCGGACCATGCTAATTTGCCAGGCCATGGGCCGGGCCACTAGGCCACAGGCTGCGTAGCTATATATAGTTGGAGGTGGGTGGTGCGGCAAGCACGCTGAAAGGGAGGCGCGGCGGCCAAGGTGCTAGCAAGAGCTGCCGAGGTCGAGTGCGGCCAAGGCCTTGTTTATTTCTGAAAAAATTTTGGATTTCGCTACTGTAACATTTTTGTTTTTATTTGACAAATATTATCCAATCATAAACTAACTAGGATCAAAAGATTCGTCTCGCGATTTACAGACAAACCGTGTAATTAGTTTTTGTTTTTGTCTATATTTAATGCTTCAGGCATATGACGCAAGATTCGATGTGACAGGGAATCTTGAAAACTTTTTGGATTTCGGAGTGAACTAAACAAGGCGCAAGGAAAACGTGTCCTACCATGGAGTCTTTTCAAAACTGCGTCGTACTGCATGATGCAGCCGGCCTACATAGGACAACAGCATTGTCCTTGTTCTTTGTTAAGATGCTTGCTAATCCTCACTCGAGATGCTTGCTAATCCTCAGTCGATCTGCACATCTCCATTGACCACACCACTCGTCGTGAGCTACTGGAAAAAGTAATGGTTGTTTTGGCACTGACAGTTACGTGTGAATGATTGCGATTCAGTATTTGTACTATAATCCAACAACGTTTCCTATTGGGTGGAGCCAGCGTAGAGAAACCCTATGGAAACGGTCTCTGTACTACTGTAGCTAGCCTTTTCCTTATCAAAGTCGTTTGAGCCGATAGAATTTTGGTCAAAGTTTCACGAAAAAAGGTAAAATTAAAAATTGAAAAAGAAATGCTTCATTGATAGTGTGCATGCAACTCAAGTACAACCTTGTACTTGTAGTATATCAAATCATCCCCTGTATATGAGATTTCAGTCTAGTGAATTTTTTAACACGGTTGGGTACGGTCCTGGATTACACGCTCAAGTAGTGGCACTCTACTCAAAATTTAGGTGGGTAAACCTGTTAGTACAAACAATTCATAACCTGCCTGGCTTAGACCTCTTTTGAAATGCGGGATTTTTATGTATTCCATTTTTTCAGTAAAAATAAATTAATTCCTGAAAAATCTTGATACGTGAAATTCCTGCGTTTCAAAGAAATCTCTACTGGCCAGAGCTACCTGGGAACTGCCTTTGCCGTGTGCCTGGTCAAAAAGCACACGGCAAAGTCTCAAATTTTGCCGTGAGCCTGGTTAGGAAGCACACGGCAAAAATAATTACTTTGCCGTGAGCCCTGAGGCTGGCACACGGCAAAGCTGGCCGTTACTGCGCATACGACCGTCACGTTGCTTTTGTGTGCCGAGAGCCAGAAAGACACACGGCATTACGTTTGCCGTGCGCCCTGAGGCTGGCACACGGCAAAGATGGTCTTCACCGTCAGTTGCTGTGCCGTGCACTCTCGCTTTGGGCATTTTGCCATGTGCCTGAGGCACACGGCAAAGCTCGTGAGTCCGGTAGTGTGGTTTGTGGGGGTTGTGGGAGGGGGACGGTTTGTCAAATATTTTCACCGCGTTGGTATTCCGTAACTTATTAACTTTGAAAAAGAAAATGGACTCGAACCGAATCCTTGATAGTGCTTAGCATAATCTATTTGTCAATAAATTTATTACATTAAATAAATACAGGAAAAAAATGAGACTAATTACATGTAGGGTAGATTATATATGAGGCAGAACAAAAAAAATGGTAGAACGGAAATTCTTACTGTGCCAAGCTTATATCAAGAAAAAAGACATAGGGATCGACCAGAGCGACGTAATACGGTAAATAAAAAAAAACACAAATTTCTGATGAAGCTAGCTGCTGGAGACAGTATATACAACGATGCATGTACGCTTGATTTTCTTTTATACACTAGCCACCTGGCCGAGAATGTGTAGAGGTATAGAGCAGCACAGCAGCAACGCGCCAAAACGCCGGCACTACCTCTTCAACACAGCAGCATCTTCACCTCGGACGCGAACCGTTCCATGGCCGTCCGCGGCAGCTCGATCGGGACGGCGATGGCGTCCTCGCCGCCGTCGCCGTTCCTGACGGCGACGATGAAGCTCAGCACGAACAGCGCGCCCGCGGGGCCGCCGTACACGGGCTCGCCCCACCCAAAGTCCACGTGGAGGAACCCCGCGTGCCGGTTGTCGGACACGATGAACATGTTGCCCATCGCCATGAACGGCCGCTCCCGCAGCGCCATCAGGTCGGCCGTCGACCGCACGTACTCGGCGCTCACCGCCGTCCTCTTCGCCTCCCGCACCAGCTCCGCCGCGTCGCCCAGGGCGCCGCCGCCGCCCCGCAGCGCCCCGGCGGTGGCCACCGCCGCCGGGTACACGCACGCGTTGCCGTAGTAGCCCGCGGGCAGCGCCAGGTCGCGCACGCCCCTGACGCTCGCGGCGATCACCAGGCGCGTGTCCTCGTCCGCCGGGATCTCCAGCGCCGCCGTGCGCGCGCGCCAGATGAACGCCGCGAGCGCCTCGAAGGTCGTGGCCTTGCCCTTCCTGCCGCCCAGCTGTGCCAACGACGACAGGCCCTTCTTGATCGCGGCGACGTGGTCCGGCCCGAAGGTGAAGGTCCGCATCACCATGTCGGCCGGCGGTGGAAACGACGACGGCGACGGCGGCACTGGGTCGTACTCGTGGTGAGGGAACGATGGCCGTGGTGGGCTGCGAGCGTCCAGGACCTCGCGGCACCACACGGGCGCGATGGTCGGTTCCGGGAGGCCGCGGGCGAGCTCGCCGACGGCGCGCATGAACTGGACGATGCCCGCGGCGTCGCACATGGTGTGGTTCAGCCGGAGCGCGAAGACGAAGCCGCCGCATCGCAACCGGGTCACCTAGGGATACGTGCACAATACATAATACCATGCATTTAAACTCTGTTTGGTTCCACGTGATTTTTATCACATATCACATCAAATATTTAGACACATGCATGAAGTACTAAATATATATTATTTACAAAACTAAAAACAATAGCTAGAGGTTAATTTGCGAGATAAATCTTTTAAATCTAGTTAGTCTATAATTAAAGTCAAATAAAATGAAAATGTTGCGATAAATGTTAAATTTTATCACCCAAACAAAACACCCCTAACCACCACCTAGGACTACGTGTTGTATTGTATACCTGGATGAGCAGCAAGGGGCTGTTGAGCACGCCGGCGGCGGAGCCATCGACGTCGAACAGCAGCTGATCCATGCACGGGAACGGCGGCATCAGCCCGGCCGCCTCGAGCTCGGCCAGACGCACGTCGGCGTCCGCCTCCACGAACACCACGCCCTCGCCGGTGCAGTCGACGACCAGCTTCCGCCCTTCCACCTCCCTCAGCCTCCCGGCGAGCGGGTAGTACGGCACCAGCGCCTCGCCGAGCGCGCGGCGGACGACGGCCGCCGGGTCGTCGCCGCCGGCCGCAGCTCCACGGCCGCGGCCACGGTAGAAGAGGACGAACGGCACGTGCCAGCGCAGCCCCAACTGGTCCTCGATGTCGGACAGGCGCTTGGTCTCGCGCGGCGTCTGCCTCGCCGGGCCGACGAGCTCCGGACGGCGCCGGCGCACGGCGAAGTCGAGCGTCATGGTGATGATCGATCGAGCACCAGAGAAGAAATTACTATATGGTCCCCTTCCTACGAACAACCTGCTACATTGGAGCAAGTTTATAGAGGTTGCATTTGGAGATGGAGATGTCAGCAATGCGTAAAAGTGACGAGTGCGTCTGCGTCAGCAGCAAGTTGGATCCACCAAGTTTTGGGAATATTACTCTTCTTGATGACATGGTGTTTCTAGATTACAACAACTTGTCGTACCCATATGTATTGTTCTGTGCTGTTGTTGTCTCTCTGCCTTCTAAAAAAATACTAAGCCAGCAATTCTCTTGCCGATTTTGGAAAAAAAATATGTCTATTAAAAATTGTTCGTACATAAGTGTAATAATCTCAGCTTTTATTAAAAAATCGAGTAAAATTTACTGTCAGGTCCTTAAACTTAGCAGATGGTGTCATCTTCATCCCCAAACTTTCAAAGTGATATTTACGGGTCCCTAACTTGGCTAATAGTACCATCCTAGTCCACGAACTTTCAAAGTGTTCACCGTTGGTCCTTAAACTTGGCTAGCGTTGTCATTTCAGACCCTAAACTTGGCTTTGAGTCTTATCTAAGTCAAATGGGGCCTAACCCACTCTATACGCTGACATGGCATAATGACTTTTTTTAAAATAATTCAAACTTTTTCGTATGAGCTCGGATGAAGATAAACTTTAAATCAAAATTATACCTCAATGGGATCTACAACTTTGTGGTTGAAAAGTATTTGAATTGAAACTATTTAGGGTCCCAAAATAATGTTATAACTTTATAGATTATGAAATTTGACATTTAAAATTATCAAACAAACATTGACATGGTCTATACAAAAGTTATAGTTCTTAATACAATTTACAACTTTGTTGTTGAAATGTATTTTATTTGAAGTCATTTAGTGTTGGGACACTAAACAACTTCAAATAAAAAACTTTTCAACTACAAATTTGTTGATCATCTTGGAAACTTATACTCCCTCTATCACAAATTATAAGATATTTCAAGAATCTTGGAGAGTCAAAGCATCTCAAGTTTGACCAAAATTTATATGATAGCATAATAACATTTATTATTATATCAACTAAGTATTTAGATTCTTCATTAATTATATTTTCATAGTATACCTATTTAATATCATAAATCTTTGTAATTCTCTCTATAATTTTGGTCAAACTTGAAATGTTTTGACTTTTCAAGATTCTTGGAATGCCTTATAATTTAGAATGGAGGGAGTAGAGTAATTGATAAGTTCATCATAATTGGATAAAGAGTATAGAGTATTCAAATGGATGTTGTGGTTAAAACACAATACACATATGCATGGGCACACACAGAAACACACACGCAGAGAGAGAGAGAGAGAGAAGAGGTAAGCAATTTTTATTAGTTGTAGGTATTAAACATGAATAACTAATGCGTATACTCCCTTGTCTTCAAATATAAGATGTGCACGTATTTTAATTTTCAAAATTTGTCATAACAACCGGTCTAATCATATGAAATGTTCACACTATAAAAGTGGTTATGCTAGATTTGTATTTGTATATATTTTCTGGGCACCATGTCTATAAGGTTCTCTCTCATGGGCTAACACAAAAGAATCCATATGTTGTTCAGACTTCCACTTTCTAAATGACCGTAAATTGAAATGATTCTGTTTTCTAATGCTTTTCTTATTGTCAATAGCCATTGAAAAGATCGTTGAGAAGTTAGCCCATCTTATGTCTATGCTCCTCATCTCAGGAACAAACTGCTTGTTCGCCGGATTGTATTTGTCGTCAGCCGCAAGACTGGAAAACTGAGGTGCTCTGCTTGAATTCTCTCCAGGAGTTGCATATTTGTGGATTGAGCGGTGCAGATCATGATTTTGCATTTGTGAAACGGATATTGGGATGGACACCAATGCTCAAAACAGTTACTAGAAATTTTGATCCTTCAGCAACTGTCGACGATGAGGAGCTTTGCAAGGAGCTACACGACCTCTCTAGGCCAGAGAGTTGCAGGAAATTTTACCTATATAGTAATGCGCTGATGGACAAGTACCAGAGGCTACGGGAGCTTAAAGGGATGTGACTTGCTGAGTAGGAGCCATGGTTGTAGCTTAGGCTTTGTTTAGTTTTAAAAATTTCAAGATTCCCCGTCACATCAAATCTTGTGACACATGCATGAAGTATTAAATACAGACGAAAACAAATACTAATTACAAAGTTTATCTGTAATTCGCGAGATGAATCTTTTGAGTTTAGTTAGTTCATGATTCGACAATATTTGTCACAAACAAACGAAGGTACTACAGTAGGCAAAACCAAAATTCTCTCTCAACTGAACAAGGCCTTAGTTGGTGTCCAACTGGCTTTACCTCTGTTAAGTATGATAAACAAAGCTTGCCTATGACATGCACTAATTGCTACTTCCTTGGTGTGCCTTGTTTAATCTGATTGCATTTGCTAATTTAGCCTTAGTAAAGTGATCAGGGATTAACTTCTGTTTAAGAGAGCTTCAAATGGAACTTTATGTGATTTGTGAATTCTGGATCTATACGGCTACTCGTCTAGGATGTTGGTATGGATCTGTGTTGCACTGAAGTGTTGTTATGGGTCTCTTTCTGAATGAAACAAGATTTTATCCTGCTATTCGTTAGAAGATGATTCCAGCTGGTTTCTACTCGTATATTCCAGAAACAGAACAGAGAAGTGTACTAGATTGGCTGCATATAAATAAGCAATGAGATGTGAGAATGAGCAACACAAAAGAACAGATCTGTTTCAGAATTTCAACAGTGTAGGTTCAACTGAGGGACCTCTAGTATCTCTAAAGGTTTTGCATTTGAGGTTTACATTTAAGTAATTTGCTAAAAAGCTCTAAAAAAGATATTCAATGGTTTTGCATTTGGAATTTACAATTTGGGTAACTTGGCAAATGAGGGAGCAAACTTGGCAAAAATGCCAAACTATGGACGGCTTTGCAAACCCGATCACGCGAGCAAAGTCACGCGTGAGGAAAGCGCGCGCCTGGAGATCTCCTATTTTTATCCTTTGCCAAGTCCAAATGTCAAATCCTTTGGAGATGGTCTATTTTTATCCTTTGCATTTTGTTATGGGAGTTTGCAAACAACAAGTTTGGCTGTAGTCATACGTATGCCATGCATTTTCCATAATATTGTTTAATAAACCTTACTGGGCTGTTGATGCGGTTATTCATGACTCAGTTTTTAGCTGTGGATGATCTTATTCTTATCGAGTTCTGTTCCCTAGGACCGTGATAGTGATTTGTGGACCTACTGCACAGGTCTTGAAACCACTGAAAAAGAAACTGAGGTGCAACCCACTGCGGTTGTTTACTGAAAATCGATTTATGTAGCAGTTGTACTAACATCTATCGAGCAAAATTACATAGAGCACACCACAAACTCATGAATTATCTGTTATATACGGCATGTTTGGCTACACTTAAGTTCACAACAGTCCATATGTATGACTACAGCCAAACAAGACCTCAATTTGGTAGGTACCATATGATATGATATTGCTTCATTTACAAATAATAATAAATAATAATAAAAAATCATGAGGTCATTAGGTTCAACATTGTGCCAGACGGTTAAAGCGGAACTTGCTATTGTTGTTGTGACGACAGTTTGACTGGAATTGTTGTCCTAACATAATTTACACGATCTCCTTTTTCATAAGGATAAATTGATTTATGCTTCCTTCCACACTTTGGAAACACAAGAAGCCGCTAGTTGTTTTTTTAGAGCTCAGTTGCTAGTTAATTCAACAATTGAATCATCCAATCTGATCCATATGTTCAGTAGCTCGAAATTTACAAGCCCCACAAGGCGTTCTAGGTGCATTCAGAAGTGAGGGAGGATCTAACCTAACAACAATCATGAAAAGTCATGTCCCAATTGCCCCTTCAGCTAATCTAAGCTTGTCATTGTTTAGTCCATTGGTTGCTTGGCTGGTTTCAGTCTCGGAAGGTTGCATGGCTTGAGATGCTGAAGTTCCTTCGTTGACAGAAGGTTCTCCCGACTCTCTCTTCTCGCGATCTCTACTGTCCTGACTTGCAGAAACCTCTTTATCGTTAGCAGAAGTTTCTCCTGTCTTCCTACTGTCACGAGCCCGACTGTCCTCTTCTGTGGAGGCCTCTTCATCATCACCAGAAGCTTCTCCTGACTTATGTTTCTTGCTAGCCAGACTGTCCTGATATATGGAAACATCTTCACTGTCACCAGAAGCGTTTCCCGACTTTCTTTTCTTGCGAGTTGGAATGTCCTGATCTTCATCATCGCCAGCATCAGGCTGGGATTGACTTGCGCACACACCATTCTCAGAGTTGGCTTTCTCAGTTTCAGATTCTCTTGGCTTATTTATTGATTGTGGATCCTGGAAAGCTGGCCTAGTTGAAGAAGTTCCATTAACAGCGCACAACACTGCATCTAACTGTGTTTTAACAGAAACTGCCACAGCCATTGCATGGTCACTAATCAAAGTGTCACTGGGTGGACAATGAACAAGATTTGCCAATGCCTGGTAATAGTGGAACATGGCCAACGATGGCAGTGCCAATCCCCTGTCACGGCAGACCTTTGCTGACTTTACTACATGTTTGCAAATGTTCCCCTTCCTTGACCAGCTACAATCGCACAATGCAAACTCAGAACCTGGATTCAGTACGACATGGGAGTTCTCCTTATTCTTCTGGCTGACCACACTGGCATAATTGCCTTCAATGACAACATCGGAATCTGGAATCTGCATTCCCTGGCACCATGGGTTTGGTCCACTGCTCCACTCACTCTTCCAGTAGCGTGAAAAGCTGTTCTTTCCTGAGAATTCATCCAGCCAGTAGTAAGAATGGACCTTTGTACCCAACTTATGAACCAACCAATCAGCACGCCAGTAGACACTTTTATCTGCCTCATTTAGCAACCGAAGTTTTAGCAGGTGATGGTAACTCTCTATTGCTGAAGCTACCTGTGCTGTAGCCAATGAGATGGTTTTTAAGACAGTAATCCATGCCCCTGGAAAATATTTAACAGTCAGCAGTAGCGGATCTGACAGCAATCAAGAAACCTCACCAAATAACTTCAACACTTTACTTCTTAAGAAAGGGTATAACTAAAAGCCATTGGCAAGTGCAGTAAAATCCAGAGATGGAAAAGCAAAATATGATAGTAGAAGGTACATGAACTGACCAAGTCTTGGAAGCCATCTAGCTTCAAAGTAATCTAGAAACCCAGCACAATCGACAAAATCTTGCAGAAAACCTTCAAATAATTCAACATCACCATTTCCTCTGCATATACTAGATATTGCATCTCCAAGACGTTTGGCCATCGCTGAACGCTTCTCAATGTCTGAACATTTGTTAACCAAATTTTTATGCCAAGCATGCCGGATACGCCATAAACTGATCAGCACAGGGCAATGGAAGACTTCCCTGTTAAACATGTTATATGCTCAGGCAATGCAACCCCAGGAAAGAGTAAAATGAAGTTAAAAAGACTATTAACTACCTTATTGTGCGAACGTCTGCCAAGGGATCATCAATAATAAAGCCACCCAATTGCCAGGTAGGATCTTTGGTATGAGCTCGATCATAAAGAGCACCCATCCATTTATGTATTTCACCATGTGCAAAATTGGGGGTCATAATCCACGCAACAGGAATTGCATTTTTGTGCTGGTCGAAAACAAGGATGCTGTGTACAGGATACTGCAAAATGGTGAATGGGAATGCTACAATGAAATGAGTAAATTTTAAACTACTATTGGAACAAATATTAACAAAAGAGTCATTGACAAACCTTTAGCTTGTTTGTTCCAAACTTTGAATCAGAAGCCATTAAACTATGGCTGCCAAACTGAATCATTTGCTGTAGCTGCCAATCTGTCTGGATGCCCAAGACAAAGGTGTCTGTATCTGAAAAATCTTCATAGAAGAACACATGATCCTGGTTATTTTCAACCCATAAGTCAATACTAATAGTGTCATCATCATCAAGCTCATAAACAGAACGACGTATTTTCCTTTCCAGTCTCCTAACATATCTATGAGTAAGAAGATCATCTCTATTTGATGGACCTCCTTGCTTTTCAACCATTTCAGTATGCCTCTGCATTATGGTCTCCACTGGAATACCAACATAGAGCAAAGACATAACTTGAAGACGCAGCTCATCAGATATGTATGGTGCAAACATTGCCTTTGTCCCTACAGCCATCTTGTCCATAGAACCATGGCATGGCATGCCTTTCTTATCCACATGCTTATTATGGTTATATATCACAAGAGCCACAGATGGTTCAACAATCAAGCGCTTCACAATAAAATGGCACACACAGCCCCTCTTTGTATTAGGGCGGCCAGCAGGTGTTTTTCTCTTTTCTGAGATGGGCCTGCTAGGCCGTACATTACCACCCTTCCTATAATCATCTGGGCCAAAAGAACACCAATACCTGCGCGGAATGGTGCAATCAAGTTCAAAATTATACTCTGAATTTTGACATCTGGAACAAGGAACAGCATTCATATATTCATTTTAAGAGGTGACACAACTAAACAACCTACAGCCTAGGGTCATGTCTGATGGAAAACATAAGTAATGCTTCAAATTACTTACAGAATATACTCAAGTATCCCATCAACTTTCGGCTTGCAGTTCATTGTCGGAGGACGCCTTCTCCGTGCTTCAACGTGAAATCTTGTTGGGCAATCTTTGTTGTTCGACTCTCCTCTGACAAAGTCATTCACCCTTGAATATGGAATCAGCGCAAGCCTATCCATAGAATCCTTCCAGCCCTCCACCATTGACCACGAGATATCTGCTGCTGAGAACTCCAACGATGGTGGGTTCTGAACTGGAAGAGTCAAAATTTCATCCCACCTAGTCATCTGCATGTACAGCAGTAAACCTCATCACAGACAAGGAGTGGTAAAAAAACAAAATAGCCAATCAATACAATGACACCAGTACCCCCAGCAAGCTTATATTATATAACCCCATTTCCTAATAACTCATCACTATGCCATTTCGGCAAGACTGTAGGACTATGTAAATGATGACAGCAACTCACCACGAAAGCACCAAAGTCTTACTTTCCCCTACACCCAACCATCTTGTTGACCGTGAGCTTGGTTACACTAGGACTTCAAACAGGGCGGAGCAGAGCACAGGTAATCTCGACTCCCCGCACCATCAGTTAGTCCAACCTGATCCATGCCTACGCCTGGCCCAAACGATCCACGGTTAGCCGGGGGTCAAACCTCGCCGGTCCATGTACATAAGCATCACTGCTGCTGGCTGCTGCTTCATAGCCCACGTGCGAATGATCGGATGAAACAGGCAAGGAAGTAAGCTTAACAGCCAAATGAACTATCTTGACTAATCGCCAGCAAGAGGAACCAAAACAGGAATTACAGAGCCTCCACCAAATTAAACAGAGCCTAATTAATTTACAAAAAATAGTTAAGAACATGGACAAGCTATCTTAATAAGTAACAAGGGGAGTAGTGACAGAATTTAGGATCATGTGGCATACATTGGCCATGAAGTCACTGAAGACTAAACAGATGTTCAAGCATCAGTGTTTCTTGTTGCAAACAAAGATAATATCAACATCATAAGGCATTTCTTGGTGCATGGGGCATATTAGTATTAGCATGCAGACCAGAGGTCTATTAACAGAGATCTATTAGCAGCAGTAGCTTGATAGCAGTAGGAGTTTGAGCAACTCAATAACAGATCATTTACAGGATCAACATTTCATCGAACAAATAATTTAGCTAACTTCAAAATGCTACTATGCCACACCACATGTAACCACAAATCATAAGAAAATAACTCATTCAGTAGACCCTTAACTTTCAGAACAACCTCAAAGGTCGTCACAACACCCAACACCAGAAATATGGAACCCATATTCAGCACCACTAACTGAAATTATTTGAACTGAAGCCAGAACTACAGTGCTGCTGCCAGGAGGGTTAAACAAACTATTCCATGCTACCAAATGGCCTTAATCTACATCATCAACCCCCTCCCTCTCTCTCGATTCGGCCCTTGGTTTGTCCCCGCTAGATGTTGGTATTGCCTCCTTTTACCCAGCTTGGAACATGTAAATGTTTAGTTTTCGATTGGAGCTTGGTCACTGCCTGGCGTCTATGGCGCAGGTGAGGGGATCCGTCAAGCAGAAAGTCCAAGGAACGAGCTGGCTCAGGCAGCTACCTTGGAAACAAACAATAGCAACATCAAGAAGCTGGGGGGAAGCTATGTGAGAACATAGGGTATGAACAAGCTGGTTCAAGCTGCTACATTGGCCATGAAGATGAGATGCTCTGTGAACTAACATAATGCTTTTCAGTGTTATTATAGCCTAACTAGAAGCACTAGCATCTAAAATTCAGTGTGATGATCACTTCTCTATATGCAGTGTACTTCTACTGATACATCATCAGTAGAAAGATCCATTTCTATTCTGTCAAGGATGACATCAGCAACTACAGGCTACAACTACACACATATAAGTATGATTGTACTTTTACTGACACCTGGAACTAAATGTGCAGAGAAAGAAAATGTTCCAGAGAAAAAATCTAGTCCATCTTGTCTTGGCTTGACATGCTCCCACAAACTGAGAAACAATCTTAAAGGCCGTACCTGGATGCTTGACTCTAATATTCTACCAAGTATAAGCAAGCCACAGACTGAAAGAAATAAGTTTGTCAACTCAGTTGAGGAAGAGCAAAATGCAGCAGATTAGTGAGAACTCTATAAAATGTAATTAGAAGAAAAAATCAAGGAATGACATCATTTGTTCAACAATGAACATGTGATGAAATGTTTTATCGACTCAAATACAGCTACGACAAGCTGAAACCCACCCAACAACAGTGCTTTCTATATTGCACTCCTTTTTTCCCACATGGATCTATTAGTAAGGAACAACTAGTTGATTATTGGCTGGCTGAAGGTTTGCTACTAAATGATTGTCTAAAGGGTGATCAGATTAAGCTTAGAGTGATTAATCTCTTTCGCAGCCAGTATGGGATTCATGATGTCGACCACCTGAATCTGGATTCCCTGAAGGCACCAATGTTCCTCGGTATCACTATTTGTGTACGCCATGCGCTAAATAAACTGAACAAGACTAATCCTTTGGCAAAGTCAATATGTCGCCTGAATCTGAAGTTCTGTAGAGAAATGCAGTCGATCAAAATCTCTGATCTCAACCACTAGGTGCACTTGGTCACCATGTCGATTCCTGCTAATCGGTCTGACATACACAGCTAGCTCCAACTAATGGGGCCACCAATCCTGAGCAAAAGTTCAGAATTTTCCAAGCCCACGCCACCTCACAGCCTGCAGAACCAGCACATATGGGTCGGCAGACACAGTCACCAAACGAGGCCGCATGAGGAAAGGGGCAGGGAGAGACGGCATCATACCTTGGGGCTTGGGCCGAACTCGCAGATGGCGGGTTGGGGAGCGGGGCTCCACCACCGAGCTCCGCACCAAGCAGCCTGCTCGTTTCCTATCCTATGGCTGCCGCTGTGGCTACTAAGCTACAGTATTTCAAAGTGGTAGAGCTAAATCTGGGGAACGAACGACAGGTGTGGGTCTTGAGGATGTTGCAGCGCTAGGCTAAACCCTAACCCCTCCCAAATCAACTGGAACTTCGACAATCGCCATCACTCCCAAACTAGCACTACCCAGGATTATGCTTAAGAGCATCTCCAACATATACTTGCCTCATCCCCAATACTGAAAACCTGCCACATAGGTAATTGAGAGGGCACCAACCGATTAACTACCCCGTTACCAATACCTAAAATTTTTAAGTAACTACTCAAAACCCCTCATCTCTCCCTCAAATCTAGGAGATGCATCCCCGCTCCCGTCTCGGTAGTTTCTTGTGGCGGGAAGACATTTCACGACAGAGAAGAGAGGGAGAGGGAAAGAGAGGAAGGAAACCTCGGTGGTGAACGGCGCCTCACCGACGGTAGTAGGGCGAGCTCGGTCCCGCGCGCCTCCTCCTCGCGCGAACCTGGATTGAGTCCGGCGCGGCCAGGATCGACGCTGGCGAGGAGAGCACCTCCGCTGAGCCCGCCTCCACCGGCGGCGCAAGTGGGTGGTGGTGCTCGGCACTCGTCAGAGGAGGGGAGAGAAAGACGGGGAAGAGAAGGGGAGCAACACTATCGGGGCACCAATGATCTCGATTTGGGTCCTCCGTTAACGATTCCGCGAAAAAAAATGAAAAAATCTAGCGATGATCCACCAAAGCAAAGGTAGGAACTCGTTACCGTCAAAAGCAGAAGCCAGTCCAGTGGAAGTCAGTCAATCCAGGGGGCGGGGGTGGCCGTCACTACGGGAGGAGAGCTCCTTCTAGACCGGCGGGCCGCGTGGTTTGCGGCGGCGGCGGCGAGGTGTCCACGTGCCGACGTGCGGCGGCGGCGGCCGGAAGGGTAACGGGGAGGGGAAGGGGGGCGGGTGGCGTCCGCTGTCGGGCGGCAGCGGCGCCTAGCGAAGCTCCTGCTCACCTTTGGGCCTGCTAAGCCACCGCGCAGGACGGACCATGTTGCAACTGCAATATAGCCCAGGCCCACCACAAGTCGCAGCCCACAAATAAAAGCCCACAAAGGTCGCAGCCCGTGAATAGCTTTTGGGTTGTTGGTGCGATTCATTTCGGCCGATAGTAGTGGCACCCCGGCACTTGCGTGCAAAATAAATAAAAATATAGTAAAAAATAGTGGCACCACCCGGGACAAAAGTCCTCCTACATCCTTAACTATCGCGGTACTTTGATGATATTTTACGTTGTTGACATACCTTGTTTAGTTTCTAAAAAAATTGCAAAATTCTTTAGACTTCGTCACGTAGAATCTTGCGACATATGCATGAAATATTCAATGTAGATAAAAACAAAAACTAATTGCATAGTTTTTTATAATTTGCAAGACGAATTTTTAAGTCTAGTTAGTCTATGATGAAATAATATTTGTCAAATATAAACGAAAGTGTCACAGTATCTATTTTTTAAAAAAAAAATAAAACTAAACAAGGCCTTACTCTCATCATTTCTTCTCTTAGGGCACTCACAATGCAGACTCAATCGTAGAGTCTAAAGTTATTTATTACCTCGAACAATGTGGACTTAGAGTCTAAATAAGACTTGGAGTCTTATTTTTTCTACCTCTTTCTTTAATAAATATGCTGCCACATCAGCAAAATACCATAAATAATATGTAATTAATTGTCTTAGACTTTATGATAGAGTCTTGCATTGTGAGTGCCCTTAGCGTCCGAGTGACAGTTGCGTCATTATTGCGATCGACCCGTTGGGCCATAAAGGACTCAGGGTAAAACTGCGGCCGGTAGGAGGAGGTCCTCAACCGACCTACCCCTCCATGGCTCCATCGTCGTGGAGCTCCCCTTCACCGACCATGTGATTCTGCTCTAGTATAATTAAAAAAATTAAATGAAAAAATAGAAAATAAATTGTTTATTTAATTCATTAAATTACACTAGAGAAGAACCGTGAGTATCTATTTAGAGGATCATCATCATCCTTAATCGAGGCCCTTGTCTTACTATCCTCCTTCATGGTCTTTCTCAAGTCCATCATGTCCCTATATATGATTGGCGTTCACCGTAAGCATCAGGAGACCAGTCTCAATGGAGATTTCATTAGAGTTTTATGGACATTTAATATGCTGATGTGACACTATATTAATGAAGAAAGAGATGATAAGAGTTTTATGGAAGTAGAGAGAGTTTCATCTCCATAAAACTTTTATACATTGTTTTCAAAATATAGGTGTATTGAAAACTAGGCCATAAAACCTCCATTAATGATGACCTTATAACCAATGCTTTCCTATACAAGGCACATGCAAAGAAATCGAGGACGCATGGGCGGTTACAGCGACACACCTATCCACTTCCTTAGGGCACTCACAATGCAAGACTCTATCACAGAGTCTAAGACACTTAGGGTCTGTTTGGTTCCCCTTGCTAAACTTTAGCTAGCTAAAATTATTTTAGCTACTCTTGGGTGACTAATGGAACTAAACTATTTTAGCTCTTTTTAGTCAATGTGTTTGGTACTTTAGCTACTAAAATGACTAAAATTTAGCTAGCTAAAATTTAGCAAGGGAAACCAAACAGGGCCTTAATTACATATTATTTATGGTATTTTGCTGATGTGGCAGCATATTTATTGAAGAAAGAGGTAGAAAAAATAAGACTCCAAGTATTATTTAGACTCTAAGTCCACATTGTTTGAGGTAATAAATAACTTTAGACTCTATAATAGAGTCTGCATTGTGAGTGCCCTTATACCCCCCATAAACCCAACCAGCTTCCCTTTTCGCGTTTTTTCCTCTGTAATAGAGTAATGACGATGGACTTCACACCTTTCTCGCTCTCCATCTCCGCGCTACCCGCGGAGCTCAAGGCTGTGGCGGAGCCAGCAAGCACACGCGGAAGGCAGTCACCGTGCAGGGCGATTATGGTGTGTGTGCCAAGATCCAGAAGATTTTCTTGTTGGGGTTGAGCTCCACTGCTCCACCATGACTACGACTATGACATTGGATTTAATATTCCTATATAAATATTGGGTTTATTTTTTCAACATTTTTATATTTATTTATTTTTTGTTTTTGTGTATTTTTATATAAACTTTAATTTATTAGTCCCTTGAGAAATGTTTTTATATATAATTGACATAACTATTTGTTTGTATATTTTCATACCAATATAATTACTGATAAAAAAACATGTTGCTTTTCATGAGTCATATCTGTCTTCATGTGTTATATATACATACTTTCACTTCAATCGCTATCTGCATAGTAATTTTTTAAAAAATAAAAAGATATATAGTAGATACTTAATCATAAATTAAATCGAGTAAACTTAACGTGAATTTGAATCAGAACTATCCGTTTAAATGGGGAAAAACTTTTCTCGTGTGGCCCAAAGTAAAACTGCCGTCTGCTTCCTCGTAGTCGTAGTCGTAGTCGTAGTGGTAGTACCGGCGCGGCGGAGCATGACCAAGTGTCCATGATAAGCCCCGGATAAGCCCCCCGATGGCCGACGTCGCCTCCTCTTACGTCGTCCTCCTCAGGACCTCCTGGAGAGCGGCAAATTAAAAATGAGCAGCTTTTTCTCCAACGCCAACCTCAGCATCTACGCACGGCCGGACCGAGTGGCGGCGGTGATCAGCTCGGATAAGCATAAGCCCCCAATGTCGCCACTCCTGTTGTTGCTCCTCCCACTCCTCCTCGCCACGGCCAATGGCAAGACCACCGCAGTGGCGTTCGTGACAGCGGCAGCAGCAGCCGTCAGGGACGACGACGGGGGCGGTGGCGGGCCTTCTGCTCCGTCGTCGTCTCCGGTGCCGCCGGCGACGCCGCCGTGGCCGGAGCAGTTCCACGCGGTGGTGATCACGAACCTGAGCGCGCATGGCGGCGGCGGCGGGCTGCAGCTGATCGACCTCTACTACGACTGGCCGCGCGGGCGCGATCTGAACATCGTCCGCGACCAGCTCTCCGGCGAGCCGCAGTGGAACGTGGAGTGGACCAACGGCACCGCGTTCCTGTTCGACGCCGCGTCCTGCGCCACCTTCCAGTTCGCCGTCGGCCTCCTCCCGCCCGACTGGAAATCCCGCGCCGGCGCCGCCTACCTGGGCCGCGACCGCGTCGACGGCTTCGACTGCCACGTCTGGTCCAACTTCGTCTTCGCCCGCTACTACGAGGACGTCGCCACCGGCCGCCCCGTCAGCTGGACCTTCAATGGTACGTACGGTCTACGCCCGGACGCCCCGTCGTCAGTTTCTTGATCTGGAGATTGACGACATGCGCTCTTGTTCTTGTTTTTTCTCAGGGATGCAGCGGCATGTGCTGAGCTTCGAGGCGGGGGCAGTGCTGCAGGACTCCTCCAAGTGGCAGGCGCCGGCATACTGCTTCATCGACAGCAATGGCGGCAGTAGCGCCAACGCCGCTGCTTGGTCTTCCTGAGATCACGTCGCCGGGGGCGTCCGGAGTCCGGCCGGGCTCCACCTGCAGCTGGACGCTGCATAGTGCATATCATTTGACGCTGAGCTCTGTTGAAGAGTTGAAGTCCATCTTGATGGTAGACTGAGGAGAGATTTTCTGCAGTGACATGTCACATGTGTCTCAAGGGGGGGTGACGTGTGCACTATTAGTCTTTTCAGCAGCTCATTCAAAAAGAATTAAACAAGCAAACCCTTATAGAACGGCCTCAAATCACAAGGAACAAACAAACATAAAACTCTCCTCGTTTCGATCTCTCGTTTTGGCTTTGGTTGTTTGGCACTTGTTTATATTTATCGCCTCGCCTTCTCCTCCTTCGCCACTGCAACAAACCAAGCCCAGCTCACCCAAAAGAATTAAACACAAAACCATTATGGAGCAGCCTCAAATCACACGAAACAAACAAACAAAAACCCTCCTCATTTTGATCTCTCAATTCGGTTTTGATTGTTTAACACTTGTTTATATTTGTCATCTTTCCTTCACCCCCCCTCTCCATCGCAACAAACCAAACCTAGCTCATCCAAATGAATTAAACACACAACCCTTTACGGAATGGCCTCTCAAATCACACGAAACAAAACGAACAAAAACCCTCCTCGTTTCGATCTCGGTTTGGCTTTGGATGTTTGGCACTTGTTTGTATTTGTTGCCTCTCCTTCTCCCCCTTATCCACCACAACAAACCAAATCCAACTCACCCAAAAGAATAAACACGCAACCCTTATGGAGCGACCTCAAATCACATGGAATGAACAAACAAAAACACTCTTTGTTTCAATCTCTCGGTTTGGCTTTAGCTATTTGGCACTTGTTTATATTTGTCACCTCACCTTCTCACCCTTCCCCATTGCAACAAACCAAACCTAGCCGCAACTACAGCCGTGGCAGTGCAGAGGCAAAGCCATCCATCTCCTCAACATCGCCGCTCCAAGGCCCTACCCCTCGCCCTCGATCCAGTACCCACGTCTCAGCGCGACCGATTCTCCTCGATCCAGCGCTGATCTAGTGGCTTCCTAGCCTAGCCATGGATTTCATGGCGTCCTTGGCCGCCGAGAAGCGGTGGCTATTCCCGAAATTCTTCGCCATGTATGCCACCATCTATTGTGTCGGGCAGCTCGTCATGTTCCGGCAGTGGGCGTCGCGACAACACCTAGATAGCGCCAGCTGCCTCATCTCGCTCTTCCATGGCACCCCCGCCGCGTTGGCCGCTGCGGAGGCCAGCCTCACACTGCCCGTAGGAGCCCGCTCCTTCACCGCGCCCAACGCACGCCCGCAGGACCATGTCCTCGACCACAGCATCGCCTACTTCGCCGTGGACCTGCTCCACTACCTTGTCTTCCTACCCAGAGATGTCCTCATCATCGGGCACCACCTTGCCACGCTATTTGTCTTCCTCACCTGCCGATACCTCGTCCGCCACGGCGCCTACCCACTACTAGTCCTCCTCTTTCTCGCCGAGGTCACCAGCTTGCTGCAGAACGTATGGACGCTCACTGGGATCTTGCGAGACCAATCCCCCACCGCCGCGCGTGTCTACGATGTCGTCTCGCTTCCCTTCTACACGCTCTACATGCTCGCCAGGGGCGTTGCCGGCCCGCTCTTCCTCCTCAAGATGGCTGCCTTCTACCTATCTGGCCAGGCCGTCGACGTCATCCCGTGGTGGGTGCGGATCTCCTGGATCCTCGTTGTCGGCATCGGCATTGTGATTAGCAACCTGTGGATTTGGAACCTGTTGATCTAAAAATTATGAATCTAAAAAAGTCAGAACACGTCTTGTAATTTGAAAGAGAAGAGTATTTGTGTTCCTCTTTTGAAGAAATTCGAGAGTTAAATTTATTTATGACGACTATAACATCTAAAATATAAGCTCATGTTAGCAAATAACATGATAATATCCAATTAAGCTTGTATCAAACTGAATTACGGCCTTGATAGATCTTTTTCTTTCGTTGCTAAGCAAAAAAAAAAGCTTCTAGATACTGTTATCTTAAGTACAGATTATCTCCTCTCTCCCTCTTCTTCGGTCTCTGTACCAACGCTGTCGGTCACAGTCATTCCAACTGTAGAGATAAAATGCTGCGGAAAACGGTGAATACGTAAGAATTCAACTTGGGCCTCCTTTAGTTCCGAAAAAATTTCGGATTTCGCTACTGTAGCACTTTCGTTTTTATTTGATAAATATTATCAAATCATGAACTATCTAGGATAAAAAGATTCGTCTTACGATTTACAGACAAATTGTGTAATTCGTTTTTGTTTTCGTCTATATTTAATACTTAATGCATGTGCCTTAAGATTCGATGTGACGGAGAATCTTAAAAACTTTTTGAATTTCGGGGGAACTAAACAAGGCCCTGCTTAAAAAAGAAAAATGATTATCACGAGCAAACTGACGTGTCAGTGGCAGATTTGGCTGTCGACTGTGCTAGTGTGCTGTGCCGACGACTGCCGAGTCATCGGTCATGGCGGGGGTGGGACTGGGGAGGGCAACCAGCTGAAGCTCAAGAGCGGCAGATTATACGAGCAACTTTTCACTTCTCCTTCCTCGATCCCTCGCAGCCTCGCTCCGTGAACCGCCGATGTCGCCTCTCCAGCTCCTCCCACTGCTCCTGGTCGCCGCGGCCAGTGCCAAGACGACACCACCGTCCGTCGCCGCGGCGGCACCAGCTGCCGAGACCGTCGCCGGGCACCATCCTCCCCCGGTGCCGGCGACGACGTCACCGCCGTGGCCGGAGCAGTACCACGCGGTGGTGATCACGAACCAGACCACGCGCGGCGGGCGGCTGCAGCAGATCGACATCTACTACGACTGGCCTCGCGGGCGCGCGCTGAACGTCATCCGCGACCAGCTCGGCTCCGGCGAGCCGCTCCGGGACGTGGAGTGGACCAACGGCACCTCCTTCCTGTTCGACTCCGCGTCCTGCACCACCTTCCAGTACCCCGTCGGCCTCCTGCCGCCCGACTGGAAGAAAGCCCGCGGCGGCGGCGGCGCGGCGTACCTCGGGCGCGACCGCGTCGACGGCTTCGACTGCCATGTCTGGTCCAACTCCGTCTTCGCCCGATACTACGAGGACGCCGCCACCGGCCGTCCCGTCAGCTGGATCGTCGTCAATAATGGTGCCGTCCATGGCTGACTTGCAAATAAATTCAGTACTTCTAGTTTCTTGATTTCTTTTGTTACTGTTCTAGGACTCCGAAAATTTTTTAGCCTGTCAGTGCGTGTTTGCTTGATTTGATGCAGCAGATTGATTGATGATTTATGTATGCAATTCTGCGATCTTGTTTCGCAGGGACAGTGATGCAGCGGCACGTGCTGAGCTTTGAGGTCGGGGGAGTGCCGCAGGACGACGACACAAAGTGGCAGGCACCGCCTTACTGCTTCAATGGCGGCAGGGCCGACGGCGCCGCTGCTTCTCCTTGAGCTCAGGTCGCCGTGGCTCCTCGATCCGGGTCTCCGCCTGCAGCGATACAGTACGTGAGCTCTTCAAGTCTGATGATTGATTGAAGACAGGCTCTCTAGAGCGACATCTGTCTCAAGGAGGGTGTCTATATATATAGGGCCTGTTTGGTACAGCTCACAACACCTTCGTAAACTGTTTTTTTTGCCAAACACTTATTTCCAAAATAGCTTCATGGGTGAAGCTATTTTTCCCCTCCTCTCACAAAGACATAAGTTGGATGAAGCTGAAAAAAGGTAGCTTATTGCAGCTTCTCCCTCATTGCTCTCTCTCAACTATGCATGAAGTAGTTGGTGAAGCTATTTTGCCAAACACTTTCTCTAAAACAGCTCAGCTTCATAAGTCACACATGAAGCTATTTTCAAAATAACATTACTAGTGAAGTTGAGCTGTGCCAAACAAGCTCTTATTCTTCGGTTCGTATACTATATACTGTATATTTTAGACATGTGCATGTGGCGTGCCGAAAATAATAATAATAATTATATATATATATATATATATATATATAGAGCGTTCGTTTTGAAGCGACGGCAAGTTGCGTGAATAGAGTTCGTTTCGGCGATCGAGACTCCCGTTGGACGCGGCTGCCCCTCATCAAAGCGACGCGACCGTCGGTTCGGCTTCCTCGTGAGTCACGACGCGGTATTAATAGCGACGGCGCCTGGCGGACTCCGCTCACGCGCGGCGCCGCTAGAGTTTAGTCGCGCCGCCGCTCGCCGTCGCTATGGAGAACCGCGGCGTGCTCGGCATCCTGGACAGCGCGAACGGCGTCGTCGAGTCGCCGGTTCTCGTCGATGGTCGCCGTCCGCCCTGAGCGTAGTCGTCGAGTCGAGGAGTTCGCCCCGCGCTGGTCGCCGCGTACGTCATCGAGTCGTCTGAGAAGGACATCGTCGAGCCGTCTGAAAAAGACATCATCGACTCCGACGCAGTGCTGTCGGAGGTGCTTGCCGCAGAGGACGTCGTTTTGCATCAGCCGGACGACGTGCTTCCAGAGTCACAGATGCCACCGGACTCCATCACGCAGGACCTCGTTAGCTAAAACGCGTGCTAAGGCCAAAACGTGAAGTAAAGAGCGCGCGAATGGCCAAAACGTGATGCAGTGCAACGCACAGTGCTATGCAAAAATATTTGCGCCAAAAACAACAAAGCGTCGAGGGCTCAAACCCCAGACTTGCGGCCTCGCAAAGTGGTGGCTTGACCAATCGAGCTAGGATTGATGTCTGTACAAATGCAACCGCATATCTGTTCAATAGGGGCAAAACAGGAAAATTAACTCTTAATTAAGCACTCTTTGATGGAACGTGCCCACCTCAAAAACGAATCTAAAACTGATATGAAGGGAGTATATATATATATATATATATATATATATATATATATATATATATATATATATATATATATATGTGGTGCATTTTCTATACTCTCGGGAGCAGTTACTCCCATGTATGTATGCACTCGCTGAGCATCCTTCCAGTAGTCCAGCGGACGTAGAGGTTAGCGGATATTGGAGGATCCAATTAGGCATGCCGCATGAATGTAACAGATTTAGTTAATGAATAAATAAAATAATTTATACGGCTGTACAGTCATCGTAATTGTCGCTGGCCTTGATTCACACCTATCTGTATTTAAACTTGCTGGTGTATGAGTACGGCTATAGATACTAATCTCGGTCAGGAATATGTATTTGTTATATCTAACGTAAGAGTACCTTTATATACATTTTAGAATGGTGTACATACCTTTTTAGAATATTATTTATACATACTTTTTAAAATAAAGTATCTATACATACTTATTAGAATAAAGTATTTATACATACATTTTGGAATGGAGTATGCAGACATACGCTATAGTATAAGTGACCATACGATCAGAGTATATGTACATACATTCAAGTATGGAGGTATACAAAACAATGAGTATCTATTCATACTATTTTTGAGAATAAAATATACTTCTATACTTTTTTTAGAAGGGAGTCTGTATATACTTTTTTCGAAAAAAAATACACCAATGTTACTCACAAATCGGAATCAAATCATCATCACTATAATAAAAATTCATTCAGCTCACTGCCAATGCCTGCACCCTATCCGCATAGAGCAGCCAGTGGGTGCAACAACTCATGCGGCCAGGATTGCACACGAACCAATCCCACAACGACGACGGACAGTAGATGTGGATCGGAGCAACTTCACGGAGCCGGAGGGTCGGGGTTGCCGTCGTCAACGCAGAAGGGAGAGTCGGGGCTGCCGCTGGATCAGTCGTTGATGCAAAGAGGAAGGAGGCGCCATTGAAGCACCTTGATATGATGGAATGATGGCCACCGTCCGGATCAGTCGCTGATGCAACGATGAAGATCGCGCCGCCGCCCGCGTGGGTGGAGGGGTCGTTGGCTCGCCGCCACATCTGGAGAGGAGAGGGCTCGCAGCCACAGGGAGCAAGCGCCGTGCACTGGGATGGCCACCGAGGGAGTCGTGGGGGTGCGCCGCCGCCGTACGTCGGGGGCCGCACAATGTGCTGGATAGATGAGGACGAAAATGAAGTCATGTATATACTCGTCTCATCGTCTTTAGATCCGCTTTCCACGCTAATTATCCGGACACCCTAAGCTAATTTTTAATTCATGTACTCCCTCCGTATCATAATTAAAAGACGTTCTAGAGCCAAGACAGGAAGTGGCAAAAGAAGTCGTTCTCGCTCACGAGGACACCTTTGGACGCGATTACCCCTGAGAGCATGCGAGCCACCCGGCCTCACGTCTCCTCGATTCTCGGCACACTCCTCGCAGCTCAGCGTCATTAATTCACGATGCTACTCCCAGAGCAAACCAGCCACTACCACACACCAACAGGAACAGTGCCCCATGCAAAAAAAAAAACAGAAAAACGGTGTGGCCACTGGGAATCGAAACCGCGCCATCATCTCAAGGTAGTTAGCTTCGCTGTACTTGCCATCTCACCCATGTTTCTTTCTCATATCAAATACATCTGGAACTACATTTAATAGGGGCAGACAGGGAAAAATACATTTAGTAACTCCTTGGTAAGCACAATCATGTCTTAAACGTATTCTAATTACGATATGGAGGGAGTACGTATATACACATGCCACGCGTACGCTAGGCATAAACAGGTCAAGTTCTTTAACCTGTTACCTCCGCTAACTGGCCGGGCGCCCTCGTCCGTGTGCCTGGGAGGAGAAGGGAGTAACTACTCCTAGAGAGTAGGAAAAATTTACCATATATATATATATATATGAACGTAAGGGGTAATTTTATCAATTTACGTTAAGGTCTTGTTTAGATCTAAAAGGTTTTTGGATTTTGACACCGTAGCACTTTCGTTTTTATTTGATAAACATTGTCCAATCATGGAGTAACTAGACTTAAAAGATTCGTCTCGCGATTTACAGGCAAACTGTACAATTACTATTTTGTTTTTATCTATATTTAATGCTCCATGTATGTGTCGCAAGATTCTATGTGATGAAAAAATCTTGAATTTTTTTGGTTTTTGCGGTGAACTAAACAAGGCCTAATTAGTACGTACGTCCTTGTATACAAATTATCATCACCTAAAAAACAGGAATCCTATTTTCTTCGCGAAGAGAAACCATTAGATTTTGCTCAACTCAATCAGAGTATGATCTTTGGTACAGGGATGGCAATAGCATGGATTCGATAAAAGTCTTCATTAGTCTAAACCTCGAACTTAAAACCTGAAATCACCTCAAACATTAATCCGGGTCATAATCCACCCCTACCATCAAACTCAATAGATCCCAAAACAAAAAACCCACCATTGTATGACAATGCAATAAAAACAATGAAGAATGTCAAGCAACACATTTATCATATGTATATTGTATATTCATAATGTAAACAACACATAAGGTGGATAGTTTTATGACACTGTTTCTAAGACTGTCACATTATATAGATTAAAAAGAAACTTGGATCAAATACGCATTCTCAATGAAAATTTTCATTCTTTAGTTTCATAAATATACTGTCATTTCTTTTTAAATACACTGCCATGTTGTAAAAATGATTATATGACAACCAATTTAATACAAATAAAACACATGAATCTCTCTCTGTTCGAGACTGGTCTGATAAGCAACACATGATTTTATGGCTCAACTTAAAAACAAATTTTGTGGTTTACATGGACAGTCAATTAATACAAGACATGAGTCCTTGTTCTTTTTGGGTCGGTCCACTAGACCTCTACTGGACACCCGTAGAATCTGAACTAATATATATGTTTTATGAGGTCCCCAAACTCGAAAATCATTTCATAAAAAAAAAATCTCGAAAATAATGGGAAGAAAATCGTGCCTGCTCCCGCACCTGCTGAACCTAAAATCGCCCCACTGGGCCACTGTCGGCCTTGTTTACTTCCAAAAAATTTTACAAAATAGGAATAGTAGCACTTTCGTTTGTATTTGATAAATATTGTTCAATTATGAACTAACTAGACTCAAAAGATTCGTCTCGTCAATTTCGACCAAACTGTACAATTAGTTTTTATTTTCATCTATATTTAATACTTCATGCATACGTCTAAAGATTCGATGTGACGGGAAATCTGAAAAATTTTGCAAAATTTTTGGGAACTAAACAAGGCCTTGGATGGAAATGAAACTTCTCCGAGTCCTATTTTACAACTTTGCCACTGACTGGTAGGGATGAAAACGGTACGGATATTTTACGACCGTATTCGAGACCGAATTCGTTTAGAGGGGTTCAGATCTGTCCGTATGCGAGTCCGAATATTCAACATCCGATACCGTATCCGTATCCGAATATTTAAATCGTATATTTGTGATGTCGACATCCAATTATATCTTATCCGACATGGTTGACATTATCCGTATTCGAATCCGAATCCGACCAAAAATATAAAAACAAATATGATATCGGTAATATTCGTTCGTATCCGATCCGTTTTCATTCCTACTGACTGGTGGACCGGTGGGACCCATTTTGCAGACCCTCTTCTTCTTCTGCTGGTAGTGGCAGTTAGGCACACGCGAAGAGATAAGCCCGGGTAAAGCCGGTGAGCCGCAACAGTCGCCGATGTCGCCGCCGCCGTCGCCTCTCGTGGTGCTCCCCATCCTCCTCCTCCTCCTCCTCCTCCTCGCCGCTGCATCCCCCTCCCTCGCTGCGGCCAATGCGGCAGGCGCCGTTGCCCCTGCTCCGGTGCCGACGCCGTGGCCGGAGCAGTTCCACGCGGTGGTGTTCACCAACCTCACCGAGAGCGGCGGCCGGCTGCAGCTGATCGACCTCTACTACGACTGGCCCAGGGGCCGCAACCTCAACCTCATCCGGGACCAGCTCTCCGGCGACCCGCTCTACGACGTCGAGTGGACCAACGGCACCTCCTACTACTTCGACTCCGGGTCCTGCCGCACCATCCGTTTCCCCGTGGGCCTCCTGCCGCCCGACTGGCTCGCCGCCGGCGCCGTCTACCTCGGCCGCGAGCACGTCGACGGCTTCGACTGCCACCTCTGGACCAAGGTCGACTTCGTCTGGTACTACGAGGAAGTCGCCACCGGCCGCCCCGTCCGCTGGAATTTCTTCAATGGTATTGTAGTACCTATCACCTGCACATTCCATCTATAATTTCTTTCACCTCTTGATGGAGCGCCGCGGATTTTCGGTGAAATTTTGCTCTGCAGTTTGTAGGGATGCAGTCTATATTTCTAGGAACTTTTTTCCAGTTTTCTCCCTTTGATGCAGCACTATGGTGGCAATTCTACAATTTCGTTGTGCAGGGATGCAGTCTGAATTACACTGAATAGTTATTCTGAAACTTGGAACTCTGCTTGTCTTTTTGCAGTACATACATTTCTGCATTTCTCCAGTATATACAATTATGCAATTTGGTTTTTTTACCACAGGTGCAGTCTGGATTTGTCCAATTGCTTAGGTTCTTAATTGGGGATAGCTACTAAATTTTCTTACTGTGCTTGTCTTAGTGCCGTTTCTGTTTCTCTGAAACATGAATACCTTATTTCAATCTTCAGTTTCTTCACTTCTGCAGTACTTGGTTGATGCAGCAGTGTGAATGATGATATGTGTGTTCTTGTTCCCCAGGGATGCAGCAGCATGTGATGAGCTTTGAGGTCGGAGGAGTGCTGGAAGACTCCAAGTGGCAGGCGCCTGCTTACTGCTTCAATGGCGGCAATGCCGACACCACCAATGTGGCTGCAGGTGGAGTTGATAGCGAAGCCGGTAGGGTTGATGTGATGAACAGCATGATCAGGTTCGCCGGGGCTCCAGCTGCAGCTGTAGCTGCATCATTTGACCAATGAGAATTTTCTTTTTTTTGATGAATTGGCTGATGAGAGGCTTTGCCAACGGTGATCCACGTCCTGTTGATTCTGTTATGCTCTGTTAATCGCATTGTGCTTTGTATAACCCTGATTGATTTGGGGTAACAGTCACTCTACATTTCCTGGAACTGGAAATTTGATGAGTCGTAGCTGCTACTATTTTCTTGGAGAATGCAAGGTTCATGATCGTTGCTGTTCCTCTGAATTTGACTACCATCCGGCAGTCTTTAAACCGGAGTGGCACAAATAGAATTGCATTTTTGAGCATCCGGAAAACTAGTTGGTTGGGGTGCTTATGCTAACTTGTACCATGAACCAATAGTGAGTTCATGGCTGAAATGCAGGTGCTTGCCTAGCTGTAGATAGAACAGTAATGCCTGAAACACATTGCACGAAGGTAGAACTCACTGATGCAGAAAAGGGAGGGCAACCTGACCGATGAGCGAGAATTTGTGCTCAATCATGTGCTGAATGTTGCTTTAGTGTAAAACTTGGTTTTTCCCCCTCCTGTGATGCAGGTACGGCTATGGACCATAATTTTCAAGAAAACTAATGAGACCATGAAATAAAAAGTTAGATTTAGTTATACGTTAACCATTTAAGAATTTCAGTCACTGGCATTTGTCCTATTAAAAAAGGACGTAATCGAACACTAAGAGCAGTACTGATTGCAATAAAAACATGTATTTTCTGTTCCGTGAAAAGCCAGTACTGGTTGCCCAAAAACATGTACTTTCTGTTCCGTGAAAATCCTATGTCTTTAGCAGGCCCAGTTTAGTAGGAGGCCCATTAAAGGCCTTTGGAACATGGAAAAAGAAATTGAAAAGAAAAAGGCAAATGCTATGTTCAAGTTCTATCGATTTTTTGAAATAAAGACGAAATTGAAACACTTCCTATTAAAAGAATATATAGAGTAATTCTATTTTTTATTCAAAAGGTAGAAATGCTCGTGAATACGCTAGGTATTCCACCTATTTACTCCCTCTGTCCCTAATAAATCAATCCCTAGAATCCGTGCTAGTCAAACTTTTTTAAGTTTAAATAATTTGATAGATAGAAAAAAGTAACAACATCTATGCTAGACAATAATTTAATATACACTTTTTAAGTCTAATTAGTCCATGATTGGACAATAACTGTCAAATAAAACGAAAATACTACAATACATATTACTTAAACTTTAACATCTCTAACCAAACACCCCCCCTCATATTATCAATTATATGCAAAACTTTTCACTAGTCAGCGGCGACGGTGGTGTGCAACTGCTTTGCACCGCTCAAGCTGCAGCGTGCAACTGCTTGCAAGGAGATGACGACACGATCTATTTGCCTAGTTTCGATCATATCTGTGGCACCAGCCTTAGAGAGCCGAGCTGATTGGAGCAAGCCGACCTTTACATGCCTATACGAGCTTGCCGAGAGGGACTACACCAACGCTGCCATCTGATTAGAAGCCAGGCCACGCGTCATGCATTCGGGAAAGGGCTCATTCTCGATGGAATGAGCCCAGAGTCCACATAATTTTTTTTTCCTGAAAACCAATTTCTATGATGGAGTGCCACGGATTTCGGTGACGTGAACTCAAACGCATGGTATTTTAGAATTGAACACAAATTTTCTCAACAATAGGTTATTTTCTACTTGTCTTTATTATTTTGAGCGTAAATTTGTCTTTATATTATCATAGTATGCCCACCATATGTATAATATAGGCATGTTACTATGGGAAAAATATGATAGATTATCCGTCATTACTGAATTGCTGAACTTTATAACTCTTTTGATGCTTGACAGGATCAGTGAAGTTGGTAGTGTCTGAATTTCTGTGAAATTCATCATTATATTAAATTTGGTAGAATACCGAGAGAGAATTTTCTACTTAGCAAATCGAACATGTATTTTACCTTTCTATGAACAGTACACCTTTTCTTTTTCTTCTTCTATAATTCTTTTCTTTTGGCGATGAATAGGAACAGTACATTGCCGTGTTGTGTCAAGTTGGCTGGAGGACCAATGTGCTTGTCTTGACTTTGACTAGAGTTTGTCGCCACTTAAAAAAGACAATATCACGTTGCAGGGGGACTAAAACACATTAGAAAAAGTTGATGCCGATCGAATTTGAAACCTACTGAAATACGGGCGGCGTCACAGCTACAGCAGGGCGTGGTCCACGTGGAGAAGGAGAGCGCAGCTGGTGCAGCAGCTGCCTCTGCTTGGTATGAAGCCTAAACTGTTACAGATTCCTTCAGTTGTTTCGGTCATGTAAGGTTCAGAAGAAAGGAAGTATAAAGCCTAGGCCTTGTTTAGTTACAAAAAATTTTACAAAATATGAACAGTACTAATTTCGTTTGTATTTGACAAATATTGTCCAATCATGGACTAACTAGGCTCAAAAGATTCGTCTCGTCAATTTCGATCAAACTGTGTAATTAGTTTTTATTTTCATCTATATTTAATACTTCATGCATACGTCTAAAGATTCGATGTGACGGGGAATCTGAAAAGTTTTGCAAAATTATAAGGAACTAAACAAGGCCCTAGTGAATGGATTTGATGCAGAGGAAACATTGGACGAGTTGATGGCTTGTCGGCATGGAATATTGTGACATTTTTAAGCTGTGGATACATGTCAGCTTTCTTTTGTATAGATGAGTTTGTGAAGAGGAATACATTAAAATAAGAGATGATGATCATCATGTTGTAGAAAAAAAAATCCTAGCTTATAATTGTTGTATCAATACGAGTACCAGTATGGGTGCAAAAAATGTAACTAAACGTTCATTGAGCCTGATGTTTAAATTTCTTTTCTTGAAGCCAAGAACTGAACACTCTATTGAAGATTTGCTCAACTATACAATCCAATAGTTCAGAACCGCTCATATATACTGTAGAAGACAATAGGAGATTTTGTGCAAATTAATCCATAATTGTGCTCTTGTCACACTAGGTTTATAATTCAATAGAGAATGGGGTTTAAATTGCAACACACTACTTAGGATAGTGGAACAGCAGGCGGCAAGCAGACAGATCACAGTTCTTAGCATCAATCACTTCCTCTTGAGTCCATAAACATAAGTACAAAACGATTTTCTCCCAAACACAGTAAAAACGCTCAACATTAACATTATTAAAATTTAACAGCACAAAAAATAAATCAAAGAGTTTGCAAAATAAATGACTAACTTATCCAAAGGATGCAGTCATATTGTCGCATTATCCAATTTACAGCAAGCATCATTCACAAATTCCTTGTGTTTCTCATACTGTTGCATATTGGTTCAGAAGAGCCGCAGTGTGTTACCAAAATAGATCTTGCAAAAGAGTTCATATTTATATTTGTCAAAATAGTTTCGTTCCTTATTGTTAGCCATATCGACTAATAAATAGCCGCTACACCTGTCATCTCTCCTAGGATACCTATTAAATAACTTCTGAACGTTTAGAGGCAAATCAATTCCTAGCACCATATGAACAACACTGCACAAAAAGTTAGCATAAGTGCTGATGAGGACATTACTCCTTTGGATACACTCACTCTCCAACCACCATGCAAGGTCCAATAAACAGAGCCCAAATGCGACAATTAAGTCTAGAGGTGAGTTTGTTCTTAAGCGAGTTTTTTCATAGTTTTAGAAATAAATTGCTATCTAATGATGTTTTCTTGGTTAGGAACATTGGAGAGGGCCATGAAGTACTTGGAAAGAGGTGTGGAGGCGGAGAAGACCAACAAGGATGTCCATGCCAAGCTGGAGGCTCAGTTCAACTCGAGTTTGGGTCAGCCTCGCCTACAGAACCAACCTGCAATAAAACGCATATCCAAGACACATACAAACTCTGTTTTAAATGATCCACGTATGGATAGAAATATAATTTCATAAACTAATCAATGGCTTTGGTTTGACACCAAATTCGACGGGAGTCAACCGAAATCATCGACATAAGTTAACGTCCAGAATCTGCCATAGTGCTGCATCCCTGTGTTTTGGTCCGTTGTGCGGTATATCATCTTAGAATCTGTTAGGGGAGCATGTTAGGTGAGATTTACCATATCTTGATGACTTAGGTGCTTCAACATGGATTGGGAACAACCCCAAGTCCGAAAAAAATCCGGTTGTCTATTTGCCTTATAGTTCTCGCATTATTATCTTATTATTGCAAGGCTTTTTTGTTGAGTGACAAGTAGGATGCATGGACGCAGCATAGTAGCATGTGCTGAGTACAGGGTTTTCTTTTCTCACTCCCTAATCTTAGTAAGAACTTTGCTAAGGACATAATTAGCTTGTTGACCCTAAGGACTCACTAGTTTGCTTTGTAGAAGAACTCAAGAAAGCCTTGGAGGTTTGCACAGGCTAAGGTCTGCTGCTTCCCAGTTCATTCTCCACTTGGACCATTCGGCCCTTAGGCCCTGTTTGGATTGTAGGAATTTTGAAGGAAAATCATAGGAATCAGAAAACGGAGGAAAGGTAGCTGAACTGAGCGTTTGGAACGGAGGAAAATTGCTTCCCTTTCCTTTGGATTCCTGTAGCTGGATGCTGATTTCACAGGAAAGAAAACATCCATCGTGACATCTTGTTTTCTTTTCCTTTGCCAATGCCGAGGCAACTAGGGCTCATTGTCTTTCGTAGCGGGTGTCATCGGAACATACTATATCCTGGAAACCTAACGACAGACTGCATTAGCACAAAAATCAAAGAAGAGGAAAAAGACCAAAGTGCTCAAGTGAACCACAGCAACCGTAGTAGGAGCAATGAAAAAAAAAATCACAAAATCGCATGTGGAGTCATGGACCGTCCACGATGCTTCAACTTATTTGCAGCTTTTTTTATAAAACGAAAGTTGTGTTTAGTGTTATGTTTAGCTTAAGCCATTAAGTTTCTAGCTAGACTCATAAATTCCTATGGTAGTCATGTTCCTGTGTTCCAAACACCACTTTCTGTAGAATTCCTATGTTTCTTCAATCCTATGTTTTCAACCTCTATTCCTTTCCTATTCCTATGTTTTTCTCTATTCCTCTGTTTTGCATTCCTCCGTTCGTCCTTAGAGGCTGCGGCTCTGACCAGAAGGAGATGTGTTGCCAGCATTGGGTCCCACAATGTGACGGACCTCCACAATAGGCTCAGGTCCAGTTCAGCATAAGCCTCATGACATCTTTTTTTCGGATTAAAAGATATTACTGTCGCTGCCTCTATAAACGTGTTTAACACAATCATGCTGGCAGAGGCGAACTCTGCCGTGCCTCTTTAAATCCTTAATAATGCTCGCTGTGAAAACAGTTTTGGTAGAAGTGACCCTTACAGATATTTAATAATTGTCAACATCTTAATTTTCTCTAGAAAGAGGAGACAAAAATTCAAAGAATATTTATCAATGTCAAATATTTTTACTGGTTAGTTTCATGCATAACAGTAAGTCCACTAGTACAGAAAAGCTCTACGCTGGCGGCGGACATTCTTTTTTACAGGCGATCTCAAATAAAAAACGTTCGTGAAAAGAAATTGGCAGGTCCGACTCAAGAACCGCTAGTGGAAACACATTTTTACTGACGATTTTCTTAAGTGAACCGCCAGTAAAAATTAATTTGCATAGGCCGCCACTAGAAATCATGTATTTCTATAGACGGTTTTCTTAAGAAACCGCCATTAAAATCAGACTTCTAAGAATTTGTCTATAGAAATAATTTGAAATTGATTTTTTTAGTTTTTTAAATGGCCTCGTATGAAAAAAACCAACAAAACAAAAGTTATAGATCTTCAAAAGTTATGAAAATTTATGGTTAATAACTTTTTTATTTGAAATCATCCTGTCATCGAAAACTACATTCAAATTTATCAAATTTGAAATTCAAATTTTGTAAAAGTTATAGATCTTGAAAAACTTATGAAACTTTATAGTTGAAAACTTTTTAATTTCGTTTAGGGCCTCAAACAATCAGAATATGCTCGGTTTAGGATAACATGTGAGGAACCAAACTCTAATATAGGTATAAGTGAGTAATGGGTAAAGTAGCAGAGGAGGCTACTCGCGAGAGGGAGGTCGCGCGTTTGAATCCTGCCAGCTGCGTAGCACGTGATTTTACACGACTTGTGAGTTGTGGGCTTTCCATGAGATTTTATGTTGGCGGTTCTTAGTTAATTGCTAGTGGAAAGATTCATTTGCACTAGCCCCTAGCACTGGGCAATTTTACGCGACTTGCAACTTGTAGGCCCTCCTTGAGATTAACTTTTTATGGGCCTTCCCTAAGATTATTTTTTTCTATTTTAAAAACCTGATTTTATATTTTATGCACCATGCAGTTCTCAATTAACTTCTAGTAGAAAGATCTATTTCCACTAGCCCTAGCGGAGGCGATTCTAATAAACGCCTGTAGAAACTGTTAGAATATTAGACAATTTCCATGTCATTTTAATTTCATAAATTAACAATATGATGATGACATATATGATATTGATAAATATAAATATGACATGAATCATAATTACGACATGTAACCATGATCCATAAAGCAAATCAAATATCAAAGCATAGCATGGTATATAATTATCTGTAACAGCACCAAACATGATATAACTATCAAAACAGATAAACAGATATACTGAAACAGAAAAACAGATACTAGCGAAACAACAGAACTATAGAACAGAGACATATACGCAGAACTTAAACATAACAGGAACAGACAACAGATATCTTCTGAAACAACTAAACAGACCTACTGAAACAGGTATGACACAACTATTGAACCTGCACGACAGAGCTACTGAAACAAACAGAGACAGAGCGACGTAAAACTGAGGGAAGACAAACAGATCATACCCTGAGACTCGCGCATTCAGATTTCCAGAACGTTGTCCTTCCTCGATCGCCATGGAGTAGAGACGAAGGTGAAGACGACGAACCAATCACCGGGAAGGAGAAGACGGCGACCGGCAACACCAAGAGACCTCCGGAAAGAAGATGAACAACAGCAATGGAGTTGGGCAGTCACGTAGACGCTCCCCAAAAACCTAATTGCCGATCCCCCGTGCAAGGTCTCGAACGGCAAGGGCTCCGGAGGCACCTGCCCTCTCGCTCCTCTGTGCGCGCGAAGTTACGAGATGAGGATTCCTACTTTGCAACGGAACTGTGATCTGTATGTTCTCTCTTATTGTACCAAGGAGATGAGTCTCCTATTTATCCTTGTGGCTGGAGAGGAGAGGAGGGGAAGAGACTCCCCTGCTGGCGGCTGAGGAGACGGGCATCTGAAGGGTTTTCACGCGGAGTTGAAACTCCCTCAATTAATTATCGAAACACCCGCAGATAATGAGTTGAAACTCCGACATAATTGAGGTGAAACTCCTGTACCATCAGCCAGCCACTCCAACCCTTGGACTTGCTCCTATTTGGTACAATGTATATATTGTCCATAATTACACACCATAGCGTTTATTGATTTATTAAATCTAAATGGGTCTAACCCATAATAAATCCAACAGAAACTAGTGGGTCATACATACATCGTGCACACCCAGCACATGGCATGTCAATTCAACATTAAGGGGCTGTTTAGTTAGAAAATTTTTTGGTTTTGGCTTCTGTAACATTTTCGTTTGTATTTTATAATTATTGTACAATCATGGATTAACTAGTTTCAAAGAAATTCGTCTCGCAAACTACAGACGAACTATACAATTAGTTATATTTTTTCATCTATAATGCTCTATGCATGTATGCATGTGCCATAAGATTATATATGACAAAAAATCTTAAAAACTTTGCAACAATTTTCATGAACTAAATAGCCCATATCGCTGCAGCCGTGTGGATGGAATCCGTCCATCCCCAGGTATATACTATAACTGTAATAAATAATATGTGAGTACTGTAATACTTCTGGATAGAGTATATAATGCTGGTTTGCTGGTGGTTGACTAATACCATTGACTCTTTCAGTTAATTCGATCGGCTACTTGTACTTAGATTCATTCATAGAATCGTACTGCATGCCATGCCAAAAAAATAAAGCTAGTCAACGACGTATTATATTGATTGTCAAATAAAAAATGCGTGTCGAGTCAAAGAAAACGTCGACATACTCTATCCAGTTAGCAATTAATGCATGGCGGCTTATATATTTTCGCAGAATAACGCTCGTCTACTCCCCATCTAGGTCTAGTTTGCGGAAATTTTTAGATTTTATTACCGTAACACTTTCATTTATATTTGATAATTTTATTTAATTATAGACTAACTATTAAATTTAAAATATTTATCTCACAAATTACATTGTATAATTATTATTTTTATCTATATTTAATGTTCTCTGTACTCATCTAAAGATTCAATATAACAATGCTGAATCTTAAAAATTTTTGACAACTAAACAAGGCCTTATTGTCTATGCTTGAGTTTATACTAGTACGTGTTAATTAATGGCGGCTGCAATATATATTTTTGCGCTTAGCCGCCGGCTCTTCCACGTAGTACTTAGAGTATACTCGAGATCGTCTACTCCCCATTCTCTGTGCTGTGCTTGAGGGTTTTTTTAAAAGAAACTTGTGCTTGAGTGCGTGTTTGTACACGCACGCACTTCATGTTTTGCGACTTCATTAGCCGGCTCTTCCACGTTTCACGCATTCCACTACAAATGTATGAGAGTGATATATATGTAAAAATCGAAAGGGAGAATTATCTCACCGTGGACTTGATTCAAAAGCATGCACAAGAAAACGTACGACGTGGTGGTGCGTCGATCGTCCCTATGCATGCATGTTCAAAGCGTCAAAACCTTGTGCATAGAAAACCATGCACACGGTACGGTAAATGCGCGTCATCTTTGGTTCCAGTCGAAGCGTCCGTATATATGTGCGAGTTTTAACTAGCTTATATTGTTACACCACACCCTAAATTGACAGTTTTCATCACTTGCATGCACACTATTAAATCCGATTATGTTTCCACCGGCCTTTCAATCCCTAAACTCAACGAATTTCAAATGTCTATAGAAACCATGATAATATCTACATTGGGAGCGCCGTAATACCACGGGAGAGACTCCGAGGAGGGTGGTGGACCCATCCACCCTAGGAATTGATCCTTTTTATGGATAAATATTTGAGTTGGGAGTTGCAGCTTTCAAAAATAGAAGGAGTATAAGAATTGTATTTATCTTTCTAAATTTATTGACGTCGATTTCAATTTGCAACATTATTATTGCCACAGCTGTTCATATTTTAAAATTAAGTAGCTATTGGAGTGAGTGACAAAGGGTTGCTCCAATAAAAGGCATCTGTACCTTCCTTGTCTTTTGGTCAAAAGCATCCGTGCATGTGAATGAACAAAGCCTGCTACCTGTATTCCCTCCATTTAGAAAAATGTAATTCTTGTCTTTGAGTTAAATAGTTTTAAGTTTGTTTCGCAAAAAAAAAGTTCTATGTTTGACCCAAATCTTTATATATTCGTATTACATACCATTTATATATGGTACCAAATAAATATCATTAGAGTAATCATAGAATATATATTTCTTGCAGTGTGTATCTAGTTGGACTATAAATTTAATGGCATTCTATAAAAGGGAATCAAAAGTTAATGGCATGTTCTATAAATTTAATCAGAAGTGTGTGAGTTGTTGTTGGGGGACATATATATATATATGCATGCCGTCCAGGCAACTAAGTACTTTGTCTTTGGGACAGTTCGATCTAGAGCTGTCCCTCAGTAGCGCTAAGAACAAGAGACAGGAACGACATGAGTGTTGTTAAAATCTACGCCTCTTTTTCTTACAAATCACGTCCAAAACTGGAATCTACGGAGCAAACTACAAGCTTTCACCTTTTGATTCCCTTATGCGTGCTGCAATCTGTTTGTTTGCTAAAGCTACGTGCCATTTATATAATGCAAACAATTTCGATGGTGGCCAAATCCTGAAGGACTAGAAAACTAAATAAAGGACTTGGTCGTCATTGATGGTGTGCCCTAATCCAGTGTTACGACGAATGAGCGAGAGCAACTGAACGATGATTCCTATGTGCGTGTGTGTTGGATCATATCCCTGCTTTGCTTTGTCTTGGCAGTAAAAGTCTAATTTCTCAACTGTTTTGGTCGCAAACTCGATGGAGTAAGACGCATAAAGCAGCTAGATTAGTTTTGTCAGCTAGCTTAGTTTTTCCTTTTAATCTTATACATTTCTTTCTGCTTACATCGATCGGACAATAATTTCTTATATGTTCATCTTGACCCCACTATATATATGTGTCTACATCCCCTATCCCAGTGCGTACTCCCTCCGCTCTAAATTATAAGCCGTTTTGACTATTTTATACATAAATTAGCTATATATCTAGACATATGTTGTATTTCGATACATAGCAGAATAGATATATATAAAAAAAGTCAAAGCGACTTAAAATTTGAAACAAAAGAGAGAGTAGTAAATATAAAAGAAATTCGGACCACCCTTGACCTCCTTATTATTAGTACTACCACCTCAGTAGTCCTCTTATGCCACGCATAAGTTTATACATTATTACGTAGTTCTCTGAAATTTTCATGGTTCTCATACATTATATATATAGGAGTAGCATGTTGAACCGTGAACCAAGAACAATACAGTACTGCAGCCACACACACCCATGACAATATCACCTGGTATTCAGCGTATATATAATTAACTTATAACGAGCTATTTAAACTTTATATATACAGTAACTCTAACACGGCCCCTCAAATCAGAGCTCATACTTACTTTTGTGGATTTGGCCGTTTTCATCCACTCTAATATAGTCTTCAAATCCATTCTAGTAGGCACTAGCTTATGGGACCCACTCATCATTTAGCCAAATCTCTTCCATCATTCCAACTGACTGAGCTACGGGAATGTGAGCGTGAGGAGGATTAGGGCAGTCTCAGTGGAGAGTTTCATGGCGTTGTTTCCAAGACTACCATGTCATGTGAAATGAAATGAAACTTGGATGAAACACTCACTCTCAATGGAGAGTTTCATTTCATATAGTTTCATAGGCATTTAATTCCAAGGCTCATAGAGAGTTGGTAATTGTGCCAAGAGAGTTTCATCTAGATGAACCCCATTTCTTCTCTCTCTTCTTAAATACACTGCCATGTCATCAAAAAAGCCTATGTGGCAACATATTTAATACAAATGAAACTCACATGAAACTCCCACATAAAACACGGTGGAGTTGAGTGACATACATCGTTCTCCAATTGTCTGAGCTATAAGGGCATAATAGGGCGAGAAGAACCAAAGAAAACATAATAGTGGGGTGAGTGACTTGCCAAAAAGAGCTACACTGAATGGGTCAGGATGAGCTAGGCGTCGGTATTGGAGCCGCCAGGGTGGGGTATATAGGGTGATAATGTGGGAGACAGTCTTGATGAAAAATAGACGTGCGTCAATGAGTTGGAGAAAAAAAATCTAGTAAAAAGTGGGGAGCTCTCTATGCATCATGGAAGATGGGGATGGGAACATAAAGATTAAGGGGCCTGTGTTTAAAGTAAGGACTCGAATAAAGTTCTATTAAATTATATTTTTTATGTTTTGGCAAAAAGAAGAGTATAGGTCATGTTTCCTAAGGTAACGCGATGGTGACATGCTGTGCTCTAAATAGTTTATATTTGTGTGAAATCAAATATAAAACCCAGTACTACACAAATAAATATTTGAATTTTGAACTGAAGTATTCAATTATTTAACTAAAATACTACTCTTATTAGTTAAGTATATCCCAGATATATCATCATATACTTTGACCAATCACATAGCATTGATAGATTGAGAACACGGTATTTTGGCCGGTGCGTGTTTATCGTGAGAATTCTCGTGACGCGAGAAGAGTCGCCTCGCGGTACAAGACTTGCACCGTATGCTTACGTGGGACCGTGTTTCAGACGTGGCACCTATGAGCGAATAGTGCGCCCTAAAGTCCGCAATAACATGACACGTCACCCTTGGTCTTGCGTATAAACGCTGGCTAGGCCCAGTCCTGAAGTTTTTTTTTTAAAAAAATTTAATTGAATGTGTACATTAAATTATGAGCTTCCTCCTTCAGCTGCAAGACTCACGTACCCCGTTCGTTTATCTGATAAGTTATGATAAAAAGTACTATTCACTGATAATATATTCGGTTGATTTGTTGTCTTACGCCCTATTCATTTGATCTTGAGATGGGAGAGATTGAAGGTAGCAGGATCTTGATTTGTAGCAGATTAAATCCCTCTCGGTTCCTTCTCACCTTTTGGGTTTGGGATCAAACGACCTTAACCTGAAGGGGAAGGTGGATCATTTGTTGAGTGCATTCCAGGCCGAGCTTGTGTCCTGCTTGCAAAGAGTTCATGCGGTACTATAGAGACCAACGATCCACGCGCGCTCATGGTTCAGCCAAGCTTTTGCTTCGTTGTCGTGTTCTGCTATGGCTGAGGTTGGTTTGGTAGAAGAACTAAAGTTCTTAGACCAGTTTTAGTGGGGTCTTGTCATTGTTTTCATACTGCTATGTGTTGAAAAACAGTGTAGACAAGTTTTATCCCTATGAAACTTATTTCATCTCATGAAACTTTTTATCTTATCTCTCTTTATGAACATTATTATGCCACAACAACTTATTTAATGTCCATAAAACCTTATTAAGATTGGCTTTAGTGGCCTCAGATTTCATAATAGAAAGGAGTGTATTGCATCACTGTCACACCCATATTTTAAGAACAAAATAGGATGCATAAAAGACTCATATGTGCCCCAGGAATAGTCGCACACATAAGTAGACAAATCTCAAATGTACCATTGCAGTGTTTATTACATAGCGAAATATATATTGAATCACATAGTCTCATACAAAAATGATAGCATAAAGTAAACAACGCTCTCGACGGAAGCTCCACACAGGGACACTGTTGACTGGTTGACTCCAAACCTAGTACTCATAACGGTAATCTTCATTCCAGTCATCTTCATTATCATATCCTGAGGTGTTGGGAAATTGCAAGGGTGAGCACATATCGTACTCAACAAGTATAACCAGGGGTTCATGAGGCTCAATTAGCTGACACTGGTTTGACTGCATTTAGCTTTTAATAGTGGATAGCATGTTCATAATTAAATAGCAATTGTCAAGGAAGCATAAATAATCCATTAATCCCATGATCAAGTGTAAGCATAATTAACTCATAGCATAAACAATAATCAAATGAACATAATAACATAACAAGCTCATCATCTTAATGTAGATGTCCCCAAGGCCGCTCCTGACCGTGAGCTCGGCTAGTATACCAGTTTTACACTCTGCAGAGGTTGTACATCTTTACCCATGAGTCATGATTTACCCTTTCGCCCGAGGTAGCTAATCTCTTAACCCCCTTCCTAGGGAGGTCGGCAGGGATCACTATGAAGCCTTTCAAAAGTTCGTCTAACAAGTTAGGGCCGCAAGGTTTCCTTTGCGCGCAGATATAGAGCCCCCCTTCCGATGGCACAATGACTCGCAGCCTATACTCATACAGACAGAGGCCACACTATACCCAAAACGGTTCAGCCCCTCCGCCCTTTCGGGTAACCGCTAACAAGCTAGAAAAGGGCTTCATACTGAGCTAAAGCCAGAGCCATAATAGCCCTCATGGTTGCACTGTTATCCCAGGTGATCACGTACAGACAAGATCTCGTACAGTTATTTGTCATTCTTTTATGTTCATTGCATAGCTATTAATCATCTTACAAGATCATGGATTATATCAAGCACTAGCACATCTACACCAAATGCATATCAAGTAGGTAGCAAGGAATACAGGTAACAATCATCTATGATTTTGCTAAGGTCGACAAGGTGATAGCATGCATATGAGATATATGTGTACTTAAGTGAATAGGTAACAAGGATGATCCCAAGTTATACTTGCCTTGCTCAAAGCTCTCCTGAGCCTGCTGGTCCTCAAAAGCTTGGTCTTGGTCACCAACGTACGGCTCACCGTCTATTCCCAAACATCAATCAACAACACGCAATCCAATGGAGACAATCATACACAAAGCAAACAAGGTAAAATTAGAACATTACACCAAACAGTGGTAAAACAAATATAAAAGTTTATCAAAATATTCTACGCAGCGCTACGATCACACAAACGTAAAGTTCACGAAAATCGGAATTAAAACGTGAAAGATATGAATTTTCTAAGATTTCCTATAGAGAAATAATTAATTAAATGCTACTGCAGAATTAAAAAGTTTCAAAACAGTAAACTAATATTTCTAACATGTAGAGCATATAATTACGAACCTGACGCAATTTGAATGGATAAAAACGGAGTTAAAACGAATATTTTATGAGCAAAACAAAATCAGTGGCAATCTTGTAAATAGCAGAAAAAGCATTTTTTTTTCAACCGACCGTCACCAGCTCCGGTGCGGTGGCTCCATTGCCGGAGCTCGCCGGCGACGACGGACTTCTCGATTCCGAGCACCGTTTCGCGAAAGGAAAACACCGGGATGAAGAGGAGCTCACCACGATCTCGTCTAAGCGCTTGGTTGGGGCCGAGAAGGTGCAGAGACGGCGCGCGGTGATGGAGGCTAGAGCACGAGCTCGGCGAGATCCGGTTTGTGCTCTAATGGCGGCTAGGGCTCGGATTATGGAGCTTGGGGACAAAAGGGGAAGCTGCAGGGTGGCGTGAGCGCTTTATAGGGCTCCGGGAAGATCTCCTACTCGATAACTCCCGTGGAAATCGGGATTTGCCAACGGAAGCCGGAGTTCTCCTCGGTTACGCAAGGAAGAAGGAGACACTGTGCTGCGGACCCGAGACGTCAGTGAGAGAAAAGGGCGGGGTCCGGTCGCCAGAGACTGAGAGAGGGGGGCGCTGCGGGGGGCCGTTTTGGGCCGCGGGGAAAGGGGGAAACTGGACCGAGGCCGCTGCCTGGCCGAGATCAGCTGGCTCCTTTCCCTTTTTTTTCTTTTCTATTTTACTTTCCAAAGCCTTTTCAAAAGATAATTTGAATGCAAATAAACTCTCACAAAAAAAAACAGCAAGCATAGAATAAGATGTGCTCCAGCATGATTACAAAACATGTTTCTAAGCTTATGATGAATTTTAATTTCAACAAAAATTTATTTGTTTTCTAATTTAAATGCTCACAAAAAAATATTCAAATAAATCAAATTAAAATCCTATTTCTTGAAAATCAGATTTCGGGTGTTACAAACTCTACCCCCTTAGGAGAATCTCGTCCTCGAGATTGAACGGTGCTTACTCGAACAGATATGAGTATGACTTCCTCAGATCATCCTCTCTTTCCCAAGTTGCCTCCGCTTCCGAATGCCGATTCCACTGTACTTTGCACATTCTGATGACCCGACTTCTGGTGACTCTCTCAGCTGTCTCCAATATTTTGACCGGATACTCTTCATAAGTGAGGTCACCTTTAACAGAGAGTTCTTCCAATGGCAGTTGCTCCTCAGGTACACGCAAACACTTCTTAAGTTGTGACACATGGAACACATCGTGCACACCTGACAAACTTCCAGGCAATTCCAACCGATATGCTACTTCTCCACGCCTTTCTAATACTTTAAACGGACCAACATACCTTGGAGCTAGCTTTCCCTTCATATTAAACCTCTTCACACTCCGTAAAGGTGACACTTTCAGATAGACATAATCACCTACTTCAAAAGCCAACTCTCTCCTACGCGTATCTGCATAGCTTTTCTGACGAGATTGAGCAACTCTCAAGTTATCCCGAATGGTCCGCACTTGTTGTTCTGCATGTCTAAGCACATCTGTCCCAAACACCTGAGTCTCTCCCGTCTGATTCCAAAACAAAGGTGTCCTGCACTTCCGACCATATAGGGCCTCGAACGGTGCCATCTTAAGACTTTGCTGATAGCTGTTGTTGTAGGAGAATTCTGCATATGGCAAACTCTTGTCCCAACTAGCCCCATACTGCAAAGCACAAGCTCTCAGCATATCCTCCAATATCTGATTGATCCTCTCAGTCTGTCCATCTGTCTGTGGATGATATGCTGTGCTGAAATTCAACTTGGTTCCCAACGAATCATGCACTGCTTTCCAAAAGTGAGATGTGAATTGAGTACCCCTATCTGACACAATCTTCTTAGGTACCCCATGCAAACAAACAATTCTCTCCATATACAGCTCAGCTAGGCGTTCTCCAGTGTACTTAGTTTTAACAGGTATGAAGTGAGCAACTTTAGTCAAACGATCTACTATCACCCATATTGAGTCATACCCTCTCTGTGTACGTGGTAAACCCACTATAAAATCCATACCCACTTCTTCCCACTTCCATTCCGGAATCTTCATTGGTTGCAACAGTCCAGCTGGCCTCTGATGTTCAGCTTTCACTCGCTGACAAGTATCACACAAGGCAACATACTCAGCTACATCCCTCTTTAAACCATACCACCAGTACTTCTGTCTCAGATCTAGATACATCTTAGTGCTCCCAGGGTGAATGGAATATGCTGACTCATGAGCCTCTCTTAGAATCGTATCACGAATAGCCTTCACTTCAGGAACACATATCCTTTTTCCAAACCACAATACACCATTGTCATCTATTCTGAAGCCTGGTGCTTTGCCTAGTACCACATTCTGTGCTATCTCCTTTAGTTTCTCATCTTCTAACTGTCCTTTCAGTATCTCTTCCTCTAGAGTAGGAGTGACCTCAATTTCCATAGCATTTACTACAATTCCCAAGTTCAGGTATGCAAATTCAGCACACAACTCCTCAGATTCAGGTGTCGCTTGAAGCTCATTAGCATATTTCTTTCTGCTAAGTGCATCAGCTACGACGTTCGCCTTTCCACAGCACGTAACCAATCGTCCGCCTCCATGGGATCCGCTGAGTGTGTAAATACCGGAGGTCTTCCCTTCATGAATTCCCCCCGCTTATCACTCACATGAACAGGTGGTGGTGTTGGTGGAGGTTGTTGTTGTAGGTGTTGCATGAAGACGTGCATCATCTGATTCTGAGTTTGCATAAGTTCCTCCACAGTAATTGGGGCATTGTCACCATTGCCACGGCCTCTACCTCTGCCTCTTCCCCTTGCTGCCATCTGCATTCCAAGGTATATAAACACATCTTTGTAATGTCCAACATGACAATTACAAGAGTTAACCGAATCTGAAATTTTCTGGGTAACATCCAACATCAGCAGATCAGAAAATCAGTAATATCTCGAGTTCCAGAATTCAAAAGGATACATGCTGTACACCGTTGGAAAGATAAAGAAATTGTCTACAACTTTCATTTATATCATATTACCAGATTCCAACGTAAGGTTAACCAAAAACTGGGTACAACCGAAACTGTTCCAGAATTCCAGACTGCGCAGAAACCTCAACTTTAAACAGTTATCACTCACAGTTCATAACAGATAATAATGTCATTCTTGAGGCATTGGAAAGATATGGAAGTCCACTTGTTTCCAGAAAAATTTGATGAACATTGCACAAACAGATTTTGAGATGTACCAGATTCTTTGCGGACTGCTCCAGAAAACAGCAAAGGACGGAAACAGAATCTTACCCAAACCCAACTATTTAATTCATTAATCCTTATGCCTTAAGCCTATAAACTAAATGAAATTGTAGAGGAAATCCACAAGATCATTGCACTCATTACAAAGATCCAAATCAAGCATAAGCATAATAACAAACCAAACCAAGCATCAAAGGTTCACATTTCAAGCATTAACTCAACTTGCGGTACTATCGTTCTCTTCCTATTAAGGGCAAAGATTCCTAAAATTCTCTTTCAACTATGTAAGCAGGTGGTAAGAGAAGGTTCTAAAAGCATATTCAAAGCAAGGAGTGGGGATGAGAACAAGTCTTTAAGATAAGCAACAAGGTGAAGATGAATAGGATATAGTGTAGAAGAAAATATCAAGGTTTATAGAACAAGGATTTTATAGCAATTTCAAAACCTTATGACGGCCAATTTCTAACTAGGCTTGCGTCCGACAGTCAACAAAGCTCTGATACCAATTTGTCACACCCATATTTTAAGAACAAAATAGGATGCATAAAAGACTCATATGTGCCCCAGGAATAGTCGCACACATAAGTAGACAAATCTCAAATGTACCATTGCAGTGTTTATTACATAGCGAAATATATATTGAATCACATAGTCTCATACAAAAATGATAGCATAAAGTAAACAACGCTCTCGACGGAAGCTCCACACAGGGACACTGTTGACTGGTTGACTCCAAACCTAGTACTCATAACGGTAATCTTCATTCCAGTCATCTTCATTATCATATCCTGAGGTGTTGGGAAATTGCAAGGGTGAGCACATATCGTACTCAACAAGTATAACCAGGGGTTCATGAGGCTCAATTAGCTGACACTGGTTTGACTGCATTTAGCTTTTAATAGTGGATAGCATGTTCATAATTAAATAGCAATTGTCAAGGAAGCATAAATAATCCATTAATCCCATGATCAAGTGTAAGCATAATTAACTCATAGCATAAACAATAATCAAATGAACATAATAACATAACAAGCTCATCATCTTAATGTAGATGTCCCCAAGGCCGCTCCTGACCGTGAGCTCGGCTAGTATACCAGTTTTACACTCTGCAGAGGTTGTACATCTTTACCCATGAGTCATGATTTACCCTTTCGCCCGAGGTAGCTAATCTCTTAACCCCCTTCCTAGGGAGGTCGGCAGGGATCACTATGAAGCCTTTCAAAAGTTCGTCTAACAAGTTAGGGCCGCAAGGTTTCCTTTGCGCGCAGATATAGAGCCCCCTTCCGATGGCACAATGACTCGCAGCCTATACTCATACAGACAGAGGCCACACTATACCCAAAACGGTTCAGCCCCTCCGCCCTTTCGGGTAACCGCTAACAAGCTAGAAAAGGGCTTCATACTGAGCTAAAGCCAGAGCCATAATAGCCCTCATGGTTGCACTGTTATCCCGGGTGATCACGTACAGACAAGATCTCGTACAGTTATTTGTCATTCTTTTATGTTCATTGCATAGCTATTAATCATCTTACAAGATCATGGATTATATCAAGCACTAGCACATCTACACCAAATGCATATCAAGTAGGTAGCAAGGAATACAGGTAACAATCATCTATGATTTTGCTAAGGTCGACAAGGTGATAGCATGCATATGAGATATATGTGTACTTAAGTGAATAGGTAACAAGGATGATCCCAAGTTATACTTGCCTTGCTCAAAGCTCTCCTGAGCCTGCTGGTCCTCAAAAGCTTGGTCTTGGTCACCAACGTACGGCTCACCGTCTATTCCCAAACATCAATCAACAACACGCAATCCAATGGAGACAATCATACACAAAGCAAACAAGGTAAAATTAGAACATTACACCAAACAGTGGTAAAACAAATATAAAAGTTTATCAAAATATTCTACGCAGCGCTACGATCACACAAACGTAAAGTTCACGAAAATCGGAATTAAAACGTGAAAGATATGAATTTTCTAAGATTTCCTATAGAGAAATAATTAATTAAATGCTACTGCAGAATTAAAAAGTTTCAAAACAGTAAACTAATATTTCTAACATGTAGAGCATATAATTACGAACCTGACGCAATTTGAATGGATAAAAACGGAGTTAAAACGAATATTTTATGAGCAAAACAAAATCAGTGGCAATCTTGTAAATAGCAGAAAAAGCATTTTTTTTTCAACCGACCGTCACCAGCTCCGGTGCGGTGGCTCCATTGCCGGAGCTCGCCGGCGACGACGGACTTCTCGATTCCGAGCACCGTTTCGCGAAAGGAAAACACCGGGATGAAGAGGAGCTCACCACGATCTCGTCTAAGCGCTTGGTTGGGGCCGAGAAGGTGCAGAGACGGCGCGCGGTGATGGAGGCTAGAGCACGAGCTCGGCGAGATCCGGTTTGTGCTCTAATGGCGGCTAGGGCTCGGATTATGGAGCTTGGGGACAAAAGGGGAAGCTGCAGGGTGGCGTGAGCGCTTTATAGGGCTCCGGGAAGATCTCCTACTCGATAACTCCCGTGGAAATCGGGATTTGCCAACGGAAGCCGGAGTTCTCCTCGGTTACGCAAGGAAGAAGGAGACACTGTGCTGCGGACCCGAGACGTCAGTGAGAGAAAAGGGCGGGGTCCGGTCGCCAGAGACTGAGAGAGGGGGGCGCTGCGGGGGGCCGTTTTGGGCCGCGGGGAAAGGGGGAAACTGGACCGAGGCCGCTGCCTGGCCGAGATCAGCTGGCTCCTTTCCCTTTTTTTTTTCTTTTCTATTTTACTTTCCAAAGCCTTTTCAAAAGATAATTTGAATGCAAATAAACTCTCACAAAAAAAAACAGCAAGCATAGAATAAGATGTGCTCCAGCATGATTACAAAACATGTTTCTAAGCTTATGATGAATTTTAATTTCAACAAAAATTTATTTGTTTTCTAATTTAAATGCTCACAAAAAAATATTCAAATAAATCAAATTAAAATCCTATTTCTTGAAAATCAGATTTCGGGTGTTACAATCACAATATATAACTAATCACCCATAAAAATAATCCTCTGCATGAGGCGGTTTGTAAGATGGACTACTTGAAGAAACTGAGCTCAACGAGATCTAAAAGTATATAGTTAATATTTTTTTTTTATTTTAAGGCATTTGGGTGGAGCCGGTTGCAAATTAAAAACTGCTTTTGCAAATCAAATTTGACTACTGTTTCTAAAAATGCTTTGTGTAGTAATGTATAACGCTTTCATATATATAATGTCACTATCACTATGCAAACCCTTTGACAAGAGTACTCCGAAATACTATGGTGCACATATCATTTTCCACATCCGATGGGTGCATAGTATTTGTATGTGAGGCGTATACATACATACTCCCTCCGTCTAAAAAAATAACATTTTTTTTTATTTTTAGACATCATTTTGACCGTTCATTTATTTTGGTAAATTATAAAATAAATAAATTAATAAAGTGTTTTTAGTGATAAAATAAGTTTTAACAAAATATATAATATTGAAGTAAAAAAGTTGAATAAGACAAATGATTAAATAAGATGTCTGAATAAAATTTTAAAACAACACTTTTTTGAACGAGGGAGTAAATGGTCCCTGCCATCAAAAAGTCAAGAGACGCGTACTGTTTGTGTCTCTATATATATGTACAGTCACGTGATTAGCGTTTAGAGTACACAGAGAGTCACTGACTAACACATGTATCAGCTGGCTCGATCACTTCACTTCGTGGCTTCCATGCATGTTGTGGTGTGGCCACGGTAAAGCGGACGACGACATGCATGTCAAGGCCTCAAGGGTCTCGTTGTACGCTTGTACTGGGGCTACTGGTGGCTAGGAAACAGGCGAAAGACATGCCGCAGTTGGGAATCTAGCCATGGCGGCTTGACCGACCAGTCTCAGAACGTGTGACGGAGATCGATGCAACTTTTGTTTGGATTTCTCACCTGCAAATAAATTTAAAACAAACACGCGTTAGGCTTTGTTCAGTTCACTCAAAAAACTAAAAAATTTTCAAGATTCCCATCATATTGAATGTTACGGCAAATGCATGGAGCATTAAATATAAATTAAAATAAAAACTAATTACACAGTTTGTCTGTAAATCGCGAGACGAATCTTTTAAGCCTAGTTACTTTATAATTGAACAATATTTATCAAATAAAAACGAAAATGCTACAGCGTCGTTTTCTCAAAAATTAAACAAGACCTTAGGCAACTGTACAGCGACATAATCACGATCGAGGTGTCTGTGTCTTGCTCTGCTGCGCTTGTCAGCATGCATGCATTATTGTACTGTACAGGGCTTTTTATGTGCAACTTCTGATGCATGAATCCATGATGTGCAGAAAGGTTTGGAGCTAGCTAGCTCGCATATGGAGGGATCACGTGAAAAGCCTGGTTGGTCGAGGAGAGAAAACTAGCTATCGACAACCACTGCAACATATATATATAGTCAGTCTTCCATAGTACCAGTGAAGATATATGAACCACATGAAGCTCTTGACAAACTAGGGCCTCAATAAATCCCTAAAACTTTTTGGGCAGAAAATTTCCCATTAAATTTTCGAGGGAACCGAGCACGTGAAAATGGTGTTCATCTAGCGCATTTGCTTGTGACCGTTACTTTAGTCCAAATTTTTTTGAAAGGAGTTCAACATATACTCTCTTAAACTCAAACAAAAGTAGGCGTGGCAAGGTCCAGCAAAGTCTACTCCCTCCGTCCCTTTATTAGGGTTATTTAGCATTGGAAGTTTATATCAAGAAGGTAAAAGAAAGACCTACATACCCCTATATATGCAAATCATTCAATGTGGTATTGCAACATGTTGTTGTCTTGATGGTGGTGGGAGTGGCAAGCCAAGACGAGATTAAGGCTGCTACACAAGCGAAAGACAAGTGTTGTGGTAGATGGTACTCCTATCTATAGGCCTGCATTAGTAGGCCAAAGACACGTGGGCAACATCTCCAAGCTAAAATGACTATAATAAAGAGACAGAGGGAGTATACTACTGGTCTGGAACCCTCTCACACACATCTCCTACTTCTATGAACACCTCTGAAGATTGAGCTAGTAGATCTTCACATTGATGAAGTCACCATAGTCCATAGGTGACGTAAACGAATTGTCAAGCACTCAAGCTCAAGTAGTGTGATCCTTTATCATGTATTTTATTTTTTCTGTATGCTAATCTCCTCCAAAGTGTGATCAACAAAGAATACAACCAAGAAGTCATGTCTCCTCTTTTCCCCCAAAATCAAGATTTTCCGTTTCCTATCATTCATATGTTTTTTTTGAACGAACTATCATTCATATGTTGATGATATACACCTATGGTAATGCAAAGTACGGTTTGCAACTTCTCTGTCTCAAAGGGATTCTTCATATTTTTCACTCAATCAAAAGGGCTTATGGTTATAGAAGCCAAGCATCCCATTAGCTTTTGCGTGTCCTTGAGTTCTCAAGGTGGGCCCATGTTTAGGATAGCGTTTACCTTAACTTGGTTAGCTTCGATTCCCCGCACCAAAAAGATGTATCCAAGCAGTGTGCCGGTACACCGAAGGTGCACTTCTCTGGGTTTAGCTTGATGTTAAACTTCCGTAAGTTGTCGAAAGTCTTCGAAAGCTCCTTGATGAGGTCCTCTCCCTTAGCCGATTTGACTACGATGTCATTGAAGTAGACTTCTATGTTTCTACCGATCTGGTCATGTAGGCATCGTTGCATGCAGCGCTGGTAAGTAGCCCCCATGTTCTTTAGTCCGAATGACATAGTAATGTAGCAGTATGCTATCGAAATAATGAACAAAGTAGCTAGCTAGTCAGACTCCTTCATCCTAATCTGGTGGTCGTACGTGTCAACAAGGAAACATAGTTGCTCGTAACATGTAGTTGAGTTGATGATTCAATCTATGTGAGGTAAAGGATAAGGATTCTTGGGACATGCCTTGTTATGGCCTGTATAGTCATCAGACATTCTCCATTTATTGTTCTTTTTGGGTACAAGAACTAGATTTATTAACCAGTTTGGATGCAAGACCTCCATAATGAACCCTGTAGCTAGGAGTTTCCCTACTTCCTCCTTTATTGCACTGAGCTTCTCGTCGTCAAACCTTCTCAAGCACTGCTTGACCGGTTTTGAGTCGTCTTTTATTTTTAGGGAGTGCTAGGCAACTTCTCTCAAGATCCCCGACATGTAGAAGAGTTCCATGTGAAGATGTCTTGATTTTTTACGACAAAGTCGATGAGTGTGTCCTCCTATATGTGCCAATGTTGGTGGTCTTGCCGCCATCATCGTGCAGTCGTCACGTATAGTTGAAGTCGACGGTGAAAGCGTAACTGAGCGGGTGGTGCACCCTTTGGGGTTATTGGCGTAAGCTTGTGCTCCGGTGCCAGAAGCGCTAGCCTTGGAGCCCTCGAGCTCAGCTTCGTAGTTGAGCGTGCGTTCTGTTGATGGCATAATTTGGCTCGCTAGGTTAGTAATTTTGATTTTAGCAAGAGCTTGTTCATATGCTGTTGAGCCAATCCCGTTGGCCGGTTTTGCTTTTCACGAGGCTAACTTGGTCGCTAATAAGGAGTCATGCAGCCGTGTTCATCACGAGGATTTATAGTAGATAAGGGCACTCACAATGCAGACTCTATCATAGAGTCTAAAGTTATTTATTACCTCGAACAATGTGGATTTAGAGTCTAAATAAGACTTGGAGTCTTATTTTTTCTACTTTTTTCTTCAATAAATATGATGCTACATCAGCAAAATACCATAAATAATATGTAATTAATTGTCTTGGACTCTGTGATAGAGTCTTGTATTGTGAGTGCCCTAATGGCGGCTCAGCTGCTGCTGGTGGAGGCATGATGAGGAGGAAAGGATCGGACGTGAGTTTAATTTCTTCTGGAATCTGGAGAAGCAAGAAGTGTACTGGCTACTACTGGCTACGTGGCGTGAGATATCAAGTTGTAGGAGCTAAATGACAGAAGAAGAGATCACGGCGGATGGTTAAAGATGGCGCTGGTGAAGGAGTACTACGATTTATAGACTCTAGATAGATAAATCAGAAATATGTGCAGTCATGATCAGACGTCATTTTGGTGGATGCTGGAGACGTGTGGGAGAAAGCAAGCAATAAAATCTCAGAGGAAGGAATCGAAAAAGGATTGTGCATCTATTAATTGCTTGGCCTTGGCCGGGTTAACAAGGATTAAATTTCCAGTAGCAGATACGTATGGCCAAATCAGTTAGGAATGCCTGATAGCTCCAAGTCTGGCAATAATGTTGATTGCCTATAGAAACAACGCTCGTCTCTACCTCTTTTGGTGTAATTTACAACTGATATGTGTAATCCCTGCCTCAACACAATCCCTCCTTCCGAACACACGTGAATTGATACAAACTTGATTACATCCAAACAGGATCGGACCTTATATATGGTCGCTTTGTAATAGCTTTGTTTTTGTGCTTTATAACGACCGTCGTTTGCAGCTCGGTCTCTCAAGTAGTCAAGTGTCTACGTGAAGCACAGGACCTATTATTCCACCTTTGAGCGTTTGGTTGCCCATCTCGTGGGATGCGACCTTCGCTTGATTGGTTAATCGAGCCAGGTTCCAAAGATGCAAAATCAGCCGCTCAGCCAGGTTCTCTAGGAACGAGATTTCTTTTTGTTTGTGTCGGGCCAGACTCGCTGCATGCACTGGCGCGCGCATGCTGCCTGCACCAGCTAGAGAGGAGCTGTGCAGAACAAGAAGCAAACCAAACAACTTGTTTCTCAGGCCTAGCTCCATGCATGGATACAGCAACCAAACAAAAAGCCACTGCATTTGATCGAGGAGCCTTGGCCATGCTTTGGGCCCTCGGCAAAGAGGCCGCGTCCAGTAGTGGTGGATCTGCAGGCTCGGCACAAGCCGAGCTGCATTCCGAAGGCAACCAAACGTCCCCATATTGTGCCACTTCCCACTCTGTATGCTTTCCCTAGCCGTGAGTGGCGATGGAGAGCTATTGCAACAAAAACACGCATGGAACATGTTCATTTTCTGCTGTATAGCTCAGTTCCCGCTACTTCTTTGTTTTCCTTTTGTAATATTCATCAAGTGGCAGCATGCATACTATATATGTAATGAAAAGCAGATCAGCTGGCTCGTTGCCGCGTTATATGTGTAGATACTGGCATCATCTTCTTGGATACAGTACTAGTAGTGTGTTAGAAGTATAAGATAAATTAATGTTACATGGCTGTATGTCATGGTTTGTTTGGCTGAAAAATTATGATTAAAAATATTATTTATTGGTTTATTTTAAAAAAATACTTTTGAACGACTGATTGGGCAGCTCAAGGCAACACTGCAAGGTGCTCGATCGCTGTCGTCGCGCGTTCTCTGGCGAGTGAGAAGGTGATCGATGAGCATCACACGTGACACGTACGTACGTTCATACTGCAAACTGTCGGCACTATCGATCATTTGCTGCGATGGATGCTGAATGCAGTGCCACTCACTACACACTATATATGTGAGCGCAATATCGATAAACCAAATACTATATATACAGATAGAAGTTGTTCTGAGGTCTATGTCACACACACTCACACGTGATCCACGCGTTGATCAGTCAAGATATAACGTGACACGTACGTACGTCTGCTGGCTACCCACATGCACGAGATGGATAGGTGGTGACACCCACACGAGCACACCAAGTAATAATAAACTAAAGCACGTGATTTTTAAACTCACTACATACATTTTTAAACTGAAAACGTATATGAAAATCATGTATTTTAAGACACATATAGTCACCTGTCTCTGAAAAGCATTTTCTAACTGTATTTAGTACCGTACTCGAATTACCTTTCGAGTGATCTTTTTGTCTTGATTATCTATCGAAGTTTGTTAGCTGATCAACTTTATTTGTGATAGTTGATTTGAGCCAAGTTAGTGCAAACTACACAAGCCACGGACTTTGAGTGACACATTAGTCTACCCTTCAAGCTATATGCATGTATATTATTGTATGAGAGTGACAATCCTGATCGAGTCAGGTCTCTGTCACCAACCGAATAAGCGGTCAGAATTGATTTTCGCAACCGATCCAACTCTATCCAACGCTCGACTCATCCAACGCCACTAAAAAATAAGCATTTTAGGCTCAGGTATGCAACCAAACCGACAAATTTATTTTAAGAGACCATTGAAAATGTGACCCATCCCTTTAAAACCATTTTAAAGTTTTAAACATCACAAGTCACATGATTTTTTGATCAAAAATCTGGGTGCATTATAGTATTCAGACCCGTGGCCTCTTGTCTCACACGAGCCCCCTCCTTATCACCATGCCACACACGGGCACTCGTGGCCAAGCATGGGATCATATTCTTTTGTATTAATTTATATGGATATTTAATTGAATGTTTATGTACATTTAAATGATTTTAGATAGAAAAGAATTTCAACTACAAAGTTTTGGTTCCAATCGAATAATACTTTGGTATAGAGACCATGTCTTCGTCTAAGGTCGTCTGAAAATTTGAAAATGTAGAATATAAAATATGAGAACTTAAAACTTATATTTGGGCCTTTAAACCAAATAAAAAATTCTCCATGCATTGTCCTCCATGTCCATGCGTTGGCCAAGTTGTGAGGAGTGATCTCATGCGAAATCGAGGTGTGGAGCCTACAGATCGAAGGCCATAGGTCATGAATCGAAGGACGCTCTCATGGCTAAAGAAGCAACCTGTCCCCATGCTCATCGATTGATGGGAGTGGGGTGTCCAATCTTTCATCAGATGAAGATAACTCTTGATTTACTAGAGAATTGACACACATGATCCGGCTTCTGACCCTAACCCTACAATTATAGAACCACATCTTCTCTAGTTATCAGTTGTGCACTGCTCGATTGACCACACCACAAACAAACAAACAAGAATAAGAAAGAATGCAATCTGAATTATTGCTAATATAGACTAAGATCAGAAGTTGAAGTTCCACAAACCAATGAATGGCGAAATTATTTGATGATAGAGATTATTTTAAGCAAACTCCAATCCTTAACGTAGGCGATGGCTATCTATAAAGGATTAAGGGTAGCCAAGGACCTTTAGATTGAAAGGACCCTGAACGATGCCTAGAGAGAGGTGAATAGGCTCAACAAACTTAAATGAATGAATTAACAATTTACAACAACACAAATAGATGTAGTTTCCGTCCACAAGATGAAAGATTGAACGGCCATCGTTTTCTCTTGGCTTCTCCCTCGAATCTGCTCTGCCAAATATATTTGTGCCTCCAGCTCCGGGTCGCCAGCTTCTTTCCCTACTCTGTAACATATTTCTCTTTTCTAATATCCTAACCCGTGCAGGAGTATACAGCTTGATAGATTAGTGCAAGCTAATGCTGTCTAAAAGATCGACATTCAGATAAACCATGATGCTGCTTAGCCAGGAACATATATGGCCTGCAGGATGATGATCATTCTCATCATCCAGCGGAATATATCCAGGACAGATTGGGAATCGAAGAACCCAGGAACTTTCCAAAACGAGCCCATACCACAGCAGCAACCAGAGTCCTTGGACCCGTCTACGGAGGAATCACGCACGCCTGGGGCCGAGAGCATCTTCACAACACCCCACAAGCTTCGGCTTTCCTGAAAGTGAAAAGTTTTCGGTACTGTAACACTTTCGTTTGTTTATGACAAATATTATCTAATCATGAACTAATTAGGATCAAAAGATTCGTCTCGTAATTTACAGCTAAACTGTGTAATTAGTTTTTGTTTTCGTCTATATTTAATGTTTCATGCATGTGCTACAAAATTTGATGTTATAGAGAATTTTAAAAACTTTTTAGTTTTCAGAGTGAACTACGGTCCTACGACCTGTGCACGTTTGTTGGTAAGGTCTCAAGTTAGTAGTCACTACATGTGCTTGGAAGTCAGTGTGACGAGGTTCAGTGGACTGAAACCCAGACGAGATTTCAAGACACGCGACTTAGCTTGTAACTGCTTCCTCCATCCTAAAGTAAATGTAAATTTTTTATTTTCATGCCACAAATTTAACTTAATTTAAAGAAAATATATATAATATTTTATATTGTTCAAATAAATTTATTAAAAAACTATATTCAAAGATCTTTCTGATGATAATAATTATGTAATATAAATATTAATATTTTTAAAATAGAAGCGAAAATAATAGTTATTTTGAAAAAGATAGAGTAAGTTGAAACCTGAAAGTACACGGAGTAGTCTCTTGGTTTCTAAATAACTCTCGTTTTCGCTTCCTGTAAAACAACTTTGACTAAATATATTGAAAAATATTAATATTTATGATACAAAATTAATATCATTAGATAGATCGTTGAATCTATTTTTATAATAAAGTTATTTAAAGATACAAATATTACATATATTTTTACGAATCTAGTTAACCTTACGATATTGAAACCAAAAGCAATACCTATTAGAGACAAAGGAAGTAGTTACTACTACGACGACGACGAGAATAATCAATTGTAATTCCTTGAAAGCAAAAGGCATTTTTATTTAATTTTATAGTGTTTCGAGTTAGGACTTTTTACCTTTTGTTTTTTCCCCCTCACAAATACGTTATTTTGTATAGCAGAAAACCAATATGGCATGAAATAAAATTTTGACATAGGCAGTGTTTCCCTGAGTGCTTCAGGCCAAATTCATCAACTTGGACCTAGGCAGCTGCTTAACCACTTTTCATGTTTATAACTAATGAAGTCATATTAAAAGTAAAATTTGATCATAGAACTTGTTTGTTTGGAGATGGTATATCCTACTGCAATTCGAGTCTGTCGTTGTCGAGAGGGGCTTGAATTTGGAATGAGAGCTTCCTTTAATTTCTTGAGCTTAAATCGCACTCCATCTGTCCTCTAAATATAATGTAGTATTCTAAAGATTTTATAGGACAGATTAAGATACAACACAAAAGATGTGTGTTCCTTCAATACACTATCATCAACAGATAATGATTAGTTTATAAATAGCTAGTATGACTTTTAAATTTTGCACTAAAATATAAGGTGTTCTATGTGGATCCCAGGTTTCAAATTGTCAAAAATTGCTAAAAAAAAGGAAACCAAAATTTGAGGAGCAATTCGTTAATTAGATTTAATCCATGGGTGCACGCTGTCATTTTACAAAATTTTAAGTTGTCTAGAAAGGCACATAGTCTTTTGAAATTCAAGTAATAGCACTGCTTGGTACTATCATGCAAGTGGCGATTAATCGCGCGAGAATTCCCACCACGTGTACTTCTCTTTTTCTCCTACTTCAGACTTGATCAGTAATGGAGGTCACTCTTGACGTCAATGCACCATCACCACCGTGCCAAGCCTATATAAACCCGCCTCCCCCTCTGCTTCCCCTTCACGCCCCCCCCCCCGCCTTCTTCCTCTTCCTCCTCCTCCTCCCCCTCCATCTCCTCGCCGGCCAGCGCGCGCGCGGCATCGCCGTCGAGCTTCAGTTCCAGCTACTGGACTAGAGCTGTTAATTGATCAACAGCTAGCTGCACCGAGCTAGCTAGCAGGACCTTGCACGCCGGCTAGACAGATAAGCTATAGTAGAGTAACTCGCTGCGCATGTCTCCAATGGCGCTCCAGGCATCGTCGTCGCCGTCCGCGTTCCGTGCGGTAACGGCCACCGCCAACGCTTCCTGCCGCCGGCAGGTACTGGGCACCCACTGGCCCGTGACGTCGCGGGGATCGAGAACGATGCTCCTCCCGTTTGTTTCTTTGCATGCGGTGCTCATGGTTAATTTTGGACTCGTGTCTGCAGTTCCAGGTGCGCGCTCAGGTGGCCGGCGGCAGCAGCAGCAGCAGCGTCGGAGCCGACGGCGCCGGGAAGATGATGTTTTCCAAGGCGGAGCCGGCGGCGGCGGCCACGTCGTCGGGTTCCTCAGGTCCGTGGAAGATCGACTTCACCTCCGGCGAGAAGCCGGCGACGCCGCTGCTGGACACGGTGAACTACCCGCTCCACATGAAGAACCTCTCCACCTCGGAGCTGGAGCAGCTGGCGGCGGAGCTCCGCGCGGAGATCGTGCACACGGTTTCCAAGACCGGCGGCCACCTGAGCTCCAGCCTGGGCGTGGTGGAGCTCTCGGTGGCGCTGCACCACGTGTTCGACACCCCCGACGACAAGATCATCTGGGACGTCGGCCACCAGGCGTACGGCCACAAGATCCTGACGGGGCGGCGCTCCCGGATGCACACCATCCGGCAGACCTCCGGCCTGGCGGGGTTCCCGAAGCGCGACGAAAGCGCGCACGACGCGTTCGGCGTGGGACACAGCTCCACCAGCATCTCGGCGGCGCTGGGCATGGCCGTGGCGAGGGACCTCCTCGGCCGCAAGAACCACGTCGTCTCCGTCATCGGCGACGGCGCCATGACGGCCGGGCAGGCGTACGAGGCCATGAACAACTCCGGCTTCCTCGACGCCAACATGATCGTGGTGCTCAACGACAACAAGCAGGTCTCCCTGCCGACCGCCACGCTCGACGGCCCGTCGAAGCCCGTCGGCGCGCTGAGCCGGGCGCTCACCAAGCTCCAGTCCAGCACCAAGTTCCGGCGCCTCCGGGAGGCGGCCAAGTCGGTGACGAAGCAGATCGGCGGGCCGACGCACGAGGTCGCCGCCAAGGTGGACGAGTACGCGCGCGGCATGATGAGCGCGTCGGGCTCGTCGCTGTTCGAGGAGCTGGGGCTCTACTACATCGGCCCCGTGGACGGGCACAGCGTCGAGGACCTGGTCACCATCTTCGAGAAGGTGAAGTCGATGCCGGCGCCGGGGCCCGTGCTGATCCACGTCGTGACGGAGAAAGGAAAGGGTTACCCGCCGGCGGAGGCGGCGGCGGACCGGATGCACGGCGTCGTCAAGTTCGAGCCGTCGACGGGGAAGCAGCTCAAGTCCAAGTCCTCGACGCTGTCGTACACGCAGTACTTCGCCGAGTCGCTGATCCGGGAGGCGGACGCCGACGACAAGGTGGTGGCGATCCACGCGGCGATGGGCGGCGGCACGGGGCTCAACTACTTCCAGAAGCGGTTCCCGGAGCGGTGCTTCGACGTGGGCATCGCGGAGCAGCACGCCGTGACGTTCGCCGCCGGGCTCGCCGCGGAAGGGCTGAAACCCTTCTGCGCCATCTACTCGTCGTTCCTGCAGCGAGGGTACGACCAGGTGGTGCACGACGTCGACCTGCAGCGGCTCCCCGTGCGGTTCGCGCTGGACCGCGCGGGGCTCGTCGGCGCCGACGGCCCCACGCACTGCGGCGCCTTCGACGTGACGTACATGGCGTGCCTGCCGAACATGGTGGTGATGGCGCCGGCCGACGAGGCGGAGCTGATGCATATGGTGGCCACGGCGGCGGCCATCGACGACCGGCCCAGCTGCTTCCGGTTCCCGCGCGGGAACGGCGTCGGCGCCGTCCTGCCGGCGGGGAACAAGGGGACGCCGATGGAGGTGGGCAGGGGAAGGGTGCTGGTCGGCGGCAACCGGGTGGCGCTGCTCGGGTATGGTACCATGGTGCAGGCGTGCCTCAAGGCCGCCGAGGCGCTCAAGGAGCAGGACGTGTACGTGACCGTGGCCGACGCCCGGTTCTGCAAGCCGCTCGACACGGGGCTGATCCGGGAGCTCGCCGCCGAGCACGAGGTGCTCATCACCGCCGAGGAAGGGTCCATTGGTGGCTTCGGCTCCCACGTCGCGCACTACCTCAGCCTGACAGGACTCCTCGACGGGCCACTCAAAGTAAGTACTAGCTAGTCAACGTCACCAAAAAGCTAAAAGCAAAGGACGAGATGGTGTTCCAAATGGCTACTAGAGTTTTTCTCCCATCTAACTTAATAAACTAAATAAGTTAAATCAGTTTATTAAGTTAGACTAAAAAAGAACTACAGATATCCATTGGGAGCACCATTCTCATCCTTACGAAAAGCCTAGTCGTCATTTTCAGTTGAAATGGAATTATATTATTGATGGTAACCATATGTGTGTTGTGTTCTTGTGTGTGGTAATTTGCAGCTGAGATCCATGTTCTTGCCGGACCGGTACATCGACCATGGGGCGCCGCAGGACCAGATGGAGGAGGCAGGGCTGACGCCGCGGCACATCGCCGCCACCGTGCTGTCCCTGCTGGGGAGGCCAATGGAGGCCATGCAGCTCAAGTGATGGACGACTATCTTGGGTACAAGTACAATACAATGCAAGAGATGAGATGAAGGCAAGGCCATGTGTGTACTTGATCCTTGGGACTAGCTTTTGGCATGTCGTAGTAAATGCGTCCAAACGCAAGAGGATGAAGAAGGGGTGGCACAATGCAAGCACAAGGTTGTGGAGTGAGGGGCATGTACTCCTTGCTTGATTCCTCTAGCAACTGCAGGTGGATGCCGGTGACGTAGGCAGGCACCTTACATACATGATCCCATATGTCATCAGCTGATCTTGCTATAGTTTCTTTTTTTTTAGCTAGGATGCATGAGACATTTTGCATAGAAATAATAACAAATTAAGAACCATGTACTGGTATGTATAAACAAAGAGAGAAGATGAATGGGTTGTTTTTGTCTGCTGAGACAGATGGATGATAGTTGTAGCTTAATTGTCTGCTGAGAAAGAGTCATTGGCATGGGAGTTGTGATCTCCTCCCGTTGGGGTTTTGTCCTGGTGCTATCTTGAAGCCCATGGAATCATGTGACTGGAGGTGGTAGCATCTGGGACGACTGGGAGTGTGTGACGCTGAGTGAGCAGGATATTCCTAGGTGCCTTGTTTTTGTACAAGATCTTGTCTGGACTCTACCAGCAATTGCAAATAAAGTAGTAACTTATTCCAAGTAGTCGTACACAGAGATTCCATACGCTAATGAAGACATGGGCTGCGATCTGGATAAAGTTTATGTGAAAATAGGATTGCTGATGTGTCAGATGGCTTGTTGGTACTAGTAGCACACATGCTTCACAAATAAACAAATGAAGTTCACGATCACACATGGAACAGGCCTAAAGGCTAAAGAAGGCACGCTCTAGAAGCGCAAATGTAGCAAGTACTACTAACATGATGGTTCAGAAAAATGTGCAAGCAGACACAATAGTTTTGTTTGGGATAAAGTTAAACGTGCCTCGGAAGTCATGTGCTCTCACTTCCTGCGTTATTGAATTCGTATTGAGAAGTGTATAAACACTCATCTCACTTTAGTTTTTTTTATAGTGGTCTGCACGGGTACATATAGGGCCGGGGACATCTATACAGTGTAAACTAAAAACCGAGCCGAGCTAAAAAATATCGATTTTTTTGGTTTCTTGGTTTGGCTTCGGTTTTAGTATCTGAGATCTTTGGTTTATCGGCTTCGGCTTTGATTATATCTAGGACCCAACCGAACTGATCAGCCAAGTAACTGATCCTGCCAAGCATCGCCTACCCGTTTGCCCCGGCCACCAAGAGCACACACACACTCCACTGATTGACCAACCTATCCTCTTGTGGTGAAGTAAAATTTGTACTTAAGGGCACATGCCCTCACAATGTGGACCACATGATTTGCTCTGAGATTCATGCCTAACAGGAGAGAGACAATTTTCTGTTATCTCTCTCCTGCTAAGCATGAATCTCTGAGCGAATCCTGTAATCACAATGCGAGGGCATGTATAACACTCCAAAATTTCTATTTTGGATTGTTATTAGGAAAATACTAAATTAAATGAAGGATTTAAATTTTTTCTAAAATATTCCAAGATTTTATTAATTGTTGTTATTATAAAATGAGAAAAATGTGAAAATTTTAAAACTTTTATAAAATTAAGTGAAGGGTGTTTTGTTTGATGTTGTGTGCTTTTGTGCCCTAGCTTTGTTTTGCTTGTGCGAGAAAAATGAACTTCTAAAATTTGAGCAAGTCGATTAGGACCTTTTCGGTTTTTGAAAAAAATAAAACACTAAAAGTCTTACTTGAAAACTAATTCAAATTTGAGTTGAAAACAATTTAGAAATGTGTCTAAAATAAAATATGTTAGATTTCAAAATAGTCTAAAAACAAGTTCCGTAATAACCTCAGATTTATGAATTCAAAATGGTTTGAATTTTGTTTTGAAAATAGTTTGTAAATCACTTTTTATAAAAAGAAAAGGGGATTTTCTTTACTCCTCCCTGTTTTCAGGCTGCTCCAACTTCTGGCCCAGCACCCCACCAGCCAGCTCAGAGCCTGCGCGCTCGTCCTCTTGGGCCGGCCCAGCAGCAGCGCAGCCGCCAGCCCAGCACCCCGGCCCATCCCGCGCGTGCCCGCCTCCCGTCTCTGCTGCTGACCAGCGGGGCCCACCCGTCAGGGGCAGGGTCGTCCCCTACCTTCGAATCGCGCGGAGGAGCGCCGCCTCCGTCCGATCCCGCCAGCACGCGCCGCCCGAGGTTGGCCGAGCCTATAAAGGCACTGACCAGAGCCCCGCATCCCCCCCTTCGAACCCTAGCGGAAATCCACCGCCACCCTAACCCTAACCGCGAGCTGCCATAGCCGCCGCTCGGAGCTCCAAGCCGCCGCCGTCGATCTCCTACGCTGGTGAGCCCGCAGCGTCAAGGATCGACCCCCGAGCTTCGCACGGAGGTGAGCTACCCGCCGGATCCTCCCCCGTCTTCTCCTACGCTGGTGCTGAGCCGCCACGCCTCGGTTGCTACCGACTCCGGCCAACCGCCGCTGCCGCGAAGCCTCGCATCGAGTCCGTAGGGCCGAGCTCCCTTGCCTCGCTCGGCCGCGTCCCGTAGCGCAATCGCCACCGCGCTCCGGCGAGCCGCCACCGCGCACCGCCGCAGCCAGGGTCACCCCGGTGACCTTCCTCGCCGGAGGCCTCTTGGCCATCCGATCTAGGGCCAGTGGCCGAGATCCACCCGAGACCGGGTCAACAACCCAGTCAACCACCATGTCAGCGCCGCGTCATCGCCACGTCAGCAAAGACTGGGTCAACCAGTCGGTCCGCCCTTGTGCATTTGCAGAAAACACCCTCAGCTTTTGTGAAATCAACCCGCGATCCAAAACAGTTCAAAAGTAATTAGATTTATGCCCCTGCATTTTTGGGTTTAGCCCCTAAGCTTTTGGATAATAGTGCCTGCCGTCCAAGCCCTCTCTGTTTCGCGTGTTAGCCCTCGTAGGCTATGTTTATTCACGATCTAGCCCCTAGTTCTTGCAGTTAGACCCTAGGTTTAGGTTTTCTTTCACAGTTTTGCCACCGACCTAGTTTTGGCAATAGAATCCGCATTTTAACTCCGATTGATCCCGTTCTTGTCGCGTTAGTTTTGTATCGACGTAAACTACGCATTAGTAATGATGTTTACCTTGTTTGACACTTTTGATTTTTGACATAATTATAATTTGAATAATGCTTATTCAATGCCCTTTTAAAAGTAATAGTAAATTAGAGTTCAATCGCCATCCTTTCTTATAACATTATTAATATGATTAATATCACCGTGGATGTCTTTTCAGGTGTAACCTACTTAGTTTAACCTCTTATCATAAATACCTTTGTTTAACTTGTCATGTGTTCTATGTTTCCTATAAACTATAAATGATATAGTGACTTAAAATGATTTATAATTGTTTATAACTAGAATATGATAAAAGTTTAACCTCAACTTTTATAATTCATTATAATTTGGTTAATTCAACTTTGAGGTTATTTAATTGAAATATCCGTCACCTGATTTCACCAAATAAAATACAACAACCATGTAGTCTGTGTTCTCCGTTATGTTGCAAGCCTCGATAGTCATTTCCATTTAACAATAGCTCCGTTCTCAATCGTTCTTGCGTTGTCTCGATCTTAGCAACAATTCGTGTCATTTAGTGCGCTCCCTCCAAGCTTCTCTTTTTTATTGTCGTTTGTTTTTAGTCATGATTGTTGTTTGTCTGTTTGTGTTGCTTGGTTGCTTTGAGTAGAAGAAGCGTGGTTCGTCAACACTGAAGATCCGAAGCTGGAGATCAGAAGATAGAAGCCAAAGAATTCTGAGCAGTTATACATTGGGAATAAAGGCAAGTGCAGACACCGTTTGATCATTTTGATCCTATACATTAATGTCATTTACTTTCCATGCATGTGTCTAATAAATGCAAACCCTAAGGACCTGACTAGCTTTACTTATCATTCCTTGAGCACCTGGGGTTATGTGTATGGGTAGACTAGGGTATATTAGTTATGCTTAGCTGCTCTACTCATCTTATACACAAGTTATTAATAAAGAACCATCTCTACTTAACTTGATGCTTAATACGTGCTGCATAATGGTCACTGTGGTGATGGAGATGTTGGATGCTTGCGAGCATTGTGATGGTGGTGGTGACCGGGGGGCGGGTACTGGTGGTTGGCCTGGTTGCCGGGCGTACCCGTCTCTGCTCTCCGTAAGGACTTAGTCATGGAGCGGCCCCCTAGGACATACAGTGCAGCTCCAAGCTATATGGCTCTGGCTTGACTAATTATCAGGACCCCCGCTAGTAGAGTGTTACTTTCCGCGTAGGCATAAGAAAGTAGCTTGGGTATTCATATTAAGAGGTCGGTCAGTTCGGGGTCTCATGGCTATGGGCACGACTGCCGTGTGCCCCGGCCAAAACTTACGAGTGGCATCCTATTAGTCGGACCCTGTGAAAGGTCTCGTAGTGAAACCCTGCCTGCTCACCTTGGTAGTGTTTTGGGGAGTCGTGACCCCGGGCAAATGATAATCACGACTTGGAGTGAAAGTGCACACCTCTGCAGAGTGTAAAACTGATATATCAGCCGTGCTCACGGTCACGAGCGGCCCAGACTATCACATGATAAGAAAATTGGAATCACATGAAACTTGGAGAAGGATCTTGGTTGAGGTTGCTACCTGGTGCTTTGGTGGAATGGCTATTCCGTGTTGGCTGGGATGGCTATCCCGGTGTACTTAATTGGGGGTTGATCCCTGGATTATAATAACTGATAGGATAGTCTTTTAAAAGATGTTGGTAATTACTTACATCAATTAAGGGTTGGGCTTTTATTACTCACTAATAGTAATAGGTTGTTATAATAAAAGTGACCAAATAAAATGCTACCGCAGTCAAACCGTGTCAGCTATTTCCTTGTTTTAAGCTTTGCATGTCATTACTTTCCGTCTGTGCTTACTGAGTTCGACATGAACTCACCCTTGCTATTTACCCCCACACCCCAGTGTGTAGTAAAGTGCTGCTCAGAGGAAGGACAAAGGTGTCATGGAGTTTTCTAGAAGCTTATCAGAAGTGCTTGGCGCACGGAGCCCCCAGTCAGCCGTCCCTGAGAAAAATAGAGCCTGAGAAGAGAAGTTTAGCTACTGTTTCCGCATACTCTGATAGTTGTAAGTGTTATTATAAATATGTTTTCCGCTATATATAACATTGTTTCTGATATTTCTATTCTTTTGTTGTATGTGTGGACTTCCTAGGCACACATATGATGACTCTGGTCTTCTTTTAAAAGCCAGGGTGTTATAGAATGGGATCAGAGTGGTGTTGACTGTAGGACGTATGCCTAGATAGCACTGGTTGATTTCTAAAGTCTATTTTGATATAAAACTATTTTCTCATCCCTTGGCTCTTTGATTCTGACTATTTCTTCATCCTTGTCATGTTGTATCCCCTCCTTCAATAGCTTCCATTGAGCTATTTCTATTTATCTCCTTGGCTTTTGTTTAGTTATTTTACTTAAGTTTTCAAAACTCGCTTTACTCCAGATTTGATGGCCCTTCATCATCTCAGACTTACCTTTTAGGATGACCACCACTGTTGAAGATGCACGTGCAGTATCGTTGGTGTGTTGTGTGCTTGTTTTGCTTGGTTTGTTGTTTTGTGTGTCGTCTCTATTCTAGTGTTTTGAAGGAGGTCTGGAAGAAGTCGTTTGAGGATTAGCTTGATCTTTGTTAAGTGGGGTAGTGATCTCTCTTATCCTATCCATATATTTTGTCAATCTTGTTCCTGTCCAGCTATTTTCTCCTACCCTATGTCATACTCTCTGTCCATATTACTCTAGCTCATTCTACTATTGCCTTATGTCAGATGATTGATCCAAGAGGTGACATCAATGGAAAGAATACCAGTGATCAGAGTCAGCAAATGACTTCTGCAACACGATTGAGCAGTGAACAGATACAGCCTGGCAAGCCCAAATCCTAGAGATGGCAGCTGATCAGATGGCCAGACTCCAGAATCTTTTGACAGTACAAGCTCTACTTCTCCAAGGTGACATTGAAGAAGCTTACATCAAATGTCAAGAAGACCCAACTATGCTACCCTTGTCCCCAATGAACAAGGAGAAGCCCATATATACACCAGACCAAGTACTAAGTGGAGTGGAACCACCACAAGATTCCTAGCTACATTCAGAGAAGACCACAACCGAAACTCAAGAAGGAGAAATGAAGAGACAAGTAGTAGAAGCCTGGAAAAACATGGAATCTAAGAAAAATGATATCAATGAGGCACTTGAGATTCAGGAACCATGTCACTATTGTAGACATTATGGTTTACCCTGTCTTCAGAACAAGTCAAGTGAAGAAAAGATTGAGATATCCCAGGATCAACAGACTGAAGGGAACAAGAAAAGGAAGGTGATCTCCCCAGAGCCACTGTTAAGCATCAAGCCAAATCTGAGTTCTACATTACAGTTAGATTTAGCTCCAAGTTCTCATCAGACACATTCGTATCTTGAAGAGTTAGATACCCCATCTGCTACTCTTGTTGTGCCAGAGTTATGCCTAGATGGATGGACCATCACCTATACAGAACTTTAGCCTCGAAAGAGCAATCAAGCTAAGAAGCGAACAAGTGAAGAGACTCCATTGAAGGTGAACCCTCAGAACCAACAAGTTAGTAGTACTTTAGTTACTCCTGGCACATCAATTCAAGGAACTCAATGTTAGGATAGCACCTATGGGAAAACTGATAGCAATGCTTGTTTCCAGTGCCACGAAGAGGGACATTATAGGAAGCATTGTCCAAAGAAGTATCCAGTTCATGACTATGTTAATGGTAGATTGAACCATGTGGATCTATGTACTGCTCGCGAAGCACAAAATGTGGTGTTTGGATCGATTCTAGTCAACTCAACTCCTACCACCGTTTTGTTTGACTCTAGTTCTTCACATTCTTTCGTCTCAAACAAATGTGTTGTCGATCATAAGATGGTTATGTTGGAAATGAAGAAACCCATACTGGTCAAATCACCAAGAGGGAAGATAAAAGTAACACGCATGTGCCCAAAAGTTAGTCTTGACATAAAGAGTGTAAAATTTGAGGTGAATCTTGTAGTTTTGGAATTGATGGAGATTGATATCGTTCTTGGAGGAGGATGGTTAACTGCTTATCTTGGAGGAATTGACTGTACCCAACACTCAGTATCCCTAACCACCCCATCAAGAGACAGGTTTGTGTATAAAGGCACTAAAGCTCACCCTAAGGATTAAAAGACTAATGGAATGATTGTACCAACAATGAGGCAGATTGAAAGAAATGTGGACCTTATACAGAGGTAGTATTTTCTAAACATCGGATGTGAAGTAGGATTATATTAAAGGAACTTAGATAGATTTGGACTGGTCAAGAAAAGTCTGTAACCCATAGGGCAATATATATATGAAGTCAGCTATGCCTTTTAGCTAATAAGGTTTTTCATTCAAGTCGCTTGTAATCTTCTTTGTAAAATAAGATGTCTTTCTCATAAGACCTTATCATTCTTAAGCTCCTAATACGAGTTATGAGTTGTTTGACAAGATGTTCAGTCTATTTGTGGTAGCTGAAGGAATCTCAGGCAAAGCATCTAGTGTTGTCCTAACATCAAGTGGTAGTGCTTGCTAGTGAAGCGATCTTAAGTATTTTGTGCAGAATGAGTTGATATCCTTTGTGTAGTTCTCCCTCGCAAAATTCTCCGGGCACTACAAGTAGTAGGAGAAATCTGCTTAGAATTCATCTATGGACCACAAAGAAGCACCAAGTATCCTAGAAAGTGTGATGCTTGTTGACCTATCAAAGCAAGGCATAAGCAATCGAAGTCCCAAGATAAGATATATTTTCACCCTGGAATCTTTGATGGACTATCACGTGACAAAATGCAGAACCCGAAGGTCAAATATAAAACCATACCGTTAAAGGTGTCAATTTCACCAGACACCTTGGATTGCTTTTCTATGTGGTGTTTGAGTACTTTGTTCTGGTTAAAAACATTTCATCTTCTAGCTTAAAGTCTCACACCATCGTGAGAAAAAAATTATTAAGATCATCTTACTCTATCCTTTCTAATCATTGTTTTGTTTCTCTTCCTGTCTCTCAAATCTCAAGAGGTGCAGTGTGTTGTCGAACTAGTAACCTCCAAAGGAAAACTTTGAAGATTATCTACCGACAAGATGAATGTTCTTATACATGATTTTGGAGATAAGCTAACACTTGGTTTAAGTGGGGTAGCATCTGCTACGATCATCACTCTCCAAAAATCTCTAATCAGAAAGACATGGAGAACTATAGATTGATCCTTATCATTCTTGCGATGAACCCTTATCATTTTTTTTTTGCCAACCTGCGATCCTTGAACTTACGTCTCATAGGCTGAGAATGAGTGAACTGCGAAGATTTGAAGTTCAATCTAAGTCTTCTCTGTCAACTTCACTAATTCTTTATCCTTTCATCTTTTATCTTATAAATCTTGAATCAAGGAATTGTGAGCACCGTTATATTGATCCTTGTCTTTCTATGTCAACCTTTGTTAATCCGAATTTTTTTTATCTTATCTCGTCAAAAGTCTCCAAACAACTTTGACGATTTGCATTATCTTTCTCCCTAGTCTTTTTGAATCTCGGGACGAGATTCATGTTAAGTGGGGTAGACTTATAACACTCCAAAATTTCTATTTTGGATTGTTATTAGGAAAATACTAAATTAAATGAAGGATTTAAATTTTTTCTAAAATATTCCAAGATTTTATTAATTGTTGTTATTATAAAATGAGAAAAATGTGAAAATTTTAAAACTTTTATAAAATTAAGTGAAGGGTGTTTTGTTTGATGTTGTGTGCTTTTGTGCCCTAGCTTTGTTTTGCTTGTGCGAGAAAAATGAACTTCTAAAATTTGAGCAAGTCGATTAGGACCTTTTCAGTTTTTGAAAAAAATAAAACACTAAAAGTCTTACTTGAAAACTAATTCAAATTTGAGTTGAAAACAATTTAGAAATGTGTCTAAAATAAAATATGTTAGATTTCAAAATAGTCTAAAAACAAGTTCCGTAATAACCTCAGATTTATGAATTCAATATGGTTTGAATTTTGTTTTGAAAATAGTTTGTAAATCACTTTTTATAAAAAGAAAAGGGGATTTTCTTTACTCCTCCCCGTTTTCGGGCTGCTCCAACTTCTGGCCCAGCACCCCACCAGCCAGCTCAGAGCCTGCGCGCTCGTCCTCTTGGGCCGGCCCAGCAGCAGCGCAGCCGCCAGCCCAGCACCCCGGCCCATCCCGCGCGTGCCCGCCTCCCGTCTCTGCCGCTGACCAGCGGGGCCCACCCGTCAAGGGCAGGGTCGTCCCCTACCTCCGAATCGCGCGGAGGAGCGCCGCCTCCGTCCGATCCCGCCAGCGCGCGCCGCCCGAGGTTGGCCGAGCCTATAAAGGCACTGACCAGAGCCCCGCATCCCCCCTTCGAATCCTAGCGGAAATCCACCGCCACCCTAACCCTAACCGCGAGCCGCCATAGCCGCCGCTCGGAGCTCCAAGCCGCCCCTATCGATCTCCTACGCTGGTGGGCCCGCAGCGTCAAGGACCGACCCCCTAGCTTTGCACGGAGGTGAGCTACCCACCGGATCCTCCCCCGCCTTCTCCCTTGCTCTCTCGTGCGCGCACGCCCTCGCCGTTGATGCGCTGCCGTGCTGAGCCGCCACGCCTCGGTTGCTGCCAACTCCGGCCAACTGCCGCTGCCGCGAAGCCTCGCATCGAGTCCGTAGGGCCGAGCTCCCTTGCCTCGCTCGGCCGCGTCCCGTAGCGCAATCGCCACCGCGCTCCGGCGAGCCGCCACCGCGCACCGCCGCAGCCAGGGTCACCCCGGTGACCTTCCTCGCCGGAGGCCTCTTGGCCATCCGATCTAGGGCCAGTGGCCGAGATCCACCCGAGACCGGGTCAACAACCCAGTCACCCACCATGTCAGCGCTGCGTCATCGCCACGTCAGCAAAGACTGGGTCAACCAGTCGGTCCGCCCTTGTGCTTTTGCAGAAAACACCCTTAGCTTTTGTGAAATCAACCCGCGATCCAAAACAGTTCAAAAGTAATTAGATTTATGCCCCTGCATTTTTGGGTTTAGCCCCTAAGCTTTTGGATAATAGTGCCTGCCGTCCAAGCCCTCTCTGTTTCGCGTGTTAGCCCTCGTAGGCTATGTTTATTCACGATCTAGCCCCTAGTTCTTGCAGTTAGACCCTAGGTTTAGGTTTTCTTTCACAGTTTTGCCACCGACCTAGTTTTGGCAATAGAATCCGCATTTTAACTCCGATTGATCCCGTTCTTGTCGCGTTAGTTTTGTATCGACGTAAACTACGCATTAGTAATGATGTTTACCTTGTTTGACACTTTTGATTTTTGACATAATTATAATTTGAATAATGCTTATTCAATGCCCTTTTAAAAGTAATAGTAAATTAGAGTTCAATCGCCATCCTTTCTTATAACATTATTAATATGATTAATATCACCGTGGATGTCTTTTCAGGTGTAACCTACTTAGTTTAACCTCTTATCATAAATACCTTTGTTTAACTTGTCATGTGTTCTATGTTTCCTATAAACTATAAATGATATAGTGACTTAAAATGATTTATAATTGTTTATAACTAGAATATGATAAAAGTTTAACCTCAACTTTTATAATTCATTATAATTTGGTTAATTCAACTTTGAGGTTATTTAATTGAAATATCCGTCACCTGATTTCACCAAATAAAATACAACAACCATGTAGTCTGTGTTCTCCGTTATGTTGCAAGCCTCGATAGTCATTTCCATTTAACAATAGCTCCGTTCTCAATCGTTCTTGCGTTGTCTCGATCTTAGCAACAATTCGTGTCATTTAGTGCGCTCCCTCCAAGCTTCTCTTTTTTATTGTCGTTTGTTTTTAGTCATGATTGTTGTTTGTCTGTTTGTGTTGCTTGGTTGCTTTGAGTAGAAGAAGCGTGGTTCGTCAACACTGAAGATCCGAAGCTGGAGATCAGAAGATAGAAGCCAAAGAATTCTGAGCAGTTATACATTGGGAATAAAGGCAAGTGCAGACACCGTTTGATCATTTTGATCCTATACATTAATGTCATTTACTTTCTATGCATGTGTCTAATAAATGCAAACCCTAAGGACCTGACTAGCTTTACTTATCATTCCTTGAGCACCTGGGGTTATGTGTATGGGTAGACTAGGGTATATTAGTCATGCTTAGCTGCTCTACTCATCTTGTACATAAGTTATTAATAAAGAACCATCTCTACTTAACTTGATGCATAATATGTGCTGGATAATGGTCACTGCAGTGATGGAGATGTTGGATGCTTGCGAGCATCGTGATGGTGGTGGTGACAGGGGGAGCGGGTACTGGTGGTTGGCTTGGTTGCCGGGCGTACCCGTCTCTGCTCTCCGTAAGGACTTAGTCATGGAGCGGCCCCCTGGGACATACAGTGCAGCTCCAAGCTATATGGCTCTGGCTTGACTAATTATCAGGACCCCCGCTAGTAGGGTGTTACTTTCTAGGTAGGCGTAAGGAAGTAGCTTGGGTATTCATATTAAGAGGTCGGTCAGTTCGGGGTCCCATGGCTATGGGCATGGCTGCCGCGCGCCCCGGCCAAAACTTACGAGTGGCACCCTATTAGTCGGACCCTGCGAAAGGTCTCGTAGTGAAACCCTGCCTGCTCACCTTGGTAGTGTTTTGGAGAGTCGCGACCCCGGGCAAATGGGAATCACGACTTGGAGTGAAAGTGCACACCTCTGCAGAGTGTAAAACTGATATATCAGCCGTGCTCACGGTCACGAGCGGCCCAGACTCTCACATGATGAGCAAATTAGAATCACATGGAACTTGGAGAAGGATCTTGGTTGAGGTTGCTACCTCGTGCTTTGGCGGAATAGCTATTCCATGTTGGCTGGGATGGCTATCCCGGTGTACTTAATTGGGGGTTGATCCCTGGATTATAATAACTGATAGGATAGTCTTTTAAAAGATGTTGGTAATTACTTACATCAATTAAGGGTTGGGCTTTTATTACTCACTAATAGTAATAGGTTGTTATAATAAAAGTGACCAAATAAAATGCTGCCGCAGTCAAACCGTGTCAGCTATTTCCTTGTTTTAAGCTTTGCATGTCATTACTTTCCGTCTGTGCTTGCTGAGTTCGACATGAACTCACCCTTGCTATTTCCCCCCCCCCACACCCCAGTGTGTAGTAAAGTGCTGCTCAGAGGAAGGACAAATGTGTCATAGAGTTTTCTAGAAGCTTATCAGAAGTGCTTGGCGTACGGAGCCCCCAGTCAGCCATCCCTGAGAAGAATGGAGCCTGAGAAGAGAAGTTTAGCTACTGTTTCCGCGTACTCTGATAGTTGTAAGTGTTATTATAAATATGTTTTCCGTTATATATAACATTGTTTCTGATATTTCTATTCTTTTGTTGTATGTGTGGACTTTCTGGACACACATATGATGACTCTGGTCTTCTTTTAAAAGCCAGGGTGTTATAGCATGTGCCCTTAAGGGTAAAGAAACTGCGTTCATCCCCTTGTCCCCTTCTTTCCTCCACACATCCTTACACATGGAGGGGCTGTTTTGCATCCTGTCCTCGCGTGGGCGTTCTTGCTAGGCATGTGCATCCCACCCCAGGTGATCAAAATCGAATGGCTGGGAGCGCTGCCTGGCTCCGGAGCTGCATGGGAGGCAGAATCCAAATAGATAGAAGTGCTTATAGGTAGGGATGAAAACGGATCAGACACAAACAGATATCACTAATATTATATTTGTTTTTATATTTCTGACCGAATTTAGATTCGAATACTGATAGTGTGAACTATGCCGGATAGGATACGATTAGATGTCGATGTTATAAATATACAATTTGAGTATTCAGATACGGATACGGTATCAGATATTGAATATCCAAACTCAGACACACACGGATATAAACCTCTCTAAACAGATTTGGTCTTAAATACGGTTAGAAAATATCCATACCGTTTTCACCCATAGTAGTAGGGAGTGCTATGCGCAGCTCCTCAACGGTGGGGGCGCACCGGGTGGAGTGCCTCCTTGGCAGCCACAGGGTGGAATGGCGGCTCCGCGAGCTGGCATGCTCCTCTCTTCCTCAAGTCCACTTGAACTTTTACATATATTAATATTAATATGTATACACTATGTGTCTTGCATGCATAATTATATTTGATTTCTTGCATAAATATACATATTTGATCCCTGTACATACATAAATATGTATATTTTTTTAAAAAATACTTACTTGAATAGTTATTTTTTTATATTAGGCATATAATAGTTTTGGTGATACAGTACAAAGTTATGTAAACCGCCTAACTCTGTTTAAAGTTCTAAACAAATTGCTATCTTCTGTTACTACTAAACTTATTTCCTAAACTTAAAACAAACGCTTTGCAAAAATCTGAGTCATCAATCCGGTATACAACGTGGAGGGAATTTTGTAGAAAGAAAGAAGAACGCCGGAGATGCGACATGCAATTTGTTGATAAAACCGTTGCACATGCGTCCATTACTAAGGACGTGTGTGGCTTTCGAAAAAAGAAGATGACTTAGGGTGCATTTGATAGGAATTCAGATTTTCTCAAGAAATGTGATGATGAATTAGAATTAGTTTTTGAAATTTTTGGTTGGTAGGCGCTAGATTCTAATTCAGAAAGACAAACTGTTTTTCTCATAAAAATCATATAAATAAAAAAATTCTTAAAAAGATTCAAAAAAATTTGTGGATGACGAAAAACATAAATACAAACCATTTTAACTTGTTTCACTTTAAAAGGAATGATAAACAAACAAAATACTGTTGTTAGAAGGGAAGGGAGGCAAAAGAAATGGTACTAGAATCATTACGAAACCAAGTATGCAGCCGATTCTAGTTTCTAGGCAAGAACGAGAAACGTTTCTAGCCTGAAATGTTTCACCATCTCACCGTTTGGCATGGATTCTTGGGTTCCAGACAAGAATCTGAGACGTTTCTCCTATCCAAATGGCCAAGTTATATACTACCTCGATGTTAAGCTTTTTTTTTCTTTCAATTAATTATATATTATAGTCTTCTGAATATGTAGCCCGATTATTGTTTCATAATTAAATTACTCAAAATACGATCTTAATATATAGTTAGCAGTCACATTATGTAGACATGCATAAAGTCTGTGGTAATATGCCAAAATTCTGGCCTGTTTGGATCCTTGGAATTGATATATGGAATATAATTGATTGTTAGGCATACAAGAAATATACTTATAAGTTACATTTTTATTGTAGAGAAGTTAGTTAAAAAGTATGCTATAAGTTGGAGAATAGAGTTATAGCATAATGATTTATAGAATCCATTTTCATCTCTCACCCTACAAATTTGAGATAGGCTTATTTGTGAGCTTAAGAAAGTTATGGAATATCAAATTCCAAGCCAAATAACCTAATCCATTATGTAGATTTCAATTACTCTAAAATGAAGGGATCTAAACAGCCCCTGACCGCTTCTACAGGAAAAGCCCAAGAGCCAAAAATTGCTATCTTTTTTTGTAATTCCAGTTGTCTGTTCTTGTAAAATCAAAACATGTGAACTCTGTGAAGTCATCCTTTCCACAGCATGAGTTCCTAGTGGCCAGACTTCATCAAGACCTGGGACAGGGATCGAGTTTGAAACGCACTGACCAATGCAAGTGACCAGGACTAGCTAGTTGCTTTTCAAGTCCTGCGACTGCGAGCTAGCGGTGACTCAACTCACATGTGTTTGAACCCATGTACACATTCTGAAAAACATGGGAGGAAGGAAACCTTTGACAGTTACGTAGCATGCCCGTGTGTGTTGCATATATCCATTCGTCAAGGGACAGGCTGCGCCGAAGATTCTGAATGAAGCATCTCAAACGGCTCGGCAGATATCGATGACCATTATTTTCTGTTTTTTCATGTGGGAAACTGTTGGCTATGTGTACGTAATGCAAAGTTTTAAGTTTTTTTTTTTCTGAGGCGCCATGACTTGAATTTGACAGGGTGACAGACACACTATGCCAAGCTAGGCTCTAACCGTTCGATGATCAGTTAGTCGTCAGAACTACTCAGTAAGAACAGCTGAATTGTATGCATTTCTTCAGTGGTTGTGACAAATCTGACCTGAGCTGGCAAATACGACTGCTGAGCAGGAAAATACGGACGCTATGACTAGTACGCCATCGTAATGACTGCTACTTTTCTTGTGTAGTGTTTCCGTCATTCTATGCACATGCTGTACAAATTGTCCTTGTATAATAGTGACATACAGTAGTAATTGTGAGGGAAAAAGGCAATACGTACTGTAATTTCATGGAGAGGCGGCATGCGTATTTAATTTGGTGTATATATTTGGGCCAATAAAATGATGCAATGCAACTATCCCCTCCTACATCCGACTGCTATTTGGCACATATATATCCTTAGTACAATAAATAATCATCGATATAGTATAGCAAATAAAACAGCAATTGGAGTACGCCATAAATAATCATCGATATAGTATAGCAAATAAAACAGCAATTGGAGTACGCCATACTATAGAAAGACGACACACCTTGTTCGAACACAGGATCTAACAAGAAGATGCCATGTAAGTTTCTCATAAAAAAAGAAGGCATGTACAACCAGAAGCTAGGCAAATTCGATAAGAAAATACATAAGTGGATGGGCGTTCTTAATTTACACAAGTGGATCATCACCTTGTGCAGGGCGTTGATTAGGTTTGGGCCTGCAAGGATAGTAGCATAAGATGGGCTTATTTTGTTGGGCTTGAAGCCTTTAGCTATCAATCAAATGGCTCCAACACGTTGAGTGGTTGCGAGACAAATTACCCATTGGACCGAACTAAATTCCAGAGCACAACGGAAAGTTTAAAAAAAAAAGAAACGGCCCACGAACAACATCGGGCGCACACAGAAAAAAAAATAGACAATAATCACGCGGCTCTCGATTCCCAAATTGGCGACAAGTGACGGGAAAAAAAATCGACTGATAAGTTGAGAAAATTACTCAAGTAATTAATGATTAGAGATTGCGTTGTAGAGCTAGGGTCATGGAGCATGTGCTTAAAAAGCTTTTTTTTTCGTGAACCTGCACGATATTGCAAAGTTCCATGCATGTTATATATCTTAGTATTTAATCAACAAAATAAACCCTCACATTAATTTCCTAGGCTAAGAAATTACCATGTTGACCAAAGGGAATAGACTTAAAGTGCCTCTCTACATATTTTTGTGCTATGATGAAGAGCGATAGCACATAACCACCGACATGTAACTATTCCAAACCCTTCTACCTTAAATACAAAAATGTGCAAGTCTTTTTTATATTCGAAAAAAATATCTCATTGCGTAAAAACTTACCTAAAATACACTTTACCATGTCATTATTAAAAAATGACCTCCATATGTTTAGGTAAGTGATTTAATCATTGTCTTGGAATCAAACAAGATTGAAGTTGTTGTTCAAGTTATATCTATATCAAATATAAAATAAAAGTCATAATAGTTCCATGAAAGAGTTTTAAAAACATGACAAGTGCGTATAAATAAGATCAAACCATAAGTTCTGACAATGTCAACTAGCTAGGCAACTAATCTGCAAAGCTAACTATAAAAACTTTCACATATGATGATGAAAAAGAAATGTCAACGAAGCCAGTAATATGCAAAATTTGATGAAGTGAATTGTGTAATAGGATATGAGCCATCATATCAAGTTTGGGCCTACATATAGCATAAAGTCATGGTGTTAGATAAAAATTAGATATAGCCACAGATCACTCGTGTAGTGGAACAACTATTTCTTGTGCCAATAAGTAAATAAAGGTTATGGATATGGGATATGGGATATGGGATATGGGAAACAAACAAATGAGAAGAGTGCAAACTAAGTAGCATAGAATGCATTCCTCGTTTTGGGGACATTCACACACCTTTAGTGCAAAAATATTACAAAGTGTCACCTCATGTTCCCATTCCCTTCAAGGAACATTGCTGCTAAGTTCATCCCTAGTGTGTATCCGCTCCTTCCTTTTGGTAATTGTTCAAAATGTGGATCCATCCCTGGCTCTTGGTATGGTACCTCTTAAGGATGATAAAGATTAAATAAACTTCAACATCATGCATCAACATATCTTATCATTGTAAGTTGCTATATTTTAGGTGCCTGAATTTTCAAAAAACAATCATAGACACACTAACTAGTACAAATAAAAGGACAACTACAAGAGACAATTTCAATTTTTTTCCCATAGTCAACACTAGTACACAGAGGTTCTGACCGCCGAAAGAAAAGTGTATTTCGCATCGTCTCTCAAAGATTGAGTTGTTCCGGTGACAGATTAGATTAGATGAGGATAGAGATGATTTGGGTACGGAGTCGATACGATATGTGGGCATCCGTGTTCATGTTGGTTTTGGTACATCTCTGGGGCATACGTGTTCACATCTGGTTTCTGTCGTAGCCTCGTGGGAGGCCGGCCGTGGCTGAGACGGATGTGTATTCCCTTCCCAGTGCTAAAATTATAAATAACGATACCTGGATTACTTCTGGTTAAAATACTATATCAGTATTATCTGTGCGCTTGTGGATTTCATATTCATTTCTAGAGAAGCATTTGCATTTATTAGTACCAGCATTTTTGGCGCCATGCTGGGAATGACAACCTAGCACTAAGTGGCGTTAGAAATGTCAATAAGTATTTTTGGCGCCGTTGCCAGGGAAGGTTGAAAGCCAATGGATAATGAGCATCACTGCACTCAATAATGTGATTGAGCACCGTCACCATTCTCTACTCATACAGCCTTACCCTTGTCTTTTGTCTATTCTATATATTTTATACAGAGTAATGTATGAAAAAGTCTGCTCTTCTTGATAACTATATTGATAATCCAGAAGCTTTATTCAGGAAGACCAGAGCCAAGTTGAAGAAAACCCAACAACCAACATCATCAACATCTCAACTTGAAGGTCTGTCGGATTCAGAAGATCGACCTTTTGTTCGAGACTTGACACCAGTGTTTGAAGTTATGGCAACCAAGACACTTCGCGAGTTCTCAGCTCCCACTATGGAGAACATCCGTACTGGACCAGCTGCGGACATTGACAAAGCTTTTGAGCTCAAGCCTGCGCTTATCAACATGGTGCAAGCAAATCAGTTCTGTGGGAAGGCCCATGAAGATGCTAATGCTCATCTCCAACACTTTCTGGAGATTTGCAGCACTTTCACTATCAAGGACGTCCCCAAAGATACTATACTATTTCGCCTCTTCCCATTCTCACTCTTGGGGAGAGCGAAGTAGTGGTTCTACGCCAATAAGGAGAAGAATACTACGTGGGCATTATGTTTCACCAATTTTCTGGCGAAGTTCTTCCCCATGGGCAGACCAATGCTCTCCGTGGGAAGATATCAAGCTTTCAGCAACAACATGATGAGACCGTTTCAGAAGCTTGGGAGCACTTCCAAGACTATATCCTTGAATGTCCTCATCATGGAATGGAGAATTGGCTGCTCATGCAGACATTCTATCATGGGCTCAGCAACAGCACTCGTGAGACCATGGATGCTGCTGTTGGAGGTGCATTCTTGTCACTCACTATTCCTCAAGCCACAGCTCTTGTGGAGAAGATGGCCTCCAACCTAGGTTGGAGTGAAGAGAGAACTCAGACCTGCAAGAGAGATGGAGGGATACACCAGCTCAAAGAGGTAGACATGCTGTTTGTCAAGATGGACTTGCTAATGAAGAGGCTCGATGAGAGAGCCACTGAGAAGAAAGAAGTCATGCATATACATGATGCTCGCATGACATGTGAAGAGTGTGGAGAAACTGGGCACACAGGTGCCAACTGTCCAGAGCTGAAGGAGGATGTGAACTACCTCAACAACAACAACAACTACTACTACTATCGTGCTCAGCAAAATCAAGGCTGGAATCAACAACAGAGGCCTAACTACTCAGGCAACTACTCAGGTAACTACCAAGGTAATAACTCTTACAACAATTTCAACCAGCCACCTTTGAGAGAGTTAGTGCTGAACCAAGGCAAGTTGATGGATAACCTATCCAAGAAGCTAGCATCCAATGACAAGACCCTAGAAACAATTAGCAATAGAAAGAATGGTTTTTCCAATGCTATCAAGAATCAGCTTAGTTTCAACAAAATGCTAGAATCCCAGTTGCAACAGCTTGCCAACTTTGTCCCCTCCACCGACTAAGGTAAAATGCCAGGCCAGCCGGAAGGATTAGAAACTGCAAATCTTGTAGATATATTCAATGCAGGAAGCTACGGGAGTGATCCATCAAGAGGATCATGGATTGACTCGACTCTACCAATCAAGAAGGGTGATCCAGGGAGGCCGGTCATCTTGATCTCCATTGGAAGTACTAACTTCAACGAGGCAATCTGTGACTTCGGTGCAAGCATCAACATCATGCCCAAGGTGATATATGAGAAAATGTTCAATTATCCTTTATTATACACAACCATGTGCTTGCAGCTTGCAGACCAGTCACTCCGCTTCCCTATGGGAATACTAGAAGACATATGTGTACGAGTGGGCAACTCGTACGTTCCTGCAGATTTCGTGGTAGTGGATACAGGCAGTGACGAAAGGTCCCCCATCATTCTGGGATGACCATTCTTGAACACTGCTGGAGCCATCATGTATGCCAACACTGCCAAGATCATCTTCAACATCAAGGGAAAGAGAGAAACCTTCTTCTTCAAGAATAGAGTGTTGCAATTCCCAGCACACCCTCAGCAACAGAACAATCAAAATAAGAAGAACAAGACCAAGAGTAAGAAGACCAAGAAGACGGAGACAGTAAGGATGGTCACTGCCGTCCACAGGGAGCACGACCACATGCTCAAGTCCCCACGTCTGATCAAGAAGGACGACCCAGGTGTCCTAACCATTCAATGCTCCATCAAAAGAAGCTCCTTCAATAAAGCTATCTGTGACACCGGATCGGGTGTCAACATAATGACTAAGGTAACTTATGAATATCTATATGGTACTATGCCTTTGGAACCTACCTATGCGCAGCTGCAGATGGCAGACCAGACATTTCGCTTCATCGAAGGAGAAGTGAAAGACATCCCCATTCAGATCGATGACCACTATGTCCCCACAGACTTCCTAGTCGTCGACATGGGAGATGACTACGATCCTCCTATCATCCTAAGGAGACCATTCCTTGTCACAGAACCGACCAATTTACATAAGCACAAGTATGCATTATCAACGCCAAGGCGTCGACAAACACACTTGAGCACATGTAAATCCGGTAGTCATCCGAAACCTTGAAGGATTTCAAACATTTTTCCATTACAACCAGGAATCGTAATAAGTTCAACATTCATCATCCACATACACACATAGATAAATTACATCGGAGTTCAAGTCAAATTATTACAAACCAAGTTTAAGTTCAACATTTTTGCGGAAGCTTAAGTTCAACCCTACAACAACTTAGACTAACAGAGTGCCATGTCCACGCCCATTTCCAACCAAAAGCATAAGGAGGTGAGAAGGGATAACTGGTTGTGCCTTCAGCCTATTCATCTCCCAGGGCGGGGTAGAAGCACGTGGCACAATAGCCATAAAACATCTCACCATCTGCAACAACATAGGGATAAACCCTGAGTACGAGGTTGTACTCCGCTAGACTTACCCGTCCAACTGAAAAATAAGATGACTCTTAAGGAGTATGCAAGGCTATATAGTGGTCTGGCTTGACTCAACCATTTGCATAAGAGCTTGAGCTTATTAAACATGCTTAATAAAGCGATCTGCATAGCTTTTAAGCTTAACATTTATCCTTCATAGTAGTATGATATTTAGCTTATCATTTTAGTACAGCCTATCGTTATGCTATGTTTGCACTTGCACTAAACATCACAAAGTAGAAGCATAAAAGCAATCATCCTTACTCATGGTTGATCATCTCCCCATATTAACATTGATAACATAACCCATAGTTGTTCCACCTTCCCCGTGCTCTTATCAAGTTATTCCTATCCAGGAACGTGATTCGAATATATTACTAACCAGCTGGCGATAATTTCTCACACAAACCCAGACATGCCACCGGGAAGGCACCTTAGGTCACCGTTAACTCGTTCAGTTAGAATGATCGGGATTAGCAGGAACCACTCGTGCCCAGGACTCCAACGGCTGCCTCTAGTTGGGTACCAACATCAGTCTTACCACCGCGTCCTGTCCCACCCCAACACCAGCACAGTGCGTCCAGCAGGCCAAAACCCGACCCAAACAGAGCTACTAGGCTTCGGGGTGCCATATCACCACCTAAATGTGAGAAGCGTTCAAATTGACCGAGTTTCGAAGTAAGGCAGAGTTTCTTAACCCGTTTGGTTATGTTTCAATACTTCCTTTCCGATCCAACCATATGTGAGTTCAACCCTAATCTCGCGGATGATTAAACCGAACGATCCGACTTCTACCGTGTCATTAAGCAAGGCTAAGCATTACTCGTCCTACACTTAATCCAGGGTAAGTATATCAAGTGGTCAAGGTAGGGTAATGCATCAAAGGTGTCATTCAACGCCTATCACTTAATGCAGCATAAACAATAAGAGGACGCAAGTTAGTTTTGGCAAACCGAGGGAGAATGCTCCGGGGCTTGCCTTTCTCGAAAGAGCTTGGCTGGTGATCCGGGCACTCCGGCAGGTCAGCGTCGGGCTCCTCCTCGACTGGTCCTTGCTCCTCTACCTCTTGCTGGTCTCCCCCTTCCTATCCCCGGGAACCAACAATGGCATGTGGTCTGACGATCCTATATGATGCATCGTTTGTTTGAGTATACATGTCGTAATACAAAATAGTTGTCGATGGTTGATGCACATGAATGAGATGTCACGTCTTAGGATAAACAACATTGAACTAGCATCACATGACATAGTAGCAAACAAGTCTCATAAACACTATGTCCCATGATAGAATTTATAAATCAATTATAACTAGATGCTAGCACCATATTCATCATGACTAAGTCAACAACCCACTTTGATTGTAAATTGATCCTAACATGATTATCAGTCATCACTCACCACAAGGATCATCCAAACCCCTAGCATTATCATACCATGACCCCTAAATCAACGCATAATTAACCCGTAAATATAAGCTAGGTGTAACTACAACCCCCAGCTCGACATGTCATAAAATTCTGGAAAAATTACAGTAGTATAATCAGGTTCATTTTAGCTTGCTGTCCAAGTTTTATCCCACTTGGACTTATGGTTAAAGCTACACAAAATTCACAAGCTAGCAACTCATAATAGCCCTTTAATGACCCTAAATTACTTTGTACTATGTAGCATGGCAAACACAAACTCTAATCATCTAGATGGTTCCTCATCAGCAAAGAACCATCACACAAAATTTATCAACATCAAATCCTAAGTAGATTAAGCATGGTGAATTTATTTGTTATCACTAGCTATTAGCACCCTCTAAAGCATCATCAAATTCCTACACATAACATGATCATGTTATAACTTCTATAGACACTACATCACCAAAGATGAGCATAGCAACCAGAATCATAATTTTTGGAGCAATCCAGATTTAGTTATGAATTATCAAAGATTAATTCAAAACCCCCCTTTGAATCAATTTTAAATCAACTTGCACAGGAAAGTTTCTCCAAAAATCCCCAAATTAATTCACAGCATAGATCTCATCAAAATATGAATTTATCCCCGCTGTCTGTGCTGCGCTAGATCCACCCGGGTCTCGTACCCAACACCTCCTGGCCACCTGGCCTCCCGACTGCCAGCTGGGCCCGTGGGCCCGTGGGCCCACTGGCCAGCGAGCCAGAGGCAGGGGAGCCACCTGCCGACGGCGAACCTCGCCGGTGGTGAGGTTTTGGACCCCGTGGGTTACGCCTGTGGGGTCCCCGGCTCGAGGCGGATCCGATGGTTCCCAGAGCGGGCTCGCTGGTCCACCGGAGCACACCTCACCAGCGGCCATGGCGCGCGGTGGAGGCAGCTCGATGGCGGCCCAGCAAACCTTGTCGTGGTCGTCCAATCGGGCGGCACCTTCTCGCCCCAGGGGTTCCCGCGGCCCTTGCGAGCACAGAGGCGCGGCCGATTTGGGCCTTGGCCAGTCTCAATAGACTTTAATTCTGATAACCATTTAGGAACATACCAAAATATAGCAAACATGTTTTCAAAGCATGGTTTGGTAGACTGGTGTAGTTACGGATCAACACTCATCGCATTGCTTCAAAAGTTTGGCCATTCTTCAAAAGCATGGTTCACATGAAGGTCCTTTCGGCCAACCCTGTGTTTGCAAGAATTCACCTGTAGTTACCAAAGCAAGTGGCTAGCTATTATATTTCTTCAAAGTTGCTGCTGAATCCGACTGCTTGTAACAGGAATATTTGTCAGGGCAAAGGTTTGAAGGGGAACATTCATTTCGAGAAGTCCTAATCAAGTCTTCTAATTTTGTGCACATAGCTTTTTGAAGAGCTTTAGACATTAGCAACTAGTTGAATATTTGTTGTCACCACTATTCTGCTTGAAACATATCGTCTGCAATGCGTGGTTTCATGTTTCTCCACAAAACTTTTGTTTAGATGTCAACAAACACAACTAAATACCCAAAAGAAAACTAATGAAGAAAGTACTCAATTTCCTTCAAGATGATCAGAAAAAAAGTCTATTTTTACAACCTAACTAGTCCCAATCTAGAAATCACTCTTGAACTACAAATCTGAATATATCACGCTGTTGACCAAGGGTTGTGGTGGGAGCGCGCAATGGATACAATTCACTAGAGGAACCACTATGAAGAAGCACCATTTTCACGCGAATATCCTTGATAGAGAACCCAAATGCATCAAATTCAACAGTGATAGGATTATCACGAGTAAGCGCACAAACAAACACAAGTTTTTTTGATGAGCAAAGGGTGACATTATTCTTGATGTAAAGATAGGCAGTGGGAGTTGGAATGGTGACCGTGCTCGTGTAAGTGACGGCAATGGGAGCTCCATTGCCAACAATCACATGAGTGGAGTCAGGAAGAAGAGGAGAATATGGTGAAATACAGGATGTATAGCCACGTGCAAAGATGCGCCAGTGTCGGGGAACCAGTCACCACTGCCATTGTAGTCGATGATGGATGACGACTGACCATGGAGTGTGGGGTAAAGGTTGGGCACCTTGTCGAACTAAGCTGTTGGAACCTGTCTAGGGACGGCGACCATCATGACGTGGAAGGGAGCCCTTGGGCGGCTGTCGACTGCCAAGTACGCCTATGTTGGGGCAGTGCCAGGTGGTGGGCGGCACGGGCCAGGCCTGGACAACACCAGTCCAGGGGACCGCCATGATGTGGGCGCACCACCGTTGTGGAATTGGCATTAAAGCGTGGCTTGTCATTGGACTACTTGTGTTTCTTCTTGCAGTTGTTGTCAGTTTTGGTGGGTGAGAAGCCCAGCGTCGAGGGCGTCAAAGAAGGCAGCGGTTTGGTTAGTGTCCCACTAGAGGAACCCTTGGTGATGAGCGCAATGGCCGCACTGGAGGAGTCCAAACAGGTGGCGAGGAGGGCAGTGGTAGATTCCATCTTGCGAGTGCAATCCATATGCATCTTCTCCTAAAGAAGGTATGTAGGAGTGCACCCACAAGAATGATAGGAGTGGGTTCATGGTGACGATTCCTCGAGGGCATTGTTGTATGATGAACTTTGAGCTGAGGCCGCCCATGGTGCTGACGTCGAGATCCTGGTCGGTGACGGGGTGGCCAGCATCATCGAGAGTGTCCGTCAAGCGCTTGAGGCAACAACAGAAATCATCAATGGAGGGATCACCCTGGTGATGGTTGTGGATGTCCTAGAGGGCGTACACAGCGTGTTGGGCTGGCATTAGAATTGAGTAAGAGGCCATGAACGTTGAGCCAGAGGGACTACGCCATCGTCATGTGTGGCACTGGAAGACCATGTCGTGGATCGTCTTGGAGACTGTGAGGTAGATCCGTGACACAATGTAATGCTCTATTTGTGTCCACACGGCATCATAGGGTGAAGTTGGGTGTCTACAGTGCCATCGCGGTGATCAAGAATTCCGAACTTGTAGAAAGTGAGCTGAAACATGGAGCTCCAAGAGAAGTAGTTGGAGTCGTGGCGATCAAGAGTGTCGGGTACGTGGGATCGAATGTTGATGAGCTGAACACTGGAGGTGGCAATGGGCACTGGAGCGGCAACATGGAAGGGGTCGAGGTCCCAGGGCACGGCAGATGCACCAGAGGAGGTGGTGGAGGACGGGCTGGGCGCCATGCGGGGAAGAAGAGGAGCATCGGAAGAAACGGTTCAGAGTATATATACACGTACAAGGATAAGGCACTCAGACGCGCAATCAGTTAGCAAACCAGGATGCTAGCCTATATCCTGGAAGACTCGCTCAGGGGATCTGCTACCTCGGAAGAAACGGTCAGAGCACAAAACAGTCATCGCTAGGAGTTGCACTCCCGCGCCGCACTCAAAGAACCACCGAGGAGCGCTCGTACCTGCTGTCAATGCTGCTCGTCAAACGTCGACCATGCCTTCGCCAGCGGCCTTCATCTGCGAGCAGGAGCACCGTCACGCCAAGGAGCCACACACCGTGAGCAGCAAAACTGCAAGCCACCACGGCCTGTTCCGAGCTCGCCATCCACCTCGTCCACCCAGTGTTTGAGGAAACGCCTGACCGGCCGTCAAGCCCGACAGTGAGCATACTCTAGTATGATTGGCTTGCCATACTCTTTAAATTAGAAAAAGTCTATTTCACCCCCTGAAGTATGAACCGATCAACACTCTACCCCTGAACTAAAAAACCAGGTAACCAGCACATTAAAGTATCTAATCCCGGCCAAATCACCCCCTAGGGCGGTTTCGGAGGCCGGTTTTGCCCACGTGGACTGCCACGCGGGCGGTTTCGCTGACTGGGATGACACATGGCGTGGGACCTGCATGGCTGTGACACAGCTCTTTTCTTTTCTTTTTCTTTTTCTTTTTTGCCTCCTCCACTCTCTCGTTTCTTCCCCCGCCGCTAGCCAAACAGGGGAGAGGGGCCATGGCGTGGCGGGCTGGCCGCTGCCAAATCCCCACGGCTCGCCGCGATGGCGGCCATGGCGGCGGTCGGAAGCAGCGGGGAGAGGGGTACCCGCCGGCCGCCGCCTCAGGTCCTCTCAAATCGACACATCAAACCCATCCCAGGACACCCGCTGACCGCCACCGCTGCCATCGCCGACGGCCATCTCCGCCCCCTCCTCAATCTCTGTTTCTTGCTGCTCGTCGTCGTGCTCGTGGACGGCATGGATGCACAGTGCTCGCTGGTTCAGCTCCGCCTCCCGCTCCCCTGCCCTCGCTGGCCCGTGTCCCTTGCCCCCGCCGGCGAGGATGAGGACGGCGCATGGGCGCCGAGCACAGCAGCGCGCCCGAACAAGAGGCGCCGCATGAGGGGAAGGGAGAGGGAGGCGGTGGCGCCCGGAGGCGGGTGCTGCGCGTGAGGCTGGGAGCCACGGGCCACGATGGCGGGTGGTGATTGGCCGGCCACGGGCCATGTCGGTGGCCGGAAAGTGGCGCGATGTCCGCTGCCTCCACGCTGAGCATGCTGGCTACCGCCTCACCATCTGCAGTGGTGGTTCCCCGAGGGGCCGGCGGGGGTAGGGGAGCGGGGCTCGTGGACCGACGAGCGGGGAAAAGGCCGGAGGCTGGCATCCGGCGGTCGGTGGCAGAACTAGGGATGCGGCTGGTGGGAGCAGGGGAGGGACGGGAGCAGGAGATGGGTGGGCCGTCGAGCAAGGAGGAGAGGGAAGAGAGAGGACTAGGGCGGCGTGCACCGGCTGAGCATGAACCCTGGCCCGCGGCGGCGGCTCTGCTGACGGGCGAGAGGGAGAGATGCGGGAAGAAGGGTGAAGAGAGAATGACAGGTGGGGGGCATATGTCAGCCAGTCCACATTGGCGCCACATAAGCAAAACTGGTCCACTGTGACGCCACATAGGCGAAACCGGCCTCCGAAACCACCCCAGGGGGTGATTTGGCCGGGTTTGGATACTTTAATGTGTTGGTTACCCGGTTTTTTACGGGGGTAGAGTGCTGACCAGTTTTGTAAGAGGGTGATTTAGACTTTTTCCTCTATAAATTGGAGCTCCGCCACTAGGGGTAATACTCATCTGTTAGCTTTTTGCTACGCAACGAATTGAAGGGCTGGTAGTAAGAGATGATCAGGGTTCTGGTGGTTTGCTGTCGAAAAGTCAAGAATAACAACACTGCTGATTTTCTTTTTTGAAGTTTAGAGATCTGTACTCCTATATCTGTACCATTTACACACATAGTATGGAGTACATGATTCCCTCTAAAGATCAAAGCCAAATCGAGACAGGTAGTATTATGTAGTAATTAGTAGTAATGGATCATCGATCTTGTGAGACCACTTGGTCGGGGAAATCAGAGGCTCCAAATTGTGCAAATAGCGATGTTTAGGCAGAGCGTGTACAACAGTAATTACTGAATCGTCTATATGATGATCATTTTCGTTGAATTGGTCGAGAGAGAATGGATTTGAGATGGCCCAGCTCAGAATTCATTCGCAAATCTAGACTGCTCGACCAACAAGAAAACGGATGCGCGGATCAGATGCCAAAGTCAGCATTGTAGTGAGATGTCGTGCTCGCGCCAGCAGTGATGCATAGCTCATCAGCGACGCGACGACAGCAACCGTGATGCTGCACTCGTCCGTCCGGGCAGTGCCGCCGTGCTCGTACGCGCCCAGGTCTTGATGATCGGTTATCACGGATCAGCTCATATGCTTAGCAGCTTAAGGGTCATCGATCTGATCCAACCACATGCTCAGTAAATTAAGCTCAAAGTTCAATCGCTACAACAACTCGATGCTCTGATCAACGAGATACATGAGACTTGCATTCAATGAAATTCATGAAAAAAAGTTTCATTTGGTGTTTACATATTCCATCGTCCTCCTGGAGCACATGGAATTTGGAAACTTGTTACATATGATATGATGGTAAAAGATAGCTGCAGTTGCACACACAAAAGCTAGTTTCTTGGTTTGGATCGAAGTAAGATACAATCATAAGAGTAGAGGATGATGAAATAATTGCTCGAAAAGGCTTAGACACAACAGGCGCATGTAGTGGGGGTGAAGGAGGTCAAGCACCAGGGGGTGGCATGAAAGGACCAAGCAAATACATGAGAACGAAAACATGAGTGACAAACTCACCACCCTTGGTTAGATGCTCGGCGTGGAAAGCTGCCCCGCAACGTGGCGCGGTGTAGTAAAGCATCTCCGCCCAAACCGCAGCAATAAGGTCCCAGCGCTCAGCTTCATCCTTGATGCTAATCAGCTCCCGGGCCACCTCACGTGCACGGGGTAGGACTGGAGAAGAATATAGAGCTTCAGCACTCTGACAGTGTTTCTTCATGTGATCCTTGGCAGCGGCATCGTTACTGTCATCGTTGGTCGATTCTTCATGCTCTATCTGGACAATTTCATCTTGTTCTTCCTGCTTGGTGGGTTCTCCTTCATGCTTGACCTTGCTTGTTTCGACTTGTTCCTTTGATTCTTCATGCTCCACCTTGATTTCTTCAGAAAGAAGAAGCTTCGTGATGGCAGCATCTTCGTGATCACCTGACAGCGATATCTTTTTTGCAATTTCATCTATGGTGTCGTCATGTACAACTTGGGAGTAGGTAGTAAGCATCACACCGCACTTGAAGACAAGGTACATGATGTAGTTCGATAGCTCTCTGCTTATCTGCTTATAGTCGTGCTTCTTCAATAATCCATATGAAGAAGTGGTGGCGGCGTCCTTGTGACCGGTGTAATGAAAGCAGATGTCTGTTGCAATGTGCCATACGAGCATGCTTCTTGGGAAATCAACACCGGTTCTGACGCTATCCTCAAGTGCTCTTAGTGTGGTTGTCATCGGCTTGCGGTGATGAAGCGCAAGCTGGCCACGGGTGCAGGAAATGTTCCATTCTTTTCTTGTTCCTGAGGCTAACAAAGTGTCGAGGATGAACTTCTTCATGGGCATACTGAGGTCTATATTATCACGTCCGGGGCCACACTCTAACAAAATGTCGAAGCTAAGAAAGTGTATGTTGCTAAGCAACTTGTAGGGTACCTTTGCACTATTGATCATGTTGTATTGGTTGAGCTTTTGGCACCACTGTTTCTTGTTGGGCAAAAACAAGCTGACAACAGAGGACACATCTAGTACTATTGCTCCCACAAGCAGTAGGTAGGACACCATGATATCAACTCTGCCTCTGCTACCATGGAGTAGTGGGTCCCCCTTATTGGCGGTCGCGAAGAGCACCAGGGCTATCGGGATTGCGACATACGGGAAGAGGGTGGATGCCCCGTAGACAAGGGAATGAAAGACAATTAATGAAACTGGGAAAGGCTTAGATAGCGATCCTGAACCAACTGATGAACCCTCCTTGTGCTTTAAAGGAGCAGTGGAACCATCTGTCAAACTCTCTACAACATAACCTTTGGTGTAGAGTCGTGAGTAGCACTGTACAAGAAGTGTTCCCACGTGCTCATAGGCATTCTGGCGGTCATCACGACACAGGAACTCATCGAGCATGCCTGGTAGCTTCCCATTCTCAGCTAAGGTGATGGTTCGCACTGCGTTGAGGGGAGCATCCCCTGCCATGATGTCAGTTGTGAGATTGTAGGACTCCATGAACCGTGAACGCTCTGTACTGCGTTTGGACAACCTATCAAGAACTCCTCCCATGTATTCTATGGCATTTTCCCTTTGGTCCTCATAAGAAATTCTGCCTTGCCCAAACAACTTCCAAGACAAGGGGCTCTTCAGAAACTTTGGGCACGCAAAGTAGAGATACGCAGTACGCCCCGCGTACTTCAAGAACCCAGAGACGAACACGAGAACCAACGCCCCCTTGAGTCGGCGGTCCGGCCAAGAGGACTTGCCCACGACGTAACAGGCGACTACTGCCTGGATGACCAGGTTCAGCAGGTGCCGCTTCCACAGCTCGTTGTCCTGCATGGAGAAGGCCGTCATGGTCTCCTGCCCGCCCAGGTGGACCAGCACGAACGGCGCCCAGAAGGGCATGAGCCCTTGGTCGCTCGGCTCGATCGTGCGGATGGCGAGGTGGCCCAGCACGAAGGTGGCCACTGAGTCGGCCGATAAGTAGGCAAGCCACAGGACCAAGCGCCGCAGGCCATTGTTGCTACGCATCCGTGTTCCTGCGAAGAGGAAGAGGAAAACTTGCAGGAACAGGCTGAGGATGATCATGCTGTGGATCTCCCACGTGTACCACAGCTCTTGGACAGCAGGCACCAAGCTGAATGGATGCAATTCACCATTGATACCTCATTAATATTTTAAATGGATATTGTATTTAAAATTTATTTAGAAATTGGACTTCTAGCTAATAATTAATCAAAACTGTTTACCTACCCTTCTTTTATTTTCTTTAATACTTCAACATAATACTCATAGGTGTATGTACTTGTTATCCTTGCCCAGTTGTGATTGTTTCTTAATTATTAATTACTCTATAAATTTTTCATCCACCTCCATGCATTGTATTTAATATATCGAGGCACATTTCCTACAGTGCATCCCCTCACAGATTTATTAGTAGCATTACTCTTTCCTCACAAATTTACTTTTCATCACTTCCTCACATACATGTATAAAGTGTCTACATGGCGACACACATCATGAGTGTATAGCTTAAATTAGTATTTGTATATCAACAATAATATAAATAGGTAATTTAGAATCATATATAAGTTTACTTTTGGATATTTTTGTCCGACGTACATGATGATAAATAGATTAAGCATTAGATATTACTTTTGGTTATTTTAATAACATACGTGGGTCATAGCAATAAAGTGATTTTTTTTATGGTGTGCCTCTATCACTAGGGAGGTAGTAATCAATTTTCACAGACGTGTTTAGTCTTATTCTGCATAGGGCCAAGCCCTCCCATAAAATTATGGAAGCCTTGTTTTGTAATTCATTTTTCTCTTTGGGCCTAAGGCCTTGTAAGGTGTATACAATTCTCCTTTTTATAATAGAAAATATCAGTAGGGGCCTCCCCTGCTGTTCACCTCAACAAAGAAAGAGCACGTGAGAGAGTTGCCTATCTTTGTATTAAGAAGAAAACCATGTCGCCAACCTGGGACATATTTGATGGTGATTATACTGCACAATTATTAACTAGAGGGGTGAGGTTTCAATGCTTGTGCTCCTAGACCTATTGTTGCTACCATCGACCAACCTATAGTTGCAATGTATTGTTTTAGCCCTAATTGAATCCAACGTTGTCCTTTTCGCAAGATGATGTTCATCACCTGACTTCAAAAAAGAACCACTTCTCCACATGACTCCCTCGGCCACACTGCCATCAATCTCTCCCGCGAATCTATGGACGGGTCTATAGTCTCCTTCGTTGGTGACAACCTTGTACCAGCACCATGATACATGCATAGAGTCTAGACTCATCAATGTGGAGACCGAATCCTAGTGGTACTCTCCCCCAATATATGGGCCAAGTAGGGAAGGAGTCTAGAGGAGGAAAAGAAAGGAATGGAAGTGCACCAATGTCTACCTTCCTAGCAGTGCATCAATCGAGCGGAGTGGGAAATATCTCCCTTCAATGGTCCTTTGGTGATGACTCACGCATTGGATTTTGCCTCATGGAGAGCTTCTAAAATTTCACTCATGAAGATGCTAATGAACTAGTGCTCAACCTCCTTCCGCGGCCGTGTTGGATTTCATGCAAAGAAGAAAGAGAGAGAAATGGGACGATCTCACAAGCTAGAGAGAAGAGAGTAGAGTAGGGAGAAAAGAGAGAAAGAGACCATTGGGGGACACACATCATTCATGGGCTAAAGCCCACACCAATGAAAGATAAAAGGGAGGTAGCGACCAAATCACTCTCTATAAGCCAGGTAGGAGGTAATTAACTTTGAAAACTGGAAATCAAGGGTAATAAGCCTACAAGCGATTTTCAATAGTCGATTTCGCCACGGTCAGAAAACCTTACAATTATGGTTGTGAAAAGGTGCAGTGTTGGCAGACCAAATTATTCAAAATATTACACACACACACAATGTGGGGGAACACGCCAAAAAAGTGTAAATATATGCATTTTAGGACATTGATATGATCTTTAATGTACTACAATAATACCTATACAAATGTTCTGGTAGTTGGTTTCACGATTAATCTTTGTTGTTTTGACCGGAGTCAGTAGAAGATGCCCTTAGCTTTTTATTATTATTATTTCAGACCAGCCTAATTTTCTGCCATAGAGTCGAGAACTCGGGTATGCTGCTCAGCTAGGTCCTCTAAGCCTCTAACCACTAGGCTACAGATCCTTTTGCATTTCACGATTAATCTATTACTCCCTCCATTCCAAATTATAAGACGTTCCAAAAATCTTGGAGAGTCAAAGCATTTCAAGTTTAACCAAAATTATAAATCAAATTATAAAGATTTTTTTATATCAAATAGGTATAGTATGAAAATATAATTGATGAGTAATCTAATGATATTTAGTTGACATCATAAATATTATTATATTATCATATAAATTTGGTCAAACTTGAGAAACTTTGACTCTCCAAGATTCTTGAAACGTCTTGTAATTTGAAATAGAGGGAGTAAATGCTAGTAATGTTTGTGATGTTTTTGCTATAATCTCTTATATTTACGGAGAGAGGGAGCAGTTGGCAAGACTAAACTTGGTAGTTCTTCGCACAAACTATAAGAAGAATTGAGCGTATGAGTGTAAACATGTACTAAAATGGAACATGACAACTATATTGATTCTGGATAATAAATGAATATAATAATAAACAAAATGAAAGCAAGAAAAGACATCTAGTTACCGTGGTTCTTTCATCAGATCACCCCTGCCAGGTTCGGCACCAGTAGTTATAATGGGCCTCATTTTAATATTTGGTACACGCAAGCACAGCACGCAGTGTTGCCTAGCTTGCTGCAGTAGTATATTTGTAATGATTGGGATGATTGGTGATCGGCAAGTTTGATACACACTTTATGCGGCAACGAGATCTTGCTTCGGTAGAGAGCAAAGTTCATATGTCTGTAAGATGCTTGCTTAAATAGACCGCAAAGCTAACCGACAGAATTTCGTCTCTTGTTCTGCAACATTTCTCTTGTAGCTACGCAAAGCTGGCGGACCTCAGATTCAATTCTGTCGTTCCTTTGGAAAGAGCAGTTGTCGGTGGTAAGTTTCCTGAGCACGTTCTTGAGCCCCTCGATCCACCGGCCCGCCGGATCGGATCCCCCAAAAACCCTACCTGCAGGTCTCCACGCATGTGGCTCACGGCATTTGAGGTCGCCCAGCTTAGCATTCATTGGCAAATCTCGACACTGCTCGACCTGCAACATGAAAAAGGATGCGCGGATCAGATGTGAAAATCAGAACGTCGCGCTTGGGAAGTGCCGTAGTGATGCCCTGCTCATGCCAGCCGTGATCCATCGCCCCTCCACGTACGCCGCGATGACAGCGACCGTGATGCTGCATGCGCTCGTCCGCGCGGGCAGTGCCGCGCGCCCAGGTCTCGTCAAGGTTGATGATCGGTTATCACGGATCAGCTCATAGATATGCTTATTAGCAGCTTAAGGGTCATCTGATTCGACCAAATGCTCAGTAATTAAAGCTCAAAGTTCAATCACTACGTACACACAACGTACGAAATACACGATGGAACTTGCATTCAATGAAATTCAAGAAAAAAGTTCCATTCACTACCGGATTCAGCATATTTGCCGAGTGCCCCAGGCACTTGGCGAACCCACTAAAACATTCGGCAAAGCCTTTGCAAAGTGATGCACTCGGCAAAGCCGAGTTAGAAAACAACAGCTACTCGGTAAATTATGTTTGCCGAGTGCCTTTTATCGGGGCACTCGGCAAACACTTTGCGAGTGCCTAACATGCACTGGGCAAAAAAAAGTGGTCTGACGGCCGTCCGCTGTCGGACGACCGTTAACGTCCATGTTTGCCAAGTGCCATTGGGTGCCGAGTGCATTTCGACAGCACTCGGCAACACATGTTTTTAAAAATATTAAACGGCCGGAGAAATGGTTTTTTGAAAAATCATTTACCGAGTGCTGCACTCGGCAATTTAACGTTGCCGAGTGCCGCTTCAGGAGCACTCTGCAAACCTTTGGTCACCTTTGCCGAGTGCCTGCGCCTGGCACTCGGCAAAGCTTTGGTCACCTTTGCCGAGTGCCCCCTTGCACTTGGCAAAAAATTGTAGCACTCGGTAAAGAATCTCCAGAATAGGCTCTGGAGAACTCTTTGCCGAGTGCTGCACTCGGCATACCCTGCCTTTGCCGAGTGCAACACTCGGTAAAGGCATGCCAGAATATAATTTTTAATTTTTATTGCTTAGAATCCACATACAAACACAAGAAATATATATGTTCACAGGCTAATCAATATATCCATCCATTCACAAACATATATATCACAAATACGAATATATTACAACCATAAGTTCACAACCACACATCACATGTCCATCACAATAACAAGTTCACAATCCATGACAATAACAAGTTCATAAGTTCACTTGTCCATCACAATCTCACATGTCCACCAACCATCCACGACCAAATAGCTAGAGGGGGCTCTCACTCGGTTGGCGGCCTACGGTAGCACGGCGATAAATCCACGTCTTGATCTCCCCGTACAGGTGGTAGAGTGTTGGAAGCATCTGAGCCATGCTACACAATGCAAATGAGATTGCATATGTCATCTGTTTCGCGGATTCCTCGGTCATGAAAAGTCGTTGGATCCTCGGTATGAATGGAAGGTACCGAAGGATCTTCATGCCGATTTTTGTTTGCTTCTTCCGACCATCACCAGGCTCTACCTCCATGTACCTAGAGGATTGACACTTTGGACAGTATTTATCATCCGCATGTGCTCCCCTGAATAAGATGCATCCATTTGGACAAGCATGTATCTGCTCGTATGACATCTTAAGTGAACGAAATATTTTCTGTGACTCGTACATGTTCTTCGGCAGAACATGATCATCCGGAAGCAAGGTGTCAATTACTGCCAACAGGTGATCGAAGGATTCTCTACTCCAGCTAAACTGGGACTTCACAGCCATTAGACATGCAATGGCATCCAGTTTAGAAACCTTGGTACGCCTGTGAAGGGGTTGCTGTGCCGCCTCCAACATGGCGTAAAACGCCTTTGCAGATTTCTCTGGCTCCTGCTCCTGCTCCACACTTCCTTCATTGAATGCCATATCATGGTCATTTAACATGTCCGCCACCCCAGCACCATCATCATACTCTTCGATCTGTTGCCGCACAACCTACTCGCTCGCACGATGGCGTTCACCATGCATGGTCCACTGGGTATAGTTTGCTACAAATCCATTGTTGACAAGATCTTTACTCATCTCGTCATATGTTCTCGTCCTCTTGTTTTTGCACTTCCTACACAGACACCAAGCCTGTAGCCGACCGTTGGCAAATGCCTTGTCCATGAAATCATTGGTCTTCTCAATCCATTCATTTGAGTAATCACCCCTCTTCCGGTAACCCGTGTACATCCACTCACGGTTATCCATCCCCTAACATATAATACCATCGAGTAATATAACAATCATTTGAGACTAACAAGCATATATACGTACTCTCTAATAGGTGGGGATAGGTCCTAATCCCACCCGAGGATGTGTAGATATGAGGTCAGTTTCCATGGTCTACTCCTATCCAAGACTGAATTTGCCAACGGGGAGATTGTGTATCCGAAGAACAATAGGGAGATGCTGCCGAAACTCTATAACGGATCGAAGTAGACCATGGAAACTAACCTCATACCTACACATCCTCAGGCTGTCCAAAGACGTGGACAATTCGAAACAGACACGGTTTCAGATATGTAAAGATCAACATATCTCCAGCCGTATCTCTTTTGAACGGGAGATGCCTAGCTAGGTTTTCGATGTGTACGATAGAAACAAGGTTTCTCACCGGTCGAGTCGAGGACGGGAGAAGCAGGGGTAGCAGCACCGGGGCTCCACGAGTCGAGGACGGTGCTACGGACTCGCCTGCAAAATAACCACAATAATGTCAATCAAATTTTCGGTAGCACCTCCCCTGCACGGCGAGATTTCCAAAACCTGCAAGAATAAGACGGCACGATGGCCGACATCTATACCACGAACACACATATATATAACATACAACATACACATCATATACAATATACACATATACATATCTACACATATATACAATATACACTTACACATATACAATATACACATACACATACACATATACAATATACACATATATGAGTATACCTGAACCGGAGGCGCCTATTTTGCCCCAGACTACACCATCTCCCGCACCTATTTTCCCTGCATTTCTCCGTCCCGGCTCACGAGGGAAGGAGTCTCCTGAGCGGACGAGGGGAAGCGGGACCGGGGGTACAGACTGCACGAGGGCACACAGAATATTTGTGCAGCTGAGCAAACCAAACATGATGTTGTGCACCATGCAATCCCAGATGGTGCAGGGGACGACCCCCTACCAGCTACCAATCACACCTTGAGACAATACTCTCTCAAGTAAGCAAAGGTTTTTGTTCGGCTAGTGTCAGTGTTTCGGAAAACGGCCGGCAATAAGATTTGTATGTAGGCAGGGGGCTACACAGCTTTGAGCCCGCGATGTTGCGCACAGGACGCCAAGGATTTATACTTGCTCAGGCCCCTTGAACTCGGGTAATACCCTACATCCAGTTGGTGTTGATTTCTTTGCGCTGAATAACGCTGAGCTTGTTACACAGTCGATGATACAGGTTGCGAGAGAGGGAGTGCTCCCAAGTCTCAAAATGTCTAACAAGAGTCCTATGAAAGAAAAAGATAAACTGGTCCTAGTCTAAGTTCTTCCTCCTTCCTCTGTCTTGCTGCTGGTGGCTTGAGCGGAGGTGGTGTGGAATGAGCTGAAGGAAGGAGAGAGCCCCCCTCTCCCGTAGGTGGCTGCCTCCTTTTATAGCCATGCCGGTGGGCTGCCCGAAGTCGGTTTGAAGCGTTGAGGGTCAGACCGACCCTCCCAATCATGCGGCTTGCTGAAGATATTTTGCCTAGTCGTGAGCCGAGCCCCGTGGCCGACCCTTCATTGGGCAGGGCCGGTCACGACATGGTGTGTGGATCCTGTCGTGGTTATCACGCCATCTGACAACTGGGATGGGACAAGGGTGTCAGTTCTCCAGGCTGGCACCCACTGCCCATCCTTATCTGGCTAAGTTCCTTAGCTGATAAGGTTCGGGTAGACCAACCCTGGAGGGTCGGTGTCCCTGGTCTGGGAAAGTGGGTCGACCTAATCCATCATGGTTTAGGTTCCTCGCTAAACCTCGTGTCTTTACCCTTAACTGGGCCCACCTGGGATATGCGTAATCTATATCCCTGACAGTTAGGTTGTACAACCTTGTTATATTATTATTGTGTAGTACTTCTTCTCTCACTATGTTGGTCAGCCGAGCCGTAGCCAACCCAAACGAACACAACATATTATATTGTCTCGTTGGTCATGCGAGGTATCAGCGGTGGCATGCTGTAAATGCTGACACACATGGATGCATTGGGCGACACCTTTCCATTATTGCCAATGGCATGGCATGTCCGGCCGCTCCAGTCCCCATGCAGTCTAGGTCAGATAAAAATGTGTTGAAAAATAGCAATGCATACTTGAAAAACTTCTAGAAGTTTGGAGGGCATGCATGAACAATAATTGCCATGCTTCATGATGCAATATGAAATACTTTAGAAGTATGATATTTGCATGGTAGGATTTATCTAGAAATCTGGTAAGCATATGGAAAAGTCTAGATATTAAGATATTTTGTATAGAAGAGTGTGAAAGTTGTCACATGGCAACACCACAATTGTCATGAGCGCCTACAAAATGGAGGTGCTACTATAAGAGGTATTAAGTAGAAGATGGCAAGGTTGCCATATAGTATAGTTGTGTCATGGTAGGATAGCCACTTAAAAAGTGTAAGAGCAAGCGTTGTATCAACTTGTGAGTAGTGATTGTAGTATCTTATGGAAACAATATCCAGTATAATATTTTGTAAGCTGATCAAGGATGTTGTCGCAACAAGTCACGCTGACCTCCTAAGAAGGCTGCATGATGATCCTTGGATGGAGAAATGGGCAAGCTGCTGGGTGATCTTGGTCTCATTGATGCTTACATAAATGTGTTATTAAATAATGTTCCAATCCTTCAGCACATCAAAAGCAGTTGTAGGATCCTGGGTGCTAGTGCTATTTGAAGTTTGTATTTCTACAAATCCCCCAGCTAACCACAGTCTCAATAGACTTTAATTCTGATAACCATTTAGGAACATACCAAAATATAGCAAACATGTTTTCAAAGCATGGTTTGGTAGACTGGTGTAGTTACGGATCAACACTCATCGCATTGCTTCAAAAGTTTGGCCATTCTTCAAATGATAATGTAACTTGCTGCATATATGTTCACATGAAGGTCCTTTCGGCCAACCCTGTGTTTACAAGAATTCACCTGTAGTTACCAAAGCAAGTGGCTAGCTATTATATTTCTTCAAAGTTGCTGCTGAATCCGACTGCTTGTAACAGGAATATTTGTCAGGGCAAAGGTTTGAAGGGGAACATTCATTTCGAGAAGTCCTAATCAAGTCTTCTAATTTTGTGCACATAGCTTTTTGAAGAGCTCTAGACATTAGCAACTAGTTGAATATTTGTTGTCACCACTATTCTTCTTGAAACATATCGTCCGCAATGCGTGGTTTCATGTTTCTCCACAAAACTTTTGTTTAGATGTCAACAATCACAATTAAATACCCAAAAGAAAACTAATGAAGAAAGTACTCAATTTCCTTCAAGATCATCAGAAAAAAGTCTATTTTTACAACCTAACTAGTCCCAATCTAGAAATCACTCTTGAACTACAAATCTGAATATATCACGTTGTTGAACAACTAAAACTGATCACTTTATACCACTATAAGACCCAAAGAACCCCGTGAGTTCATTGATTTGGCATCCACATTTGGCAGCAGATTATAGTTCGTTTGCAACGACACGTCCTCGGGCACGAACCAACGCAGAGGCAACGGTCATGGACGTGACAAGGGCTTCGGTTGAGGAGGCCACCGATGAATGGTGAAGATGGTAGCAACAACATCATTAGCAAGGACTAGTACTGATAATGCTGTAAAATAAGTCATTGGGCCAACAAATGTCACAAGAAGAAGCAGGACGAGGTGGTCCATCTAGCCCAGAATGAATGTTGTGGGCACATCAGCATGGAACAGGTTGGCATGGAGTCTGTCATTGAGGGTGAGTAGGACCCTCTCGGCATGACCATGTTGCTAAGATATATATGATGGGCAAGTGAGGCGAAGGATCTTGCCATGGGAAGAGAGGAGTGCAACACATGATTGTCAAATTCGCCATTATATGTTAGCAAGCTTGCAATGGACTAACCAAACTATGTGCGGGCATAGGCATGGAAGTCTTAAAACATCAAACTCGTTGCATAATGAGAAAGACCAAACAAAATGAGTGTGATCATCAAGTATGTGAAGATAAAATTTATAACCAGAATTACTAATCACTAGAGATGTCCACACATCAAAATGTAGGAGTTCAAATGAGTGATTGGCTACATTATTGTAGCTGGCCGAAAGGAAGACAAACATGTTTGCTAAGGCGACAGGCATGGCAATAATGATCATCCAAGAGTGAACAAGAAAATTGAAATGAATGAAGTAAACAAGATAAAGAATCATTGCGAAGATGGCTGAGTCTTGAATGCCACAACTTTGATAAGGCGGTGGCGACGAGTCTATGACCAAGGGTTGTGGTGGGAGTGTGCAATAGATACAATTCGCTAGAGGAACCACTATGAAGGAGCACCATTTTCACGCGAATATCCTTGATAGAGAACCCAAATGCATCAAATTCAACAGTGATAGGATTATCACGAGTAAGCACACAAACAAACACAAGTTTTTTCGATGAGCAAACAGCGACATTATTCTTCATGTAAAGATAGGCAGCGGGAGTTGGAATGGTGACCGTGCTCGTGTAAGTGACGGCAATGGGAGCTCCATTGCCAACAATCACATGAGTGGAGTCAGGAAGAAGAGGAGAATATGGTGAAATACAGGATGTATAGCCACGTGCAAAGATGCGCCAGTGTCGAGGAACCAGTCACCACTGCCATTGTAGTCGATGATGGATGACGACTGACCATGGAGTGTGGGGTAAAGGTTGGGCACCTTGTCGAACTAAGCTGTTGGAACCTGTCCAGGGACGGCGACCATCATGACGTGGAAGGGAGCCCTTGGGCGGCTGTAGACTGCCAAGTATGCCTATGTTGGGGCCGTGCCAGGTGGTGGGCGGCACGGGCCAGGCCTGGACAACACCAGTCCAGGGGACCGCCATGATGTGGGCGCACCACCGTTGTGGAATTGGCATTAAAGCGTGGCTTGTCATTGGACTACTTGTGTTTCTTCTTGCAGTTGTTGTCAGTTTTGGTGGGTGAGAAGCCCAGCGTCGAGGGCATCAAGGAAGGCAGCGGTTTGGTTAGTGTCCCACTAGAGGAACCCTTGGTGATGAGCGCAATGGCCGCACTGGAGGAGTCCAAACAGGTGGCGAGGAGGGCAGTGGTAGATTCCATCTTGCGAGTGCAATCCATTTGCATCTTCTCCTGAAGAAGGTATGTAGGAGTGCACCCACAAGAACGACCGGAGTGGGTTCATGGTGACGATTCCTCGAGGGCATTGTTGTATGATGAACTTTGAGCTGAGGCCGCCCATGGTGCTGACGTCGAGATCCTGGTCGGTGACGGGGTGGCCAGCATCATCGAGAGTGTCCGTCAAGCGCTTGAGGCAGCAGCAGAAATCATCAATGGAGGGATCACCCTGGTGATGGTTGTGGATGTCCTAGAGGGTGTACATAGCGTGTTGGGCTGGCATTAGAATTGAGTAAGAGGCCATGAACGTTGAGCCAGAGGGACTACACCATCGTCATGTGTGGCGCTGGAAGACCATGTCGTGGATCGTCTTGGAGACTGTGAGGTAGATCCGTGACACAATGTAATGCTCTATTTGTGTCCACACGGCATCGTAGGGTGAAGTTGGGTGTCTACAGTGCCATCGCGGTGATCAAAAATTCTGAACTTGTAGAAAGTGAGCTCAAACATGGAGCTCCAAGAGAAATAGTTGGAGTCATGGCGATCAAGAGTGTTGGGTACATGGGATCGAATGTTGATGAGCTAAACAGTGGAGGCGGCAATGGGCACTGGAGCGGCAACATGGAAGGGATCGAGGTCCCAGGGCACGGCAGATGCACCAAAGGAGGTGGTGGAGGACGGGCTGGGCGCCATGCGGGGAGGGAGAGGAGCATCGAAAGAAACGGTTCAGAGTATATATACATGTACAAGTATAAGGCACTCAGACGTGCAATCGGTTAGCAAACCAGGATGCTAGCCTATATTCTGGAAGACTTGCTCAGGGGATCTGCTACCCCGGAAGAAACGGTCAGAGCACAAAACAGTCATCTTTAGGAGTTGCACTCCCGCGCCGCACTCAGACAACCACCGAGGAGCACTCGTACCTGCTGTCAATGCTGCTCGTCAAACATCGACCATGCCTTCGCTAGCCACCTTCATCTGCGAGCAGGAGCACCATCGCGCCAAGGAGCCGCACACCGTGAGCATCAAAACCGCAAGACACCACGGCCATGACCTGTTTCGAGCTCGCCATCCACCTTGTCCACCCAGTGTTCGAGGAAACGCCTGACCGGCCATCGAGCCTGACGGTGAGCATACTCTAGTATGATTGGCTTGCCATACTCTTTAAATTAGAAAAAGTCTATTTCACCCCCTGAAGTATGAACCGGTCAACACTCTACCCCTGAACAAAAAAACCAGGTAACCAGCACATCAAAGTATCTAAACCCGGCCAAATCACCCCCTAGGGCGGTTTTGGAGGCCGGTTTTGCCCACGTGGACTGCCACGCGGGCAGTTTCGCTGACAGGGATGACACATGGCGTGGGACCCACATGGCTGTGACACAGCTCTTTTCTTTTTCTTTTTTGCCTCCTCCACTCTCTCATTTCTTCCCCGCCGCTAGCCAAACAGGGGAGAGGGGCCATGGCGTGGCGGGCTGGCCGCTGCCAAATCCCCACGGCTCGCCGCGATGGCGGCCATGGCGGCGGTTGAAAGCAGAGGGGAGAGGGGTACCCGCTGGCCGCCGCCTCAGGTCCTCTCAAATCGACACATCAAACCCATCCCGGGACACCCGCCGACCGCCACCGCTACCATCGCCGGCAGCCATCTCCGTCCCCTCAATATCTGTTTCTTGCTGCTCGTCGTCATGCTCATGGACGGCATGGACGCACGGTGCTCGCTGGTTCAGCTCCGCCTCCCGTTGCCCTGCCCTTGCTGGCCCGTGTCCCCTGCCCTCTTCGGCGAGGATGTGGACAGCGCACCGCGGCGCGCCCGAACGAGAGGCACCGCACGAGGGGAAGGGAGAGGGAGGCGGTGGCGACGGAGGCGGGTGCTGCGCGTGAGGCTGGGAGCCGCGGGCCACGACGGTGGGTGGTGATTGGCCGGCCATGGGCCACGTCGGCGGCCGGAAAGTGGCACGATGTCCGCTGCCTCCGCGCTGAGCATGCCGGCTGCCACCTCACCATCTGCAGTGGTGGTTCCCCGAGGGGCCGGCGGGGGTAGGGGAGCGGGGCTCGTGGACCGACGAGCGGGGAAAAGGCCGGAGGCTGGCATCCGGCGGTCGGCGGCAGAGCAAGGGATGCGGCCGGTGGGAGCAGGGGAGGGACGGGAGCAGGAGATGGGTGGGCCGTCGAGCAAGGAGGAGAGGGAAGAGAGAGGACTAGGGCGGCGTGCACCGGCTGAGCATGAACCCTGGCCCGCGGCGGCGGCTCTGCTGACGGGCGAGAGGGAGAGATGGGGGAAGAAGGGTGAAGAGAGAATGACAGGTGGGGGGCATATGTCAGCCAGTCCACATTGGCGCCACATAAGCAAAACTAGTCCACTGTGACGCCACATAGGCGAAACCGGCCTCCGAAACCACCCCAGGGGGTGATTTGGCCGGGTTTGGATACTTTAATGTGTTGGTTACCCGGTTTTTTACGGGGGTAGAGTGCTGACCAGTTTTGTAAGAGGGTGATTTAGACTTTTTCCTCTATAAATTGTAGCTCCGCCACTAGGGGTAATACTCATCTGTTAGCTTTTTGCTACGCAACGAATTGAAGGGCTGGTAGTAAGAGATGATCAGGGTTCTGGTGGTTTGCTGTCGAAAAGTCAAGAATAACAACACTGCTGATTTTCTTTTTTGAAGTTTAGAGATCTGTACTCCTATATCTGTACCATTTACACACATAGTATGGAGTACATGATTCCCTCTAAAGATCAAAACCAAATCGAGACAGGTAGTATTATGTAGTAATTAGTAGTAATGGATCATCGATCTTGTGAGACCACTTGGTCGGGGAAATCAGAGGCTCCAAATTGTGCAAATAGCGATGTTTAGGCAGAGCGTGTACAACAGTAATTACTGAATCGTCTATATGATGATCATTTTCGTTGAATTGGTCGAGAGAGAATGGATTTGAGATGGCCCAGCTCAGAATTCATTCGCAAATCTAGACTGCTCGACCAACAAGAAAACGGATGCGCGGATCAGATGCCAAAGTCAGCATTGTAGTGAGATGTCGTGCTCGCGCCAGCAGTGATGCATCGCTCCTCAGCGACGCGACGACAGCAACCGCGATGCTGCACTCGTCCGTCCGGGCAGTGCCGCCGTGCTCGTACGCGCCCAGGTCTTGATGATCAGTTATCACGGATCAGCTCATATGCTTAGCAGCTTAAGGGTCATCGATCTGATCCAACCACATGCTCTGTAAATTAAGCTCAAAGTTCAATCGCTACAACAACTCGATCCTCTGATCAACGAGATACATGAGACTTGCATTCAATGAAATTAATGAAAAAAGTTCCATTTGGTGTTTACATATTCCATCGTCCTCCTGGAGCACATGGAATTTGGAAACTTATTACATATGATATGATGGTAAAAGATAGCTGCAGTTGCACACAGAAAAGCTAGTTTCTTGGTTTGGATCGAAGTAAGATACAATCATAAGAGTAGAGGATGATGAAATAATTGCTCGAAAAGGCTTAGACACAACAGGCGCATGTAGTGGGGGTGAAGGAGGTCAAGCACCAGGGGGTGGCATGAAAGGACCAAGCAAATACATGAGAACGAAAACATGAGTGACAAACTCACCACCCTTGGTTAGATGCTCGGCGTGGAAAGCTGCCCCGCAACGTGACGCGGTGTAGTAAAGCATCTCCGCCCAAACCGCAGCAATAAGGTCCCAGCGCTCAGCTTCATCCTTGATGCTAATCAGCTCCCGGGCCACCTCACGTGCACGGGGTAGGACTGGAGAAGAATATAGAGCTTCAGCACTCTGACAGTGTTTCTTCATGTGATCCTTGGCAGCGGCATCGTTACTGTCATCGTTGGTCGATTCTTCATGCTCTATCTGGACAATTTCATCTTGTTCTTCCTGCTTGGTGGTTTCTCCTTCATCCTTTAAGATTTGAACGGGTTTGAGCATTTAGGATAATGTAAATGTTTAGTTTTTGAGTTTGATGAGGAGAAAAATCAGACCTTGGATTTTTAATTGTTTTCAGCTTTCCAGCCCAGCCATCTTCATGGTTTAGCGTAGACCCATGTTTAACCATAGGCTATCAGCATCATGGTTCGTGGTCCGTGGAGACGGGGAAATAAATATTTCCCGTATTCCAAACCGTCTGATCATCTGAAGCTCTGAACAAGAACAACCAGTAGCCATACTGAATCCTCGCATCTCAGCGAATGGAAAAAAAAACAATCATCTTTCGATTCTATTTTAGCTTTTCAATACCGTGTAGTAAGTGTAGGAGGCAAGAACTTGTACTCAACTCACTCCGAGAGTCTGATGAGTAGGAGTGTGGGAAAAGAACGGCCACCAGCGGTTGCAGGATCAGAGCGCAAGTAGCGTGATGCGATCGCTAGTGTATCATCCCTCTCCTAGACATTATCCTGCCTGTTGCATTGCATTGCACGACTGACGAGCTAAACGGCCCTGCATCTGCATGTGGCTGTGGCACGACGCCAGCTGCCCGCCACGTCGACATTACGATACCACTGCGCACCTTCTTTTTGTTGGCTTGGTCTGGTTGGTTTGGATGCTGAATTCATGTATGTTTTTCCTGATTGTACTATCTACTCTGGGCATATAAAATTTTGGTTATAACTACGTTATAACTAAAGAACTTGTGACTTTTAAAAGTTGCAAACAATTCTTAAAATAATAAGAACGACTCACAAAAACAAAATATCCTAAAATAGCTAACATACAATGTTCTAGAGGCATAAGAGCGACTCCAACAACAATCCTCAAAATAGAGTTCCTACTTTTCATTTGAAGACTTCCCTACATTTAAGGCTCTTGTTTTTAAATTGCACATCTCTCAAAACACCTCAAATTCATTCTAATTGAGAATGACACACATTCCTCGTTTCTATCTTCTTCCTTTTATCTTCTCTTTGTTGACGAACATGATCATGCTAGGGGACCACGACTTCGGATGAAAGGGCGACGGTTGGGAAGAGGCTCTGGCGGTGAGCCTGGGCATTCGGTTTTAACCGACAATTCGGTTCGGTTTCTTCGGTTGCTGTATACTTGGTTTTCAGAGACTATCAATTGTTCGGTGTTTTGTAGAATAAAAAACTAAAGAGTTCGGTTTCGGTCTCGTCGGTTCGGATTTCGGTTCAACCGAACCAACCGAAAACAAGAAAAGAGAAGAAAAAATGGAGATGGAAAAACAAAAACACCAGAAAGGGGAAGAAAAAATTCCACGGGTCCGCCGCTCACCCGATACTAGCTTCAATGAGCTATTAAGTTACCTTGCTACCACGTACCCGATGGGTAACAAGGTCCCCGCAAATACCTACCATGCGAAGAAGCTGATTCGGCCAGTTGCGATGAAACTTAGAAAGTTTGATGTCTGCCCTAACCACTGCATCCTGTATCGGGGCAAGGAGTATGAGAATATGACGAGCTGTCCGCACTGCGGCGCCAGTCGCTACAAGAGGAATGCTGGCTGTCGTGTGGACGAAGACGACGATGTGGCCTTGCGGGGTGGTCCGAAGAGGAAGAAGGGGGCCAAGAAGAGCAGTGCCGCAGCCAATCGCATCTCATCTCAGCAGGATGAGGAAGAAGAGGGTTACACGCGGAGGAAAAGTCCGGCACTGTCGTTGTGGTACCTGCCTGTGACCGACCGCTTGCGTGCACTATTCGGGAACCAGAGGATGCCAAGCTCATGTCCTGGCATGCATCAGCTGACCGCAAGAAGGATGATGGCATGCTGCGGCACCCATCCGATGGCCAACAGTGGAAAGATTTTGACAAGGCGTACCCAGAATTTGGCAAGGAACCTAGGAACGTTCGGCTCGCGCTGAGTACTGACGGGATGAACCCTTTCAGTGAGCTTAGCAGCTCGCACAGCACCTGGCCGGTCGTACTCACCGTCTACAACCTACCTTCCCATCTGTGTCAGAGGCGCAGGTATCTTATGCTGACCATGCTTATCTCAGGACCAAAGCAGCCCGGTAACGATATCGATGTCTTCCTAGAGCCGTTGATGGAGGAAATGCAGGAGCTATTTGATGTTGGGGTCGAGATGATTGATGCATCCCGCAAAGAGAAGTTCACCCTAAAAGCCATCATCATTGTCACCATCACCGATTACCCCGGTCTCTTCTCACTATCAGGGCAGATCAAAGGGAAGACCGGCTACGTAGTGTGCATCGATGGGACCTGCTACACTTACCTCCAGGGATCTCACAAGATGGTGTACATGAGGCATAGACGGTTCCTTGTCAAGAAGCACAGGTATAGAAGAAGTGTTATGAATCAGTTCTTTGCTGATCAGGAAGAGCCGCAGGGTGAAGCACCGGCGCAGACTAGCTGGGGGCCAAAGGTGTATGAGATGGTGAAGGATATGGATCACATTGAGTTTGGCAAGAAGAAGAAGGTACCAGAAGAAGAAGGGACAAAATAGACAAGGAAGCGAAAGCGAGACACGAAGGAGGACGCACCGCCTATGGTCCCCGCCGTCCCTTTCAAGAAGAAGTCAATTTTCTTCAAGTACCTGTCATACTGGAAAACCCTAAAAACACCCCATGCCATTGACTGCATGCACCTCGAGAAGAACGTCTTCGATAGCACCATCGGTGTCCTACTGGACATCAAGAGCAAGATGAAGGATGGCCTCAAGTCACGGTTGGATCTTGTGAACCAGGGCATCAGGAAGGACCTTCACCCAGGTCCGACTCATAATGGCAAAGTCGATCTACCAGGTGCGTCCTACAACCTAAGGCATGATGAGAAGATTGCTATGCTCAAGTTGTTGAGGGGTATCAAGGTGCCGACCGGTTTCTCTTCCAACATCAAGAGTCTGGTGTCCATGAAAGACCTCACACTGGCCGGCTACAACTCACATGACTGTCACGTCATGCTGACGGTGTTCCTTCCAATCGTGATTAGGGCTATCGGTCCAGAGTACATGAAGATGGTGGTCACTCGGATGTCATACTTCTTTAACCGTATCACTCAAAAGGTCATCGGTAAGGCTGACCTGCTTGCCCTGAAGGAGTTCATTGCAGAGACCCTCTGCCAGCTCGAGATGTGCTTTCCCTCGTCTTACTATGATATTATGCCACACCTGATGATGCACATGGTTGATGAGATAGAGCAACTTGGCCCCGTGTACCTACACCAGATGTGGACGTACGAGCGGTTCATGTCCACCCTCAACAGATACGTCCATAACCGTGCTTACCCAGAAGGCTCCATGATCGAGGCATACACAACTGAGGAGTCCGTGAACTAGTGCATGAGGTACATAAGAGATGGGAGAGCGATCGAGATGCCTATCCATCAGCACGAGGGCAGAACCATGGGGTTGGGGTGTACTGGACGTAAAGTACGCACCGATATACCATACAAAGATGTGGAACAAGCTCATTACAGTATCCCTCATCATTTAGTGAGCATGGAGAAGTATGTTGACAGGCACCTAGAAGAGATCCGCGCCGCGCATGATGGACAACACACGGAGGAATGGGTCCAGAAAGAGCACAAGAGCACTTTCCTATCCTGGCTTAAAGAGCAACACATACCCCTAGAAGGCTGCCCTGATAAAGATACAGACACCGTTAAGAAGCTTGTGCTAGGTCCATCCACCCAAGTCACCACATGGCAAGGGTATGATGTCAAAGGGTACCGGTTCCACACGAAAGACAAGGACAAGAAGAGCGCCGCACAGAACAACGGTGTTCGATATGAGGGTGTCGACGAGGCCACAAACTCGAGGATGCAATACTATGGGTAGGTCGAAGAAATATGGGAACTTGACTATGGCAAAAACGTTCACGTAACCGTCTTCCGGTGCCACTAGGTTAACCCGAAAGCGGTTGTGGTGGACAACTATGGGCTAACCACTGTGAACCTCAAAAGTACCGGCTACAAAGATGATCAGTGGGTACTTGCTACCAATGTCGCGCAAGTGTCCTGCTATATCTATCCAGAGGACACAAAGAGGCACGTGGTCGTGTCAGGAAAGCAACGGATCGTTGGAGCTGACGGGGTACAGAGCCCAGAACAATACAACAACTATGAAGAGCTCGAGCTATTTACCGATCTACCAAAGAAGGTGAAGGCCATCGAGGACCGTTGCAACAAGAGTGGAATGAAGCCCTGGGCCCGCCACAATGGTGAGGTGCGGTCCGTGAAAGCGCCTGCACCAAAATGAGATGTATAGCACACATCTATGTAATGAAGTAGTGGACAATTATTGTAATACCACTTTTTAAGACAAGTTTTATAATTCAGCTATTTAAGATAAGCTTTTGTAACTTGTTTTTTATAAATGTCAATTTAATAATAATCTTGTTTCAAAAAAAAATATCAATTTATTAATATCCCTGTAGTTAATAACAAATATCAAATTATTAATTTCTTGTTATTCATAAAAAACTACAAATTATATTATAAAAAATAAAAAGCTTATGTTCACTGTTTACCGCAGCGGGCTTCTTAATACGCCCGCTGCGGTAAATGTTTGCACGCGAGTATGTGACAGAATCCGCTCGAGACGAGGTACAAGCTTGCACGCGAGTATGTGACAGAATAAATGCGAGTACCTCTCCTGAACAGATCCCAATTGTGCCTCGCCAGTTAGACTTCAGGGAGGAAGAAGAGAACAGAGATGAAGAAGGCCCCGCTCCCTCCACTGCAACCTCAGAATCCAAGCCGAAGCGGAGGAGGGGGCAACATAGGAGGCACCAGAGGGAGTTGACCGACGTGGTGCACGTGATCCTTGAGGTGGGGCCAGAGGGAAACCCAGTGAGTCCGCAAGAGGTACTTGGCCGGTTCAGCAACCAAGTGTCCTACATAGTCAGGGAGAAGGTGTTGATCACTTGGCCGAGCTGGCACAAGGTCCCGAAAGACGTCAAGGGCAATGTATGGGGTGAGGTTACCCGGAAGTTCACTTATCCCGAAGGTGCAGACATGGAGAAGTGTCGTGAGTGGGCACTGCACGTGGCGTCCTGTGCCTTTCACAACTTAAAGTCAATGCTGGCACGGGACTTTCTGAAGAAGAAGAAGTCACCCTGCCAGCAATACACTATGGTGAAGGAGCATGTGTGGGAAGAATTCTGCCGAATGAGGACGACTGCTGAAGCAGAGGCACAGAGCGCCAAGTTCAGTGCGCTGGCAAAACAGGACAAGCATCCCCACCACTTGGGCATGATTGGCTATGTCAGACATAGGGCTCGGTGGCGGGCAGAAGAATAGGCTAGACAGGCTACTGGGATTCCCGATCTGTACGGAGACGTCGATGTCAGAGCTAAGGAGTTCATGTATGCCTGCGTTCCGAAAAGGCTAAAGCCAGGCGCGACCAAGTTCAACGAGCCGCAGTATGAGGAGTTGGAGAAGGCTCTCGTCCAGGCCGCCAAATCTAAGGACAACATCAAGGTCCACAGGGGTCATGACTTGCTGACTGAGGTCCTCGGAACCCTAGAGCACCGCAGCCGTGTTCGCGGAGTCCAGTCCAAGATGAGCTGGAAGTTGGTCGAGTCGTGGCAAGCCAACGTATCCGCATACAAGTCGAGGCAGAAGTACAAGGCCATGTTGTATCAGAAAGGCTTCGAAGAAGGCATGGCCGAGGTGATCAAACACTCAATAAAAGAAGCCTTCACGAGCAATGAGCCCGAAATGGTGGCGATGAGGTCACAGATGTTTCGCAAGGCTGGCCTAGCCACGCCTCCAGTTCAACAACCGCAAGGGCTGCCGATGATCGAGGGTCGACCAAGGCACTGGACCGAGGACGTCTAGAAAGACACACACGTCCAGCTCCTGATCCCGTTCGGAAGATCCAAGAAGTTGTATATAGTCGAGGGAATGCTACATCCCAAAAGCATAGATTTCAGCCCAGAGGAAATCCCATAAGGCTATGTCATTGTGACCCCACTTTGGAATGTGCCAGAGCAAGAAGAGTATGAATTGGACCATCCAAACATACAACACGTCACATTTCTTGGGCAGGCCATTAGTCATGAAGTCCTATGGAACAAGGAAGACATTGAGATCATTGCACCGACACCAACTCCGACGCAGACACCAGGATCGCAGCCATCAACTGTCGGATCACAATGATCAGTGGCCGGATCTTGTCCCCTAGATGATCCTGATGGCAGTGGCGATGATGCCGAAGGCGATGGCGAGGACAAGGGCAAGGGACAAGGCGATGGCCATGGCCATGGCCAGGACAAGGAGAAGGCACAAGACGAGAACGATGGCGGGGATAAGGAGAAGGCACAAGGAGATGAGGGGGACAAAGACATGGGCACAACCTGTGCCCCTCCTCCAAACAGTTCGCCTCGGAGCCCAAGCAGACAACAAGAAGGAGGCACAGAGGAGGCAAGGGGACTAAGACACCTCTGCCAACAGCTACTGCTACACTTGAGGCCCCTCCTCCACCGAGCAAGGATGCAGGCATGACCGCCACACCGCTCCCGTACACTACTACGTCCGAAAGGTATGAGACAAACAAGCATAATATTCTCTTAACCTTTCTAACACATGAAATGGTAATAACATTTGTATCCATGTTTTGCCAGGCCTACAAATACTCTCCAGATCAGTCTATTTCCCGAGGCGGAAGACTGTCCTAGCCACTATGAGCTTGGAAAGTTCATGCTACCTAAGGCCCAGCTCATCGACGACGAAAAGTGGGATACAAGGAAGTTACACCTGTGGTATATGGAAGCAGCAAAAGCCGGGATGACAGGTTTCACCGTCAAGATTCCCCCGGAGTTCTTCCACTTGCCCGGTGGCGATATTCAGCTGCCTGTGGACTTCTAGGACATGTACAATCTATTGCGGGAAGAAGACCTTGACATCGTCCAAATCACCTTATTCTCTCTGTAAGTGATGATTGCGACCTTCATATACTGATCTCTGCATTTGTATTGGAGAACTATATAATTTTTAGGACACGATGACTTGTCCGTGCAGGTTGACGGTCACTATTAGCAACAAAAGGCACCATCCTATCCTATACCTCTCTCCAATGCATATTGCTGAGAGAGTGATCAAGGGTTTCTAGATAACGGACCCAAAGTTGACCGTGCGGCAGAGGGAAAAGAAGTACGAAGACAACATGAAAGAGGAGAAGAAGAAATTGTCAAGGTACATCTTTGAAGTAATGAAGAAGCTCAACCCGGATGGGCCGCATTGTATTATGGCTGCCTACCACTTTGGGTAAGTCGAAAACATCCATGTAGAGCAAAAGTGGCTAGGGTCATGCCTTCTCGTCGACGTAACTTGTACTTTGTTTCAATGGTGTAGAAATGACCTAGCCGGCGGCCACTGGGTTGCCTTCCTCATCTATCCTCAAGATGGCCGGGCTGTCATATTTGACTCGTTACAGGAACCAAACAAAAATGGGTACAAGGCCTTCGAAGACTGCTTGAAAAAGTAAGCCACCGAGCTTCTTGATCCTTTACGGTTATCGTATTCAAATTGACGCTAACACTAATGCACTTTGTACAGCGCTTATAGTGCGTATCTCAAAGATCCACAATGCTGGGATCAGAGAACGGAGAAATTTAAGAAGAGGCATAAGCACCACCTCAAAATCCAACGCGATTTCCCCATAAGTATGTTTCAAAGGTAGTTCAATCATGCTTTTGGTACATATGTGTTCTAATGCTTCTGTATCGATCATGCAGTGCGCCAAACAACCCTTGGGATCAAAGGCATGTGGCTTGTACACCTGCGAGAACCTAAGGGAAAGCAGGGAGTACACCAACAGCTGGAAGAAGCTCAAGGAAGCAGTAAAGGATCGTGGAGAGACGATGAAGAATGAACGACACGCTTTCAAGCAAATCAAGGCGGACATCTGTAAGTTCATCCTAGAGAAATGCGTGCTCGAAGGCGAACCATTCTTCGACAATGAAGGTGAATTGGCGGTTCGACCTGAGTTCGAGAAGCTTAGGAGATGGAACACCATGTTACGGCCGACGGATTACGCCCACGCAGTAGAATTGTGATGTGTAGCGGATTCGTCGGTTTCATATGTGTATATGTGGATGATGAGAACAACCTAGTGGATCTATATATTATGTCGTGTCTTGTGTATTGAACTTCTAGGCATATATGTGTGTGTCTATATATATATATATATATATATATATCTTCTCTTTGTTTCTAAAATGAAATCTGAAATCTGGAATTTGTAAATTGTTTAAATTCAAATGCAGCAATGGTTCTGTAAAGTATTATTTTTTTATTAAAAACACTTAACCATGGCGGGCAACATAAATGGCCCCCTGAGGTTAATAGCAATACCCGCAGCGGGCAACATAACGCGCCCACTGCGGTTAATCTATTAACCGCAGCGGGCGACGTAACCCGCCCGCTGCGGTAAATAGGCATTAACCGCAGCGGGCGTGTTATGTTGACCGCTGCGGTTAATAGATTAACCGCAGCGGGCACGGGCGCCCGTCACGGTAGTGGCCACGATTTACCGTGGCCTTATGACCGTGGCGAACGCATTTGCTCACTGCGGAAAAGGGAAAACGTCCGCCATGGTTATTCATTTTGCAGTAGTGTGGATTAAACTAGGGCCTGAAACAAACACGCGTTAGGCAACGTAATCACGATCGAGGTGTCTGTGTCTTGCTCTGCCGCGCTTGTCAGCATGCATTATTGTACTGTACACATATATCTTGGCTTTTTATGTGCAACTTCTGATGCATGAATCCACTCGTATGTGCAGAAAGGTTTGGAGCTAGCTAGCTCGCATGGAGGAATCACGTGAAAAGCCTGGTGTGGTCGAGGAGAGAAAACTAGCTATCGACAACCACTGACAATGTAGTCAGTCTTCCATAGTACAGTACCAGTGAAGATATATGAACCACATGAAGCTCTTGACAAAGTTGGGCCTCAATAAATCCCTAAATTTTTTTTGACAGAAATTTTGCATCGAATTTTCGATGGAACCGAGCACGTGAAAATAGTCTTCAGCTAGCATTTGCTTGTGATCGTTACTTTAGTCTAACATTCTTTGAAAGGAGTTCAATATATACTTCCTAGGTAATTATTATCGTTGGTGTACGTGCCATAAGTTTAACTCAATTTATAGAAAATACGTACAACATTTGTATCAATAAATAAATTATTTAAAAATAAATTTAAAGATCTTTTTAATTATACTAATCATGTACCATAAATATTAATATTTTTTAATATATATTTAATCAAAGTTGTTTCTTAGAATGCACAAACGATAGATATTTAGGGACAGAGAGAGTACTATCTTAAACTCGAACAAAAGTAGGCATGGGTAAGGTGCGGCAAAGTACAGGCCTTGTTTACTTCCACCCTAAAACCCAAAATTTTTCAAGATTCCCCATCACATCGAATCTTTAGACGCATGCATGGAGTATTAAATATAGACGAAAATAAAAACCAATTGCACAGTTTGGTCGGAATTTACGAGACGAATCTTTTGAGTCTAGTTAGTCCATGGTTGGACAATAATTACCACAAACAAAAGAAAGTACTACAGTGTCGCGAAATTTTTCGCTTCAGAAACTAAACACGGCCTAAATGACTACTCCCTCCGTCCCTTTTTTTTTAGGGAAGTAGGCGTGGCAAGGTCCGGCAAAGTCTAAATCACTACTCCCTCTGCCTCTTTTTAGGGTTGTTTTAGCTTTAGAAGCTTATACCAAGAAAAGGCAAAAGAAAGACTTGCATACCCCCTATATGTCAATCATTCAATGTGGTATCGCAACTTGCATTAAATGTCCATATGTCTTGACGGTGGTGGGAGGGGGAAGCCAAGAGAGGATAAGGCTGCATCATGAACGACATAGTACAGGTGCTGTGGTAGATGGTACACCTATGGTCTGCATTAGTAGGCCAACAATACTTATTTGGGGACAACATCTCTAAGCTAAAATGACTGTAATAAAGGGACAAAGGAAGTATACTACTGGTTTGGAACTCTCTCGGACATACTCCTGCTTCTATGAACACTTCTGAAGTTTGAGCTAGCATATCTTGATATTGATAAAGTCACCACAGGTGACGTAAACGATTTGTCAAGCAGTGTGATCTTTTATCATCTCTTTTATTTTTTCTGGCTGATGATCTCCTTCAAAGTGCGATCAACAAAGAATACAACCAAGAAGTCATGTCTCCTCTTTTCCCTCAAAATCAAGATTGTCTGTTTCCGTGATAAAAAAAGATTGTTTGTTTCCAATCACTCATATGTTGATGATACACCTATGGTAATGCAAAGTATAGGTTTGCAACTTCTCTGTCTCAAAGGGATTCTTCATATTTTTGACCTAGTCAAACGAGGTTTATGGTTATAGAAGCCAAGCATCCCATTAGCTTCTGCGTGTCCTTGAGTTCTCGAGGTGGGCCCATGTTAAGGATAGCGTTCACCTTAACTTGGTTGCTTCGATTCCCCGTGCTGAAAAGATGTATTCGTGCAGTCTGTCGGCCGAAGGTGTACTTCTCTGGGTTTAGCTTGATGTTAAACTTCCATAGGCTAGCGAAAGTCTTCGAAATGTCCTTGATGAGGTCCTTAGCCTTAGTCGATTTGACTATGATGTTATTGAAGTAGGTTTCTATGTTTCTACCGATCTGGTCCTGTAGGCAGCATTGCATGCAGCGCTGGTATGTAGCCCCATGTTCTTTAGTCCGAAAGGTATAGTAATGTAGAAGTATGCTATCGAGGTAATGAATGAAGTAGCTAGCTAGTCAGACTCCATCCTAATCTGGTGGTTTGGGTATATATGCGTAAAGGAAACAGAGTAGCTCGCAACCTCCAGTAGAGTCGATGATTTGATCTATATGAGGTAAAGGATAAGGATTATTGGGATATGCCCTGTTAAGGCCCGTATAGTCAACGCACATTCTCCATTTATTGTCCTTTTTGGGTACAAGGACCGGATTTGCTAAACAGATGCAAAACCTCCCTAATGAATCCTGCAACTAAGAGTTTGCCTACTTCTTCCTCTATTGCACTGTGCTTCTCGTGGTCGAACCTTCTCAAGCATTGCTTGACCAGTTTTGAGCTGACCTTTATTTTTACGGAGCCAGTGGCGGACCAGAAATTATACATAAGGGAGACCGGTCAAAGAGTTCAACATATGAGAACTTAGTATAGCTTATTGATTAGATTTTTCCTTTGAGCGAGGTTAAGCTCTATTTTTCTCAACTTATTTTAGTATTTAATGATTTAGCATGCTAGCTATTTTTTCGGTGGTAGATGACCGTTTTTGTCGATATTGGGACGCATATGAATATTAAACTCTATCGTTTGGTATTTCAAGATTGCTCATACCCGTGGTAGGTGACTATTCTGTTGACAACACGATGTATGTGTTGACTCGTGAATAATAAAATCTACCGTTGTTGACAGTAGTTACACCATGTTTTTACCCCATCTTAACCGTCAACAAAACATTCTTTCTGGAACAAAACCACCAAACATATAGTGACTTAGGTACAAATAACTTGGTTCCACATGTACTTGTCCTTATTTGGTTGCAGACACTCAAAACAGGTACTTTTTAGTGTCCGGAAGCTCCATATGAAGGTAGAGAAATCAACCAAGATGACCAATGGAGAAACCAACTTCACATTCATCAATGTCATAGCTTCTGGAGACAATGTACAAAAGATGGGCACAAAAGTGGGGTCGGCCGACCCCACCCTGGTGGGCCCAGCACCACCATTGTGCTTAGAATTGCATGAAGAAGCCACCTGCAGAAGATGGACCTTTGGTTCCACCAAAGTGGGATCGGCCGATACCTCATGAGACCATCTCAGACACTGGTAGACCAATAGGATCCTTCCAACACAGTCCCAAGCAAGTGCCACCCTTGGATCACAAGGGTGTTTCCTCCCAACACAGTCATATGGATCCATGGACCAACATTTCCATCATCCGAGGTGATCAGGGGGTCCCACCACTTCATACTCACACAAGAGACAGAGGAGAGGGCCCACAAGCAAGGGAGGTGGCCCCACCTATCAGTGGGGGGTCGCTCGACCCCCTTACTGTGACCTCTCGGGCCTACTTTCACTCCACCGACTTAGGATATCTTCTAGAAGAGCAGGCTGGTCCCACAGGTCAGTGGATGGGGTCGCTCGACCCCCTCCCGGTGTCCATCCAAGTCGGTTGGTGTTGACGGTAGTTAACTCCTAATTTTAACCATCAACTAGACATGAAAATGGATCTATTAGCAAACACCTAGTAGATATAGGGTTATCACTAACATAATTCCATGAGTTTTGGTGAATGTCTATTTCTGCAGGGTGTCAGCTGAAAATAACCAAAGAAGGTCCACATGTCGGGTTTACATAGAGATAAAGGGCGAACATCCACTTTTCTGTAATCCAGAAGGTTCCAGGAGGTTCCAGATCAAACGAGAGGCCGAACCGGCTCGGTGGCCGGGTGGCCGCCCGAGGGGGTAGGGGCGCCCGCCCCTCCATCTCAACCAATCAGAACAAACCTCGCAGATCCTGCCTCCACCGACTTTGAGGATTAATCTTGAGTGCACGTTTAAGTCGGTTTGATCCAAGGGCTGTGGTGCTTCCTAGGGGGTTATAAATACAAGCCTGACCCCCCCCCCCTCAGGGCATCTCCTTCATTAGCTACATCCAGAGCAAAAGCTAGGGTTTCATCCCTCTATCAAGTAGAAAAGTAGAGGTCCCTCTAGTTCATCTAGCTCTAGTTCATCTAGTTCTAGTTCTAGTTGTCTAGTTGTATCTAGATATAAGGGAGAGAGAAGAGAAGAGAGCCGAGGAGGAGCTGGATCTGTCAGATCTTCCTCAACATTGTATATTTGCAGCAGCCAGTTCGTCTTTGGTTAATCTCCAGGTACTTCAATTCTATAATTCCTGAGTTCTTTATTTAATCTCCATATTTACTTTTAAGTTATTTATTGGATTCTCGCTTGCATCAAGTGCTCTAGTTCTTAGCGGTGCTAGAGTAGTAATTAATAGGTTAAGCGTGGTGCTTAGTCTTGCAATTACCTGAAATTGCACCCAATCCAGCGTATTGTTGTGGTTGCCCCAGGATCGTGATAGTCCTGACGGCCGACGTATTCCACCACGTTTGGATCGGTGTTGTAGGACCGTAGTCAGAGCTTCCTAGCCCCCATCTCATCTCTTTCTGTGGTTAGTGTTCTGATGTCCCAAGATAAGTAACCTTAGAGTAAATCCTGATTCCTAGATCAACCTATAGAACTCTTAGGAAAATTCCTCTCTACTCTATAAAATTATATATATATATATAGTTATCCTTGGGTGATCTAAACCTCAACTAGTACACTTCACGTTCTCCGTGGAAATCGATACTCTAGAATACTCCCGGGTGAAGGCTACATCGGTATCTGTGCGCTTGCGGATTTTTCTGTTTGCGTTTAAAATACCCAACAAGCTTTCTAGCGCCGTTGCCGGAGAGCGGTAGCTGTGCTAGTTCTGAGCCAAGTTCGTCCATGTATCCTTTTTCTTTTACCACCATTCTCATCTCACCACAAACATCAACCACCACCCACCATATGAATTCCACGCCTATCTATCAAAATGCTGCACCCATGAGTGCAAGCTTAGAGCCAGTAGAGCCCATGATTCTCATATCTAGCTACGAGCTGCACCCATATTTGGTTGCAATAGGTCAAAACCAACCCTTTTCTATAGCCAAGGTCTTATATTCTAATCAAGAATGTAATGAACTTCTGGCCACACTAAGGGAATCTTATAATCTTCTTATAAATTTAGGTTTAGACCTAGCCTTACAAGACCCTGTTCTTCTTCAACATCCTTATACGGGTCTTGATAATACCGCCTTTGGAAGACTGAAGGATGGCAAGTCTAGTGATGCCATAGTAGGAGAGAAAAGCCACCTAGAAGACAATCCTATCTTCTCCCCTTCTATGCCCACATTAGATGACTTCTATGAACCCATCCTTGACTCAAATGAATCTTCTAATGCTCTTTCCCCTAAACCTCCTGACAATCTTAGAAATCCATCTAGACATCCCACACATAGGAATCATCTAGAACATAAGGAGGATCGAGAAGAACAACATCAATGGCCAAAGAGCATTAAAAACCGATATGCTATTGCCATTGAATGTGTGGATGAGGCCTTATATGAGACCAATTCGAAAGGCGATCTACGGGAATTTTTGGACATATATGTCGAGTCACCCTTGGAAGTAGAAAATGATGGAGACTTCAATAAGCAAGGAAACTACTTCTTTAACACACCATCAGTCCCTTGCTCATATGAAAAATCTCCTGATTCACTTAGTCTCTCTAACATTGCCCCACATGAGATCTTCAACCCCCTCATGCTCCCTATTCCTAAAATTTTTAAAAGGGTGGTTGTAGACACATATGCTTATCATAAATATTTTAGATCTCGTTGTGGTGAAACTTGAGAGTAGTACACTTAGATTGGTATTAGAAAGGAAACCACTTCACCAAACCACATCTTGAAGGTTTCCCAAAGACAAGCTCAATGTCCTAAAACAAGCTTTCTGGCAGCACAATTTAGACCATGACATGAGTGTTTACCTTTCTACTGCGTTACCCTTGTTAATTGAGCTTAAAATTATAATTGTGAAAATATTCCTTCGGGTATTCTTGTCACTAACCTTACCAGGTTTGGAGCAAAAGATCGAAGGAGTGACAAATGCAAGGTATGTCCAACCAATCATTATGCAATATAGAATTACTTTCAACCAATCTTGATTTTTTGCAAAAGTCAAGCTTGGGGGATATGCTTCCATATAGATACATCTCTTGAAATGTTGCTACATTATATTGGTTGTCCCTACCTTTAAGATATGTTTAATTTGCTAAACAATAATCATGCTCTTTTATCACTGTTTGAGGAAACATCTACAACGCTTTCATGTCACCTTTGTTTTCTATAGTATATGTTTAGGTTTGGAGTAGTTTCATACATCTCTTAAATGAAGCATGGTGCCTAGTTTAGGAGTGGTGATCTTACTCTCAAAGGCTTTTAATTACACGTGGTTAAAATGCCTTCTTGAATCAAATTAGACATGGTGTCTAGGTTGATTTTTGAGCCGATAGTATGCTGTAGTAGATATTGGATATTTTGTTGGACTAACCCCTACAGGAAAACTTTTAATACCAAAATAGAAAAGTCCTGAGATAAATTCACACTAGAGATGAAGAGAGATATAATAATTTTGCACAAGGGAGACACAACTCACTCATAGCCAAGCAAGGAAAGCTTCTACAAGATGTTATGGCTTCAACATGCTTCAATACTAAAGGTAACATCTCGCGGTAAGTGAGCATTACTTCCAAAATATCCTCCTTGATTCTGGCATGCACATAAGTAGAGAGCCAAATATGCTTTGAGTTACAACCTCATTTGATCCAATCTAATTAGCTCAACATGTTCAGTTCTTTATGCGTGTTCCTAGAATCACTTACTTGATCTTATAGCTTTTAAATTCAATGATCTAAAATATTGCACATCCTATCTTTGGAAGATGATAGTCATAATCATGAAGTTATATGCATAGGTAGACTATCCTTCCTTAAAGTTGAGTAATCTGATCTGCTAAGTGTTTTAATGCTACAAGCTTGCTCATCATTTGTTCCTATCACCCATATTTAGATTGAGCAAAATGCATAAACATCAACTTTATCTCGTTCAATGTGTCAAAGGCTAGAGTGTAATGAACAAATCTTTTTGGTTCTGTTGGTGTTTTCCCACCAATAGAGCCCATGCACTTGATCTCTGCTTTGTCTGTATTAACAGGACACACCTTGAGCAAGGTTAAAGGATCTTCCCCTGTTCCAAGTGAAGATCCTAGACCTATGAACCTGCACACTGACCAAAGATGCTGCCAGCTCCCAAAACTAGTACTTGACTCCAAACCTATGGGAAGAGCAATAAACATGGGTGACACCATCTCGAGGGGTGCAACTATCATGGTCTTCACCTTTGGGACCAGATAAAGCACCTAAAGAATTAATATGGGAGGTCCTGTTCAGAGGACCTAAAACACCAAACACCGTGCCAAGAGGTAACTTAGTAGTTATCACATTTCCTTTTTTTAGCACTGCATAATTTTTCTTCAGCATATTTACTTTCCCTTAAAATGCATAATTAGTTGCATCTTTACTTTATTGTTTCTGCATTAGAAAAAGAAAATAAAAATATGTCTTGCATTGCATCTAGAAAATTCTAAGCCCCATGTACTTAATGTGTGATGCAATAGTTCACACACTCATCTACTGTGGTGGCATAAAAATAATTTTTAGCATATTTATTTTCTTGTCTGCATACCATAAATATAGAAAGCATAAAAATATATTGATCCTCTTAAAAGATAAATAGGTTCTAGACTCCCAAAGCTTAGAGATTTATCACTAACGCTTAATCAGTTCCACAAGCTTTGTTGTCTATTTGAGCTTCATAGAATTTAAAGGATCAAGAAGAGCTAACAAACAGAAGGACGTCTCATCTCCTGTCGGAGTGCTGTCTTCAACAGTCATAGTGCTGTCTCAACAGCCATCATCCCTAACACTCCAGGAGGACCAGTACGCCTTCACTGCCCGTCAGCAACCTCAGCAGACCATATCAACATCCAGCTTGGGAGAGAGCACCCCCGTATACCAAGCTAAGTATTCCTCACTTGTCTATTTATTCCTAGTGCATTATGATAAGATAAAACTAAGAAGATAAATAACTTTAGAAACCTAATAAAAACTTCTTTATTTATCTTTTATAATTGGTTTTGTTAGCTAAGGAGAGCTCTTAATGAATCTAATGCTAAAATGAATTCCTAGAACAAACTCTTATATGGAGATGATGAATAGTTGTTCTACCGTAATTCCTTGCAAGTACCTAGTTTTCAACCTTGTACTCTCCCGAGTTTTAGACATAACTATTTAGACTTAAGATTTGCTCTGAGCTTAAAACTTGTGGGTAGCAAATGCTTGATCTAAATCTAGAGTTGACGGATATGATATGGGAAGGTTTTGAGTTGCTGTTAATCTTGCTCCTAGAGATACTAGAGTTCTGGAGAATTTATTTTGAAAATCTTAAATTACTACATGATGAGTTCCCTTATGATGAGAGTTCAAAATTCCTACCACAGCCATATACTCATACTTATTAGATTAGGAAATCCTTCCACTTATATTTCATCCTATAAGTATTGAGGGTAGTTAAGCTGTGTTGACCCTAAGGAACTAGTCATGCAATTAAAGTCAGAATTATGTGCTCTTCATCCATTGATCTTAGCTACTTCTTTCCTTAGAAGTATGCAACCACTTACATCTACTTTACCACATTCACTCTGTGCTACTTCTATTCCTAAAAGTACCACCCACATATACGCACTACACTCTGTGCTATCCTAGAAATATGCACTTATGCTGCTCCTACCTTGGGAGTATGCATTCATCCATCCATATTCCATATCCACTTAGAAAATGTTTTACTCCTACTCTGGGAGAAGACACCCAAAAATATTCATTATGTCTTTTTCTACTAAAGCTCCAGTTATTTCAGTTGATACTCCCTACTGTTATCAGTGCATTAAAAGGGTTGGCTGATCTTAAAAAAAAGAAAAGAAAATAAAGAGGACAAAAGTCCCAAAAGAAAAGAAAGACAGCCAAGTCCTTATTAGGAAGGTATGTTATCCCCAAGGAGCAAATGTAGAATTAGATTTTCACCATTAACCATCACCCCTCATTTTTTATCATTCTTATCATTCACTTTATTCACTGCACTCGCATGCACATATGACTTGGTTGTATAATTAGTTTCTCTGGATCCATGGTTTAACTATGCAATACATGCAAGTAGGTTTGAATTGTCTTTCCCACCTATGAGCTCTACATAAGCCAATTAGAAATAGGGTGAGAAAGAGAAGGCAGTTATGTCTTAGTGATATAAATACCATATTCTGAGAGAAGGCATATTCACTTGCCTTGGAGAGGATCCAAAAATACCACATACGAGAGACTGGAAAGGGTCATACAAGGAATCTCTGAGTTTTATTTGAAAATCTTACAAAACTCTGAAATAATAGTTGATCAAAGAGTGAGTAACATAGCGCTTGACTTAACCGTTCTGTCTTTCAACTACTCAAGACCTAAGTGATAGCTATAAGCCCCATGGTGAAAGGTAATATGGATGAGTCTTGAGTTAGAATAGTTCGCTCTAATCCAGAGGAGAGTCCTTGTTTGAACGCATGTGTACTTGTGAGGCGTGAAAGTATTGTAGCAACTCCTGATCCATCACTGAGTCTATCTTTGCTCAGGGACGAGCAAAGGTTAAGCTTGGGAGAGTTTGTTGACGGTAGTTAACTCCTAATTTTAACCATCAACTATATATGAAAACGGATCTATTAGCAAACACCTAGTAGATATAGGGTTATCACTAACATAATTCCACAAGTTTTGGTGAATGTCTGTTTTTGCAGGGTGTCAGCTGAAAATAACCAAAGAAGGTCCACATGTCGGGTTTACATAGAGATAAAGGGCAAACATCCACTTTTCTGTAATCTAGAAGGTTCCAGGAGGTTCCAGATCAAATGGGAGCCCGAACCGGCTCGGTGGCCAGGCGGCTGCCCGAGGGAGTAGGGGCGCCCGCCCCTCCATCTCAACCAATCAGAACAAACCTCACGGATCCTGCCTCCACCGACTTTGAGTGTTAATCTTGAGCACGTGTTCAAGTCGGTTTGATCCAAGGGATGTGGTGCTTCCTAGGGGGCTATAAATACAAGCCTGACCCCCTCCCTCAGGGCATCTCCTTCATTAGCTACATCTAGAGCAAAAGCTAGGGTTTCATCCCTCTATCAAGTAGAGAAGTAGAGGTCTCTCTAGTTCATCTAGCTCTAGTTCTAGTTGTCTAGTTGTATCTAGATATAAGGGAGAGAGAAGAGGAGAGAGCCGAGGAGGAGCTGGATCTGTCAGATCTTCCTCAACATTGTATATTTGCAGCAGCCAGTTCATCTTTGGTTAATCTCTAGGTACTTTAATTCTATAATTCCTGAGTTCTTTATTTAATCTCCATATTTACTTTTAAGTTATTTATTAGATTCTCGCTTGCATCAAGTGCTCTAGTTCTTAGCGGCGCTAGAGTAGTAATTAATAGGTTAAGCGTGGTGCTTAGTCTTGCAATTATCTAGAATTGCACCTAATCCAGCGTATTGTTGTGGTTGCCCCAGGATCGTGACAGTCCTGACGGCCGACGTATTCCACCACGTTTGGATCGGTGTTGTAGGACCGTAGTCAGAGCTTCCTAGCCCCCATCTCATCTCTTTCTGTGGTTAGTGTTCTGATGTCCCAAGATAAGTAACCTTAGAGTAAATCCTGATTCCTAGATCAACCTATAGAACTCTTAGGAAAATTCCTCTCTACCCTACAAAATTATATATATAGTTATCCTTGGGCGATCTAAACCTCAACTAGTACACTTCACGTTCTCCGTGGAAATCGATACTCTGGAATACTCCCGGGTGAAGGCTACATCGGTATCCGTGCGCTTGCGGATTTTTCTGTTTGCGCTTAAAATAACCAACAGTTGGCACTCCACTGATCTCTGCATGCTTCCCACGTGGTGGTTGATCTAAGGCGTCCATCCAAAGATGATTGGGAGGTCGGTTTATCCAAGGGTGGAGGTGGAGAGGCACACGGATCGCTGACGTGGCGGTAGAGTAGCCTCTACTCCACCTCCCCCTATAAATACCCCCCATAGGCCTTCACTTAGAGTGTGCATCATAGGAGAAAGACTACTTTAGTAGCTTTAGTACAATGATAGAGGAAAGAGAGTGAGGAGTCTCCAAGGAGGAGTCCCGGCCTATCGGGAGTCTTCTCCAAGGTACGCCTCAGCGGATGCAAGTCTTCCTATAAGTCTTACATTCGAGTCTTTTATAGCATTTAACATTCTAGTCTAGTTCTTTGCATATAAACCTCTTACTGTGCACACTATTTTACTTTGGTAAATTACTCGAAGTGTTAGCTACGTGGTGTCTAGACTACATCTTATCAGTGTGGACTGCTTGTCGCACTGCAAGAAACCTAGAGCGAGAGTGACAGTCCTCTCTTGGTGGAAAGTTCCTTGTTAGTGTGTTAGATAAGTTAACTACGGTGAAAGTTGGGCTGAGTATGGTGGCTGTCTCGGTAGGGGAGGAGGTGGAAAACCTCTTTAACTCAATCTACCATTTCGGTTACTGCCCCCAGTAAGGGCGGAGGTGGTAAACCTCACTTTACGTAGAGTGTCGTGACCAGATATTAGTGCTAGTTAGACCTCTCTGTACCTAATCCTAAACTCCTTTGATCATCACCTAACGATCTCAACCTAGTTGAATCACTTCACGTTCCCTGTAGAAAATACGATACCTGAAATACTCCCGATGAAGGCTACATTGACTACCATACGCTTGCAGTATAACCTGGTGTCAACAAGCTTTTTGGCGCCGTTGCCGAGGAACGGTAGCTGTTTTAACTAGGGTAGAAATCATTAAGTTATCTTTGTTTGATTAAAACCTTTTACACACATCTAAATGGATCAAATAACCCTTTTTGACTACGTTGCTCCATCGGGCGCTAACTTGGAGCCGCCTAGTTCATCATAGGCCATTTTAGCCATTCACTATGAGCTTCACCCCAGTCTTATAGTGATGGTTCAGGGGAATCCCTTTTTGGGAGAAGGAGATGAGAATCCCCATACACACCTACATGATTTTGAACAACTTTGTTCATGCATTCACATCCAAGGGATGAGATGAGTAACCCTTAAGTGGAAGCTATTTCTGTTCTCTTTGATGGAAAAAGCCAGACGATGGTATACTCGCTATATAGGTAGTGTAGGAGAAGAATGGGAGAAGCTGCAAGCCAAGTTCTATTTAACTTACTTTCCCATCTCCCACGTAGCTCGTCTTCATAGAGATGTCCTAAACTTCAAGCAAGAAGAAAAGGAGTCTCTAGGTGCGGCCTAGACTTATCTATAACCGAGCCAACACTTATGCAACATTTCTACCTTGGTCTTAGATAAACCTCTACATAATTCCTTGATTTAGCCTCTAGGGGAGCATTCCTTTCATCTACCCATTAGTGAAGGTAAAGATGTTCTTGTGACTACTCTTGAGAACACCCCCCAACACTCATGATCATAACAAAGCCCCTGAGAAAGATCAAACTCCTAGGGATGAACCCATGATAGTCGAAACTCCATTATCCACCATACAAGCTGTTGAACCTGAACTACAAATACCACAAACATTGGAGGAAGAAACTCATCCTCTAAATCACTCCTTTGATTTTGAGGCCAAACTCTTAGATGATCCCGCTAGTTTTGGGAATGCCCATAAGAGACCTTCCAGGAAATACTTTTTGAACCCTCTCAAGAAGAGATCTCTTTAGAAACCTCCCAAAACAGCACCATTTTATGCCTCGAGTTCTCAAGTAGCACATTGGGAAAAACCTAGGATCTTGGATGAACTTTCAAAAGAAATGCCTTTTGCACCCATAGAAGAAGAATTAAGATGCATAAAAGAAAATTTTATCCTTTCTCTTCTATGCCCACATCTGGCATGAACTCATCTTTAAACTCATCCCTGATCCTGATAATCCCAATGGTGCTCCTCCTTCTAAGTCTTATGATGATCCAGTCATTGACTCTGGAGACTCATTAAGATGCCCAAGGCATAGGAGTCATGAGGGCCATAAATCTAACCAAGAAAAGAAACAACAATAGTTGGAGAATCCATCCACTGTTGTAAGTCAAGAATGGTTGGATAAGGCCAAGGATTCTAATGAAATTACTAAAATGACTACTCATGTAAAAAAATATCTTACCAAGTCATGGGCATTTTTAGTAAAATTTGCTATGATCCTAGCCTTAGGATAAACATCATTCCTCATTTCCATGTTCAAGGTTCATCAAAGAATCACCTACTCCAATCCCAAAAATGTCTTAGCCTCCCAAATGGTCAAGTCCTTGATTGTTCAGGAGTTCTTCAAGGTGTACCTGTGGTGATTGATGATCTAAAAATCTCTCTAGATTTCCACATCTTTGACCTTCCCGGACTCTCCTTTGATCTCACTTTTATTAGAAGGCCAATTGAGCAAATCTTGGAGAATGCTTTGGGAAATGAGAAGCTTGGTAATAGAATAGGCAAAGAATATCTACCTATTTGGACTTCCCATCCTCTTAGCACAAGGGTAGAATCTAGTCCTATTCTTGATCCAAGGAGTGAGCTTAAGATAGTTTCACAAGCAACTATGACATATCCAAGTCTTGAGGAGGACTTGGAATGTCATGAAAACGAAAGCGCCGACCCACTCCTTGAGATGGAGAATTGCATCAATAAGCATGGAAGTTATCCTTTGATCCTCTCATCAAGTCCGTGCTCATTTGAGAAATCTCCCAACTCAATCTTTCTTCCTACCACTACCAAACAAGAGATCTACAACTCCTTCACTCTTCTTGTGTCCAAAATCTTTGCAGTGAAGGTTGTAGATGTTTTTGTTTATCATAAGTTCTCCAAGTCTCGTAGTGGTATGAGTTCTTGCAGTTAGGCCCCCACAAGTGGGCTTTAAATTAACATCATACAACTTGTGTGCCTAACTTGAGTAGATTAGTAACACTTATGGTTCTGCTGGTGTGTTGCCACCAGTGGAACCCCTGCACTTGATGTTGTCTTTGTTTCCATGAATCAGGGCACACCTTACACCAAGTGTGGGGGTCATTTGACCCCCTCGAACACATTTGGGCATTGAAGGACACCCCGAGCAAAAAGCATCAGTGTAGGAATACTTCATTAGAGGTAAGAATGCACGGGGAGAGGACCAAAGTGGCTGGAGCCTCCAATGTGGGGTCAGCCGACCCCACCATGGGCCCCACAGCCTACCAGTCAACCTCCACTACGTTGAGCCATACTCCTTGACTGGTTCATCACGTTTCATCCCTCCTGTTTTGTGCATTTCCTTACTTTTGTCTTCCCCCTTTAAAGCAAAAAAAATTGCTTCTTGTCCTCACCATTCAAACTCGTCTCTAGTTGAATGAATCTTAAATGACCTATCATGCTTCCTTTTCTATGTCAATATGCTTTGGTTAGGCTGTATGGTCTGGTCATACCTCCATAGTCTTTTTAAATTAAGCATGGTGCTTAGGTTAAATAGACTACCTTAATCAAACAAGACATTGAGTTAAGTTTGATTATTGAATCAAAACATACTTGTATGGAACTTGGTTGCACTTTTGGGACTAACTCCTACAGCAAGAACATCGACATCTCTATGGGTAAGTTATAAAATCATTCATGGAGACAATTCATGGTACTCATGGTCAAAGGTCAAGCTGTTTGGCCAAGGAAAACTTCGATGCAACTGAGAAGGACCAATGCTACAACTCATCATCTTTAGGCACATGGCCTGACACATTGGCGTGACGAAATCTGACCCAAGTAAGGGGGTCGGGCGACCCCTTCCTTGGCGGCCAACGGGAACACAAGTTTGTACAAGTACATTCTCAAGAGAGGGAATTCAAATGGCAACAACAGGCATACCCAAGTGGGGTCGGCCGACCCCACCTTGGAGCCCTGGACCCACCAGTCAACATCCATTCATCATCTACATGCTTCCTGACTGGTTTGCCACTCCTACTCCCCCTCTGTTCTTTTGTTTTCACTTTTACCTTTTATTTGCTTTCCTTACATGAAATAAAATAAAATAAAAATAAGAAGACTTGCAACTGGTAAAAAAAAGGGTGACATGATTTATGACATTTAGAGGTTAAAAACGTCACAAAGTCTAATTCTTGCATATCTTATGCTTGTGGGTCACATATCTTGATAGGAATATTATATTGACTTAGTTGTTGACAAATGTGATATAGTTCTTGGCTCATGATTCATACCTTTTCTATTCAAAGTGCTTAGAGAATTATTTTGGAAAACCATAGTGTCACTTACTCCTCAATAGTAAGAAAATTCCTACCAAAGCCATATATGTTCATACCATGTTCAAAACCCCTTCTATATACGCTACTTGTACTTGTGTTGAGTTTTGTCAAACCTTGTCGACCCTAGTTGAGAATTATGTCATAGTCCCAAGATCAAGATCACACACACACACACCACATATCATGCTTGCTACTTCTACACTAGAAGTATGCAAAAACATGCCATCCATTTCCACCATAGAGAGGCTCCATGTTCTAAGGTTTTAGAATATCTCTCTAGGTATGGCTTAGTAGATGAGACATAAAGGCTATTCAAAAAAAGAGAAAAAAAAAAGAAAAAGAAAAAAATGTGGACACATGAAGGTCCATTGCTTTGAAAAAAATACTAGCCATGTCTCAAATAAAATAATATAGAGAGAGATCTTATCAAATAGAGGAGCATTCTATTCCATTATTTTCCACACACTTCCACATCTTGATCTAGGATTATGACATTCTTCTCCTTGGATCCTTGTTTTGACTTTACAATATAAGCAATGCAAGTATACTATCTTATCCCAACCTGAGCCCCACATAAGCTTGATAGATGTAGGATGATACAAAAGAAGGCAATCTTATACCATGCCTTGGTGAGGAATTATATACTTACTGAGTGACTTAAGAGTGCCATTTGAGGAGTAAGAATGAACTATGTGCTTTCTTTTTGAAAACCATTATCAAAAACTCTAAGTGCTAAGGATATGAAATTGGAAGATGACTTGCCTTGAGAACTGTTCCATTTTTCAACACCTGAAGGATATATGCTAGATAGTACCACATAACCCACATGCATGAGATATGTCTTGAGTAAAGCTTTGTGTTTGCTAATATCTTAAGATGTCATAATCATATGTTATCTTTCTCTCTAACCTTTGCTTGAGGACGAGCAAAGACCTAAGTGTGGGGGATCTTGTTGACGGTAGTTATACCATGTTTTTACCCCATCTTAACCGTTAACAAAAGATTCTTTCTGGAAGAAAACCACCAAACACATAGTGACTTAGGTACAAATAACTTGGTTCGACATGTACTTGTCCTTATTTGGTTGCAGACACTCAGAACAGGTACTTTTTAGTGTCCGAAAGCTCCATATAAAGGTAGAGCAATCAACCAAGATGGCCAATGGAGAAACCAACTTCACATTCATCAATGTCATAGCTTCTAGAGATAATGTACAAAAGATGGCACAAAAGTGGGGTCGGCCGACCCCACCCAGGTGGGCCCAGCACCACCATTGTGCTTAGAATTGCATGAAGAAGCCACCTGCAGAAGATGGACCTTTGGTTCCACCAAAGTGGGGTCGGTCGATACCCTCATGAGACCATCTCAGACACTGGTAGACCAATAGGATCCTTCCAACACAGTCCCAAGCAAGTGCTACCCTTGGATCACAAGGGTGTTTCCTCCCAACATAGTCACATGGATCCATGGACCAACATTTCCATCATCCGAACTGATCAAAGGGTCCCACCACTTCATACTCACACTAGAGACAGAGGAGAGGGCCCACAAGCAAGGGAGGTGGCCCCACCTATCAGTGGGGGTCACCCGACCCCCTTACTGTGACCTCTCAGGCCCACTTTCACTCCACCAACTTAGGATATCTTCTAGAAGAGCAGGCTGGTCCCACAGGTCAGTGGATGGGGTCGCCCGACCCCCTCCCTGTGTCCATCCAAGTCGGTTGGCACTCCACTGATCCCTGCATGCTTCCCACATGGTGGTTGATCTAAGGCGTCCATCCAAAGGTGGTTGAAAGGTCGGTTTATCCAAAGGTGGAGATGGAGAGGCACACGGATCGCTGACGTGGCGGTGGAGTAGCCTCTACTCCACCTCCCCCTATAAATACCCCCCATAGGCCTTCACTTAGAGTGTGCATCATAGGAGAAAGACTACTTTAGTAGCTTTAGTACAATGATAGAGGGAAGAGAGTGTGGAGTCTCCAAGGAGGAGTCCCGGCCTATCGGGAGTCTTCTCCAAGGTACGCATTTAACATTCTAGTCTAGTTCTTTGCGTATAAACCTCTTACTGTGCACACTGTTTTACTTTGATAAATTACTCAAAGTGTTAGCTACGCTTAGAGTAGTAAGATTAGTGTAGACGTGGTGTCTGGACTACATCTTATCAGTGTGGGCTGCTTGTCGCACTGCAAGACACCTAGAGCGAGAGTGACAGTCCTCTCTACGCGGAAAGTTCCTTGTTAGTGTGTTAGAAAAGTTAACAACGGTGAAAGTTGGGCTGAGTATGGTGGCCGCCTCGGTAGGGGAGGAGGTGGAAAACCTCTTTAACTCGATCTACCATTTCGGTTACTGCCCCCAGTAAGGGCGGAGGTGGTAAACCTCACTTTACGTAGAGTATCGCGACCAGATATTAGTGCTAGTTAGACCTCTCTGTACCTAATCCTAAACGCCTTTGATCATCACCTAATGATCTCAACCTAGTTGAATCACTTCACGTTCCCTGTGGAAAATACAATATCTGGAATAGTCCCGGTGAAGGCTACATTGACTACCGTACGCTTGCGGTATAACCGTTTGCCACTTCTGGTGTCAACAACCGTCTTAGTATTTTGAAAGTGCTCAAAGTGGAGTAGGATGTGTGTTTGTTTGTAGAAGTGAATACGCGTGCATATATGTGAACGTCTACATCTATAACGCATTTCACAATAAAAAAACATGATCATCAAATTATGAGCGCTAGTCAAGTATGCATTCAGTAAAATATCAATAAGTATGTGAGTATCTACATCTATAATGAAACATAAGTATTTTAGTAGAACCAAAAATTTCAATAGATATATACGTCCGAATATGGTAGATAAATAAATTTATATAAATCAAAATATTTATTGTAATTGTATTATATTTAATTTTGTTGTCTAGAGGATATTAGTAGACATATATAATAATATTTTATTTATTGTATCTTTTAATATAAACATAGACTATTAAATAATATACATTATAAAAAAGTTTGCATTGTTAGGGGAGGCATGGCCCCTGCTAGCGCTCCCTTGGCTCCATTGGTACGTTCGACCGCGATGATAACGTAGCTTTTCACACCTGCTCTGTGTTGAAGCCATGCCAGCCTTCCACCCCCACACCATAGGCAGCTTTGCCCTTGTGCAGCAGTAGTTTGAGTGCATTTCGTTGATTGTCTTTTCTCTAATTTTTTTCACTTTTCATCATCCTTTGTGTTTAAGACAGCTCCATGACCGGTGGGCGCATTACGGCCATTGCACCACCGCGTAATTATAGTCGCGAAGCTGATGCCGGGGGAGAGGATCAGCGGGAACATCGACACGGATGCCCAAATCATGATGGCAATGTCGACATTCGAGACCTTTTTGGCCTTCTCCTCCTTGGTGTCGTCGCACGGCTGGCACGGGAAACACATGTAGAAAACCGGTGCCGCCCCCAGGCAAGCGCAGGTGAACACCAATGACAGCATCTCCGTCAGCGTCGACGGCACCGCCGTGGCACGGACAAGGACAACGAGAACAATAAGTCTGAGAAATCTCATAGTGGAAGCTATGGGGAGCTACTGCGCACAGGACGCGCGATGTGTCAGCCGGTTGGAGGATTCACACACCCTTGCCTGCTGCGGTCACCCCTCCCTTTTACTTTAATATAAACATAGACTATTAAATACTATATATTATAAAAAAGTTTGCATGGGGGGCATGGCCCCTACGCCCGCCCTTGGCTCTGCCAGTGCGCTCGATCTCGATGACGATGTAGCTTTTCACGCGTGCTTTGCGTTGAAGCCAAGCCTGCTTTTCACCCCCACACTATAGGCAACTTCGCCCTTATGCAGCAGCAGTTTGAGCGTATTTCGTCGATTGTCTTTTCTCTCATTTTTTTCACTTTTTGTCATCCTTTGTGTTTAAGGCAGCTCCACGGCCGGCGGGCGCCCCAGTACGGCCATTGCGCCACCACGTAATGATAGTGGTGAACGTCACGCCGTGCGACACTATCAACAGGAATGCCAACATGGACGCCCAGATCATAACGGTGATGTCGACTCCCTAGACCTGTTTGGCCTTCTCCTCCTTTGTGTCATCGCACGGCTGGCACGGGGAACATATGTAGAAAACTAGTGCCGCCTCACGTAGGCGCAGGTGAACACTAACGGCAGCATCGCCATCGGCGCCGAGGGCACCTCTGTGGCACGAACTAGGGCAACAAGGACGATAAGTCCAAGAAATCCCATAGTGGAGGCTATGGGGAGCTACTGCATGCAGGACGCGCGATGTGTCAGCTTGAGGATTCACATACCCTTGTCTACTGTGGCCACCTCTCCCTTTTAATTTAATATAAACATAGAATATTAAACACTATATATTTTTTAAAAAAAAGTTTGCATTGTTAGGGGGGCCATGGCCCCTACTAGCTCCACTTGGCTCCGCCAATGTACGTAGTGTTTGGTGACTTCTCTCGGGGTCCCCGGCTATATATCATAGGGGTTCCATGCGAAGTTATCCCGATTTTTGATGAGAAAGTCGATGAGCACATCCTCTTGTGCTTGACCTAGGTTCTTACCAATGTTGGTGGTCTTGCCGCCATCCTTCTCCTTGAGATGCATCTTCTTCAAGTCGTCGTCACCAGGCGTGAACACCGGTGGTGTACTTGAAGTCGATTGTGAAAACTGGGGTAAGCTTGCGCTCTGGTGCGTTCTATTGGTGTTGATGACATAATTTGACTCACTATGTTGATAAAATTGATTTTATTAGCAAGATCTTGTTCTATGTTGCTAAGTATTCGCCTTGCGGGTTTTGCTTTTCACGAGGCTAACTCGGTCGCTAAGGAGTCATGCATATTTGGAGCCGTGTTCAGCACTATGGGATGAATTAAAGAACGTGTGGGATTGCTTGCTAGTGTCAGGTCTCCATCCAACAAATGTGAGAGGCGTGTTAAATGGATGGAGAGAATAGAAGCCGAGCTTATGATCGAACGGACAGAGTTTGTCGATGATGTGGCACAATGTGAAAGCAGAGAAATAGCTATTAATGATTTTTAGTGGGTTCCGTCTATATAGGTTATAGATAGATATATACATATATATAGTATGTCACTTCCCACTCTGTAAATGCCTTCCGTAGCAGTGAGTGGCGCTGGAGAGCTATTGCAACAAAAACACGCATGGAACACGTTCATTCTCTGCTGTATATAGCTCAGTTCCCGCTCACTACTACAGGATTGAACTACCGCGATGAGGCCATTTCCACCTCCGTGGTGGGCACAGTTTTTGCCCGCCACGGTTATTCAACCGTGCGCAATTGCTTCTTGCCACAGGAACGCCCGCTGCGGTAAATGATTAACCGCGGCGGGCAACAAAAAGTGCCCGCTTCGGTTAATGGTATTAACCGCAGCGGGCACGTTATGTTGCCCGCTTCGGTAGTTCGTTGCCTGTATAAATAGTAGCCAGCCGACCCTCTTCTTCCTCACGGCTGCTCTCTTCCAAAATCCTGGGGGGGAGTGGTTTTACCCTATAATTTGACCAAACAATTGAATTGTGGTTTAGAGCTTTGATTTGGTGGAGTAGAACAACATAAGAGGTACATAGGAGCTCCCTCCCCTCTTTCCCTCCCTCTTTCCCTCACTTTTGAGCCTCCCTCTAGGTCTATATCTAGATCTAGATCTAGTTTCATGGAGGAGAGAGAAAGCTATGTTTTTTTGTCTAGATTCTTAATGGATGCATATGAAACCTTCTTTGTTCGATGTGTAATGGTTCGTAGGCATGAGATGGATAGGTCGGAATGGATGTACGGGATGAATCGGGTGCTTGATCCGCGGTACCTTGTCGAAGTGAGGAAGTTTATTGCCGCGGCGAAAGCTCATCGTGATTGATCGAAGCGGACGACAACCATATGTCCATGTTCTCATTGCAAGAACCTGACAGCCTTCACGAACGACGGTACGGTGCAGTCTCACTTGATTCGGTTTGGTTTCGTGGAGGGTTACACAGTCTGGACTCATCACGGCGAAAGAGTGGACCCTAGTGGCGGTGCATCTGGTTTGAGCTCGGCGTCGATGATGATGAACCAAGAACCTAGAGCGCCCATCTCATCTCCAACGACCGCAGGGCCAGCCTGCGGCGACAATGACAATGCTAGTGATTACATCATGGTGGAGGATATACACGGGGAGATGGCAGATGGTGTTGCAGATGGCGAGGCGGCTACCATGCAGGAACCCAAGGATATCGAGGTGATCGAGGGTTTAGTCAGCCACATCGATGAAGATGACATTGTGTATGGCTCCCCGAAGTGGTTGGAAAATTTCAGGGAGATGAAGCAGGCTGCACTTGATTCTCTGTATAAGGACGGTGGTGATTGTTCGAAGGACTGCACGTTGCTCCGGTTCAACCTCCACATGTTGATGATGAAGGCCCGGCATGGCTGGTCTGATACTAGCTTCAATGAGCTGTTAAGTTACCTTGCTACCACGTTCCCGACGGGTAACAAGGTCCCCGCAAATACCTACCGTGCGAAGAAGCTGATTCGGCCAGTTGCGATGAAACTTAGAAAGTTTGATGTCTGCCCTAACCACTGTATCCTGTATCGGGGCAAGGAGTATGAGAATATGACGAGCTGTCCGCACTGCGGCGCCAGACGCTACAAGAGGAATGCTGGCTGTCGTGTGGACGAAGACGACGATGTGGCCTTGCGGGGTGGTCCGAAGAGGAAGAAGTGGGCCAAGAAGAGCAGTGCCACAGCCAATCGCATCTCGTCTCAGCAGGATGAGGAAGAAGAGGGTTACACGCGGAGGAAAAGTCCGGCGCTGTCGTTGTGGTACCTGCCTGTGACCGACCGCTTGCGTGCACTATTCGGGAACCCAGAGGATGCCAAGCTCATGTCCTGGCATGCATCAGCTAACCGCAAGAAGGATGATGGCATGCTGCGGCACCCATCCGATGGCCAACAGTGGAAAGATTTTGACAAGGCGTACCTGGAATTTGGCAAGGATCCTAGGAACGTTCGGCTCGCGTTGAGTACTGACGGGATGAACCCTTTCGGTGAGCTTAGCAGCTCGCACAGCACCTGGCCGGTCGTACTCACCGTCTACAACCTACCTTCCCATCTGTGTCAGAGGCACAGGTATCTTATGCTGACCATGCTTATCTCAGGACTGAAGCAGCCCGGTAACGATATCGATGTCTTCCTAGAGCCATTGATGGAGAAAATGCAGGAGTTATTTGATGTTGGGTTAAGATGATTGATGCATCCCGCAAAGAGAAGTTCACCCTAAAAGCCATCATCATTGTCACCATCACCGATTACCCCGGTCTCTTCTCACTATCAGGGCAGATCAAAGGGAAGACCGGCTGCGTAGTGTGCATCGACGGGACCTGCTACACTTACCTCCAGGGATCTCACAAGATGGTGTACATGAGGCATAGACGGTTCCTTGTCAAGAAGCACAGGTACAGAAGAAGTGTTATGAATCAGTTCTTCACTGATCAGGAAGAGCCGCAGGGTGAAGCACCGACGCAGACTAGCTAGGGGCCAAAGGTGTATGAGATGGTGAAGGATATGGATCACATTGAGTTTGGCAAGAAGAAGAAGAAGGTACCAGAAGAAAAGGGGACAAAATAGACAAGGAAGCAAAAGCGGGACACGAAGGAGGACGCACCGCCTGTGGTCCCCGCTGTCCCTTTCAAGAAGAAGTCGATTTTCTTCAAGTACCTATCATACTGGAAAACCCTAAAAACACCCCATGCCATTGACTGCATGCACCTCGAGAAGAACGTCTTCGATAGCACCATCGGTGTCCTACTGGACATCAAGAGCAAGACGAAGGATGGCCTCAAGTCACGGTTGGATCTTGTGAACCAGGGCATCAGGAAGGACCTTCACCCGGGTCCAACTCATAACGGCAAAGTCGATCTACCAGGTGCGTCCTACAACCTAAGGCATGATAAGAAGATTGCTATGCTCAAGTTGTTGAGGGGTATCAAGGTGCTGACCGGTTTCTCTTCCAACATCAAGAGTCTGGTGTCCATGAAAGACCTCACACTGGCCGGCTACAACTCACATGACTGTCACATCATGCTGACGGTGTTCCTTCCAATCGTGATTAGGGCTATCGGTCCAGAGTACGTGAAGATGGTGGTCACTCGGATGTCATACTTCTTTAACTGTATCACCCAGAAGGTCATCGGTAAGGCTGACCTGCCTGCCCTGAAGGAGTTCATTGCAGAGACCCTCTGCCAGCTCGAGATGTGCTTTCCCCCGTCTTACTTTGATATTATGCCACACCTGATGATGCACATGGTTGATCAGATCGAGCAACTTGGCCCCGTGTACCTACACCAGATGTGGACGTACGAGCGGTTCATGTCCACCCTCAACAGATACGTCCATAACCGTGCTTACCCAGAAGGCTCCATGATCGAGGCATACACAACTGAGGAGTCCGTGAACTGGTGCATGAGGTACATAAGAGATGGGAGAGCGATTGGGATGCCTATCCATCAGCACGAGGGCAGAACCGCGGGGTTAGGGTGTACTGGACGTAAAGTACGCACCGATATACCATACAAAGATGTGGAACAAGCTTATTACAGTATCCTTCATCAGTTAGTGAGCATGAAGAAGTATGTTGACAGGCACCTAGAAGAGATCCACGCCGCGCATGATGGACAACACACGGAGGAATGGGTCCAGAAAGAGCACAAGAGCACTTTCCTATCCTGGCTTAAAGAGCAACACGTTTCGCGTAATCGTTCTTCCAGTGCCACTGGGTTAACCCAAAAGCGGTTGTGGTGGACAACTATGGGCTAACCAACGTGAACCTCAAACGTACCGGCTACAAAGATGAAGCAGAGGCACAGAGCGCCAAGTTCAGTGCGCTGGCGAAACAGAACAAGCATCCCCAACACTTGGGCATGATTGACTATGTCGGACATAGGGCTCGGTGGCGGGCAGAAGAACAGGCTAGACAGGCTACTGGGATTCCCGATCCGTATGGCGACGTCGATGTCAGAGCTAAGGAGTTCATGTATGCCCGTGTTCTGAAGAGGCTAAAGCCAGGCGTGACCAAGTTCAACGAGCCGCAGTACGAGGAGTTGGAGAAGGCTCTCGTCCAGGCCGCCAATCCTAGAAGGCTATGCGTCGTGACCCCACTCTAGAATGTGCCAGAGCAAGAAGAGTATGAATTGGACCTTCCAAATATACAACACGTCACATTTCTTGGGCAGGCCATTGGTCATGAAGTCCTGTGGAACAAGGAAGACATTGAGATCATTGCACCGACACCAAGTCCGACGCCGACACCAGGATCGCAGCCATCAACTGCCGGATCACAACGATCAGTAGCCGGATCTTGTCCCCCAGATGATCCTGATGGCAGTGGCAATGATGCCGAAGGCAATGGCGAGGACAAGGGCAAGGACAATGGCAAGGGACAAGGCGATCGCCATGGCCATGGCCAGGACAAGGAGAAGGCACAAGACGAGGACGATGGCGGGGATAAGGAGAAGGCACAAGGAGATGAGGGGGACAAAGACATGGGCGCAACCTGTGCCCCTCCTCCAAACAGTCCACCTCGGAGCCCAAGCAGACAACAAGAAGGAGGCACAGAGGAGGCAACGGGGACTAAGACACCTCTGCCAACAGCTACTGCTACGCTTGAGGCCCCTCCTCCACCGAGCAAGGATGCAGGCATGACCGCCACACCGCTCCCGTACACTACTACGTCCGAAAGGTATGAGACAAACAAGCATAATATTCTCTTAACCTTTCTAACACATGAAATGGTAATAACATTTGTATCCATGTTTTGCCAGGCCTACAAATACTCTCCAGATCAGTCTATTTCCTGAGGCGAAAGACTGTCCTGGCCACTATGAGCTTGGAAAGTTCATGCTACCTAAGGCCCAGCTCATCGACGATGAAAAGTGGGATACAAGAAAGTTACACCTGTGGTATATGGAAGCGGCAAAAGCCGGGATGACAGGTTTCACCGTCAAGATTCCCCCGGAGTTCTTCCACTTGCCCGGTGGCGATATTCAGCTGCCTGTGGACTTCCAGGACATGTACAATCTATTGCGGGAAGAAGACCTTGACATCGTCCAAATCACCTTATTCTCTCTGTAAGTGATGATTGCGACCTTCATATACCGATCTCTGCATTTGTATTGGAGAACTATATGATTTTTAGGACACGATGACTTGTCCATGCAGGTTGATGGTCACTATTAGCGACAAAAGGCACCATCCTATCCTATACCTCTCTCCAATGCATATTGCTGAGAGAGTGATCAAGGGTTTCTAGATAACGGACCCAGAGTTGACCGTGCGGCAGAGGGAAAAGAAGTATGAAGACAACATGAAAGAGGAGAAGAAGAAATTGTCAAAGTACATCTTTGAAGTAATGAAGAAGCTCAACCCGGATGGGCCGCATTGTATTATGGCTGCCTACCACTTTGGGTAAGTCGAAAACATCCATGTAGAGCAAAAGTGGCTAGGGTCATGCCTTCTCGTCGACGTAACCTGTACTTTGTTTTAATGGTGTAGAAATGACTTAGCCGGCGGCCACTGGGTTGCCTTCCTCATCTATCCTCAAGATGGCCGGGCTGTCATATTTGACTCGTTACAGGAACCAAACAAAAAGGGGTACAAGGCCTTCGAAGACTGCTTGAAAAAGTAAGCCACCGAGCTTCTTGATCCTTTACGGTTATCATAATCAAATTGACGCTAACACTAATGCACTTTGTACGGTGCTTATAGTGCGTATCTCAAGGATCCACAATGCTGGGATCAAAGAACGGAGAAATTTAAGAAGAGGCATAATCACCACCTCAAAATCCGACGTGATTTCCCCGTAAGTATGTTTCAAAGGTAGTTCAATCATACTTTTGGTACATATGTGTTCTAATGCTTCTATATCGATCATGCAGTGCGCCAAACAACCCTTGGGATAAAAGGCATGTGGCTTGTACACCTACGAGAACCTAAGGGAAAGCAGGGAGTACACCAACAGCTGGAAGAAGCTCAAGGAAGCAGTGAAGGATCGTGGAGAGACGATGAAGAATGAACGACACGCTTTCAAGCAAATCAAGGCGGACATCTGTAAGTTCATACTAGAGAAATGCGTGCTCGAAGGCGAACCATTCTTCGACAATGAAGGTGAATTGACGGTTCGACCTGAGTTCGAGAAGCTTAGGAGATGGAACACCATGTTACGGCCGACGGATTACGCCCACGTAGTAGAATTGTGATGTGTAGCGGATTCGTCGGTTTCATATGTGTATATGTGGATGATGAGAACAACCTAGTGGATTTATATATTATGTCGTGTCTTATGTATTGAACTTCTAGGCATATATATATATATATATATATATATATATATCTTCTCTTTGTTTCTGAAATGAAATCTGGAATTTATAAATTGTTTAAATTCAAATGCAGCAATGGTTCTGCAAAGAATTATTTTTTTATTAAAAACACTTAACCGTGGCGGGCAACATAAACGGCCCGCTGCGGTTAATAGCAATACCCGCAGCGGGCAACATAATGCGCCCGCTGCGGTTAATCTATTAACCGCAGCGGGCGCCCGCCACGGTAGTGGCCATGATTTACCGTGGCCTTATGACCGTGGCGGACGCGTTTGCCCGCTGTGGAAAAAGGAAAACGTCCGCCACGGTTATTCTTTCTGCAGTAGTGCGCTACTTCTTGTTTTTCTTATGTACTAATATTCATCAAGTGGCAACGGTACCTATTAATTGGTCTGTGTGCAACATGCATACTAACAAATGAAAAGCATCAGCTGGCTCGTTGCCGCGCGTTATATGTATACTAGTAGAAATGGCGCGCCCTGCGCGCCGATTGGGAATCAAAACAGTAAGTAGTATATTATATAATACTGGATAAACTCTTGTTACAAAGAAGTTAACATATGTGATTTTAGATCACTGTGGAAGGACCTATAGCAGTTCCTATACATGGCACATGTGCAAAGGTAGGTATACATAGTTGAGTATAGGCGCTTCACATAATATACACTGGGACAATAGCATTTGAAATTTCATAAGCGGGCTGCCATGTCTAGTTCAGAAGGCATCGTCACATACACAGGTTCAACCTATCAAGTTGAACCGCAAGTTGTTCTATGCACTGAGTATGACCCTGTTCATGTTGCAAATGCAGGACCGATCTTGCTGCTCCATTCTATAGCAGTAGGAAAAGGGTTAGCAGCCTAATGAGTATGCAAGGTACATGTCAAATATGTTGCAGTATGAAGAAAAGGGTTAGTGTCATAGGGAGTAAAAGCAAATTAAGGCAGGAAAAAAGGCAAAGAACCAAAGTTTCGCGTGTTTCCAAAGGGAAAGGAAAAAGAAAACAAAAAATATCTGAGATAGAAATAGTGGATTTAATGAAAATAACATATCTATAGGCACAGATCTATGCAAGCAGAAGGAGCATAGGGACATAGGCAGCATGAATATAGTTGTGCACATACAAGCTGCTAATACTACATGTTTTTAACTTTCCTTATTTATGTCATGTATACATGGCAAAACTGATATTGAGTGTTTACATTCCACTATAATACATTATATTTTGAGGCAGATAAGGAGTATTCATGTTAAATATAGTACCCGTGGGGTGTTCATCTTTCGTCATGTGTATGGAAGGTCATGTGGGTACAGGTATGCTAAAATTCAGTACAAAGAAAAATAAGATGGCAGCATAGGCATGTACTTACCGAAAGATGACATTATAAAGGACAGCTTGCTGAACCAATCTGATGCGGAGACCGCATGTGTAGGCATGACACGAATGAGAACATGAGAGGACAAAGAAAATGTATTTCCTGAAGGCATTTGAAGACACCCATCATTTTAAGAATAGAAAGTTAGAAGCAATATGCCATCTCAAATATGCAAAACAGAACAACTTAGATCACTGTGAACTGAAATGGATAGATCGACACCATGTAGTCAAATGCTGAGCCTCGTGGCTTTGATAAGAAATAAATAAATCTACTGGGTGGACCATTAGAAAAAACAATGATGAAATTCACTTGATAGAAATCTAAAATAAAAGCACACATATGCCACACTAAAAGCATAGGTATGGATCTGATTACCTCAGCAAATTAGCACAAACACGATGAAATTTTATAGCTTGAACACTGATACAAAATCGTTTGATCCACTGAAAGAACCTGGAAAGTATTAGCTTCATACATCAACCATAAATATAAAGTGGCAAAGGAATCGACACTAATGAATGCATATAGTATATTTCTATTTTCTAATTGACATGCATCGTATATCTACTTGAACCTTCATGACACAGTTGCTGGAACAATTCAGAACCCAGCAAATCAGAACAGTCTGTGTCATGAAGAAAACACCATATTCATTTATGAATCCGGCATCGTCTTGACATCTGAGACAACTGAAAATAAAACTGAACCCAAAAAGTTGGTTGATGTATGTTCTACTGTAGTTGGCTAGTTAAAAGCAATTTTTTTAGTCTGCATATGTTCCTTCATGTAGTCGCATTGTAATACATGATATATCATAGTCCCTGCAATTACAATGGAACTACATGAAGGAACAAAATGGATTATATTAGAAGCAAAATTAAACAAACTTCAGGAGTCTAATATCTATATTTTTTTACCATCCCAGTTTAGCAGCCTAAGCCATGACCTCATGAACAAACTTGAGATATATACTCTGTATGAATGATTTAATCTTAAAATTTCTTTTTAGATAAGGAGCTTGATAAACTGAATTTGGAGCAGCACCTATGTATTATTTTGTTATGGAGTGTACTATGCTTCTTCTGTATAAGCTATACCGATATTAAACTCAGTATCCCTGCAATCTAGAAGCTATACCAAGTAGGTAAGAACAAACTTATGTAACAAAATGCACACCGGAATAACAATTGTACTTCTGAATGCACGTCAGAATGATAATTGTACTCTTGGAGTAGTGATGCCGTGATGGTGTCCAGATTGAAGCCTGGTTGCTGATCCGCGGTGTTGTGTCGAGGAGGCGGCAAGCCTGCCGGCGCACCGCCCACGGAGGACGGCGTCACTACGCTCGCTGCCGCCTCGGGAGAGACCGAGGGCGAGAAAGTGAATGTTTTTTTTTTTTGCAAGGAGGGGGAGCTGCGAGATATTTAAGTGGAGAGATATGGTTGGGTTTTTTTTGGCGATGTCGCCCAGCGATGGCCAAGCGAAGGAAATCAAGCTGTGTACAGTTAAGAGTAGAGAACACTATTAGCCATGGCTGAAGCTACTTTGACATATCTTAAACACTAAATGGCAATACCTCAAACAGTTAATTAGGAAACATGCGAGTTATAGTACATCGAAATTGCTATGACATTTTTACTTTTAGGAAATGATATTTGACAAAACCCAATTTCAAAGAATGTATAAGCATATCACCAGGGAAGAGGAACTTTCCATGGTTTTGTAAATTATGGAACCACCAAGCAAGAAGACTAACACATTAGAAAATAAACAAGATTAACATATCGAAGGTAAAATTGAGAGGCCTAAATGTGCTGACATGGCAATATTTTTCACTAAGAACACAAAGAGTAGGCACATGTGTGGGGAAAAATTGCAGATAGGTAGCTTCGGCATATAAACAGAAGATATCATCCTTTACAAATAATTAGCAATTGGAAGGCTGCTATGTGAACCATGAATATATCATATAAATACATCGGAAGAGAAGGGAGCATAGGAGGTATTTCTTTCTGTTTCATTATCAGTTAGGAGTTAGTATAACGAAAAAGAAACCATCTGA